>NC_139142.1:119310857-120628177 GCF_964270905.1 Leucopleurus acutus | reverse complement strand
CATAGGAAAAGAGGCAGAACGTCCACAATGATGCACTTGGCCAAAAAGGGCGTATGCGTTTTTTCCTGAATATATTCAGGAAAAAACGCATACGCCCTTTTTGGCCAACCAAGCAAGCTTGCAAAGGAAATCTGCACTACAATGAAGTCTCACTGCCCCCCGGTCAAAAGGGCCATCTGAAAAAAGTGTAAAATCCAGAAAGGCAGGACAGGCCATGGAGAACTGGGAGCCTTGTTATGCTGATGGGCGGGATGTAAATTGCCAACAGCCACTCTGGGGAAGTGTATGGTGTTTCCTGAAACATCTAAAAAACAAGCAACAGAGCCTAGGGCACTTCCACTTATGGTCCTATAGCTTAGGGAAATTAAAATCAAAAAGACACAGCCACCCCAAAGTTTGGGACGGCTCTGTTTACAAGAACCTCGTTTACGGTACAAGTTCAATATCACAGAAAGCGAAAAATGGATAAAGAAATTTTGGTACTTACGTACAATGCAATATCACTCAGCAATAAAATCTATGTCATAAGGCCCGTCGCAGCATAATGAGTGGATTTAGGTACGATGATTCTAAGTGAAATAAGTCACACAGAAAAAGAAAGATCATAAGATATCACTACTACACGGAATGTAAACTTGGCTACACAGGAACTGAATTACAAAACAGAACAGGGTCTCAAATGTAGAAAACCAACTTATGCTTGCTTGAGGGGAAAGGTGAGTTGGGGTGCTGCATGAAACCAGAGATTGAAATTAGCACAGATACCGTTCCATAAGCCAAATATGTAATAGACAAGAGCTACTCCTTGCTCAACGAAGTGGACTCAACACCCCATATTAAATGCCTAAGAATATACCTGACTAGTAAGAATATTAAAACCTACCGATTTATATGTCTCCGAAAGAGAATCAAGCGTGTGTACGGCGGCATAAACGCAGCAATGATAGGATTGGTGAAGTTCGGTGAGCAAATGCAGACCCTTTGAACTCATATTGCATGGTACCCATTCCATGGGTCTCAACTCTCCAGGTTTAAGGGATTCTTCCTTCAGCTAAAACATGCATGTGGAACCCAGAGTATGATCCACCGTGTGATCGGGAAACGTGTTCAAATGTGTCTCAGTTTTCGTCCTGTGGAACTCGGGTGCAACATTCCAGATGCTTTACTAACACTCTCCCCACTTGGAGAGTCAGTTCCTTTAACCTCCTGTTTGGCCCAGTTTGCAATTTCTGTGGAAAATGAACAGGAATAGGGAGAACCAAAGAGAGACTAGCTGGAGGTGTCTGGACGTGCAAATTTAACTCTCATTTCCCACCAGGAAGAGGAATTAACCAAAGGCTCAGCATGCCGTGCCGGAACCACACTAGAGCCTGAAGCAATCCTGCGGTGTTGCGGCCAGCTCACAAGAAAGCGAGTTGAAGAAAGGAGCTCAGGGACACTGTAATTCACAAACCTGCAGAGTTATAAAGGACAGCTATCGTCCAAAAATATATTGAAGTAAGGCTGCCAAGAGGACTTGAAAGCGGGGCAGAATTGCAGGAAACCGATTTCAGGAGGTAGACGGGAATTGCATGTACAGCATAGGAAAAGAGGCAGAACGTCCACAATGATGCACTTGGCCAAAAAGGGCATATGCGTTTTTTCCTGAATATATTCAGGAAAAAACGCATACGCCCTTTTTGGCCAACCAAGCAAGCTTGCAAAGGAAATCTGCACTATAATGAAGTCTCACTGCCCCACGGTCAAAAGGGCCATCTGAAAAAAGTGTAAAATCCAGAAAGGCAGGACAGGCCATGGAGAACTGGGAGCCTTGTTATGCTGGTGGGCGGGATGTAAATTGCCAACAGCCACTCTGGAGAAGTGTACGGTGTTTCCTGAAACATCTAAAAAACAAAGCAACAGAGCCTAGGGCACTTCCACTTATGGTCCTATAGCTTAGGGGAATTAAAATCAGAAAGACACAGCCACCCCAAAGTTTGGGCCGGCTCTGTTGACAAGAACCTCGTTTACGGTACAAGTTCAATATCACAGAAAGCGAAAAATGGATAAAGAAGTTGTGGTACTTACGTACAATGCAATATCACTCAGCAATGAAATCAATGTCATCAGGCCCGTAGCAGCATAATGAGTGGATGCAGGTACGATGATTCTAAGTGAAATAAGTCACACAGAAAAAGAAACATCATAAGGTATCACTACTACACGGAATGTAAACTTGGCTACACAGGAACTGAATTACAAAACAGAACAGGGTCTCAAATGTAGAAAACCAACTTATGCTTGCTTAAGGGGAAAGGTGAGTTGGGGTGCTGCCTAAAACCAGAGATTGAAATTAGCACAGATACCGTTCCATAAGCCAAATATGTAATAGACAAGAGCTACTCCTTGCTCAACGCAGTGGACTCAACACCCCATATTAAACGCCTAAGAATATACCTGACTAGAAATAATCTTAAAACCTATGGATTTATATGTCTCCGAAAGAGAATCTAGCGTGTGTACAGTGGCATAAACGCAGCAGTGATAGGATTGGTGAGGTTCGGTGAGCAAATGCAGACTCTTTGAAGTCATATTGCATGGTACCCATTCCATGGGTCTCAACTCTCCAGGTATAAGGGATTCTTCCTTCAGCTAAAACATGCATGTGGAACCCAGAGTATGATCCACCGTGTGATCGGGAAACGTTTTCAAATGTGTCTCAGTTTTCGTTCCCTGGTACTCGGGTGCAACATTCCAGACGCTTTACTAACACTCTGCCCACTTGGAGAGTCAGTGCCTTTAACCTCCTGTTTGGCCCAGTTTGCAATTTCTGCGTAAGATGAACAGGAATAGGGAGAACCAATGAGAGACTAGCTGGAGCTGTGAGGACGGGCAAATTTAACTCTCATTTCCCACCAGGAGGAGGAATTAACGAAAGGCTCAGCATGCGATGCCGGAACCAAACTAGGGCCTGAAGCAATCCTGCGGTGTTGCGGCCAGCTCACAAGAAAGCGAGTTGAAGAAAGGAGCTCAGGGGCACTGTAATTCACAATCCTGCAGAGTTATAAATGACAGCTATCGTCCAAAAATATATTGAAGGAAGGCTGCCAAGAGGAGTTGAAAGCGGGGCAGAATTGCAGAAAACCGATTTCAGGAGGTAGACTGGAATTGCATGTAAAGCATAGGAAAAGAGGCAGAACGTCCACAATGATGCACTTGGCCAAAAAGGGCGTATGCGTTTTTCCCTGAATATATTCAGGAAAAAACGCATACGCCCTTGTTGGCCAACCAAGCAAGCTTGCAAAGGAAATCTGCACTACAGTGAAGTCTCACTGCCCCCGGTCAAAAGGGCTATCTGAAAAAAGTGTAAAATCCAGAAAGGCAGGACAGACCATAGAGAACTGGGAGCCTTGTTAAGCTGATGGGCGGGATGTAAATTGCCAACAGCCACTCTGAAGAAGTGTATGGTGTTTCCTGAAACATCAAAAAAACAAAGCAACAGAGCCTAGGGCACTTCCACTTATGGTCCTATAGCTTAGGGAAATTAAAATCAAAAAGACTCAGCCACCCCAAAGTTTCGTCCGGCTCTGTTTACAAGAACCTCGTTTACGGTACAAGTTCAATATCACAGAAAGCGAAAAATGGATAAAGAAGTTGTGGTACTTACGTACAATGCAATATCACTCAGCAATGAAATCTATGTCATCAGGCCCGTAGCAGCATAATGAGTGGATTCAGGTACGATGATTCTAAGTGAAATAAGTCACACAGAAAAAGAAACATCATAAGATATCACTACTACACGGAATGTAAACTTGGCTACACAAGAACTGAATTACAAAACAGAACAGGGTGTCAAATGTAGAAAACCAACTTATGCTTGCTTAAGTGGAAAGGTTAGTTGGGGTGCTGCATAAAACCAGAGATTGAAATTAGCACAGATACCGTTCCATAAGCCAAATATGTAATAGACAAGAGCTACTCCTTGCTCAACGAAATGGACTCAACACCCCACATTAAACGCCTAAGAATATACCTGACTAGTAATAATCTTAATACCTAAGGATTTATATGTCTCCGAAAGAGAATCAAGCGTGTGTACAGCGGCATAAACGCAGCAGTGATAGGATTGGTGAAGTTTGGTGAGCAAATGCAGACCCTTTGAAGTCATATTGCATGGTACCCATTCCATGGGTCTCAACTCTCCAGGTTTAAGGGATTCTTCCTTCAGCTAAAACATGCATGTGGAACCCAGAGTATGATCCACCATGTGATCGGGAAACGTGTTCAAATGTGTCTCAGTTTTCGTCCCCTGGTACTCGGGTGCAACATTCCAGACGCTTTACTAACACTCTCCCCACTTGGAGAGTCAGTGCCTTTAACCTCCTGTTTGGCCCAGTTTGCAATTTCTTCGGAAGATGAACAGGAATAAGGAGAAGCAATGGGAGACTATCTGTAGGTGTCTGGACGGGCAAATTTAACTCTCATTTCCCACCAGGAAGATAAATGAACCAAAGGCTCTGCATGCCATGCTGGAACTAGATTAAGGCCTGAGGAGATCCTGCGGTGTTGCGGCCAGCTCACAAGAAAGCGAGTTGAAGAAAGGAGCTCAGGGGCACTGTAATTCAGAAACCTGCGGAGTTATAAATGACAGCTATCATCCAAAATTATACTGAAGTAAGGCTGCGATGAGGACTTGAATGCCGGGCAGAATTGCTGGAAACTGATTTCAGAACGTACACGGGAGTAGTTCTTAAAGCATAGGAAAAGAGACAGAACTTGGAAAATAATGCACTTGGCAAAAAAGGGCATATGTGTTTTATCCAGAGCTCTCATAACTGAGGGGAGGAGATTCCCAGCAGGCTCCAACTGCCACCTGAGGGCTCACATTGCCAAGGCAATGTGAGCATGCCAGGCAGGAGTTACCTCACAGCAGAGGTCCCACCTCACAGAAGGGTGAGAAACCCAGCCAACATCAGACTCTCACCAGAGGGCCCACATCACCAAGGGGATGGGAACCAGGCAGGAGTGTCTTCACATCAGTGGGGCCACATCATCGAAAGCTGAGGTACTCAGCACATGTGTCCTCAAACCAGAGGACCCACATCACCAAGGACCTCGGAGTGAGGCAGGCAGGAGTAACCTCACAACACTGGGCACATAGAATAAAAAAGTGAGGAATCCAGCAGTTGGAACCTCCCAGCAGGCGGCCCAGAGCACCGAGGCTATGGGATCCAGGCCACAGTGAACTCACAGAAGAGGGCCCATGTCATGAAACTGAGCAAACCAGCCATTGGGACCTCAGAGCAGGAGGCCCACATCCCCATGGGGATGGAATTCTGGTAGGAGTGTCCTCGCACCACTGAGAACGTATCAGAAAATTTTGGGCGACCAGCAGTTAGGGCCTGACGCCAGAGGACCCTCATCACCAAGGGAAGGAGGCTCCCAGCAGGCTCCAACTGCCACCAGAGGGCTGACGTCGCCAAGGCGATGTGTGCCAACCAGGCACGAATGACCTCACAGCAGAGGGCCCACCTCAGAGAAGTGTGACGAACCCAGTCAGGATCAGACTCGCACCAGAGGGCCCACATCACCAAATGGATTGGAACCAGGCAGGAGTGTCCTCACATGAGTAGGGCCACATCATCTAAAGGTGAGGAACCCAGAACATGTGGCTTCAAACCATAGGACACCCATCACCAAGGGGCTGGGAGTGAGGCAGGCAGGAGGAGCCTCATAACAGAGGGCCCAAAAATAAGAAAGGTGAGGAATCCAGCAGTTGGAACCTCCCAGCAGGCGGCCCAGAGCACAGAGGCTAGAGGAACCAGGCCAGAGTGAACTAACACCAGACAGCCCACATCATGAAACTGTGAGCAACCCAGACATTGGGACATCAGAGCAGAAGGCCCACATCCCCATGGTGATGGGAACATGACAGGAGTGTCTTGGCATCACTGGGCTCACATCAGAAAACGTGGGGTGCTCAGAAGTTAGGGCCTGACGCTAGAGGGCACTCATCACCGAGAGGAGGAGGCTCCCAGCAGGCTCCAGCTGCCACCAGAGGGCCAACGTCGCCAAGGCGATGTGTGCCAGTCTGGCAGGAGTGACCTCACAGCAGAGGGCCCACCTCACAGAAGGGTGAGGAACACAGCCAGGATCAGACTCTCACCAGAGGGCCCACATCACCAAGGGGATGGGAACCAGGCAGGAGTGTCCCCACACCAGTGGGACAACATCATCGAAAGGTGAGGATCCCAGCACATGTGTCCTCAAACCAGAGGAACCACATCACCAAGGGGTTCGGAATGAGGCTGGCAGGACTGGCCTCACAACACAGGGTCCATAGAATATAAAAGTTGAGGAATCCAGCAGTTGGAACCTCCCAGCAAGTGGCCCAGAGCACCGAGGCTATGGGATCCAGGCCGCAGTGAACTCACAGCAGAGGGCCCACATCATGAACCTGTGAGCAGCCCAGCTGTTGGGACCTCAGAACAGAAGGCCCACATCCCCATTGGGATGGGAACCTGGCAGGAGTGGCTTTGCACCACTTAGCACATATCAGAAAAAGTTAGGAGCCCAGCAGTTAGGGCCTGACGCCAGGGGGCCCTCATAACTGAGGGGAGGAGACTCCCAGCAGGTTCCAACTGCCAACAGAGGGCCCACATCTACAAGGTGGCATGCGCCAGCCAGGCAGTAGTGACCTCACAGCAGAGGGCCTATCTCACAGAAGGGTGAGGAACCGAGGCAGGATGAGACTCTCACCAGAGGGCCCACAACACCAAGGGGATGGGAACCAGTCAGGACTGTCCTCCCACCAGTGGGGCCACATCATCGAAAGGTGAGGAACCCAGCACATGTGGCCTCATATCAGAGGACATACATCACAAAGGGGATGGGAGTGAGGCAGGTAGGAGTAGCCTAAAAACAGAGGGCCCAAAGAATAAAAAAAAGTGAGGAATCCAGCATTTGGAACCTCCCAGCAGGCGGCCGAGAGCACAGAAGCTATGGGATGCAGGCAGGAGTTAACTAACACCAGAGAGCCCACATCATGAAACTGTGAGCAACCCAGGCATTGGGACCTCAGAGCAGAAAGCCCACATCCCCATGGGGATGGGAACCTGACAGGAGTGTCCTGGCATCACTGGGCTCACATCAGAAAACGTGGGGAGCCCAGCAGTTAGAGCCTGATGCTAGAGGGCCATCATCACCGAGGGCAGGAGGCTCCCAGCAGGTTCCATGTGCCAACAGAGGGCCCACGTCGCCAAGGTGATGTGTGCAAGTCAGGCAGGATTGACCTCACAGCAGAGGGCCTACCTCACAGAAGAGTGAGGAACCCAGCCAGGATAAGACTGTCACCAGAAGGCCCACATCACCAAGGGGATGGGAACCAGGCAGGAGTGTCCTCACACCAGTGGGGCCACATCATTGAAAGTTGCCTAACCCAGCACATGTGGCCTCAAACCAGAAGACCCACATCACGAAGGGGTTGCGAGTGAGGCAGGCAGGAGGAGCATCACAACACAGGACCCATAGAATACAAAAGTTGAGGAATCGAGCAGTTGGAACCTCCCAGCAGGCAGCCAAGACCACAGAGGCTATGGGATCCAGGCCACAGTGAACTAACACCAGAGAGCCCACATCATGAAATTGTGATCAACCCAGCCGTTGGAACCTCAGAGCAGAAGGCCCACATCCCCATGGGGATGGGAACCTAAGAGGAGTGCTTGAGCAACACTGGGCTCACTAAGAAAAGTTGGGGAGCCCAGCAGTTAGGGCCTGACGTCAGAGGGCCCTCATCACAGAGCTGAGGAGGCTCCCAGCAGGGTCCAATTGCCACCAGAGGGCTCATGTCAACAAGGCGAGGTGAGCAACCCAGGCAAGAGTTACCTGATAGTAGAGGGCCCACCTCACAGATGGGTGAGGAACCCAGCCAGGATCAGACTCTCACCAGAGGGCCCACATCACAAAGGGGATGGGACCCAGTCAGGATTATCCTCACACCAGTGGGGCCTCATCATCTTAAGGTGAGGAACCCAGCACATGTGTCCTCAAACCAGAGGACCCACATCACCAAGGGCCTTGGAGTGAGGCAGGCAGGAGTAGCCTCACAACACAGGGCACATAATATAAAAAACGTGAGAATTCCAGCATTTAGACCTTCCAGCAGGCGGCCCAGAACACCGAGGCTATGGGATCCAGGCCACAGTGAACTCACAGCAGAGGGCCCACATCACAAAACTGTGAGCAACCCAGGAGTTGAGACCTCAGCGCAGAAGGCCCACATCCCCATGGGAATGGGAACCTGGCTGGAGTGTCCTCGCACCACTGGGCGCACATCAGAAAATGTGGGGAGCCCACCATTTAGGGCCTGACGCCAGAGGGCCGTCATCACCGAGAGGAGGAGGTGCCCTGCACGCTCCAACTGCCACCAGAGGGCTCACGTCTCCAAGGTGACGTGTGCCAGCCAGGCAGGAGTGACCTCACAGAAGAGGGCCTACCTCACAGAACGTTGAGGAACCCAGCCAGGATTAGACTCTCGCCAGAGGGCCCACCTCACCAAGGGGATGGGAACCAGGCAGGAGTGTCCTCACACGAGTGGGGTCACATCATCGAAAGGTGAGGAACGCAGCACATGTGGCCTCAAGCCATAGGACAGTCATCACCAAGGGGCTGGCAGTGAGGCAGGCAGGAGGAGCCTCACAACAGAGGGCACATAGAATAAAAAAGTTGAGGAATCCAGCAGTTGGAACCTCCCAGCAGGCGGCTCAGAGCACCGATGATAAGGGATCCTTGCCGGAGTGAACTCACAGCAGAGGGCCCACATCATGGTACTGTGAGCAAGCCAGCCGTTTTGACCTCAGAGCAGAAGGCCCATATCGCCATGGGGATGGGAACCTGGCAAGAGTCTCCTCACTCACTTGGCGCACATCAGAAAATGTGGGGAGCCCAGCAGTTATGGCCTAAGGCAAGAGGGCCCTCATCACTGAGGGAAGGAGGATCCCAGCACACTCCAACTGCCACCAGAGGGCCCACGTCGCCAAGGTGACCTGTGCCAGACAGGCATGATTGACCTCACAGCAGAGGGCCCACCTCACAGAAGGGTGAGGAACCCAGCCAGGATCAGACTCTCACCTGAGGGCCCACATCAGCAAGGGGATGGGAACCAGTCAGGACTGTCTTCCCTCCAGTGGGGTCACATCATCGAAAGGTGCGGAACCCAGCACATGTGGCCTCAAATCAGAGGACACATATCACAAAGGGAATGGGAGTGAGGCAGGCAGGAGTAGCCTAAAATCAGAGGACCCAAAGAATAAGAAAGGTGAGGAATCCAGCATTTGGAACCTCCCAGCAGGCGGCCCAGAGCACAGAAGCTATGGGATGCAGGCAGGAGTGAACTAATACCAGAGAGCCCACATCATGAAACTGTGAGCAACCCAGGCTTTGGGACCTCAGAGCAGAAGGCCCACATCCCAATGGGGATGTGAACCTGGCTGGAGTGTCCTCGCACCACTGGGCGCACATCACAAAATGTGGGGAGCCCAGCAGTTAAGGCCTGATGCCAGAGGGCCCTCATCACCGAGGAGAGGAGGCTCCCAGCAGGCTCCAAGTGCCACCAGAGGGCTCATGTCCACAAGGCGAGGTGAGCAAGCCAGGCAGGAGTGACCTCACATCAGACGGCCCACCTCACAGATGGGTGAGGAACCCAGCCAGGATCAGACTCTCAACAGAGGGCCCACATCACCAAGGGGATGTGAACCAGGCAGGAGTCTCCTAAGACCATTGGTCCCACATCATCGAAAGGTGAGGAACCCAGCACATGTGGCCTCAAACCAGACGACACACATCACGAAGGGGATGGGAGTGAGGCAGGCAGGAGGATCCTCACAACAGAGGGCCCAAAAAATTAAAAAAGTGAGGAATCCAGCAGTTGGAACCTCCCAGCAGGCGGCCAAGAGCACAGAGGCTATGGGATCCAGGCTTCTGTGAACACCAGAGAGCCCACATCATGAAAATGTGAACAACCCAGCCGTTGGGACCTCAGAGCAGAAGGCCCACAACCCCATGGAGATGGGATCCTAAGAGGAGTGCCAAAGCATCACCGGGCTCCCTAAGAAAAGTTGGTGAGTCCAGCAGTTAGGGCCTGACGCAAGAGGGTCCTCATCACCGGGGGGAGGAGATTCCCAGCACGCTCCAACTGCCACCACACGGCTGACTTCACCAAGGCAATGTGTGCCAGCCATGCAGGAGTGACCTATCAGCAGAGGGTCTCCCTCACAGGTGGGTGAGGAACAAAGCCAGGAACAGACTCTCACCAGGGGGTCCACATAACCACGTGGATGAGAACCAAGCAGGAGTGTCCTCACACTAGTGGGGCCACATCATCGAAAGGTGAGGAACCCAGCAAAGGTGGCCACAAACCAGAGGACCCACATCACCAAGGGGTTGAGAGTGAGGTAGGTGTCTGGACGGGTATATTTAACACTCATTTCCCACCAGGAAGAGAAATTAACCAAAGGCTCAGCGTGCCCTGCCAGAAGCAGATTAGGGCCTGAAGCAGTCTTGCGGGTTTGCGGCCAGCTCACAAGAAAGCGAGTTGAAGAAAGGAGCTCAGGGGCCCTGTAATTCACAAACCTGGAGAGTTATAAATAACAGATAACGTCCAAAAATATATTGAAGTAAGGCTGCGAAGAGGACTTGAAAGCGGGGCAGAATTTCAGGAAACCGATTTCAGGAGGTAGACTGGAATTGCATTTAAAGCATAGGAAAAGAGGCAGAACATCGACAATGATGCACTTGGCAACAAAGGGCGTATGAGTTTGTTCCTGAATATATTCAGGAAAAAACACATATGCCCTTTTTGGCAAACCAAGCAAGCTTGCAATGGAAATCCGAACTACTATGAAGTGTCACTTCCCCCCGGTCTAAAGGGCCATCTGAGAAAAGTGTAAAATCCAGAAAGGCAAGACAGGCCATGGGGAAAAAGGAGCCTTGTTATGCTGATGGGCGGGATGTAAATTGCCAACAGCCACTCTGGAGAAGTGTATGGTGTTTCCTGATACATCTGAAAAACAAAGCAACAGAGTCTAGGGCATTTCCACTTATGGTCCTATAGCTTAGGGAAATTAAAATCAAAAAGACACAGCCACCCCAAAATTTGGGACGGCTCTGTTTACAGGAACCTCTTCTACAGTACGAGTTAAATATCCCAGAGAACAAATAATTGATAAAGAAGTTGCGGTACTTACATACAACAGAATACCACTCAGCAATGAAATCTGTGTCACCAGGCCTGTACCAGCATAATGAGTGGATTGAGGCATGATGATTCTAAGTGAAATAAGTCACACAGAAAAAGAAACATCATAAGGTATCACTAATGCACGGAATGTAAACTTGGCTACACATGAACTGAATTACAAAACAGAACAGGGTCTCAAGATTAGAAAACCAACTTATGCTTGCTTAAAGGGAAAGGTGAGTTAAGGGGGTGCTGCATAAAACCAGAGATTGAAATTAGCACAGATACCGTTCCATAAGCCAAATATGTAATAGACAAGACCTACCCCCTGCTCAACGAAATGGACTCAACAATGAGGTATCACCTCACACCTGTTAGAATGGGCATCATCTGAAAATCTACAAACAACAAATGCTGGAAAGGGTGTGGAGAAAAGGAACCCTCTTCCACTATTGTTGGGAATATAAGTTGATACAGTCACTATGGAGAACAATATGGAGTTTCTTAAGAAACTAATAATAGAATTACCATATGATACAGCGATCCCAGGACTGGACATATACCCAGACAAAACCATAAATCAAAAAGAGACATTCACCGCAATGTTCATTGCATCACTATTTACAATATCGAGGTAATGGAAGCAACCTAAATGCCCACAGACAGACGAATGCATAAAGATGTGGTACATATATAAAATGGAATATTACTAAGCCATGAAAGGAATGAAATTGGGTCATTTGTAGAGACGTCGATGGATCTAGAGACTGTCATACAGAGTGAAGTAAGTCAGAAAGAGAAAAACAAATCTTGTATATTCATGCATATATGTGGAACCTAGAAAAACTGTACAGATTAACCGTTTTGCAAGGCATAAATAGAGCAACAGATGTAGACAACAATCGTATGGACAACAAGGGGGGAAAGCTCTTGGAGGGGTGGTGGTGGGAGGAGTTGAGAGATTGGGATTGGCATGTAAACATTTATATGTATAAAATAGATAACCAATGAGAACCTGCTGTATAAAAATATAAAATAAAATTCAAAATTAAAAAGAAATAAAATTTAAAAAATAAAACAGAAAAAACAATTATTCCCTTCACATACATTTATATGAATAAATTATTTCCATGCTTATATCTGTAAATACAAAAAAGAGGAATAAAATCTACCTTGAACCAAAAACAAAAAAGAGAAAAAAAAAAACAGAACCCACCAGTTACTCAGAGGAAAACCGTATCAGGGCACTTGCTCCAGTTGTAAACAATTCTGAAGTTGGTCAGTGGTGGGGAATCGTCTCCCATTCAGCCAGCAGCCCCCACACAACAAGCGTCCTCATTGCAAAGCTGGGGCACCGTGCCGAGGCATCTGTGAGTAAACGTGAGCTGAGCCCCAGGCCAGTTGCTGCTGAACTGTTCCCGCCCTTCCCAGGTAAAACACCTGAATATATACAAGGACTTGAAAGCCTAGAGGAAGGGCCATGGAGCCACACGAGTGACAGCATGCCAGCTGACTTGGTGCCTGCAGGCCAGCCAGGATGGTCCTGGCCCTGGGTGCTCTTCTGGAAGATTTCCATTTCCCTGCCTGAGATACCCGTCCTGTCCCTGCCCCCACTGCTTTTTTCCTTCCTCACCTCTGCCCAGGGAGAAATTCCAGCAGCAGGTATGGGTGACACATCCTCTTCTTTAGCAGGTGGCAGCCTGGCAACTGCTGCAGAAAGTCCAGCAGAGCCCCACTCACACTGGGCCACCCACAAAGCCGTGGCCTCTCACTCCCTCCCACCAGCCCAGCCCCGAGACTGCTGACAGGGCAGAGAAAATGGCGTCAGGCACAGCTGCAGGGGCTTTTGCTGCCTGGAGTGGTATTTATATTGATCTCAACCCAGGCACACCTGGGGAGGGCTGGCCGGCATGGTAAGGCTGCCCAGGTCAGCCAATCATCACCCCTCAGGGGCTCACAGTTGCAGAAAATGGAACTTGCTGAACCAGCCAGGTCCAAGGAACAGGTGTGGGCTCCTGAGAGTCAGGATAGACAAGGGGCTGCAGCTTTGGCTTGTTTTCTAATCATTTTATCTGGCCCATGAGTGGGAGACAACTTCAAGAAAACCCTCTCCTAATGAGAGGAACCCAGGAGTCAGGGAGAGGAGGGGTGGGTGGTGGTTGGAGACAGAGGCCTGGTGCCCTGGGTGCAGTGGAAGTCTCTGGAAGACCAGGTGGAGGGAGGCCACACAGAGTGATGCCCAGGGTCACAGACCTGTCGGAGCTGCTGTTTGTTAGTTCAAGTCCTGCTCTGAGGTGCTCTGTGTCAGCTCTGAGCGACAGGTGAGCTGGGGGTGCTCTTCAATGAGGGCTATGTGCACGGTTCCTGTGTGCCCAGCCCTGCCACGGTACCTGCAAGGGTAGCTCTGTATCCTGGGAGGGGCCTGACCATGAGAGCCCCGTGGGCTGGGTTGGGGGTGGGGTACCTGCCCAGGAGAGCTCCATATCCTGGGATTGGCCTGACCACGAGAGCCCCAGCCCCTGCTGGGGACCTGGTAAAGGATGTCAGGACAGTCAGTGAAGCCACCGAGGATATACCTCCAGTTGCTCCTGATTCCTACACCCTGCTGGTCATTCTACCAACCACCAGGACATGGTATTCTGTATTAGTCTTCAATGATGCCTTCTTTTGTATTCCATTAGTCCCAGAGTCACAAGAAATTTTGGCTTGTGAGTGGCAGGACTCAACATACAACTAAAACAATACTTCCGGGCCGTCTTGCCCCAAGGGTTCAAAAATTCCCACACCATCTTTGGGGAAAGCTTAGCTAAAGACCGAAAAGTTCTACCTCTGGAAAAGGAAACCCTCCTTCAATATGCAGACGACATTCTGATCACCAGCCCTACTAAGGAGGCCTCTGAACTACCAAGCCAATAAAGGATAGAAGTTGTCCAAGAAAAAGCTCAAATATCACAGACTGCAGTGACCTGCCTGGGCTTCATTCTCACACAAGGTCAGAGAAGCCCATCCCAGGAAAGGGAAGAAACCATTTGCAGCCTTACCCCTTTCTAAAACTAGAAGACAGCTTAGGGGTTCCTGGGGAGGCCAGGGTTTGCTGCTTCTGGATCCCTAACTACAGTCTACTAGCTGGGCCTCTATATGAAACACTGAAAGGAAAAGATGATGATCCTTTTGAACAGAATCCAGAAGTGGCCTTTCAAGAATGGAAAGAGCAGTCAATTCAGACCCTTGCCCTGGAACTCCCTAATTGAGCTAAACCCTTTGACCTTTCCATTCCCGGTGAAAGGTGAATCGCCATTGGAGAATTAGTGCAAAAACTGGGACCACTTGAAATGGAACAACGCAAGAATGCCATCCAGGTAGGATAAACTACAGTCACCAAAGGGCTTGGCCCACTGCCACATCTGGCCAAGATACTGGCGGTATCTAAAAACCTGGAAATCAGCAGCCCAAAAGGCCACCTCCCTCCTAAGGGAAAAGGACCCCACGTGGTGATCCTAATCACCAACCATGCCCTGAAGTTGCAGGGTTCGCTCCGTGGGCACACCGACCTCGAGTGAGGAGGCCCTCCAACTCCAACATCCAGAGAGATAACCGGGGGCAACAGGGCACCATGACGACTCGTGTGAACATCACTTGACCTGGAGTTTCTCTCATAAAACAACAATAGTGTGTCCCGAAGGAGTAGACTACTGCTTGCAGGACTTCCTGCACCCGGAGGGGAGCTAATAATCTTGGCGGGGGAACCGTATATCACACTGTCACCATAGAAAAGCCTACAGACACCGTGATGATGGTGGCCAATAAGACCGGCTGGACTCCTGTTTACTTCAAAAGGCTGTTGACTCAGTGGCCATCATGGTCCTTGATCACCACTGACCCTGGACTGTCTGGGAGTTGAGCGGGCAGGGCTCTGACACCTGGTGCTGTTTTTACGTTAATTCAGGGGCCTAATTGAAGAAAGAGCAGACTACTGGTCAGAGCATCTAGGCTGGCAGAAACGGTCAGCCTAAGGTGGCCGAACAAATGTGGGGCGGGGTGAAACCGGCCCCCACAGCGTCTCTGCACATCTCTTTCCTGGACCCTTAAAGGTCATTAGAATCTATAACACTTCCAATGCTGGTGCTCAGGCGGACGAGCAGGGAGGCAGGGGTCCTGGGGCCAATCAACGTCACCTGGAGGCTGCTGGGGAGAAGTTCTGACCCTCGTCCCCTGGTATGAGGGCTCCCAACTCAGCACTCAGCAGTTACAGAAGAAGGGTCTGCACCCTCAGCACTCCAAGAATGAGGAACGGGACAAAAGGCAGAGGAGGGGTTTGTCCCCAGCAAAGCCCATTAAAAATCCCTGGGAGATAAAAATAGAATGTGGGCAATAAAGTCAAGTCTGACCTTTTTTATCCTTTGTGCTTTGTCTAATTTCACGTGCTCCTAGGGTCCCGCATGCAGAGGTTCCACACCCGGCACTTCAGACCAGATTTCCTGGTGCAGAATGGCTGGGTCGACACCTCAGCTCCTGGGGCCCAGTGCAGACTCCGAGATATAGAGCCTGAGCTGCAGCCAACCCGGCCCTTGAGAGCTCCGCCCCCTCCCTCTCACTGACTCTGACAGGATCTCTACACAGCAGCCCAGCCCACAGCCCACGGGGTAGTGCATGCTCTCACCTCTCCATTCTCTGATGAAAATATAAAGTTTCCTTTGCTTGGGAACCAAACTCAGTCTCGATCTGTTGGCCCCAATGACACTGGGCAGGGGGACCCTTGTTGGGGTCCACTCTGGAGGATCAGTAACAGAAATTGAGACTATTGTAACTTCAATGAACAGATGTGTGAGCCAAACTGTAGTTAACATAGAACAGTTTATAAGGCTCGGGTAAAATAAGATGTTTCTAACACTTCCATTTGATATTTCCATCACTTTATTATAAGCAAGTTCAGTGAAAAGGTTTGTCTTATTTGTCAGGTCAATATTAGAGAAATGAAGTGATTTCTTTCCAAGGATGTACATCTAATAATCTTGGTTAAAGCTTCAATCTTGTTTTAAATGCTTTTCCATTGAAAATGATACCTCTCTTTCAGCTCCCCCATTTCTGAGAAGTATAAAATCTTATAATTTATTATTACCAAAGGGGAAAGGTGGGAGGAGGGATAAATTAACAGTTTGGAATTAACACATACACACTGCTATGTATAAAATAGATCATCAACAAGGAACTACTGTATAGCACAGGGAACTACACTCAATATTGTGCAATAACCTATAAGGGGAAATAATCGGAAAAAGAATAGATATTTTTATTGACATCATCTATCAATGACAGTTAAAGTGTAACCTAAGGGAAGCCGGTGGTGAGTGCTTCTGACCCTGAAGACTTCAGTCATCTAAAGTTTGGACTCTGCCTACTTCCCAAGGCCCTTAATGAACATATGTGTAGCCGTAGCTTAAAAAACTCCCCAGTTTGGGTTTCGGGGAGACACTGATTTTGAAAAAGCCCTGGTGTTCTCCTTACATGAATGGGACTCTTCCTACTGCTAAAACATGTCTGTCACACCCAGAGGATGGTATACCGTCTGATCGGGAAGAGTTTGGAAAAGGCATCTCATCTCCTCATCTCCTGGTGCTCGGGTTCACCCCTCCAGCGTCTTTACTAACAGTCTCCCCACTTGGAGATGTCAACACTGTCAACATCCTGTTGCGTACAGTTTGGAATTTGTCCAGAGGATGAAGCGGAAGGATGAGGAACAATGAGAGACAAGTCCTAGGTGTTCAGACAGGCACATGTCACTCTAATTTCCAATCAGGAAGATGAATTGACCAAAGGCTAGGGTTGCCCATGGAAACAGTATAGGGCTTGAGGAAATCCCACTGCTTTGTGGCCAGTTCCCATAAACACAAGTTGAACAATGGAACTCAGGGGCAGTAAAATTCACGAAACTGCAGAGTTGAAAATATCTATCACTGAAAAATGTCTTGAGGAAAGTCAAAGAAAAGGATTGGCAAGCAAGGGAGAATGGCAGGAAAGGGATTTGAGGAGGTAGAAAGGATTCGCCATTAAGCACAAGAAAAGGGGCTGAACATTTCCGACATTGCAGTTGGCCAAAAAGGCTGTATGCGTTTTTTTCTGTATATATTCAAGAAAAGGGCATACACTTTTTTAGCCAACCAAACAGGTGGGCACTGGAAATCAATACTACAAAAGATATCACTTCGCATCAGTCAGAAGAGCCATCCTCATAAAGTGTAAACGCCAGAAATGCAGGACAGGGCAAGGAGAAGAGGGAGCCCTGTGAGGCTTATAGTGGAAATGTATATTGCCAACGGCCATTCTGGAGAAGTGTATTGTGTTTACTAAAGCATCTAAAAAATGAGCTACAGAGCATAGGGCACTTGCACTCATGGGCGTATATCTTGGGAAAAACAAAAATCGAGAGGACACAGGCACCCCAATGTTTACTGCCTCTCTGTTTAAAAGATCCTCGACTAGGATATAACTTAAATGTCTCTGGAGGGAAAAAATGGATAGAGATGTGGTACTTATGTAGAGTGGAATATTACTCAGCCTGGAAATCAATGAAATATGGCCAGTTGTAACAACTCCGGAGGAGTTACGTATGATCATTCTAAGTGACATAATTCAAAAAGAAAAAGACACATATCATAAGATATCACTTAAAGGTGGAATCCAAAATGGCTACACATGAAATAAATTACAAAACAAAAACATAGTCAAATATGTAGAAAACACGCGTAAGGCTGCTAAACGGGAAAGGTGGGGAGGGGTGAGGCATCATCCAGGAGGTTGAAATTAGCAAAGATACCATTCCAAATACCAAACTGATAATCAACAAGGCCTACACGGTAGCTAAAAGAACTGCACTCAGCACACTCAAGTCACCGGAAAAGAATATCTATGACTGGTAAGAATCTGAAAAAGAATTTATTGATGTCTCTCTGTACGTGAATCAAGTGGATGTACAGCAGCAAGAAACAGAGCTTTGAAAATCAGCTGTAACCAATATAGTAATAAATTGAAAAAAATAAACGACAGAGAGACAGAGAAAACCTCTTACAACTTTTCCTCAGGGACGGTGATGCAACATGGATTGAACACATCTAGACCCACAGCAGGATGAGACATAAGGCTGGAAACTGTTCGCGCTAAGAGAAATGTGAGGTTGGGTGAGGAAATGCACACCCTTTAAAGTAATACTACCTGGTACCCATTCAATGGGTCCCAAATCTGCAGGTTCAAGGAATCTTCCTACAGCTAAAACATGCATGGAAAACCCAGAGGACTGTACACCATGTGATCGGGAGATGTGTCTAAAATGCACCTCATTTATCCTCTCCTGGTGCTCCTGTTCATCATTCCAGCCACGTTACTTAGAATCTCCCCACTTAGAGAATCAGCACATTTAAACTTCTGTTTCACACATTTTGCAAATTGTGAGGAGGATGAACGGGAAGAGGGGGAAACAATGAGAGAATAGTTGTAGGGGTTTGGACGGGCACATGTCACTCTAATTTCCCATTAAGAATAAGAATTAAAAAAAGGCTCAGCCCGCCTCGCCGGAGCCAAAATAGGGCCTGAAGCAATCCTGCGGTTTTGAGGCCAGCTCACAAAAGAGCAACTTAAAAAATGGAGCTCAGGGTCACTGCAATTCACAAACCTGCAGAGTTATAAATGAAAACTAACGTCCAAAAATATGTTGAGGTAAGGCAAAGAAGAGGATCTGAATGCAAGACAGAATTGCAAGAAACAGATTTCAAGAGATAGATTGGACTCGCCTTTAAAGCACATGAAAAGCGGCAGAATTTCGACAATGATGCAGTTGGCCAAAAAGGGAGTATGCGTTAGTTCCTGAATATATCCAGGAAAAAACGCATATGCACTTTATGGGCAACCAAGCAAGCAAGCAATGCAAATGTGCACAACAAAGAAGTCTCATTTCCCACCGGTCAAAAGGGCCATCCGAAAAAATTGTAAACACCAGAAATGCAGGACAGGCCATGGAGAACAGGGAGCCTTTATACGCTGATGGACAGTGTGTGAACTGCCGAGAGCCACTCTGGAGAAGTGTATGGTGGTTCCTAAATCATCTAAAAAACAGAGCGACAGAGCATAGGGCACTTCCAATCACGGGAGTATATCTAGGGAAGTCTAAAAATCAACAAGACACAAGCACACCACAGTTTAGGGCTACTCTGTTTACAAGAACCTCAACTTCAGTACACCTTAAATATCCCAGGAAAGAGAACAATAGATAAAGAAAATGTGGTACTTATGTACAATGGAATATCTCTTCACCATGAAATCAATGTAATAAGGCTAGTAGAAGGATAAAGAGTGGATTGAGGTCCGATAATACTACTTGAAATAAGTCAAACAGAAAAAGAAACATATCATAAGATATCACTTATAGAGGGAGGATAAATATGGCTGCACAAAAAATGAATTACAAAACAGAACAGTGTCTCACATTTAGAAAACACACTTATGTCAGCTTAAGGGGAAAGGAGAGGTGGGGTGATGCATAAAACCAGAGTTTGAAATTAGCACAGATACCGTTCAATAAACCAAATAGGTATCAGACAAGATCTACACCTTGCTCAATGAACTGGCCTCAACACACCCTATACACCGCAGAGAAATATATCTGAGTAATAAGAATCTTAAAACCCATGTATTGATATATCTCCATAAGGGAATCAAGTGTGCGCAGAGCGGCACAAACACAGCAGTGAAAATGAGCTAAACCCCATTATAGAAATAAATTTTAAAACCAAAACGCAGAAACAATGAAAGAGAGAAAAATTCTTACAAAATTCGCTCAGGGGCTGTGATGCAACCTGGAATGACCACATATAAACCCACAGCTGGATAAGACATAAGGCTGGACACTTGGGGCTGAAAGGATTGGAGAGCTTTGGTGAGCAACTGCCGAAAGTTTAATGCAATACTTCATGCTACTTATTCCAAGGGTCCCAACACTCCAAGTTGAAGGGAATCTTCCTACAGCTAAACCATGCATGGGAAATCCAGCGGATGGTATACCATATGATCGGGAAAGGTTTCTAAAATGCACCTCATTTTCCTCTCCTGGGGCTCCGGATCAACATTCCAGCCACTTTACTAACAACATCTCCACATGGAGAGTCAATGCCTTTAAGTTCCGGTATCGCACAGTCTGCAGTTAGTGCGGAGGATGAATGGGAATAGGGGGAACCAGTGAGAAAATAGCTGTAGCGGTTTCAATGGGCACATGTCACTCTAATTTCACATCAGGAAGAAGAATTAACCAAAGGCAGAGCAAGGCGCCCCAGAAGAAGAATAGGGCCTGAAGAAATCCTGTGGATATGAGGCAAGATCACAAAAATAAGAGCTGAAAAATGAAGCTAAGGGCCACTGCAATTCAAAAACCTGCAGAGTTATAAAGGCCAACTATTCTCCAAAAGTATATTGAGGTAAGGCTATGAAGAGGCACTGAGAGCAAGGCAGAACTGCAGGAAACCGATTTCAGGAGGTAGACAGGAATTGTACAGAAAACATATGAAAACACTCAGAACGTCAACAATGATGCACTTGGCCAAAAAGGGCGTATGCGTTTTTTCCTGAATATATTCAGGAAGAAACACATACGCCCTTTCTGGCCAACCAAGCAAGCTCTCAAAGGAAATCTGCACTACAATGAAGTCTCACTTCACCCCGGTCAAAGGGCCATCTGAAAAAAGTGTAAAATCCAGAAAGGCAGGACAGGCCATGGAGAACTGGGAGCCTTGTTATGCTGATGGGCGGGATGTAAATTGCCAGCAGCCACTCTGGAGAAGTGTATGGTGTTTCCTGAAACATCTAAAAAACAAAGCAACAGAGCCTAGGGCACTTCCACTTATGGTCCTATAGCTTATGGAAATTAAAATCAAAAAGACACAGCCACCCCAAAGTTTGGGACGGCTCTGTTTACAAGAACCTCGTTTACGGTACAAGTTCAATATCAGAGAAAGCGAAAAATGGATAAAGAAGTTGTGGTACTTACGTACAATGCAATATCACTCAGCAATGAGATCTATGTAATCAGGCCCGTAGCAGCATAATGAGTGGATTCAGGTACGATGATTCTAAGTGAAATAAGTCACACAGAAAAAGAAACACCATAAGATATCACTACTACACGGAAGGTAAACTTGGCTACACAGGAACTGAATTACAAAACAGAACAGGGTCTCAAATGTAGAAAACCAACTTATGCTTGCTTAAGAGGAAAGGTGAGTTGGGGTGCTGCATGAAACCAGAGATTGAAATTAGCACAGATACCGTTCCATAAGCCAAATATGTAATAGACAAGAGCTACTCCTTGCTCAACGAAGTGGACTCAACACCCCATATTAAACGCCTAAGAATATAACTGACTAGTAAGAATCTTAAAACCTATGGATTTATATGTCTCCGAAAGAGAATCAAGCGTGTGTACAGCGGCATAAACGCAGCAGTGATAGGATTGGTGAGGTTCGGTGAGCAAATGCAGACCCTTTGAAGTCATACTGCATGGTACCCATTCCATGGGTCTCAACTCTCCAGGTTTAAGGGATTCTTCCTTCAGCTAAAACATGCATGTGGAACACAGATTATGATCCACCGTGTGATTGGGAAACGTGTTCAAATGTGTCTCAGGTTTCGTCCCCTGGTACTCGGGTGCAACACTCCAGACGCTTTACTAACACTCTCCCCACTTGGAGAGTCAGTGCCTTTAAACTCCTGTATGGCCCAGTTTGCAATTTCTGCGGAAAATGTACAGGAATAGGGAGAACCAATGATAAACTAGCTGGAGGTGTCTGGACGGGCAAATTTAACTCTCATTTCCCACCAGAAAGAGGAATTAACCAAAGGCTCAGCATGCCGTGCCGGAACCACACTAGGGTCTGAAGCAATCCTGCGGTGTTGCGGCCAGCTCACAAGAAAGCGAGTTGAAGAAAGGAGCTCAGGGGCACTGTAATTCACAAACCTGCAGAGTTATAAATGACAGCTATCGTCCAAAAATATATTGAAGTAAGGCTGCCAAGAGGACTTGAAAGTGGGGCAGAATTGCAGGAAACCGATTTCAGGAGGTAGACGGGAATTGCATGTAAAGCATAGGAAAAGAGGCAGAACGTCCACAATGATGCACTTGGCCAAAAAGGGCGTATGCGTTTTTTCCTGAATATATTCAGGAAAACACGCATACGCCCTTTTTGGCCAACCAAGCAAGCTTGCAAAGGAAATCTGCACTACAATGAAGTCTCACTGCCCCCCGGTCAAAAGGGCCATATGAAAAAAGTGTAAAATCCAGAAAGGCAGGACAGGCCATGAAGAACTGGGAGCCTTGTTATGCTGATGGGCGGGATGTAAATTGCCAACAGCCACTCTGGAGAAGTGTATGGTGTTTCCTGTAACATCTAAAAAACTAAGCAACAGAGCCTAGGGCACTTCCACTTATGGTCCTATAGCTTAGGGCAATTAAAATGAAAGAGACACAGCCACCCCAAAGTTTGGGACGGCTCTGTTTACAAGAATCTTGTTTACGGTACAAGTTCAATATCACAAAAGCGAAAAATGGATAAAGAAGTTGTGGTATTTACGTACAATGCAATATCACTCAGCAATGAAATCTATGTCATCAGGCCCGAAGCAGCATAATGAGTGGATTCAGGTATGATGATTCTAAGTGAAATAAGTCACACAGAAAAAGAAACATCATAAGATATCACTACTACACGGAATGTAAACTTGGCTACACAGGATCTGAATTACAAAACAGAACAGGGTCTCAAATGTAGAAAACCAACTTATGCTTGCTTAAGGGGAAAGGTGAGTTGGGGTGCTGCATGAAACCAGAGATTGAAATTAGCACAGATACCGTTCCATAAGCCAAATATGTAATAGACAAGAGCTACTCCTTGCTAAACGAAGTGGACTCAACACCCCATATTAAACGCCTAAGAATATACCTGACTAGAAATAATCTAAAAACCTATGGATTTATATGTCTCCGAAAGAGAATCAAGCGTGTGTACAGCGACATAAACGCAGCAGTGATAGGATTGGTGAGGTTCGGTGAGCAAATGCAGACCCTATGAAGTCATATTGCATGGTACCCATTCCATGGGTCTCAACTCTCCAGGTTTAAGGGATTCTTCCTTCAGCTAAAACATGCATGTGTAACCCAGAGTATGATCCACCGTGTGATCGGGAAACGTGTTCAAATGTGTCTCGTTACGTCCCCTGGTACTCGAGTGCAACATTCCAGATGCTTTACTAACACTCTCCCCACTTGGAGAGTCAGTGCCTTTAACCTCCTGTTTGGCCCAGTTTGCAATTTCTGTGGAAAATGAACAGGAATAGGGAGAACGAAAGAGAGACTAGCTGGAGGTGTCTGGACGGGCAAATTTAACTCTCATTTCCCACCAGGAAGAGGAATTAACCAAAGGCTCAGCGTGCCGTGCCGGAACTACACTAGGGCCTGAAGCAATCCTGCGGTGTTGCGGCCAGCTCACAAGAAAGCGAGTTGAAGAAAGGAGCTCAGGGGCACTGTAATTCACAAACCTGCAGAGTTATAAATGACAGCTATCGTCCAAAAATATATTGAAGTAAGGCTGCCAAGAGGACTTGAAAGCGGAGCAGAATTGCAGGAAACCGATTTCAGGAGGTAGACGGGAATTCCATGTAAAGCATAGGAAAAGAGGCAGAACGTCCACAATGATGCACTTGGCCAAAAAGGGCGTATGCGTTTTTCCCTGAATATATTCAGGAAAAAACGCATATGCCCTTTTTGGCCAACCAAGCAAGCTTGCAAAGGAAATCTGCCCTACAATGTAGTCTCACTGCCCCCCGGTCAAAAGGGACATATGAAAAAAGTGTAAAATCCAGAAAGGCAGGACAGGCCATGAAGAACTGGGAGCCTTGTTATGCTGATGGGCGGGATGTAAATTGCCAACAGCCACTCTGGAGAAGTGTATGGTGTTTCCTGAAACATCTAAAAAACTAAGCAACAGAGCCTAGGGCACTTCCACTTATGGTCCTATAGCTTAGGGCAATTAAAATGAAAGAGACACAGCCACCCCAAAGTTTGGGACGGCTCTGTTTACAAGAATCTTGTTTACGGTACAAGTTCAATATCACAAAAGCGAAAAATGGATAAAGAAGTTGTGGTACTTACGTACAATGCAATATCACTCAGCAATGAAATCTATGTCATCAGGCCCGTAGCAGCATAATGAGTGGATTCAGGTACGATGATTCTATGCGAAATAAGTCACACAGAAAAAAAAACATCATAAGATATCACTACTACACGGAATGTAAACTTGGCTACACAGGAACTGAATTACAAAACAGAACAGGGTGTCAAATGTAGAAAACCAACTTATGCTTGCTTAAGGGGAAAGGTGAGTTGGGGTGCTGCATAAAACCAGAGATTGAAATTAGCACAGATACCGTTCCATAAGCCAAATATGTAATAGACAAGAGCTACTCCTTGCTAAACGAAGTGGACTCAACACCCCATATTAAACGCCTAACAATATACCTGACTATTAAGAATCTTAAAACCTTTGGATTTATATGTCTCTAAAAGAGAATCAAGCGTGTGTACAGCGGCATAAACGCAGCAGTGATAGGATTGGTGAGGTTCGGTGAGCAAATGCAGACCCTTTGAAGTCATATTGCATGGTACCCATTCCATGGGTCTCAACTCTCCAGGTTTAAGGGATTCTTCCTTCAGCTAAAACATGCATGTGGAACCCAGAGTATGATCCACCGTGTGATGGGGAAACGTGTTCAAATGTGTCTCAGTTTTCGTCCCCTGGTACTCGGATGCAACATTCCAGACGCTTTACTAACACTCTCCCCACTTGGAGAGTCAGTGCCTTTAACCTCCTGTTTGGCCCAGTTTGCAATTTCTGTGGAAAATGAACAGGAATAGGGAGAACCAATGAGAGACTAGGTGGAGGTGTCTGGACGGGCAAATTTAACTCTCATTTCCCACCAAGAAGAAGAATTAACCAAAGGCTCAGCATGCCATGCCGGAAGCACACTAGGGCCTGAAGCAATCCTGCGGTGTTGCGGCCAGCTCAAAAGAAAGCGAGTTGAAGAAAGGAGCTCAGGGGCACTGTAATTCACAAACCTGCAGAGTTATAAATGACAGCTATCTTCCAAAAATATATTGAAGTAAGGCTGCCAAGAGGAGTTGAAAGCGGGGCAGAATTGCAGGAAACCGATTTCAGGAGGTAGACTGGAATTGCATGTAAAGCATAGGAAAAGAGGCAGAACGTCCACAATGATGCACTTGGCCAAAAAGGGCGTATGTGTTTTTTCCTGAATATATTCAGGAAAAAACGCATACGCCCTTTTTGGCCAACCAAGCAAGCTAGCAAAGGAAATCTGCACTACAATGAAGTCTCACTGCCCCCCGGTCAAAAGGGCCATCTGAAAAAAGTGTAAAATCCAGAAAGGCAGGACAGACCAAGGAGAACTAGGAGCCTTGTTATGCTGATGGGTGGGATGTAAATTACCAGCAGCCACTCTGGAGAAGTGTATGGTGTTTCCTGAAACATTCAAAAAACAAAGCAACAGAGCCTAGGGCACTTCCACTTATGGTCCTATAGCTTAGGGAAATTAAAATCAAAAAGAAACAGCCACCCCAAAGTTTGGGATGGCTCTGTTTACAAGAACCTCGTTTATGGTACAAGTTCAATATCACAGAAAGCGAAAAATGGATAAAGAATTTGTGGTACTTACGTACAATGCAATATCACTCAGCAATGAAATCTATGTCATCAGGCACATAGCAGCATAATGAGTGGATTCAGGTACGATGATTCTAAGTGAAATCAGTCACACAGAAAAAGAAATATCATAAGATATCACTACTACACGGAATGTAAACTTGGCTACACAGGAACTGAATTACAAAACAGAACAGGGTGTCAAATGTAGAAAACCAACTTATGCTTGCTTAAGGGGGAAGGTGAGTTGGGGTGCTGCATAAAACCAGAGATTGAAATTAGCACAGATACCGTTCCATAAGCCAAATATGTAATACACAAGAGCTACTCCTTGCTCAACGAAGTGGACTCAACACCCCATATTAAACGACTAACAATATACCTGACTAGTAAGAATCTTAAAACCTATGGATTTATATGTCTCCGAAAGAGAATGAAGCGTGTGTACAGCGGCAAAAACGCAGCAGTGATAGGATTGGTAAGGTTCGGTGAGCAAATGCAGACCCTTTGAAGTCATATTGCATGGTACCCATTCCATGGGTCTCAAATCTGCATGTTTAAGGGATTCTTCCTTCAGCTAAAACATGCATGTGGAACCCAGAGTATGATCCACCGTGTGATCGGGAAACGTGTTCCAATGTGTCTCAGTTTTCATCCCCTGGTACTCGGGTACAACATTCCAAACGGTTTACTAACACTCTCCCCACATGTAAAGTCAGTGCCTTTAACCTCCTGTTTGGCCCAGTTTGCAATTTCTGCGTAAGATGAACAGGAATAGGGAGAACCAATGAGAGACTAGCTGGAGGTGTCTGGACGGGCAAATTTAACTCTCATTTCCCACCAGGAAGAGGAAGTAACCAAAGGCTCAGCGTGCCATGCCAGAAGCACACTAAGGCCTGAAGCAATCCTGCGGAGTTGCGGCCAGCTCACAAGAAAGCGAGTTGAAGAAAGGAGCTCAGGGGCACTGTAATTCACAAACCTGCAGAGTTATAAATGACAGCTATCTTCCAAAAATATATTGAAGTAAGGCTGCCAAGAGGAGTTGAAAGCGGGGCAGAATTGCAGGAAACCGATTTCAGGAGGTAGACTGGAATTGCATGTAAAGCATAGGAAAAGAGGCAGAATGTCCACAATGATGCACTTGGCCAAAAAGGGCGTATGCGTTTTTTCCTGAATATATTCAGGAAGAAACGCATACGCCCTTTCTGGCCAACCAAGCAAGCTTGCAAAGGAAATCTGCACTACAATGAACTCTCACTGCCCCCCCCGGTTCAAAAGGGCCATCTGAAAAAAGTGTAAAATCCAGAAAGGCAGGACAGGCCATGGAAAACTGGGAACCTTGTTATGCTGATGGTTGGGATGAAAACTGCCAGCAGCCACTCTGGAGAAGTGTATGGTGTTTCATGAAACATCCAAAAAACAAAGCAACAGAGCCTAGGGCACTTCCACTTATGGTCCTACAGCTTAGGGAAATTAAAATCAAAAAGACACAGCCACCCCAAAGTTTGGGACGGCTCTGTTTACAAGAACCTCGTTTACGGTACAAGTTCAATATCACAGAAAGCAAAAAATGGATAAAGAAGTTGTGGTACTTACGTACAATGCAATATAACTCAGCAATGAAATCTATGTCATCAAGCCCGTAGCAGAATAATGAGTGGATTCAGGTACGATGATTCTAAGTGAAATAAGTCACACAGAAAAAGAAACATCATAAGATATCACTACTACACGGAATGTAAACTTGGCTACACAGGAACAGAATTACTAAACAGGACAGGGTGTCAA
The DNA here is from genome assembly GCF_964270905.1 of Leucopleurus acutus. Classification (NCBI taxonomy): domain Eukaryota; kingdom Metazoa; phylum Chordata; class Mammalia; order Artiodactyla; family Delphinidae; genus Leucopleurus; species Leucopleurus acutus. The sequence goes on along the minus strand of NC_139142.1, from coordinate 120,600,418 downwards.
ATGTAGAAAACCAACTTATGCTTGCTTAAGGGGAAAGGTGAGTTGGGGTGTTGCATACAACAAGAGATTGAAATTAGCACAGATACCATTCCATGAGCCAAATATGTAATAGACAAGAGCTACTCCTTGCTCAACGAAGTGGACTCAACACCCCATATTAAACGCCTAACAATATACCTGAGTAGTAAGAATCTTAAAACCTACGGATGTATATGTCTCCGAAAGAGAATCAAGCGTGTGTACAGCGGTATAAACGCAGCAGTGATAGGATTGGTGAGGTTCGGTGAGCAAATGCAGACCCTTTGAAATCATATTGCATGGTACCCATTCCATAGGTCTCAACTCTCCAGGTTTAAGGAATTCTTCCTTCAGCTAAAACATGCATGTGGAACCCAGAGTATGACCCACCGTGTGATCTGGAAACGTGTTCAAATGTGTCTCAGTTTTTGTCCCCTGGTACTCGGGTGCAACATTCCAGATGCTTAACTAACACTCTCCCCACTTGGAGAGTCAGTGCCTTTAACCTCCTGTTTGTCCCAGTTTGCAATTTCTGTGGAAAATAAACAGGAATAGGGAGAACCAATGAGAGACTAGGTGGAGGTGTCTGGACGGGCAAATTTAACTCTCATTTCCCACCAGGAAGAGGAATTAACCAAAGGCTCAGCATGCCGTGCCGCAACCAAACTAGGGCCTGAAGCAATCCTGCGGTGTTGCGGCCAGCTCACAAGAAAGCGAGTTGAAGAAAGGAGCTCAGGGGCACTGTAATTCACAAACCTGCAGAGTTATAAATGACAGCTATCCTCCAAAAATATATTGAAGTAAGGCTGCCAAGAGGAGTTGAAAGCGGGGCAGAATTGCAGGAAACCGATTTCAGGAGGTAGACTGGAATTGCATGTAAAGCATAGGAAAAGAGGCAGAACGTCCACAATGATGCACTTGGCCAAAAAGGGCGTATGCGTTTTTTCCTGAATATATTCAGGAAAAAACGCATACGCCCGTTTTGGCCAACCAAGCAAGCTTGCAAAGGAAATCTGCACTACAATGAAGTCTCACTGCCCCCCCGGGTCAAAAGGGCCATCTGAAAAAAGTGTAAAATCCAGAAAGGCAGGACAGGCCATGGAGAACTGGGAGCCTTGTTATGCTGATGGTTGGCATGAGAATTACCAGCAGCCACTCTGGAGAAGTGTATGGTGTTTCCTGAAACATCCAAAAAACAAAGCAACAGAGCCTAGGGCACTTCCACTTATGGTCCTATAGCTTAGGGAAATTAAAATCAAAAAGACACAGCCACCCCAAAGTTTGGGACGGCTCTGTTTACAAGAACCTCGTTTACGGTACAAGTTCAATATCACAGAAAGCAAAAAATGGATAAAGAAGTTGTGGTACTTATGTACAATGCAATATCACTCAGCAATGAAATCTATGTCATCAAGCCCGTAGCAGAATAATGAGTGGATTCAGGTACGATGATTCTAAGTGAAATAAGTCACACAGAAAAAGAAACATCATAAGATATCACTACTACATGGAATGTAAACTTGGCTACACAGGAACAGAATTACTAAACAGGACAGGGTGTCAAATGTAGAAAACCAACTTATGCTTGCTTAAGGGGAAAGGTGAGTTGGGGTGTTGCATACAACAAGAGATTGAAATTAGCACAGATACCATTCCATGAGCCAAATATGTAATAGACAAGAGCTACTCCTTGCTCAACGAAGTGGACTCAACACCCCATATTAAATGCCTAACAATATACCTGACTAGTACGAATCTTAAAACCTATGGATTTATATGTCTCCGAAAGAGAATCAAGCATGTGTACAGCGGCATAAACGCAGCAGTGATAGGATTGGTGAGGTTCGGTGAGCAAATGCAGACCCTTTGAAGTCATATTGCATGGTACCCATTCCATAGGTCTCAACTCTCCAGGTTTAAGGGATTCTTCCTTCAGCTAAAACATGCATGTGGAACCCAGAGTATGACCCACCGTGTGATCGGGAAACGTGTTCAAATGTGTCTCAGTTTTTGTCCCCTGGTACTCGGGTGCAACATTCCAGATGCTTTACTAACACTCTCCCCACTTGGAGAGTCAGTGCCTTTAACCTCCTGTTTGTCCCAGTTTGCAATTTCTGTGGAAAATGAACAGGAATAGGGAGAACCAATGAGAGACTAGGTGGAGGTGTCTGGACGGGCAAATTTAACTCTCATTTCCCACCAGGAAGAGGAATTAACCAAAGGCTCAGCATGCCGTGCCGTAATCATACTAGGGCCTGAAGCAATCCTGCGGTGTTGCGGCCAGCTCACAAGAAAGCGAGTTGAAGAAAGGAGCTCAGGGGCACTGTAATTCACAAACCTGCAGAGTTATAAATGACAGCTATCCTCCAAAAATATATTGAAGTAAGGCTGCCAAGAGGAGTTGAAAGCGGAGCAGAATTGCAGGAAACCGATTTCAGGAGGTAGACTGGAATTGCATGTAAAGCATAGGAAAAGAGGCAGAACGTCCACAATGATGCACTTGGCCAAAAAGGGCGTATGCGTTTTTTCCTGAATATATTCAGGAAAAAACGCATACGCCCTTTTTGGCCAACCAAGCAAGCTTGCAAAGGAAATCTGCACTACAATGAAGTCTCACTGCCCCCCGGTCAAAAGGGCCATCTGAAAAAAGTGTAAAATCCAGAAAGGCAGGACAGGCCAAGGAGAACTAGGAGCCTTGTTATGATGATGGGCGGGATGTAAATTACCAGCAGCCACTCTGGAGAAGTGTATGGTGTTTCCTGAAACATTCAAAAAACAAAGCAACAGAGCCTAGGGCACTTCCACTTATGGTCCTATAGCTTAGGGAAATTAAAATCAAAAAGACACAGCCACCCCAAAGTTTGGGACGGCTCTGTTTACAAGAACCTCGTTTACGGTACAAGTTCAATATCACAGAAAGCAAAAAATGGATAAAGAAGTTGTGGTACTTACGTACAATGCAATATCACTCAGCAATGAAATCTATGTCATCAAGCCCGTAGCAGAATAATGAGTGGATTCAGGTACGATGATTCTAAGTGAAATAAGTCACACAGAAAAAGAAACATCATAAGATATCACTACTACACGGAATGTAAACTTGGCTACAAAGGAACAGAATTACTAAACAGAACAGGGTGTCAAATGTAGAAAACCAACTTATGCTTGCTTAAGGGGAAAGGTGAGTTGGGGTGTTGCATACAACAAGAGATTGAAATTAGCACAGATACCATTCCATGAGCCAAATATGTAATAGACAAGAGCTACTCCTTGCTCAACGAAGTGGACTCAACACCCCATATTAAACGCCTAACAATATACCTGACTAGTAAGAATCTTAAAACCTATGGATTTATATGTCTCCGAAAGAGAATCAAGCGTGTGTACAGCGGCATAAACGCAGCAGTGATAGGATTGGTGAGGTTCGGTGAGCAAATGCAGACCCTTTGAAGTCATATTGCATGGTACCCATTCCATAGGTCTCAACTCTCCAGGTTTAAGGGATTCTTCCTTCAGCTAAAACATGCATGTGGAACCCAGAGTATGACCCACCGTGTGATCGGGAAACGTGTTCAAATGTGTCTCAGTTTTTGTCCCCTGGTACTCGGGTGCAACATTCCAGATGCTTTACTAACACTCTCCCCACTTGGAGAGTGAGTGCCTTTAACCTCCTGTTTGGCCCAGTTTGCAATTTCTGTGGAAAATGAACAGGAATAGGGAGAACCAATGAGAGACTACGTGGAGGTGTCTGGACGGGCAAATTTAACTCTCATTTCCCACCAGGAAGAGGAATTAACCAAAGGCTCAGCATGCCGTGCCGCAACCAAACTAGGGCCTGAAGCAATCCTGCGGTGTTGCGGCCAGCTCACAAGAAAGCGAGTTGAAGAAAGGAGCTCAGGGGCACTGTAATTCACAAATCTGCAGAGTTATAAATGACAGCTATCCTCCAAAAATATATTGAAGTAAGGCTGCCAAGAGGAGTTGAAAGCGGGGCAAAATTGCAGGAAACCGATTTCAGGAGGTAGACGGGAATTGCATGTAAAGCATAGGAAAAGAGGCAGAACGTCCACAATGATGCACTTGCCCAAAAAGGGCGTATGCGTTTTTTCCTGAATATATTCAGGAAAAAACGCATACGCCCTTTTTGGCCAACCAAGCAAGCTTGCAAAGGAAATCTGCACTACAATGAAGTCTCACTGCCTCCCGGTCAAAAGGGCCATCTGAAAAAAGTGTAAAATCCAGAAAGGCAGGACAGGCCAAGGAGAACTGGGAGCCTTGTTATGCTGATGGGCGGGATGTAAATTGCCAGCAGCCACTATGGAGAAGTGTATGGTGTTTCCTGAAACATTCAAAAAACAAAGCAACAGAGCCTAGGGCACTTCCACTTATGGTCCTATAGCTTAGGGAAATTAAAATCAAAAAGACACAGCCACCCCAAAGTTTGGGACGGCTCTGTTCACAAGAACCTCGTTTACTGTACAAGTTCAATATCACAGAAAGCGAAAAATGGATAAAGAAGTTGTGGTACATACGTACAATGCAATATCACTCAGCAATGAAATCTATGTCATCAGGCCCGTAGCAGCATAATGAGTGGATTCAGGTACGATGATTCTAAGTGAAATAAATCACACAGAAAAACAAACATCATAAGATATCACTACTACACGGAATGTAAACTTGGCTACACAGGAACTGAATTACAAAACAGAACAGGGTCTCAAATGTAGAAAACCAACTTATGCTTGCTTAAGGGGAAAGGTGAGTTGGGGTGCGGCATAAAACCAGAGATTGAAATTAGCACAGATACCGTTCCATAAGCCAAATATGTAATAGGCAAGAGCTACTCCTTGCTCAAAGAAGTGGACTCAACACCCCATAATAAACGCCTAAGAATATACCTGACTAATAAGAATCTTAAAACCTTTGGATTTATATGTCTCCAAAAGAGAATCAAGCGTGTGTACAGTGGCATAAACGCAGCAGTGATAGGATTGGTGAGGTTCGGTGAGCAAATGCAGGCCCTTTGAAGTCATATTGCATGGTACCCATTCCATGGGTCTCAACTCTCCAGGTTTAAGGGATTCTTCCTTCAGCTAAAACATGCATGTGGAACCCAGAGTATGATCCACCATGTGATCGGGAAACGTGTTCAAATGTGTCTCAGTTTTCATCCCATGGAACTCGGGTGCAACATTCCAGATGCTTTACTAACACTCTCCCCACTTGGAGAGTCAGTTCCTTTAACCTCCTGTTTGGCCCAGTTTGCAATTTCTGTGGAAAATGAACAGGAATAGGGAGAACCAAAGAGAGACTAGCTGGAGGTGTCTAGACGTGCAAATTTAACTCTCATTTCCCACCAGGAAGAGGAATTAACCAAAGGCTCAGCGTGCCGTGCCGGAACCACACTAGGGCCTGAAGCAATCCTGCGGTGTTGCGGCCAGCTCACAAGAAAGCGAGTTGAAGAAAGGAGCTCAGGGGCACTGTAATTCACAAACCTGCAGAGTTATAAAGGACAGCTATCGTCCAAAAATATATTGAAGTAAGGCTGCCAAGAGGACTTGAAAGCGGGGCAGAATTGCAGGAAACCGATTTCAGGAGGTAGACGGGAATTGCATGTACAGCATAGGAAAAGAGGCAGAACGTCCACAATGATGCACTTGGCCAAAAAGGGCGTATGCGTTTTTTCCTGAATATATTCAGGAAAAAACGCATACGCCCTTTTTGGCCAACCAAGCAAGCTTGCAAAGGAAATCTGCACTACAATGAAGTCTCACTGCCCCACGGTCAAAAGGGCCATCTGAAAAAAGTGTAAAATCCAGAAAGGCAGGACAGGCCATGGAGAACTGGGAGCCTTGTTATGCTGGTGGGCGGGATGTAAATTGCCAACAGCCACTCTGGAGAAGTGTACGGTGTTTCCTGAAACATCTAAAAAACAAAGCAACAGAGCCTAGGGCACTTCCACTTATGGTCCTATAGCTTAGGGAAATTAAAATCAGAAAGACACAGCCACCCCAAAGTTTGGGCCGGCTCTGTTGACAAGAACCTCGTTTACGGTACAAGTTCAATATCACAGAAAGCGAAAAATGGATAAAGAAGTTGTGGTACTTACGTACAATGCAATATCACTCAGCAATGAAATCTATGTCATCAGGCCGGTAGCAGCATAATGAGTGGATGCAGGTACGATGATTCTAAGTTAAATAAGTCACACAGAAAAAGAAACATCATAAGGTATCACTACTACACGGAATGTAAACTTGGCTACACAGGAACTGAATTACAAAACAGAACAGGGTCTCAAATGTAGAAAACCAACTTATGCTTGCTTAAGGGGAAAGGTGAGTTGGGGTGCTGCATGAAACCAGAGATTGAAATTAGCACAGATACCGCTCCATAAGCCAAATATGTAATAGACAAGAGCTACTCCTTGCTCAACGAAGTGGACTCAACACCCCATATTAAACGCCTAAGAATATACCTGACTAGAAATAATCTTAAAACCTATGGATTTATATGTCTCCGAAAGAGAATCAAGCGTGTGTACGGCGGCATAAACGCAGCAGTGATAGGATTGGTGAGGTTCGGTGAGCAAATGTAGACCCTTTGAAGTCATACTGCATGGTACCCATTCCATGGGTCTCAACTCTCCAGGTTTAAGGGATTCTTCCTTCAGCTGAAACATGCATGTGGAACACAGAGTATGATCCACCGTGTGATCAGGAAACGTGTTCAAATGTGTCTCAGTTTTCGTCCCCTGGTACTCGGGTGCAACATTCCAGACGCTTTACTAACACTCTCCCCACTTGGAGAGTCAGTGCCTTTAACCTCCTGTTTGGTCCAGTTTGCAATTTCTGCATAGGATGAACAGGAATAGGGAGAACCAATGAGAGACTAGCTGGAGCTGTGAGGACGGACAAATTTAACTCTCATTTCCAACCAGGAAGAGGAATTAACCAAAGGCTCAGCATGCAATGCCGGAACGAAACTAGGGCCTGAAGCAATCCTGCGGTGTTGCGGCCAGCTCACAAGAAAGCGAGTTGAAGAAAGTAGCTCAGGGGCACTGTAATTCACAATCCTGCAGAGTTATAAATGACAGCTATCTTCCAAAAATATATTGAAGGAAGGCTGCCAAGAGGACTTGAAAGCGGGGCAGAATTGCAGGAAACCGATTTCAGGAGGTAGACTGGAATTGCATGTAAAGCATAGGAAAAGAGGCAGAACGTCCACAATGATGCACTTGGCCAAAAAGTGCATATGCGTTTTTTCCTGAATATATACAGGAAAAAACGCATACGCACTTTTTGGCCAACCAAGCAAGTTTGCAAAGGAAATCTGCACTACAATGAAGTCTCACTGCCCCCCCGGTCAAAAGGGCTATCTGAAAAAAGTGTAAAATCCAGAAAGGCAGGACAGGCCATGGAGAACTGGGAACCTTGTTATGCTGATGGGCGGGATGTAAATTGCCAACAGCCACTCTGGAGAAGTGTATGGTGTTTCCTGAAACATCTAAAAAACAAAGCAACAGAGCCTAGGGCACTTCCACTTATGGTCCTATAGCTTAGGGAAATTAAAATCAAAAAGACACAGCCACCCCAAAGTTTGGGACGGCTCTGTTTACAAGAACCTCGTTTACGGTACAAGTGCAATATCACAGAAAGTGAAAAATGGATAAGGAAGTTGTGGGAATTACGTACAATGCAATATCACTCAGCAATGAAATCTATGTCATCAGGCCCGTAGCAGCATAATGAGTGGATTCAGGTAGGATGATTCTAAGTGAAATCAGTCACACAGAAAAAGAAACATCATAAGGTATCACTACTACACGGAATGTAAACTTGGCTACACAGGAACTGAATTACAAAACAGAACAGGGTCTCAAATGTAGAAAACCAACTTATGCTTGCTTAAGGGGAAAGGTGAGTTGGGGTGCGGCATAAAACCAGAGATTGAAATTAGCACAGATACCGTTCCATAAGCCAAATATGTAATAGACAAGAGCTACTCCTTGCTCAACGAAGTGGACTCAACACCCCATATTAAACGCCTAACAATATACCTGACTAGTAAGAATCTTAAAACCTATGGATTTATATGTCTCCGAAAGAGAATCTAGCGTGTGTACAGTGGCATAAACGCAGCAGTGATAGGATTGGTGAGGTTCGGTGAGCAAATGCAGACTCTTTGAAGTCATATTGCATGGTACCCATTCCATGGGTCTCAACTCTCCAGGTTTAAGGGATTCTTCCTTCAGCTAAAACATGCATGTGGAACCCAGAGTATGATCCACCGTGTGATCGGGAAACGTTTTCAAATGTGTCTCAGTTTTCGTTCCCTGGTACTCGGGTGCAACATTCCAGACGCTTTACTAACACTCTCCCCACTTGGAGAGTCAGTGCCTTTAACCTCCTGTTTGGCCCAGTTTGCAATTTCTGCGTAAGATGAACAGGAATAGGGAGAACCAATGAGAGACTAGCTGGAGCTGTGAGGACGGGCAAATTTAACTCTCATTTCCCACCAGGAAGAGGAATTAACGAAAGGCTCAGCATGCGATGCCGGAACCAAACTAGGGCCTGAAGCAATCCTGCGGTGTTGCGGCCAGCTCACAAGAAAGCGAGTTGAAGAAAGGAGCTCAGGGGCACTGTAATTCACAATCCTGCAGAGTTATAAATGACAGCTATCGTCCAAAAATATATTGAAGGAAGGCTGCCAAGAGGAGTTGAAAGCGGGGCAGAATTGCAGAAAACCGATTTCAGGAGGTAGACTGGAATTGCATGTAAAGCATAGGAAAAGAGGCAGAACGTCCACAATGATGCACTTGGCCAAAAAGGGCGTATGCGTTTTTCCCTGAATATATTCAGGAAAAAACGCATACGCCCTTTTTGGCCAACCAAGCAAGCTTGCAAAGGAAATCTGCACTACAGTGAAGTCTCACTGCCCCCGGTCAAAAGGGCTATCTGAAAAAAGTGTAAAATCCAGAAAGGCAGGACAGACCATAGAGAACTGGGAGCCTTGTTAAGCTGATGGGCGGGATGTAAATTGCCAACAGCCACTCTGAAGAAGTGTATGGTGTTTCCTGAAACATCAAAAAAACAAAGCAACAGAGCCTAGGGCACTTCCACTTATGGTCCTATAGCTTAGGGAAATTAAAATCAAAAAGACTCAGCCACCCCAAAGTTTCGGCCGGCTCTGTTTACAAGAACCTCGTTTACGGTACAAGTTCAATATCACAGAAAGCGAAAAATAGATAAAGAAATTGTGGTAATTACGTACAATGCAATATCACTCAGCAATGAAATCTATGTCATCCGGCCCGTAGCAGCATAATGAGTGGATTCAGGTACGATGATTATAAGTGAAATAAGTCACACAGAAAAAGAAACATCATAAGATATCACTACTACATGGAATGTAAACTTGGCTACACAGGAACTGAATTACAAAACAGAACAGGGTGTCAAATGTAGAAAACCAACTTATACTTGCTTAAGGGGAAAGGTGAGTTGGGGTGCTGCATAAAACCAGAGATTGAAATTAGCACAGATACCGTTCCATAAGCCAAATATGTAATAGACAAGAGCTACTCCTTGCTCAACGAAGTGGACTCAACACCCCATATTAAACGCCTAACAATATACCTGACTAGTAAGAATCTTAAAACCTATGGATTTATATGTCTCCGGAAGAGAATGAAGCGTGTGTACAGTGGCATAAACGCAGCAGTGATAGGATTGGTGAGGTTTGGTGAGCAAATGCAGACCCTTTGAAGTCATATTGCATGGTACCCATTCCATGGGTCTCAACTCTCCATGTTTAAGGGATTCTTCCTTCAGCTAAAACATGCATGTGGAACCAAGAGTATGATCCACCGTGTGATCGGGAAACGTGTTCAAATGTGTCTCAGTTTTCGTCCCCTGGTACTCGGGTGCAACATTCCAGACGCTTTACTAACACTCTCCCCACTTGGAGAGTCAGTGCCTTTAACCTCCTGTTTGGCCCAGTTTGCAATTTCTTCGGAAGATGAACAGGAATAAGGAGAAGCAATGGGAGACTATCTGTAGGTGTCTGGACGGGCAAATTTAACTCTCATTTCCCAACAGGAAGATAAATGAACCAAAGGCTCTGCGTGCCATGCTGGAACTAGATTAGGGCCTGAGGAGATCCTGTGGTGTTGCGGCCAGCTCACAAGAAAGCGAGTTGAAGAAAGGAGCTCAGGGGCACTGTAATTCAGAAACCTGCGGAGTTATAAATGACAGCTATCATCCAAAATTATACTGAAGTAAGTCTGCGATGAGGACTTGAATGCCGGGCAGAATTGCTGGAAACTGATTTCAGAACGTACACGGGAGTAGTTCTTAAAGCATAAGAAAAGAGACAGAACTTGGAAAATAATGCACTTGGCAAAAAAGGGCATATGTGTTTTATCCAGAGCTCTCATAACTGAGGGGAGGAGATTCCCAGCAGGCTCCAACTGCCACCTGAGGGCTCACATTGCCAAGGCAACGTGAGCATGCCAGGCAGGAGTTACCTCACAGCAGAGGTCCCACCTCATAGAAGGGTGAGAAACCCAGCCAACATCAGACTCTCACCAGAGGGCCCACATCACCAAGGGGATGGGAACCAGGCAGGAGTGTCTTCACATCAGTGGGGCCACATCATCGAAAGCTGAGGTACTCAGCACATGTGTCCTCAAACCAGAGGACCCACATCACCAAGGACCTCGGAGTGAGGCAGGCAGGAGTAACCTCACAACACTGGGCACATAGAATAAAAAAGTGAGGAATCCAGCAGTTGGAACCTCCCAGCAGGCGGCCCAGAGCACCGAGGCTATGGGATCCAGGCCACAGTGAACTCACAGAAGAGGGCCCATGTCATGAAACTGAGCAAACCAGCCATTGGGACCTCAGAGCAGGAGGCCCACATCCCCATGGGGATGGAATTCTGGTAGGAGTGTCCTCGCACCACTGAGAACGTATCAGAAAATTTTGGGCGACCAGCAGTTAGGGCCTGACGCCAGAGGACCCTCATCACCAAGGGAAGGAGGCTCCCAGCAGGCTCCAACTGCCACCAGAGGGCTGACGTCGCCAAGGCGATGTGTGCCAACCAGGCACGAATGACCTCACAGCAGAGGGCCCACCTCAGAGAAGTGTGACGAACCCAGTCAGGATCAGACTCGCACCAGAGGGCCCACATCACCAAATGGATTGGAACCAGGCAGGAGTGTCCTCACATGAGTAGGGCCACATCATCTAAAGGTGAGGAACCCAGAACATGTGGCTTCAAACCATAGGACACCCATCACCAAGGGGCTGGGAGTGAGGCAGGCAGGAGGAGCCTCATAACAGAGGGCCCAAAAATAAGAAAGGTGAGGAATCCAGCAGTTGGAACCTCCCAGCAGGCGGCCCAGAGCACAGAGGCTAGAGGAACCAGGCCAGAGTGAACTAACACCAGACAGCCCACATCATGAAACTGTGAGCAACCCAGACATTGGGACCTCAGAGCAGAAGGCCCACATCCCCATGGTGATGGGAACATGACAGGAGTGTCCTGGCATCACTGGGCTCACATCAGAAAACGTGGGGTGCTCAGAAGTTAGGGCCTGACGCTAGAGGGCACTCATCACCGAGAGGAGGAGGCTCCCAGCAGGCTCCAGCTGCCACCAGAGGGCCAACGTCGCCAAGGCGATGTGTGCCAGTCTGGCAGGAGTGACCTCACAGCAGAGGGCCCACCTCACAGAAGGGTGAGGAACACAGCCAGGATCAGACTCTCACCAGAGGGCCCACATCACCAAGGGGATGGGAACCAGGCAGGAGTGTCCCCACACCAGTGGGACAACATCATCGAAAGGTGAGGATCCCAGCACATGTGTCCTCAAACCAGAGGAACCACATCACCAAGGGGTTCGGAATGAGGCTGGCAGGACTGGCCTCACAACACAGGGTCCATAGAATATAAAAGTTGAGGAATCCAGCAGTTGGAACCTCCCAGCAAGTGGCCCAGAGCACCGAGGCTATGGGATCCAGGCCGCAGTGAACTCACAGCAGAGGGCCCACATCATGAACCTGTGAGCAGCCCAGCTGTTGGGACCTCAGAACAGAAGGCCCACATCCCCATTGGGATGGGAACCTGGCAGGAGTGGCTTTGCACCACTTAGCACATATCAGAAAAAGTTAGGAGCCCAGCAGTTAGGGCCTGACGCCAGGGGGCCCTCATAACTGAGGGGAGGAGACTCCCAGCAGGTTCCAACTGCCAACAGAGGGCCCACATCTACAAGGTGGCATGCGCCAGCCAGGCAGTAGTGACCTCACAGCAGAGGGCCTATCTCACAGAAGGGTGAGGAACCGAGGCAGGATGAGACTCTCACCAGAGGGCCCACAACACCAAGGGGATGGGAACCAGTCAGGACTGTCCTCCCACCAGTGGGGCCACATCATCGAAAGGTGAGGAACCCAGCACATGTGGCCTCATATCAGAGGACATACATCACAAAGGGGATGGGAGTGAGGCAGGTAGGAGTAGCCTAAAAACAGAGGGCCCAAAGAATAAAAAAAGTGAGGAATCCAGCATTTGGAACCTCCCAGCAGGCGGCCGAGAGCACAGAAGCTATGGGATGCAGGCAGGAGTTAACTAACACCAGAGAGCCCACATCATGAAACTGTGAGCAACCCAGGCATTGGGACCTCAGAGCAGAAAGCCCACATCCCCATGGGGATGGGAACCTGACAGGAGTGTCCTGGCATCACTGGGCTCACATCAGAAAACGTGGGGAGCCCAGCAGTTAGAGCCTGATGCTAGAGGGCCATCATCACCGAGGGCAGGAGGCTCCCAGCAGGTTCCATGTGCCAACAGAGGGCCCACGTCGCCAAGGTGATGTGTGCAAGTCAGGCAGGATTGACCTCACAGCAGAGGGCCTACCTCACAGAAGAGTGAGGAACCCAGCCAGGATAAGACTGTCACCAGAAGGCCCACATCACCAAGGGGATGGGAACCAGGCAGGAGTGTCCTCACACCAGTGGGGCCACATCATTGAAAGTTGCCTAACCCAGCACATGTGGCCTCAAACCAGAAGACCCACATCACGAAGGGGTTGCGAGTGAGGCAGGCAGGAGGAGCATCACAACACAGGACCCATAGAATACAAAAGTTGAGGAATCGAGCAGTTGGAACCTCCCAGCAGGCAGCCAAGACCACAGAGGCTATGGGATCCAGGCCACAGTGAACTAACACCAGAGAGCCCACATCATGAAATTGTGATCAACCCAGCCGTTGGAACCTCAGAGCAGAAGGCCCACATCCCCATGGGGATGGGAACCTAAGAGGAGTGCTTGAGCAACACTGGGCTCACTAAGAAAAGTTGGGGAGCCCAGCAGTTAGGGCCTGACGTCAGAGGGCCCTCATCACAGAGCTGAGGAGGCTCCCAGCAGGGTCCAATTGCCACCAGAGGGCTCATGTCAACAAGGCGAGGTGAGCAACCCAGGCAAGAGTTACCTGATAGTAGAGGGCCCACCTCACAGATGGGTGAGGAACCCAGCCAGGATCAGACTCTCACCAGAGGGCCCACATCACAAAGGGGATGGGACCCAGTCAGGATTATCCTCACACCAGTGGGGCCTCATCATCTTAAGGTGAGGAACCCAGCACATGTGTCCTCAAACCAGAGGACCCACATCACCAAGGGCCTTGGAGTGAGGCAGGCAGGAGTAGCCTCACAACACAGGGCACATAATATAAAAAACGTGAGAATTCCAGCATTTAGACCTTCCAGCAGGCGGCCCAGAACACCGAGGCTATGGGATCCAGGCCACAGTGAACTCACAGCAGAGGGCCCACATCACAAAACTGTGAGCAACCCAGGAGTTGAGACCTCAGCGCAGAAGGCCCACATCCCCATGGGAATGGGAACCTGGCTGGAGTGTCCTCGCACCACTGGGCGCACATCAGAAAATGTGGGGAGCCCACCATTTAGGGCCTGACGCCAGAGGGCCGTCATCACCGAGAGGAGGAGGTGCCCTGCACGCTCCAACTGCCACCAGAGGGCTCACGTCTCCAAGGTGACGTGTGCCAGCCAGGCAGGAGTGACCTCACAGAAGAGGGCCTACCTCACAGAACGTTGAGGAACCCAGCCAGGATTAGACTCTCGCCAGAGGGCCCACCTCACCAAGGGGATGGGAACCAGGCAGGAGTGTCCTCACACGAGTGGGGTCACATCATCGAAAGGTGAGGAACGCAGCACATGTGGCCTCAAGCCATAGGACAGTCATCACCAAGGGGCTGGCAGTGAGGCAGGCAGGAGGAGCCTCACAACAGAGGGCACATAGAATAAAAAAGTTGAGGAATCCAGCAGTTGGAACCTCCCAGCAGGCGGCTCAGAGCACCGATGATAAGGGATCCTTGCCGGAGTGAACTCACAGCAGAGGGCCCACATCATGGTACTGTGAGCAAGCCAGCCGTTTTGACCTCAGAGCAGAAGGCCCATATCGCCATGGGGATGGGAACCTGGCAAGAGTCTCCTCACTCACTTGGCGCACATCAGAAAATGTGGGGAGCCCTGCAGTTATGGCCTAAGGCAAGAGGGCCCTCATCACTGAGGGAAGGAGGATCCCAGCACACTCCAACTGCCACCAGAGGGCCCACGTCGCCAAGGTGACCTGTGCCAGACAGGCATGATTGACCTCACAGCAGAGGGCCCACCTCACAGAAGGGTGAGGAACCCAGCCAGGATCAGACTCTCACCTGAGGGCCCACATCAGCAAGGGGATGGGAACCAGTCAGGACTGTCTTCCCTCCAGTGGGGTCACATCATCGAAAGGTGCGGAACCCAGCACATGTGGCCTCAAATCAGAGGACACATATCACAAAGGGAATGGGAGTGAGGCAGGCAGGAGTAGCCTAAAATCAGAGGGCCCAAAGAATAAGAAAGGTGAGGAATCCAGCAGTTGGAACCTCCCAGCAGGCGGCCCAGAGCACAGAAGCTATGGGATGCAGGCAGGAGTGAACTAATACCAGAGAGCCCACATCATGAAACTGTGAGCAACCCAGGCTTTGGGACCTCAGAGCAGAAGGCCCACATCCCAATGGGGATGTGAACCTGGCTGGAGTGTCCTCGCACCACTGGGCGCACATCACAAAATGTGGGGAGCCCAGCAGTTAAGGCCTGATGCCAGAGGGCCCTCATCACCGAGGAGAGGAGGCTCCCAGCAGGCTCCAAGTGCCACCAGAGGGCTCATGTCCACAAGGCGAGGTGAGCAAGCCAGGCAGGAGTGACCTCACATCAGACGGCCCACCTCACAGATGGGTGAGGAACCCAGCCAGGATCAGACTCTCAACAGAGGGCCCACATCACCAAGGGGATGTGAACCAGGCAGGAGTCTCCTAAGACCATTGGTCCCACATCATCGAAAGGTGAGGAACCCAGCACATGTGGCCTCAAACCAGACGACACACATCACGAAGGGGATGGGAGTGAGGCAGGCAGGAGGATCCTCACAACAGAGGGCCCAAAAAATTAAAAAAGTGAGGAATCCAGCAGTTGGAACCTCCCAGCAGGCGGCCAAGAGCACAGAGGCTATGGGATCCAGGCTTCTGTGAACACCAGAGAGCCCACATCATGAAAATGTGAACAACCCAGCCGTTGGGACCTCAGAGCAGAAGGCCCACAACCCCATGGAGATGGGATCCTAAGAGGAGTGCCAAAGCATCACCGGGCTCCCTAAGAAAAGTTGGTGAGTCCAGCAGTTAGGGCCTGACGCAAGAGGGTCCTCATCACCGGGGGGAGGAGATTCCCAGCACGCTCCAACTGCCACCACACGGCTGACTTCACCAAGGCAATGTGTGCCAGCCATGCAGGAGTGACCTATCAGCAGAGGGTCTCCCTCACAGGTGGGTGAGGAACAAAGCCAGGAACAGACTCTCACCAGGGGGTCCACATAACCACGTGGATGAGAACCAAGCAGGAGTGTCCTCACACTAGTGGGGCCACATCATCGAAAGGTGAGGAACCCAGCAAAGGTGGCCACAAACCAGAGGACCCACATCACCAAGGGGTTGAGAGTGAGGTAGGTGTCTGGACGGGTATATTTAACACTCATTTCCCACCAGGAAGAGAAATTAACCAAAGGCTCAGCGTGCCCTGCCAGAAGCAGATTAGGGCCTGAAGCAGTCTTGCGGGTTTGCGGCCAGCTCACAAGAAAGCGAGTTGAAGAAAGGAGCTCAGGGGCCCTGTAATTCACAAACCTGGAGAGTTATAAATAACAGATAACGTCCAAAAATATATTGAAGTAAGGCTGCGAAGAGGACTTGAAAGCGGGGCAGAATTTCAGGAAACCGATTTCAGGAGGTAGACTGGAATTGCATTTAAAGCATAGGAAAAGAGGCAGAACATCGACAATGATGCACTTGGCAACAAAGGGCGTATGAGTTTGTTCCTGAATATATTCAGGAAAAAACACATATGCCCTTTTTGGCAAACCAAGCAAGCTTGCAATGGAAATCCGAACTACTATGAAGTGTCACTTCCCCCCGGTCTAAAGGGCCATCTGAGAAAAGTGTAAAATCCAGAAAGGCAAGACAGGCCATGGGGAAAAAGGAGCCTTGTTATGCTGATGGGCGGGATGTAAATTGCCAACAGCCACTCTGGAGAAGTGTATGGTGTTTCCTGATACATCTGAAAAACAAAGCAACAGAGTCTAGGGCATTTCCACTTATGGTCCTATAGCTTAGGGAAATTAAAATCAAAAAGACACAGCCACCCCAAAATTTGGGACGGCTCTGTTTACAGGAACCTCTTCTACAGTACGAGTTAAATATCCCAGAGAACAAATAATTGATAAAGAAGTTGCGGTACTTACGTACAACAGAATACCACTCAGCAATGAAATCTGTGTCACCAGGCCTGTACCAGCATAATGAGTGGATTGAGGCATGATGATTCTAAGTGAAATAAGTCACACAGAAAAAGAAACATCATAAGGTATCACTAATGCACGGAATGTAAACTTGGCTACACATGAACTGAATTACAAAACAGAACAGGGTCTCAAGATTAGAAAACCAACTTATGCTTGCTTAAAGGGAAAGGTGAGTTAAGGGGGTGCTGCATAAAACCAGAGATTGAAATTAGCACAGATACCGTTCCATAAGCCAAATATGTAATAGACAAGACCTACCCCCTGCTCAACGAAATGGACTCAACAATGAGGTATCACCTCACACCTGTTAGAATGGGCATCATCTGAAAATCTACAAACAACAAATGCTGGAAAGGGTGTGGAGAAAAGGAACCCTCTTCCACTATTGTTGGGAATATAAGTTGATACAGTCACTATGGAGAACAATATGGAGTTTCTTAAGAAACTAATAATAGAATTACAATATGATACAGCGATCCCAGGACTGGACATATACCCAGACAAAACCATAAATCAAAAAGAGACATTCACCGCAATGTTCATTGCATCACTATTTACAATATCGAGGTAATGGAAGCAACCTAAATGCCCACAGACAGACGAATGCATAAAGATGTGGTACATATATAAAATGGAATATTACTAAGCCATGAAAGGAATGAAATTGGGTCATTTGTAGAGACGTCGATGGATCTAGAGACTGTCATACAGAGTGAAGTAAGTCAGAAAGAGAAAAACAAATCTTGTATATTCATGCATATATGTGGAACCTAGAAAAACTGTACAGATTAACCGTTTTGCAAGGCATAAATAGAGCAACAGATGTAGACAACAATCGTATGGACAACAAGGGGGGAAAGCTCTTGGAGGGGTGGTGGTGGGAGGAGTTGAGAGATTGGGATTGGCATGTAAACATTTATATGTATAAAATAGATAACCAATGAGAACCTGCTGTATAAAAATATAAAATAAAATTCAAAATTAAAAAGAAATAAAATTTAAAAAATAAAACAGAAAAAACAATTATTCCCTTCACATACATGTATTTATATGAATAAATTATTTCCATGCTTATATCTGTAAATACAAAAAAGAGGAATAAAATCTACCTTGAACCAAAAACGAAAAAGAGAAAAAAAAAACAGAACCCACCAGTTACTCAGAGGAAAACCGTATCAGGGCACTTGCTCCAGTTGTAAACAATTCTGAAGTTGGTCAGTGGTGGGGAATCGTCTCCCATTCAGCCAGCAGCCCCCACACAACAAGCGTCCTCATTGCAAAGCTGGGGCACCGTGCCGAGGCATCTGTGAGTAAACGTGAGCTGAGCCCCAGGCCAGTTGCTGCTGAACTGTTCCCGCCCTTCCCAGGTAAAACACCTGAATATATACAAGGACTTGAAAGCCTAGAGGAAGGGCCATGGAGCCACACGAGTGACAGCATGCCAGCTGACTTGGTGCCTGCAGGCCAGCCAGGATGGTCCTGGCCCTGGGTGCTCTTCTGGAAGATTTCCATTTCCCTGCCTGAGATACCCGTCCTGTCCCTGCCCCCACTGCTTTTTTCCTTCCTCACCTCTGCCCAGGGAGAAATTCCAGCAGCAGGTATGGGTGACACATCCTCTTCTTTAGCAGGTGGCAGCCTGGCAACTGCTGCAGAAAGTCCAGCAGAGCCCCACTCACACTGGGCCACCCACAAAGCCGTGGCCTCTCACTCCCTCCCACCAGCCCAGCCCCGAGACTGCTGACAGGGCAGAGAAAATGGCGTCAGGCACAGCTGCAGGGGCTTTTGCTGCCTGGAGTGGTATTTATATTGATCTCAACCCAGGCACACCTGGGGAGGGCTGGCCGGCATGGTAAGGCTGCCCAGGTCAGCCAATCATCACCCCTCAGGGGCTCACAGTTGCAGACAATGGAACTTGCTGAACCGGCCAGGTCCAAGGAACAGGTGTGGGCTCCTGAGAGTCAGGATAGACAAGGGGCTGCAGCTTTGGCTTGTTTTCTAATCATTTTATCTGGCCCATGAGTGGGAGACAACTTCAAGAAAACCCTCTCCTAATGAGAGGAACCCAGGAGTCAGGGAGAGGAGGGGTGGGTGGTGGTTGGAGACAGAGGCCTGGTGCCCTGGGTGCAGTGGAAGTCTCTGGAAGACCAGGTGGAGGGAGGCCACACAGAGTGATGCCCAGGGTCACAGACCTGTCGGAGCTGCTGTTTGTTAGTTCAAGTCCTGCTCTGAGGTGCTCTGTGTCAGCTCTGAGCGACAGGTGAGCTGGGGGTGCTCTTCAATGAGGGCTATGTGCACGGTTCCTGTGTGCCCAGCCCTGCCACGGTACCTGCAAGGGTAGCTCTGTATCCTGGGAGGGGCCTGACCATGAGAGCCCCGTGGGCTGGGTTGGGGGTGGGGTACCTGCCCAGGAGAGCTCCATATCCTGGGATTGGCCTGACCACGAGAGCCCCATGGGCTGCTGGGGACCTGGTAAAGGATGTCAGGACAGTCAGTGAAGCCACCGAGGATATACCTCCAGTTGCTCCTGATTCCTACACCCTGCTGGTCATTCTACCAACCACCAGGACATGGTATTCTGTATTAGTCTTCAATGATGCCTTCTTTTGTATTCCATTAGTCCCAGAGTCACAAGAAATTTTGGCTTGTGAGTGGCAGGACTCAACATACAACTAAAACAATACTTCCGGGCCGTCTTGCCCCAAGGGTTCAAAAATTCCCACACCATCTTTGGGGAAAGCTTAGCTAAAGACCGAAAAGTTCTACCTCTGGAAAAGGAAACCCTCCTTCAATATGCAGACGACATTCTGATCGCCAGCCCTACTAAGGAGGCCTCTGAACTACCAAGCCAATAAAGGATAGAAGTTGTCCAAGAAAAAGCTCAAATATCACAGACTGCAGTGACCTGCCTGGGCTTCATTCTCACACAAGGTCAGAGAAGCCCATCCCAGGAAAGGGAAGAAACCATTTGCAGCCTTACCCCTTTCTAAAACTAGAAGACAGCTTAAGGGTTCCTGGGGAGGCCAGGGTTTGCTGCTTCTGGATCCCTAACTACAGTCTACTAGCTGGGCCTCTATATGAAACACTGAAAGGAAAAGATGATGATCCTTTTGAACAGAATCCAGAAGTGGCCTTTCAAGAATGGAAAGAGCAGTCAATTCAGACCCTTGCCCTGGAACTCCCTAATTGAGCTAAACCCTTTGACCTTTCCATTCCCGGTGAAAGGTGAATCGCCATTGGAGAATTAGTGCAAAAACTGGGACCACTTGAAATGGAACAACGCAAGAATGCCATCCAGGTAGGATAAACTACAGTCACCAAAGGGCTTGGCCCACTGCCACATCTGGCCAAGATACTGGCGGTATCTAAAAACCTGGAAATCAGCAGCCCAAAAGGCCACCTCCCTCCTAAGGGAAAAGGACCCCACGTGGTGATCCTAATCACCAACCATGCCCTGAAGTTGCAGGGTTCGCTCCGTGGGCACACCGACCTCGAGTGAGGAGGCCCTCCAACTCCAACATCCAGAGAGATAACCGGGGGCAACAGGGCACCATGACGACTCGTGTGAACATCACTTGACCTGGAGTTTCTCTCATAAAACAACAATAGTGTGTCCCGAAGGAGTAGACTACTGCTTGCAGGACTTCCTGCACCCGGAGGGGAGCTAATAATCTTGGCGGGGGAACCGTATATCACACTGTCACCATAGAAAAGCCTACAGACACCGTGATGATGGTGGCCAATAAGACCGGCTGGACTCCTGTTTACTTCAAAAGGCTGTTGACTCAGTGGCCATCATGGTCCTTGATCACCACTGACCCTGGACTGTCTGGGAGTTGAGCGGGCAGGGCTCTGACACCTGGTGCTGTTTTTACGTTAATTCAGGGGCCTAATTGAAGAAAGAGCAGACTACTGGTCAGAGCATCTAGGCTGGCAGAAACGGTCAGCCTAAGGTGGCCGAACAAATGTGGGGCGGGGTGAAACCGGCCCCCACAGCGTCTCTGCACATCTCTTTCCTGGACCCTTAAAGGTCATTAGAATCTATAACACTTCCAATGCTGGTGCTCAGGCGGACGAGCAGGGAGGCAGGGGTCCTGGGGCCAATCAACGTCACCTGGAGGCTGCTGGGAAGAAGTTCTGACCCTCGTCCCCTGGTATGAGGGCTCCCAACTCAGCACTCAGCAGTTACAGAAGAAGGGTCTGCACCCTCAGCACTCCAAGAATGAGGAACGGGACAAAAGGCAGAGGAGGGGTTTGTCCCCAGCAAAGCCCATTAAAAATCCCTGGGAGATAAAAATAGAATGTGGGCAATAAAGTCAAGTCTGACCTTTTTTATCCTTTGTGCTTTGTCTAATTTCACGTGCTCCTAGGGTCCCGCATGCAGAGGTTCCACACCCGGCACTTCAGACCAGATTTCCTGGTGCAGAATGGCTGGGTCGACACCTCAGCTCCTGGGGCCCAGTGCAGACTCCGAGATATAGAGCCTGAGCTGCAGCCAACCCGGCCCTTGAGAGCTCCGCCCCCTCCCTCTCACTGACTCTGACAGGATCTCTACACAGCAGCCCAGCCCACAGCCCACGGGGTAGTGCATGCTCTCACCTCTCCATTCTCTGATGAAAATATAAAGTTTCCTTTGCTTGGGAACCAAACTCAGTCTCGATCTGTTGGCCCCAATGACACTGGGCAGGGGGACCCTTGTTGGGGTCCACTCTGGAGGATCAGTAACAGAAATTGAGACTATTGTAACTTCAATGAACAGATGTGTGAGCCAAACTGTAGTTAACATAGAACAGTTTATAAGGCTCGGGTAAAATAAGATGTTTCTAACACTTCCATTTGATATTTCCATCACTTTATTATAAGCAAGTTCAGTGAAAAGGTTTGTCTTATTTGTCAGGTCAATATTAGAGAAATGAAGTGATTTCTTTCCAAGGATGTACATCTAATAATCTTGGTTAAAGCTTCAATCTTGTTTTAAATGCTTTTCCATTGAAAATGATACCTCTCTTTCAGCTCCCCCATTTCTGAGAAGTATAAAATCTTATAATTTATTATTACCAAAGGGGAAAGGTGGGAGGAGGGATAAATTAACAGTTTGGAATTAACACATACACACTGCTATGTATAAAATAGATCATCAACAAGGAACTACTGTATAGCACAGGGAACTACACTCAATATTGTGCAATAACCTATAAGGGGAAATAATCGGAAAAAGAATAGATATTTTTATTGACATCATCTATCAATGACAGTTAAAGTGTAACCTAAGGGAAGCCGGTGGTGAGTGCTTCTGACCCTGAAGACTTCAGTCATCTAAAGTTTGGACTCTGCCTACTTCCCAAGGCCCTTAATGAACATATGTGTAGCCGTAGCTTAAAAAACTCCCCAGTTTGGGTTTCGGGGAGACACTGATTTTGAAAAAGCCCTGGTGTTCTCCTTACATGAATGGGACTCTTCCTACTGCTAAAACATGTCTGTCACACCCAGAGGATGGTATACCGTCTGATCGGGAAGAGTTTGGAAAAGGCATCTCATCTCCTCATCTCCTGGTGCTCGGGTTCACCCCTCCAGCGTCTTTACTAACAGTCTCCCCACTTGGAGATGTCAACACTGTCAACATCCTGTTGCGTACAGTTTGGAATTTGTCCAGAGGATGAAGCGGAAGGATGAGGAACAATGAGAGACAAGTCCTAGGTGTTCAGACAGGCACATGTCACTCTAATTTCCAATCAGGAAGATGAATTGACCAAAGGCTAGGGTTGCCCATGGAAACAGTATAGGGCTTGAGGAAATCCCACTGCTTTGTGGCCAGTTCCCATAAACACAAGTTGAACAATGGAACTCAGGGGCAGTAAAATTCACGAAACTGCAGAGTTGAAAATATCTATCACTGAAAAATGTCTTGAGGAAAGTCAAAGAAAAGGATTGGCAAGCAAGGGAGAATGGCAGGAAAGGGATTTGAGGAGGTAGAAAGGATTCGCCATTAAGCACAAGAAAAGGGGCTGAACATTTCCGACATTGCAGTTGGCCAAAAAGGCTGTATGCGTTTTTTTCTGTATATATTCAAGAAAAGGGCATACACTTTTTTAGCCAACCAAACAGGTGGGCACTGGAAATCAATACTACAAAAGATATCACTTCGCATCAGTCAGAAGAGCCATCCTCATAAAGTGTAAACGCCAGAAATGCAGGACAGGGCAAGGAGAAGAGGGAGCCCTGTGAGGCTTATAGTGGAAATGTATATTGCCAACGGCCATTCTGGAGAAGTGTATTGTGTTTACTAAAGCATCTAAAAAATGAGCTACAGAGCATAGGGCACTTGCACTCATGGGCGTATATCTTGGGAAAAACAAAAATCGAGAGGACACAGGCACCCCAATGTTTACTGCCTCTCTGTTTAAAAGATCCTCGACTAGGATATAACTTAAATGTCTCTGGAGGGAAAAAATGGATAGAGATGTGGTACTTATGTAGAGTGGAATATTACTCAGCCTGGAAATCAATGAAATATGGCCAGTTGTAACAACTCCGGAGGAGTTACGTATGATCATTCTAAGTGACATAATTCAAAAAGAAAAAAACACATATCATAAGATATCACTTAAAGGTGGAATCCAAAATGGCTACACATGAAATAAATTACAAAACAAAAACATAGTCAAATATGTAGAAAACACGCGTAAGGCTGCTAAACGGGAAAGGTGGGGAGGGGTGAGGCATCATCCAGGAGGTTGAAATTAGCAAAGATACCATTCCAAATACCAAACTGATAATCAACAAGGCCTACACGGTAGCTAAAAGAACTGCACTCAGCACACTCAAGTCACCGGAAAAGAATATCTATGACTGGTAAGAATCTGAAAAAGAATTTATTGATGTCTCTCTGTACGTGAATCAAGTGGATGTACAGCAGCAAGAAACAGAGCTTTGAAAATCAGCTGTAACCAATATAGTAATAAATTGAAAAAAATAAACGACAGAGAGACAGAGAAAACCTCTTACAACTTTTCCTCAGGGACGGTGATGCAACATGGATTGAACACATCTAGACCCACAGCAGGATGAGACATAAGGCTGGAAACTGTTCGCGCTAAGAGAAATGTGAGGTTGGGTGAGGAAATGCACACCCTTTAAAGTAATACTACCTGGTACCCATTCAATGGGTCCCAAATCTGCAGGTTCAAGGAATCTTCCTACAGCTAAAACATGCATGGAAAACCCAGAGGACTGTACACCATGTGATCGGGAGATGTGTCTAAAATGCACCTCATTTATCCTCTCCTGGTGCTCCTGTTCATCATTCCAGCCACGTTACTTAGAATCTCCCCACTTAGAGAATCAGCACATTTAAACTTCTGTTTCACACATTTTGCAAATTGTGAGGAGGATGAACGGGAAGAGGGGGAAACAATGAGAGAATAGTTGTAGGGGTTTGGACGGGCACATGTCACTCTAATTTCCCATTAAGAATAAGAATTAAAAAAAGGCTCAGCCCGCCTCGCCGGAGCCAAAATAGGGCCTGAAGCAATCCTGCGGTTTTGAGGCCAGCTCACAAAAGAGCAACTTAAAAAATGGAGCTCAGGGTCACTGCAATTCACAAACCTGCAGAGTTATAAATGAAAACTAACGTCCAAAAATATGTTGAGGTAAGGCAAAGAAGAGGATCTGAATGCAAGACAGAATTGCAAGAAACAGATTTCAAGAGATAGATTGGACTCGCCTTTAAAGCACATGAAAAGCGGCAGAATTTCGACAATGATGCAGTTGGCCCAAAAGGGAGTATGCGTTAGTTCCTGAATATATCCAGGAAAAAACGCATATGCACTTTATGGGCAACCAAGCAAGCAAGCAATGCAAATGTGCACAACAAAGAAGTCTCATTTCCCACCGGTCAAAAGGGCCATCCGAAAAAATTGTAAACACCAGAAATGCAGGACAGGCCATGGAGAACAGGGAGCCTTTATACGCTGAGGGACAGTGTGTGAACTGCCGAGAGCCACTCTGGAGAAGTGTATGGTGGTTCCTAAATCATCTAAAAAACAGAGCGACAGAGCATAGGGCACTTCCAATCACGGGAGTATATCTAGGGAAGTCTAAAAATCAACAAGACACAAGCACACCACAGTTTAGGGCTACTCTGTTTACAAGAACCTCAACTTCAGTACACCTTAAATATCCCAGGAAAGAGAACAATAGATAAAGAAAATGTGGTACTTATGTACAATGGAATATCTCTTCACCATGAAATCAATGTAATAAGGCTAGTAGAAGGATAAAGAGTGGATTGAGGTCCGATAATACTACTTGAAATAAGTCAAACAGAAAAAGAAACATATCATAAGATATCACTTATAGAGGGAGGATAAATATGGCTGCACAAAAAATGAATTACAAAACAGAACAGTGTCTCACATTTAGAAAACACACTTATGTCAGCTTAAGGGGAAAGGAGAGGTGGGGTGATGCATAAAACCAGAGTTTGAAATTAGCACAGATACCGTTCAATAAACCAAATAGGTATCAGACAAGATCTACACCTTGCTCAATGAACTGGCCTCAACACACCCTATACACCGCAGAGAAATATATCTGAGTAATAAGAATCTTAAAACCCATGTATTGATATATCTCCATAAGGGAATCAAGTGTGCGCAGAGCGGCACAAACACAGCAGTGAAAATGAGCTAAACCCCATTATAGAAATAAATTTTAAAACCAAAACGCAGAAACAATGAAAGAGAGAAAAATTCTTACAAAATTCGCTCAGGGGCTGTGATGCAACCTGGAATGACCACATATAAACCCACAGCTGGATAAGACATAAGGCTGGACACTTGGGGCTGAAAGGATTGGAGAGCTTTGGTGAGCAACTGCCGAAAGTTTAATGCAATACTTCATGCTACTTATTCCAAGGGTCCCAACACTCCAAGTTGAAGGGAATCTTCCTACAGCTAAACCATGCATGGGAAATCCAGCGGATGGTATACCATATGATCGGGAAAGGTTTCTAAAATGCACCTCATTTTCCTCTCCTGGGGCTCCGGATCAACATTCCAGCCACTTTACTAACAACATCTCCACATGGAGAGTCAATGCCTTTAAGTTCCGGTATCGCACAGTCTGCAGTTAGTGCGGAGGATGAATGGGAATAGGGGGAACCAGTGAGAAAATAGCTGTAGCGGTTTCAATGGGCACATGTCACTCTAATTTCACATCAGGAAGAAGAATTAACCAAAGGCAGAGCAAGGCGCCCCAGAAGAAGAATAGGGCCTGAAGAAATCCTGTGGATATGAGGCAAGATCACAAAAATAAGAGCTGAAAAATGAAGCTAAGGGCCACTGCAATTCAAAAACCTGCAGAGTTATAAAGGCCAACTATTCTCCAAAAGTATATTGAGGTAAGGCTATGAAGAGGCACTGAGAGCAAGGCAGAACTGCAGGAAACCGATTTCAGGAGGTAGACAGGAATTGTACTGAAAACATATGAAAACACTCAGAACGTCGACAATGATGCACTTGGCCAAAAAGGGCGTATGCGTTTTTTCCTGAATATATTCAGGAAGAAACGCATACGCCCTTTCTGGCCAACCAAGCAAGCTCTCAAAGGAAATCTGCACTACAATGAAGTCTCACTTCACCCCGGTCAAAGGGCCATCTGAAAAAAGTGTAAAATCCAGAAAGGCAGGACAGGCCATGGAGAACTGGGAGCCTTGTTATGCTGATGGGCGGGATGTAAATTGCCAGCAGCCACTCTGGAGAAGTGTATGGTGTTTCCTGAAACATCTAAAAAACAAAGCAACAGAGCCTAGGGCACTTCCACTTATGGTCCTATAGCTTATGGAAATTAAAATCAAAAAGACACAGCCACCCCAAAGTTTGGGACGGCTCTGTTTACAAGAACCTCGTTTACGGTACAAGTTCAATATCAGAGAAAGCGAAAAATGGATAAAGAAGTTGTGGTACTTACGTACAATGCAATATCACTCAGCAATGAGATCTATGTAATCAGGCCCGTAGCAGCATAATGAGTGGATTCAGGTACGATGATTCTAAGTGAAATAAGTCACACAGAAAAAGAAACACCATAAGATATCACTACTACACGGAAGGTAAACTTGGCTACACAGGAACTGAATTACAAAACAGAACAGGGTCTCAAATGTAGAAAACCAACTTATGCTTGCTTAAGAGGAAAGGTGAGTTGGGGTGCTGCATGAAACCAGAGATTGAAATTAGCACAGATACCGTTCCATAAGCCAAATATGTAATAGACAAGAGCTACTCCTTGCTCAACGAAGTGGACTCAACACCCCATATTAAACGCCTAAGAATATAACTGACTAGTAAGAATCTTAAAACCTATGGATTTATATGTCTCCGAAAGAGAATCAAGCGTGTGTACAGCGGCATAAACGCAGCAGTGATAGGATTGGTGAGGTTCGGTGAGCAAATTCAGACCCTTTGAAGTCATACTGCATGGTACCCATTCCATGGGTCTCAACTCTCCAGGTTTAAGGGATTCTTCCTTCAGCTAAAACATGCATGTGGAACACAGAGTATGATCCACCGTGTGATTGGGAAACGTGTTCAAATGTGTCTCAGTTTTCGTCCCCTGGTACTCGGGTGCAACACTCCAGACGCTTTACTAACACTCTCCCCACTTGGAGAGTCAGTGCCTTTAAACTCCTGTATGGCCCAGTTTGCAATTTCTGCGGAAAATGTACAGGAATAGGGAGAACCAATGATAAACTAGCTGGAGGTGTCTGGACGGGCAAATTTAACTCTCATTTCCCACCAGAAAGAGGAATTAACCAAAGGCTCAGCATGCCGTGCCGGAACCACACTAGGGCCTGAAGCAATCCTGCGGTGTTGCGGCCAGCTCACAAGAAAGCGAGTTGAAGAAAGGAGCTCAGGGGCACTGTAATTCACAAACCTGCAGAGTTATAAATGACAGCTATCGTCCAAAAATATATTGAAGTAAGGCTGCCAAGAGGACTTGAAAGTGGGGCAGAATTGCAGGAAACCGATTTCAGGAGGTAGACGGGAATTGCATGTAAAGCATAGGAAAAGAGGCAGAACGTCCACAATGATGCACTTGGCCAAAAAGGGCGTATGCGTTTTTTCCTGAATATATTCAGGAAAAAACGCATACGCCCTTTTTGGCCAACAAGCAAGCTTGCAAAGGAAATCTGCACTACAATGAAGTCTCGCTGCCCCCCGGTCAAAAGGGCCATATGAAAAAAGTGTAAAATCCAGAAAGGCAGGACAGGCCATGAAGAACTGGGAGCCTTCTTATGCTGATGGGCGGGATGTAAATTGCCAACAGCCACTCTGGAGAAGTGTATGGTGTTTCCTGTAACATCTAAAAAACTAAGCAACAGAGCCCAGGGCACTTCCACTTATGGTCCTATAGCTTAGGGCAATTAAAATCAAAGAGACACAGCCACCCCACAGTTTGGGACGGCTCTGTTTACAAGAACCTCGTTTACAGTACAACTTCAATATCACAAAAGCGAAAAATGGATAAAGAAGTTGTGGTACTTACGTACAATGCAATATCACTCAGCAATGAAATCTATGTCATCAGGCCCGTAGCAGCATAATGAGTGGATTCAGGTACGATGATTCTAAGTGAAATAAGTCACACAGAAAAAGAAACATCATAAGATATCACTACTACACGGAATGTAAACTTGGTTACACAGGATCTGAATTACAAAACAGAACAGGTTCTCAAATGTAGAAAACCAACTTATGCTTGCTTAAGGGGAAAGGTGAGTTGGGGTGCTGCATGAAACCACAGATTGAAATTAGCACAGATACCATTCCATAAGCCAAATATGTAATAGACAAGAGCTACTCCTTGCTCAACGAAGTGTACTCAACACCCCATATTAAACGCCTAACAATATACCTGACTAGAAATAATCTAAAAACCTACCGATTTATATGTCTCCGAAAGAGAATCAAGCGTGTGTACAGCGACATAAATGCAGCGGTGATAGGATTGGTGAGGTTCGGTGAGCAAATGCAGACCCTATGAAGTCATATTGCATGGTACCCATTCCATGGGTCTCAACTCTCCAGGTTTAAGGGATTCTTCCTTCAGCTAAAACATGCATGTGGAACCCAGAGTATGATCCAGCGTGTGATCGGGAAACGTGTTCAAATGTGTCTCGTTTTCGTCCCCTGGTACTCGAGTGCAACATTCCAGATGCTTTACTAACACTCTCCCCACTTGGAGAGTCAGTGCCTTTAACCTCCTGTTTGGCCCAGTTTGCAGTTTCTGTGGAAAATGAACAGGAATAGGGAGAACGAAAGAGAGACTAGCTGGAGGTGTCTGGACGGGCAAATTTAACTCTCATTTCCCACCAGGAAGAGGAATTAACCAAAGGCTCAGCGTGCCGTGCCGGAACCACACTAGGGCCTGAAGCAATCCTGCGGTGTTGCGGCCAGCTCACAAGAAAGCGAGTTGAAGAAAGGAGCTCAGGGGCACTGTAATTCACAAACCTGCAGAGTTATAAATGACAGCTATCGTCCAAAAATATATTGAAGTAAGGCTGCCAAGAGGACTTGAAAGTGGGGCAGAATTGCAGGAAACCGATTTCAGGAGGTAGACTGGAATTGCATGTAAAGCATAGGAAAAGAGGCAGAACGTCCACAATGATGCACTTGGCCAAAAAGGGCGTATGCGTTTTTTCCTGAATATATTCAGGAAAAAACGCATACGCACTTTTTGGCCAACCAAGCAAGCTTGCAAAGGATATCTGCACTACAATGAAGTCTCACTGCCCCCCGGTCAAAAGGGCCATCTGAAAAAAGTGTAAAATCCAGAAAGGCAGGACAGGCCATGGAGAACTGGGAGCCTTGTTATGCTGGTAGGCGGGATGTAAATTGCCAACAGCCACTCTGGAGAAGTGTATGGTGTTTCCTGAAACATCTAAAAAACAAAGCAACAGAGCCTAGGGCACTTCCACTTATGGTCCTATAGCTTAGGGAAATTATAATCAAAAAGACACGGTCACCCCAAAGTTTGGGACGCCTCTGTTTACAGAACCTCGTTTACAGTACAAGTTCAATATCACAGAAAGCAAAAAATGGATAAAGAAGTTGTGGTACTTACGTACAATGCAATATCACTCAGCAATGAAATCTATGTCATCAGGCCCGTAGCAGCATAATGAGTGGATGCAGGTATGATGAGTCTAAGTGAAATAAGTCACACAGAAAAAGAAACATCATAAGATATCACTACTACACGGAATGTAAACTTGGCTACACAGGAACTGAATTACAAAACAGAACAGGGTCTCAAATGTAGAAAACCAACTTATGCTTGCTTAAGAGGAAAGGTGAGTTGGGGTGCTGCATGAAACCAGAGATTGAAATTAGCACAGATACCGTTCCATAAGCCAAATATGTAATAGACAAGAGCTACTCCTTGCTCAACGAAGTGGACTCAACACCCCATATTAAACGCCTAAGAATATAACTGACTAGTAAGAATCTTAAAACCTATGGATTTATATGTCTCCAAAAGAGAATCAAGCGTGTGTACAGCGGCATAAACGCAGCAGTGATAGGATTGGTGAGGTTCGGTGAGCAAATGCAGACCCTTTGAAGTCATACTGCATGGTACCCATTCCATGGGTCTCAACTCTCCAGGTTTAAGGGATTCTTCCTTCAGCTAAAACATGCATGTGGAACACAGATTATGATCCACCGTGTGATTGGGAAACGTGTTCAAATGTGTCTCAGTTTTCGTCCCCTGGTACTCGGGTGCAACACTCCAGACGCTTTACTAACACTCTCCCCACTTGGAGAGTCAGTGCCTTTAAACTCCTGTATGGCCCAGTTTGCAATTTCTGCGGAAAATGTACAGGAATAGGGAGAACCAATGATAAACTAGCTGGAGGTGTCTGGACGGGCAAATTTAACTCTCATTTCCCACCAGAAAGAGGAATTAACCAAAGGCTCAGCATGCCGTGCCGGAACCACACTAGGGCCTGAAGCAATCCTGCAGTGTTGCGGCCAGCTCACAAGAAAGCGAGTTGAAGAAAGGAGCTCAGGGGCACTGTAATTCACAAACCTGCAGAGTTATAAATGACAGCTATCGTCCAAAAATATATTGAAGTAAGGCTGCCAAGAGGACTTGAAAGTGGGGCAGAATTGCAGGAAACCGATTTCAGGAGGTAGACGGGAATTGCATGTAAAGCATAGGAAAAGAGGCAGAACGTCCACAATGATGCACTTGGCCAAAAAGGGCGTATGCGTTTTTTCCTGAATATATTCAGGAAAAAACGCATACGCCCTTTTTGGCCAACCAAGCAAGCTTGCAAAGGAAATCTGCACTACAATGAAGTCTCGCTGCCCCCCGGTCAAAAGGGCCATATGAAAAAAGTGTAAAATCCAGAAAGGCAGGACAGGCCATGAAGAACTGGGAGCCTTCTTATGCTGATGGGCGGGATGTAAATTGCCAGCAGCCACTCTGGAGAAGTGTATGGTGTTTCCTGTAACATCTAAAAAACTAAGCAACAGAGCCTAGGGCACTTCCACTTATGGTCCTATAGCTTAGGGCAATTAAAATCAAAGAGACACAGCCACCCCACAGTTTGGGACGGCTCTGTTTACAAGAATCTTGTTTACGGTACAACTTCAATATCACAAAAGCGAAAAATGGATAAAGAAGTTGTGGTACTTACGTACAATGCAATATCACTCAGCAATGAAATCTATGTCATCAGGCCCGTAGCAGCATAATGAGTGGATTCAGGTACGATGATTCTAAGTGAAATCAGTCACACAGAAAAAGAAACATCATAAGATATCACTACTACACGGAATGTAAACTTGGCTACACAGGATCTGAATTACAAAACAGAACAGGGTCTCAAATGTAGAAAACCAACTTATGCTTGCTTAAGGGGAAAGGTGAGTTGGGGTGCTGCATAAAACCAGAGATTGAAATTAGCACAGATACCGTTCCATAAGCCAAATATGTAATAGACAAGAGCTACTCCTTGCTCAACGAAGTGGACTCAACACCCCATATTAAACGCTTAAAAATACCCCGGACTAGAAATAATCTTATAAACTACGGATTTAAATGTCTCCGAAAGAGAATCAAGCGTGTGTACAGCGGCATAAACGCAGCAGTGATAGGATTGGTGAGGTTCAGTGAGCAAATGCAGACCCTTTGAAGTCATATTGCATGGTACCCATTCCATGGGTCTCAACTCTGCAAGTTTAAGGGATTCTTCCTTCAGCTAAAACATGCATGTGGAACCCAGAGTATGATCCACCGTGTGATCGGGAAACGTTTTCAAATGTGTCTCAGTTTTCGTTCCCTGGTACTCGGGTGCAACATTCCAGACGCTTTACTAACACTCTCCCCACTTGGAGAGTCAGTGCCTTTAACCTCCTGTTTGGCCCAGTTTGCAATTTCTGCGTAAGATGAACAGGAATAGGGAGAACCAATGAGAGACTAGCTGGAGCTGTGAGGACGGGCAAATTTAACTCTCATTTCCCACCAGGAAGAGGAATTAACGAAAGGCTCAGCATGCGATGCCGGAACCAAACTAGGGCCTGAAGCAATCCTGCGGTGTTGCGGCCAGCTCACAAGAAAGCGAGTTGAAGAAAGGAGCTCAGGGGCACTGTAATTCACAATCCTGCAGAGTTATAAATGACAGCTATCGTCCAAAAATATATTGAAGGAAGGCTGCCAAGAGGAGTTGAAAGCGGGGCAGAATTGCAGAAAACCGATTTCAGGAGGTAGACAGGAATTGCATGTAAAGCATAGGAAAAGAGGCAGAACGTCCACAATGATGCACTTGGCCAAAAAGGGCGTATGCGTTTTTCCCTGAATATATTCAGGAAAAAACGCATACGCCCTTTTTGGCCAACCAAGCAAGCTTGCAAAGGAAATCTGCACTACAGTGAAGTCTCACTGCCCCCGGTCAAAAGGGCTATCTGAAATAAGTGTAAAATCCAGAAAGGCAGGACAGACCATAGAGAACTGGGAGCCTTGTTAAGCTGATAGGCGGGATGTAAATTGCCAACAGCCACTCTGAAGAAGTGTATGGTGTTTCCTGAAACATCAAAAAAACAAAGCAACAGAGCCTAGGGCACTTCCACTTATGGTCCTATAGCTTAGGGAAATTAAAATCAAAAAGACTCAGCCACCCCAAAGTTTCGGCCGGCTCTGTTTACAAGAACCTCGTTTATGGTACAAGTTCAATATCACAGAAAGCGAAAAATTGATAAAGAAGTTGTGGTACTTACGTACAATGCAATATCACTCAGCAATGAAATCTATGTCATCAGGCCCGTAGCAGCATAATGAGTGGATTCAGGTACGATGATTCTAAGTGAAATCAGTCACACAGAAAAAGAAACATCATAAGGTATCACTACTACACGGAATGTAAACTTGGCTACACAGGAACTGAATTACAAAACAGAACAGGGTCTCAAATGTAGAAAACCAACTTATGCTTGCTTAAGGGGAAAGGTGAATTGGGGTGCGGCATAAAACCAGAGATTGAAATTAGCACAGATACCGTTCCATAAGCCAAATATGTAATAGACAAGAGCTACTCCTTGCTCAACGAAGTGGACTCAACACCCCATATTAAACGCCTAACAATATACCTGACTAGTAAGAATCTTAAAACCTATGGATTTATATGTCTCCGAAAGAGAATCTAGCGTGTGTACAGTGGCATAAACGCAGCAGTGATAGGATTGGTGAGGTTCGGTGAGCAAATGCAGACTCTTTGAAGTCATATTGCATGGTACCCATTCCATGGGTCTCAACTCTCCAGGTTTAAGGGATTCTTCCTTCAGCTAAAACATGCATGTGGAACCCAGAGTATGATCCACCGTGTGATCGGGAAACGTTTTCAAATGTGTCTCAGTTTTCGTTCCCTGGTACTCGGGTGCAACATTCCAGACGCTTTACTAACACTCTCCCCACTTGGAGAGTCAGTGCCTTTAACCTCCTGTTTGGCCCAGTTTGCAATTTCTGCGTAAGATGAACAGGAATAGGGAGAACCAATGAGAGACTAGCTGGAGCTGTGAGGACGGGCAAATTTAACTCTCATTTCCCACCAGGAAGAGGAATTAACGAAAGGCTCAGCATGCGATGCCGGAACCAAACTAGGGCCTGAAGCAATCCTGCGGTGTTGCGGCCAGCTCACAAGAAAGCGAGTTGAAGAAAGGAGCTCAGGGGCACTGTAATTCACAATCCTGCAGAGTTATAAATGACAGCTATCGTCCAAAAATATATTGAAGGAAGGCTGCCAAGAGGAGTTGAAAGCGGGGCAGAATTGCAGAAAACCGATTTCAGGAGGTAGACTGGAATTGCATGTAAAGCATAGGAAAAGAGGCAGAACGTCCACAATGATGCACTTGGCCAAAAAGGGTGTATGCGTTTTTCCCTGAATATATTCAGGAAAAAACGCATACGCCCTTTTTGGCCAACCAAGCAAGCTTGCAAAGGAAATCTGCACTACAGTGAAGTCTCACTGTCCCCGGTCAAAAGGGCTATCTGAAAAAAGTGTAAAATCCAGAAAGGCAGGACAGACCATAGAGAACTGGGAGCCTTGTTAAGCTGATGGGCGGGATGTAAATTGCCAACAGCCACTCTGAAGAAGTGTATGGTGTTTCCTGAAACATCAAAAAAACAAAGCAACAGAGCCTAGGGCACTTCCACTTATGGTCCTATAGCTTAGGGAAATTAAAATCAAAAAGACTCAGCCACCCCAAAGTTTCGGCCGGCTCTGTTTACAAGAACCTCGTTTATGGTACAAGTTCAATATCACAGAAAGCGAAAAATTGATAAAGAAGTTGTGGTACTTACGTACAATGCAATATCACTCAGCAATGAAATCTATGTCATCAGGCCCGTAGCAGCATAATGAGTGGATTCAGGTACGATGATTCTAAGTGAAATCAGTCACACAGAAAAAGAAACATCATAAGGTATCACTACTACACGGAATGTAAACTTGGCTACACAGGAACTGAATTACAAAACAGAACAGGGTCTCAAATGTAGAAAACCAACTTATGCTTGCTTAAGGGGAAAGGTGAGTTGGGGTGCGGCATAAAACCAGAGATTGAAATTAGCACAGATACCGTTCCATAAGCCAAATATGTAATAGACAAGAGCTACTCCTTGCTCAACGAAGTGGACTCAACACCCCATATTAAACGCCTAACAATATACCTGACTAGTAAGAATCTTAAAACCTATGGATTTATATGTCTCCGAAAGAGAATCTAGCGTGTGTACAGTGGCATAAACGCAGCAGTGATAGGATTGGTGAGGTTCGGTGAGCAAATGCAGACTCTTTGAAGTCATATTGCATGGTACCCATTCCATGGGTCTCAACTCTCCAGGTTTAAGGGATTCTTCCTTCAGCTAAAACATGCATGTGGAACCCAGAGTATGATCCACCGTGTGATCGGGAAACGTTTTCAAATGTGTCTCAGTTTTCGTTCCCTGGTACTCGGGTGCAACATTCCAGACGCTTTACTAACACTCTCCCCACTTGGAGAGTCAGTGCCTTTAACCTCCTGTTTGGCCCAGTTTGCAATTTCTGCGTAAGATGAACAGGAATAGGGAGAACCAATGAGAGACTAGCTGGAGCTGTGAGGACGGGCAAATTTAACTCTCATTTCCCACCAGGAAGAGGAATTAACGAAAGGCTCAGCATGCGATGCCGGAACCAAACTAGGGCCTGAAGCAATCCTGCGGTGTTGCGGCCAGCTCACAAGAAAGCGAGTTGAAGAAAGGAGCTCAGGGGCACTGTAATTCACAATCCTGCAGAGTTATAAATGACAGCTATCGTCCAAAAATATATTGAAGGAAGGCTGCCAAGAGGAGTTGAAAGCGGGGCAGAATTGCAGAAAACCGATTTCAGGAGGTAGACTGGAATTGCATGTAAAGCATAGGAAAAGAGGCAGAACGTCCACAATGATGCACTTGGCCAAAAAGGGTGTATGCGTTTTTCCCTGAATATATTCAGGAAAAAACGCATACGCCCTTTTTGGCCAACCAAGCAAGCTTGCAAAGGAAATCTGCACTACAGTGAAGTCTCACTGTCCCCGGTCAAAAGGGCTATCTGAAAAAAGTGTAAAATCCAGAAAGGCAGGACAGACCATAGAGAACTGGGAGCCTTGTTAAGCTGATGGGCGGGATGTAAATTGCCAACAGCCACTCTGAAGAAGTGTATGGTGTTTCCTGAAACATCAAAAAAACAAAGCAACAGAGCCTAGGGCACTTCCACTTATGGTCCTATAGCTTAGGGAAATTAAAATCAAAAAGACTCAGCCACCCCAAAGTTTCGGCCGGCTCTGTTTACAAGAACCTCGTTTATGGTACAAGTTCAATATCACAGAAAGCGAAAAATTGATAAAGAAGTTGTGGTACTTACGTACAATGCAATATCACTCAGCAATGAAATCTATGTCATCAGGCCCGTAGCAGCATAATGAGTGGATTCAGGTACGATGATTCTAAGTGAAATCAGTCACACAGAAAAAGAAACATCATAAGGTATCACTACTACACGGAATGTAAACTTGGCTACACAGGAACTGAATTACAAAACAGAACAGGGTCTCAAATGTAGAAAACCAACTTATGCTTGCTTAAGGGGAAAGGTGAGTTGGGGTGCGGCATAAAACCAGAGATTGAAATTAGCACAGATACCGTTCCATAAGCCAAATATGTAATAGACAAGAGCTACTCCTTGCTCAACGAAGTGGACTCAACACCCCATATTAAACGCCTAACAATATACCTGACTAGTAAGAATCTTAAAACCTATGGATTTATATGTCTCCGAAAGAGAATCTAGCGTGTGTACAGTGGCATAAACGCAGCAGTGATAGGATTGGTGAGGTTCGGTGAGCAAATGCAGACTCTTTGAAGTCATATTGCATGGTACCCATTCCATGGGTCTCAACTCTCCAGGTTTAAGGGATTCTTCCTTCAGCTAAAACATGCATGTGGAACCCAGAGTATGATCCACCGTGTGATCGGGAAACGTTTTCAAATGTGTCTCAGTTTTCGTTCCCTGGTACT
The DNA here is from genome assembly GCF_964270905.1 of Leucopleurus acutus. Taxonomy (NCBI): domain Eukaryota; kingdom Metazoa; phylum Chordata; class Mammalia; order Artiodactyla; family Delphinidae; genus Leucopleurus; species Leucopleurus acutus. The sequence continues at coordinate 120,563,399 of NC_139142.1, read as the reverse complement.
CGGGTGCAACATTCCAGACGCTTTACTAACACTCTCCCCACTTGGAGAGTCAGTGCCTTTAACCTCCTGTTTGGCCCAGTTTGCAATTTCTGCGTAAGATGAACAGGAATAGGGAGAACCAATGAGAGACTAGCTGGAGCTGTGAGGACGGGCAAATTTAACTCTCATTTCCCACCAGGAAGAGGAATTAACGAAAGGCTCAGCATGCGATGCCGGAACCAAACTAGGGCCTGAAGCAATCCTGCGGTGTTGCGGCCAGCTCACAAGAAAGCGAGTTGAAGAAAGGAGCTCAGGGGCACTGTAATTCACAATCCTGCAGAGTTATAAATGACAGCTATCGTCCAAAAATATATTGAAGGAAGGCTGCCAAGAGGAGTTGAAAGCGGGGCAGAATTGCAGAAAACCGATTTCAGGAGGTAGACTGGAATTGCATGTAAAGCATAGGAAAAGAGGCAGAACGTCCACAATGATGCACTTGGCCAAAAAGGGCGTATGCGTTTTTCCCTGAATATATTCAGGAAAAAACGCATACGCCCTTTTTGGCCAACCAAGCAAGCTTGCAAAGGAAATCTGCACTACAGTGAAGTCTCACTGCCCCCGGTCAAAAGGGCTATCTGAAAAAAGTGTAAAATCCAGAAAGGCAGGACAGACCATAGAGAACTGGGAGCCTTGTTAAGCTGATGGGCGGGATGTAAATTGCCAACAGCCACTCTGAAGAAGTGTATGGTGTTTCCTGAAACAACAAAAAAACAAAGCAACAGAGCCTAGGGCACTTCCACTTATGGTCCTATAGCTTAGGGAAATTAAAATCAAAAAGACTCAGCCACCCCAAAGTTTCGGCCGGCTCTGTTTACAAGAACCTCGTTTACGGTACAAGTTCAATATCACAGAAAGCGAAAAATGGATAAAGAAGTTGTGGTACTTACGTACAATGCAATATCACTCAGCAATGAAATCTATGTCATCAGGCCCGTAGCAGCATAATGAGTGGATTCAGGTACGATGATTCTAAGTGAAATCAGTCACACAGAAAAAGAAACATCATAAGGTATCACTACTACACGGAATGTAAACTTGGCTACACAGGAACTGAATTACAAAACAGAACAGGGTCTCAAATGTAGAAAACCAACTTATGCTTGCTTAAGGGGAAAGGTGAGTTGGGGTGCTGCATAAAACCAGAGATTGAAATTAGCACAGATACCGTTCCATAAGCCAAATATGTAATAGACAAGAGCTACTCCTTGCTCAACGAAGTGGACTCAACACCCCACATTAAACGCCTAAGAATATACCTGACTAGTAATAATCTTAATACCTAAGGATTTATATGTCTCCGAAAGAGAATCAAGCGTGTGTACAGCGGCATAAACGCAGCAGTGATAGGATTGGTGAAGTTTGGTGAGCAAATGCAGACCCTTTGAAGTCATATTGCATGGTACCCATTCCATGGGTCTCAACTCTCCAGGTTTAAGGGATTCTTCCTTCAGCTAAAACATGCATGTGGAACCCAGAGTATGATCCACCATGTGATCGGGAAACGTGTTCAAATGTGTCTCAGTTTTCGTCCCCTGGTACTCGGGTGCAACATTCCAGACGCTTTACTAACACTCTGCCCACTTGGAGAGTCAGTGCCTTTAACCTCCTGTTTGGCCCAGTTTGCAATCTCTGTGGAAAATGAACAGGAATAGGGAGAACCAATGAGAGACTAGGTGGAGGTGTCTGGACGGGCAAATTTAACTCTCATTTCCCACCAGGAAGAGGAATTAACCAAAGGATCAGCATGCCATGCCGGAACCAAACTAGGGCCCGAAGCAATCCTGCGGTGTTGCGGCCAGCTCACAAGAAAGCGAGTTGAAGAAAGGAGCTCAGGGGCACTGTAATTCACAAACCTGCAGAGTTATAAATGACAGCTATCGTCCAAAAATATATTGAAGGAAGGCTGCCAAGAGGACTTGAAAGCGGGGCAGAATTGCAGGAAACCGATTTCAGGAGGTAGACTGGAATTGCATGTAAAGCATAGGAAAAGAGGCAGAACGTCCACAATGATGCACTTGGCCAAAAAGGGCGTATGCGTTTTTTCCTGAATATATTCAGGAAAAAACGCATACGCACTTTTTGGCCAACCAAGCAAGTTTGCAAAGGAAATCTGCACTACAATGAAGTCTCACTGCCCCCCAGTCAAAAGGGCCATCTGAAAAAAGTGTAAAATCCAGAAAGGCAGGATAGGTCATGGAGAACTGGGAGCCTTGTTATGCTGATGGGCGGGATGTAAATTGCCAGCAGCCACTCTGGAGAAGTGTATGGTGTTTCCTGAAACATCTAAAAAACAAAGCAACAGAGCCTAGGGCACTTCCACTTATGGTCCTATAGCTTAGGGAAATTAAAATCAAAAAGACACAGCCACCCCAAAGTTTGGGCCGGCTCTGTTTACAAGAACCTCGTTTACGGTACAAGTTCAATATCACAGAAAGCGAAAAATGGATAAAGAAGTTGTGGTAATTACGTACAATGCAATATCACTCAGCAATGAAATCTATGTCATCAGGCCCGTAGCAGCATAATGAGTGGATTCAGGTACGATGATTATAAGTGAAATAAGTCACACAGAAAAAGAAACATCATAAGATATCACTACTACATGGAATGTAAACTTGGCTACACAGGAACTGAATTACAAAACAGAACAGGGTGTCAAATGTAGAAAACCAACTTATACTTGCTTAAGGGGAAAGGTGAGTTGGGGTGCTGCATAAAACCAGAGATTGAAATTAGCACAGATACCGTTCCATAAGCCAAATATGTAATAGACAAGAGCTACTCCTTGCTCAACGAAGTGGACTCAACACCCCATATTAAACGCCTAACAATATACCTGACTAGTAAGAATCTTAAAACCTATGGATTTATATGTGTCCGGAAGAGAATGAAGCGTGTGTACAGTGGCATAAACGCAGCAGTGATAGGATTGGTGAGGTTTGGTGAGCAAATGCAGACCCTTTGAAGTCATATTGCATGGTACCCATTCCATGGGTCTCAACTCTCCATGTTTAAGGGATTCTTCCTTCAGCTAAAACATGCATGTGGAACCAAGAGTATGATCCACCGTGTGATCGGGAAACGTGTTCAAATGTGTCTCAGTTTTCGTCCCCTGGTACTCGGGTGCAACATTCCAGACGCTTTACTAACACTCTCCCCACTTGGAGAGTCAGTGCCTTTAACCTCCTGTTTGGCCCAGTTTGCAATTTCTTCGGAAGATGAACAGGAATAAGGAGAAGCAATGGGAGACTATCTGTAGGTGTCTGGACGGGCAAATTTAAGTCTCATTTCCCACCAGGAAGATAAATGAACCAAAGGCTCTGCGTGCCATGCTGGAACTAGATTAGGGCCTGAGGAGATCCTGCGGTGTTGCGGCCAGCTCACAAGAAAGCGAGTTGAAGAAAGGAGCTCAGGGGCACTGTAATTCAGAAACCTGCGGAGTTATAAATGACAGCTATCATCCAAAATTATACTGAAGTAAGGCTGCGATGAGGACTTGAATGCCGGGCAGAATTGCTGGAAACTGATTTCAGAACGTACACGGGAGTAGTTCTTAAAGCATAGGAAAAGAGACAGAACTTGGAAAATAATGCACTTGGCAAAAAAGGGCATATGTGTTTTATCCAGAGCTCTCATAACTGAGGGGAGGAGATTCCCAGCAGGCTCCAACTGCCACCTGAGGGCTCACATTGCCAAGGCAACGTGAGCATGCCAGGCAGGAGTTACCTCACAGCAGAGGTCCCACCTCACAGAAGGGTGAGAAACCCAGCCAACATCAGACTCTCACCAGAGGGCCCACATCACCAAGGGGATGGGAACCAGGCAGGAGTGTCTTCACATCAGTGGGGCCACATCATCGAAAGCTGAGGTACTCAGCACATGTGTCCTCAAACCAGAGGACCCACATCACCAAGGACCTCGGAGTGAGGCAGGCAGGAGTAACCTCACAACACTGGGCACATAGAATAAAAAAGTGAGGAATCCAGCAGTTGGAACCTCCCAGCAGGCGGCCCAGAGCACCGAGGCTATGGGATCCAGGCCACAGTGAACTCACAGAAGAGGGCCCATGTCATGAAACTGAGCAAACCAGCCATTGGGACCTCAGAGCAGGAGGCCCACATCCCCATGGGGATGGAATTCTGGTAGGAGTGTCCTCGCACCACTGAGAACGTATCAGAAAATTTTGGGCGACCAGCAGTTAGGGCCTGACGCCAGAGGACCCTCATCACCAAGGGAAGGAGGCTCCCAGCAGGCTCCAACTGCCACCAGAGGGCTGACGTCGCCAAGGCGATGTGTGCCAACCAGGCACGAATGACCTCACAGCAGAGGGCCCACCTCAGAGAAGTGTGACGAACCCAGTCAGGATCAGACTCGCACCAGAGGGCCCACATCACCAAATGGATTGGAACCAGGCAGGAGTGTCCTCACATGAGTAGGGCCACATCATCTAAAGGTGAGGAACCCAGAACATGTGGCTTCAAACCATAGGACACCCATCACCAAGGGGCTGGGAGTGAGGCAGGCAGGAGGAGCCTCATAACAGAGGGCCCAAAAATAAGAAAGGTGAGGAATCCAGCAGTTGGAACCTCCCAGCAGGCGGCCCAGAGCACAGAGGCTAGAGGAACCAGGCCAGAGTGAACTAACACCAGACAGCCCACATCATGAAACTGTGAGCAACCCAGACATTGGGACCTCAGAGCAGAAGGCCCACATCCCCATGGTGATGGGAACATGACAGGAGTGTCCTGGCATCACTGGGCTCACATCAGAAAACGTGGGGTGCTCAGAAGTTAGGGCCTGACGCTAGAGGGCACTCATCACCGAGAGGAGGAGGCTCCCAGCAGGCTCCAGCTGCCACCAGAGGGCCAACGTCGCCAAGGCGATGTGTGCCAGTCTGGCAGGAGTGACCTCACAGCAGAGGGCCCACCTCACAGAAGGGTGAGGAACACAGCCAGGATCAGACTCTCACCAGAGGGCCCACATCACCAAGGGGATGGGAACCAGGCAGGAGTGTCCCCACACCAGTGGGACAACATCATCGAAAGGTGAGGATCCCAGCACATGTGTCCTCAAACCAGAGGAACCACATCACCAAGGGGTTCGGAATGAGGCTGGCAGGACTGGCCTCACAACACAGGGTCCATAGAATATAAAAGTTGAGGAATCCAGCAGTTGGAACCTCCCAGCAAGTGGCCCAGAGCACCGAGGCTATGGGATCCAGGCCGCAGTGAACTCACAGCAGAGGGCCCACATCATGAACCTGTGAGCAGCCCAGCTGTTGGGACCTCAGAACAGAAGGCCCACATCCCCATTGGGATGGGAACCTGGCAGGAGTGGCTTTGCACCACTTAGCACATATCAGAAAAAGTTAGGAGCCCAGCAGTTAGGGCCTGACGCCAGGGGGCCCTCATAACTGAGGGGAGGAGACTCCCAGCAGGTTCCAACTGCCAACAGAGGGCCCACATCTACAAGGTGGCATGCGCCAGCCAGGCAGTAGTGACCTCACAGCAGAGGGCCTATCTCACAGAAGGGTGAGGAACCGAGGCAGGATGAGACTCTCACCAGAGGGCCCACAACACCAAGGGGATGGGAACCAGTCAGGACTGTCCTCCCACCAGTGGGGCCACATCATCGAAAGGTGAGGAACCCAGCACATGTGGCCTCATATCAGAGGACATACATCACAAAGGGGATGGGAGTGAGGCAGGTAGGAGTAGCCTAAAAACAGAGGGCCCAAAGAATAAAAAAAGTGAGGAATCCAGCATTTGGAACCTCCCAGCAGGCGGCCGAGAGCACAGAAGCTATGGGATGCAGGCAGGAGTTAACTAACACCAGAGAGCCCACATCATGAAACTGTGAGCAACCCAGGCATTGGGACCTCAGAGCAGAAAGCCCACATCCCCATGGGGATGGGAACCTGACAGGAGTGTCCTGGCATCACTGGGCTCACATCAGAAAACGTGGGGAGCCCAGCAGTTAGAGCCTGATGCTAGAGGGCCATCATCACCGAGGGCAGGAGGCTCCCAGCAGGTTCCATGTGCCAACAGAGGGCCCACGTCGCCAAGGTGATGTGTGCAAGTCAGGCAGGATTGACCTCACAGCAGAGGGCCTACCTCACAGAAGAGTGAGGAACCCAGCCAGGATAAGACTGTCACCAGAAGGCCCACATCACCAAGGGGATGGGAACCAGGCAGGAGTGTCCTCACACCAGTGGGGCCACATCATTGAAAGTTGCCTAACCCAGCACATGTGGCCTCAAACCAGAAGACCCACATCACGAAGGGGTTGCGAGTGAGGCAGGCAGGAGGAGCATCACAACACAGGACCCATAGAATACAAAAGTTGAGGAATCGAGCAGTTGGAACCTCCCAGCAGGCAGCCAAGACCACAGAGGCTATGGGATCCAGGCCACAGTGAACTAACACCAGAGAGCCCACATCATGAAATTGTGATCAACCCAGCCGTTGGAACCTCAGAGCAGAAGGCCCACATCCCCATGGGGATGGGAACCTAAGAGGAGTGCTTGAGCAACACTGGGCTCACTAAGAAAAGTTGGGGAGCCCAGCAGTTAGGGCCTGACGTCAGAGGGCCCTCATCACAGAGCTGAGGAGGCTCCCAGCAGGGTCCAATTGCCACCAGAGGGCCCATGTCAACAAGGCGAGGTGAGCAACCCAGGCAAGAGTTACCTGATAGTAGAGGGCCCACCTCACAGATGGGTGAGGAACCCAGCCAGGATCAGACTCTCACCAGAGGGCCCACATCACAAAGGGGATGGGACCCAGTCAGGATTATCCTCACACCAGTGGGGCCTCATCATCTTAAGGTGAGGAACCCAGCACATGTGTCCTCAAACCAGAGGACCCACATCACCAAGGGCCTTGGAGTGAGGCAGGCAGGAGTAGCCTCACAACACAGGGCACATAATATAAAAAACGTGAGAATTCCAGCATTTAGACCTTCCAGCAGGCGGCCCAGAACACCGAGGCTATGGGATCCAGGCCACAGTGAACTCACAGCAGAGGGCCCACATCACAAAACTGTGAGCAACCCAGGAGTTGAGACCTCAGCGCAGAAGGCCCACATCCCCATGGGAATGGGAACCTGGCTGGAGTGTCCTCGCACCACTGGGCGCACATCAGAAAATGTGGGGAGCCCACCATTTAGGGCCTGACGCCAGAGGGCCGTCATCACCGAGAGGAGGAGGTGCCCTGCACGCTCCAACTGCCACCAGAGGGCTCACGTCTCCAAGGTGACGTGTGCCAGCCAGGCAGGAGTGACCTCACAGAAGAGGGCCTACCTCACAGAACGTTGAGGAACCCAGCCAGGATTAGACTCTCGCCAGAGGGCCCACCTCACCAAGGGGATGGGAACCAGGCAGGAGTGTCCTCACACGAGTGGGGTCACATCATCGAAAGGTGAGGAACGCAGCACATGTGGCCTCAAGCCATAGGACAGTCATCACCAAGGGGCTGGCAGTGAGGCAGGCAGGAGGAGCCTCACAACAGAGGGCACATAGAATAAAAAAGTTGAGGAATCCAGCAGTTGGAACCTCCCAGCAGGCGGCTCAGAGCACCGATGATAAGGGATCCTTGCCGGAGTGAACTCACAGCAGAGGGCCCACATCATGGTACTGTGAGCAAGCCAGCCGTTTTGACCTCAGAGCAGAAGGCCCATATCGCCATGGGGATGGGAACCTGGCAAGAGTCTCCTCACTCACTTGGCGCACATCAGAAAATGTGGGGAGCCCTGCAGTTATGGCCTAAGGCAAGAGGGCCCTCATCACTGAGGGAAGGAGGATCCCAGCACACTCCAACTGCCACCAGAGGGCCCACGTCGCCAAGGTGACCTGTGCCAGACAGGCATGATTGACCTCACAGCAGAGGGCCCACCTCACAGAAGGGTGAGGAACCCAGCCAGGATCAGACTCTCACCTGAGGGCCCACATCAGCAAGGGGATGGGAACCAGTCAGGACTGTCTTCCCTCCAGTGGGGTCACATCATCGAAAGGTGCGGAACCCAGCACATGTGGCCTCAAATCAGAGGACACATATCACAAAGGGAATGGGAGTGAGGCAGGCAGGAGTAGCCTAAAATCAGAGGGCCCAAAGAATAAGAAAGGTGAGGAATCCAGCAGTTGGAACCTCCCAGCAGGCGGCCCAGAGCACAGAAGCTATGGGATGCAGGCAGGAGTGAACTAATACCAGAGAGCCCACATCATGAAACTGTGAGCAACCCAGGCTTTGGGACCTCAGAGCAGAAGGCCCACATCCCAATGGGGATGTGAACCTGGCTGGAGTGTCCTCGCACCACTGGGCGCACATCACAAAATGTGGGGAGCCCAGCAGTTAAGGCCTGATGCCAGAGGGCCCTCATCACCGAGGAGAGGAGGCTCCCAGCAGGCTCCAAGTGCCACCAGAGGGCTCATGTCCACAAGGCGAGGTGAGCAAGCCAGGCAGGAGTGACCTCACATCAGACGGCCCACCTCACAGATGGGTGAGGAACCCAGCCAGGATCAGACTCTCAACAGAGGGCCCACATCACCAAGGGGATGTGAACCAGGCAGGAGTCTCCTAAGACCATTGGTCCCACATCATCGAAAGGTGAGGAACCCAGCACATGTGGCCTCAAACCAGACGACACACATCACGAAGGGGATGGGAGTGAGGCAGGCAGGAGGATCCTCACAACAGAGGGCCCAAAAAATTAAAAAAGTGAGGAATCCAGCAGTTGGAACCTCCCAGCAGGCGGCCAAGAGCACAGAGGCTATGGGATCCAGGCTTCTGTGAACACCAGAGAGCCCACATCATGAAAATGTGAACAACCCAGCCGTTGGGACCTCAGAGCAGAAGGCCCACAACCCCATGGAGATGGGATCCTAAGAGGAGTGCCAAAGCATCACCGGGCTCCCTAAGAAAAGTTGGTGAGTCCAGCAGTTAGGGCCTGACGCAAGAGGGTCCTCATCACCGGGGGGAGGAGATTCCCAGCACGCTCCAACTGCCACCACACGGCTGACTTCACCAAGGCAATGTGTGCCAGCCATGCAGGAGTGACCTATCAGCAGAGGGTCTCCCTCACAGGTGGGTGAGGAACAAAGCCAGGAACAGACTCTCACCAGGGGGTCCACATAACCACGTGGATGAGAACCAAGCAGGAGTGTCCTCACACTAGTGGGGCCACATCATCGAAAGGTGAGGAACCCAGCAAAGGTGGCCACAAACCAGAGGACCCACATCACCAAGGGGTTGAGAGTGAGGTAGGTGTCTGGACGGGTATATTTAACACTCATTTCCCACCAGGAAGAGAAATTAACCAAAGGCTCAGCGTGCCCTGCCAGAAGCAGATTAGGGCCTGAAGCAGTCTTGCGGGTTTGCGGCCAGCTCACAAGAAAGCGAGTTGAAGAAAGGAGCTCAGGGGCCCTGTAATTCACAAACCTGCAGAGTTATAAATAACAGATAACGTCCAAAAATATATTGAAGTAAGGCTGCGAAGAGGACTTGAAAGCGGGGCAGAATTTCAGGAAACCGATTTCAGGAGGTAGACTGGAATTGCATTTAAAGCATAGGAAAAGAGGCAGAACATCGACAATGATGCACTTGGCAACAAAGGGCGTATGAGTTTGTTCCTGAATATATTCAGGAAAAAACACATATGCCCTTTTTGGCAAACCAAGCAAGCTTGCAATGGAAATCCGAACTACTATGAAGTGTCACTTCCCCCCGGTCTAAAGGGCCATCTGAGAAAAGTGTAAAATCCAGAAAGGCAAGACAGGCCATGGGGAAAAAGGAGCCTTGTTATGCTGATGGGCGGGATGTAAATTGCCAACAGCCACTCTGGAGAAGTGTATGGTGTTTCCTGATACATCTGAAAAACAAAGCAACAGAGTCTAGGGCATTTCCACTTATGGTCCTATAGCTTAGGGAAATTAAAATCAAAAAGACACAGCCACCCCAAAATTTGGGACGGCTCTGTTTACAGGAACCTCTTCTACAGTACGAGTTAAATATCCCAGAGAACAAATAATTGATAAAGAAGTTGCGGTACTTACGTACAACAGAATACCACTCAGCAATGAAATCTGTGTCACCAGGCCTGTACCAGCATAATGAGTGGATTGAGGCATGATGATTCTAAGTGAAATAAGTCACACAGAAAAAGAAACATCATAAGGTATCACTAATGCACGGAATGTAAACTTGGCTACACATGAACTGAATTACAAAACAGAACAGGGTCTCAAGATTAGAAAACCAACTTATGCTTGCTTAAAGGGAAAGGTGAGTTAAGGGGGTGCTGCATAAAACCAGAGATTGAAATTAGCACAGATACCGTTCCATAAGCCAAATATGTAATAGACAAGACCTACCCCCTGCTCAACGAAATGGACTCAACAATGAGGTATCACCTCACACCTGTTAGAATGGGCATCATCTGAAAATCTACAAACAACAAATGCTGGAAAGGGTGTGGAGAAAAGGAACCCTCTTCCACTATTGTTGGGAATATAAGTTGATACAGTCACTATGGAGAACAATATGGAGTTTCTTAAGAAACTAATAATAGAATTACAATATGATACAGCGATCCCAGGACTGGACATATACCCAGACAAAACCATAAATCAAAAAGAGACATTCACCGCAATGTTCATTGCATCACTATTTACAATATCGAGGTAATGGAAGCAACCTAAATGCCCACAGACAGACGAATGCATAAAGATGTGGTACATATATAAAATGGAATATTACTAAGCCATGAAAGGAATGAAATTGGGTCATTTGTAGAGACGTCGATGGATCTAGAGACTGTCATACAGAGTGAAGTAAGTCAGAAAGAGAAAAACAAATCTTGTATATTCATGCATATATGTGGAACCTAGAAAAACTGTACAGATTAACCGTTTTGCAAGGCATAAATAGAGCAACAGATGTAGACAACAATCGTATGGACAACAAGGGGGGAAAGCTCTTGGAGGGGTGGTGGTGGGAGGAGTTGAGAGATTGGGATTGGCATGTAAACATTTATATGTATAAAATAGATAACCAATGAGAACCTGCTGTATAAAAATATAAAATAAAATTCAAAATTAAAAAGAAATAAAATTTAAAAAATAAAACAGAAAAAACAATTATTCCCTTCACATACATGTATTTATATGAATAAATTATTTCCATGCTTATATCTGTAAATACAAAAAAGAGGAATAAAATCTACCTTGAACCAAAAACGAAAAAGAGAAAAAAAAAACAGAACCCACCAGTTACTCAGAGGAAAACCGTATCAGGGCACTTGCTCCAGTTGTAAACAATTCTGAAGTTGGTCAGTGGTGGGGAATCGTCTCCCATTCAGCCAGCAGCCCCCACACAACAAGCGTCCTCATTGCAAAGCTGGGGCACCGTGCCGAGGCATCTGTGAGTAAACGTGAGCTGAGCCCCAGGCCAGTTGCTGCTGAACTGTTCCCGCCCTTCCCAGGTAAAACACCTGAATATATACAAGGACTTGAAAGCCTAGAGGAAGGGCCATGGAGCCACACGAGTGACAGCATGCCAGCTGACTTGGTGCCTGCAGGCCAGCCAGGATGGTCCTGGCCCTGGGTGCTCTTCTGGAAGATTTCCATTTCCCTGCCTGAGATACCCGTCCTGTCCCTGCCCCCACTGCTTTTTTCCTTCCTCACCTCTGCCCAGGGAGAAATTCCAGCAGCAGGTATGGGTGACACATCCTCTTCTTTAGCAGGTGGCAGCCTGGCAACTGCTGCAGAAAGTCCAGCAGAGCCCCACTCACACTGGGCCACCCACAAAGCCGTGGCCTCTCACTCCCTCCCACCAGCCCAGCCCCGAGACTGCTGACAGGGCAGAGAAAATGGCGTCAGGCACAGCTGCAGGGGCTTTTGCTGCCTGGAGTGGTATTTATATTGATCTCAACCCAGGCACACCTGGGGAGGGCTGGCCGGCATGGTAAGGCTGCCCAGGTCAGCCAATCATCACCCCTCAGGGGCTCACAGTTGCAGACAATGGAACTTGCTGAACCGGCCAGGTCCAAGGAACAGGTGTGGGCTCCTGAGAGTCAGGATAGACAAGGGGCTGCAGCTTTGGCTTGTTTTCTAATCATTTTATCTGGCCCATGAGTGGGAGACAACTTCAAGAAAACCCTCTCCTAATGAGAGGAACCCAGGAGTCAGGGAGAGGAGGGGTGGGTGGTGGTTGGAGACAGAGGCCTGGTGCCCTGGGTGCAGTGGAAGTCTCTGGAAGACCAGGTGGAGGGAGGCCACACAGAGTGATGCCCAGGGTCACAGACCTGTCGGAGCTGCTGTTTGTTAGTTCAAGTCCTGCTCTGAGGTGCTCTGTGTCAGCTCTGAGCGACAGGTGAGCTGGGGGTGCTCTTCAATGAGGGCTATGTGCACGGTTCCTGTGTGCCCAGCCCTGCCACGGTACCTGCAAGGGTAGCTCTGTATCCTGGGAGGGGCCTGACCATGAGAGCCCCGTGGGCTGGGTTGGGGGTGGGGTACCTGCCCAGGAGAGCTCCATATCCTGGGATTGGCCTGACCACGAGAGCCCCATGGGCTGCTGGGGACCTGGTAAAGGATGTCAGGACAGTCAGTGAAGCCACCGAGGATATACCTCCAGTTGCTCCTGATTCCTACACCCTGCTGGTCATTCTACCAACCACCAGGACATGGTATTCTGTATTAGTCTTCAATGATGCCTTCTTTTGTATTCCATTAGTCCCAGAGTCACAAGAAATTTTGGCTTGTGAGTGGCAGGACTCAACATACAACTAAAACAATACTTCCGGGCCGTCTTGCCCCAAGGGTTCAAAAATTCCCACACCATCTTTGGGGAAAGCTTAGCTAAAGACCGAAAAGTTCTACCTCTGGAAAAGGAAACCCTCCTTCAATATGCAGACGACATTCTGATCGCCAGCCCTACTAAGGAGGCCTCTGAACTACCAAGCCAATAAAGGATAGAAGTTGTCCAAGAAAAAGCTCAAATATCACAGACTGCAGTGACCTGCCTGGGCTTCATTCTCACACAAGGTCAGAGAAGCCCATCCCAGGAAAGGGAAGAAACCATTTGCAGCCTTACCCCTTTCTAAAACTAGAAGACAGCTTAGGGGTTCCTGGGGAGGCCAGGGTTTGCTGCTTCTGGATCCCTAACTACAGTCTACTAGCTGGGCCTCTATATGAAACACTGAAAGGAAAAGATGATGATCCTTTTGAACAGAATCCAGAAGTGGCCTTTCAAGAATGGAAAGAGCAGTCAATTCAGACCCTTGCCCTGGAACTCCCTAATTGAGCTAAACCCTTTGACCTTTCCATTCCCGGTGAAAGGTGAATCGCCATTGGAGAATTAGTGCAAAAACTGGGACCACTTGAAATGGAACAACGCAAGAATGCCATCCAGGTAGGATAAACTACAGTCACCAAAGGGCTTGGCCCACTGCCACATCTGGCCAAGATACTGGCGGTATCTAAAAACCTGGAAATCAGCAGCCCAAAAGGCCACCTCCCTCCTAAGGGAAAAGGACCCCACGTGGTGATCCTAATCACCAACCATGCCCTGAAGTTGCAGGGTTCGCTCCGTGGGCACACCGACCTCGAGTGAGGAGGCCCTCCAACTCCAACATCCAGAGAGATAACCGGGGGCAACAGGGCACCATGACGACTCGTGTGAACATCACTTGACCTGGAGTTTCTCTCATAAAACAACAATAGTGTGTCCCGAAGGAGTAGACTACTGCTTGCAGGACTTCCTGCACCCGGAGGGGAGCTAATAATCTTGGCGGGGGAACCGTATATCACACTGTCACCATAGAAAAGCCTACAGACACCGTGATGATGGTGGCCAATAAGACCGGCTGGACTCCTGTTTACTTCAAAAGGCTGTTGACTCAGTGGCCATCATGGTCCTTGATCACCACTGACCCTGGACTGTCTGGGAGTTGAGCGGGCAGGGCTCTGACACCTGGTGTTGTTTTTACGTTAATTCAGGGGCCTAATTGAAGAAAGAGCAGACTACTGGTCAGAGCATCTAGGCTGGCAGAAACGGTCAGCCTAAGGTGGCCGAACAAATGTGGGGCGGGGTGAAACCGGCCCCCACAGCGTCTCTGCACATCTCTTTCCTGGACCCTTAAAGGTCATTAGAATCTATAACACTTCCAATGCTGGTGCTCAGGCGGACGAGCAGGGAGGCAGGGGTCCTGGGGCCAATCAACGTCACCTGGAGGCTGCTGGGAAGAAGTTCTGACCCTCGTCCCCTGGTATGAGGGCTCCCAACTCAGCACTCAGCAGTTACAGAAGAAGGGTCTGCACCCTCAGCACTCCAAGAATGAGGAACGGGACAAAAGGCAGAGGAGGGGTTTGTCCCCAGCAAAGCCCATTAAAAATCCCTGGGAGATAAAAATAGAATGTGGGCAATAAAGTCAAGTCTGACCTTTTTTATCCTTTGTGCTTTGTCTAATTTCACGTGCTCCTAGGGTCCCGCATGCAGAGGTTCCACACCCGGCACTTCAGACCAGATTTCCTGGTGCAGAATGGCTGGGTCGACACCTCAGCTCCTGGGGCCCAGTGCAGACTCCGAGATATAGAGCCTGAGCTGCAGCCAACCCGGCCCTTGAGAGCTCCGCCCCCTCCCTCTCACTGACTCTGACAGGATCTCTACACAGCAGCCCAGCCCACAGCCCACGGGGTAGTGCATGCTCTCACCTCTCCATTCTCTGATGAAAATATAAAGTTTCCTTTGCTTGGGAACCAAACTCAGTCTCGATCTGTTGGCCCCAATGACACTGGGCAGGGGGACCCTTGTTGGGGTCCACTCTGGAGGATCAGTAACAGAAATTGAGACTATTGTAACTTCAATGAACAGATGTGTGAGCCAAACTGTAGTTAACATAGAACAGTTTATAAGGCTCGGGTAAAATAAGATGTTTCTAACACTTCCATTTGATATTTCCATCACTTTATTATAAGCAAGTTCAGTGAAAAGGTTTGTCTTATTTGTCAGGTCAATATTAGAGAAATGAAGTGATTTCTTTCCAAGGATGTACATCTAATAATCTTGGTTAAAGCTTCAATCTTGTTTTAAATGCTTTTCCATTGAAAATGATACCTCTCTTTCAGCTCCCCCATTTCTGAGAAGTATAAAATCTTATAATTTATTATTACCAAAGGGGAAAGGTGGGAGGAGGGATAAATTAACAGTTTGGAATTAACACATACACACTGCTATGTATAAAATAGATCATCAACAAGGAACTACTGTATAGCACAGGGAACTACACTCAATATTGTGCAATAACCTATAAGGGGAAATAATCGGAAAAAGAATAGATATTTTTATTGACATCATCTATCAATGACAGTTAAAGTGTAACCTAAGGGAAGCCGGTGGTGAGTGCTTCTGACCCTGAAGACTTCAGTCATCTAAAGTTTGGACTCTGCCTACTTCCCAAGGCCCTTAATGAACATATGTGTAGCCGTAGCTTAAAAAACTCCCCAGTTTGGGTTTCGGGGAGACACTGATTTTGAAAAAGCCCTGGTGTTCTCCTTACATGAATGGGACTCTTCCTACTGCTAAAACATGTCTGTCACACCCAGAGGATGGTATACCGTCTGATCGGGAAGAGTTTGGAAAAGGCATCTCATCTCCTCATCTCCTGGTGCTCGGGTTCACCCCTCCAGCGTCTTTACTAACAGTCTCCCCACTTGGAGATGTCAACACTGTCAACATCCTGTTGCGTACAGTTTGGAATTTGTCCAGAGGATGAAGCGGAAGGATGAGGAACAATGAGAGACAAGTCCTAGGTGTTCAGACAGGCACATGTCACTCTAATTTCCAATCAGGAAGATGAATTGACCAAAGGCTAGGGTTGCCCATGGAAACAGTATAGGGCTTGAGGAAATCCCACTGCTTTGTGGCCAGTTCCCATAAACACAAGTTGAACAATGGAACTCAGGGGCAGTAAAATTCACGAAACTGCAGAGTTGAAAATATCTATCACTGAAAAATGTCTTGAGGAAAGTCAAAGAAAAGGATTGGCAAGCAAGGGAGAATGGCAGGAAAGGGATTTGAGGAGGTAGAAAGGATTCGCCATTAAGCACAAGAAAAGGGGCTGAACATTTCCGACATTGCAGTTGGCCAAAAAGGCTGTATGCGTTTTTTTCTGTATATATTCAAGAAAAGGGCATACACTTTTTTAGCCAACCAAACAGGTGGGCACTGGAAATCAATACTACAAAAGATATCACTTCGCATCAGTCAGAAGAGCCATCCTCATAAAGTGTAAACGCCAGAAATGCAGGACAGGGCAAGGAGAAGAGGGAGCCCTGTGAGGCTTATAGTGGAAATGTATATTGCCAACGGCCATTCTGGAGAAGTGTATTGTGTTTACTAAAGCATCTAAAAAATGAGCTACAGAGCATAGGGCACTTGCACTCATGGGCGTATATCTTGGGAAAAACAAAAATCGAGAGGACACAGGCACCCCAATGTTTACTGCCTCTCTGTTTAAAAGATCCTCGACTAGGATATAACTTAAATGTCTCTGGAGGGAAAAAATGGATAGAGATGTGGTACTTATGTAGAGTGGAATATTACTCAGCCTGGAAATCAATGAAATATGGCCAGTTGTAACAACTCCGGAGGAGTTACGTATGATCATTCTAAGTGACATAATTCAAAAAGAAAAAGACACATATCATAAGATATCACTTAAAGGTGGAATCCAAAATGGCTACACATGAAATAAATTACAAAACAAAAACATAGTCAAATATGTAGAAAACACGCGTAAGGCTGCTAAACGGGAAAGGTGGGGAGGGGTGAGGCATCATCCAGGAGGTTGAAATTAGCAAAGATACCATTCCAAATACCAAACTGATAATCAACAAGGCCTACACGGTAGCTAAAAGAACTGCACTCAGCACACTCAAGTCACCGGAAAAGAATATCTATGACTGGTAAGAATCTGAAAAAGAATTTATTGATGTCTCTCTGTACGTGAATCAAGTGGATGTACAGCAGCAAGAAACAGAGCTTTGAAAATCAGCTGTAACCAATATAGTAATAAATTGAAAAAAATAAACGACAGAGAGACAGAGAAAACCTCTTACAACTTTTCCTCAGGGACGGTGATGCAACATGGATTGAACACATCTAGACCCACAGCAGGATGAGACATAAGGCTGGAAACTGTTCGCGCTAAGAGAAATGTGAGGTTGGGTGAGGAAATGCACACCCTTTAAAGTAATACTACCTGGTACCCATTCAATGGGTCCCAAATCTGCAGGTTCAAGGAATCTTCCTACAGCTAAAACATGCATGGAAAACCCAGGGGACTGTACACCATGTGATCGGGAGATGTGTCTAAAATGCACCTCATTTATCCTCTCCTGGTGCTCCTGTTCATCATTCCAGCCACGTTACTTAGAATCTCCCCACTTAGAGAATCAGCACATTTAAACTTCTGTTTCACACATTTTGCAAATTGTGAGGAGGATGAACGGGAAGAGGGGGAAACAATGAGAGAATAGTTGTAGGGGTTTGGACGGGCACATGTCACTCTAATTTCCCATTAAGAATAAGAATTAAAAAAAGGCTCAGCCCGCCTCGCCGGAGCCAAAATAGGGCCTGAAGCAATCCTGCGGTTTTGAGGCCAGCTCACAAAAGAGCAACTTAAAAAATGGAGCTCAGGGTCACTGCAATTCACAAACCTGCAGAGTTATAAATGAAAACTAACGTCCAAAAATATGTTGAGGTAAGGCAAAGAAGAGGATCTGAATGCAAGACAGAATTGCAAGAAACAGATTTCAAGAGATAGATTGGACTCGCCTTTAAAGCACATGAAAAGCGGCAGAATTTCGACAATGATGCAGTTGGCCCAAAAGGGAGTATGCGTTAGTTCCTGAATATATCCAGGAAAAAACGCATATGCACTTTATGGGCAACCAAGCAAGCAAGCAATGCAAATGTGCACAACAAAGAAGTCTCATTTCCCACCGGTCAAAAGGGCCATCCGAAAAAATTGTAAACACCAGAAATGCAGGACAGGCCATGGAGAACAGGGAGCCTTTATACGCTGATGGACAGTGTGTGAACTGCCGAGAGCCACTCTGGAGAAGTGTATGGTGGTTCCTAAATCATCTAAAAAACAGAGCGACAGAGCATAGGGCACTTCCAATCACGGGAGTATATCTAGGGAAGTCTAAAAATCAACAAGACACAAGCACACCACAGTTTAGGGCTACTCTGTTTACAAGAACCTCAACTTCAGTACACCTTAAATATCCCAGGAAAGAGAACAATAGATAAAGAAAATGTGGTACTTATGTACAATGGAATATCTCTTCACCATGAAATCAATGTAATAAGGCTAGTAGAAGGATAAAGAGTGGATTGAGGTCCGATAATACTACTTGAAATAAGTCAAACAGAAAAAGAAACATATCATAAGATATCACTTATAGAGGGAGGATAAATATGGCTGCACAAAAAATGAATTACAAAACAGAACAGTGTCTCACATTTAGAAAACACACTTATGTCAGCTTAAGGGGAAAGGAGAGGTGGGGTGATGCATAAAACCAGAGTTTGAAATTAGCACAGATACCGTTCAATAAACCAAATAGGTATCAGACAAGATCTACACCTTGCTCAATGAACTGGCCTCAACACACCCTATACACCGCAGAGAAATATATCTGAGTAATAAGAATCTTAAAACCCATGTATTGATATATCTCCATAAGGGAATCAAGTGTGCGCAGAGCGGCACAAACACAGCAGTGAAAATGAGCTAAACCCCATTATAGAAATAAATTTTAAAACCAAAACGCAGAAACAATGAAAGAGAGAAAAATTCTTACAAAATTCGCTCAGGGGCTGTGATGCAACCTGGAATGACCACATATAAACCCACAGCTGGATAAGACATAAGGCTGGACACTTGGGGCTGAAAGGATTGGAGAGCTTTGGTGAGCAACTGCCGAAAGTTTAATGCAATACTTCATGCTACTTATTCCAAGGGTCCCAACACTCCAAGTTGAAGGGAATCTTCCTACAGCTAAACCATGCATGGGAAATCCAGCGGATGGTATACCATATGATCGGGAAAGGTTTCTAAAATGCACCTCATTTTCCTCTCCTGGGGCTCCGGATCAACATTCCAGCCACTTTACTAACAACATCTCCACATGGAGAGTCAATGCCTTTAAGTTCCGGTATCGCACAGTCTGCAGTTAGTGCGGAGGATGAATGGGAATAGGGGGAACCAGTGAGAAAATAGCTGTAGCGGTTTCAATGGGCACATGTCACTCTAATTTCACATCAGGAAGAAGAATTAACCAAAGGCAGAGCAAGGCGCCCCAGAAGAAGAATAGGGCCTGAAGAAATCCTGTGGATATGAGGCAAGATCACAAAAATAAGAGCTGAAAAATGAAGCTAAGGGCCACTGCAATTCAAAAACCTGCAGAGTTATAAAGGCCAACTATTCTCCAAAAGTATATTGAGGTAAGGCTATGAAGAGGCACTGAGAGCAAGGCAGAACTGCAGGAAACCGATTTCAGGAGGTAGACAGGAATTGTACTGAAAACATATGAAAACACTCAGAACGTCGACAATGATGCACTTGGCCAAAAAGGGCGTATGCGTTTTTTCCTGAATATATTCAGGAAGAAACGCATACGCCCTTTCTGGCCAACCAAGCAAGCTCTCAAAGGAAATCTGCACTACAATGAAGTCTCACTTCACCCCGGTCAAAGGGCCATCTGAAAAAAGTGTAAAATCCAGAAAGGCAGGACAGGCCATGGAGAACTGGGAGCCTTGTTATGCTGATGGGCGGGATGTAAATTGCCAGCAGCCACTCTGGAGAAGTGTATGGTGTTTCCTGAAACATCTAAAAAACAAAGCAACAGAGCCTAGGGCACTTCCACTTATGGTCCTATAGCTTATGGAAATTAAAATCAAAAAGACACAGCCACCCCAAAGTTTGGGACGGCTCTGTTTACAAGAACCTCGTTTACGGTACAAGTTCAATATCACAGAAAGCGAAAAATGGATAAAGAAGTTGTGGTACTTACGTACAATGCAATATCACTCAGCAATGAGATCTATGTCATCAGGCCCGTAGCAGCATAATGAGTGGATTCAGGTACGATGATTCTAAGTGAAATAAGTCACACAGAAAAAGAAACACCATAAGATATCACTACTACACGGAAGGTAAACTTGGCTACACAGGAACTGAATTACAAAACAGAACAGGGTCTCAAATGTAGAAAACCAACTTATGCTTGCTTAAGAGGAAAGGTGAGTTGGGGTGCTGCATGAAACCAGAGATTGAAATTAGCACAGATACCATTCCATAAGCCAAATATGTAATAGACAAGAGCTACTCCTTGCTCAACGAAGTGGACTCAACACCCCATATTAAACGCCTAAGAATATAACTGACTAGTAAGAATCTTAAAACCTATGGATTTATATGTCTCCGAAAGAGAATCAAGCGTGTGTACAGCGGCATAAACGCAGCAGTGATAGGATTGGTGAGGTTCGGTGAGCAAATTCAGACCCTTTGAAGTCATACTGCATGGTACCCATTCCATGGGTCTCAACTCTCCAGGTTTAAGGGATTCTTCCTTCAGCTAAAACATGCATGTGGAACACAGAGTATGATCCACCGTGTGATTGGGAAACGTGTTCAAATGTGTCTCAGTTTTCGTCCCCTGGTACTCGGGTGCAACACTCCAGACGCTTTACTAACACTCTCCCCACTTGGAGAGTCAGTGCCTTTAAACTCCTGTATGGCCCAGTTTGCAATTTCTGCGGAAAATGTACAGGAATAGGGAGAACCAATGATAAACTAGCTGGAGGTGTCTGGACGGGCAAATTTAACTCTCATTTCCCACCAGAAAGAGGAATTAACCAAAGGCTCAGCATGCCGTGCCGGAACCACACTAGGGCCTGAAGCAATCCTGCGGTGTTGCGGCCAGCTCACAAGAAAGCGAGTTGAAGAAAGGAGCTCAGGGGCACTGTAATTCACAAACCTGCAGAGTTATAAATGACAGCTATCGTCCAAAAATATATTGAAGTAAGGCTGCCAAGAGGACTTGAAAGTGGGGCAGAATTGCAGGAAACCGATTTCAGGAGGTAGACGGGAATTGCATGTAAAGCATAGGAAAAGAGGCAGAACGTCCACAATGATGCACTTGGCCAAAAAGGGCGTATGCGTTTTTTCCTGAATATATTCAGGAAAAAACGCATACGCCCTTTTTGGCCAACAAGCAAGCTTGCAAAGGAAATCTGCACTACAATGAAGTCTCGCTGCCCCCCGGTCAAAAGGGCCATATGAAAAAAGTGTAAAATCCAGAAAGGCAGGACAGGCCATGAAGAACTGGGAGCCTTCTTATGCTGATGGGCGGGATGTAAATTGCCAACAGCCACTCTGGAGAAGTGTATGGTGTTTCCTGTAACATCTAAAAAACTAAGCAACAGAGCCTAGGGCACTTCCACTTATGGTCCTATAGCTTAGGGCAATTAAAATCAAAGAGACACAGCCACCCCACAGTTTGGGACGGCTCTGTTTACAAGAACCTCGTTTACAGTACAACTTCAATATCACAAAAGCGAAAAATGGATAAAGAAGTTGTGTTACTTACGTACAATGCAATATCACTCAGCAATGAAATCTATGTCATCAGGCCCGTAGCAGCATAATGAGTGGATTCAGGTACGATGATTCTAAGTGAAATAAGTCACACAGAAAAAGAAACATCATAAGATATCACTACTACACGGAATGTAAACTTGGTTACACAGGATCTGAATTACAAAACAGAACAGGTTCTCAAATGTAGAAAACCAACTTATGCTTGCTTAAGGGGAAAGGTGAGTTGGGGTGCTGCATGAAACCACAGATTGAAATTAGCACAGATACCATTCCATAAGCCAAATATGTAATAGACAAGAGCTACTCCTTGCTCAACGAAGTGTACTCAACACCCCATATTAAACGCCTAACAATATACCTGACTAGAAATAATCTAAAAACCTACCGATTTATATGTCTCCGAAAGAGAATCAAGCGTGTGTACAGCGACATAAATGCAGCGGTGATAGGATTGGTGAGGTTCGGTGAGCAAATGCAGACCCTATGAAGTCATATTGCATGGTACCCATTCCATGGGTCTCAACTCTCCAGGTTTAAGGGATTCTTCCTTCAGCTAAAACATGCATGTGGAACCCAGAGTATGATCCAGCGTGTGATCGGGAAACGTGTTCAAATGTGTCTCGTTTTCGTCCCCTGGTACTCGAGTGCAACATTCCAGATGCTTTACTAACACTCTCCCCACTTGGAGAGTCAGTGCCTTTAACCTCCTGTTTGGCCCAGTTTGCAGTTTCTGTGGAAAATGAACAGGAATAGGGAGAACGAAAGAGAGACTAGCTGGAGGTGTCTGGACGGGCAAATTTAACTCTCATTTCCCACCAGGAAGAGGAATTAACCAAAGGCTCAGCGTGCCGTGCCGGAACCACACTAGGGCCTGAAGCAATCCTGCGGTGTTGCGGCCAGCTCACAAGAAAGCGAGTTGAAGAAAGGAGCTCAGGGGCACTGTAATTCACAAACCTGCAGAGTTATAAATGACAGCTATCGTCCAAAAATATATTGAAGTAAGGCTGCCAAGAGGACTTGAAAGTGGGGCAGAATTGCAGGAAACCGATTTCAGGAGGTAGACTGGAATTGCATGTAAAGCATAGGAAAAGAGGCAGAACGTCCACAATGATGCACTTGGCCAAAAAGGGCGTATGCGTTTTTTCCTGAATATATTCAGGAAAAAACGCATACGCCCTTTTTGGCCAACCAAGCAAGCTTGCAAAGGATATCTGCACTACAATGAAGTCTCACTGCCCCCCGGTCAAAAGGGCCATCTGAAAAAAGTGTAAAATCCAGAAAGGCAGGACAGGCCATGGAGAACTGGGAGCCTTGTTATGCTGGTAGGCGGGATGTAAATTGCCAACAGCCACTCTGGAGAAGTGTATGGTGTTTCCTGAAACATCTAAAAAACAAAGCAACAGAGCCTAGGGCACTTCCACTTATGGTCCTATAGCTTAGGGAAATTATAATCAAAAAGACACGGTCACCCCAAAGTTTGGGACGCCTCTGTTTACAGAACCTCGTTTACAGTACAAGTTCAATATCACAGAAAGCAAAAAATGGATAAAGAAGTTGTGGTACTTACGTACAATGCAATATCACTCAGCAATGAAATCTATGTCATCAGGCCCGTAGCAGCATAATGAGTGGATGCAGGTATGATGAGTCTAAGTGAAATAAGTCACACAGAAAAAGAAACATCATAAGATATCACTACTACACGGAATGTAAACTTGGCTACACAGGAACTGAATTACAAAACAGAACAGGGTCTCAAATGTAGAAAACCAACTTATGCTTGCTTAAGAGGAAAGGTGAGTTGGGGTGCTGCATGAAACCAGAGATTGAAATTAGCACAGATACCGTTCCATAAGCCAAATATGTAATAGACAAGAGCTACTCCTTGCTCAACGAAGTGGACTCAACACCCCATATTAAACGCCTAAGAATATAACTGACTAGTAAGAATCTTAAAACCTATGGATTTATATGTCTCCAAAAGAGAATCAAGCGTGTGTACAGCGGCATAAACGCAGCAGTGATAGGATTGGTGAGGTTCGGTGAGCAAATGCAGACCCTTTGAAGTCATACTGCATGGTACCCATTCCATGGGTCTCAACTCTCCAGGTTTAAGGGATTCTTCCTTCAGCTAAAACATGCATGTGGAACACAGATTATGATCCACCGTGTGATTGGGAAACGTGTTCAAATGTGTCTCAGTTTTCGTCCCCTGGTACTCGGGTGCAACACTCCAGACGCTTTACTAACACTCTCCCCACTTGGAGAGTCAGTGCCTTTAAACTCCTGTATGGCCCAGTTTGCAATTTCTGCGGAAAATGTACAGGAATAGGGAGAACCAATGATAAACTAGCTGGAGGTGTCTGGACGGGCAAATTTAACTCTCATTTCCCACCAGAAAGAGGAATTAACCAAAGGCTCAGCATGCCGTGCCGGAACCACACTAGGGCCTGAAGCAATCCTGCAGTGTTGCGGCCAGCTCACAAGAAAGCGAGTTGAAGAAAGGAGCTCAGGGGCACTGTAATTCACAAACCTGCAGAGTTATAAATGACAGCTATCGTCCAAAAATATATTGAAGTAAGGCTGCCAAGAGGACTTGAAAGTGGGGCAGAATTGCAGGAAACCGATTTCAGGAGGTAGACGGGAATTGCATGTAAAGCATAGGAAAAGAGGCAGAACGTCCACAATGATGCACTTGGCCAAAAAGGGCGTATGCGTTTTTTCCTGAATATATTCAGGAAAAAACGCATACGCCCTTTTTGGCCAACCAAGCAAGCTTGCAAAGGAAATCTGCACTACAATGAAGTCTCGCTGCCCCCCGGTCAAAAGGGCCATATGAAAAAAGTGTAAAATCCAGAAAGGCAGGACAGGCCATGAAGAACTGGGAGCCTTCTTATGCTGATGGGCGGGATGTAAATTGCCAACAGCCACTCTGGAGAAGTGTATGGTGTTTCCTGTAACATCTAAAAAACTAAGCAACAGAGCCTAGGGCACTTCCACTTATGGTCCTATAGCTTAGGGCAATTAAAATCAAAGAGACACAGCCACCCCAAAGTTTGGGCCGGCTCTGTTTACAAGAACCTCGTTTACGGTACAAGTTCAATATCACAGAAAGCGAAAAATGGATAAGGAAGTTGTGGGAATTACGTACAATGCAATATCACTCAGCAATGAAATCTATGTCATCAGGCCCGTAGCAGCATAATGAGTGGATTCAGGTACGATGATTCTAAGTGAAATCAGTCACACAGAAAAAGAAACATCATAAGGTATCACTACTACACGGAATGTAAACTTGGCTACACAGGAACTGAATTACAAAACAGAACAGGGTCTCAAATGTAGAAAACCAACTTATGCTTGCTTAAGGGGAAAGGTGAGTTGGGGTGCGGCATAAAACCAGAGATTGAAATTAGCACAGATACCGTTCCATAAGCCAAATATGTAATAGACAAGAGCTACTCCTTGCTCAACGAAGTGGACTCAACACCCCATATTAAACGCCTAACAATATACCTGACTAGTAAGAATCTTAAAACCTATGGATTTATATGTCTCCGAAAGAGAATCTAGCGTGTGTACAGTGGCATAAACGCAGCAGTGATAGGATTGGTGAGGTTCGGTGAGCAAATGCAGACTCTTTGAAGTCATATTGCATGGTACCCATTCCATGGGTCTCAACTCTCCAGGTTTAAGGGATTCTTCCTTCAGCTAAAACATGCATGTGGAACCCAGAGTATGATCCACCGTGTGATCGGGAAACGTTTTCAAATGTGTCTCAGTTTTCGTTCCCTGGTACTCGGGTGCAACATTCCAGACGCTTTACTAACACTCTCCCCACTTGGAGAGTCAGTGCCTTTAACCTCCTGTTTGGCCCAGTTTGCAATTTCTGCGTAAGATGAACAGGAATAGGGAGAACCAATGAGAGACTAGCTGGAGCTGTGAGGACGGGCAAATTTAACTCTCATTTCCCACCAGGAAGAGGAATTAACGAAAGGCTCAGCATGCGATGCCGGAACCAAACTAGGGCCTGAAGCAATCCTGCGGTGTTGCGGCCAGCTCACAAGAAAGCGAGTTGAAGAAAGGAGCTCAGGGGCACTGTAATTCACAATCCTGCAGAGTTATAAATGACAGCTATCGTCCAAAAATATATTGAAGGAAGGCTGCCAAGAGGAGTTGAAAGCGGGGCAGAATTGCAGAAAACCGATTTCAGGAGGTAGACTGGAATTGCATGTAAAGCATAGGAAAAGAGGCAGAACGTCCACAATGATGCACTTGGCCAAAAAGGGCGTATGCGTTTTTCCCTGAATATATTCAGGAAAAAACGCATACGCCCTTTTTGGCCAACCAAGCAAGCTTGCAAAGGAAATCTGCACTACAGTGAAGTCTCACTGCCCCCGGTCAAAAGGGCTATCTGAAAAAAGTGTAAAATCCAGAAAGGCAGGACAGACCATAGAGAACTGGGAGCCTTGTTAAGCTGATGGGCGGGATGTAAATTGCCAACAGCCACTCTGAAGAAGTGTATGGTGTTTCCTGAAACATCAAAAAAACAAAGCAACAGAGCCTAGGGCACTTCCACTTATGGTCCTATAGCTTAGGGAAATTAAAATCAAAAAGACTCAGCCACCCCAAAGTTTCGGCCGGCTCTGTTTACAAGAACCTCGTTTATGGTACAAGTTCAATATCACAGAAAGCGAAAAATTGATAAAGAAGTTGTGGTACTTACGTACAATGCAATATCACTCAGCAATGAAATCTATGTCATCAGGCCCGTAGCAGCATAATGAGTGGATTCAGGTACGATGATTCTAAGTGAAATCAGTCACACAGAAAAAGAAACATCATAAGGTATCACTACTACACGGAATGTAAACTTGGCTACACAGGAACTGAATTACAAAACAGAACAGGGTCTCAAATGTAGAAAACCAACTTATGCTTGCTTAAGGGGAAAGGTGAGTTGGGGTGCGGCATAAAACCAGAGATTGAAATTAGCACAGATACCGTTCCATAAGCCAAATATGTAATAGACAAGAGCTACTCCTTGCTCAACGAAGTGGACTCAACACCCCATATTAAACGCCTAACAATATACCTGACTAGTAAGAATCTTAAAACCTATGGATTTATATGTCTCCGAAAGAGAATCTAGCGTGTGTACAGTGGCATAAACGCAGCAGTGATAGGATTGGTGAGGTTCGGTGAGCAAATGCAGACTCTTTGAAGTCATATTGCATGGTACCCATTCCATGGGTCTCAACTCTCCAGGTTTAAGGGATTCTTCCTTCAGCTAAAACATGCATGTGGAACCCAGAGTATGATCCACCGTGTGATCGGGAAACGTTTTCAAATGTGTCTCAGTTTTCGTTCCCTGGTACTCGGGTGCAACATTCCAGACGCTTTACTAACACTCTCCCCACTTGGAGAGTCAGTGCCTTTAACCTCCTGTTTGGCCCAGTTTGCAATTTCTGCGTAAGATGAACAGGAATAGGGAGAACCAATGAGAGACTAGCTGGAGCTGTGAGGACGGGCAAATTTAACTCTCATTTCCCACCAGGAAGAGGAATTAACGAAAGGCTCAGCATGCGATGCCGGAACCAAACTAGGGCCTGAAGCAATCCTGCGGTGTTGCGGCCAGCTCACAAGAAAGCGAGTTGAAGAAAGGAGCTCAGGGGCACTGTAATTCACAATCCTGCAGAGTTATAAATGACAGCTATCGTCCAAAAATATATTGAAGGAAGGCTGCCAAGAGGAGTTGAAAGCGGGGCAGAATTGCAGAAAACCGATTTCAGGAGGTAGACTGGAATTGCATGTAAAGCATAGGAAAAGAGGCAGAACGTCCACAATGATGCACTTGGCCAAAAAGGGCGTATGCGTTTTTCCCTGAATATATTCAGGAAAAAACGCATACGCCCTTTTTGGCCAACCAAGCAAGCTTGCAAAGGAAATCTGCACTACAGTGAAGTCTCACTGCCCCCGGTCAAAAGGGCTATCTGAAAAAAGTGTAAAATCCAGAAAGGCAGGACAGACCATAGAGAACTGGGAGCCTTGTTAAGCTGATGGGCGGGATGTAAATTGCCAACAGCCACTCTGAAGAAGTGTATGGTGTTTCCTGAAACATCAAAAAAACAAAGCAACAGAGCCTAGGGCACTTCCACTTATGGTCCTATAGCTTAGGGAAATTAAAATCAAAAAGACTCAGCCACCCCAAAGTTTCGGCCGGCTCTGTTTACAAGAACCTCGTTTACGGTACAAGTTCAATATCACAGAAAGCGAAAAATGGATAAAGAAGTTGTGGTACTTACGTACAATGCAATATCACTCAGCAATGAAATCTATGTCATCAGGCCCGTAGCAGCATAATGAGTGGATTCAGGTACGATGATTCTAAGTGAAATCAGTCACACAGAAAAAGAAACATCATAAGGTATCACTACTACACGGAATGTAAACTTGGCTACACAGGAACTGAATTACAAAACAGAACAGGGTCTCAAATGTAGAAAACCAACTTATGCTTGCTTAAGGGGAAAGGTGAGTTGGGGTGCTGCATAAAACCAGAGATTGAAATTAGCACAGATACCGTTCCATAAGCCAAATATGTAATAGACAAGAGCTACTCCTTGCTCAACGAAGTGGACTCAACACCCCACATTAAACGCCTAAGAATATACCTGACTAGTAATAATCTTAAAACCTATGGATTTATATGTCTCCGAAAGAGAATCAAGCGTGTGTACAGCGGCATAAACGCAGCAGTGATAGGATTGGTGAAGTTTGGTGAGCAAATGCAGACCCTTTGAAGTCATATTGCATGGTACCCATTCCATGGGTCTCAACTCTCCAGGTTTAAGGGATTCTTCCTTCAGCTAAAACATGCATGTGGAACCCAGAGTATGATCCACCATGTGATCGGGAAACGTGTTCAAATGTGTCTCAGTTTTCGTCCCCTGGTACTCGGGTGCAACATTCCAGACGCTTTACTAACACTCTCCCCACTTGGAGAGTCAGTGCCTTTAACCTCCTGTTTGGCCCAGTTTGCAATCTCTGTGGAAAATGAACAGGAATAGGGAGAACCAATGAGAGACTAGGTGGAGGTGTCTGGACGGGCAAATTTAACTCTCATTTCCCACCAGGAAGAGGAATTAACCAAAGGATCAGCATGCCATGCCGGAACCAAACTAGGGCCCGAAGCAATCCTGCGGTGTTGCGGCCAGCTCACAAGAAAGCGAGTTGAAGAAAGGAGCTCAGGGGCACTGTAATTCACAAACCTGCAGAGTTATAAATGACAGCTATCGTCCAAAAATATATTGAAGGAAGGCTGACAAGAGGACTTGAAAGCGGGGCAGAATTGCAGGAAACCGATTTCAGGAGGTAGACTGGAATTGCATGTAAAGCATAGGAAAAGAGGCAGAACGTCCACAATGATGCACTTGGCCAAAAAGGGCGTATGCGTTTTTTCCTGAATATATTCAGGAAAAAACGCATACGCACTTTTTGGCCAACCAAGCAAGTTTGCAAAGGAAATCTGCACTACAATGAAGTCTCACTGCCCCCCAGTCAAAAGGGCCATCTGAAAAAAGTGTAAAATCCAGAAAGGCAGGATAGGTCATGGAGAACTGGGAGCCTTGTTATGCTGATGGGCGGGATGTAAATTGCCAGCAGCCACTCTGGAGAAGTGTATGGTGTTTCCTGAAACATCTAAAAAACAAAGCAACAGAGCCTAGGGCACTTCCACTTATGGTCCTATAGCTTAGGGAAATTAAAATCAAAAAGACACAGCCACCCCAAAGTTTGGGCCGGCTCTGTTTACAAGAACCTCGTTTACGGTACAAGTTCAATATCACAGAAAGCGAAAAATGGATAAAGAAGTTGTGGTAATTACGTACAATGCAATATCACTCAGCAATGAAATCTATGTCATCAGGCCCGTAGCAGCATAATGAGTGGATTCAGGTACGATGATTATAAGTGAAATAAGTCACACAGAAAAAGAAACATCATAAGATATCACTACTACATGGAATGTAAACTTGGCTACACAGGAACTGAATTACAAAACAGAACAGGGTGTCAAATGTAGAAAACCAACTTATACTTGCTTAAGGGGAAAGGTGAGTTGGGGTGCTGCATAAAACCAGAGATTGAAATTAGCACAGATACCGTTCCATAAGCCAAATATGTAATAGACAAGAGCTACTCCTTGCTCAACGAAGTGGACTCAACACCCCATATTAAACGCCTAACAATATACCTGACTAGTAAGAATCTTAAAACCTATGGATTTATATGTCTCCGGAAGAGAATGAAGCGTGTGTACAGTGGCATAAACGCAGCAGTGATAGGATTGGTGAGGTTTGGTGAGCAAATGCAGACCCTTTGAAGTCATATTGCATGGTACCCATTCCATGGGTCTCAACTCTCCATGTTTAAGGGATTCTTCCTTCAGCTAAAACATGCATGTGGAACCAAGAGTATGATCCACCGTGTGATCGGGAAACGTGTTCAAATGTGTCTCAGTTTTCGTCCCCTGGTACTCGGGTGCAACATTCCAGACGCTTTACTAACACTCTCCCCACTTGGAGAGTCAGTGCCTTTAACCTCCTGTTTGGCCCAGTTTGCAATTTCTTCGGAAGATGAACAGGAATAAGGAGAAGCAATGGGAGACTATCTGTAGGTGTCTGGACGGGCAAATTTAAGTCTCATTTCCCACCAGGAAGATAAATGAACCAAAGGCTCTGCGTGCCATGCTGGAACTAGATTAGGGCCTGAGGAGATCCTGCGGTGTTGCGGCCAGCTCACAAGAAAGCGAGTTGAAGAAAGGAGCTCAGGGGCACTGTAATTCAGAAACCTGCGGAGTTATAAATGACAGCTATCATCCAAAATTATACTGAAGTAAGGCTGCGATGAGGACTTGAATGCCGGGCAGAATTGCTGGAAACTGATTTCAGAACGTACACGGGAGTAGTTCTTAAAGCATAGGAAAAGAGACAGAACTTGGAAAATAATGCACTTGGCAAAAAAGGGCATATGTGTTTTATCCAGAGCTCTCATAACTGAGGGGAGGAGATTCCCAGCAGGCTCCAACTGCCACCTGAGGGCTCACATTGCCAAGGCAACGTGAGCATGCCAGGCAGGAGTTACCTCACAGCAGAGGTCCCACCTCACAGAAGGGTGAGAAACCCAGCCAACATCAGACTCTCACCAGAGGGCCCACATCACCAAGGGGATGGGAACCAGGCAGGAGTGTCTTCACATCAGTGGGGCCACATCATCGAAAGCTGAGGTACTCAGCACATGTGTCCTCAAACCAGAGGACCCACATCACCAAGGACCTCGGAGTGAGGCAGGCAGGAGTAACCTCACAACACTGGGCACATAGAATAAAAAAGTGAGGAATCCAGCAGTTGGAACCTCCCAGCAGGCGGCCCAGAGCACCGAGGCTATGGGATCCAGGCCACAGTGAACTCACAGAAGAGGGCCCATGTCATGAAACTGAGCAAACCAGCCATTGGGACCTCAGAGCAGGAGGCCCACATCCCCATGGGGATGGAATTCTGGTAGGAGTGTCCTCGCACCACTGAGAACGTATCAGAAAATTTTGGGCGACCAGCAGTTAGGGCCTGACGCCAGAGGACCCTCATCACCAAGGGAAGGAGGCTCCCAGCAGGCTCCAACTGCCACCAGAGGGCTGACGTCGCCAAGGCGATGTGTGCCAACCAGGCACGAATGACCTCACAGCAGAGGGCCCACCTCAGAGAAGTGTGACGAACCCAGTCAGGATCAGACTCGCACCAGAGGGCCCACATCACCAAATGGATTGGAACCAGGCAGGAGTGTCCTCACATGAGTAGGGCCACATCATCTAAAGGTGAGGAACCCAGAACATGTGGCTTCAAACCATAGGACACCCATCACCAAGGGGCTGGGAGTGAGGCAGGCAGGAGGAGCCTCATAACAGAGGGCCCAAAAATAAGAAAGGTGAGGAATCCAGCAGTTGGAACCTCCCAGCAGGCGGCCCAGAGCACAGAGGCTAGAGGAACCAGGCCAGAGTGAACTAACACCAGACAGCCCACATCATGAAACTGTGAGCAACCCAGACATTGGGACCTCAGAGCAGAAGGCCCACATCCCCATGGTGATGGGAACATGACAGGAGTGTCCTGGCATCACTGGGCTCACATCAGAAAACGTGGGGTGCTCAGAAGTTAGGGCCTGACGCTAGAGGGCACTCATCACCGAGAGGAGGAGGCTCCCAGCAGGCTCCAGCTGCCACCAGAGGGCCAACGTCGCCAAGGCGATGTGTGCCAGTCTGGCAGGAGTGACCTCACAGCAGAGGGCCCACCTCACAGAAGGGTGAGGAACACAGCCAGGATCAGACTCTCACCAGAGGGCCCACATCACCAAGGGGATGGGAACCAGGCAGGAGTGTCCCCACACCAGTGGGACAACATCATCGAAAGGTGAGGATCCCAGCACATGTGTCCTCAAACCAGAGGAACCACATCACCAAGGGGTTCGGAATGAGGCTGGCAGGACTGGCCTCACAACACAGGGTCCATAGAATATAAAAGTTGAGGAATCCAGCAGTTGGAACCTCCCAGCAAGTGGCCCAGAGCACCGAGGCTATGGGATCCAGGCCGCAGTGAACTCACAGCAGAGGGCCCACATCATGAACCTGTGAGCAGCCCAGCTGTTGGGACCTCAGAACAGAAGGCCCACATCCCCATTGGGATGGGAACCTGGCAGGAGTGGCTTTGCACCACTTAGCACATATCAGAAAAAGTTAGGAGCCCAGCGGTTAGGGCCTGACGCCAGGGGGCCCTCATAACTGAGGGGAGGAGACTCCCAGCAGGTTCCAACTGCCAACAGAGGGCCCACATCTACAAGGTGGCATGCGCCAGCCAGGCAGTAGTGACCTCACAGCAGAGGGCCTATCTCACAGAAGGGTGAGGAACCGAGGCAGGATGAGACTCTCACCAGAGGGCCCACAACACCAAGGGGATGGGAACCAGTCAGGACTGTCCTCCCACCAGTGGGGCCACATCATCGAAAGGTGAGGAACCCAGCACATGTGGCCTCATATCAGAGGACATACATCACAAAGGGGATGGGAGTGAGGCAGGTAGGAGTAGCCTAAAAACAGAGGGCCCAAAGAATAAAAAAAGTGAGGAATCCAGCATTTGGAACCTCCCAGCAGGCGGCCGAGAGCACAGAAGCTATGGGATGCAGGCAGGAGTTAACTAACACCAGAGAGCCCACATCATGAAACTGTGAGCAACCCAGGCATTGGGACCTCAGAGCAGAAAGCCCACATCCCCATGGGGATGGGAACCTGACAGGAGTGTCCTGGCATCACTGGGCTCACATCAGAAAACGTGGGGAGCCCAGCAGTTAGAGCCTGATGCTAGAGGGCCATCATCACCGAGGGCAGGAGGCTCCCAGCAGGTTCCATGTGCCAACAGAGGGCCCACGTCGCCAAGGTGATGTGTGCAAGTCAGGCAGGATTGACCTCACAGCAGAGGGCCTACCTCACAGAAGAGTGAGGAACCCAGCCAGGATAAGACTGTCACCAGAAGGCCCACATCACCAAGGGGATGGGAACCAGGCAGGAGTGTCCTCACACCAGTGGGGCCACATCATTGAAAGTTGCCTAACCCAGCACATGTGGCCTCAAACCAGAAGACCCACATCACGAAGGGGTTGCGAGTGAGGCAGGCAGGAGGAGCATCACAACACAGGACCCATAGAATACAAAAGTTGAGGAATCGAGCAGTTGGAACCTCCCAGCAGGCAGCCAAGACCACAGAGGCTATGGGATCCAGGCCACAGTGAACTAACACCAGAGAGCCCACATCATGAAATTGTGATCAACCCAGCCGTTGGAACCTCAGAGCAGAAGGCCCACATCCCCATGGGGATGGGAACCTAAGAGGAGTGCTTGAGCAACACTGGGCTCACTAAGAAAAGTTGGGGAGCCCAGCAGTTAGGGCCTGACGTCAGAGGGCCCTCATCACAGAGCTGAGGAGGCTCCCAGCAGGGTCCAATTGCCACCAGAGGGCCCATGTCAACAAGGCGAGGTGAGCAACCCAGGCAAGAGTTACCTGATAGTAGAGGGCCCACCTCACAGATGGGTGAGGAACCCAGCCAGGATCAGACTCTCACCAGAGGGCCCACATCACAAAGGGGATGGGACCCAGTCAGGATTATCCTCACACCAGTGGGGCCTCATCATCTTAAGGTGAGGAACCCAGCACATGTGTCCTCAAACCAGAGGACCCACATCACCAAGGGCCTTGGAGTGAGGCAGGCAGGAGTAGCCTCACAACACAGGGCACATAATATAAAAAACGTGAGAATTCCAGCATTTAGACCTTCCAGCAGGCGGCCCAGAACACCGAGGCTATGGGATCCAGGCCACAGTGAACTCACAGCAGAGGGCCCACATCACAAAACTGTGAGCAACCCAGGAGTTGAGACCGCAGCGCAGAAGGCCCACATCCCCATGGGAATGGGAACCTGGCTGGAGTGTCCTCGCACCACTGGGCGCACATCAGAAAATGTGGGGAGCCCACCATTTAGGGCCTGACGCCAGAGGGCCGTCATCACCGAGAGGAGGAGGTGCCCTGCACGCTCCAACTGCCACCAGAGGGCTCACGTCTCCAAGGTGACGTGTGCCAGCCAGGCAGGAGTGACCTCACAGAAGAGGGCCTACCTCACAGAACGTTGAGGAACCCAGCCAGGATTAGACTCTCGCCAGAGGGCCCACCTCACCAAGGGGATGGGAACCAGGCAGGAGTGTCCTCACACGAGTGGGGTCACATCATCGAAAGGTGAGGAACGCAGCACATGTGGCCTCAAGCCATAGGACAGTCATCACCAAGGGGCTGGCAGTGAGGCAGGCAGGAGGAGCCTCACAACAGAGGGCACATAGAATAAAAAAGTTGAGGAATCCAGCAGTTGGAACCTCCCAGCAGGCGGCTCAGAGCACCGATGATAAGGGATCCTTGCCGGAGTGAACTCACAGCAGAGGGCCCACATCATGGTACTGTGAGCAAGCCAGCCGTTTTGACCTCAGAGCAGAAGGCCCATATCGCCATGGGGATGGGAACCTGGCAAGAGTCTCCTCACTCACTTGGCGCACATCAGAAAATGTGGGGAGCCCTGCAGTTATGGCCTAAGGCAAGAGGGCCCTCATCACTGAGGGAAGGAGGATCCCAGCACACTCCAACTGCCACCAGAGGGCCCACGTCGCCAAGGTGACCTGTGCCAGACAGGCATGATTGACCTCACAGCAGAGGGCCCACCTCACAGAAGGGTGAGGAACCCAGCCAGGATCAGACTCTCACCTGAGGGCCCACATCAGCAAGGGGATGGGAACCAGTCAGGACTGTCTTCCCTCCAGTGGGGTCACATCATCGAAAGGTGCAGAACCCAGCACATGTGGCCTCAAATCAGAGGACACATATCACAAAGGGAATGGGAGTGAGGCAGGCAGGAGTAGCCTAAAATCAGAGGGCCCAAAGAATAAGAAAGGTGAGGAATCCAGCATTTGGAACCTCCCAGCAGGCGGCCCAGAGCACAGAAGCTATGGGATGCAGGCAGGAGTGAACTAATACCAGAGAGCCCACATCATGAAACTGTGAGCAACCCAGGCTTTGGGACCTCAGAGCAGAAGGCCCACATCCCAATGGGGATGTGAACCTGGCTGGAGTGTCCTCGCACCACTGGGCGCACATCACAAAATGTGGGGAGCCCAGCAGTTAAGGCCTGATGCCAGAGGGCCCTCATCACCGAGGAGAGGAGGCTCCCAGCAGGCTCCAAGTGCCACCAGAGGGCTCATGTCCACAAGGCGAGGTGAGCAAGCCAGGCAGGAGTGACCTCACATCAGACGGCCCACCTCACAGATGGGTGAGGAACCCAGCCAGGATCAGACTCTCAACAGAGGGCCCACATCACCAAGGGGATGTGAACCAGGCAGGAGTCTCCTAAGACCATTGGTCCCACATCATCGAAAGGTGAGGAACCCAGCACATGTGGCCTCAAACCAGACGACACACATCACGAAGGGGATGGGAGTGAGGCAGGCAGGAGGATCCTCACAACAGAGGGCCCAAAAAATTAAAAAAGTGAGGAATCCAGCAGTTGGAACCTCCCAGCAGGCGGCCAAGAGCACAGAGGCTATGGGATCCAGGCTTCTGTGAACACCAGAGAGCCCACATCATGAAAATGTGAACAACCCAGCCGTTGGGACCTCAGAGCAGAAGGCCCACAACCCCATGGAGATGGGATCCTAAGAGGAGTGCCAAAGCATCACCGGGCTCCCTAAGAAAAGTTGGTGAGTCCAGCAGTTAGGGCCTGACGCAAGAGGGTCCTCATCACCGGGGGGAGGAGATTCCCAGCACGCTCCAACTGCCACCACACGGCTGACTTCACCAAGGCAATGTGTGCCAGCCATGCAGGAGTGACCTATCAGCAGAGGGTCTCCCTCACAGGTGGGTGAGGAACAAAGCCAGGAACAGACTCTCACCAGGGGGTCCACATAACCACGTGGATGAGAACCAAGCAGGAGTGTCCTCACACTAGTGGGGCCACATCATCGAAAGGTGAGGAACCCAGCAAAGGTGGCCACAAACCAGAGGACCCACATCACCAAGGGGTTGAGAGTGAGGTAGGTGTCTGGACGGGTATATTTAACACTCATTTCCCACCAGGAAGAGAAATTAACCAAAGGCTCAGCGTGCCCTGCCAGAAGCAGATTAGGGCCTGAAGCAGTCTTGCGGGTTTGCGGCCAGCTCACAAGAAAGCGAGTTGAAGAAAGGAGCTCAGGGGCCCTGTAATTCACAAACCTGCAGAGTTATAAATAACAGATAACGTCCAAAAATATATTGAAGTAAGGCTGCGAAGAGGACTTGAAAGCGGGGCAGAATTTCAGGAAACCGATTTCAGGAGGTAGACTGGAATTGCATTTAAAGCATAGGAAAAGAGGCAGAACATCGACAATGATGCACTTGGCAACAAAGGGCGTATGAGTTTGTTCCTGAATATATTCAGGAAAAAACACATATGCCCTTTTTGGCAAACCAAGCAAGCTTGCAATGGAAATCCGAACTACTATGAAGTGTCACTTCCCCCCGGTCTAAAGGGCCATCTGAGAAAAGTGTAAAATCCAGAAAGGCAAGACAGGCCATGGGGAAAAAGGAGCCTTGTTATGCTGATGGGCGGGATGTAAATTGCCAACAGCCACTCTGGAGAAGTGTATGGTGTTTCCTGATACATCTGAAAAACAAAGCAACAGAGTCTAGGGCATTTCCACTTATGGTCCTATAGCTTAGGGAAATTAAAATCAAAAAGACACAGCCACCCCAAAATTTGGGACGGCTCTGTTTACAGGAACCTCTTCTACAGTACGAGTTAAATATCCCAGAGAACAAATAATTGATAAAGAAGTTGCGGTACTTACGTACAACAGAATACCACTCAGCAATGAAATCTGTGTCACCAGGCCTGTACCAGCATAATGAGTGGATTGAGGCATGATGATTCTAAGTGAAATAAGTCACACAGAAAAAGAAACATCATAAGGTATCACTAATGCACGGAATGTAAACTTGGCTACACATGAACTGAATTACAAAACAGAACAGGGTCTCAAGATTAGAAAACCAACTTATGCTTGCTTAAAGGGAAAGGTGAGTTAAGGGGGTGCTGCATAAAACCAGAGATTGAAATTAGCACAGATACCGTTCCATAAGCCAAATATGTAATAGACAAGACCTACCCCCTGCTCAACGAAATGGACTCAACAATGAGGTATCACCTCACACCTGTTAGAATGGGCATCATCTGAAAATCTACAAACAACAAATGCTGGAAAGGGTGTGGAGAAAAGGAACCCTCTTCCACTATTGTTGGGAATATAAGTTGATACAGTCACTATGGAGAACAATATGGAGTTTCTTAAGAAACTAATAATAGAATTACCATATGATACAGCGATCCCAGGACTGGACATATACCCAGACAAAACCATAAATCAAAAAGAGACATTCACCGCAATGTTCATTGCATCACTATTTACAATATCGAGGTAATGGAAGCAACCTAAATGCCCACAGACAGACGAATGCATAAAGATGTGGTACATATATAAAATGGAATATTACTAAGCCATGAAAGGAATGAAATTGGGTCATTTGTAGAGACGTCGATGGATCTAGAGACTGTCATACAGAGTGAAGTAAGTCAGAAAGAGAAAAACAAATCTTGTATATTCATGCATATATGTGGAACCTAGAAAAACTGTACAGATTAACCGTTTTGCAAGGCATAAATAGAGCAACAGATGTAGACAACAATCGTATGGACAACAAGGGGGGAAAGCTCTTGGAGGGGTGGTGGTGGGAGGAGTTGAGAGATTGGGATTGGCATGTAAACATTTATATGTATAAAATAGATAACCAATGAGAACCTGCTGTATAAAAATATAAAATAAAATTCAAAATTAAAAAGAAATAAAATTTAAAAAATAAAACAGAAAAAACAATTATTCCCTTCACATACATGTATTTATATGAATAAATTATTTCCATGCTTATATCTGTAAATACAAAAAAGAGGAATAAAATCTACCTTGAACCAAAAACGAAAAAGAGAAAAAAAAAACAGAACCCACCAGTTACTCAGAGGAAAACCGTATCAGGGCACTTGCTCCAGTTGTAAACAATTCTGAAGTTGGTCAGTGGTGGGGAATCGTCTCCCATTCAGCCAGCAGCCCCCACACAACAAGCGTCCTCATTGCAAAGCTGGGGCACCGTGCCGAGGCATCTGTGAGTAAACGTGAGCTGAGCCCCAGGCCAGTTGCTGCTGAACTGTTCCCGCCCTTCCCAGGTAAAACACCTGAATATATACAAGGACTTGAAAGCCTAGAGGAAGGGCCATGGAGCCACACGAGTGACAGCATGCCAGCTGACTTGGTGCCTGCAGGCCAGCCAGGATGGTCCTGGCCCTGGGTGCTCTTCTGGAAGATTTCCATTTCCCTGCCTGAGATACCCGTCCTGTCCCTGCCCCCACTGCTTTTTTCCTTCCTCACCTCTGCCCAGGGAGAAATTCCAGCAGCAGGTATGGGTGACACATCCTCTTCTTTAGCAGGTGGCAGCCTGGCAACTGCTGCAGAAAGTCCAGCAGAGCCCCACTCACACTGGGCCACCCACAAAGCCGTGGCCTCTCACTCCCTCCCACCAGCCCAGCCCCGAGACTGCTGACAGGGCAGAGAAAATGGCGTCAGGCACAGCTGCAGGGGCTTTTGCTGCCTGGAGTGGTATTTATATTGATCTCAACCCAGGCACACCTGGGGAGGGCTGGCCGGCATGGTAAGGCTGCCCAGGTAGCCAATCATCACCCCTCAGGGGCTCACAGTTGCAGAAAATGGAACTTGCTGAACCAGCCAGGTCCAAGGAACAGGTGTGGGCTCCTGAGAGTCAGGATAGACAAGGGGCTGCAGCTTTGGCTTGTTTTCTAATCATTTTATCTGGCCCATGAGTGGGAGACAACTTCAAGAAAACCCTCTCCTAATGAGAGGAACCCAGGAGTCAGGGAGAGGAGGGGTGGGTGGTGGTTGGAGACAGAGGCCTGGTGCCCTGGGTGCAGTGGAAGTCTCTGGAAGACCAGGTGGAGGGAGGCCACACAGAGTGATGCCCAGGGTCACAGACCTGTCGGAGCTGCTGTTTGTTAGTTCAAGTCCTGCTCTGAGGTGCTCTGTGTCAGCTCTGAGCGACAGGTGAGCTGGGGGTGCTCTTCAATGAGGGCTATGTGCACGGTTCCTGTGTGCCCAGCCCTGCCACGGTACCTGCAAGGGTAGCTCTGTATCCTGGGAGGGGCCTGACCATGAGAGCCCCGTGGGCTGGGTTGGGGGTGGGGTACCTGCCCAGGAGAGCTCCATATCCTGGGATTGGCCTGACCACGAGAGCCCCAGCCCCTGCTGGGGACCTGGTAAAGGATGTCAGGACAGTCAGTGAAGCCACCGAGGATATACCTCCAGTTGCTCCTGATTCCTACACCCTGCTGGTCATTCTACCAACCACCAGGACATGGTATTCTGTATTAGTCTTCAATGATGCCTTCTTTTGTATTCCATTAGTCCCAGAGTCACAAGAAATTTTGGCTTGTGAGTGGCAGGACTCAACATACAACTAAAACAATACTTCCGGGCCGTCTTGCCCCAAGGGTTCAAAAATTCCCACACCATCTTTGGGGAAAGCTTAGCTAAAGACCGAAAAGTTCTACCTCTGGAAAAGGAAACCCTCCTTCAATATGCAGACGACATTCTGATCGCCAGCCCTACTAAGGAGGCCTCTGAACTACCAAGCCAATAAAGGATAGAAGTTGTCCAAGAAAAAGCTCAAATATCACAGACTGCAGTGACCTGCCTGGGCTTCATTCTCACACAAGGTCAGAGAAGCCCATCCCAGGAAAGGGAAGAAACCATTTGCAGCCTTACCCCTTTCTAAAACTAGAAGACAGCTTAGGGGTTCCTGGGGAGGCCAGGGTTTGCTGCTTCTGGATCCCTAACTACAGTCTACTAGCTGGGCCTCTATATGAAACACTGAAAGGAAAAGATGATGACCCTTTTGAACAGAATCCAGAAGTGGCCTTTCAAGAATGGAAAGAGCAGTCAATTCAGACCCTTGCCCTGGAACTCCCTAATTGAGCTAAACCCTTTGACCTTTCCATTCCCGGTGAAAGGTGAATCGCCATTGGAGAATTAGTGCAAAAACTGGGACCACTTGAAATGGAACAACGCAAGAATGCCATCCAGGTAGGATAAACTACAGTCACCAAGGGGCTTGGCCCACTGCCACATCTGGCCAAGATACTGGCGGTATCTAAAAACCTGGAAATCAGCAGCCCAAAAGGCCACCTCCCTCCTAAGGGAAAAGGACCCCACGTGGTGATCCTAATCACCAACCATGCCCTGAAGTTGCAGGGTTCGCTCCGTGGGCACACCGACCTCGAGTGAGGAGGCCCTCCAACTCCAACATCCAGAGAGATAACCGGGGGCAACAGGGCACCATGACGACTCGTGTGAACATCACTTGACCTGGAGTTTCTCTCATAAAACAACAATAGTGTGTCCCGAAGGAGTAGACTACTGCTTGCAGGACTTCCTGCACCCGGAGGGGAGCTAATAATCTTGGCGGGGGAACCGTATATCACACTGTCACCATAGAAAAGCCTACAGACACCGTGATGATGGTGGCCAATAAGACCGGCTGGACTCCTGTTTACTTCAAAAGGCTGTTGACTCAGTGGCCATCATGGTCCTTGATCACCACTGACCCTGGACTGTCTGGGAGTTGAGCGGGCAGGGCTCTGACACCTGGTGCTGTTTTTACGTTAATTCAGGGGCCTAATTGAAGAAAGAGCAGACTACTGGTCAGAGCATCTAGGCTGGCAGAAACGGTCAGCCTAAGGTGGCCGAACAAATGTGGGGCGGGGTGAAACCGGCCCCCACAGCGTCTCTGCACATCTCTTTCCTGGACCCTTAAAGGTCATTAGAATCTATAACACTTCCAATGCTGGTGCTCAGGCGGACGAGCAGGGAGGCAGGGGTCCTGGGGCCAATCAACGTCACCTGGAGGCTGCTGGGGAGAAGTTCTGACCCTCGTCCCCTGGTATGAGGGCTCCCAACTCAGCACTCAGCAGTTACAGAAGAAGGGTCTGCACCCTCAGCACTCCAAGAATGAGGAACGGGACAAAAGGCAGAGGAGGGGTTTGTCCCCAGCAAAGCCCATTAAAAATCCCTGGGAGATAAAAATAGAATGTGGGCAATAAAGTCAAGTCTGACCTTTTTTATCCTTTGTGCTTTGTCTAATTTCACGTGCTCCTAGGGTCCCGCATGCAGAGGTTCCACACCCGGCACTTCAGACCAGATTTCCTGGTGCAGAATGGCTGGGTCGACACCTCAGCTCCTGGGGCCCAGTGCAGACTCCGAGATATAGAGCCTGAGCTGCAGCCAACCCGGCCCTTGAGAGCTCCGCCCCCTCCCTCTCACTGACTCTGACAGGATCTCTACACAGCAGCCCAGCCCACAGCCCACGGGGTAGTGCATGCTCTCACCTCTCCATTCTCTGATGAAAATATAAAGTTTCCTTTGCTTGGGAACC
Source organism: Leucopleurus acutus (assembly GCF_964270905.1). NCBI lineage: Eukaryota > Metazoa > Chordata > Mammalia > Artiodactyla > Delphinidae > Leucopleurus > Leucopleurus acutus. The sequence goes on along the minus strand of NC_139142.1, from coordinate 120,521,535 downwards.
AAACTCAGTCTCGATCTGTTGGCCCCAATGACACTGGGCAGGGGGACCCTTGTTGGGGTCCACTCTGGAGGATCAGTAACAGAAATTGAGACTATTGTAACTTCAATGAACAGATGTGTGAGCCAAACTGTAGTTAACATAGAACAGTTTATAAGGCTCGGGTAAAATAAGATGTTTCTAACACTTCCATTTGATATTTCCATCACTTTATTATAAGCAAGTTCAGTGAAAAGGTTTGTCTTATTTGTCAGGTCAATATTAGAGAAATGAAGTGATTTCTTTCCAAGGATGTACATCTAATAATCTTGGTTAAAGCTTCAATCTTGTTTTAAATGCTTTTCCATTGAAAATGATACCTCTCTTTCAGCTCCCCCATTTCTGAGAAGTATAAAATCTTATAATTTATTATTACCAAAGGGGAAAGGTGGGAGGAGGGATAAATTAACAGTTTGGAATTAACACATACACACTGCTATGTATAAAATAGATCATCAACAAGGAACTACTGTATAGCACAGGGAACTACACTCAATATTGTGCAATAACCTATAAGGGGAAATAATCGGAAAAAGAATAGATATTTTTATTGACATCATCTATCAATGACAGTTAAAGTGTAACCTAAGGGAAGCCGGTGGTGAGTGCTTCTGACCCTGAAGACTTCAGTCATCTAAAGTTTGGACTCTGCCTACTTCCCAAGGCCCTTAATGAACATATGTGTAGCCGTAGCTTAAAAAACTCCCCAGTTTGGGTTTCGGGGAGACACTGATTTTGAAAAAGCCCTGGTGTTCTCCTTACATGAATGGGACTCTTCCTACTGCTAAAACATGTCTGTCACACCCAGAGGATGGTATACCGTCTGATCGGGAAGAGTTTGGAAAAGGCATCTCATCTCCTCATCTCCTGGTGCTCGGGTTCACCCCTCCAGCGTCTTTACTAACAGTCTCCCCACTTGGAGATGTCAACACTGTCAACATCCTGTTGCGTACAGTTTGGAATTTGTCCAGAGGATGAAGCGGAAGGATGAGGAACAATGAGAGACAAGTCCTAGGTGTTCAGACAGGCACATGTCACTCTAATTTCCAATCAGGAAGATGAATTGACCAAAGGCTAGGGTTGCCCATGGAAACAGTATAGGGCTTGAGGAAATCCCACTGCTTTGTGGCCAGTTCCCATAAACACAAGTTGAACAATGGAACTCAGGGGCAGTAAAATTCACGAAACTGCAGAGTTGAAAATATCTATCACTGAAAAATGTCTTGAGGAAAGTCAAAGAAAAGGATTGGCAAGCAAGGGAGAATGGCAGGAAAGGGATTTGAGGAGGTAGAAAGGATTCGCCATTAAGCACAAGAAAAGGGGCTGAACATTTCCGACATTGCAGTTGGCCAAAAAGGCTGTATGCGTTTTTTTCTGTATATATTCAAGAAAAGGGCATACACTTTTTTAGCCAACCAAACAGGTGGGCACTGGAAATCAATACTACAAAAGATATCACTTCGCATCAGTCAGAAGAGCCATCCTCATAAAGTGTAAACGCCAGAAATGCAGGACAGGGCAAGGAGAAGAGGGAGCCCTGTGAGGCTTATAGTGGAAATGTATATTGCCAACGGCCATTCTGGAGAAGTGTATTGTGTTTACTAAAGCATCTAAAAAATGAGCTACAGAGCATAGGGCACTTGCACTCATGGGCGTATATCTTGGGAAAAACAAAAATCGAGAGGACACAGGCACCCCAATGTTTACTGCCTCTCTGTTTAAAAGATCCTCGACTAGGATATAACTTAAATGTCTCTGGAGGGAAAAAATGGATAGAGATGTGGTACTTATGTAGAGTGGAATATTACTCAGCCTGGAAATCAATGAAATATGGCCAGTTGTAACAACTCCGGAGGAGTTACGTATGATCATTCTAAGTGACATAATTCAAAAAGAAAAAGACACATATCATAAGATATCACTTAAAGGTGGAATCCAAAATGGCTACACATGAAATAAATTACAAAACAAAAACATAGTCAAATATGTAGAAAACACGCGTAAGGCTGCTAAACGGGAAAGGTGGGGAGGGGTGAGGCATCATCCAGGAGGTTGAAATTAACAAAGATACCATTCCAAATACCAAACTGATAATCAACAAGGCCTACACGGTAGCTAAAAGAACTGCACTCAGCACACTCAAGTCACCGGAAAAGAATATCTATGACTGGTAAGAATCTGAAAAAGAATTTATTGATGTCTCTCTGTACGTGAATCAAGTGGATGTACAGCAGCAAGAAACAGAGCTTTGAAAATCAGCTGTAACCAATATAGTAATAAATTGAAAAAAATAAACGACAGAGAGACAGAGAAAACCTCTTACAACTTTTCCTCAGGGACGGTGATGCAACATGGATTGAACACATCTAGACCCACAGCAGGATGAGACATAAGGCTGGAAACTGTTCGCGCTAAGAGAAATGTGAGGTTGGGTGAGGAAATGCACACCCTTTAAAGTAATACTACCTGGTACCCATTCAATGGGTCCCAAATCTGCAGGTTCAAGGAATCTTCCTACAGCTAAAACATGCATGGAAAACCCAGAGGACTGTACACCATGTGATCGGGAGATGTGTCTAAAATGCACCTCATTTATCCTCTCCTGGTGCTCCTGTTCATCATTCCAGCCACGTTACTTAGAATCTCCCCACTTAGAGAATCAGCACATTTAAACTTCTGTTTCACACATTTTGCAAATTGTGAGGAGGATGAACGGGAAGAGGGGGAAACAATGAGAGAATAGTTGTAGGGGTTTGGACGGGCACATGTCACTCTAATTTCCCATTAAGAATAAGAATTAAAAAAAGGCTCAGCCCGCCTCGCCGGAGCCAAAATAGGGCCTGAAGCAATCCTGCGGTTTTGAGGCCAGCTCACAAAAGAGCAACTTAAAAAATGGAGCTCAGGGTCACTGCAATTCACAAACCTGCAGAGTTATAAATGAAAACTAACGTCCAAAAATATGTTGAGGTAAGGCAAAGAAGAGGATCTGAATGCAAGACAGAATTGCAAGAAACAGATTTCAAGAGATAGATTGGACTCGCCTTTAAAGCACATGAAAAGCGGCAGAATTTCGACAATGATGCAGTTGGCCCAAAAGGGAGTATGCGTTAGTTCCTGAATATATCCAGGAAAAAACGCATATGCACTTTATGGGCAACCAAGCAAGCAAGCAATGCAAATGTGCACAACAAAGAAGTCTCATTTCCCACCGGTCAAAAGGGCCATCCGAAAAAATTGTAAACACCAGAAATGCAGGACAGGCCATGGAGAACAGGGAGCCTTTATACGCTGATGGACAGTGTGTGAACTGCCGAGAGCCACTCTGGAGAAGTGTATGGTGGTTCCTAAATCATCTAAAAAACAGAGCGACAGAGCATAGGGCACTTCCAATCACGGGAGTATATCTAGGGAAGTCTAAAAATCAACAAGACACAAGCACACCACAGTTTAGGGCTACTCTGTTTACAAGAACCTCAACTTCAGTACACCTTAAATATCCCAGGAAAGAGAACAATAGATAAAGAAAATGTGGTACTTATGTACAATGGAATATCTCTTCACCATGAAATCAATGTAATAAGGCTAGTAGAAGGATAAAGAGTGGATTGAGGTCCGATAATACTACTTGAAATAAGTCAAACAGAAAAAGAAACATATCATAAGATATCACTTATAGAGGGAGGATAAATATGGCTGCACAAAAAATGAATTACAAAACAGAACAGTGTCTCACATTTAGAAAACACACTTATGTCAGCTTAAGGGGAAAGGAGAGGTGGGGTGATGCATAAAACCAGAGTTTGAAATTAGCACAGATACCGTTCAATAAACCAAATAGGTATCAGACAAGATCTACACCTCGCTCAATGAACTGGCCTCAACACACCCTATACACCGCAGAGAAATATATCTGAGTAATAAGAATCTTAAAACCCATGTATTGATATATCTCCATAAGGGAATCAAGTGTGCGCAGAGCGGCACAAACACAGCAGTGAAAATGAGCTAAACCCCATTATAGAAATAAATTTTAAAACCAAAACGCAGAAACAATGAAAGAGAGAAAAATTCTTACAAAATTCGCTCAGGGGCTGTGATGCAACCTGGAATGACCACATATAAACCCACAGCTGGATAAGACATAAGGCTGGACACTTGGGGCTGAAAGGATTGGAGAGCTTTGGTGAGCAACTGCCGAAAGTTTAATGCAATACTTCATGCTACTTATTCCAAGGGTCCCAACACTCCAAGTTGAAGGGAATCTTCCTACAGCTAAACCATGCATGGGAAATCCAGCGGATGGTATACCATATGATCGGGAAAGGTTTCTAAAATGCACCTCATTTTCCTCTCCTGGGGCTCCGGATCAACATTCCAGCCACTTTACTAACAACATCTCCACATGGAGAGTCAATGCCTTTAAGTTCCGGTATCGCACAGTCTGCAGTTAGTGCGGAGGATGAATGGGAATAGGGGGAACCAGTGAGAAAATAGCTGTAGCGGTTTCAATGGGCACATGTCACTCTAATTTCACATCAGGAAGAAGAATTAACCAAAGGCAGAGCAAGGCGCCCCAGAAGAAGAATAGGGCCTGAAGAAATCCTGTGGATATGAGGCAAGATCACAAAAATAAGAGCTGAAAAATGGAGATAAGGGCCACTGCAATTCAAAAACCTGCAGAGTTATAAAGGCCAACTATTCTCCAAAAGTATATTGAGGTAAGGCTATGAAGAGGCACTGAGAGCAAGGCAGAACTGCAGGAAACCGATTTCAGGAGGTAGACAGGAATTGTACTGAAAACATATGAAAACACTCAGAACGTCGACAATGATGCACTTGGCCAAAAAGGGCGTATGCGTTTTTTCCTGAATATATTCAGGAAGAAACACATACGCCCTTTCTGGCCAACCAAGCAAGCTCTCAAAGGAAATCTGCACTACAATGAAGTCTCACTTCACCCCGGTCAAAGGGCCATCTGAAAAAAGTGTAAAATCCAGAAAGGCAGGACAGGCCATGGAGAACTGGGAGCCTTGTTATGCTGATGGGCGGGATGTAAATTGCCAGCAGCCACTCTGGAGAAGTGTATGGTGTTTCCTGAAACATCTAAAAAACAAAGCAACAGAGCCTAGGGCACTTCCACTTATGGTCCTATAGCTTATGGAAATTAAAATCAAAAAGACACAGCCACCCCACAGTTTGGGACGGCTCTGTTTACAAGAATCTTGTTTACGGTACAAGTTCAATATCACAAAAGCGAAAAATGGATAAAGAAGTTGTGGTACTTACGTACAATGCAATATCACTCAGCAATGAAATCTATGTCATCAGGCCCGTAGTAGCATAATGAGTGGATTCAGGTACGATGATTCTAAGTGAAATAAGTCACACAGAAAAAGAAACATCATAAGATATCACTACTACACGGAAGGTAAACTTGGCTACACAGGATCTGAATTACAAAACAGAACAGGGTCTCAAATGTAGAAAACCAACTTATGCTTGCTTAAGGGGAAAGGTGAGTTGGGGTGCTGCATGAAACCACAGATTGAAATTAGCACAGATACCGTTCCATAAGCCAAATATGTAATAGACAAGAGCTACTCCTTGCTCAACGAAGTGGACTCAACACCCCATATTAAACGCCTAACAATATACCTGACTAGAAATAATCTAAAAACCTACCGATTTATATGTCTCCGAAAGAGAATCAAGCGTGTGTACAGCGACATAAACGCAGCGGTGATAGGATTGGTGAGGTTCGGTGAGCAAATGCAGACCCTATGAAGTCATATTGCATGGTACCCATTCCATGGGTCTCAACTCTCCAGGTTTAAGGGATTCTTCCTTCAGCTAAAACATGCATGTGGAACCCAGAGTATGATCCAGCGTGTGATCGGGAAACGTGTTCCAATGTGTCTCGTTTTCGTCCCCTGGTACTCGAGTGTAACATTCCAGATGCTTTACTAACACTCTCCCCACTTGGAGAGTCAGTGCCTTTAACCTCCTGTTTGGCCCAGTTTGCAGTTTCTGTGGAAAATGAACAGGAATAGGGAGAACGAAAGAGAGACTAGCTGGAGGTGTCTGGACGGGCAAATTTAACTCTCATTTCCCACCAGGAAGAGGAATTAACCAAAGGCTCAGCGTGCCGTGCCGGAACCACACTAGGACCTGAAGCAATCCTGCGGTGTTGCGGCCAGCTCACAAGAAAGCGAGTTGAAGAAAGGAGCTCAGGGGCACTGTAATTCACAAACCTGCAGAGTTATAAATGACAGCTATCGTCCAAAAATATATTGAAGTAAGGCTGCCAAGAGGACTTGAAAGCGGGGCAGAATTGCAGGAAACCGATTTCAGGAGGTAGACGGGAATTGCATGTAAAGCATAGGAAAAGAGGCAGAACGTCCACAATGATGCACTTGGCCAAAAAGGGCGTATGCGTTTTTTCCTGAATATATTCAGGAAAAAACGCATACGCCCTTTTTGGCCAACCAAGCAAGCTTGCAAAGGATATCTGCACTACAATGAAGTCTCACTGCCCCCCGGTCAAAAGGGCCATCTGAAAAAAGTGTAAAATCCAGAAAGGCAGGACAGGCCATGGAGAACTGGGAGCCTTGTTATGCTGGTAGGCGGGATGTAAATTGCCAACAGCCACTCTGGAGAAGTGTATGGTGTTTCCTGAAACATCTAAAAAACAAAGCAACAGAGCCTAGGGCACTTCCACTTATGGTCCTATAGCTTAGGGAAATTAAAATCAAAAAGACACGGTCACCCCAAAGTTTGGGACGGCTCTGTTTACAGAACCTCGATTACAGTACAAGTTCAATATCACAGAAAGCAAAAAATGGATAAAGAAGTTGTGGTACTTACGTACAATGCAATATCACTCAGCAATGAAATCTATGTCATCAGGCCCGTAGCAGCATAATGAGTGGATGCAGGTATGATGATTCTAAGTGAAATAAGTCACACAGAAAAAGAAACACCATAAGATATCACTACTACACGGAAGGTAAACTTGGCTACACAGGAACTGAATTACAAAACAGAACAGGGTCTCAAATGTAGAAAACCAACTTATGCTTGCTTAAGAGGAAAGGTGAGTTGGGGTGCTGCATGAAAACAGAGATTGAAATTAGCACAGATACCGTTCCATAAGCCAAATATGTAATAGACAAGAGCTACTCCTTGCTCAACGAAGTGGACTCAACACCCCATATTAAACGCCTAAGAATATAACTGACTAGTAAGAATCTTAAAACCTATGGATTTATATGTCTCCGAAAGAGAATCAAACGTGTGTACAGCGGAATAAACACAGCAGTGATAGGATTGGTGAGGTTCGGTGAGCAAATGCAGACCCTTTGAAGTCATACTGCATGGTACCCATTCCATGGGTCTCAACTCTCCAGGTTTAAGGGATTCTTCCTTCAGCTAAAACATGCATGTGGAACACAGATTATGATCCACCGTGTGATCGGGAAACGTGTTCAAATGTGTCTCGTTTTCGTCCCCTGGTACTCGAGTGCAACATTCCAGATGCTTTACTAACACTCTCCCCACTTGGAGAGTCAGTGCCTTTAAACTCCTGTATGGCCCAGTTTGCAATTTCTGCGGAAAATGTACAGGAATAGGGAGAACCAATGATAAACTAGCTGGAGGTGTCTGGACGGGCAAATTTAACTCTCATTTCCCACCAGGAAGAGGAATTAACCAAAGGCTCAGCGTGCCGTGCCGGAACCACACTAGGGCCTGAAGCAATCCTGCAGTGTTGCGGCCAGCTCACAAGAAAGCGAGTTGAAGAAAGGAGCTCAGGGGCACTGTAATTCACAAACCTGCAGAGTTATAAATGACAGCTATCGTCCAAAAATATATTGAAGTAAGGCTGCCAAGAGGACTTGAAAGTGGGGCAGAATTGCAGGAAACCGATTTCAGGAGGTAGACGGGAATTGCATGTAAAGCATAGGAAAAGAGGCAGAACGTCCACAATGATGCACTTGGCCAAAAAGGGCGTATGCGTTTTTTCCTGAATATATTCAGGAAAAAACGCATACGCCCTTTTTGGCCAACCAAGCAAGCTTGCAAAGGAAATCTGCACTACAATGAAGTCTCACTGCCCCCCGGTCAAAAGGGCCATCTGAAAAAAGTGTAAAATCCAGAAAGGCAGGACAGGCCAAGGAGAACTAGGAGCCTTGTTATGATGATGGGCGGGATGTAAATTACCAGCAGCCACTCTGGAGAAGTGTATGGTGTTTCCTGAAACATTCAAAAAACAAAGCAACAGAGCCTAGGGCACTTCCACTTATGGTCCTATAGCTTAGGGAAATTAAAATCAAAAAGACACAGCCACCCCAAAGTTTGGGACGGCTCTGTTTACAAGAACCTCGTTTACGGTACAAGTTCAATATCACAGAAAGCAAAAAATGGATAAAGAAGTTGTGGTACTTACGTACAATGCAATATCACTCAGCAATGAAATCTATGTCATCATGCCCGTAGCAAAATAATGAGTGGATTCAGGTACGATGATTCTAAGTGAAATAAGTCACACAGAAAAAGAAACATCATAAGATATCACTACTACACGGAATGTAAACTTGGCTACACAGGAACAGAATTACTAAACAGAACAGGGTGTCAAATGTAGAAAACCAACTTATGCTTGCTTAAGGGGAAAGGTGAGTTGGGGTGTTGCATACAACAAGAGATTGAAATTAGCACAGATACCATTCCATGAGCCAAATATGTAATAGACAAGAGCTACTCCTTGCTCAACGAAGTGGACTCAACACCCCATATTAAACGCCTAACAATATACCTGACTAGTAAGAATCTTAAAACCTATGGATTTATATGTCTCCGAAAGAGAATCAAGCGTGTGTACAGCGACATAAACGCAGCAGTGATAGGATTGGTGAGGTTCGGTGAGCAAATGCAGACCCTTTGAAGTCATATTGCATGGTACCCATTCCATAGGTCTCAACTCTCCAGGTTTAAGGGATTCTTCCTTCAGCTAAAACATGCATGTGGAACCCAGAGTATGACCCACCGTGTGATCGGGAAACGTGTTCAAATGTGTCTCAGTTTTTGTCCCCTGGTACTCGGGTGCAACATTCCAGATGCTTTACTAACACTCTCCCCACTTGGAGAGTGAGTGCCTTTAACGTACTGTTTGGCCCAGTTTGCAATTTCTGTGGAAAATGAACAGGAATAGGGAGAACCAATGAGAGACTACGTGGAGGTGTCTGGACGGGAAAATTTAACTCTCATTTCCCACCAGGAAGAGGAATTAACCAAAGGCTCAGCATGCCGTGCTGCAACCAAACTAGGGCCTGAAGCAATCCTGCGGTGTTGCGGCCAGCTCACAAGAAAGCGAGTTGAAGAAAGGAGCTCAGGGGCACTGTAATTCACAAACCTGCAGAGTTATAAATGACAGCTATCCTCCAAAAATATATTGAAGTAAGGCTGCAAAGAGGAGTTGAAATCGGGGCAGAATTGCAGGAAACCGATTTCAGGAGGTAGACTGGAATTGCATGTAAAGCATAGGAAAAGAGGCAGAACGTCCACAATGATGCACTTGGCCAAAAAGGGCGTATGCGTTTTTTCCTGAATATATTCAGGAAAAAACGCATACGCCCTTTTAGGCCAACCAAGCAAGCTTGCAAAGGAAATCTGCACTACAATTAAGTCTTACTGCCTCCCGGACAAAAGGGCCATCTGAAAAAAGTGTAAAATCCAGAAAGGCAGGACAGGCCAAGGAGAACTGGGAGCCTTGTTATGCTGATGGGCGGGATGTAAATTGCCAGCAGCCACTCTGTAGAAGTGTATGGTGTTTCCTGAAACATTCAAAAAACAAAGCAACAGAGCCTAGGGCACTTCCACTTATGGTCCTATAGCTTAGGGAAATTAAAAGCAAAAAGACACAGCCACCCCAAAGTTTGGGACGGCTCTGTTTAAAAGAACCTCGTTTACGGTACAAGTTCAATATCACAGAAAGCAAAAAATGGATAAAGAAGTTGTGGTACTTATGTACAATGCAATATCACTCAGCAATGAAATCTATGTCATCAAGCCCATAGCAGAATAATGAGTGGATTCAGGTACGATGATTCTAAGTGAAATAAGTCACACAGAAAAAGAAACATCATAAGATATCACTACTACACGGAATGTAAACTTGGCTACACAGGAACTGAATTACAAAACAGAACAGGGTGTCAAATGTAGAAAACCAACTTATGCTTGCTTAAGGGGAAAGGTGAGTTGGGGTGCTGCATAAAACCAGAGATTGAAATTAGCACAGATACCGTTCCATAAGCCAAATATGTAATAGACAAGAGCTACTCCTTGCTCAACGAAGTGGACTCAACACCCCATATTAAACGCCTAACAATATACCTGACTAGTAAGAATCTTAAAACCTATGGATTTATAAGTCTCCGAAAGAGAATCAAGCGTGTGTACAGCGGCATAAACGCAGCAGTGATAGGATTGGTGAGGTTCGGTGAGCAAATGCAGACCCTTTGAAGTCATATTGCATGGTACCCATTCCATGGGTCTCAACTCTCCAGGTTTAAGGGATTCTTCCTTCAGCTAAAACATGCATGTGGAACCCAGAGTATGATCCACCGTGTGATCGGGAAACGTGTTCAAATGTGTCTCAGTTTTCGTCCCCTGGTACTCGGATGCAACATTCCAGACGCTTTACTAACACTCTCCCCACTTGGAGAGTCAGTGCCTTTAACCTCCTGTTTGGCCCAGTTTGCAATTTCTGTGGAAAATGAACTGGAATAGGGAGAACCAATGAGAGACTAGGTGGAGGTGTCTGGACGGGCAAATTTAACTCTCATTTCTCACCAAGAAGAAGAATTAACCAAAGGCTCAGCATGCCATGCCGGAAGCACACTAGGGCCTGAAGCAATCCTGCGGTGTTGCGGCCAGCTCAAAAGAAAGCGAGTTGAAGAAAGGAGCTCAGGGGCACTGTAATTCACAAACCTGCAGAGATAAATGACAGCTATCTTCCAAAAATATATTGAAGTAAGGCTGCCAAGAGGAGTTGAAAGCGGGGCAGAATTGCAGGAAACCGATTTCAGGAGGTAGACTGGAATTGCGTGTAAAGCATAGGAAAAGAGGCAGAACGTCCACAATGATGCACTTGGCCAAAAAGGGCGTATGCGTTTTTTCCTGAATATATTCAGGAAAAAACGCATACGCCCTTTTTGGCCAACCAAGCAAGCTTGCAAAGGAAATCTGCACTACAATGAAGTCTCACTGCCCCCCGCTCAAAAGGGCCATCTGAAAAAAGTGTTAAATCCAGAAAGGCAGGACAGGCCATGGAGAACTGGGAGCCTTGTTATGCTGATGGGCGGGATGTAAATTGCCAGCAGCCACTCTGGAGAAGTGTATGGTGTTTCCTGAAACATCCAAAAAACAAAGCAACAGAGCCTAGGGCACTTCCACTTATGGTCCTATAGCTTAGGGAAATTAAAATCAAAAAGACACAGCCACCCCAAAGCTTGGGAGGGCTCTGTTTACAAGAACCTCGTTTAATGTACAAGTTCAATATCACAGAAAGGGAAAAATGGATAAAGAAGTTGTGGTACTTACGTACAATGCAATATCACTCAGCAATGAAATCTATGTCATCAGGCCCGTAGCAGCATAATGAGTGGATTCAGGTACGATGATTCTAAGTGAAATAAATCACACAGAAAAAGAAACATCATAAGATATCACTACTACACGGAATGTAAACTTGGCTACACAGGAACTGAATTACAAAACAGAACACGGTCTCAAATGTAGAAAACCAACTTATGCTTGCTTAAGAGGAAAGGTGAGTTGGGGTGCGGCATAAAACCAGAGATTGAAATTAGCACAGATACCGTTCCATAAGCCAAATATGTAATAGACAAGAGCTACACCTTGCTCAAAGAAGTGGACTCAACACCCCATAATAAACGCCTAAGAATATACCTGACTAGTAAGAATCTTAAAACCTTTGGATTTATATGTCTCCAAAAGAGAATCAAGCGTGTGTACAGCGGCATAAACGCAGCAGTGATAGGATTGGTGAGGTTCGGTGAGCAAATGCAGGCCCTTTGAAGTCATATTGCATGGTACCCATTCCATGGGTCTCAACTCTCCAGGTTTAAGGGATTCCTCCTTCAGCTAAAACATGCATGTGGAACCCAGAGTATGATCCACCGTGTGATCGGGAAACGTGTTCAAATGTGTCTCAGTTTTCGTCCCCTGGTACTCGGGTGCAACATTCCAGACGCTTTACTAACACTCTCCCCACTTGGAGAGTGAGTGCCTTTAACCTCCTGTTTGGCCCAGTTTGCAATTTCTGTGTAAGATGAACAGGAATAGGGATAACCAATGAGAGACTAGGTGGAGGTGTCTGGACGGGCAAATTTAACTCTCATTTCCCACCAGGAAGAGGAATTAACCAAAGGCTCAGCGTGCCGTGCCGGAACCACACTAGGGCCTGAAACAATCCTGCGGTGTTGCGGCCAGCTCACAAGAAAGCGAGTTGAAGAAAGGAGCTCAGGGGCACTGTAATTCACAAACCTGCAGAGTTATAAAGGACAGCTATCGTCCAAAAATATATTGAAGTAAGGCTGCCAAGAGGACTTGAAAGCGGGGCAGAATTGCAGGAAACCGATTTCAGGAGGTAGACGGGAATTGCATGTACAGCATAGGAAAAGAGGCAGAACGTCCACAATGATGCACTTGGCCAAAAAGGACGTATGCGTTTTTTCCTGAATATATTCAGGAAAAAACGCATACGCCCTTTTTGGCCAACCAAGCAAGCTTGCAAAGGAAATCTGCACTACAGTGAAGTCTCACTGCCCCCGGTCAAAAGGGCTATCTGAAAAAAGTGTAAAATCCAGAAAGGCAGGACAGACCATAGAGAACTGGGAGCCTTGTTAAGCTGATGGGCGGGATGTAAATTGCCAACAGCCACTCTGAAGAAGTGTATGGTGTTTCCTGAAACATCAAAAAAACAAAGCAACAGAGCCTAGGGCACTTCCACTTATGGTCCTATAGCTTAGGGAAATTAAAATCAAAAAGACTCAGCCACCCCAAAGTTTCGGCCGGCTCTGTTTACAAGAACCTCGTTTACGGTACAAGTTCAATATCACAGAAAGCGAAAAATGGATAAAGAAGTTGTGGTACTTACCTACAATGCAATATCACTCAGCAATGAAATCTATGTCATCAGGCCCGTAACAGCATAATGAGTGGATTCAGGTACGATGATTCTAAGTGAAATAAGTCACACAGAAAAAGAAACATCATAAGATATCACTACTACACGGAATATAATCTTGCTACACAGGAACTGAATTACAAAACAGAACAGGGTCTCAAATGTAGAACACCAACTTATGCTTGCTTAAGGGGAAAGGTGAGTTGGGGTGCTGCATAAAACTAGATATTGAAATTAGCACAGATACCGTTCCATAAGCCAAATATGTAATAGACAAGAGCTACTCCTTGCTCAACGAAGTGGACTCAACACCCCATATTAAACGCCTAAGAATATACCTGACTAGTAAGAATCTTAAAACCTTTGGATTTATATGTCTCCAAAAGAGAATCAAGCGTGTGTACAGCGGCATAAACGCAGCAGTGATAGGATTGGTGAGGTTCAGTGAGCAAATGCAGGCCCTTTGAAGTCATATTGCATGGTACCCATTCCATGGGTCTCAACTCTCCAGGTTTAAGGGATTCTTCCTTCAGCTAAAACATGCATGTGGAACCCAGAGTATGATCCACCGTGTGATCGGGAAACGTGTTCAAATGTGTCTCAGTTTTCGTCCCCTGGTACTCGGATGCAACATTCCAGACGCTTTACTAACACTCTCCCCACTTGGAGAGTCAGTGCCTTTAACCTCCTGGTTGGCCCAGTTTGCAATTTCTGCGTAAGATGAACAGGAATAGGGAGAACCAATGAGAGACTAGGTGGAGGTGTCTGGATGGGCAAATTTAACTCTCATTTCCCACCAGGAAGAGGAATTAACCAAAGGCTCAGCGTGCCATACCAGAAGCACACTAGGGCCTGAAGCAATCCTGCGGTGTTGCAGTGAGCTCACAAGAAAGCAAGTTGAAGAAAGGAACTCAGGGGTACTGTAATTCACAAACCTACAGAGTTATAAATGACAGCTATCGTCCAAAAATATATTGAAGTAAGGCTGCCAAGAGGACTTGAAAGTGGGGCAGAATTGCAGAAAACCGATTTCAGGAGGTAGTCTGGAATTGCATGTAAAGCATAGGAAAAGAGGCAGAACGTGCACAATGATGCACTTGGCCAAAAAGGGCGTATGCGTTTTTTCCTGAATATATTCAGGAAAAAACGCATACGCCCTTTTTGGCCAACCAAGCAAGCTTGCAAAGGAAATCTGCACTACAATGAAGTCTCACTGCTCCCCGGTCAAAAGGCTATCTGAAAAAAGTGTAAAATCCAGAAAGGCAGGACAGGCCATGGAGAACTGGGGGCCTTGTTCTTCTGATGGGCGGGATGTAAATTGCCAACAGCCACTCTGGAGAAGTGTATAGTGTTTCCTGAAACATCCAAAAAACAAAGCAACAGAGTCTAGGGCACTTCCACTTATGGTCCTATAGCTTAGGGAATTAAAATCAAAAAGACACAGCTACCCCAAAGCTTGGGACGGCTCTGTTTACAAGAACATCGTTTACGGTACAAGTTCAATATCACAGAAAGCGAAAAATGGATAAAGAAGTTGTGGTACTTACGTACAATGCAATATCACTCAGCAATGAAATCTATGTCATCAGGCCCGTCGCAGCATAATGAGTGGATTCAGGTACGATGATTCTAACTGAAATAAGTCACACAGAAAAATAAACATCATAAGATATCACTAATACACGGATTGTAAACTTGGCTACACAAGAACTGAATTACAAAACAGAACAGGGTGTCAAATGTAGAAAACCAACTTATGCTTGCTTAAGGGGAAAGGTGAGTTGGGGTGCTGCATAAAACCAGAGATTGAAATTAGCACAGATACCGTTCCATAAGCCAAATATGTAATAGAGAAGAGCTAGTCCTTGCTCAACGAAGTGGACTCAACACCCCATATTAAACGCCTAAGAATATACCTTACTAGAAATAATCTTAAAACCTACGGATTTATATGTCTCCGAAAGAGAATCAAGCGTGTGTACAGCGGCATAAACGCAGCAGTGATAGGATTGGTGAGGTACGGTGAGCAAATGCAGACCCTTTGAAGTCATATTGCATGGTACCCATTCCATGGGTCTCAACTCTCCAGGTTTAAGTGATTCTTCCTTCAGCTAAAACATGCATGTGGAACCCAGAGTATGATCCACCGTGTGATCGGGAAACGTGTTCAAATGTGTCTCAGTTTTCGTCCCCTGGTACTCGGGTGCAACATTCCAGACGCTTTACTAACACTCTCCACACTTGGAGAGTCAGTGCCTTTAACCTCCTGTTTGGCCCAGTTTGCAATTTCTGCGGAAAATGTACAGGAATAGGGAGAACCAATGATAAACTAGCTGGAGGTGTCTGGACGGGCAAATTTAACTCTCATTTCCCACCAGGAAGAGGAATTAACCAAAGGCTCAGCGTGCCGTGCCGGATCCACACTAGGGCCTGAAGCAATCCTGCGGTGTTGCGGCCAGCTCACAAAAAAGCGAGTTGAAGAAAGGAGCTCAGGGGTACTGTAATTCACAAACGTGCAGAGTTATAAATGACAGCTATCGTCCAAAAATATATTGAAGTAAGGCTGCCAAGTGGACTTGAAAGTGGTGCAGAATTGCCCGAAACCGATTTCAGGAGGTAGACTGGAATTGCATGTAAAGCATAGGAAAAGAGGCAGAACATCCACAACGATGCACTTGGCCAAAAAGGGCTTATGCATTTTTTCCTGAATATATTCAGGAAAAAACGCATACGCCCTTTTTGGCCAACCAAGAAAGCTTGCAAAGGAAATCTGCACTACAATGAAGTCTCACTGCCCCCCCCCGGTCAAAAGGGCCATCTGAAAAAAGTGTAAAATCCAGAAAGGCAGGACAGACCATGGAGAACTGGGAGCCTTGTTATGCTGATGGGCGGGATGTAAATTGCAAACAGCCACTCTGGAGAAGTGTATGGTGTTTCCTGAAACATCTAAAAAACAAAGCAACAGAGCCTAGGGCACTTCCACTTATGGTCCTATAGCTTAGGGAAATTAAAATCAAAAAGACACAGCCACCCCAAAGCTTGGGACGGCTCTGTTTACAAGAACATCGTTTACGGTACAAGTTCAATATCACAGAAAGCGAAAAATGGATAAAGAATTTGTGGTACTTACGTACAATGCAATATCACTCAGCAATGAAATCTATGTCATCAGGCCCGTAGCAGCATAATGAGTGGATTCACGTACGATGATTCTAAGTGAAATAAGTCACACAGAAAAAGAAACATCATAAGATATCACCAATACACGGAATGTAAACTTGGCTACACAGGAACTGAATTACAAAACAGAACAGGGTCTCAAATGTAGAAAACCTACTTATGCTTGCTTAAGGGGAAAGGTGAGTTGGGGTGCTGCATGAAACCAGAGATTGAAATTAGCACAGATACCGTTCCATAAGCCAAATATGCAATAGACAAGAGCTACTCCTTGCTGAACGAAGTGGACTCAACACCCCATATTAAACGCCTAATTATAAACCTGACTAGAAATAATCTTAAAACCTACGGATTTATATGTCTCCGAAAGAGAATCAAGCGTGTGTACAGCGGCATAAACGCAGCAGTGATAGGATTGGTGAGGTTCGGTGAGCAAATGCAGACCCTTTGAAGTCATATTGCATGGTACCCATTCCATGGGTCTCAACTCTCCAGGTTTAAGGGATTCTTCCTTCAGCTAAAACATGCATGTGGAACCCAGAGTATGATCCACCGTGTGATCGGGAAACGTGTTCAAATGTGTCTCAGTTTTCGTCCCGTGGAACTCGGGTGCAACATTCCAGATGCTTTACTAACACTCTCCCCACTTGGAGAGTCAGTGCCTTTAACCTCCTGTTTGGCCCAGTTTGCAATTTCTGTGGAAAATGAACAGGAATAGGGAGAACGAAAGAGAGACTAGCTGGAGGTGTCTGGACGGGCAAATTTAACTCTCATTTCCCACCAGGAAGAGGAATTAACCAAAGGCTCAGCGTGCCGTGCCGGAACTACACTAGGGCCTGAAGCAATCCTGTGGTGTTTCGGCCAGCTCACAAGAAAGCGAGTTGAAGAAAGGAGCTCAGGGGCACTGTAATTCACAAACCTGCAGAGTTATAAATGACAGCTATCGTCCAAAAATATATTGAAGTAAGGCTGCCAAGAGGACTTGAAAGCGGGGCAGAATTGCAGGAAATCGATTTCAGGAGGTACACTGGAATTGCATGTAAAGCATAGAAAAGAGGCAGAACGTCCACAATGATGCACTTGGCCAAAAAGGGCGTATGCGTTTTTTCCTGAATATATTCAGGAAAAAACGCATACGCCCTTTTTGGCCAACCAAGCAAGCTTGCAAAGGATATCTGCACTACAATGAAGTCTCACTGCCCCCCGGTCAAAAGGGCCATCTGAAAAAAGTGTAAAATCCAGAAAGGCAGGACAGGCCATGGAGAACTGGGAGCCTTGTTATGCTGATGGGCGTGATGTAAATTGCCAACAGCCACTCTGGAGAAGTGTATGGTATTTCCAGAAACATCTAAAAAACAAAGCAACAGAGCCTAGGGCACTTCCACTTATGGTCCAATAGCTTAGGGAAATTAAAATCAAAAAGACACAGTCACCCCAAAGTTTGGGATGGCTCTGTTTACAAGAACCTCGTTTACGGTACAAGTTCAATATCACAGAAAGGGAAAAATGGATAAAGAATTTGTGGTACTTACGTACAATGCAATATCACTCAGCAATGAAATCTTGTCATCAGGCCCGTAGCAGCATAATGAGTGGATTCAGGTATGATGATTCTAAGTGAAATAAGTCACACAGAAAAAGAAACACCATAAGATATCACTACTACACGGAAGGTAAACTTGGCTACACAGGAACTGAATTACAAAACAGAACAGGGTCTCAAATGTAGAAAACCAACTTATGCTTGCTTAAGGGGAAAGGTGAGTTGGGGTGCTGCATGAAACCAGAGATTGAAATTAGCACAGATACCGTTCCATAAGCCAAATATGCAATAGACAAGAGCTACTCCTTGCTCAACGAAGTGGACTCAACACCCCATATTAAACGCCTAACAATATACCTGACTAGAAATAATCTTAAAACCTACGGATTTATATGTCTCCGAAAGAGAATCAAGCGTGTGTACAGTGGCATAAACGCAGCAGTGATAGGATTGGTGATTTTCGGTGAGCAAATGCAGACCCTTTGAAGTCATATTGCATGGTACCCATTCCATGGGTCTCAACTCTCCACGTTTAAGGGATTCTTCCTTCAGCTAAAACATGCATGTGGAACACAGAGTATGATCCACCGTGTGATCAGGAAACGTTTTCAAATGTGTCTCAGTTTTCGTCCCCTGGTACTCGGGTGCAACACTCCAGACGCTTTACTAACACTCTCCCCACTTGGAGAGTCAGTGCCTTTAACCTCCTGTTTGGCCCAGTTTGCAATTTCAGTGGAAAATGAACAGGAATAGGGAGAACCAAAGAGAGACTAGCTGGGGGTGTCTGGACGGGCAAATTTAACTCTCATTTCCCACCAGGAAGAGGAATTAACCAAAGGCTCAGCGTGCCGTGCCGGAACCACACTAGGGCCTGAAGCAATCCTGCGGTGTTGCGGCTAGATCACAAAAAAGTGAGTTGAAGAAAGGAGCTCAGGGGCACTGTAATTCACAAACCTGTAGAGTTATAAATGACAGCTATCGTCCAAAAATATATTGAAGTAAGGCTGCCAAGAGGACTTGAAAGCGGGGCAGAATTGCAGGAAACCGATTTCAGGAGGTAGACGGGAATTGCATGTAAAGCATAGGAAAAGAGGCAGAACGTCCACAATGATGCACTTGGCCAAAAAGGGCGTATGCGTTTTTTCCTGAATATATTCAGGAAAAAACGCATACGCCCTTTTTGGCCAACCAAGCAAGCTTGCAAAGGAAATCTGCACTACAATGAAGTCTCACTGCCCCCCGGTCAAAAGGGCCATCTGAAAAAAGTGTAAAATCCAGAAAGGCAGGACAGGCCATGGAGAACTGGGAGCCTTGTTATGCTGGTGGGCAGGATGTAAATTGCCAACAGCCACTCTGGAGAAGTGTATGGTGTTTCCTGAATAATCTAAAAAACAAAGCAACAGAGCCTAGGGCACTTCCACTTATGGTCCTATAGCTTAGGGAAATTAAAATCAAAAAGACACAGCCACCCCAAAGTTTGGGACGGCTCTGTTTACAAGAACCTCGTTTACGGTACAAGTTCAATATCACAGAAAGCGAAAAATGGATAAAGAAGTTGTGGTACTTACGTACAATGCAATATCACTCAGCAATGAAATCTATGTCATCAGGCCCGTAGCAGCATAATGAGGGGATGCAGGTACGATGATTCTAAGTGAAATAAGTCACACAGAAAAAGAAACATCATAAGATATCACTACTACACGGAATGTAAACTTGGCTACACAGGAACTGAATTACAAAACAGAACAGGGTCTCAAATGTAGAAAACCAACTTATGCTTGCTTAAGGGGAAAGGTGAGTTGGGGTGCTGCATGAAACCAGAGATTGAAATTAGCACAGATACCTTTCCATAAGCCAAATATGTAATAGACAAGAGCTACTCCTTGCTCAACGAAGTGGACTCAACACCCCATATTAAACGCCTAAGAATACACCTGACTAGTAAGAATCTTAAAACCTGTGGATTTATATGTCTCCGAAAGAGAATCAAGCGTGTGTACGGCGGCATAAATGCAGCAGTGATAGGATTGGTGAGGTTCGGTGAGCAAATGCAGACCCTTTGAAGTCATATTGCATGGTACCCATTCCATGGGTCTCAACTCTCCAAGTTTAAGGGATTCTTCCTTCAGCTAAAACATGCATGTGGAACCCAGAGTATGATCCACCGTGTGATCAGGAAACGTGTTCAAATGTGTCTCAGTTTTCGTCCCCTGGTACTCCGGTGCAACACTCCAGACGCTTTACTAACACTCTCTCCACTTGGAGAGTCAGTGCCTTTAACCTCCTGTATGGCCCAGTTTGCAATTTCTGCGGAAAATGTACAGGAATAGTTAGAACCAATGAGAAACTAGCTGGAGGTGTCTGGACGGGCAAATTTAACTCTCATTTCCCACCAGAAAGAGGAATTAACCAAAGGCTCAGCATGGCGTGCCGGCACCACACTAGGGCCTGAAGCAATCCTACGGTGTTGCGGCCAGCTCACAAGAAAGCGAGTTGAAGAAAGGAGCTCAGGGGCACTGTAATTCACAAACCTGCAGAGTTATAAATGACAGCTATCGTCCAAAAATATATTGAAGTAAGGCTGCCAAGAGGACTTGAAAGCGGGGCAGAATTGCAGGAAACCGATTTCAGGAGGTAGACAGCAATTGCATGTAAAGCATAGGAAAAGAGGCAGAACGTCCACAATGATGCACTTGGCCAAAAAGGGCGTATGCGTTTTTTCCTGAATATATTCAGGAAAAAACGCATACGCCCTTTTTGGCCAACCAAGCAAGCTTGCAAAGGAAATCTGCACTACAATGAAGTCTCACTGCCCCCCGGTCAAAAGGGCCATCTGAAAAATGTGTAAAATCCAGAAAGGCAGGACAGGCCATGGAGAACTGGGAGCCTTGTTATGCTGGTGGGCGTGATGTAAATTGCCAACAGCCACTCTGGAGAAGTGTATGGTGTTTCCTGAAACATCTAAAAAACAAAGCAACAGAGCCTAGGGCACTTCCACTTATGGTCCTATAGCTTAGGGAAATTAAAATAAAAAAGACACAGCCACCCCAAAGTTTGGGACGGCTCTGTTTACAAGAACCTCGTTTACGGTACAAGTTCAATATCACAGAAAGCAAAAAATGGATAAAGAAGTTGTGGTACTTATGTACAATGCAATATCACTCAGCAATGAAATCTATGTCATCAGGCCCGTAGCAGCATAATGAGTGGATGCAGGTATGATGAGTCTAAGTGAAATAAGTCACACAGAAAAAGAAACATCATAAGATATCACTACTACACGGAATGTAAACTTG
Source organism: Leucopleurus acutus (assembly GCF_964270905.1). Lineage (NCBI taxonomy): Eukaryota > Metazoa > Chordata > Mammalia > Artiodactyla > Delphinidae > Leucopleurus > Leucopleurus acutus. The sequence continues at coordinate 120,500,270 of NC_139142.1, read as the reverse complement.
GCTACACAGGAACTGAATTACAAAACAGAACAGGGTCTCAAATGTAGAAAACCAACTTATGCTTGCTTAAGGGGAAAGGTGAGTTGGGGTGCTGCATGAAACCAGAGATTGAAATTAGCACAGATACCGCTCCATAAGCCAAATATGCAATAGACAAGAGCTACTCCTTGCTCAACGAAGTGGACTCAACACCCCATATTAAACGCCTAAGAATATACCTGACTAGAAATAATTTTAAAACCTACGGATTTATATGTCTCCGAAAGAGAATCAAGCGTGTGTACAGTGGCATAAACGCAGCAGTGATAGGATTGGTGAGGTTCGGTGAGCAAATGCAGACCCTTTGAAGTCATATTGCATGGTACCCATTCCATGGGTCTCAACTCTCCACGTTTAAGGGATTCTTCCTTCAGCTAAAACATGCATGTGGAACACAGAGTATGATCCACCGTGTGATCAGGAAACGTTTTCAAATGTGTCTCAGTTTTCGTCCCCTGGTACTCGGGTGCAACACTCCAGACGCTTTACTAACACTCTCCCCACTTGGAGAGTCAGTGCCTTTAACCTCCTGTTTGGCCCAGTTTGCAATTTCTGTGGAAAATGAACAGGAATAGGGAGAACCAAAGAGAGACTAGCTGGAGGTGTCTGGACGGGCAAATTTAACTCTCATTTCCCACCAGGAAGAGGAATTAACCAAAGGCTCAGCGTGCCGTGCCGGAACCACACTAGGGCCTGAAGCAATCCTGCGGTGTTGCGGCTAGATCACAAAAAAGTGAGTTGAAGAAAGGAGCTCAGGGGCACTGTAATTCACAAACCTGTAGAGTTATAAATGACAGCTATCGTCCAAAAATATATTGAAGTAAGGCTGCCAAGAGGACTTGAAAGCGGGGCAGAATTTCAGGAAACCGATTTCAGGAGGTAGACGGGAATTGCATGTAAAGCATAGGAAAGAGGCAGAACGTCCACAATGATGCACTTGGGCAAAAAGGGCGTATGCGTTTTTTCCTGAATATATTCAGGAAAAAACGCATACGCCCTTTTTGGCCAACCAAGAAAGCTTGCAAAGGAAATCTGCACTACAATGAAGTCTCACTGCCGCCCAGTCAAAAGGGCCATCTGAAAAATGTGTAAAATCCAGAAAGGCAGGACAGGCCATGGAGAACTGGGAGCCTTGTTATGCTGATGGGCGGGATGTAAATTGCCAACAGCCACTCTGGAGAAGTGTATGGTGTTTCCTGAAACATCTAAAAAACAAAGCAACAGAGCCTAGGGCACTTCCACTTATGGTCCTATAGCTTAGGGAAATTAAAATCAAAAAGACACAGCCACCCCAAAGTTTGGGACGGCTCTGTTTACAAGAACCTCGTTTACGGTACAAGTTCAATATCACAGAAAGCGAAAAATGGATAAGGAAGTTGTGGGAATTACGTACAATGCAATATCACTCAGCAATGAAATCTATGTCATCAGGCCCGTAGCAGCATAATTAGTGGATTCAGGTAGGATGATTCTAAGTGAAATCAGTCACACAGAAAAAGAAACATCAGAAGGTATCACTACTACACGGAATGTAAACTTGGCTACACAGGAACTGAATTACAAAACAGAACAGGGTCTCAAATGTAGAAAACCAACTTATGCTTGCTTAAGGGGAAAGGTGAGTTGGGGTGCGGCATAAAACCAGAGATTGAAATTAGCACAGATACCGTTCCATAAGCCAAATATGTAATAGACAAGAGCTACTCCTTGCTCAACGAAGTGGACTCAACACCCCATATTAAACGCCTAACAATATACCTGACTAGTAAGAATCTTAAAACCTATGGATTTATATGTCTCCGAAAGAGAATCAAGCGTGTGTACAGTGGCATAAACGCAGCAGTGATAGGATTGGTGAAGTTCGGTGAGCAAATGCAGACTCTTTGAAGTCATATTGCATGGTACCCATTCCATGGGTCTCAACTCTCCAGGTTTAAGGGATTCTTCCTTCAGCTAAAACATGCATGTGGAACCCAGAGAATGATCCACCATGTGATCGGGAAACGTGTTCAAATGTGTCTCAGTTTTCGTTCCGTGGTACTCGGGTGCAACATTCCAGACGCTTTACTAACACTCTCCCCACTTGGAGAGTCAGTGCCTTTAACCTCCTGTTTGGCCCAGTTTGCAATTTCTGCGTAAGATGAACAGGAAGAGGGAGAACCAATGAGAGACTAGCGGGAGCTGTGAGGACGGGCAAATTTAACTCTCATTTCCCACCAGGAAGAGGAATTAACCAAAGGCTCAGCATGCGATGCCGGAACCAAACTACGGCCTGAAGCAATCCTGCAGTGTTGCGGCCAGCTCACAAGAAAGCGAGTTGAAGAAAGGAGCTCAGGGGCTCTGTAATTCACAATCCTGCAGAGTTATAAATGACAGCTATCGTCCAAAAATATATTGAAGTAAGGCTGCCAAGAGGACTTGAAAGCGGGGCAGAATTGCAGGAAACCGATTTCAGGAGGTAGACGGGAATTGCATGTAAAGCATAGGAAAAGAGGCAGAACGTCCACAATGATGCACTTGGCCAAAAAGGGCGTATGCGTTTTTTCCTGAATATATTTTTCCTGAATATATTCAGGAAAAAACGCATACGCCCTTTTTGGCCAACCAAGCAAGCTTGCAAAGGAAATCTGCACTACAATGAAGTCTCACTGCCCCCCGGTCAAAAGGGCCATCTGAAAAAAGTGTAAAATCCAGAAAGGCAGGACAGGCCATGGAGAACTGGGAGCCTTGTTATGCTGGTGGGCGGGATTTAATTGCCAACAGCCACTCTGGAGAAGTGTATGGTGTTTCCTGAAACATCTAAAAAAGAAGCAACAGAGCCTACGGCACTTCCACTTATGGTCCTATAGCTTAGGGAAATTAAAATCAAAAAGACACAGCCACCCCAAAGTTTGGGACGGCTCTGTTTACAAGAATCTTGTTTACGGTACAAGTTCAATATCACAAAACCGAAAAATGGATAAAGAAGTTGTGGTACTTACGTACAATGCAATATCACTCAGCAATGAAATCTTGTCATCAGGCCCGTCGCAGCATAATGAGTGGATTCAGGTACGATGATTCTAAGTGAAATAAGTCACACAGAAAAAGAAACATCATAAGATATCACTACTACACGGAATATAAACTTGGCTACACAGGAACTGAATTACAAAACAGAACAGGTTCTCAAATGTAGAACACCAACTTATGCTTGCTTAAGGGGAAAGGTGAGTTGGGGTGCTGCATGAAACCAGAGATTGAAATTAGCACAGATACCGTTCCATAAGCCAAATATGCAATAGACAAGAGCTACTCCTTGCTGAACGAAGTGGACTCAACACCCCATATTAAACGCCTAAGAATATACCTGACTAGAAATAATCTTAAAACCTACGGATTTATATGTCTCCGAAAGAGAATCAAGCGTGTGTACGGTGGCATAAACGCAGCAGTGATAGGATTGGTGAGGTTCGGTGAGCAAATGCAGACCCTTTGAAGTCATATTGCATGGTACCCATTCCATGGGTCTCAACTCTCCAGGTTTAAGGGATTCTTCCTTCAGCTGAAACATGCATGTGGAACACAGAGTATGATCCACCGTGTGATCAGGAAACGTGTTCAAATGTGTCTCAGTTTTCGTCCCCTGGTACTCAGGTGCAACATTCAAGACGCTTTACTAACACTCTCCCCACTTGGAGAGTCAGTGCCTTTAAACTCCTGTTTGGCCCAGTTTGCAATTTCTGCGGAAAATGTACAGGAATAGGGAGAACCAATGAGAGACTAGCTGGAGGTGTGTGGACGGGCAAATTTAACTCTCATTTCCCACCAGGAAGAGGAATTAACCAAAGGCTCAGCGTGCCGTGCCGGAACCACACTAGGGCCTGAAGCAATCCTGCGGTGTTGCGGCCAGCTCACAAGAAAGCGAGTTGAAGAAAGGAGCTCAGGGGCACTGTAATTCACAATCCTGCAGAGTTATAAATGACAGCTATCTTCCAAAAATATATTGAAGGAAGGCTGCCAAGAGGACCTGAAAGCGGGGCAGAATTGCAGGAAACCGATTTCAGGAGGTAGACTGGAATTGCATGTAAAGCATAGGAAAAGAGGCAGAACGTCCACAATGATGCACTTGGCCAAAAAGGGCATATGCGTTTTTTCCTGAATATATACAGGAAAAAACGCATACGCCCGTTTTGGCCAACCAAGCAAGTTTGCAAAGGAAATCTGCACTACAATGAAGTCTCACTGCCCCCCGGTCAAAAGGGCTATCTGAAAAAAGTGTAAACTCCAGAAAGGCAGGACAGGCCATGGAGAACTGGGAACCTTGTTATGCTGATGGGCAGGATGTAAATTGCCAACAGCCACTCTGGAGAAGTGTATTGTGTTTCCTGAAACATCTAAAAAACAAAGCAACAGAGCCTAGGGCACTTCCACTTATGGTCCTATAGCTTAGGGAAATTAAAATCAAAAAGACACAGCCACCCCAAAGTTTGGGCCGGCTTTGTTTACAAGAACCTCGTTTACGGTACAAGTTCAATATCACAGAAAGCGAAAAATGGATAAGGAAGTTGTGGGAATTACGTACAATGCAATATCACTCAGCAATGAAATCTATGTCATCAGGCCCGTAGCAGCATAATGAGTGGATTCAGGTAGGATGATTCAAAGTGAAATCAGTCACACAGAAAAAGAGACATCATAAGGTATCACTACTACACGGAATGTAACCTTGGCTACACAGGAACTGAATTACAAAACAGAACAGGGTCTCAAATGTAGAAAACCAACTTATGCTTGCTTAAGGGGAAAGGTGAGTTCGGGTGCGGCATAAAACCAGAGATTGAAATTAGCACAGATACCGTTCCATAAGCCAAATATGTAATAGACAAGAGCTACTCCTTGCTCAACGAAGTGGACTCAACACCCCATATTAAACGCCTAACAATATACCTGACTAGTAAGAATCTTAAAACCTATGGATTTATATGTCTCCGAAAGAGAATCAAGCATGTGTACAGTGGCATAAACGCAGCAGTGATAGGATTGGTGAAGTTCGGTGAGCAAATGCAGACTCTTTGAAGTCATATTGCATGGTACCCATTCCATGGGTCTCAACTCTCCAGGTTTAAGGGATTCTTCCTTCAGCTAAAACATGCATGTGGAACCCAGAGAATGATCCACCATGTGATCGGGAAACGTGTTCAAATGTGTCTCAGTTTTCGTTCCGTGGTACTCGGGTGCAACATTCCAGACGCTTTACTAACACTCTCCCCACTTGGAGAGTCAGTGCCTTTAACCTCCTGTTTGGCCCAGTTTGCAATTTCTGCGTAAGATGAACAGGAAGAGGGAGAACCAATGAGAGACTAGCTGGAGCTGTGAGGACGGGCAAATTTAACTCTCATTTCCCACCAGGAAGAGGAATTAACCAAAGGCTCAGCATGCGATGCCGGAACCAAACTACAGCCTGAAGCAATCCTGCAGTGTTGCGGCCAGCTCACAAGAAAGCGAGTTGAAGAAAGGAGCTCAGGGGCTCTGTAATTCACAATCCTGCAGAGTTATAAATGACAGCTATCGTCCAAAAATATATTGAAGGAAGGCTGCCAAGAGGACTTGAAAGCGGGGCAGAATTGCAGGAAACCGATTTCAGGAGGTAGACTGGAATTGCATGTAAATCATAGGAAAAGAGGCAGAACGTCCACAATGATGCACTTGGCCAAAAAGGGCATATGCGTTTTTTCCTGAATATATACAGGAAAAAACGCATACGCCCGTTTTGGCCAACCAAGCAAGCTTGCAAAGGAAATCTGCACTACAATGAAGTCTCACTACCCCCCGGTCAAAAGGGCTATCTGAAAAAAGTGTAAAATCCAGAAAGGCAGGACAGGCCATGGAGAACTGGGAACCTTGTTATGATCATGGGCGGCATGTAAATTGCCAGCAGCCACTCTGGAGAAGTGTATGGTGTTTCCTGAAACATCCAAAAAACAAAGCAACAGAGCCTAGGGCACTTCCACTTATGGTCCTATAGCTTAGGGAAATTAAAATCCAAAAGACACAGCCACCCCAAGTTTGGGACGGCTCTGTCTACAAGAACCTCGTTTACGGTACAAGTTCAATATCACAGAAAGCGAAAAATGGATAAAGAAGTTGTGGTACTTACGTACAATGCAATATCACTCAGCAATGAAATCTATGTCATCAGGTCCGTAGCAGCATAATGAGTGGATTCAGGTACGATGATTCTAAGTGAAATAAGTCACACAGAAAAAGAAACATCATAAGATATCACTACTACATGGAATGTAAACTTGGCTACACAGGAACTGAATTACAAAACAGAACAGGGTGTCAAATGTAGAAAACCAACTTATACTTGCTTAAGGGGAAAGGTGAGTTGGGGTGCTGCATAAAACCAGAGATTGAAATTAGCACAGATACCGTTCCATAAGCCAAATATGTAATAGACAAGAGCTACTCCTTGCTCAACGAAGTGGACTCAACACCCCATATTAAACGCCTAACAATATACCTGACTAGTAAGAATCTTAAAACCTATGGATTTATATGTCTCCGGAAGAGAATGAAGCGTGTGTACAGTGGCATAAACGCAGCAGTGATAGGATTGGTGAGTTTTGGTTAACAAATACAGACCCTTTGAAGTCATATTGCATGGTACCCATTCCATGGGTCTCAACTCTCCATGTTTAAGGGATTCTTCCTTCAGCTAAAACATGCATGTGGAACCAAGAGTATGATCCACCGTGTGATCGGGAAACGTGTTCAAATGTGTCTCAGTTTTCGTCCCCTGGTACTCGGGTGCAACATTCCAGACGCTTTACTAACACTCTCCCCACTTGGAGAGTCAGTGCCTTTAACCTCCTGTTTGGCCCAGTTTGCAATTTCTTCGGAAGATGAACAGGAATAAGGAGAAGCAATGGGAGACTATCTGTAGGTGTCTGGACGGGCAAATTTAACTCTCATTTCCCACCAGGAAGATAAATGAACCAAAGGCTCTGCGTGCCATGCTGGAACTAGATTAGGGCCTGAGGAGATCCTGCGGTGTTGCGGCCAGCTCACAAGAAAGCGAGTTGAAGAAAGGAGCTCAGGGGCACTGTAATTCAGAAACCTGCGGAGTTATAAATGACAGCTATCATCCAAAATTATACTGAAGTAAGGCTGCGATGAGGACTTGAATGCCGGGCAGAATTGCTGGAAACTGATTTCAGAACATACACGGGAGTAGCTCTTAAAGCATAGGAAAAGAGACAGAACTTGGAAAATTATGCAATTGGCAAAAAAGGGCATATGTGTTTTATTCAGAGCTCTCATAACTGAGGGGAGGAGATTCCCAGCAGGCTCCAACTGCCACCTGAGGGCTCACATTGCCAAGGCAACGTGAGCATGCCAGGCAGGATTTACCTCACAGCAGAGGTCCCACCTCACAGAAGGGTGAGAAACCCAGCCAACATCAGACTCTCACCAGAGGGCCCACATCACCAAGGGGATGGGAACCAGGCAGGAGTGTCTTCACATCAGTGGGGCCACATCATCAAAAGCTGAGGTACTCAGCACATGTGTCCTCAAACCAGAGGACCCACATCACCAAGGACCTCGGAGTGAGGCAGGCAGGAGTAACCTCACAACACTGGGCACATAGAATAAAAAAGTGAGGAATCCAGCAGTTGGAACCTCCCAGCAGGCGGCCCAGAGCACCGAGGCTATGGGATCCAGGCCACAGTGAACTCACAGAAGAGGGCCCATGTCATGAAACTGAGCAAACCAGCCATTGGGACCTCAGAGCAGGAGGCCCACATCCCCATGGGGATGGAATTCTGGTAGGAGTGTCCTCGCACCACTGAGAACGTATCAGAAAATTTTGGGCGACCAGCAGTTAGGGCCTGACGCCAGAGGACCCTCATCACCAAGGGAAGGAGGCTCCCAGCAGGCTCCAACTGCCACCAGAGGGCTGACGTCGCCAAGGCGATGTGTGCCAACCAGGCACGAATGACCTCACAGCAGAGGGCCCACCTCAGAGAAGTGTGACGAACCCAGTCAGGATCAGACTCGCACCAGAGGGCCCACATCACCAAATGGATTGGAACCAGGCAGGAGTGTCCTCACATGAGTAGGGCCACATCATCTAAAGGTGAGGAACCCAGAACATGTGGCTTCAAACCATAGGACACCCATCACCAAGGGGCTGGGAGTGAGGCAGGCAGGAGGAGCCTCATAACAGAGGGCCCAAAAATAAGAAAGGTGAGGAATCCAGCAGTTGGAACCTCCCAGCAGGCGGCCCAGAGCACAGAGGCTAGAGGAACCAGGCCAGAGTGAACTAACACCAGACAGCCCACATCATGAAACTGTGAGCAACCCAGACATTGGGACCTCAGAGCAGAAGGCCCACATCCCCATGGTGATGGGAACATGACAGGAGTGTCCTGGCATCACTGGGCTCACATCAGAAAACGTGGGGTGCTCAGAAGTTAGGGCCTGACGCTAGAGGGCACTCATCACCGAGAGGAGGAGGCTCCCAGCAGGCTCCAGCTGCCACCAGAGGGCCAACGTCGCCAAGGCGATGTGTGCCAGTCTGGCAGGAGTGACCTCACAGCAGAGGGCCCACCTCACAGAAGGGTGAGGAACACAGCCAGGATCAGACTCTCACCAGAGGGCCCACATCACCAAGGGGATGGGAACCAGGCAGGAGTGTCCCCACACCAGTGGGACAACATCATCGAAAGGTGAGGATCCCAGCACATGTGTCCTCAAACCAGAGGAACCACATCACCAAGGGGTTCGGAATGAGGCTGGCAGGACTGGCCTCACAACACAGGGTCCATAGAATATAAAAGTTGAGGAATCCAGCAGTTGGAACCTCCCAGCAAGTGGCCCAGAGCACCGAGGCTATGGGATCCAGGCCGCAGTGAACTCACAGCAGAGGGCCCACATCATGAACCTGTGAGCAGCCCAGCTGTTGGGACCTCAGAACAGAAGGCCCACATCCCCATTGGGATGGGAACCTGGCAGGAGTGGCTTTGCACCACTTAGCACATATCAGAAAAAGTTAGGAGCCCAGCAGTTAGGGCCTGATGCCAGGGGGCCCTCATAACTGAGGGGAGGAGACTCCCAGCAGGTTCCAACTGCCAACAGAGGGCCCACATCTACAAGGTGGCATGCGCCAGCCAGGCAGTAGTGACCTCACAGCAGAGGGCCTATCTCACAGAAGGGTGAGGAACCGAGGCAGGATGAGACTCTCACCAGAGGGCCCACAACACCAAGGGGATGGGAACCAGTCAGGACTGTCCTCCCACCAGTGGGGCCACATCATCGAAAGGTGAGGAACCCAGCACATGTGGCCTCATATCAGAGGACATACATCACAAAGGGGATGGGAGTGAGGCAGGTAGGAGTAGCCTAAAAACAGAGGGCCCAAAGAATAAAAAAAGTGAGGAATCCAGCATTTGGAACCTCCCAGCAGGCGGCCGAGAGCACAGAAGCTATGGGATGCAGGCAGGAGTTAACTAACACCAGAGAGCCCACATCATGAAACTGTGAGCAACCCAGGCATTGGGACCTCAGAGCAGAAAGCCCACATCCCCATGGGGATGGGAACCTGACAGGAGTGTCCTGGCATCACTGGGCTCACATCAGAAAACGTGGGGAGCCCAGCAGTTAGAGCCTGATGCTAGAGGGCCATCATCACCGAGGGCAGGAGGCTCCCAGCAGGTTCCATGTGCCAACAGAGGGCCCACGTCGCCAAGGTGATGTGTGCAAGTCAGGCAGGATTGACCTCACAGCAGAGGGCCTACCTCACAGAAGAGTGAGGAACCCAGCCAGGATAAGACTGTCACCAGAAGGCCCACATCACCAAGGAGATGGGAACCAGGCAGGAGTGTCCTCACACCAGTGGGGCCACATCATTGAAAGTTGCCTAACCCAGCACATGTGGCCTCAAACCAGAAGACCCACATCACGAAGGGGTTGCGAGTGAGGCAGGCAGGAGGAGCATCACAACACAGGACCCATAGAATACAAAAGTTGAGGAATCGAGCAGTTGGAACCTCCCAGCAGGCAGCCAAGACCACAGAGGCTATGGGATCCAGGCCACAGTGAACTAACACCAGAGAGCCCACATCATGAAATTGTGATCAACCCAGCCGTTGGAACCTCAGAGCAGAAGGCCCACATCCCCATGGGGATGGGAACCTAAGAGGAGTGCTTGAGCAACACTGGGCTCACTAAGAAAAGTTGGGGAGCCCAGCAGTTAGGGCCTGACGTCAGAGGGCCCTCATCACAGAGCTGAGGAGGCTCCCAGCAGGGTCCAATTGCCACCAGAGGGCTCATGTCAACAAGGCGAGGTGAGCAACCCAGGCAAGAGTTACCTGATAGTAGAGGGCCCACCTCACAGATGGGTGAGGAACCCAGCCAGGATCAGACTCTCACCAGAGGGCCCACATCACAAAGGGGATGGGACCCAGTCAGGATTATCCTCACACCAGTGGGGCCTCATCATCTTAAGGTGAGGAACCCAGCACATGTGTCCTCAAACCAGAGGACCCACATCACCAAGGGCCTTGGAGTGAGGCAGGCAGGAGTAGCCTCACAACACAGGGCACATAATATAAAAAACGTGAGAATTCCAGCATTTAGACCTTCCAGCAGGCGGCCCAGAACACCGAGGCTATGGGATCCAGGCCACAGTGAACTCACAGCAGAGGGCCCACATCACAAAACTGTGAGCAACCCAGGAGTTGAGACCTCAGCGCAGAAGGCCCACATCCCCATGGGAATGGGAACCTGGCTGGAGTGTCCTCGCACCACTGGGCGCACATCAGAAAATGTGGGGAGCCCACCATTTAGGGCCTGACGCCAGAGGGCCGTCATCACCGAGAGGAGGAGGTGCCCTGCACGCTCCAACTGCCACCAGAGGGCTCACGTCTCCAAGGTGACGTGTGCCAGCCAGGCAGGAGTGACCTCACAGAAGAGGGCCTACCTCACAGAACGTTGAGGAACCCAGCCAGGATTAGACTCTCGCCAGAGGGCCCACCTCACCAAGGGGATGGGAACCAGGCAGGAGTGTCCTCACACGAGTGGGGTCACATCATCGAAAGGTGAGGAACGCAGCACATGTGGCCTCAAGCCATAGGACAGTCATCACCAAGGGGCTGGCAGTGAGGCAGGCAGGAGGAGCCTCACAACAGAGGGCACATAGAATAAAAAAGTTGAGGAATCCAGCAGTTGGAACCTCCCAGCAGGCGGCCCAGAGCACCGATGATAAGGGATCCTTGCCGGAGTGAACTCACAGCAGAGGGCCCACATCATGGTACTGTGAGCAAGCCAGCCGTTTTGACCTCAGAGCAGAAGGCCCATATCGCCATGGGGATGGGAACCTGGCAAGAGTCTCCTCACTCACTTGGCGCACATCAGAAAATGTGGGGAGCCCAGCAGTTATGGCCTAAGGCAAGAGGGCCCTCATCACCGAGGGGAGGAGGATCCCAGCACACTCCAACTGCCACCAGAGGGCCCACGTCGCCAAGGTGACGTGTGCCAGACAGGCATGATTGACCTCACAGCAGAGGGCCCACCTCACAGAAGGGTGAGGAACCCAGCCAGGATCAGACTCTCACCTGAGGGCCCACATCAGCAAGGGGATGGGAACCAGGCAGGAGTCTCCTAAGACCATTGGTCCCACATCATCGAAAGGTGAGGAACCCAGCACATGTGGCCTCAAACCAGACGACACACATCACGAAGGGGATGGGAGTGAGGAAGGCAGGAGGATCCTCACAACAGAGGGCCCAAAAAATTAAAAAAGTGAGGAATCCAGCAGTTGGAACCTCCCAGCAGGCGGCCAAGAGCACAGAGGCTATGGGATCCAGGTTTCTGTGAACACCAGAGAGCCCACATCATGAAAATGTGAACAACCCAGCCGTTGGGACCTCAGAGCAGAAGGCCCACAACCCCATGGAGATGGGATCCTAAGAGGAGTGCCAAAGCATCACCGGGCTCCCTAAGAAAAGTTGGTGAGTCCAGCAGTTAGGGCCTGACGCAAGAGGGTCCTCATCACCGGGGGGAGGAGATTCCCAGCACGCTCCAACTGCCACCACACGGCTGACTTCACCAAGGCAATGTGTGCCAGCCATGCAGGAGTGACCTATCAGCAGAGGGTCTCCCTCACAGGTGGGTGAGGAACAAAGCCAGGAACAGACTCTCACCAGGGGGTCCACATAACCACGTGGATGAGAACCAAGCAGGAGTGTCCTCACACTAGTGGGGCCACATCATCGAAAGGTGAGGAACCCAGCAAAGGTGGCCACAAACCAGAGGACCCACATCACCAAGGGGTTGAGAGTGAGGTAGGTGTCTGGACGGGTATATTTAACACTCATTTCCCACCAGGAAGAGAAATTAACCAAAGGCTCAGCGTGCCCTGCCAGAAGCAGATTAGGGCCTGAAGCAGTCTTGCGGGTTTGCGGCCAGCTCACAAGAAAGCGAGTTGAAGAAAGGAGCTCAGGGGCCCTGTAATTCACAAACCTGGAGAGTTATAAATAACAGATAACGTCCAAAAATATATTGAAGTAAGGCTGCGAAGAGGACTTGAAAGCGGGGCAGAATTTCAGGAAACCGATTTCAGGAGGTAGACTGGAATTGCATTTAAAGCATAGGAAAAGAGGCAGAACATCGACAATGATGCACTTGGCAACAAAGGGCGTATGAGTTTGTTCCTGAATATATTCAGGAAAAAACACATACGCCCTTTTTGGCAAACCAAGCAAGCTTGCAATGGAAATCCGAACTACTATGAAGTGTCACTTCCCCCCGGTCTAAAGGGCCATCTGAGAAAAGTGTAAAATCCAGAAAGGCAAGACAGGCCATGGGGAAAAAGGAGCCTTGTTATGCTGATGGGCGGGATGTAAATTGCCAACAGCCACTCTGGAGAAGTGTATGGTGTTTCCTGATACATCTGAAAAACAAAGCAACAGAGTCTAGGGCATTTCCACTTATGGTCCTATAGCTTAGGGAAATTAAAATCAAAAAGACACAGCCACCCCAAAATTTGGGACGGCTCTGTTTACAGGAACCTCTTCTACAGTACGAGTTAAATATCCCAGAGAACAAATAATTGATAAAGAAGTTGCGGTACTTACGTACAACAGAATACCACTCAGCAATGAAATCTGTGTCACCAGGCCTGTACCAGCATAATGAGTGGATTGAGGCATGATGATTCTAAGTGAAATAAGTCACACAGAAAAAGAAACATCATAAGGTATCACTAATGCACGGAATGTAAACTTGGCTACACATGAACTGAATTACAAAACAGAACAGGGTCTCAAGATTAGAAAACCAACTTATGCTTGCTTAAAGGGAAAGGTGAGTTAAGGGGGTGCTGCATAAAACCAGAGATTGAAATTAGCACAGATACCGTTCCATAAGCCAAATATGTAATAGACAAGACCTACCCCCTGCTCAACGAAATGGACTCAACAATGAGGTATCACCTCACACCTGTTAGAATGGGCATCATCTGAAAATCTACAAACAACAAATGCTGGAAAGGGTGTGGAGAAAAGGAACCCTCTTCCACTATTGTTGGGAATATAAGTTGATACAGTCACTATGGAGAACAATATGGAGTTTCTTAAGAAACTAATAATAGAATTACCATATGATACAGCGATCCCAGGACTGGACATATACCCAGACAAAACCATAAATCAAAAAGAGACATTCACCGCAATGTTCATTGCATCACTATTTACAATATCGAGGTAATGGAAGCAACCTAAATGCCCACAGACAGACGAATGCATAAAGATGTGGTACATATATAAAATGGAATATTACTAAGCCATGAAAGGAATGAAATTGGGTCATTTGTAGAGACGTCGATGGATCTAGAGACTGTCATACAGAGTGAAGTAATTCAGAAAGAGAAAAACAAATCTTGTATATTCATGCATATATGTGGAACCTAGAAAAACTGTACAGATTAACCGTTTTGCAAGGCATAAATAGAGCAACAGATGTAGACAACAATCGTATGGACAACAAGGGGGGAAAGCTCTTGGAGGGGTGGTGGTGGGAGGAGTTGAGAGATTGGGATTGGCATGTAAACATTTATATGTATAAAATAGATAACCAATGAGAACCTGCTGTATAAAAATATAAAATAAAATTCAAAATTAAAAAGAAATAAAATTTAAAAAATAAAACAGAAAAAACAATTATTCCCTTCACATACATTTATATGAATAAATTATTTCCATGCTTATATCTGTAAATACAAAAAAGAGGAATAAAATCTACCTTGAACCAAAAACAAAAAAGAGAAAAAAAAAAACAGAACCCACCAGTTACTCAGAGGAAAACCGTATCAGGGCACTTGCTCCAGTTGTAAACAATTCTGAAGTTGGTCAGTGGTGGGGAATCGTCTCCCATTCAGCCAGCAGCCCCCACACAACAAGCGTCCTCATTGCAAAGCTGGGGCACCGTGCCGAGGCATCTGTGAGTAAACGTGAGCTGAGCCCCAGGCCAGTTGCTGCTGAACTGTTCCCGCCCTTCCCAGGTAAAACACCTGAATATATACAAGGACTTGAAAGCCTAGAGGAAGGGCCATGGAGCCACACGAGTGACAGCATGCCAGCTGACTTGGTGCCTGCAGGCCAGCCAGGATGGTCCTGGCCCTGGGTGCTCTTCTGGAAGATTTCCATTTCCCTGCCTGAGATACCCGTCCTGTCCCTGCCCCCACTGCTTTTTTCCTTCCTCACCTCTGCCCAGGGAGAAATTCCAGCAGCAGGTATGGGTGACACATCCTCTTCTTTAGCAGGTGGCAGCCTGGCAACTGCTGCAGAAAGTCCAGCAGAGCCCCACTCACACTGGGCCACCCACAAAGCCGTGGCCTCTCACTCCCTCCCACCAGCCCAGCCCCGAGACTGCTGACAGGGCAGAGAAAATGGCGTCAGGCACAGCTGCAGGGGCTTTTGCTGCCTGGAGTGGTATTTATATTGATCTCAACCCAGGCACACCTGGGGAGGGCTGGCCGGCATGGTAAGGTTGCCCAGGTCAGCCAATCATCACCCCTCAGGGGCTCACAGTTGCAGAAAATGGAACTTGCTGAACCGGCCAGGTCCAAGGAACAGGTGTGGGCTCCTGAGAGTCAGGATAGACAAGGGGCTGCAGCTTTGGCTTGTTTTCTAATCATTTTATCTGGCCCATGAGTGGGAGACAACTTCAAGAAAACCCTCTCCTAATGAGAGGAACCCAGGAGTCAGGGAGAGGAGGGGTGGGTGGTGGTTGGAGACAGAGGCCTGGTGCCCTGGGTGCAGTGGAAGTCTCTGGAAGACCAGGTGGAGGGAGGCCACACAGAGTGATGCCCAGGGTCACAGACCTGTCGGAGCTGCTGTTTGTTAGTTCAAGTCCTGCTCTGAGGTGCTCTGTGTCAGCTCTGAGCAACAGGTGAGCTGGGGGTGCTCTTCAATGAGGGCTATGTGCACGGTTCCTGTGTGCCCAGCCCTGCCACGGTACCTGCAAGGGTAGCTCTGTATCCTGGGAGGGGCCTGACCATGAGAGCCCCGTGGGCTGGGTTGGGGGTGGGGTACCTGCCCAGGAGAGCTCCATATCCTGGGATTGGCCTGACCACGAGAGCCCCATGGGCTGCTGGGGACCTGGTAAAGGATGTCAGGACAGTCAGTGAAGCCACCGAGGATATACCTCCAGTTGCTCCTGATCCCTACACCCTGCTGGTCATTCTACCAACCACCAGGACATGGTATTCTGTATTAGTCTTCAATGATGCCTTCTTTTGTATTCCATTAGTCCCAGAGTCACAAGAAATTTTGGCTTGTGAGTGGCAGGACTCAACATACAACTAAAACAATACTTCCGGGCCGTCTTGCCCCAAGGGTTCAAAAATTCCCACACCATCTTTGGGGAAAGCTTAGCTAAAGACCGAAAAGTTCTACCTCTGGAAAAGGAAACCCTCCTTCAATATGCAGACGACATTCTGATCGCCAGCCCTACTAAGGAGGCCTCTGAACTACCAAGCCAATAAAGGATAGAAGTTGTCCAAGAAAAAGCTCAAATATCACAGACTGCAGTGACCTGCCTGGGCTTCATTCTCACACAAGGTCAGAGAAGCCCATCCCAGGAAAGGGAAGAAACCATTTGCAGCCTTACCCCTTTCTAAAACTAGAAGACAGCTTAGGGGTTCCTGGGGAGGCCAGGGTTTGCTGCTTCTGGATCCCTAACTACAGTCTACTAGCTGGGCCTCTATATGAAACACTGAAAGGAAAAGATGATGATCCTTTTGAACAGAATCCAGAAGTGGCCTTTCAAGAATGGAAAGAGCAGTCAATTCAGACCCTTGCCCTGGAACTCCCTAATTGAGCTAAACCCTTTGACCTTTCCATTCCCGGTGAAAGGTGAATCGCCATTGGAGAATTAGTGCAAAAACTGGGACCACTTGAAATGGAACAACGCAAGAATGCCATCCAGGTAGGATAAACTACAGTCACCAAGGGGCTTGGCCCACTGCCACATCTGGCCAAGATACTGGCGGTATCTAAAAACCTGGAAATCAGCAGCCCAAAAGGCCACCTCCCTCCTAAGGGAAAAGGACCCCACGTGGTGATCCTAATCACCAACCATGCCCTGAAGTTGCAGGGTTCGCTCCGTGGGCACACCGACCTCGAGTGAGGAGGCCCTCCAACTCC
This sequence comes from Leucopleurus acutus, assembly GCF_964270905.1. Classification (NCBI taxonomy): domain Eukaryota; kingdom Metazoa; phylum Chordata; class Mammalia; order Artiodactyla; family Delphinidae; genus Leucopleurus; species Leucopleurus acutus. Next base: position 120,483,537 of record NC_139142.1, on the reverse strand, counting down.
AACATCCAGAGAGATAACCGGGGGCAACAGGGCACCATGACGACTCGTGTGAACATCACTTGACCTGGAGTTTCTCTCATAAAACAACAATAGTGTGTCCCGAAGGAGTAGACTACTGCTTGCAGGACTTCCTGCACCCGGAGGGGAGCTAATAATCTTGGCGGGGGAACCGTATATCACACTGTCACCATAGAAAAGCCTACAGACACCGTGATGATGGTGGCCAATAAGACCGGCTGGACTCCTGTTTACTTCAAAAGGCTGTTGACTCAGTGGCCATCATGGTCCTTGATCACCACTGACCCTGGACTGTCTGGGAGTTGAGCGGGCAGGGCTCTGACACCTGGTGCTGTTTTTACGTTAATTCAGGGGCCTAATTGAAGAAAGAGCAGACTACTGGTCAGAGCATCTAGGCTGGCAGAAACGGTCAGCCTAAGGTGGCCGAACAAATGTGGGGTGGGGTGAAACCGGCCCCCACAGCGTCTCTGCACATCTCTTTCCTGGACCCTTAAAGGTCATTAGAATCTATAACACTTCCAATGCTGTTGCTCAGGCGGACGAGCAGGGAGGCAGGGGTCCTGGGGCCAATCAACGTCACCTGGAGGCTGCTGGGGAGAAGTTCTGACCCTCGTCCCCTGGTATGAGGGCTCCCAACTCAGCACTCAGCAGTTACAGAAGAAGGGTCTGCACCCTCAGCACTCCAAGAATGAGGAACGGGACAAAAGGCAGAGGAGGGGTTTGTCCCCAGCAAAGCCCATTAAAAATCCCTGGGAGATAAAAATAGAATGTGGGCAATAAAGTCAAGTCTGACCTTTTTTATCCTTTGTGCTTTGTCTAATTTCACGTGCTCCTAGGGTCCCGCATGCAGAGGTTCCACACCCGGCACTTCAGACCAGATTTCCTGGTGCAGAATGGCTGGGTCGACACCTCAGCTCCTGGGGCCCAGTGCAGACTCCGAGATATAGAGCCTGAGCTGCAGCCAACCCGGCCCTTGAGAGCTCCGCCCCCTCCCTCTCACTGACTCTGACAGGATCTCTACACAGCAGCCCAGCCCACAGCCCACGGGGTAGTGCATGCTCTCACCTCTCCATTCTCTGATGAAAATATAAAGTTTCCTTTGCTTGGGAACCAAACTCAGTCTCGATCTGTTGGCCCCAATGACACTGGGCAGGGGGACCCTTGTTGGGGTCCACTCTGGAGGATCAGTAACAGAAATTGAGACTATTGTAACTTCAATGAACAGATGTGTGAGCCAAACTGTAGTTAACATAGAACAGTTTATAAGGCTCGGGTAAAATAAGATGTTTCTAACACTTCCATTTGATATTTCCATCACTTTATTATAAGCAAGTTCAGTGAAAAGGTTTGTCTTATTTGTCAGGTCAATATTAGAGAAATGAAGTGATTTCTTTCCAAGGATGTACATCTAATAATCTTGGTTAAAGCTTCAATCTTGTTTTAAATGCTTTTCCATTGAAAATGATACCTCTCTTTCAGCTCCCCCATTTCTGAGAAGTATAAAATCTTATAATTTATTATTACCAAAGGGGAAAGGTGGGAGGAGGGATAAATTAACAGTTTGGAATTAACACATACACACTGCTATGTATAAAATAGATCATCAACAAGGAACTACTGTATAGCACAGGGAACTACACTCAATATTGTGCAATAACCTATAAGGGGAAATAATCGGAAAAAGAATAGATATTTTTATTGACATCATCTATCAATGACAGTTAAAGTGTAACCTAAGGGAAGCCGGTGGTGAGTGCTTCTGACCCTGAAGACTTCAGTCATCTAAAGTTTGGACTCTGCCTACTTCCCAAGGCCCTTAATGAACATATGTGTAGCCGTAGCTTAAAAAACTCCCCAGTTTGGGTTTCGGGGAGACACTGATTTTGAAAAAGCCCTGGTGTTCTCCTTACATGAATGGGACTCTTCCTACTGCTAAAACATGTCTGTCACACCCAGAGGATGGTATACCGTCTGATCGGGAAGAGTTTGGAAAAGGCATCTCATCTCCTCATCTCCTGGTGCTCGGGTTCACCCCTCCAGCGTCTTTACTAACAGTCTCCCCACTTGGAGATGTCAACACTGTCAACATCCTGTTGCGTACAGTTTGGAATTTGTCCAGAGGATGAAGCGGAAGGATGAGGAACAATGAGAGACAAGTCCTAGGTGTTCAGACAGGCACATGTCACTCTAATTTCCAATCAGGAAGATGAATTGACCAAAGGCTAGGGTTGCCCATGGAAACAGTATAGGGCTTGAGGAAATCCCACTGCTTTGTGGCCAGTTCCCATAAACACAAGTTGAACAATGGAACTCAGGGGCAGTAAAATTCACGAAACTGCAGAGTTGAAAATATCTATCACTGAAAAATGTCTTGAGGAAAGTCAAAGAAAAGGATTGGCAAGCAAGGGAGAATGGCAGGAAAGGGATTTGAGGAGGTAGAAAGGATTCGCCATTAAGCACAAGAAAAGGGGCTGAACATTTCCGACATTGCAGTTGGCCAAAAAGGCTGTATGCGTTTTTTTCTGTATATATTCAAGAAAAGGGCATACACTTTTTTAGCCAACCAAACAGGTGGGCACTGGAAATCAATACTACAAAAGATATCACTTCGCATCAGTCAGAAGAGCCATCCTCATAAAGTGTAAACGCCAGAAATGCAGGACAGGGCAAGGAGAAGAGGGAGCCCTGTGAGGCTTATAGTGGAAATGTATATTGCCAACGGCCATTCTGGAGAAGTGTATTGTGTTTACTAAAGCATCTAAAAAATGAGCTACAGAGCATAGGGCACTTGCACTCATGGGCGTATATCTTGGGAAAAACAAAAATCGAGAGGACACAGGCACCCCAATGTTTACTGCCTCTCTGTTTAAAAGATCCTCGACTAGGATATAACTTAAATGTCTCTGGAGGGAAAAAATGGATAGAGATGTGGTACTTATGTAGAGTGGAATATTACTCAGCCTGGAAATCAATGAAATATGGCCAGTTGTAACAACTCCGGAGGAGTTACGTATGATCATTCTAAGTGACATAATTCAAAAAGAAAAAGACACATATCATAAGATATCACTTAAAGGTGGAATCCAAAATGGCTACACATGAAATAAATTACAAAACAAAAACATAGTCAAATATGTAGAAAACACGCGTAAGGCTGCTAAACGGGAAAGGTGGGGAGGGGTGAGGCATCATCCAGGAGGTTGAAATTAGCAAAGATACCATTCCAAATACCAAACTGATAATCAACAAGGCCTACACGGTAGCTAAAAGAACTGCACTCAGCACACTCAAGTCACCGGAAAAGAATATCTATGACTGGTAAGAATCTGAAAAAGAATTTATTGATGTCTCTCTGTACGTGAATCAAGTGGATGTACAGCAGCAAGAAACAGAGCTTTGAAAATCAGCTGTAACCAATATAGTAATAAATTGAAAAAAATAAACGACAGAGAGACAGAGAAAACCTCTTACAACTTTTCCTCAGGGACGGTGATGCAACATGGATTGAACACATCTAGACCCACAGCAGGATGAGACATAAGGCTGGAAACTGTTCGCGCTAAGAGAAATGTGAGGTTGGGTGAGGAAATGCACACCCTTTAAAGTAATACTACCTGGTACCCATTCAATGGGTCCCAAATCTGCAGGTTCAAGGAATCTTCCTACAGCTAAAACATGCATGGAAAACCCAGGGGACTGTACACCATGTGATCGGGAGATGTGTCTAAAATGCACCTCATTTATCCTCTCCTGGTGCTCCTGTTCATCATTCCAGCCACGTTACTTAGAATCTCCCCACTTAGAGAATCAGCACATTTAAACTTCTGTTTCACACATTTTGCAAATTGTGAGGAGGATGAACGGGAAGAGGGGGAAACAATGAGAGAATAGTTGTAGGGGTTTGGACGGGCACATGTCACTCTAATTTCCCATTAAGAATAAGAATTAAAAAAAGGCTCAGCCCGCCTCGCCGGAGCCAAAATAGGGCCTGAAGCAATCCTGCGGTTTTGAGGCCAGCTCACAAAAGAGCAACTTAAAAAATGGAGCTCAGGGTCACTGCAATTCACAAACCTGCAGAGTTATAAATGAAAACTAACGTCCAAAAATATGTTGAGGTAAGGCAAAGAAGAGGATCTGAATGCAAGACAGAATTGCAAGAAACAGATTTCAAGAGACAGATTGGACTCGCCTTTAAAGCACATGAAAAGCGGCAGAATTTCGACAATGATGCAGTTGGCCCAAAAGGGAGTATGCGTTATTTCCTGAATATATCCAGGAAAAAACGCATACGCACTTTATGGGCAACCAAGCAAGCAAGCAATGCAAATGTGCACAACAAAGAAGTCTCATTTCCCACCGGTCAAAAGGGCCATCCGAAAAAATTGTAAACACCAGAAATGCAGGACAGGCCATGGAGAACAGGGAGCCTTTATACGCTGATGGACAGTGTGTGAACTGCCGAGAGCCACTCTGGAGAAGTGTATGGTGGTTCCTAAATCATCTAAAAAACAGAGCGACAGAGCATAGGGCACTTCCAATCACGGGAGTATATCTAGGGAAGTCTAAAAATCAACAAGACACAAGCACACCACAGTTTAGGGCTACTCTGTTTACAAGAACCTCAACTTCAGTACACCTTAAATATCCCAGGAAAGAGAACAATGGATAAAGAAAATGTGGTACTTATGTACAATGGAATATCTCTTCACCATGAAATCAATGTAATAAGGCTAGTAGAAGGATAAAGAGTGGATTGAGGTCCGATAATACTACTTGAAATAAGTCAAACAGAAAAAGAAACATATCATAAGATATCACTTATAGAGGGAGGATAAATATGGCTGCACAAAAAATGAATTACAAAACAGAACAGTGTCTCACATTTAGAAAACACACTTATGTCAGCTTAAGGGGAAAGGAGAGGTGGGGTGATGCATAAAACCAGAGTTTGAAATTAGCACAGATACCGTTCAATAAACCAAATAGGTATCAGACAAGATCTACACCTCGCTCAATGAACTGGCCTCAACACACCCTATACACCGCAGAGAAATATATCTGAGTAATAAGAATCTTAAAACCCATGTATTGATATATCTCCATAAGGGAATCAAGTGTGCGCAGAGCGGCACAAACACAGCAGTGAAAATGAGCTAAACCCCATTATAGAAATAAATTTTAAAACCAAAACGCAGAAACAATGAAAGAGAGAAAAATTCTTACAAAATTCGCTCAGGGGCTGTGATGCAACCTGGAATGACCACATACAAACCCACAGCTGGATAAGACATAAGGCTGGACACTTGGGGCTGAAAGGATTGGAGAGCTTTGGTGAGCAACTGCCGAAAGTTTAATGCAATACTTCATGCTACTTATTCCAAGGGTCCCAACACTCCAAGTTGAAGGGAATCTTCCTACAGCTAAACCATGCATGGGAAATCCAGCGGATGGTATACCATATGATCGGGAAAGGTTTCTAAAATGCACCTCATTTTCCTCTCCTGGGGCTCCGGATCAACATTCCAGCCACTTTACTAACAACATCTCCACATGGAGAGTCAATGCCTTTAAGTTCCGGTATCGCACAGTCTGCAGTTAGTGCGGAGGATAAATGGGAATAGGGGGAACCAGTGAGAAAATAGCTGTAGCGGTTTCAATGGGCACATGTCACTCTAATTTCACATCAGGAAGAAGAATTAACCAAAGGCAGAGCAAGGCACCCCAGAAGAAGAATAGGGCCTGAAGAAATCCTGTGGATATGAGGCAAGATCACAAAAATAAGAGCTGAAAAATGGAGCTAAGGGCCACTGCAATTCAAAAACCTGCAGAGTTATAAAGGCCAACTATTCTCCAAAAGTATATTGAGGTAAGGCTATGAAGAGGCACTGAGAGCAAGGCAGAACTGCAGGAAACCGATTTCAGGAGGTAGACAGGAATTGCACTGAAAACATATGAAAACACTCAGAACGTCGACAATGATGCACTTGGCCAAAAAGGGCGTATGCGTTTTTTCCTGAATATATTCAGGAAGAAACGCATACGCCCTTTCTGGCCAACCAAGCAAGCTCTCAAAGGAAATCTGCACTACAATGAAGTCTCACTTCACCCCGGTCAAAGGGCCATCTGAAAAAAGTGTAAAATCCAGAAAGGCAGGACAGGCCATGGAGAACTGGGAGCCTTGTTATGCTGATGGGCGGGATGTAAATTGCCAGCAGCCACTCTGGAGAAGTGTATGGTGTTTCCTGAAACATCTAAAAAACAAAGCAACAGAGCCTAGGGCACTTGCACTTATGGTCCTATAGCTTAGGGAAATAAAAATCAAAAAGACACAGCCACCCCAAAGTTTTGGCCGGCTCTGTTTACAAGAACCTCGTTTATGGTACAAGTTCAATATCACAGAAAGCGAAAAATGGATAAAGAAGTTGTGGTACTTACGTACAATGCAATATCACTCAGCAATGAAATCTATGTCATCAGGCCCGTAGCAGCATAATGAGTGGATTCAGGTACGATGATTCTAAGTGAAATAAGTCACACAGAAAAAGAAACATCATAAGATATCACCAATACACGGAATGTAAACTTGGCTACAAAGGAACTGAATTACAAAACAGAACAGGGTCTCAAATGTAGAAAACCAACTTATGCTTGCTTAAGGGGAAAGGTGAGTTGGGGTGCTGCATGAAACCAGAGATTGAAATTAGCACAGATACCGTTCCATAAGCCAAATATGCAATAGACAAGAGCTACTCCTTGCTGAACGAAGTGGACTCAACACCCCATATTAAACGCCTAAGAATATACCTGACTAGAAATAATCTTAAAACCTACGGATTTATTTGTCTCCGAAAGAGAATCAAGCGTGTGTACAGCGGCATAAACGCAGCAGTGATAGGATTGGTGAGGTTCGGTGAGCAAATGCAGACCCTTTGAAGTCATATTGCATGGTACCCATTCCATGGGTCTCAATTCTCCAGGTTTAAGGGATTCTTCCTTCAGCTAAAACATGCATGTGGAACCCAGAGTATGATCCACCGTGTGATCGGGAAACGTGTTCAAATGTGTCTCAGTTTTCGTCCCCTGGTACTCGGGTGCAACATTCCAGATGCTTTACTAACACTCTCCCCACTTGGAGAGTCAGTGCCTTTAACCTCCTGTTTGGCCCAGTTTGTAATTTCTGTGGAAAATGAACAGGAATAGGGAGAACGAAAGAGAGACTAGCTGGAGGTGTCTGGACGGGCAAATTTAACTCTCATTTCCCACCAGGAAGAGGAATTAACCAAAGGCTCATCGTGCCGTGCCGGAACTACACTAGGGCCTGAAGCAATCCTGCGGTGTTGCGGCCAGCTCACAAGAAAGCGAGTTGAAGAAAGGAGCTCAGGGGCACTGTAATTCACAAACCTGCAGAATTATAAATGACAGCTATCGTCCAAAAATATATTGAAGTAAGGCTGCCAAGAGGACTTGAAAGCGGGGCAGAATTGCAGGAAATCGATTTCAGGAGGTAGACTGGAATTGCATGTAAAGCATAGGAAAAGAGGCAGAACGTCCACAATGATGCACTTGGCCAAAAAGGGCGTATGCGTTTTTTCCTGAATATATTCAGGAAAAAACGCATACGCCCTTTTTGGCCAACCAAGCAAGCTTGCAAAGGATATCTGCACTACAATGAAGTCTCACTGCCCCCCGGTCAAAAGGGCCATCTGAAAAAAGTGTAAAATCCAGAAAGGCAGGACAGGCCATGGAGAACTGGGAGCCTTGTTATGCTGATGGGCGGGATGTAAATTGCCAACAGCCACTCTGGAGAAGTGTATGGTGTTTCCTGAAACATCTAAAAAACAAAGCAACAGAGCCTAGGGCACTTCCACTTATGGTCCTATAGCTTAGGGAAATTAAAATCAAAAAGACACAGCCTCCCCAAACTTTGGGACGGCTCTGTTTACAAGAACCTCGTTTACTGTACAAGTTCAATATCACAGAAAGCGAAAAATGGATACAGAATTTGTGGTACTTACGTACAATGCAATATCACTCAGCAATGAAATCTATGTCATCAGGCCCGTAGCAGCATAATGAGTGGATTCAGGTATGATGATTCTAAGTGAAATAAGTCACACAGAAAAAGAAACATCATAAGATATCACTACTACACGGAATGTAAACTTGGCTACAAAGGAACTGAATTACAAAACAGAACAGGGTGTCAAATGTAGAAAACCAACTTATGCTTGCTTAAGGGGAAAGGTGAGTTGGGGTGCTGCATGAAACCAGAGATTGAAATTAGCACAGATACCGCTCCATAAGCCACATATGTAATAGACAACAGCTACACCTTGCTCAACGAAGTGGACTCAACACCCCATATTAAACGCCTAAGAATATACTTGACTAGAAATAATCTTAAAACCTACGGATTTATATGTCTCCGAAAGAGAATCAAGCGTGTGTACAGCGGCATAAACGCAGCAGTGATAGGACTGGTGAGGTTCGGTGAGCAAATGCAGACCCTTTGAAGTCATATTGCATGGTACCCATTCCATGGGTCTCAACTCTCCAAGTTTAAGGGATTCTTCCTTCAGCTAAAACATGCATGTGGAACACAGAGTATGATCCACCGTGTGATCAGGAAACGTGTTCAAATGTGTCTCAGTTTTCGTCCACTGGTACTCGGGTGCAACACTCCAGACGCTTTACTAACACTCTCTCCACTTGGAGAGTCAGTGCCTTTAACCTCCTGTATGGCCTAGTTTGCAATTTCTGCGGAAAATGTACAGGAATAGGGAGAACCAATGATAAACTAGCTGGAGGTGTCTGGACGGGCAAATTTAACTCTCATTTCCCACCAGGAAGAGGAATTAACCAAAGGCTCAGCGTGCCGCGCCGGATCCACACTAGGGCCTGAAGCAATCCTGTGGTGTTGCGGCCAGCTCACAAAAAAGCGAGTTGAAGAAAGGAGCTCAGGGGCACTGTAATTCACAAACCTGCAGAGTTATAAATGACAGCTATCGTCCAAAAATATATTGAAGTAAGGCTGCCAAGAGGACTTGAAAGCGGGGCAGAATTGCAGGAAATCGATTTCAGGAGGTACACTGGAATTGCATGTAAAGCATAGGAAAAGAGGCAGAACGTCCACAATGATGCACTTGGCCAAAAAGGGCGTATGCGTTTTTTCCTGAATATATTCAGGAAAAAACGCATACGCCCTTTTTGGCCAACCAAGCAAGCTTGCAAAGGATATCTGCACTACAATGAAGTCTCACTGCCCCCCGGTCAAAAGGGCCATCTGAAAAAAGTGTAAAATCCAGAAAGGCAGGACAGGCCATGGAGAACTGGGAGCCTTGTTATGCTGGTGGGCGGGATGTAAATTGCCAACAGCCACTCTGGAGAAGTGTATGGTGTTTCCTGAAACATCTAAAAAACAAAGCAACAGAGCCTAGGGCACTTCCACTTATGGTCCTATAGCTTAGGGAAATTAAAATCAAAAAGACACAGTCACCCCAAAGTTTGGGACGGCTCTGTTTACAAGAACCTCGTTTACGGTACAAGTTCAATATCACAGAAAGCGAAAAATGGATAAAGAAGTTGTGGTACTTATGTACAATGCAATATCACTCAGCAATGAAATCTATGTCATCAGGCCCGTAGCAGCATAATGAGTGGATTCAGGTATGATGATTCTAAGTGAAATAAGTCACACAGGAAAAGAAACACCATAAGATATCACTACTACACGGAAGGTAAACTTGGCTACACAAGAACTGAATTACAAAACAGAACAGGGTGTCAAATGTAGAAAACCAACTTATGCTTGCTTAAGGGGAAAGGTGAGTTGGGGTGCTGCATGAAACCAGAGATTGAAATTAGCACAGATACCGTTCCATAAGCCAAATATGTAATAGACAAGAGCTACTCCTTGCTCAACGAAGTGGACTCAACACCCCATATTAAACGCTTAAGAATACACCTGACTAGAAATAATCTTAAAAACTACGGATTTATATGTCTCCGAAAGAGAATCAAGCGTGTGTACAGCGGCATAAACGCAGCAGTGATAGGATTGGTGAGGTTCGGTGAGCAAATGCAGACCCTTTGAAGTCATATTGCATGGTACCCATTCCATGGGTCTCAACTCTCCAAGTTTAAGGGATTCTTCCTTCAGCTAAAACATGCATGTGGAACACAGATTATGATCCACCGTGTGATCAGGAAACGTGTTCAAATGTGTCTCAGTTTTCGTCCCCTGGTACTCGGGTGCAACACTCCAGACGCTTTACTAACACTCTCCCCACTTGGAGAGTCAGTGCCTTTAACCTCCTGTATGGCCCAGTTTGCAATTTCTGCGGAAAATGAACAGGAATAGGGAGAACCAATGAGAAACTAGCTGGAGGTGTCTGGACGGGCAAATTTAACTCTCATTTCCCACCAGGAAGAGGAATTAACCAAAGGCTCAGCGTGCCGTGCCGGAACTACACTAGGGCCTGAAGCAATCCTGCGGTGTTGCGGCCAGCTCACAAGAAAACGAGTTGAAGAAAGGAGCTCAGGGGCACTGTAATTCACAAACCTGCAGAGTTATAAATGACAGCTATCGTCCAAAAATATATTGAAGTAAGGCTGCCAAGAGGACTTGAAAGCGGGGCAGAATTGCAGGAAATCGATTTCAGGGGGTACACTGGAATTGCATGTAAAGCATAGGAAAAGAGGCAGAACGTCCACAATGATGCACTTGGCCAAAAAGGGCGTATGCGTTTTTTCCTGAATATATTCAGGAAAAAACGCATACGCCCTTTTTGGCCAACCAAGCAAGCTTGCAAAGGAAATCTGCACTACAATGAAGTCTCACTGCCCCCCGGTCAAAAGGGCCATCTGAAAAAAGTGTAAAATCCAGAAAGGCAGGACAGGCCATGGAGAACTGGGAGCCTTGTTATGCTGGTGGGCGGGATGTAAATTGCCAACAGCCACTCTGGAGAAGTGTATGGTGTTTCCTGAAACATCTAAAAAACAAAGCAACAGAGCCTAGGGCACTTCCACTTATGGTCCTATAGCTTAGGGAAATTAAAATCAAAAAGACACAGCCACCCCAAAGGTTGGGACGGCTCTGTTTACAAGAACCTCGTTTACTGTACAAGTTCAATATCACAGAAAGCAAAAAATGGATAAAGAAGTTGTGGTACTTACGTACAATGCAATATCACTCAGCAATGAAATCTATGTCATCAGGCCCGTAGCAGCATAATGAGTGGATTCAGGTACGATGATTCTAAGTGAAATAAGTCACACAGAAAAAGAAACATCATAAGATATCACTACTACACGGAATGTAAACTTGGCTACACAGGAACTGAATTACAAAACAGAACAGGGTGTCAAATGTAGAAAACCAACTTATGCTTGCTTAAGGGGAAAGGTGAGTTGGGGTGCTGCATGAAACCAGAGATTGAAATTAGCACAGATACCGATCCATAAGCCAAATATGCAATAGACAAGAGCTACTCCTTGCTGAACGAAGTGGACTCAACACCCCATATTAAACGCCTAAGAATATACCTGACTAGAAATAATCTTAAAACCTACGGATTTATATATCTCCGAAAGAGAATCAAGCGTGTGTACAGCGGCATAAACGCAGCAGTGATAGGATTGGTGAGGTTCGGTGAACAAATGCAGACCCTTTGAAGTCATATTGCATGGTACCCATTCCATGGGTCTCAACTCTCCAGGTTTAAGGGATTCTTCCTTCAGCTAAAACATCCATGTGGAACCCAGAGTATGATCCACCGTGTGATCGGGAAACGTGTTCAAATGTGTCTCGTTTTCGTCCCTGGTACTCGGGTGCAACATTCCAGATGCTTTACTAACACTCTCCCCACTTGGAGAGTCAGTGCCTTTAACCTCCTGTTTGGCCCAGTTTGTAATTTCTGTGAAAAATGAACAGGAATAGGGAGAACGAAAGAGAGACTATCTGGAGGTGTCTGGACGGGCAAATTTAACTCTCATTTCCCACCAGGAAGAGGAATTAACCAAAGGCTCAGCGTGCCGTGCCGGAACTACACTAGGGCCTGAAGCAATCCTGCGGTGTTGCGGCCAGCTCACAAGAAAGCGAGTTGAAGAAACGAGCTCAGGGGCACTGTAATTCACAAACCTGCAGAGTTATAAATGACAGCTATCGTCCAAAAATATATTGAAGTAAGGCTGCCAAGAGGACTTGAAAGCGGGGCAGGATTGCAGGAAATCGATTTCAGGGGGTACACTGGAATTGCATGTAAAGCATAGGAAAAGAGGCAGAACGTCCACAATGATGCACTTGGCCAAAAAGGGCGTATGCGTTTTTTCCTGAATATATTCAGGAAAAAACGCATACGCCCTTTTTGGCCAACCAAGCAAGCTTGCAAAGGAAATCTGCACTACAATGAAGTCTCACTGCCCCACGGTCAAAAGGGCCATCTGAAAAAAGTGTAAAATCCAGAAAGGTAGGACAGGCCATGGAGAACTGGGAGCCTTGTTATGCTGGTGGGCGGGATGTAAATTGCCAACAGCCACTCTGGAGAAGTGTACGGTGTTTCCTGAAACATCTAAAAAACAAAGCAACAGAGCCTAGGGCACTTCCACTTATGGTCCTATAGCTTAGGGAAATTAAAATAAAAAAGACACAGCCACCCCAAAGTTTGGGACGGCTCTGTTTACAAGAACCTCGTTTACGGTACAAGTTCAATATCACAGAAAGCGAAAAATGGATAAAGAAGTTGTGGTACTTACGTACAATGCAATATCACTCAGCAATGAAATCTATGTCATCAGGCCCGTAGCAGCATAATGAGTGGATTCAGGTATGATGATTCTAAGTGAAATAAGTCACACAGGAAAAGAAACACCATAAGATATCACTACTACACGGAAGGTAAACTTGGCTACACAAGAACTGAATTACAAAACAGAACAGGGTCTCAAATATAGAAAACCAACTTATGCTTGCTTAAGGGGAAAGGTGAGTTGGGGTGCTGCATGAAACCAGAGATTGAAATTAGCACAGATACCGTTCCATAAGCCAAATATGTAATAGACAAGAGCTACTCCTTGCTCAACGAAGTGGACTCAACACCCCATATTAAACGCTTAAGAATACACCTGACTAGAAATAATCTTAAAAACTACGGATTTATATGTCTCCGAAAGAGAATCAAGCGTGTGTACAGCGGCATAAACGCAGCAGTGATAGGATTGGTGAGGTTCGGTGAGCAAATGCAGACCCTTTGAAGTCATATTGCATGGTACCCATTCCATGGGTCTCAACTCTCCAAGTTTAAGGGATTCTTCCTTCAGCTAAAACATGCATGTGGAACACAGATTATGATCCACCGTGTGATCAGGAAACGTGTTCAAATGTGTCTCAGTTTTCGTCCCCTGGTACTCGGATGCAACACTCCAGACGCTTACTAACACTCTCCCCACTTGGAGAGTCAGTGCCTTTAACCTCCTGTATGGCCCAGTTTGCAATTTCTGCGGAAAATGTACAGGAATAGGGAGAACCAATGAGAAACTAGCTGGAGGTGTCTGGACGGGCAAATTTAACTCTCATTTCCCACCAGAAAGAGGAATTAACCAAAGGCTCAGCGTGCCGTGCCGGAACCACACTAGGGCCTGAAGCAATCCTGCGGTGTTGCGGCCAGCTCACAAGAAAGCGAGTTGAAGAAAGGAGCTCAGGGGCACTGTAATTCACAAACCTGCAGAGTTATAAATGACAGCTATCGTCCAAAAATATATTGAAGTAAGGCTGCCAAGAGGACTTGAAAGCGGGGCAGAATTGCAGGAATCCGATTTCAGGAGGTAGACGGGAATTGCATGTAAAGCATAGGAAAAGAGGCAGAACGTCCACAATGATGCACTTGGCCAAAAAGGGCGTATGCGTTTTTTCCTGAATATATTCAGGAAAAAACGCATACGCCCTTTTTGGCCAACCAAGAAAGCTTGCAAAGGAAATCTGCACTACAATGAAGTCTCACTGCCCCCCGGTCAAAAGGGCCATCTGAAAAAAGTGTAAAATCCAGAAAGGCAGGACAGGCCATGGAGAACTGGGAGCCTTGTTATGCTGGTGGGCGGGATGTAAATTGCCAACAGCCACTCTGGAGAAGTGTATGGTGTTTCCTGAAACATCTAAAAAACAAAGCAACAGAGCCTAGGGCACTTCCACTTATGGTCCTATAGCTTAGGGAAATTAAAATCAAAAAGACACAGCCACCCCAAAGGTTGGGACGGCTCTGTTTACAAGAACCTCGTTTACTGTACAAGTTCAATATCACAGAAAGCAAAAAATGGATAAAGAAGTTGTGGTACTTACGTACAATGCAATATCACTCAGCAATGAAATCTATGTCATCAGGCCCGTAGCAGCATAATGAGTGGATTCAGGTACGATGATTCTAAGTGAAATAAGTCACACAGAAAAAGAAACACCATAAGATATCACTACTACACGGAAGGTAAATTTGGCTACACAAGAACTGAATTACAAAACAGAACAGGGTCTCAAATGTAGAAAACCAACTTATGCTTGCTTGAGGGGAAAGGTGAGTTGGGGTGCTGCATGAAACCAGAGATTGAAATTAGCACAGATACCATTCCATAAGCCAAATATGTAATAGACAAGAGCTACTACTTGCTCAACGAAGTGGACTCAACACCCCATATTAAACGCCTAAGAATATACCTGACTAGAAATAATCTTAAAACCTACGGATTTATATGTCTCCGAAAGAGAATCAAGCGTGTGTACGGCTGCATAAACGCAGCAGTGATAGGATTGGTGAGGTTCGGTGAGCAAATGCAGACCCTTTGAAGTCATACTGCATGGTACCCATTCCATGGGTCTCAACTCTCCAGGTTTAAGGGATTCTTCCTTCAGCTGAAACATGCATGTGGAACACAGAATATGATCCACCGTGTGATCGGGAAACGTGTTCAAATGTGTCTCAGTTTTCGTCCCCTGGTACTCGGGTGCAACATTCAAGACGCTTTACTAACACTCTCCCCACTTGGAGAGTCAGTGCCTTTAACCTCCTGTTTGGCCCAGTTTGTAATTTCTGTGGAAAATGAACAGGAATAGGGAGAACGAAAGAGAGACTAGCTGGAGGTGTCTGGACGGGCAAATTTAACTCTCATTTCCCACCAGGAAGAGGAATTAACCAAAGGCTCATCGTGCCGTGCCGGAACTACACTAGGGCCTGAAGCAATCCTGCGGTGTTGCGGCCAGCTCACAAGAAAGCGAGTTGAAGAAAGGAGCTCAGGGGCACTGTAATTCACAAACCTGCAGAGTTATAAATGACAGCTATCGTCCAAAAATATATTGAAGTAAGGCTGCCAAGAGGACTTGAAAGCGGGGCAGAATTGCAGGAAATCGATTTCAGGAGGTAGACTGGAATTGCATGTAAAGCATAGGAAAAGAGGCAGAACGTCCACAATGATGCACTTGGCCAAAAAGGGCGTATGCGTTTTTTCCTGAATATATTCAGGAAAAAACGCATACGCCCTTTTTGGCCAACCAAGCAAGCTTGCAAAGGATATCTGCACTACAATGGAGTCTCACTGCCCCCCGGTCAAAAGGGCCATCTGAAAAAAGTGTAAAATCCAGAAAGGCAGGACAGGCCATGGAGAACTGTGAGCCTTGTTATGCTGATGGGCGGGATGTAAATTGCCAACAGCCACTCTGGAGAAGTGTATGGTGTTTCCTGAAACATCTAAAAAACAAAGCAACAGAGCCTAGGGCACTTCCACTTATGGTCCTATAGCTTAGGGAAATTAAATTCAAAAAGACACAGTCACCCCAAATTTGGGACGGCTCTGTTTACAAGAACCTCGTTTACGGTACAAGTTCAATATCACAGAAAGCGAAAAATGGATAAAGAAGTTGTGGTACTTACGTACAATGCAATATCACTCAGCAATGAAATCTATGTCATCAGGCCCGTAGCAGCATAATGAGTGGATTCAGGTATGATGATTCTAAGTGAAATAAGTCACACAGAAAAAGAAACACCATAAGATATCACTACTACACGGAATGTAAACTTGGCTACACAAGAACTGAATTACAAAACAGAACAGGGTCTCAAATGTAGAAAACCAACTTATGCTTGCTTAAGGGGAAAGGTGAGTTGGGGTGCTGCATAAAACCAGAGATTGAAATTAGCACAGATACCGTTCCATAAGCCAAATATGTAATAGACAAGAGCTACTCCTTGCTGAACGAAGTGGACTCAACACCCCATATTAAACGCCTAAGAATATACCTGACTAGAAATAATCTTAAAACCTACGGATTTATATATCTCCGAAAGAGAATCAAGCGTGTGTACAGCGGCATAAACGCAGCAGTGATAGGATTGGTGAGGTTCGGTGAACAAATGCAGACCCTTTGAAGTCATATTGCATGGTACCCATTTCATGGGTCTCAACTCTCCAGGTTTAAGGGATTCTTCCTTCAGCTAAAACATCCATGTGGAACCCAGAGTATGATCCACCGTGTGATCGGGAAACGTGTTCAAATGTGTCTCGTTTTCGTCCCTGGTACTCGGGTGCAACATTCCAGATGCTTTACTAACACTCTCCCCAGTTGGAGAGTCAGTGCCTTTAACCTCCTGTTTGGCCCAGTTTGTAATTTCTGTGAAAAATGAACAGGAATAGGGAGAACGAAAGAGAGACTATCTGGAGGTGTCTGGACGGGCAAATTTAACTCTCATTTCCCACCAGGAAGAGGAATTAACCAAAGGCTCAGCGTGCCGTGCCGGAACTACACTAGGGCCTGAAGCAATCCTGCGGTGTTGCGGCCAGCTCACAAGAAAGCGAGTTGAAGAAACGAGCTCAGGGGCACTGTAATTCACAAACCTGCAGAGTTATAAATGACAGCTATCGTCCAAAAATATATTGAAGTAAGGCTGCCAAGAGGACTTGAAAGCGGGGCAGAATTGCAGGAAATCGATTTCAGGGGGTACACTGGAATTGCATGTAAAGCATAGGAAAAGAGGCAGAACGTCCACAATGATGCACTTGGCCAAAAAGGGTGTATGCGTTTTTTCCTGAATATATTCAGGAAAAAACGCATACGCCCTTTTTGGCCAACCAAGCAAGCTTGCAAAGGAAATCTGCACTACAATGAAGTCTCACTGCCCCCCGGTCAAAAGGGCCATCTGAAAAAAGTGTAAAATCCAGAAAGGTAGGACAGGCCATGGAGAACTGGGAGCCTTGTTATGCTGGTGGGCGGGATGTAAATTGCCAACAGCCACTCTGGAGAAGTGTACGGTGTTTCCTGAAACATCTAAAAAACAAAGCAACAGAGCCTAGGGCACTTCCACTTATGGTCCTATAGCTTAGGGAAATTAAAATAAAAAAGACACAGCCACCCCAATGTTTGGGACGGCTCTGTTTACAAGAACCTCGTTTACGGTACAAGTTCAATATCACAGAAAGCGAAAAATGGATAAAGAAGTTGTGGTACTTACGTACAATGCAATATCACTCAGCAATGAAATCTATGTCATCAGGCCCGTAGCAGCATAATGAATGGATTCAGGTATGATGATTCTAAGTGAAATAAGTCACACAGGAAAAGAAACACCATAAGATATCACTACTACACGGAAGGTAAACTTGGCTACACAAGAACTGAATTACAAAACAGAACAGGGTCTCAAATATAGAAAACCAACTTATGCTTGCTTAAGGGGAAAGGTGAGTTGGGGTGCTGCATGAAACCAGAGATTGAAATTAGCACAGATACCGTTCCATAAGCCAAATATGTAATAGACAAGAGCTACTCCTTGCTCAACGAAGTGGACTCAACACCCCATATTAAACGCTTAAGAATACACCTGACTAGAAATAATCTTAAAAACTACGGATTTATATGTCTCCGAAAGAGAATCAAGCGTGTGTACAGCGGCATAAACGCAGCAGTGATAGGATTGGTGAGGTTCGGTGAGCAAATGCAGACCCTTTGAAGTCATATTGCATGGTACCCATTCCATGGGTCTGAACTCTCCAAGTTTAAGGGATTCTTCCTTCAGCTAAAACATGCATGTGGAACACAGATTATGATCCACCGTGTGATCAGGAAACGTGTTCAAATGTGTCTCAGTTTTCGTCCCCTGGTACTCGGGTGCAACACTCCAGACGCTTTACTAACACTCTCCCCACTTGGAGAGTCAGTGCCTTTAACCTCCTGTATGGCCCAGTTTGCAATTTCTGCGGAAAATGTACAGGAATAGGGAGAACCAATGAGAAACTAGCTGGAGGTGTCTGGACGGGCAAATTTAACTCTCATTTCCCACCAGAAAGAGGAATTAACCAAAGGCTCAGCGTGCCGTGCCGGAACCACACTAGGGCCTGAAGCAATCCTGCGGTGTTGCGGCCAGCTCACAAGAAAGCGAGTTGAAGAAAGGAGCTCAGGGGCACTGTAATTCACAAACCTGCAGAGTTATAAATGACAGCTATCGTCCAAAAATATATTGAAGTAAGGCTGCCAAGAGGACTTGAAAGCGGGGCAGAATTGCAGGAATCCGATTTCAGGAGGTAGACGGGAATTGCATGTAAAGCATAGGAAAAGAGGCAGAACGTCCACAATGATGCACTTGGCCAAAAAGGGCGTATGCGTTTTTTCCTGAATATATTCAGGAAAAAACGCATACGCCCTTTTTGGCCAACCAAGAAAGCTTGCAAAGGAAATCTGCACTACAATGAAGTCTCACTGCCCCCCGGTCAAAAGGGCCATCTGAAAAAAGTGTAAAATCCAGAAAGGCAGGACAGGCCATGGAGAACTGGGAGCCTTGTTATGCTGGTGGGCGGGATGTAAATTGCCAACAGCCACTCTGGAGAAGTGTATGGTGTTTCCTGAAACATCTAAAAAACAAAGCAACAGAGCCTAGGGCACTTCCACTTATGGTCCTATAGCTTAGGGAAATTAAAATCAAAAAGACACAGCCACCCCAAAGTTTGGGACGGCTCTGTTTACAAGAACCTCGTTTACGGTACAAGTTCAATATCACAGAAAGCAAAAATGGATAAAGAAGTTGTGGTACTTACGTACAATGCAATATCACTCAGCAATGAAATCTATGTCATCAGGCCCGTAGCAGCATAATGAGTGGATTCAGGTATGATGATTCTAAGTGAAATAAGTCACACAGAAAAAGAAACACCATAAGATATCACTACTACACGGAAGGTAAACTTGGCTACACAAGAACTGAATTACAAAACAGAACAGGGTCTCAAATGTAGAAAACCAACTTATGCTTGCTTGAGGGGAAACGTGAGTTGGGGTGCTGCATGAAACCAGAGATTGAAATTAGCACAGATACCGTTCCATAAGCCAAATATGTAATAGACAAGAGCTACTCCTTGCTCAACGAAGTGGACTCAACACCCCATATTAAACGCCTAAGAATATACCTGACTAGAAATAATCTTAAAACCTACGGATTTATATGTCTCCGAAAGAGAATCAAGCGTGTGTACGGCTGCATAAACGCAGCAGTGATAGGATTGGTGAGGTTCGGTGAGCAAATGCAGACCCTTTGAAGTCATACTGCATGGTACCCATTCCATGGGTCTCAACTCCCCAGGTTTAAGGGATTCTTCCTTCAGCTGAAACATGCATGTGGAACACAGAGTATGATCCACCGTGTGATCGGGAAACGTGTTCAAATGTGTCTCAGTTTTCGTCCCCTGGTACTCGGGTGCAACATTCAAGACGCTTTACTAACACTCTCCCCACTTGGAGAGTCAGTGCCTTTAACCTCCTGTTTGGCCCAGTTTGTAATTTCTGTGGAAAATGAACAGGAATAGGGAGAACGAAAGAGAGACTAGCTGGAGGTGTCTGGACGGGCAAATTTAACTCTCATTTCCCACCAGGAAGAGGAATTAACCAAAGGCTCATCGTGCGGTACCGGAACTACACTAGGGCCTGAAGCAATCCTGCGGTGTTGCGGCCAGCTCACAAGAAAGCGAGTTGAAGAAAGGAGCTCAGGGGCACTGTAATTCACAAACCTGCAGAGTTATAAATGACAGCTATCGTCCAAAAATATATTGAAGTAAGGCTGCCAAGAGGACTTGAAAGCGGGGCAGAATTGCAGGAAATCGATTTCAGGAGGTAGACTGGAATTGCATGTAAAGCATAGGAAAAGAGGCAGAACGTCCACAATGATGCACTTGGCCAAAAAGGGCGTATGCGTTTTTTCCTGAATATATTCAGGAAAAAACGCATACGCCCTTTTTGGCCAACCAAGCAAGCTTGCAAAGGATATCTGCACTACAATGAAGTCTCACTGCCCCCCGGTCAAAAGGGCCATCTGAAAAAAGTGTAAAATCCAGAAAGGCAGGACAGGCCATGGAGAACTGGGAGCCTTGTTATGCTGATGGGCGGGATGTAAATTGCCAACAGCCACTCTGGAGAAGTGTATGGTGTTTCCTGAAACATCTAAAAAACAAAGCAACAGAGCCTAGGGCACTTCCACTTATGGTCCTATAGCTTAGGGAAATTAAATTCAAAAAGACAGAGTCACCCCAAATTTGGGACGGCTCTGTTTACAAGAACCTCGTTTACGGTACAAGTTCAATATCACAGAAAGCGAAAAATGGATAAAGAAGTTGTGGTACTTACGTACAATGCAATATCACTCAGCAATGAAATCTATGTCATCAGGCCCGTAGCAGCATAATGAGTGGATTCAGGTATGATGATTCTAAGTGAAATAAGTCACACAGAAAAAGAAACACCATAAGATATCACTACTACACGGAATGTAAACTTGGCTACACAAGAACTGAATTACAAAACAGAACAGGGTCTCAAATGTAGAAAACCAACTTATGCTTGCTTAAGGGGAAAGGTGAGTTGGGGTGCTGCATAAAACCAGAGATTGAAATTAGCACAGATACCGTTCCATAAGCCAAATATGTAATAGACAAGAGCTACTCCTTGCTCAACGCAGTGGACTCAACACCCCATATTAAACGCCTAAGAATATACCTGACTAGAAATAATCTTAAAACCTACGGATTTATATGTCTCCGAAAGAGAATCAAGCGTGTGTACAGCGGCATAAACGCAGCAGTGATAGGATTGGTGAGGTTCGGTGAGCAAATGCAGACCCTTTGAAGTCATAC
This sequence comes from Leucopleurus acutus, assembly GCF_964270905.1. Classification (NCBI taxonomy): domain Eukaryota; kingdom Metazoa; phylum Chordata; class Mammalia; order Artiodactyla; family Delphinidae; genus Leucopleurus; species Leucopleurus acutus. Next base: position 120,462,366 of record NC_139142.1, on the reverse strand, counting down.
TGCATGGTACCCATTCCATGGGTCTCAACTCTCCAGGTTTAAGGGATTCTTCCTTCAGCTGAAACATGCATGTGGAACACAGAGTATGATCCACCGTGTGATCAGGAAACGTGTTCAAATGTGTCTCAGTTTTCATCCCCTCGTACTCGGGTGCAACATTCAAGACGCTTTACTAACACTCTCCCCACTTGGAGAGTCAGTGTCTTTAAACTCCTGTTTGGCCAAGTTTGCAATTTCTGCGGAAAATGTACAGGAATAGGGAGAACCAATGAGAAACTAGCTGGAGGTGTCTGGACGGGCAAATTTAACTCTCATTTCCCACCAGAAAGAGGAATTAACCAAAGGCTCAGCATGCCGTGCCGGAACCACACTAGGGCCTGAAGCAATCCTGCGGTGTTGCGGCCAGCTCACAAGAAAGCGAGTTGAAGAAAGGAGCTCAGGGGCACTGTAATTCACAAACCTGCAGAGTTATAAATGACAGCTATCGTCCAAAAATATATTGAAATAAGGCTGCCAAGAGGACTTGAAAGCGGGGCAGAATTGCAGGAAACCGATTTCAGGAGGTAGACAGGAATTGCATGTAAAGCATAGGAAAAGAGGCAGAACGTCCACAATGATGCACTTGGCCAAAAAGGGCGTATGTGTTCTTTCCTGAATATATTCAGGAAAAAACGCATACGCCCTTTTTCGCCAACCAAGCAGGCTTGCAAAGGAAATCTACACTACAATGAAGTCTCACTGCCCCCCGGTCAAAAGGGCCATCTGAAGAAAGTGTAATATCCAGAAAGGCAGGACTTGGCATGGAGAACTGGGAGCCTTGTTATGCTGATGGGCGGGATGTAAATTGCCAACAGCCACTCTGGAGAAGTGTATGGTGTTTCCTGAAACATCTAAAAAACAAAGCAACAGAGCCTAGGGCACTTCCACTTATGGTCCTATAGCTTAGGGAAATTAAAATCAAAAAGAAACAGCCTCCCCAAACTTTGGGACAGCTCTGTTTACAAGAACCTCGTTTACTGTACAAGTTCAATATCACAGAAAGCGAAAAATGGATACAGAATTTGTGGTACTTACGTACAATGCAATATCACTCAGCAATGAAATCTATGTCATCAGGCCCGTAGCAGCATAATGAGTGGATTCAGGTATGATGATTCTAAGTGAAATAAGTCACACAGAAAAAGAAACATCATAAGATATCACTACTACACGGAATGTAAACTTGGCTACAAAGGAACTGAATTACAAAACAGAACAGGGTGTCAAATGTAGAAAACCAACTTATGCTTGCTTAAGGGGAAAGGTGAGTTGGGGTGCTGCATGAAACCAGAGATTGAAATTAGCACAGATACCGCTCCATAAGCCACATATGTAATAGACAACAGCTACACCTTGCTCAACGAAGTGGACTCAACACCCCATATTAAACGCCTAAGAATATACTTGACTAGAAATAATCTTAAAACCTACGGATTTATATGTCTCCGAAAGAGAATCAAGCGTGTGTACAGCAGCATAAACGCAGCAGTGATAGGACTGGTGAGGTTCGGTGAGCAAATGCAGACCCTTTGAAGTCATATTGCATGGTACCCATTCCATGGGTCTCAACTCTCCAAGTTTAAGGGATTCTTCCTTCAGCTAAAACATGCATGTGGAACACAGAGTATGATCCACCGTGTGATCAGGAAACGTGTTCAAATGTGTCTCAGTTTTCGTCCACTGGTACTCGGGTGCAACACTCCAGACGCTTTACTAACACTCTCTCCACTTGGAGAGTCAGTGCCTTTAACCTCCTGTATGGCCCAGTTTGCAATTTCTGCGGAAAATGTACAGGAATAGGGAGAACCAATGATAAACTAGCTGGAGGTGTCTGGACGGGCAAATTTAACTCTCATTTCCCACCAGGAAGAGGAATTAACCAAAGGCTCAGCGTGCCGCGCCGGATCCACACTAGGGCCTGAAGCAATCTTGTGGTGTTGCGGCCAGCTCACAAAAAAGCGAGTTGAAGAAAGGAGCTCAGGGGCACTGTAATTCACAAACCTGCAGAGTTATAAATGACAGCTATCGTCCAAAAATATATTGAAGTAAGGCTGCCAAGAGGACTTGAAAGCGGGGCAGAATTTCAGGAAATCGATTTCAGGAGGTACACTGGAATTGCATGTAAAGCATAGGAAAAGAGGCAGAACGTCCACAATGATGCACTTGGCCAAAAAGGGCGTATGCGTTTTTTCCTGAATATATTCAGGAAAAAACGCATACGCCCTTTTTGGCCAACCAAGCAAGCTTGCAAAGGATATCTGCACTACAATGAAGTCTCACTGCCCCCCGGTCAAAAGGGCCATCTGAAAAAAGTGTAAAATCCAGAAAGGCAGGACAGGCCATGGAGAACTGGGAGCCTTGTTATGCTGGTGGGCGGGATGTAAATTGCCAACAGCCACTCTGGAGAAGTGTATGGTGTTTCCTGAAACATCTAAAAAACAAAGCAACAGAGCCTAGGGCACTTCCACTTATGGTCCTATAGCTTAGGGAAATTAAAATCAAAAAGACACAGTCACCCCAAAGTTTTGGACGGCTCTGTTTACAAGAACCTCGTTTACGGTACAAGTTCAATATCACAGAAAGCGAAAAATGGATAAAGAAGTTGTGGTACTTACGTACAATGCAATATCACTCAGCAATGAAATCTATGTCATCAGGCCCGTAGCAGCATAATGAGTGGATTCAGGTATGATGATTCTAAGTGAAATAAGTCACACAGAAAAAGAAACATCATAAGATATCACTACTACATGGAATGTAAACTTGGCTACACAGGAACTGAATTACAAAACAGAACAGGGTGTCAAATGTAGAAAACCAACTAATGCTTGCTTAAGGGGAAAGGTGAGTTGGGGTGCTGCATGAAACCAGAGATTGAAATTAGCACAGATACCGATCCATAAGCCAAATATGCAATAGACAAGAGCTACTCCTTGCTGAACGAAGTGGACTCAACACCCCATATTAAACGCCTAAGAATATACCTGACTAGAAATAATCTTAAAACCTACGGATTTATATATCTCCGAAAGAGAATCAAGCGTGTGTACAGCGGCATAAACGCAGCAGTGATAGGATTGGTGAGGTTCGGTGAACAAATGCAGACCCTTTGAAGTCATATTGCATGGTACCCATTCCATGGGTCTCAACTCTCCAGGTTTAAGGAATTCTTCCTTCAGCTAAAACATCCATGTGGAACCCAGAGTATGATCCACCGTGTGATCGGGAAACGTGTTCAAATGTGTCTCGTTTTCGTCCCTGGTACTCGGGTGCAACATTCCAGATGCTTTACTAACACTCTCCCCACTTGGAGAGTCAGTGCCTTTAACCTCCTGTTTGGCCCAGTTTGTAATTTCTGTGAAAAATGAACAGGAATAGGGAGAACGAAAGAGAGACTATCTGGAGGTGTCTGGACGGGCAAATTTAACTCTCATTTCCCACCAGGAAGAGGAATTAACCAAAGGCTCAGCGTGCCGTGCCGGAACTACACTAGGGCCCGAAGCAATCCTGCGGTGTTGCGGCCAGCTCACAAGAAAGCGAGTTGAAGAAAGGAGCTCAGGGGCACTGTAATTCACAAACCTGCAGAGTTATAAATGACAGCTATCGTCCAAAAATATATTGAAGGAAGGCTGACAAGAGGACTTGAAAGCGGGGCAGAATTGCAGGAAACCGATTTCAGGGGGTAGACTGGAATTGCATGTAAAGCATAGGAAAAGAGGCAGAACGTCCACAATGATGCACTTGGCCAAAAAGGGCGTATGCGTTTTTTCCTGAATATATTCAGGAAAAAACGCATACGCACTTTTTGGCCAACCAAGCAAGTTTGCAAAGGAAATCTGCACTACAATGAAGTCTCACTGCCCCCCGGTCAAAAGGGCCATCTGAAAAAAGTGTAAAATCCAGAAAGGCAGGATAGGTCATGGAGAACTGGGAGCCTTGTTATGCTGATGGGCGGGATGTAAATTGCCAGCAGCCACTCTGGAGAAGTGTATGGTGTTTCCTGAAACATCTAAAAAACAAAGCAACAGAGCCTAGGGCACTTCCACTTATGGTCCTATAGCTTAGGGAAATTAAAATCAAAAAGACACAGCCACCCCAAAGTTTGGGCCGGCTCTGTTTACAAGAACCTCGTTTACGGTACAAGTTCAATATCACAGAAAGCGAAAAATGGATAAAGAAGTTGTGGTACTTACGTACAATGCAATATCACTCAGCAATGAAATCTATGTCATCAGGCCCGTAGCAGCATAATGAGTGGATTCATGTACGATGATTATAAGTGAAATAAGTCACACAGAAAAAGAAACATCATAAGATATCACTACTACATGGAATGTAAACTTGGCTACACAGGAACTGAATTACAAAACAGAACAGGGTGTCAAATGTAGAAAACCAACTTATGCTTGCTTAAGGGGAAAGGTGAGTTGGGGTGCTGCATAAAACCAGAGATTGAAATTAGCACAGATACCGTTCCATAAGCCAAATATGTAATAGACAAGAGCTACTCCTTGCTCAACGAAGTGGACTCAACACCCCATATTAATCGCCTAACAATATACCTGACTAGTAAGAATCTTAAAACCTATGGATTTATATGTCTCCGGAAGAGAATGAAGCGTGTGTACAGTGGCATAAACGCAGCAGTGATAGGATTGGTGAGGTTTGGTGAGCAAATGCAGACCCTTTGAAGTCATATTGCATGGTACCCATTCCATGGTTCTCAACTCTCCATGTTTAAGGGATTCTTCCTTCAGCTAAAACATGCATGTGGAACCAAAAGTATGATCCACCGTGTGATCGGGAAACGTGTTCAAATGTGTCTCAGTTTTCGTCCCCTGGTACTCGGGTGCAACATTCCAGACGCTTTACTAACACTCTCCCCACTTGGAGAGTCAGTGCCTTTAACCTCCTGTTTGGCCCAGTTTGCAATTTCTTCGGAAGATGAACAGGAATAAGGAGAAGCAATGGGAGACTATCTGTAGGTGTCTGGACGGGCAAATTTAACTCTCATTTCCCACCAGGAAGATAAATGAACCAAAGGCTCTGCGTGCCATGCTGGAACTAGATTCGGGCCTGAGGAGATCCTGCGGTGTTGCGGCCAGCTCACAAGAAAGCGAGTTGAAGAAAGGAGCTCAGGGGCACTGTAATTCAGAAACCTGCGGAGTTATAAATGACAGCTATCATCCAAAATTATACTGAAGTAAGGCTGCGATGAGGACTTGAATGCCGGGCAGAATTGCTGGAAACTGATTTCAGAACGTACACGGGAGTAGTTCTTAAAGCATAGGAAAAGAGACAGAACTTGGAAAATAATGCACTTGGCAAAAAAGGGCATATGTGTTTTATCCAGAGCTCTCATAACTGAGGGGAGGAGATTCCCAGCAGGCTCCAACTGCCACCTGAGGGCTCACATTGCCAAGGCAACGTGAGCATGCCAGGCAGGAGTTACCTCACAGCAGAGGTCCCACCTCACAGAAGGGTGAGAAACCCAGCCAACATCAGACTCTCACCAGAGGGCCCACATCACCAAGGGGATGGGAACCAGGCAGGAGTGTCTTCACATCAGTGGGGCCACATCATCGAAAGCTGAGGTACTCAGCACATGTGTCTTCAAACCAGAGGACCCACATCACCAAGGACCTCGGAGTGAGGCAGGCAGGAGTAACCTCACAACACTGGGCACATAGAATAAAAAAGTGAGGAATCCAGCAGTTGGAACCTCCCAGCAGGCGGCCCAGAGCACCGAGGCTATGGGATCCAGGCCACAGTGAACTCACAGAAGAGGACCCATGTCATGAAACTGAGCAAACCAGCCATTGGGACCTCAGAGCAGGAGGCCCACATCCCCATGGGGATGGAATTCTGGTAGGAGTGTCCTCGCACCACTGAGAACGTATCAGAAAATTTTGGGCGACCAGCAGTTAGGGCCTGACGCCAGAGGACCCTCATCACCAAGGGAAGGAGGCTCCCAGCAGGCTCCAACTGCCACCAGAGGGCTGACGTCGCCAAGGCGATGTGTGCCAACCAGGCACGAATGACCTCACAGCAGAGGGCCCACCTCAGAGAAGTGTGACGAACCCAGTCAGGATCAGACTCGCACCAGAGGGCCCACATCACCAAATGGATTGGAACCAGGCAGGAGTGTCCTCACATGAGTAGGGCCACATCATCTAAAGGTGAGGAACCCAGAACATGTGGCTTCAAACCATAGGACACCCATCACCAAGGGGCTGGGAGTGAGGCAGGCAGGAGGAGCCTCATAACAGAGGGCCCAAAAATAAGAAAGGTGAGGAATCCAGCAGTTGGAACCTCCCAGCAGGCGGCCCAGAGCACAGAGGCTAGAGGAACCAGGCCAGAGTGAACTAACACCAGACAGCCCACATCATGAAACTGTGAGCAACCCAGACATTGGGACCTCAGAGCAGAAGGCCCACATCCCCATGGTGATGGGAACATGACAGGAGTGTCCTGGCATCACTGGGCTCACATCAGAAAACGTGGGGTGCTCAGAAGTTAGGGCCTGACGCTAGAGGGCACTCATCACCGAGAGGAGGAGGCTCCCAGCAGGCTCCAGCTGCCACCAGAGGGCCAACGTCGCCAAGGCGATGTGTGCCAGTCTGGTAGGAGTGACCTCACAGCAGAGGGCCCACCTCACAGAAGGGTGAGGAACACAGCCAGGATCAGACTCTCACCAGAGGGCCCACATCACCAAGGGGATGGGAACCAGGCAGGAGTGTCCCCACACCAGTGGGACAACATCATCGAAAGGTGAGGATCCCAGCACATGTGTCCTCAAACCAGAGGAACCACATCACCAAGGGGTTCGGAATGAGGCTGGCAGGACTGGCCTCACAACACAGGGTCCATAGAATATAAAAGTTGAGGAATCCAGCAGTTGGAACCTCCCAGCAAGTGGCCCAGAGCACCGAGGCTATGGGATCCAGGCCGCAGTGAACTCACAGCAGAGGGCCCACATCATGAACCTGTGAGCAGCCCAGCTGTTGGGACCTCAGAACAGAAGGCCCACATCCCCATTGGGATGGGAACCTGGCAGGAGTGGCTTTGCACCACTTAGCACATATCAGAAAAAGTTAGGAGCCCAGCAGTTAGGGCCTGACGCCAGGGGGCCCTCATAACTGAGGGGAGGAGACTCCCAGCAGGTTCCAACTGCCAACAGAGGGCCCACATCTACAAGGTGGCATGCGCCAGCCAGGCAGTAGTGACCTCACAGCAGAGGGCCTATCTCACAGAAGGGTGAGGAACCGAGGCAGGATGAGACTCTCACCAGAGGGCCCACAACACCAAGGGGATGGGAACCAGTCAGGACTGTCCTCCCACCAGTGGGGCCACATCATCGAAAGGTGAGGAACCCAGCACATGTGGCCTCATATCAGAGGACATACATCACAAAGGGGATGGGAGTGAGGCAGGTAGGAGTAGCCTAAAAACAGAGGGCCCAAAGAATAAAAAAAGTGAGGAATCCAGCATTTGGAACCTCCCAGCAGGCGGCCGAGAGCACAGAAGCTATGGGATGCAGGCAGGAGTTAACTAACACCAGAGAGCCCACATCATGAAACTGTGAGCAACCCAGGCATTGGGACCTCAGAGCAGAAAGCCCACATCCCCATGGGGATGGGAACCTGACAGGAGTGTCCTGGCATCACTGGGCTCACATCAGAAAACGTGGGGAGCCCAGCAGTTAGAGCCTGATGCTAGAGGGCCGTCATCACCGAGGGCAGGAGGCTCCCAGCAGGTTCCATGTGCCAACAGAGGGCCCACGTCGCCAAGGTGATGTGTGCAAGTCAGGCAGGATTGACCTCACAGCAGAGGGCCTACCTCACAGAAGAGTGAGGAACCCAGCCAGGATAAGACTGTCACCAGAAGGCCCACATCACCAAGGGGATGGGAACCAGGCAGGAGTGTCCTCACACCAGTGGGGCCACATCATTGAAAGTTGCCTAACCCAGCACATGTGGCCTCAAACCAGAAGACCCACATCACGAAGGGGTTGCGAGTGAGGCAGGCAAGAGGAGCATCACAACACAGGACCCATAGAATACAAAAGTTGAGGAATCGAGCAGTTGGAACCTCCCAGCAGGCAGCCAAGACCACAGAGGCTATGGGATCCAGGCCACAGTGAACTAACACCAGAGAGCCCACATCATGAAATTGTGATCAACCCAGCCGTTGGAACCTCAGAGCAGAAGGCCCACATCCCCATGGGGATGGGAACCTAAGAGGAGTGCTTGAGCAACACTGGGCTCACTAAGAAAAGTTGGGGAGCCCAGCAGTTAGGGCCTGACGTCAGAGGGCCCTCATCACAGAGCTGAGGAGGCTCCCAGCAGGGTCCAATTGCCACCAGAGGGCTCATGTCAACAAGGCGAGGTGAGCAACCCAGGCAAGAGTTACCTGATAGTAGAGGGCCCACCTCACAGATGGGTGAGGAACCCAGCCAGGATCAGACTCTCACCAGAGGGCCCACATCACAAAGGGGATGGGACCCAGTCAGGATTATCCTCACACCAGTGGGGCCTCATCATCTTAAGGTGAGGAACCCAGCACATGTGTCCTCAAACCAGAGGACCCACATCACCAAGGGCCTTGGAGTGAGGCAGGCAGGAGTAGCCTCACAACACAGGGCACATAATATAAAAAACGTGAGGATTCCAGCATTTAGACCTTCCAGCAGGCGGCCCAGAACACCGAGGCTATGGGATCCAGGCCACAGTGAACTCACAGCAGAGGGCCCACATCACAAAACTGTGAGCAACCCAGGAGTTGAGACCTCAGCGCAGAAGGACCACATCCCCATGGGAATGGGAACCTGGCTGGAGTGTCCTCGCACCACTGGGCGCACATCAGAAAATGTGGGGAGCCCACCATTTAGGGCCTGACGCCAGAGGGCCGTCATCACCGAGAGGAGGAGGCGCCCTGCACGCTCCAACTGCCACCAGAGGGCTCACGTCTCCAAGGTGACGTGTGCCAGCCAGGCAGGAGTGACCTCACAGCAGAGGGCCTACCTCACAGAACGTTGAGGAACCCAGCCAGGATTAGACTCTCGCCAGAGGGCCCACCTCACCAAGGGGATGGGAACCAGGCAGGAGTGTCCTCACACGAGTGGGGTCACATCATCGAAAGGTGAGGAACGCAGCACATGTGGCCTCAAGCCATAGGACAGTCATCACCAAGGGGCTGGCAGTGAGGCAGGCAGGAGGAGCCTCACAACAGAGGGCACATAGAATAAAAAAGTTGAGGAATCCAGCAGTTGGAACCTCCCAGCAGGCGGCTCAGAGCACCGATGATAAGGGATCCTTGCCGGAGTGAACTCACAGCAGAGGGCCCACATCATGGTACTGTGAGCAAGCCAGCCGTTTTGACCTCAGAGCAGAAGGCCCATATCGCCATGGGGATGGGAACCTGGCAAGAGTCTCCTCACTCACTTGGCACACATCAGAAAATGTGGGGAGCCCAGCAGTTATGGCCTAAGGCAAGAGGGCCCTCATCACCGAGGGGAGGAGGATCCCAGCACACTCCAACTGCCACCAGAGGGCCCACGTCGCCAAGGTGACGTGTGCCAGACAGGCATGATTGACCTCACAGCAGAGGGCCCACCTCACAGAAGGGTGAGGAACCCAGCCAGAATCAGACTCTCACCTGAGGGCCCACATCAGCAAGGGGATGGGAACCAGTCAGGACTGTCTTCCCTCCAGTGGGGTCACATCATCGAAAGGTGCGGAACCCAGCACATGTGGCCTCAAATCAGAGGACACATATCACAAAGGGAATGGGAGTGAGGCAGGCAGGAGTAGCCTAAAAACAGAGGGCCCAAAGAATAAGAAAGGTGAGGAATCCAGCAGTTGGAACCTCCCAGCAGGTGGTCCAGAGCACAGAAGCTATGGGATGCAGGCAGGAGTGAACTAACAGCAGAGAGCCCACATCATGAAACTGTGAGCAACCCAGGCTTTGGGACCTCAGAGCAGAAGGCCCACACCCCAATGGGGATGTGAACCTGGCTGGAGTGTCCTCGCACCACTGGGCACACATCACAAAATGTGGGGAGCCCAGCAGTTAGGGCCTGATGCCAGAGGGCCCTCATCACCGAGGAGAGGAGGCTCCCAGCAGGCTCCAAGTGCCACCAGAGGGCTCATGTCCACAAGGCGAGGTGAGCAAGCCAGGCAAGAGTGACCTCACATCAGACGGCCCACCTCACAGATGGGTGAGGAACCCAGCCAGGATCAGACTCTCAACAGAGGGCCCACATCACCAAGGGGATGTGAACCAGGCAGGAGTCTCCTAAGACCATTGGTCCCACATCATCGAAATGTGAGGAACCCAGCACATGTGGCCTCAAACCAGACGACACACATCACGAAGGGGCTGGGAGTGAGGCAGGCAGGAGGATCCTCACAACAGAGGGCCCAAAAATTTAAAAAAGTGAGGAATCCAGCAGTTGGAACCTCCCAGCAGGCGGCCAAGAGCACAGAGGCTATGGGATCCAGGCTTCTGTGAACTAACACCAGAGAGCCCACATCATGAAAATGTGAACAACCCAGCCGTTGGGACCTCAGAGCAGAAGGCCCACATCCCCATGGAGATGGGATCCTAAGAGGAGTGCCAAAGCATCACTGGGCTCACTAAGAAAAGTTGGTGAGCCCAGCAGTCAGGGCCTGATGCAAGAGGGCCCTCATCACCGGGGGGAAGAGATTCCCAGCACGCTCCAACTGCCACCACACGGCTGACTTCACCAAGGCAATGTGTGCCAGCCATGCAGGAGTGACCTATCAGCAGAGGGTCTCCCTCACAGGTGGGTGAGGAACAAAGCCAGGAACAGACTCTCACCAGGGGGTCCACATAACCACGTGGATGAGAACCAAGCAGGAGTGTCCTCACACTAGTGGGGCCACATCATCGAAAGGTGAGGAACCCAGCAAAAGTGGCCACAAACCAGAGGACCCACATCACCAAGGGGTTGAGAGTGAGGTAGGTGTCTGGACGGGCATATTTAACACTCATTTCCCACCAGGAAGAGGAATTAACCAAAGGCTCAGCGTGCCCTGCCAGAAGCAGATTAGGGCCTGAAGCAGTCTTGCGGGTTTGCGGCCAGCTCACAAGAAAGCGAGTTGAAGAAAGGAGCTCAGGGGCCCTGTAATTCACAAACCTGCAGAGTTATAAATGACAGATAACGTCCAAAAATATATTGAAGTAAGGCTGCGAAGAGGACTTGAAAGCGGGGCAGAATTGCAGGAAACCGATTTCAGGAGGTAGACTGGATTTGCATTTAAAGCATAGGAAAAGAGGCAGAACATCGACAATGATGCACTTGGCAACAAAGGGCGTATGAGTTTGTTCCTGAATATATTCAGGAAAAAACACATACGCCCTTTTTGGCAAACCAAGCAAGCTTGCAATGGAAATCCGAACTACTATGAAGTGTCACTTCCCCCCGGTCTAAAGGGCCATCTGAGAAAAGTGTAAAATCCAGAAAGGCAAGACAGGCCATGGGGAAAAAGGAGCCTTGTTATGCTGATGGGCGGGATGTACATTGCCAACAGCCACTCTGGAGAAGTGTATGGTGTTTCCTGATACATCTGAAAAACAAAGCAACAGAGTCTAGGGCATTTCCACTTATGGTCCTATAGCTTAGGGAAATTAAAATCAAAAAGACACAGCCACCCCAAAATTTACAACGGCTCTGTTTACAGGAACCTCTTCTACAGTACAAGTTAAATATCCCAGAGAACAAATAATTGATAAAGAAGTTGCGGTACTTACGTACAACAGAATACCACTCAGCAATGAAATCTGTGTCACCAGGCCTGTACCAGCATAATGAGTGGATTGAGGCATGATGATTCTAAGTGAAATAAGTCACACAGAAAAAGAAACATCATAAGGTATCACTAATGCACGGAATGTAAACTTGGCTACACATGAACTGAATTACAAAACAGAACAGGGTCTCAAGTTTAGAAAACCAACTTATGCTTGCTTAAGGGGAAAGGTGAGTTGGGGTGCTGCATAAAACCAGAGTTTGAAATTAGCACAGATACCGTTCCATAAGCCAAATATGTAATAGACAAGACCTACCCCTTGCTCAACGAAATGGACTCAACAATGAGGTATCACCTCACACCTGTTAGAATGGGCATCATCTGAAAATCTACAAACAACAAATGCTGGAAAGGGTGTGGAGAAAAGGAAGCCTCTTCCACTATTGTTGGGAATATAAATTGATACAGTCACTATGGAGAACAATATGGAGTTTCTTAAGAAACTAATAATAGAATTACCATATGATACAGCAATCCCAGGACTGGACATATACCCAGACAAAACCATAAATCAAAAAGAGACATTCACCGCAATGTTTATTGCATCACTATTTACAATATCGAGGTAATGGAAGCAACCTAAATGCCCACAGACAGACGAATGCATAAAGATGTGGTACATATATAAAATGGAATATTACTAAGCCATGAAAGGAATGAAATTGGGTCATTTGTAGAGACGTCGATGGATCTAGAGACTGTCATACAGAGTGAAGTAAGTCAGAAAGAGAAAAACAAATCTTGTATATTCATGCATATATGTGGAACCTAGAAAAACTGTACAGATTAACCGTTTTGCAAGGCATAAATAGAGCAACAGATGTAGACAACAATCGTATGGACAACAAGGGGGGAAAGCTCTTGGAGGGGTGGTGGTGGGAGGAGTTGAGAGATTGGGATTGGCATGTAAACATTTATATGTATAAAATAGATAACCAATGAGAACCTGCTGTATAAAAATATAAAATAAAATTCAAAATTAAAAAGAAATAAAATTTAAAAAATAAAACAGAAAAAACAATTATTCCCTTCACATACATGTATTTATATGAATAAATTATTTCCATGCTTATATCTGTAAATACAAAAAAGAGGAATAAAATCTACCTTGAACCAAAAACGAAAAAGAGAAAAAAAAAACAGAACCCACCAGTTACTCAGAGGAAAACCGTATCAGGGCACTTGCTCCAGTTGTAAACAATTCTGAAGTTGGTCAGTGGTGGGGAATCGTCTCCCATTCAGCCAGCAGCCCCCACACAACAAGCGTCCTCATTGCAAAGCTGGGGCACCGTGCCGAGGCATCTGTGAGTAAACGTGAGCTGAACCCCAGGCCAGTTGCTGCTGAACTGTTCCCGCCCTTCCCAGGTAAAACACCTGAATATATACAAGGACTTGAAAGCCTAGAGGAAGGGCCATGGAGCCACACGAGTGACAGCATGCCAGCTGACTTGGTGCCTGCAGGCCAGCCAGGATGGTCCTGGCCCTGGGTGCTCTTCTGGAAGATTTCCATTTCCCTGCCTGAGATACCCGTCCTGTCCCTGCCCCCACTGCTTTTTTCCTTCCTCACCTCTGCCCAGGGAGAAATTCCAGCAGCAGGTATGGGTGACACATCCTCTTCTTTAGCAGGTGGCAGCCTGGCAACTGCTGCAGAAAGTCCAGCAGAGCCCCACTCACACTGGGCCACCCACAAAGCCGTGGCCTCTCACTCCCTCCCACCAGCCCAGCCCCGAGACTGCTGACAGGGCAGAGAAAATGGCGTCAGGCACAGCTGCAGGGGCTTTTGCTGCCTGGAGTGGTATTTATATTGATCTCAACCCAGGCACACCTGGGGAGGGCTGGCCGGCATGGTAAGGCTGCCCAGGTCAGCCAATCATCACCCCTCAGGGGCTCACAGTTGCAGAAAATGGAACTTGCTGAACCGGCCAGGTCCAAGGAACAGGTGTGGGCTCCTGAGAGTCAGGATAGACAAGGGGCTGCAGCTTTGGCTTGTTTTCTAATCATTTTATCTGGCCCATGAGTGGGAGACAACTTCAAGAAAACCCTCTCCTAATGAGAGGAACCCAGGAGTCAGGGAGAGGAGGGGTGGGTGGTGGTTGGAGACAGAGGCCTGGTGCCCTGGGTGCAGTGGAAGTCTCTGGAAGACCAGGTGGAGGGAGGCCACACAGAGTGATGCCCAGGGTCACAGACCTGTCGGAGCTGCTGTTTGTTAGTTCAAGTCCTGCTCTGAGGTGCTCTGTGTCAGCTCTGAGCGACAGGTGAGCTGGGGGTGCTCTTCAATGAGGGCTATGTGCACGGTTCCTGTGTGCCCAGCCCTGCCACGGTACCTGCAAGGGTAGCTCTGTATCCTGGGAGGGGCCTGACCATGAGAGCCCCGTGGGCTGGGTTGGGGGTGGGGTACCTGCCCAGGAGAGCTCCATATCCTGGGATTGGCCTGACCACGAGAGCCCCATGGGCTGCTGGGGACCTGGTAAAGGATGTCAGGACAGTCAGTGAAGCCACCGAGGATATACCTCCAGTTGCTCCTGATTCCTACACCCTGCTGGTCATTCTACCAACCACCAGGACATGGTATTCTGTATTAGTCTTCAATGATGCCTTCTTTTGTATTCCATTAGTCCCAGAGTCACAAGAAATTTTGGCTTGTGAGTGGCAGGACTCAACATACAACTAAAACAATACTTCCGGGCCGTCTTGCCCCAAGGGTTCAAAAATTCCCACACCATCTTTGGGGAAAGCTTAGCTAAAGACCGAAAAGTTCTACCTCTGGAAAAGGAAACCCTCCTTCAATATGCAGACGACATTCTGATTGCCAGCCCTACTAAGGAGGCCTCTGAACTACCAAGCCAATAAAGGATAGAAGTTGTCCAAGAAAAAGCTCAAATATCACAGACTGCAGTGACCTGCCTGGGCTTCATTCTCACACAAGGTCAGAGAAGCCCATCCCAGGAAAGGGAAGAAACCATTTGCAGCCTTACCCCTTTCTAAAACTAGAAGACAGCTTAGGGGTTCCTGGGGAGGCCAGGGTTTGCTGCTTCTGGATCCCTAACTACAGTCTACTAGCTGGGCCTCTATATGAAACACTGAAAGGAAAAGATGATGATCCTTTTGAACAGAATCCAGAAGTGGCCTTTCAAGAATGGAAAGAGCAGTCAATTCAGACCCTTGCCCTGGAACTCCCTAATTGAGCTAAACCCTTTGACCTTTCCATTCCCGGTGAAAGGTGAATCGCCATTGGAGAATTAGTGCAAAAACTGGGACCACTTGAAATGGAACAACGCAAGAATGCCATCCAGGTAGGATAAACTACAGTCACCAAGGGGCTTGGCCCACTGCCACATCTGGCCAAGATACTGGCGGTATCTAAAAACCTGGAAATCAGCAGCCCAAAAGGCCACCTCCCTCCTAAGGGAAAAGGACCCCACGTGGTGATCCTAATCACCAACCATGCCCTGAAGTTGCAGGGTTCGCTCCGTGGGCACACCGACCTCGAGTGAGGAGGCCCTCCAACTCCAACATCCAGAGAGATAACCGGGGGCAACAGGGCACCATGACGACTCGTGTGAACATCACTTGACCTGGAGTTTCTCTCATAAAACAACAATAGTGTGTCCCGAAGGAGTAGACTACTGCTTGCAGGACTTCCTGCACCTGGAGGGGAGCTAATAATCTTGGCGGGGGAACCGTATATCACACCGTCACCATAGAAAAGCCTACAGACACCGTGATGATGGTGGCCAATAAGACCGGCTGGACTCCTGTTTACTTCAAAAGGCTGTTGACTCAGTGGCCATCATGGTCCTTGATCACCACTGACCCTGGACTGTCTGGGAGTTGAGCGGGCAGGGCTCTGACACCTGGTGCTGTTTTTACATTAATTCAGGGGCCTAATTGAAGAAAGAGCAGACTACTGGTCAGAACATCTAGGCTGGCAGAAACGGTCAGCCTAAGGTGGCCGAACAAATGTGGGGCGGGGTGAAACCGGCCCCCACAGCGTCTCTGCACATCTCTTTCCTGGACCCTTAAAGGTCATTAGAATCTATAACACTTCCAATGCTGGTGCTCAGGCGGACGAGCAGGGAGGCAGGGGTCCTGGGGCCAATCAACGTCACCTGGAGGCTGCTGGGGAGAAGTTCTGACCCTCGTCCCCTGGTATGAGGGCTCCCAACTCAGCACTCAGCAGTTACAGAAGAAGGGTCTGCACCCTCAGCACTCCAAGAATGAGGAACGGGACAAAAGGCAGAGGAGAGGTTTGTCCCCAGCAAAGCCCATTAAAAATCCCTGGGAGATAAAAATAGAATGTGGGCAATAAAGTCAAGTCTGACCTTTTTTATCCTTTGTGCTTTGTCTAATTTCACGTGCTCCTAGGGTCCCGCATGCAGAGGTTCCACACCCGGCACTTCAGACCAGATTTCCTGGTGCAGAATGGCTGGGTCAACACCTCAGCTCCTGGGGCCCAGTGCAGACTCCGAGATATAGAGCCTGAGCTGCAGCCAACCCGGCCCTTGAGAGCTCCGCCCCCTCCCTCCCACTGACTCTGACAGGATCTCTACACAGCAGCCCAGCCCACAGCCCACGGGGTAGTGCATGCTCTCACCTCTCCTTCTCTGATGAAAATATAAAGTTTCCTTTGCTTGGGAACCAAACTCAGTCTCGATCTGTTGGCCCCAATGACACTGGGCAGGGGGACCCTTGTTGGGGTCCACTCTGGAGGATCAGTAACAGAAATTGAGACTATTGTAACTTCAATGAACAGATATGTGAGCCAAACTGTAGTTAACATAGAACAGTTTATAAGGCTCGGGTAAAATAAGATGTTTCTAACACTTCCATTTGATATTTCCATCACTTTATTATAAGCAAGTTCAGTGAAAAGGTTTGTCTTATTTGTCAGGTCAATATTAGAGAAATGAAGTGATTTCTTTCCAAGGATGTACATCTAATAATCTTGGTTAAAGCTTCAATCTTGTTTTAAATGCTTTTCCATTGAAAATGATACCTCTCTTTCAGCTCCCCCATTTCTGAGAAGTATAAAATCTTATAATTTATTATTACCAAAGGGGAAAGGTGGGAGGAGGGATAAATTAACAGTTTGGAATTAACACATACACACTGCTATGTATAAAATAGATCATCAACAAGGAACTACTGTATAGCACAGGGAACTACACTCAATATTGTGCAATAACCTATAAGGGGAAATAATCGGAAAAAGAATAGATATTTTTATTGACATCATCTATCAATGACAGTTAAAGTGTAACCTAAGGGAAGCCGGTGGTGAGTGCTTCTGACCCTGAAGACTTCAGTCATCTAAAGTTTGGACTCTGCCTACTTCCCAAGGCCCTTAATGAACATATGTGTAGCCGTAGCTTAAAAAACTCCCCAGTTTGGGTTTCGGGGAGACACTGATTTTGAAAAAGCCCTGGTGTTCTCCTTACATGAATGGGACTCTTCCTACTGCTAAAACATGTCTGTCACATCCAGAGGATGGTATACCGTCTGATCGGGAAGAGTTTGGAAAAGGCATCTCATCTCCTCATCTCCTGGTGCTCGGGTTCACCCCTCCAGCGTCTTTACTAACAGTCTCCCCACTTGGAGATGTCAACACTGTCAACATCCTGTTGCGTACAGTTTGGAATTTGTCCAGAGGATGAAGCGGAAGGATGAGGAACAATGAGAGACAAGTCCTAGGTGTTCAGACAGGCACATGTCACTCTAATTTCCAATCAGGAAGATGAATTGACCAAAGGCTAGGGTTGCCCATGGAAACAGTATAGGGCTTGAGGAAATCCCACTGCTTTGTGGCCAGTTCCCATAAACACAAGTTGAACAATGGAACTCAGGGGCAGTAAAATTCACGAAACTGCAGAGTTGAAAATATCTATCACTGAAAAATGTCTTGAGGAAAGTCAGAGAAAAGGATTGGCAAGCAAGGGAGAATGGCAGGAAAGGGATTTGAGGAGGTAGAAAGGACTCGCCATTAAGCACAAGAAAAGGGGCTGAACATTTCCGACATTGCAGTTGGCCAAAAAGGCTGTATGCGTTTTTTTCTGTATATATTCAAGAAAAGGGCATACACTTTTTTAGCCAACCAAACAGGTGGGCACTGGAAATCAATACTACAAAAGATATCACTTCGCATCAGTCAGAAGAGCCATCCTCATAAAGTGTAAACGCCAGAAATGCAGGACAGGGCAAGGAGAAGAGGGAGCCCTGTGAGGCTTATAGTGGAAATGTATATTGCCAACGGCCATTCTGGAGAAGTGTATTGTGTTTACTAAAGCATCTAAAAAATGAGCTACAGAGCATAGGGCACTTGCACTCATGGGCGTATATCTTGGGAAAAACAAAAATCGAGAGGACACAGGCACCCCAATGTTTACTGCCTCTCTGTTTAAAAGATCCTCGACTAGGATATAACTTAAATGTCTCTGGAGGGAAAAAATGGATAGAGATGTGGTACTTATGTAGAGTGGAATATTACTCAGCCTGGAAATCAATGAAATATGGCCAGTTGTAACAACTCCGGAGGAGTTACGTATGATCATTCTAAGTGACATAAATATGTAGAAAACACGCGTAAGGCTGCTAAACGGGAAAGGTGGGGAGGGGTGAGGCATCATCCAGGAGGTTGAAATTAGCAAAGATACCATTCCAAATACCAAACTGATAATCAACAAGGCCTACACGGTAGCTAAAAGAACTGCACTCAGCACACTCAAGTCACCGGAAAAGAATATCTATGACTGGTAAGAATCTGAAAAAGAAATTATTGATGTCTCTCTGTACGTGAATCAAGTGGATGTACAGCAGCAAGAAACAGAGTTTTGAAAATCAGCTGTAAACAACATAGTAATAAATTGAAAAAAATAAACGACAGAGAGACAGAGAAAACCTCTTACAACTTTTCCTCAGGGACGGTGATGCAACATGGATTGAACACATCTAGACCCACAGCAGGATGAGACATAAGGCTGGAAACTGTTCGCGCTAAGAGAAATGTGAGGTTGGGTGAGGAAATGCACACCCTTTAAAGTAATACTACCTGGTACCCATTCAATGGGTCCCAAATCTGCAGGTTCAAGGAATCTTCCTACAGCTAAAACATGCATGGAAAACCCAGAGGACTGTACACCATGTGATCAGGAGATGTGTCTAAAATGCACCTCATTTATCCTCTCCTGGTGCTCCTGTTCATCATTCCAGCCACGTTACTTAGAATCTCCCCACTTAGAGAATCAGCACATTTAAACTTCTGTTTCACACATTTTGCAAATTGTGAGGAGGATGAACGGGAACAGGGGGAACCAATGAGAGAATAGTTGTAGGGGTTTGGACGGGCACATGTCACTCTAATTACCCATTAAGAATAAGAATTAAAAAAAGGCTCAGCCCGCCTCGCCGGAGCCAAAATAGGGCCTGAAGCAATCCTGCGGTTTTGAGGCCAGCTCACAAAAGAGCAACTTAAAAAATGGAGCTCAGGGTCACTGCAATTCACAAACCTGCAGAGTTATAAATGAAAACTAACGTCCAAAAATATGTTGAGGTAAGGCAAAGAAGAGGATCTGAATGCAAGACAGAATTGCAAGAAACAGATTTCAAGA
This sequence comes from Leucopleurus acutus, assembly GCF_964270905.1. NCBI lineage: Eukaryota > Metazoa > Chordata > Mammalia > Artiodactyla > Delphinidae > Leucopleurus > Leucopleurus acutus. Next base: position 120,442,889 of record NC_139142.1, on the reverse strand, counting down.
GATAGATTGGACTCGCCTTTAAAGCACATGAAAAGCGGCAGAATTTCGACAATGATGCAGTTGGCCCAAAAGGGAGTATGCGTTATTTCCTGAATATATCCAGGAAAAAACGCATACGCACTTTATGGGCAACCAAGCAAGCAAGCAATGCAAATGTGCACAACAAAGAAGTCTCATTTCCCACCGGTCAAAAGGGCCATCCGAAAAAATTGTAAAAACCAGAAATGCAGGACAGGCCATGGAGAACAGGGAGCCTTTATACGCTGATGGACAGTGTGTGAACTGCCGAGAGCCACTCTGGAGAAGTGTATGGTGGTTCCTAAATCATCTAAAAAACAGAGCGACAGAGCATAGGGCACTTCCAATCACGGGAGTATATCTAGGGAAGTCTAAAAATCAACAAGACACAAGCACACCACAGTTTAGGGCTACTCTGTTTACAAGAACCTCAACTTCAGTACACCTTAAATATCCCAGGAAAGAGAACAATGGATAAAGAAAATGTGGTACTTATGTACAATGGAATATCTCTTCACCATGAAATCAATGTAATAAGGCTAGTAGAAGGATAAAGAGTGGATTGAGGTCCGATAATACTACTTGAAATAAGTCAAACAGAAAAAGAAACATATCATAAGATATCACTTATAGAGGGAGGATAAATATGGCTGCACAAAAAATGAATTACAAAACAGAACAGTGTCTCACATTTAGAAAACACACTTATGTCAGCTTAAGGGGAAAGGAGAGGTGGGGTGATGCATAAAACCAGAGTTTGAAATTAGCACAGATACCGTTCAATAAACCAAATAGGTATCAGACAAGATCTACACCTCGCTCAATGAACTGGCCTCAACACACCCTATACACCGCAGAGAAATATATCTGAGTAATAAGAATCTTAAAACCCATGTATTGATATATCTCCATAAGGGAATCAAGTGTGCGCAGAGCGGCACAAACACAGCAGTGAAAATGAGCTAAACCCCATTATAGAAATAAATTTTAAAACCAAAACGCAGAAACAATGAAAGAGAGAAAAATTCTTACAAAATTCGCTCAGGGGCTGTGATGCAACCTGGAATGACCACATATAAACCCACAGCTGGATAAGACATAAGGCTGGACACTTGGGGCTGAAAGGATTGGAGAGCTTTGGTGAGCAACTGCCGAAAGTTTAATGCAATACTTCATGCTACTTATTCCAAGGGTCCCAACACTCCAAGTTGAAGGGAATCTTCCTACAGCTAAACCATGCATGGGAAATCCAGCGGATGGTATACCATATGATCGGGAAAGGTTTCTAAAATGCACCTCATTTTCCTCTCCTGGGGCTCCGGATCAACATTCCAGCCACTTTACTAACAACATCTCCACATGGAGAGTCAATGCCTTTAAGTTCCGGTATCGCACAGTCTGCAGTTAGTGCGGAGGATGAATGGGAATAGGGGGAACCAGTGAGAAAATAGCTGTAGCGGTTTCAATGGGCACATGTCACTCTAATTTCACATCAGGAAGAAGAATTAACCAAAGGCAGAGCAAGGCGCCCCAGAAGAAGAATAGGGCCTGAAGAAATCCTGTGGATATGAGGCAAGATCACAAAAATAAGAGCTGAAAAATGAAGCTAAGGGCCACTGCAATTCAAAAACCTGCAGAGTTATAAAGGCCAACTATTCTCCAAAAGTATATTGAGGTAAGGCTATGAAGAGGCACTGAGAGCAAGGCAGAACTGCAGGAAACCGATTTCAGGAGGTAGACAGGAATTGTACTGAAAACATATGAAAACACTCAGAACGTCGACAATGATGCACTTGGCCAAAAAGGGCGTATGCGTTTTTTCCTGAATATATTCAGGAAGAAACGCATACGCCCTTTCTGGCCAACCAAGCAAGCTCTCAAAGGAAATCTGCACTACAATGAAGTCTCACTTCACCCCGGTCAAAGGGCCATCTGAAAAAAGTGTAAAATCTAGAAAGGCAGGACAGGCCATGGAGAACTGGGAGCCTTGTTATGCTGATGGGCGGGATGTAAATTGCCAGCAGCCACTCTGGAGAAGTGTATGGTGTTTCCTGAAACATCTAAAAAACAAAGCAACAGAGCCTAGGGCACTTCCACTTATGGTCCTATAGCTTATGGAAATTAAAATCAAAAAGACACAGCCACCCCAAAGTTTGGGACGGCTCTGTTTACAAGAACCTCGTTTACGGTACAAGTTCAATATCACAGAAAGCGAAAATGGATAAAGAAGTTGTGGTACTTACGTACAATGCAATATCACTCAGCAATGAGATCTATGTCATCAGGCCCATAGCAGCATAATGAGTGGATTCAGGTACGATGATTCTAAGTGAAATAAGTCACACAGAAAAAGAAACACCATAAGATATCACTACTACACGGAAGGTAAACTTGGCTACACAGGAACTGAATTACAAAACAGAACAGGGTCTCAAATGTAGAAAACCAACTTATGCTTGCTTAAGAGGAAAGGTGAGTTGGGGTGCTGCATGAAACCAGAGATTGAAATTAGCACAGATACCGTTCCATAAGACAAATATGTAATAGACAACAGCTACTCCTTGCTCAACGAAGTGGACTCAACACCCCATATTAAACGCCTAAGAATATAACTGACTAGTAAGAATCTTAAAACCTATGGATTTATATGTCTCCGAAAGAGAATCAAGCATGTGTACAGCGGCATAAACGCAGCAGTGATAGGATTGGTGAGGTTCGGTGAGCAAATGCAGACCCTTTGAAGTCATATTGCATGGTACCCATTCCATGATCTCAACTCTCCAGGTTTAAGGGATTCTTCATTCAGCTAAAACATGCATGTGGAACCCAGAGTATGATCCACGGTGTGATCGGGAAACGTGTTCAAATGTGTCTCAGTTTTCGTCCCCTGGTACTCGGGTACAACATTCCAGACGCTTTACTAACACTCTCCCCACTTGGAGAGTCAGTGCCTTTAACCTCCTGTTTGGCCCAGTTTGCAGTTTCTGTGGAAGATGAACAGGAAGATGGAGAACCAAGGAGAGACTAGCTGGAGGTGTCTGGAAGGGCAAATTTAACTCTCATTTCCCACCAGGAAGAGGAATTAACCAAAGGCTCAGCGTGCCATGCCGGAACCACACTAGGGCCTGAAGCAATCCTGTGGTGTTGCGGCCAGCTCACAAAAAAGCGAGTTGAAGAAAGGAGCTCAGGGACACTGTAATTCACAACCCTACAGAGTTATAAATGACACTTATCGTCCAAAAATATATTGAAGTAAGGCTGCCAAGTGGACTTGAAAGCGGGGCAGAATTGCAGGAAACCGATTTCAGGAGGTAGACTGGAATTGCATGTAAAGCATAGGAAAAGAGGCAGAACGTCCACAATGATGCACTTGGCCAAAAAGGGCGTATGCGTTTTTTCCTGAATATAGGAAAAAACGCATACGCCCTTTTTGGCCAACCAAGCAAGCTTGCAAAGGAAATCTGTACTACAATGAAGTCTCACTGCCCCCCGGTCAAAAGGGCCATCTGAAAAAAGTGTAAAATCCAGAAAGGCAGGACAGGCCATGGAGAACTGGGAGCCTTGTTATGCTGATGGGCGGGATGTAAATTGCCAGCAGCAACTCTGGAGAAGTGTATGGTGTTTCCTGAAACATCCAAAAATCAAAGCAACAGAGCCTAGGGCACTTCCACTTATGGTCCTATAGCTTAGGGAAATTAAAATCAAAAAGACACAGCCACCCCAAGTTTGGGACGGCTCTGTTTACAAGAACCTCATTTACGGTACAAGTTCAATATCACAGAAAGCGAAAAATGGATAAAGAAGTTGTGGTACTTACGTACAATGCAATATCACTCAGCAATGAAATCTATGTCATCAGGCCTGTAGCAGCATAATGAGTGGATTCAGGTACGATGATTCTAAGTGAAATAAGTCACACAGGGCTTACCTGGTGGCGCAGTGGTTGAGAGTCCGCCTGCCGATGCAGAGGACATGGGTTCGTGCCCCGCTCCGGGAAGGTCCCACATGCCGCGGAGCGGCTGGGCCTGTGAGCCATGGCCGCTGAGCCTGCGCGTCCGGAGCCTGTGCTCTGCAACAGGAAAGACCACAACAGTGACAGGCCCACGTACCGCAAAAAAAAAAAATAAATAAATAAATTAAAAAAAATTAAAAAATAAAAAAATAAGTCACACAGAAAAAGAAACATCATAAGATATCACTACTACATGGAATGTAAACTTGGTTACACAGGAACTAAATTACTAAACAGAACAGAGTGTCAAATGTAGAAAACCAATTTATGCTTGCTTAAGGGGAAAGGTGAGTTGGGGTGCTGCATACAACAAGAGATTGAAATTAGCACAGATACCGTTCCATAAGCCAAATATATAATAGACAAGTGCTACTCCTTGCTCAACGAACTGGACTCAACACCCCATATTAAACGCCTAACAATATACCTGACTAGTAAGAATCTTAAAAACTATGGATTTATATGTCTCCGAAAGAGAATCAAGCGTGTGTACAGCGGCATAAACGCAGCAGTGATAGGATTGGTGAGGTTCGGTGAGCAAATGCAGACCCTTTGAAGTCATATTGCATGGTACCCATTCCATGGGTCTCAACTATCCATGTTTAAGGGATTCTTCCTTCAGCTAAAACATGCATGTGGAACCCAGAGTATGATCCACCGTGTGATCGGAAAACGTGTTCAAATGTGTCTCAGTTTACGTCCCCTGGTACTCGGGTGCAACATTCCAGACGCTTTACTAACACTCTCCCCACTTGGAGAGTCAGTGTCTTTAAAATCCTGTTTGGCCCAGTTTGCAATTTCTGTGGAAAATGAACAGGAATAGGGAGAACCAATGAGAGACTAGCTGGAGGTGTCTGGACGGGCAAATTTAACTCTCATTTCCCACCAGGAAGAGGAATTAACCAAAGGCTCAGCATGCCGTGCCGGAAACAAACTAGGGCCTGAAGCAATCCTGCGGTGTTGCGGCCAGCTCACAAGAAAGCGAGTTGAAGAAAGGAGCTCAGGGGCACTGTAATTCACAAACCTGCAGAGTTATAAATGACAGCTATCTTCCAAAAATATATTGAAGTAAGGCTGCCAAGAGGAGTTGAAAGCGGGGCAGAATTGCAGGAAACCGATTTCAGGAGGTAGACTGGAATTGCATGTAAAGCATAGGAAAAGAGGCAGAACGTCCCCAATGATGCACTTGGCCAAAAAGGGCGTATGCGTTTTTTCCTGAATATATTCAGGAAAAAACGCATACGCCATTTTTGGCCAACCAAGCAAGCTTGCAAAGGAAATCTGCACTACAATGAAGTCTCACTGCCCCCCGGTCAAAAGGGCCATCTGAAAAAAGTGTAAAATCCAGAAAGGCAGGACACGCCATGGAGAACTGGGAGCCTTGTTATGCTGATGGGCGGGATGTAAATTACCAGCAGCCACTCTGGAGAAGTGTATGGTGTTTCCTGAAACATCCAAAAAACAAAGCAACAGAGCCTAGGGCAATTCCACTTATGGTCCTATAGCTTAGGGAAATTAAAATCAAAAAGACACAGCCACCCCAAACTTTGGGACGGCTCTGTTTACAAGAACCTTGTTCACCGTACAAGTTCAATATCACAGAAAGCGAAAAATGGATAAAGAAGTTGTGGTACTTACGTACAATGCAATATCACTCAGCAATGAAATCTATGTCATCAGGCCCGTAGCAGCATAATGAGTGGATTCAGGTACGATGATTCTAAGTGAAATAAGTCACACAGAAAAAGAAACATCATAAGATATCACTACTACACGGAATGTAAACTTGGCTACACAGGAACTGAATTACAAAACAGAACAGGGTGTCAAATGTAGAAAACCAACTTATGCTTGCTTCAGTGGAAAGGTGAGTTGGGGTGCTGCATAAAACCAGAGATTGAAATTAGCACAGACACCGTTACATAAGCCAAATATGTAATAGACAAGAGCTACTCCTTGCTCAACGAAGTGGACTCAACAACTCATATTAAACGCCTAAGAATATACCTGAGTAGTAAGAATCTTAAAACCTATGGATTTATATGTCTCCGAAAGAGAATGAAGCGTGTGTACAGCGGCATAAACGCAGCAGTGATAGGATTGGTGAGGTTCAGTGAGCAAATGCAGACCCTTTGAAGTCATATTGCATGGTACCCATTCCATGGGTCTCAACTCTCCATGTTTAAGGGATTCTTCCTTCAGCTAAAACATGCATGTGGAACCTAGAGTATGATCCACCGTGTGATCGGAAAACGTGTTCAAATGTGTCTCAGTTTACGTCCCCTGGTACTCGGGTGCAACATTCCAGACGCTTTACTAACACTCTCCGCACTTGGAGAGTCAGTGCCTTTAACCTCCTGTTTCGCCCAGTTTGCAATTTCTGTGGAAAATGAACAGGAATAGGGAGAACCAATGAGAGACTTGCTGGAGGTGTCTGGACGGGCAAATTTAACTCTCATTTCCCACCAGGAAGAGGAATTAACCAAAGGCGCAGCATGCCGTGCCGGAAAAAAACTAGGGCCTGAAGCAATCCTGCGGTGTTGCGGCCAGCTCACAAGAAAGCGAGTTGAAGAAAGGAGCTCAGGGGCACTGTAATTCACAAACCTGCAGAGTTATAAATGACAGCTATCTTCCAAAAATATATTGAAGTAAGGCTGCCAAGAGGAGTTGAAAGTTGGGCAGAATTGCAGGAAACCGATTTCATGAGGTAGACTGGAATTGCATGTAAAGTATAGGAAAAGAGGAAGAACGTCCACAATGATGCACTTGGCCAAAAAGGGCGTATGCGTTTTTTCCTGAATATATTCAGGAAAAAACGCATACGCCCTTTTTGGCCAACCAAGCAAGCTTGCAAAGGAAATCTGCACTACAATGAAGTCTCACTGCCCCCCGGTCAAAAGGGCCATCTGAAAAAAGTGTAAAATCCAGAAAGGCAGGACAGGCCATGGAGAACTGGGAGCCTTGTTATGCTGATGGGCGGGATGTAAATTACCAGCAGCCACTCTGGAGAAGTGTATGGTGTTTCCTGAAACATCCAAAAAACAAAGCAACAGAGCCTAGGGCACTTCCACTTATGGTCCTATAGCTTAGGGAAATTAAAATCAAAAAGACACAGCCACCCCAAAGTTTGGGACAGCTCTGTTTACAAGAATCTTGTTAAGGTACAAGTTCAATATCACAAAAGCGAAAAATGGATGAAGAAGTTGTGGCACTTACGTACAATGCAATATCACTCAGCAATGAAATCTTGTCATCAGGCCCGTCGCAGCATAATGAGTGGATTCAGGTACGAAGATTCTAAGTGAAATAAGTCACACAGAAAAAGAAAAATCATAAGATATCACTACTACACGGAATATAAACTTGGCTACACAAGAACTGAATTACAAAACAGAACAGGGTCTCAAATATAGAACACCAACTTATGCTTGCTTAAGGGGAAAGGTGAGTTGGGGTGCTGCATGAAGCCAGAGAGTGAAATTAGCACAGATACCGTTCCATAAGCCAAATATGCAATAGACAAGAGCTACTCCTTGCTGAACGAAGTGGACTCAACACCCCATATTAAACGCCTAAGAATATACCTGACTAGAAATAATCTTAAAACCTACGGATTTATATGTCTCCGAAAGAGTATCAAGCATGTGTAAGGCGGCATAAACGCAGCAGTGATAGGATTGGTGAGGTTCGGTGAGCAAATGCAGACCCTTTGAAGTCATATTGCATGGTACCCATTCCATGGGTCTCAACTCTCCAAGTTTAAGGGATTCTTCCTTCAGCTAAAACATGCATGTGGAACACAGAGTATGATCCACCGTGTGATCAGGAAACGTGTTCAAATGTGTCTCAGTTTTCGTGCCCTGGTACTCGGGTCCAATACTCCAGACGCTTTACTAACACTCTCCCCACTTGGAGAGTCAGTGCCTTTAACCTCCTGTATGGCCCAGTTTGCAATTTCTGCGGAAAATGTACAGGAATAGGGAGAACCAATGAGAAACTAACTGGAGGTGTCTGGACGGGCCAATATAACTCTCATTTCCCAGCAGGAAGAGGAATTAACCAAAGGCTCAGCGTGCCGTGCCGGAACCACACTAGGGCCTGAAGCAATCCTGCGGTGTTGCGGCCAGCTCACAAGAAAGCGAGTTGAAGAAAGGAGCTCAGGGGCACTGTAATTCACAAACCTGCAGAGTTATAAATGACAGCTATCGTCCAAAAATATATTGAAGTAAGGCTGCCAAGAGGACTTGAAAGTGGTGCAGAATTGCACGAAACCGATTTCAGGAGGTAGACTGGAATTGCATGTAAAGCATAGGAAAAGAGGCAGAACGTCCACAACGATGCACTTGGCCAAAAAGGGCGTATGCGTTTTTTCCTGAATATATTCAGGAAAAAACGCATACGCCCTTTTTGGTCAACCAAGAAAGCTTGCAAAGGAAATCTGCACTACAATGAAGTCTCACTGCCCCCCGGTCAAAAGGGTCATCTGAAAAAAGTATAAAATCCAGAAAGGCAGGACAGGCCATGGAGAACTGGGAGCCTTGTTATGCTGGTGGGCGGGATGTAAATTGCCAACAGCCACTCTGGAGAAGTGTATGGTGTTTCCTGAAACATCTAAAAAACAAAGCAACAGAGCCTAGGGCACTTCCACTTATGGTCCTATAGCTTAGGGAAATTAAAATCAAAAAGACACAGCCTCCCCAAACTTTGGGACGGCTCTGTTTACACGAACCTCGTTTACGGTACAAGTTCAATATCACAGAAAGCGAAAAATGGATACAGAAGTTGTGGTACTTACGTACAATGCAATATCACTCAGCAATGAAATCTATGTCATCAGGCCCGTAGCAGCATAATGAGTGGATTCAGATAAGATGATTCTAAGTGAAATAAGTCACACAGAAAAAGAAACATCATAAGATATCACTACTACACGGAATGTAAACTTGGCTACACAGGAACTGAATTACAAAACAGAACAGGGTCTCAAATGTAGAAAACTAACTTATGCTTGCTTAAGGGGAAAGGTGAGTTGGGGTGCTGCATGAAACCAGAGATTGAAATTAGCACAGATACCGCTCCATAAGCCAAATATGTAATAGACAACAGCTACACCTTGCTCAACGAAGTGGACTCAACACCCCATATTAAACGCCTAAGAATATACCTGACTAGAAATAATCTTAAAACCTACGGATTTATATGTCTCCGAAAGAGAATCAAGCGTGTGTACAGCGGCATAAACGCAGCAATGATAGGATTGGTGAGGTTCGGTGAGCAAATGCAGACCCTTTGAAGTCATATTGCATGGTACCCATTCCATGGGTCTCAACTCTCCAAGTTTAAGGGATTCTTCCTTCAGCTAAAACATGCATGTGGAACACAGAGTATGATCCACCGTGTGATCAGGAAACGTGTTCAAATGTAACTCAGTTTTCGTCCCCTGGTACTCGGGTGCAAAACTCCAGACTCTTTACTAACACTCTCTCCACTTGGAGAGTCAGTGCCTTTAACCTCCTGTATGGCCCAGTTTGCAATTTCTGCGGAAAATGTACAGGAATAGGGAGAACCAATGAGAAACTAGCTGGAGGTGTCTGGACGGGCAAATATAACTCTCATTTCCCACCAGGAAGAGGAATTAACCAAAGGCTCAGCGTGCCGTGCCAGATCCACACTAGGGCCTGAAGCAATCCTGCGGTGTTGCGGCCAGCTCACAAAAAAGCGAGTTGAAGAAAGGAGCTCAGGGGCACTGTAATTCACAAACCTGCAGAATTGTAAATGACAGCTATCATCCAAAAATATATTGAAGTAAGGCTGCCAAGAGGAATTGAAAGTGGTGCAGAATTGCACGAAACCGATTTCAGGAGGTAGACTGGAATTGCATGTAAAGCATAGGAAAAGAGGCAGAACGTCCACAATGATGCACTTGGCCAAAAAGGGCGTATGCGTTTTTTCCTGAATATATTCAGGAAAAAACGCATACGCCCTTTTTGGCCAAGCAAGAAAGCTTGCAAAGGAAATCTGCACTACAATGAAGTCTCACTGCCCCCCGGTCAAAAGGGTCATCTGAAAAAAGTATAAAATCCAGAAAGGCAGGACAGGCCATGGAGAACTGGGAGCCTTGTTATGCTGGTGGGCGGGATGTAAATTGCCAACAGCCACTCTGGAGAAGTGTATGGTGTTTCCTGAAACATCTAAAAAACAAAGCAACAGAGCCTAGGGCACTTCCACTTATGGTCCTATAGCTTAGGGAAATTAAAATCAAAAAGACACAGCCACCCCAAAGTTTGGGCCGGCTCTGTTTACAAGAACCTCGTTTACGGTACAAGTTCAATATCACAGAAAGCGGAAAATGGATAAAGAAGTTGTGGTACTTACGTACAATGCAATATCACTCAGCAATGAAATCTATGTCATCAGGCCCGTAGCAGCATAATGAGTGGATGCAGGTACGATGATTCTAAGTGAAATAAGTCACACAGAAAAAGAAACATCATAAGGTATCACTACTACACGGAATGTAAACTTGGCTACACAGGAACTGAATTACAAAACAGAACAGGGTGTCAAATGTAGAAAACCAACTTATGCTTGCTTAAGGGGAAAGATGAGTTGGGGTGCTGCATGAAACCAGAGATTGAAATTAGCACAGATACCGTTCCATAAGCCAAATATGCAATAGACAAGAGCTACTCCTTGCTGAACGAAGTGAACTCAACACCCCATATTAAACGCTTAAGAATACACCTGACTAGAAATAATCTTAAAAACTACGAATTTATATGTCTCCGAAAGACAATCAAGCGTGTGTACAGCGGCATAAACGCAGCAGTGATAGGATTGGTGAGGTTCGGTGAGCAAATGCAGACCCTTTGAAGTCATATTGCATGGTACCCATTCCATGGGTCTCAACTCTCCAGGTTTAAGGGATTCTTCCTTCAGCTAAAACATGCATGTGGAACCCAGAGTATGATCCACCGTGTGATCGGGAAACGTGTTCAAATGTGTCTCAGTTTTCTTCCCCTGGTACTCGGGTGCAACACTCCAGACGCTTTACTAACACTCTCCCCACTTGGAGAGTCAGTGCCTTTATCCTCCTGTATGGCCCAGTTTGCAATTTCTGCGGAAAATGTACAGGAATAGGGAGAACCAATGAGAAACTAGCTGGAGGTGTCTGGACGGGCAAATTTAACTCTCATTTCCCAACAGAAAGTGGAATTAACCAAAGGCTCAGCATGCCGTTCCAGAACCACACTAGGGCCTGAAGCAATCCTGCGGTGTTGCGGCCAGCTCACAAGAAAGCGAGTTGAAGAAAGGAGCTCAGGGGCACTGTAATTCACAAACCTGCAGAGTTATAAATGACAGCTATCGTCCAAAAATATATTGAAGTAAGGCTGCCAAGAGGACTTGAAAGCGGGGCAGAATTGCAGGAAATCGATTTCAGGAGGTACACTGGAATTGCATGTAAAGCATAGAAAAGAGGCAGAACGTCCACAATGATGCACTTGGCCAAAAAGGGCATATGCGTTTTTTCCTGAATATATTCAGGAAAAAACGCATACGCCCTTTTTGGCCAACCAAGCAAGCTTGCAAAGGATATCTGCACTACAATGAAGTCTCACTGCCCCCCGGTCAAAAGGGCCATCTGAAAATGTGTAAAATCCAGAAAGGCAGGACAGGCCATGGAGAACTGGGAGCCTTGTTATGCTGATGGGCGGGATGTAAATTGCCAACAGCCACTCTGGAGAAGTGTATGGTGTTTCCTGAAACATCTAAAAAACTAAGCAACAGAGCCTAGGGCACTTCCACTTATGGTCCTATAGCTTAGGGAAATTAAAATCAAAAAGACACGGTCACCCCAAAGTTTGGGACAGCTCTTTTTACAAGAACCTCGTTTACAGTACAAGTTCAATATCACAGAAAGCGAAAAATGGATAAAGAAGTTGTGGTACTTACGTACAATGCAATATCACTCAGCAATGAAATCTATGTCATCAGGCCCGTAGCATCATAATGAGTGGATGCAGGTATGATGAGTCTAAGTGAAATAAGTCACACAGAAAAAGAAACATCATAAAATATCACTACTACACGGAATGTAAACTTGGCTACACAGGAACTGAATTACAAAACAGAACATGGTCTCAAATGTAGAAAACCAACTTATGCTTGCTTAAGGGGAAAGGTGAGTTGGGGTGCAGCATGAAACCAGAGATTGAAATTAGCACAGATACCGTGCCATAAGCCAAATATGTAATAGACAAGAGCTACTCCTTGCTAAACGAAGTGTACTCAACACCCCATATTAAACGCCTAAGAATACACCTGACTAGTAAGAATCTTAAAACCTGTGGATTTATATGTCTCCGAAAGAGAATCAAGCGTGTGTATGGCGGCATAAACGCAGCAGTGATAGGATTGGTGAGGTTCGGTGAGCAAATGCAGACCCTTTGAAGTCATATTGCATGGTGCCCATTCCATGGGTCTCAACTCTCCAGGTTTAAGGGATTCTTCCTTCAGCTAAAACATGCATGTGGAACCCAGAGTATGATCCACCGTGTGATTGGGAAACGTGTTCAAATGCGTCTCAGTTTTCGTCCCCTGGTACTCGAGTGCAACATTCAAGACGCTTTACTAACACTCTCCCCACTTGGAGAGTCAGTGCCTTTAAACTCCTGTTTGGCCCAGTTTGCAATTTCTGCGGAAAATGTACAGGAATAGGGAGAACCAATGAGAGACTAGCTGGAGGTGTCTGGACGGGCAAATTTAACTCTCATTTCCCACCAGGAAGAGGAATTAACCAAAGGTTCAGCATGCCATGCCGGAACCACACTAGGGCCTGAAGCAATCCTGCGGTGTTGTGGCCAGCTCACAAGAAAGCGAGTTGAAGAAAGGAGCTCAGGGGCACTGTAATTCACAAACCTGCAGAGTTACAAATGACAGCTATCGTCCAAAAATATATTGAAGTAAGGCTGCTAAGAGGACTTGAAAGCGGGGCAGAATTGCAGGAAACCGATTTCAGGAGGTAGACGGGAATTGCATGTAAAGCACAGGAAAAGAGGCAGAACGTCCACAATGATGCACTTGGCCAAAAAGGGCGTATGCGTTTTTTCCTGAATATATTCAGGAAAAAACGCATACGCCCTTTTTGGCCAACCAAGCAAGCTTGCAAAGGAAATCTGCATTACAATGAAGTCTCACTGCCCCCCGGTCAAATGGGCCATCTGAAAAAAGTGTAAAATCCAGAAAGGCAAGACAGGACATGGAGAATTGGGAGCCTTGTTATGCTGATGGGCGGGATGTAAATTGCCAACAGCCACTCTGGAGAAGTGTATGCTGTTTCCTGAAACATCTAAAAAACAAAGCAACAGAGCCTAGGGCACTTCCACTTATGGTCCTATAGCTTAGGGAAATTAAAATCAAAAAGACACAGCCACCCCAAAGTTTGGGACGGCTCTGTTTACAAGAACCTCGTTTATGGTACAAGTTCAATATTACAGAAAGCGAAAAATGGATAAAGAAGTTGTGGTACTTACGTACAATGCAATATCACTCAGCAATGAAATCTATGTCATCAGGCCCGTAGCAGCATAATGAGTGGATTAAGGTACGATGATTGTAAGTGAAATAAGTCACACAGAAAAAGAAACATCATAAGATATCACTACTAGACGGAATGTAAACTTGGCTACACAGGAACTGAATTACAAAACAGAACAGGGTCTCAAATGTAGAAAACCAACTTACGCTAGCTTAAGGGGAAAGGTGAGTTGGGGTGCTGCATGAAACCAGAGATTGAAATTAGCACACATATCGTTCCATAAGCCAAATATGTAATAGACAAGAGCTACTCCTTGCTCAACGAAGTGGACTCAACACCCCATATTAAACGCCTAAGAATATACCTGACTAGAAATAATCTTAAAACCTACGGATTTATATGTCTCCGAAAGACAATCAAGCGTGTGTACAGCGGCATAAACGCAGCAGTGATAGGATTGGTGAGGTTCGGTGAGCAAATGCAGACCCTTTTAAGTCATATTGCATGGTACCCATTCCATGGGTCTCAACTCTCCAGGTTTAAGGGATTCTTCCTTCAGCTAAAACATGAATGTGGAACCCAGAGTATGATCCACCGTGTGATCGGGAAACGTGTTCAAATGTGTCTCAGTTTTCGTCCCCTGGTACTCGGGTGCAAACTCCAGACGCTTTACTAACACTCTCCCCACTTGGAGAGTCAGTGCCTTTAACCTCCTGTTTGGCCCAGTTTGCAATTTCTGCGGAAAATGTACAGGAATAGGGAGAACCAATGAGAGACTAGCTGGGGGTGTCTGGACGGGCAAATTTAACTCTCATTTCCCACCAGGAAGAGGAATTGACCAAAGGCTCAGCGTGCCGTGCCGGAACCACACTAGGGCCTGAAGCAATCCTGCGGTGTTGCGGCCAGCTCACAAGAAAGCGAGTTGAAGAAAGGAGCTCAGGGGCACTGTAATTCACAAACCTGCAGAGTTATAAATGACAGCTATCGTCCAAAAATATATTGAAGTAAGGCTGCCAAGAGGACTTGAAAGCGGGGCAGAATTGCAGGAAATCGATTTCAGGAGGTACACTGGAATTGCATGTAAAGCATAGGAAAAGAGGCAGAACGTCCACAATGATGCACTTGGTCAAAAAGGGCGTATGCGTTTTTTCCCAGGAAAAAACGCATACGCCCTTTTTGGCCAACCAAGCAAGCTTGCAAAGGAAATCTGCACTACAATGAAGTCTCACTGCCCCCCAGTCAAAAGAGCCATCAGAAAAAGTGTAAAATCCAGAAAGGCAGGACAGGCCATGGAGAACTGGGAGCCTTGTTATGCTGATGGGCGGGATGTAAATTGCCAACAGCCACTCTGGAGAAGTGTATGGTGTTTCCTGAAACATCTAAAAAACAAAGCAACAGAGCCTAGGGCACTTCCACTTATGGTCCTATAGCTTAGGGAAATTAAAATCAAAAAGACACAGCCACCCCAAAGTTTGGGACGGCTCTGTTTACAAGAACCTTGTTTATGGTACAAGTTCAATATTACAGAAAGCGAAAAATGGATAAAGAAGTTGTGGTACTTACGTACAATGCAATATCACTCAGCAATGAAATCTATGTCATCAGGCCCGTAGCAGCATAATGAGTGGATTAAGGTACGATGATTGTAAGTGAAATAAGTCACACAGAAAAAGAAACATCATAAGATATCACTACTAGACGGAATGTAAACTTGGCTACACAGGAACTGAATTACAAAACAGAACAGGGTCTCAAATGTAGAAAACCAACTTACGCTAGCTTAAGGGGAAAGGTGAGTTGGGGTGCTGCATGAAACCAGAGATTGAAATTAGCACACATACCGTTCCATAAGCCAAATATGTAATAGACAAGAGCTACTCCTTGCTCAACGAAGTGGACTCAACACCCCATATTAAACGCCTAAGAATATACCTGACTAGAAATAATCTTAAAACCTACGGATTTATATGTCTCCGAAAGACAATCAAGCGTGTGTACAGCGGCATAAACGCAGCAGTGATAGGATTGGTGAGGTTCGGTGAGCAAATGCAGACCCTTTTAAGTCATATTGCATGGTACCCATTCCATGGGTCTCAACTCTCCAGGTTTAAGGGATTCTTCCTTCAGCTAAAACATGAATGTGGAACCCAGAGTATGATCCACCGTGTGATCGGGAAACGTGTTCAAATGTGTCTCAGTTTTCGTCCCCTGGTACTCGGGTGCAAACTCCAGACGCTTTACTAACACTCTCCCCACTTGGAGAGTCAGTGCCTTTAACCTCCTGTTTGGCCCAGTTTGCAATTTCTGCGGAAAATGTACAGGAATAGGGAGAACCAATGAGAGACTAGCTGGGGGTGTCTGGACGGGCAAATTTAACTCTCATTTCCCACCAGGAAGAGGAATTGACCAAAGGCTCAGCGTGCCGTGCCGGAACCACACTAGGGCCTGAAGCAATCCTGCGGTGTTGCGGCCAGCTCACAAGAAAGCGAGTTGAAGAAAGGAGCTCAGGGGCACTGTAATTCACAAACCTGCAGAGTTATAAATGACAGCTATCGTCCAAAAATATATTGAAGTAAGGCTGCCAAGAGGACTTGAAAGTGGGGCAGAATTGCAGGAAATCGATTTCAGGAGGTACACTGGAATTGCATGTAAAGCATAGAAAAGAGGCAGAACGTCCACAATGATGCACTTGGCCAAAAAGGGCGTATGCGTTTTTTCCCAGGAAAAAACGCATACGCCCTTTTTGGCCAACCAAGCAAGCTTGCAAAGGAAATCTGCACTACAATGAAGTCTCACTGCCCCCCAGTCAAAAGAGCCATCTGAAAAAGTGTAAAATCCAGAAAGGCAGGACAGGCCATGGAGAACTGGGAGCCTTGTTATGCTGATGGGCGGGATGTAAATTGCCAACAGCCACTCTGGAGAAGTGTATGGTGTTTCCTGAAACATCTAAAAAACTAAGCAACAGAGCCTAGGGCACTTCCACTTATGGTCCTATAGCTTAGGGAAATTAAAATCAAAAAGACACGGTCACCCGAAAGTTTGGGACAGCTCTGTTTACAAGAACCTCGTTTACGGTACAAGTTCAATATCACAGAAAGCGAAAAATGGATAAAGAAGTTGTGGTACTTACGTACAATGCAATATCACTCAGCAATGAAATCTATGTCATCAGACCCGTAGCATCATAATGAGTGGATGCAGGTATGATGAGTCTAAGTGAAATAAGTCACACAGAAAAAGAAACATCATAAGATATCACTACTACACGGAATGTAAACTTGGCTACACAGGAACTGAATTACAAAACAGAACAGGGTCTCAAATGTAGAAAACCAACTTATGCTTGCTTAAGGGGAAAGGTGAGTTGGGGTGCAGCATGAAACCAGAGATTGAAATTAGCACAGATACCGTGCCATAAGCCAAATATGTAATAGACAAGAGCTACTCCTTGCTCAACGAAGTGGACTCAACACCCCATATTAAACGCCTAAGAATATACCTGACTAGAAATAATCTTAAAACCTACGGATTTATATGTCTCCGAAAGACAATCAAGCGTGTGTACAGCCGCATAAACGCAGCAGTGATAGGATTGGTGAGGTTCGGTGAGCAAATGCAGACCCTTTGAAGTCATACTGCATGGTACCCATTCCATGGGTCTGAACTCTCCAGGTTTAAGGGATTCTTCCTTCAGCTAAAACATGCATGTGGAACACAGATTATGATCCACCGTGTGATTGGGAAACGTGTTCAAATGTGTCTCAGTTTTCATCCCCTGGTACTCGGGTGCAACACTCCAGACGCTTTACTAACACTCTCCCCACTTGGAGAGTCAGTGCCTTTAAACTCCTGTATGGCCCAGTTTGCAATTTCTGCGGAAAATGTACAGGAATATGGAGAACCAATGATAAACTAGCTGGAGGTGTCTGGACGGGCAAATTTAACTCTCATTTCCCACCAGAAAGAGGAATTAACCAAAGGCTCAGCATGCCGTGCCGGAACCACACTAGGGCCTGAAGCAATCCTGCGGTGTTGCGGCCAGCTCACAAGAAAGCGAGTTGAAGAAAGGAGCTCAGGGGCACTGTAATTCACAAACCTGCAGAGTTATAAATGACAGCTATCGTCCAAAAATATATTGAAGTAAGGCTGCCAAAAGGACTTGAAAGTGGGGCAGAATTGCAGGAAACCGATTTCAGGAGGTAGACGGGAATTGCATGTAAAGCATAGGAAAAGAGGCAGAACGTCCACAATGATGCACTTGGCCAAAAAGGGCGTATGCGTGTTTTCCTGAATATATTCAGGAAAAAACGCATACGCCCTTTTTGGCCAACCAAGCAAGCTTGCAAAGGAAATCTGCACTACAATGAAGTCTCGCTGCCCCCCGGTCAAAAGGGCCATATGAAAAAAGTGTAAAATCCAGAAAGGCAGGACAGGCCATGAAGAACTGGGAGCCTTCTTATGCTGATGGGCGGGATGTAAATTGCCAACAGCCACTCTGGAGAAGTGTACGGTGTTTCCTGTAACATCTAAAAAACTAAGCAACAGAGCCTAGGGCACTTCCACTTATGGTCCTATAGCTTAGGGCAATTAAAATCAAAGAGACACAGCCACCCCAAAGTTTGGGACGGCTCTGTTTACAAGAATCTTGTTTACGGTACAAGTTCAATATCACAAAAGCGAAAAATGGATAAAGAAGTTGTGGTACTTACGTACAATGCAATATCACTCAGCAATGAAATCTATGTCATCAGGCCCGTAGCAGCATAATGAGTGGATTCAGGTACGATGATTCTAAGTGAAATAAGTCACACAGAAAAAGAAACATCATAAGATATCACTACTACACGGAATGTAAACTTGGCTACACAGGATCTGAATTACAAAACAGAACAGGGTCTCAAATGTAGAAAACCAACTTATGCTTGCTTAAGGGGAAAGGTGAGTTGGGGTGCTGCATGAAACCAGAGATTGAAATTAGCACAGATACCGTTCCATAAGCCAAATATGTAATAGACAAGAGCTACTCCTTGCTCAACGAAGTGTACTCAACACCCCATATTAAACGCCTAACAATATACCTGACTAGAAATAATCTAAAAACCTACCGATTTATATGTCTCCGAAAGAGAATCAAGCGTGTGTACAGCGACATAAACGCAGCGGTGATAGGATTGGTGAGGTTCGGTGAGCAAATGCAGACCCTATGAAGTCATATTGCATGGTACCCATTCCATGGGTCTCAACTCTCCAGGTTTAAGGGATTCTTCCTTCAGCTAAAACATGCATGTGGAACCCAGAGTATGATCCACCGTGTGATCGGGAAACGTGTTCAAATGTGTCTCGTTTTCGTCCCCTGGTACTCGAGTGCAACATTCCAGATGCTTTACTAACACTCTCCCCACTTGGAGAGTCAGTGCCTTTAACCTCCTGTTTGGCCCAGTTTGCAGTTTCTGTGGAAAATGAACAGGAATAGGGAGAACGAAAGAGAGACTAGCTGGAGGTGTCTGGACGGGCAAATTTAACTCTCATTTCCCACCAGGAAGAGGAATTAACCAAAGGCTCAGCGTGCCGTGCCGGAACCACACTAGGGCCTGAAGCAATCCTGCGGTGTTGCGGCCAGCTCACAAGAAAGCGAGTTGAAGAAAGGAGCTCAGGGGCACTGTAATTCACAAACCTGCAGAGTTATAAATGACAGCTATCGTCCAAAAATATATTGAAGTAAGGCTGCCAAGAGGACTTGAAAGCGGGGCAGAATTGCAGGAAACCGATTTCAGGAGGTAGACGGGAATTGCATGTAAAGCATAGGAAAAGAGGCAGAACGTCCACAATGATGCACTTGGCCAAAAGGGCGTATGCGTTTTTTCCTGAATATATTCAGGAAAAAACGCATACGCCCTTTTTGGCCAACCAAGCAAGCTTGCAAAGGATATCTGCACTACAATAAAGTCTCACTGCCCCCCAGTCAAAAGGGCCATCTGAAAAAAGTGTAAAATCCAGAAAGGCAGGACAGGCCATGGAGAACTGGGAGCCTTGTTATGCTGGTAGGCGGGATGTAAATTGCCAACAGCCACTCTGGAGAAGTGTATGGTGTTTCCTGAAACATCTAAAAAACAAAGCAACAGAGCCTAGGGCACTTCCACTTATGGTCCTATAGCTTAGGGAAATTAAAATCAAAAAGACACGGTCACCCCAAAGTTTGGGACGGCTCTGTTTACAGAACCTCGTTTACAGTACAAGTTCAATATCACAGAAAGCAAAAAATGGATAAAGAAGTTGTGGTACTTACGTACAATGCAATATCACTCAGCAATGAAATCTATGTCATCAGGCCCGTAGCAGCATAATGAGTGGATGCAGGTATGATGAGTCTAAGTGAAATAAGTCACACAGGAAAAGAAACATCATAAGATATCACTACTACACGGAATGTAAACTTGGCTACACAGGAACTGAATTACAAAACAGAACAGGGTCTCAAATGTAGAAAACCAACTTATGCTTGCTTAAGGGGAAAGGTGAGTTGGGGTGCTGCATAAAACCAGAGATTGAAATTAGCACAGATACCTTTCCATAAGCCAAATATGTAATAGACAAGAGCTACTCCTTGCTCAACGAAGTGGACTCAACACCCCATATTAAACGCTTAAAAATACCCCGGACTAGAAATAATCTTATAAACTACCGATTTATATGTCTCCGAAAGAGAATCAAACGTGTGTACAGCGGCATAAACGCAGCAGTGATAGGATTGGTGAGGTTCAGTGAGCAAATGCAGACCCTTTGAAGTCATATTGCATGGTACCCATTCCATGGGTCTCAACTCTCCAAGTTTAAGGGATTCTTCCTTCAGCTAAAACATGCATGTGGAACACAGAGTATGATCCACCGTGTGATCAGGAAACGTGTTCAAATGTGTCTCAGTTTTCGTCCCCTGGTACTCGGGTGCAACACTCCAGACGCTTTACTAACACTCTCCCCACTTGGAGAGTCAGTGCCTTTAACCTCCTGTATGGCCCAGTTTGTAATTTCTGTGGAAAATGTACAGCAATAGGGAGAACCAATGAGAAACTAGCTGGAGGTGTCTGGACGGGCAAATTTAACTCTCATTTCCCAACAGAAAAAGGAATTAACCAAAGGCTCAGCATGCCGTGCCGGAACCACACTAGGGCCTGAAGCAATCCTGCGGTGTTGCGGCCAGCTCACAAGAAAGCGAGTTGAAGAAAGGAGCTCAGGGGCACTGTAATTCACAAACCTGCAGAGTTATAAATGACAGCTATCGTCCAAAAATATATTGAAGTAAGGCTGCCAAGAGGACTTGAAAGCGGGGCAGAATTGCAGGAAACCGATTTCAGGAGGTAGACGGGAATTGCATGTAAAGCATAGGAAAAGAGGCAGAACGTCCACAATGATGCACTTGGCCAAAAAGGGCGTATGCGTTTTTTCCTGAATATATTCAGGAAAAAACGCATACGCCCTTTTTGGCCAACCAAGCAAGCTTGCAAAGGAAATCTGCACTACAATGAAGTCTCGCTGCCCCCCGGTCAAAAGGGCCATATGAAAAAAGTGTAAAATCCAGAAAGGCAGGACAGGCCATGAAGAACTGGGAGCCTTGTTATGCTGATGGGCGGGATGTAAATTGCCAACAGCCACTCTGGAGAAGTGTATGATGTTTCCTGTAACAACTCAAAAACTAAGCAACAGAGCCTAGGGCACTTCCACTTATGGTCCTATAGCTTAGGGCAATTAAAATCAAAGAGACACAGCCACCCCAAAGTTTGGGACGGCTCTGTTTACAAGAATCTTGTTTACGGTACAAGTTCAATATCACAAAAGCGAAAAATGGATAAAGAAGTTGTGGTACTTACGTACAATGCAATATCACTCAGCAATGAAATCTATGTCATCAGGCCCGTAGCAGCATAATGAGTGGATTCAGGTACGATGATTCTAAGTGAAATAAGTCACACAGAAAAAGAAACATCATAAGATATCACTACTACACGGAATGTAAACTTGGCTACACAGGATCTGAATTACAAAACAGAACAGGGTCTCAAATGTAGAAAACCAACTTATGCTTGCTTAAGGGGAAAGGTGAGTTGGGGTGCTGCATGAAACCACAGATTGAAATTAGCACAGATACCGTTCCATAAGCCAAATATGTAATAGACAAGAGCTACTCCTTGCTCAACGAAGTGGACTCAACACCCCATATTAAACGCCTAACAAGATACCTGACTAGAAATAATCTAAAAACCTACCGATTTATATGTCTCCGAAAGAGAATCAAGCGTGTGTACAGCGACATAAACGCAGCGGTGATAGGATTGGTGAGGTTCGGTGAGCAAATGCAGACCCTATGAAGTCATATTGCATGGTACCCATTCCATGGGTCTCAACTCCCCAGGTTTAAGGGATTCTTCCTTCAGCTAAAACATGCATGTGGAACCCAGAGTATGATCCAGCGTGTGATCGGGAAACGTGTTCAAATGTGTCTCGTTTTCGTCCCCTGGTACTCGAGTGCAACATTCCAGATGCTTTACTAACACTCTCCCCACTTGGAGAGTCAGTGCCTTTAACCTCCTGTTTGGCCCAGTTTGCAGTTTCTGTGGAAAATGAACAGGAATAGGGAGAACGAAAGAGAGACTAGCTGGAGGTGTCTGGACGGGCAAATTTAACTCTCATTTCCCACCAGGAAGAGGAATTAACCAAAGGCTCAGCGTGCCATGCCGGAACCACACTAGGGCCTGAAGCAATCCTGCGGTGTTGCGGCCAGCTCACAAGAAAGCGAGTTGAAGAAAGGAGCTCAGGGGCACTGTAATTCACAAACCTGCAGAGTTATAAATGACAGCTATCGTCCAAAAATATATTGAAGTAAGGCTGCCAAGAGGACTTGAAAGTGGGGCAGAATTGCAGGAAACCGATTTCAGGAGGTAGACGGGAATTGCATGTAAAGCATAGGAAAAGAGGCAGAACGTCCACAATGATGCACTTGGCCAAAAAGGGCGTATGCGTTTTTTCCTGAATATATTCAGGAAAAAACGCATACGCCCTTTTTGGCCAACCAAGCAAGCTTGCAAAGGATATCTGCACTACAATGAAGTCTCACTGCCCCCCGGTCAAAAGGGCCATCTGAAAAAAGTGTAAAATCCAGAAAGGCAGGACAGGCCATGGAGAACTGGGAGCCTTGTTATGCTGGTAGGCGGGATGTAAATTGCCAACAGCCACTCTGGAGAAGTGTATGGTGTTTCCTGAAACATCTAAAAAACAAAGCAACAGAGCCTAGGGCACTTCCACTTATGGTCCTATAGCTTAGGGAAATTAAAATCAAAAAGACACGGTCACCCCAAAGTTTGGGACGGCTCTGTTTACAGAACCTCGTTTACAGTACAAGTTCAATATCACAGAAAGCAAAAAATGGATAAAGAAGTTGTGGTAGTTACGTACAATGCAATATCACTCAGCAATGAAATCTATGTCATCAGGCCCGTAGCAGCATAATGAGTGGATGCAGGTATGATGAGTCTAAGTGAAATAAGTCACACAGAAAAAGAAACATCATAAGATATCACTACTACACGGAATGTAAACTTGGCTACACAGGAACTGAATTACAAAACAGAACAGGTTCTCAAATGTAGAACACCAACTTATGCTTGCTTAAGGGGAAAGGTGAGTTGGGGTGCTGCATAAAACCAGAGATTGAAATTAGCACAGATACCGTTCCATAAGCCAAATATGTAATAGACAAGAGCTACTCCTTGCTCAACGAAGTGGACTCAACACCCCATATTAAACGCCTAAGAATATACCTGACTAGAAATAATCTTAAAACCTATGGATTTATATGTCTCCGAAAGAGAATCAAGCGTGTGTAAGGCGGCATAAACGCAGCAGTGATAGGATTGGTGAGGTTCGGTGAGCAAATGCAGACCCTTTGAAGTCATACTGCATGGTACCCATTCCATGGGTCTCAACTCTCAAGGTTTAAGGGATTCTTCCTTCAGCTGAAACATGCATGTGGAACACAGTGTATGATCCACCGTGTGATCAGGAAACGTGTTCAAATGTGTCTCAGTTTTCGTCCCCTGGTACTCGGGTGCAACATTCAAGACGCTTTACTAACACTCTCCCCACTTGGAGAGTCAGTGCCTTTAAACTCCTGTTTGGCCCAGTTTGCAATTTCTGCGGAAAATGTACAGGAATAGGGAGAACCAATGAGAGACTAGCTGGAGGTGTGTGGACGGGCAAATTTAACTCTCATTTCCCACCAGGAAGAGGAATTAACCAAAGGCTCAGCGTGCCGTGCCAGAACCACACTAGGGCCTGAAGCAATCCTGCGGTGTTGCGGCCAGCTCACAAGAAAGCGAGTTGAAGAAAGGAGCTCAGGGGAACTGTAATTCACAAACCTGCAGAGTTATAAATGACAGCTATCGTCCAAAAATATATTGAAGTAAGGCTGCCAAGAGGACTTGAAAGCGGGGCAGAATTGCAGGAAACCGATTTCAGGAGGTAGACGGGAATTGCATGTAAAGCATAGGAAAAGAGGCAGAACGTCCACAATGATGCACTTGGCCAAAAAGGGCGTATGCGTTTTTTCCTGAATATATTCAGGAAAAAACGCATACGCCCTTTTTGGCCAACCAAGCAAGCTTGCAAAGGAAATCTGCACTACAATGAAGTCTCACTGCCCCCCGCTCAAAAGGGCCATCTGAAAAAAGTGTAAAATCCAGAAAGGCAGGACAGGCCATGGAGAACTGGGAGCCTTGTTATGCTGATGGGCGGGATGTAAATTGCCAACAGCCACTCTGGAGAAGTGTATGGTGTTTCCTGAAACATCTAAAAAACAAGCAACAGAGCCTAGGGCACTTCCACTTATGGTCCTATAGCTTAGGGAAATTAAAATCAAAAAGACACAGCCACCCCAAAGTTTGGGACGGCTCTGTTTACAAGAATCTTGTTTACGGTACAAGTTCAATATCACAAAACCGAAAAATGGATAAAGAAGTTGTGGTACTTACGTACAATGCAATATCACTCAGCAATGAAATCTTGTCATCAGGCCCATCGCAGCATAATGAGTGGATTCAGGTATGATGATTCTAAGTGAAATAAGTCACACAGAAAAAGAAACATCATAAGATATCACTACTACACGGAATATAAACTTGGCTACACAGGAACTGAATTACAAAACAGAACAGGTTCTCAAATGTAGAACACCAACTTATGCTTGCTTAAGGGGAAAGGTGAGTTGGGGTGCTGCATGAAACCAGAGATTGAAATTAGCACAGATACCGTTCCATAAGCCAAATATGCAATAGACAAGAGCTACTCCTTGCTGAACGAAGTGGACTCAACACCCCATATTAAACGCCTAAGAATATACCTGACTAGAAATAATCTTAAAACCTACGGATTTATATGTCTCCGAAAGAGAATCAAGCGTGTGTACGGTGGCATAAACGCAGCAGTGATAGGATTGGTGAGGTTCGGTGAGCAAATGCAGACCCTTTGAAGTCATATTGCATGGTACCCATTCCATGGGTCTCAACTCTCCAGGTTTAAGGGATTCTTCCTTCAGCTGAAACATGCATGTGGAACACAGAGTATGATCCACCATGTGATCAGGAAACGTGTTCAAATGTGTCTCAGTTTTCGTCCCCTGGTACTCGGGTGCAACATTCAAGACGCTTTACTAACACTCTCCCCACTTGGAGAGTCAGTGCCTTTAACCTCCTGTTTGGCCCAGTTTGCAATTTCTGCGGAAAATGTACAGGAATAGGGAGAACCAATGAGAGACTAGCTGGAGGTGTGTGGACGGGCAAATTTAACTCTCATTTCCCACCAGGAAGAGGAATTAACCAAAGGCTCAGCGTGCCGTGCCGGAACCACACTAGGGCCTGAAGCAATCCTGCGGTGTTGCGGCCAGCTCACAAGAAAGCGAGTTGAAGAAAGGAGCTCAGGGGCACTGTAATTCACAAACCTGCAGAGTTATAAATGACAGCTATCGTCCAAAAATATATTGAAGTAAGGCTGCCAAGAGGACTTGAAAGCGGGGCAGAATTGCAGGAAACCGATTTCAGGAGGTAGACGGGAATTGCATGTAAAGCATAGGAAAAGAGGCAGAACGTCCACAATGATGCACTTGGCCAAAAAGGGCGTATGCGTTTTTCCCTGAATATATTCAGGAAAAAACGCATACGCCCTTTTTGGCCAACCAAGAAAGCTTGCAAAGGAAATCTGCACTACAATGAAGTCTCACTGTCCCCGGTCAAAAGGGCCATCTGAAAAAAGTGTAAAATCCAGAAAGGCAGGACAGGCCATGGAGAACTGGGAGCTTTGTTATGCTGATGGGCGGGATGTAAATTGCCAACAGCCACTCTGGAGAAGTGTATGGTGTTTCCTGAAACATCTAAAAAACAAAGCAACAGAGCCTAGGGCACTTCCACTTATGGTCCTATAGCTTAGGGAAATTAAAATCAAAAAGACACAGCCACCCCAAAGTTTGGGACGGCTCTGTTTACAAGAACCTCGTTTACTGTAAAAGTTCAATATCACAGAAAGCGAAAAATGGATAAAGAAGTTTTGGTACTTACGTACAATGCAATATCACTCAGCAATAAAATCTATGTCATCAGGCCCGTCGCAGCATAATGAGTGGATTTAGGTACGATGATTCTAAGTGAAATAAGTCACACAGAAAAAGAAAGATCATAAGATATCACTACTACACGGAATGTAAACTTGGCTACACAGGAACTGAATTACAAAACAGAACAGGGTCTCAAATGTAGAAAACCAACTTATGCTTGTTTAAGGGGAAAGGTGAGTTGGGGTGCTGCATGAAACCAGAGATTGAAATTAGCACAGATACCGTGCCATAAGCCAAATATGTAATAGACAAGAGCTACTCCTTGCTCAACGAAGTGTACTCAACACCCCATATTAAACGCCTAAGAATACACCTGACTAGTAAGAATCTTAAAACCTGTGGATTTATATGTCTCCGAAAGAGAATCAAACGTGTGTACAGCGGCATAAATGCAGCAGTGATAGGATTGGTGAGGTTCGGTGAGCAAATGCAGACCCTTTGAAGTCATATTGCATGGTACCCATTCCATGGGTCTCAACTCTCCAGGTTTAAGGGATTCTTCCTTCAGCTAAAACATGCATGTGGAACCCAGAGTATGATCCACCGTGTGATGGGGAAACGTGTTCAAATGTGTCTCAGTTTTCGTCCCCTGGTACTCGGATGCAACATTCCAGACGCTTTACTAACACTCTCCCCACTTGGAGAGTCAGTGCCTATAACCTCCTGTTTGGCCCAGTTTGCAATTTCTGTGGAAAATGAACAGGAATAGGGAGAACCAATGAGAGACTAGGTGGAGGTGTCTGGACGGGCAAATTTAACTCTCATTTCCCACCAAGAAGAAGAATTAACCAAAGGCTCAGCATGCCATGCCGGAGGCACACTAAGGCCTGAAGCAATCCTGCGGTGTTGCGGCCAGCTCAAAAGAAAGCGAGTTGAAGAAAGGAGCTCAGGGGCACTGTAATTCACAAACCTGCAGAGATAAATGACAGCTATCTTCCAAAAATATATTGAAGTAAGGCTGCCAAGAGGAGTTGAAAGCGGGGCAGAATTGCAGGAAACCGATTTCAGGGGGTAGACTGGAATTGCATGTAAAGCATAGGAAAAGAGGCAGAACGTCCACAATGATGCACTTGGCCAAAAAGGGCGTATGTGTTTTTTCCTGAATATATTCAGGAAAAAACGCATACGCCCTTTTTGGCCAACCAAGCAAGCTTGCAAAGGAAATCTGCACTACAATGAAGTCTCACTGCCCCCCGGTCAAAAGGGCCATCTGAAAAAAGTGTAAAATCCAGAAAGGCAGGACAGACCAAGGAGAACTAGGAGCCTTGTTATGCTGATGGGCGGGATGTAAATTGCCAGCAGCCACTCTGGAGAAGTGTATGGTGCTTCCTGAAACATTCAAAAAACAAAGCAACAGAGCCTAGGGCACTTCCACTTATGGTCCTATAGCTTAGGGAAATTAAAATCAAAAAGAAACAGCCACCCCAAAGTTTGGGATGGCTCTGTTTACAAGAACCTCGTTTACGGTACAAGTTCAATATCACAGAAAGCGAAAAATGGATAAAGAAGTTGTGGTACTTACGTACAATGCAATATCACTCAGCAATGAAATCTATGTCATCAGGCCCGTAGCAGCATAATGAGTGGATGCAGGTACGATGATTCTAAGTGAAATAAGTCACACAGAAAAAGAAACATCATAAGGTATCACTACTACACGGAATGTAAACTTGGCTACACAGGAACTGAATTACAAAACAGAACAGGGTCTCAAATGTAGAAAACCAACTTATGCTTGTTTAAGGGGAAAGGTGAGTTGGGGTGCTGCATAAAACCAGAGATTGAAATTAGCACAGATACCGTTCCATAAGCCAAATATGTAATAGACAAGAGCTACTCCTTGTTCAACGCAGTGGACTCAACACCCCATATTAAACGCCTAAGAATATACCTGACTAGAAATAATCTTAAAACCTATGGATTTATATGTCTCCGAAAGAGAATCAAGCGTGTGTACGGCGGCATAAACGCAGCAGTGATAGGATTGGTGAGGTTCGGTGAGCAAATGCAGACCCTTTGAAGTCATACTGCATGGTACCCATTCCATGGGTCTCAACTCTCCAGGTTTAAGGGATTCTTCCTTCAGCTGAAACATGCATGTGGAACACAGTGTATGATCCACCGTGTGATCAGGAAACGTGTTCAAATGTGTCTCAGTTTTCGTCCCCTGGTACTCGGGTGCAACATTCAAGACGCTTTACTAACACTCTCCCCACTTGGAGAGTCAGTGCCTTTAAACTCCTGTTTGGCCCAGTTTGCAATTTCTGCGGAAAATGTACAGGAATAGGGAGAACCAATGAGAGACTAGCTGGAGGTTTGTGGACGGGCAAATTTAACTCTCATTTCCCACCAGGAAGAGGAATTAACCAAAGGCTCAGCGTGCCGTGCCAGAACGACACTAGGGCCTGAAGCAATCCTGCGGTGTTGCAGCCAGCTCACAAGAAAGCGAGTTGAAGAAAGGAGCTCAGGGGCACTGTAATGCACAAACCTGCAGAGTTATAAATGACAGCTATCGTCCAAAAATATATTGAAGTAAGGCTGCCAAGAGGACTTGAAAGCGGGGCAGAATTGCAGGAAACCGATTTCAGGAGGTAGACGGGAATTGCATGTAAAGCATAGGAAAAGAGGCAGAACGTCCACAATGATGCACTTGGCCAAAAAGGGCGTATGCGTTTTTTCCTGAATATATTCAGGAAAAAACGCATACGCCCTTTTTGGCCAACCAAGCAAGCTTGCAAAGGAAATCTGCACTACAATGAAGTCTCACTGCCCCCCGCTCAAAAGGGCCATCTGAAAAAAGTGTAAAATCCAGAAAGGCAGGACAGGCCATGGAGAACTGGGAGCCTTGTTATGCTGATGGGCGGGATGTAAATTGCCAACAGCCACTCTGGAGAAGTGTATGCTGTTTCCTGAAACATCTAAAAAACAAGCAACAGAGCCTAGGGCACTTCCACTTATGGTCCTATAGCTTAGGGAAATTAAAATCAAAAAGACACAGCCACCCCAAAGTTTGGGACGGCTCTGTTTACAAGAATCTTGTTTACGGTACAAGTTCAATATCACAAAACCGAAAAATGGATAAAGAAGTTGTGGTACTTACGTACAATGCAATATCACTCAGCAATGAAATCTTGTCATCAGGCCCGTCGCAGCATAATGAGTGGATTCAGGTACGATGATTCTAAGTGAAATAAGTCACACAGAAAAAGAAACATCATAAGATATCACTACTACACGGAATATAAACTTGGCTACACAGGAACTGAATTACAAAACAGAACAGGTTCTCAAATGTAGAACACCAACTTATGCTTGCTTAAGGGGAAAGGTGAGTTGGGGTGCTGCATGAAACCAGAGATTGAAATTAGCACAGATACCGTTCCATAAGCCAAATATGCAATAGACAAGAGCTACTCCTTGCTGAACGAAGTGGACTCAACACCCCATATTAAACGCCTAAGAATATACCTGACTAGAAATAATCTTAAAACCTACGGATTTATATGTCTCCGAAAGAGAATCAAGCGTGTGTACGGTGGCATAAACGCAGCAGTGATAGGATTGGTGAGGTTCGGTGAGCAAATGCAGACCCTTTGAAGTCATATTGCATGGTACCCATTCCATGGGTCTCAACTCTCCAGGTTTAAGGGATTCTTCCTTCAGCTGAAACATGCATGTGGAACACAGAGTATGATCCACCGTGTGATCAGGAAACGTGTTCAAATGTGTCTCAGTTTTCGTCCCCTGGTACTCGGGTGCAACATTCAAGACGCTTTACTAACACTCTCCCCACTTGGAGAGTCAGTGCCTTTAACCTCCTGTTTGGCCCAGTTTGCAATTTCTGCAGAAAATGTACAGGAATAGGGAGAACCAATGAGAGACTAGCTGGAGGTGTGTGGACGGGCAAATTTAACTCTCATTTCCCACCAGGAAGAGGAATTAACCAAAGGTTCAGCGTGCCGTGCCGGAACCACACTAGGGCCTGAAGCAATCCTGCGGTGTTGCGGCCAGCTCACAAGAAAGCGAGTTGAAGAAAGGAGCTCAGGGGCACTGTAATTCACAAACCTGCAGAGCTATAAAGGAGAGCTATCGTCCAAAAATATATTGAAGTAAGGCTGCCAAGAGGACTTGAAAGCGGGGCAGAATTGCAGGAAACCGATTTCAGGAGGTAGACGGGAATTGCATGTACAGCATAGGAAAAGAGGCAGAACGTCCACAATGATGCACTTGGCCAAAAAGGGCGTATGCGTTTTTTCCTGAATATATTCAGGAAAAAACGCATACGCCCTTTTTGGCCAACCAAGCAAGCTTGCAAAGGAAATCTGCACTACAATGAAGTCTCACTGCCCCACGGTCAAAAGGGCCATCTGAAAAAAGTGTAAAATCCAGAAAGGCAGGACAGGCCATGGAGAACTGGGAGCCTTGTTATGCTGGTGGGCGGGATGTAAATTGCCAACAGCCACTCTGGAGAAGTGTACGGTGTTTCCTGAAACATCTAAAAAACAAAGCAACAGAGCCTAGGGCACTTCCACTTATGGTCCTATAGCTTAGGGAAATTAAAATCAGAAAGACACAGCCACCCAAAAGTTTGGGCCGGCTCTGTTGACAAGAACCTCGTTTACGGTACAAGTTCAATATCACAGAAAGCAAAAAATGGATAAAGAAGTTGTGGTACTTACGTACAATGCAATATCACTCAGCAATGAAATCAATGTCATCAGGCCCGTAGCAGCATAATGAGTGGATTAAGGTACGATGATTCTAAGTGAAATAAGTCACACAGAAAAAGAAACATCATAAGGTATCACTACTACACGGAATGTAAACTTGGCTACACAGGAACTGAATTACAAAACAGAACAGGGTCTCAAATGTAGAAAACCAACTTATGCTTGCTTAAGGTGAAAGGTGAGTTGGGGTGCTGCCTAAAACCAGAGATTGAAATTAGCACAGATACCGTTCCATAAGCCAAATATGTAATAGACAAGAGCTACTCCTTGCTCAACGCAGTGGACTCAACACCCCATATTAAACGCCTAAGAATATACCTGACTAGAAATAATCTTAAAACCTATGGATTTATATGTCTCCGAAAGAGAATCTAGCGTGTGTACAGTGGCATAAACGCAGCAGTGATAGGATTGGTGAGGTTCGGTGAGCAAATGCAGACTCTTTGAAGTCATATTGCATGGTACCCATTCCATGGGTCTCAACTCTCCAGGTTTAAGGGATTCTTCCTTCAGCTAAAACATGCATGTGGAACCCAGAGTATGATCCACCGTGTGATCGGGAAACGTTTTCAAACGTGTCTCAGTTTTCGTTCCCTGGTACTCGGGTGCAACATTCCAGACGCTTTACTAACACTCTCCCCACTTGGAGAGTCAGTGCCTTTAACCTCCTGTTTGGCCCAGTTTGCAATTTCTGCGTAAGATGAACAGGAATAGGGAGAACCAATGAGAGACTAGCTGGAGCTGTGAGGACGGGCAAATTTAACTCTCATTTCCCACCAGGAGGAGGAATTAACGAAAGGCTCAGCATGCGATGCCGGAACCAAACTAGGGCCTGAAGCAATCCTGCGGTGTTGCGGCCAGCTCACAAGAAAGCGAGTTGAAGAAAGGAGCTCAGGGGCACTGTAATTCACAATCCTGCAGAGTTATAAATGACAGCTATCGTCCAAAAATATATTGAAGGAAGGCTGCCAAGAGGAGTTGAAAGCGGGGCAGAATTGCAGAAAACCGATTTCAGGAGGTAGACTGGAATTGCATGTAAAGCATAGGAAAAGAGGCAGAACGTCCACAATGATGCACTTGGCCAAAAAGGGCGTATGCGTTTTTCCCTGAATATATTCAGGAAAAAACGCATACGCCCTTTTTGGCCAACCAAGCAAGCTTGCAAAGGAAATCTGCACTACAGTGAAGTCTCACTGCCCCCGGTCAAAAGGGCTATCTGAAAAAAGTGTAAAATCCAGAAAGGCAGGACAGACCATAGAGAACTGGGAGCCTTGTTAAGCTGATGGGCGGGATGTAAATTGCCAACAGCCACTCTGAAGAAGTGTATAGTGTTTCCTGAAACATCAAAAAAACAAAGCAACAGAGCCTAGGGCACTTCCACTTATGGTCCTATAGCTTAGGGAAATTAAAATCAAAAAGACTCAGCCACCCCAAAGTTTCGGCCGGCTCTGTTTACAAGAACCTCGTTTACGGTACAAGTTCAATATCACAGAAAGCGAAAAATGGATAAAGAAGTTGTGGTACTTACGTACAATGCAATATCACTCAGCAATGAAATCTATGTCATCAGGCCCGTAGCAGCATAATGAGTGGATTCAGGTACGATGATTCTAAGTGAAATAAGTCACACAGAAAAAGAAACATCATAAGATATCACTACTACACGGAATGTAAACTTGGCTACACAAGAACTGAATTACAAAACAGAACAGGGTGTCAAATGTAGAAAACCAACTTATGCTTGCTTAAGTGGAAAGGTTAGTTGGGGTGCTGCATAAAACCAGAGATTGAAATTAGCACAGATACCGTTCCATAAGCCAAATATGTAATAGACAAGAGCTACTCCTTGCTCAACGAAGTGGACTCAACACCCCACATTAAACGCCTAAGAATATACCTGACTAGTAATAATCTTAATACCTAAGGATTTATATGTCTCCGAAAGAGAATCAAGCATGTGTACAGCGGCATAAACGCAGCAGTGATAGGATTGGTGAAGTTTGGTGAGCAAATGCAGACCCTTTGAAGTCATATTGCATGGTACCCATTCCATGGGTCTCAACTCTCCAGGTTTAAGGGATTCTTCCTTCAGCTAAAACATGCATGTGGAACCCAGAGTATGATCCACCATGTGATCGGGAAACGTGTTCAAATGTGTCTCAGTTTTCGTCCCCTGGTACTCGGGTGCAACATTCCAGACGCTTTACTAACACTCTGCCCACTTGGAGAGTCAGTGCCTTTAACCTCCTGTTTGGCCCAGTTTGCAATCTCTGTGGAAAATGAACAGGAATAGGGAGAACCAATGAGAGACTAGGTGGAGGTGTCTGGACGGGCAAATTTAACTCTCATTTCCCACCAGGAAGAGGAATTAACCAAAGGATCAGCATGCCATGCCGGAACCAAACTAGGGCCCGAAGCAATCCTGCGGTGTTGCGGCCAGCTCACAAGAAAGCGAGTTGAAGAAAGGAGCTCAGGGGCACTGTAATTCACAAACCTGCAGAGTTATAAATGACAGCTATCGTCCAAAAATATATTGAAGGAAGGCTGACAAGAGGACTTGAAAGCGGGGCAGAATTGCAGGAAACCGATTTCAGGAGGTAGACTGGAATTGCATGTAAAGCATAGGAAAAGAGGCAGAACGTTCACAATGATGCACTTGGCAAAAAAGGGCATATGTGTTTTATCCAGAGCTCTCATAACTGAGGGGAGGAGATTCCCAGCAGGCTCCAACTGCCACCTGAGGGCTCACATTGCCAAGGCAACGTGAGCATGCCAGGCAGGAGTTACCTCACAGCAGAGGTCCCACCTCACAGAAGGGTGAGAAACCCAGCCAACATCAGACTCTCACCAGAGGGCCCACATCACCAAGGGGATGGGAACCAGGCAGGAGTGTCTTCACATCAGTGGGGCCACATCATCGAAAGCTGAGGTACTCAGCACATGTGTCCTCAAACCAGAGGACCCACATCACCAAGGACCTCGGAGTGAGGCAGGCAGGAGTAACCTCACAACACTGGGCACATAGAATAAAAAAGTGAGGAATCCAGCAGTTGGAACCTCCCAGCAGGCGGCCCAGAGCACCGAGGCTATGGGATCCAGGCCACAGTGAACTCACAGAAGAGGGCCCATGTCATGAAACTGAGCAAACCAGCCATTGGGACCTCAGAGCAGGAGGCCCACATCCCCATGGGGATGGAATTCTGGTAGGAGTGTCCTCGCACCACTGAGAACGTATCAGAAAATTTTGGGCGACCAGCAGTTAGGGCCTGACGCCAGAGGACCCTCATCACCAAGGGAAGGAGGCTCCCAGCAGGCTCCAACTGCCACCAGAGGGCTGACGTCGCCAAGGCGATGTGTGCCAACCAGGCACGAATGACCTCACAGCAGAGGGCCCACCTCAGAGAAGTGTGACGAACCCAGTCAGGATCAGACTCGCACCAGAGGGCCCACATCACCAAATGGATTGGAACCAGGCAGGAGTGTCCTCACATGAGTAGGGCCACATCATCTAAAGGTGAGGAACCCAGAACATGTGGCTTCAAACCATAGGACACCCATCACCAAGGGGCTGGGAGTGAGGCAGGCAGGAGGAGCCTCATAACAGAGGGCCCAAAAATAAGAAAGGTGAGGAATCCAGCAGTTGGAACCTCCCAGCAGGCGGCCCAGAGCACAGAGGCTAGAGGAACCAGGCCAGAGTGAACTAACACCAGACAGCCCACATCATGAAACTGTGAGCAACCCAGACATTGGGACCTCAGAGCAGAAGGCCCACATCCCCATGGTGATGGGAACATGACAGGAGTGTCCTGGCATCACTGGGCTCACATCAGAAAACGTGGGGTGCTCAGAAGTTAGGGCCTGACGCTAGAGGGCACTCATCACCGAGAGGAGGAGGCTCCCAGCAGGCTCCAGCTGCCACCAGAGGGCCAACGTCGCCAAGGCGATGTGTGCCAGTCTGGCAGGAGTGACCTCACAGCAGAGGGCCCACCTCACAGAAGGGTGAGGAACACAGCCAGGATCAGACTCTCACCAGAGGGCCCACATCACCAAGGGGATGGGAACCAGGCAGGAGTGTCCCCACACCAGTGGGACAACATCATCGAAAGGTGAGGATCCCAGCACATGTGTCCTCAAACCAGAGGAACCACATCACCAAGGGGTTCGGAATGAGGCTGGCAGGACTGGCCTCACAACACAGGGTCCATAGAATATAAAAGTTGAGGAATCCAGCAGTTGGAACCTCCCAGCAAGTGGCCCAGAGCACCGAGGCTATGGGATCCAGGCCGCAGTGAACTCACAGCAGAGGGCCCACATCATGAACCTGTGAGCAGCCCAGCTGTTGGGACCTCAGAACAGAAGGCCCACATCCCCATTGGGATGGGAACCTGGCAGGAGTGGCTTTGCACCACTTAGCACATATCAGAAAAAGTTAGGAGCCCAGCAGTTAGGGCCTGACGCCAGGGGGCCCTCATAACTGAGGGGAGGAGACTCCCAGCAGGTTCCAACTGCCAACAGAGGGCCCACATCTACAAGGTGGCATGCGCCAGCCAGGCAGTAGTGACCTCACAGCAGAGGGCCTATCTCACAGAAGGGTGAGGAACCGAGGCAGGATGAGACTCTCACCAGAGGGCCCACAACACCAAGGGGATGGGAACCAGTCAGGACTGTCCTCCCACCAGTGGGGCCACATCATCGAAAGGTGAGGAACCCAGCACATGTGGCCTCATATCAGAGGACATACATCACAAAGGGGATGGGAGTGAGGCAGGTAGGAGTAGCCTAAAAACAGAGGGCCCAAAGAATAAAAAAAGTGAGGAATCCAGCATTTGGAACCTCCCAGCAGGCGGCCGAGAGCACAGAAGCTATGGGATGCAGGCAGGAGTTAACTAACACCAGAGAGCCCACATCATGAAACTGTGAGCAACCCAGGCATTGGGACCTCAGAGCAGAAAGCCCACATCCCCATGGGGATGGGAACCTGACAGGAGTGTCCTGGCATCACTGGGCTCACATCAGAAAACGTGGGGAGCCCAGCAGTTAGAGCCTGATGCTAGAGGGCCATCATCACCGAGGGCAGGAGGCTCCCAGCAGGTTCCATGTGCCAACAGAGGGCCCACGTCGCCAAGGTGATGTGTGCAAGTCAGGCAGGATTGACCTCACAGCAGAGGGCCTACCTCACAGAAGAGTGAGGAACCCAGCCAGGATAAGACTGTCACCAGAAGGCCCACATCACCAAGGGGATGGGAACCAGGCAGGAGTGTCCTCACACCAGTGGGGCCACATCATTGAAAGTTGCCTAACCCAGCACATGTGGCCTCAAACCAGAAGACCCACATCACGAAGGGGTTGCGAGTGAGGCAAGCAGGAGGAGCATCACAACACAGGACCCATAGAATACAAAAGTTGAGGAATCGAGCAGTTGGAACCTCCCAGCAGGCAGCCAAGACCACAGAGGCTATGGGATCCAGGCCACAGTGAACTAACACCAGAGAGCCCACATCATGAAATTGTGATCAACCCAGCCGTTGGAACCTCAGAGCAGAAGGCCCACATCCCCATGGGGATGGGAACCTAAGAGGAGTGCTTGAGCAACACTGGGCTCACTAAGAAAAGTTGGGGAGCCCAGCAGTTAGGGCCTGACGTCAGAGGGCCCTCATCACAGAGCTGAGGAGGCTCCCAGCAGGGTCCAATTGCCACCAGAGGGCTCATGTCAACAAGGCGAGGTGAGCAACCCAGGCAAGAGTTACCTGATAGTAGAGGGCCCACCTCACAGATGGGTGAGGAACCCAGCCAGGATCAGACTCTCACCAGAGGGCCCACATCACAAAGGGGATGGGACCCAGTCAGGATTATCCTCACACCAGTGGGGCCTCATCATCTTAAGGTGAGGAACCCAGCACATGTGTCCTCAAACCAGAGGACCCACATCACCAAGGGCCTTGGAGTGAGGCAGGCAGGAGTAGCCTCACAACACAGGGCACATAATATAAAAAACGTGAGAATTCCAGCATTTAGACCTTCCAGCAGGCGGCCCAGAACACCGAGGCTATGGGATCCAGGCCACAGTGAACTCACAGCAGAGGGCCCACATCACAAAACTGTGAGCAACCCAGGAGTTGAGACCGCAGCGCAGAAGGCCCACATCCCCATGGGAATGGGAACCTGGCTGGAGTGTCCTCGCACCACTGGGCGCACATCAGAAAATGTGGGGAGCCCACCATTTAGGGCCTGACGCCAGAGGGCCGTCATCACCGAGAGGAGGAGGTGCCCTGCACGCTCCAACTGCCACCAGAGGGCTCACGTCTCCAAGGTGACGTGTGCCAGCCAGGCAGGAGTGACCTCACAGAAGAGGGCCTACCTCACAGAACGTTGAGGAACCCAGCCAGGATTAGACTCTCGCCAGAGGGCCCACCTCACCAAGGGGATGGGAACCAGGCAGGAGTGTCCTCACACGAGTGGGGTCACATCATCGAAAGGTGAGGAACGCAGCACATGTGGCCTCAAGCCATAGGACAGTCATCACCAAGGGGCTGGCAGTGAGGCAGGCAGGAGGAGCCTCACAACAGAGGGCACATAGAATAAAAAAGTTGAGGAATCCAGCAGTTGGAACCTCCCAGCAGGCGGCTCAGAGCACCGATGATAAGGGATCCTTGCCGGAGTGAACTCACAGCAGAGGGCCCACATCATGGTACTGTGAGCAAGCCAGCCGTTTTGACCTCAGAGCAGAAGGCCCATATCGCCATGGGGATGGGAACCTGGCAAGAGTCTCCTCACTCACTTGGCGCACATCAGAAAATGTGGGGAGCCCAGCAGTTATGGCCTAAGGCAAGAGGGCCCTCATCACTGAGGGAAGGAGGATCCCAGCACACTCCAACTGCCACCAGAGGGCCCACGTCGCCAAGGTGACCTGTGCCAGACAGGCATGATTGACCTCACAGCAGAGGGCCCACCTCACAGAAGGGTGAGGAACCCAGCCAGGATCAGACTCTCACCTGAGGGCCCACATCAGCAAGGGGATGGGAACCAGTCAGGACTGTCTTCCCTCCAGTGGGGTCACATCATCGAAAGGTGCGGAACCCAGCACATGTGGCCTCAAATCAGAGGACACATATCACAAAGGGAATGGGAGTGAGGCAGGCAGGAGTAGCCTAAAATCAGAGGGCCCAAAGAATAAGAAAGGTGAGGAATCCAGCATTTGGAACCTCCCAGCAGGCGGCCCAGAGCACAGAAGCTATGGGATGCAGGCAGGAGTGAACTAATACCAGAGAGCCCACATCATGAAACTGTGAGCAACCCAGGCTTTGGGACCTCAGAGCAGAAGGCCCACATCCCAATGGGGATGTGAACCTGGCTGGAGTGTCCTCGCACCACTGGGCGCACATCACAAAATGTGGGGAGCCCAGCAGTTAAGGCCTGATGCCAGAGGGCCCTCATCACCGAGGAGAGGAGGCTCCCAGCAGGCTCCAAGTGCCACCAGAGGGCTCATGTCCACAAGGCGAGGTGAGCAAGCCAGGCAGGAGTGACCTCACATCAGACGGCCCACCTCACAGATGGGTGAGGAACCCAGCCAGGATCAGACTCTCAACAGAGGGCCCACATCACCAAGGGGATGTGAACCAGGCAGGAGTCTCCTAAGACCATTGGTCCCACATCATCGAAAGGTGAGGAACCCAGCACATGTGGCCTCAAACCAGACGACACACATCACGAAGGGGATGGGAGTGAGGCAGGCAGGAGGATCCTCACAACAGAGGGCCCAAAAAATTAAAAAAGTGAGGAATCCAGCAGTTGGAACCTCCCAGCAGGCGGCCAAGAGCACAGAGGCTATGGGATCCAGGCTTCTGTGAACACCAGAGAGCCCACATCATGAAAATGTGAACAACCCAGCCGTTGGGACCTCAGAGCAGAAGGCCCACAACCCCATGGAGATGGGATCCTAAGAGGAGTGCCAAAGCATCACCGGGCTCCCTAAGAAAAGTTGGTGAGTCCAGCAGTTAGGGCCTGACGCAAGAGGGTCCTCATCACCGGGGGGAGGAGATTCCCAGCACGCTCCAACTGCCACCACACGGCTGACTTCACCAAGGCAATGTGTGCCAGCCATGCAGGAGTGACCTATCAGCAGAGGGTCTCCCTCACAGGTGGGTGAGGAACAAAGCCAGGAACAGACTCTCACCAGGGGGTCCACATAACCACGTGGATGAGAACCAAGCAGGAGTGTCCTCACACTAGTGGGGCCACATCATCGAAAGGTGAGGAACCCAGCAAAGGTGGCCACAAACCAGAGGACCCACATCACCAAGGGGTTGAGAGTG
This sequence comes from Leucopleurus acutus, assembly GCF_964270905.1. Taxonomy (NCBI): domain Eukaryota; kingdom Metazoa; phylum Chordata; class Mammalia; order Artiodactyla; family Delphinidae; genus Leucopleurus; species Leucopleurus acutus. The sequence goes on along the minus strand of NC_139142.1, from coordinate 120,403,624 downwards.
AGGTAGGTGTCTGGACGGGTATATTTAACACTCATTTCCCACCAGGAAGAGAAATTAACCAAAGGCTCAGCGTGCCCTGCCAGAAGCAGATTAGGGCCTGAAGCAGTCTTGCGGGTTTGCGGCCAGCTCACAAGAAAGCGAGTTGAAGAAAGGAGCTCAGGGGCCCTGTAATTCACAAACCTGGAGAGTTATAAATAACAGATAACGTCCAAAAATATATTGAAGTAAGGCTGCGAAGAGGACTTGAAAGCGGGGCAGAATTTCAGGAAACCGATTTCAGGAGGTAGACTGGAATTGCATTTAAAGCATAGGAAAAGAGGCAGAACATCGACAATGATGCACTTGGCAACAAAGGGCGTATGAGTTTGTTCCTGAATATATTCAGGAAAAAACACATATGCCCTTTTTGGCAAACCAAGCAAGCTTGCAATGGAAATCCGAACTACTATGAAGTGTCACTTCCCCCCGGTCTAAAGGGCCATCTGAGAAAAGTGTAAAATCCAGAAAGGCAAGACAGGCCATGGGGAAAAAGGAGCCTTGTTATGCTGATGGGCGGGATGTAAATTGCCAACAGCCACTCTGGAGAAGTGTATGGTGTTTCCTGATACATCTGAAAAACAAAGCAACAGAGTCTAGGGCATTTCCACTTATGGTCCTATAGCTTAGGGAAATTAAAATCAAAAAGACACAGCCACCCCAAAATTTGGGACGGCTCTGTTTACAGGAACCTCTTCTACAGTACGAGTTAAATATCCCAGAGAACAAATAATTGATAAAGAAGTTGCGGTACTTACGTACAACAGAATACCACTCAGCAATGAAATCTGTGTCACCAGGCCTGTACCAGCATAATGAGTGGATTGAGGCATGATGATTCTAAGTGAAATAAGTCACACAGAAAAAGAAACATCATAAGGTATCACTAATGCACGGAATGTAAACTTGGCTACACATGAACTGAATTACAAAACAGAACAGGGTCTCAAGATTAGAAAACCAACTTATGCTTGCTTAAAGGGAAAGGTGAGTTAAGGGGGTGCTGCATAAAACCAGAGATTGAAATTAGCACAGATACCGTTCCATAAGCCAAATATGTAATAGACAAGACCTACCCCCTGCTCAACGAAATGGACTCAACAATGAGGTATCACCTCACACCTGTTAGAATGGGCATCATCTGAAAATCTACAAACAACAAATGCTGGAAAGGGTGTGGAGAAAAGGAACCCTCTTCCACTATTGTTGGGAATATAAGTTGATACAGTCACTATGGAGAACAATATGGAGTTTCTTAAGAAACTAATAATAGAATTACCATATGATACAGCGATCCCAGGACTGGACATATACCCAGACAAAACCATAAATCAAAAAGAGACATTCACCGCAATGTTCATTGCATCACTATTTACAATATCGAGGTAATGGAAGCAAACTAAATGCCCACAGACAGACGAATGCATAAAGATGTGGTACATATATAAAATGGAATATTACTAAGCCATGAAAGGAATGAAATTGGGTCATTTGTAGAGACGTCGATGGATCTAGAGACTGTCATACAGAGTGAAGTAAGTCAGAAAGAGAAAAACAAATCTTGTATATTCATGCATATATGTGGAACCTAGAAAAACTGTACAGATTAACCGTTTTGCAAGGCATAAATAGAGCAACAGATGTAGACAACAATCGTATGGACAACAAGGGGGGAAAGCTCTTGGAGGGGTGGTGGTGGGAGGAGTTGAGAGATTGGGATTGGCATGTAAACATTTATATGTATAAAATAGATAACCAATGAGAACCTGCTGTATAAAAATATAAAATAAAATTCAAAATTAAAAAGAAATAAAATTTAAAAAATAAAACAGAAAAAACAATTATTCCCTTCACATACATTTATATGAATAAATTATTTCCATGCTTATATCTGTAAATACAAAAAAGAGGAATAAAATCTACCTTGAACCAAAAACAAAAAAGAGAAAAAAAAAAACAGAACCCACCAGTTACTCAGAGGAAAACCGTATCAGGGCACTTGCTCCAGTTGTAAACAATTCTGAAGTTGGTCAGTGGTGGGGAATCGTCTCCCATTCAGCCAGCAGCCCCCACACAACAAGCGTCCTCATTGCAAAGCTGGGGCACCGTGCCGAGGCATCTGTGAGTAAACGTGAGCTGAGCCCCAGGCCAGTTGCTGCTGAACTGTTCCCGCCCTTCCCAGGTAAAACACCTGAATATATACAAGGACTTGAAAGCCTAGAGGAAGGGCCATGGAGCCACACGAGTGACAGCATGCCAGCTGACTTGGTGCCTGCAGGCCAGCCAGGATGGTCCTGGCCCTGGGTGCTCTTCTGGAAGATTTCCATTTCCCTGCCTGAGATACCCGTCCTGTCCCTGCCCCCACTGCTTTTTTCCTTCCTCACCTCTGCCCAGGGAGAAATTCCAGCAGCAGGTATGGGTGACACATCCTCTTCTTTAGCAGGTGGCAGCCTGGCAACTGCTGCAGAAAGTCCAGCAGAGCCCCACTCACACTGGGCCACCCACAAAGCCGTGGCCTCTCACTCCCTCCCACCAGCCCAGCCCCGAGACTGCTGACAGGGCAGAGAAAATGGCGTCAGGCACAGCTGCAGGGGCTTTTGCTGCCTGGAGTGGTATTTATATTGATCTCAACCCAGGCACACCTGGGGAGGGCTGGCCGGCATGGTAAGGCTGCCCAGGTAGCCAATCATCACCCCTCAGGGGCTCACAGTTGCAGAAAATGGAACTTGCTGAACCAGCCAGGTCCAAGGAACAGGTGTGGGCTCCTGAGAGTCAGGATAGACAAGGGGCTGCAGCTTTGGCTTGTTTTCTAATCATTTTATCTGGCCCATGAGTGGGAGACAACTTCAAGAAAACCCTCTCCTAATGAGAGGAACCCAGGAGTCAGGGAGAGGAGGGGTGGGTGGTGGTTGGAGACAGAGGCCTGGTGCCCTGGGTGCAGTGGAAGTCTCTGGAAGACCAGGTGGAGGGAGGCCACACAGAGTGATGCCCAGGGTCACAGACCTGTCGGAGCTGCTGTTTGTTAGTTCAAGTCCTGCTCTGAGGTGCTCTGTGTCAGCTCTGAGCGACAGGTGAGCTGGGGGTGCTCTTCAATGAGGGCTATGTGCACGGTTCCTGTGTGCCCAGCCCTGCCACGGTACCTGCAAGGGTAGCTCTGTATCCTGGGAGGGGCCTGACCATGAGAGCCCCGTGGGCTGGGTTGGGGGTGGGGTACCTGCCCAGGAGAGCTCCATATCCTGGGATTGGCCTGACCACGAGAGCCCCAGCCCCTGCTGGGGACCTGGTAAAGGATGTCAGGACAGTCAGTGAAGCCACCGAGGATATACCTCCAGTTGCTCCTGATTCCTACACCCTGCTGGTCATTCTACCAACCACCAGGACATGGTATTCTGTATTAGTCTTCAATGATGCCTTCTTTTGTATTCCATTAGTCCCAGAGTCACAAGAAATTTTGGCTTGTGAGTGGCAGGACTCAACATACAACTAAAACAATACTTCCGGGCCGTCTTGCCCCAAGGGTTCAAAAATTCCCACACCATCTTTGGGGAAAGCTTAGCTAAAGACCGAAAAGTTCTACCTCTGGAAAAGGAAACCCTCCTTCAATATGCAGACGACATTCTGATTGCCAGCCCTACTAAGGAGGCCTCTGAACTACCAAGCCAATAAAGGATAGAAGTTGTCCAAGAAAAAGCTCAAATATCACAGACTGCAGTGACCTGCCTGGGCTTCATTCTCACACAAGGTCAGAGAAGCCCATCCCAGGAAAGGGAAGAAACCATTTGCAGCCTTACCCCTTTCTAAAACTAGAAGACAGCTTAGGGGTTCCTGGGGAGGCCAGGGTTTGCTGCTTCTGGATCCCTAACTACAGTCTACTAGCTGGGCCTCTATATGAAACACTGAAAGGAAAAGATGATGATCCTTTTGAACAGAATCCAGAAGTGGCCTTTCAAGAATGGAAAGAGCAGTCAATTCAGACCCTTGCCCTGGAACTCCCTAATTGAGCTAAACCCTTTGACCTTTCCATTCCCGGTGAAAGGTGAATCGCCATTGGAGAATTAGTGCAAAAACTGGGACCACTTGAAATGGAACAACGCAAGAATGCCATCCAGGTAGGATAAACTACAGTCACCAAGGGGCTTGGCCCACTGCCACATCTGGCCAAGATACTGGCGGTATCTAAAAACCTGGAAATCAGCAGCCCAAAAGGCCACCTCCCTCCTAAGGGAAAAGGACCCCACGTGGTGATCCTAATCACCAACCATGCCCTGAAGTTGCAGGGTTCGCTCCGTGGGCACACCGACCTCGAGTGAGGAGGCCCTCCAACTCCAACATCCAGAGAGATAACCGGGGGCAACAGGGCACCATGACGACTCGTGTGAACATCACTTGACCTGGAGTTTCTCTCATAAAACAACAATAGTGTGTCCCGAAGGAGTAGACTACTGCTTGCAGGACTTCCTGCACCTGGAGGGGAGCTAATAATCTTGGCGGGGGAACCGTATATCACACCGTCACCATAGAAAAGCCTACAGACACCGTGATGATGGTGGCCAATAAGACCGGCTGGACTCCTGTTTACTTCAAAAGGCTGTTGACTCAGTGGCCATCATGGTCCTTGATCACCACTGACCCTGGACTGTCTGGGAGTTGAGCGGGCAGGGCTCTGACACCTGGTGCTGTTTTTACATTAATTCAGGGGCCTAATTGAAGAAAGAGCAGACTACTGGTCAGAACATCTAGGCTGGCAGAAACGGTCAGCCTAAGGTGGCCGAACAAATGTGGGGCGGGGTGAAACCGGCCCCCACAGCGTCTCTGCACATCTCTTTCCTGGACCCTTAAAGGTCATTAGAATCTATAACACTTCCAATGCTGGTGCTCAGGCGGACGAGCAGGGAGGCAGGGGTCCTGGGGCCAATCAACGTCACCTGGAGGCTGCTGGGGAGAAGTTCTGACCCTCGTCCCCTGGTATGAGGGCTCCCAACTCAGCACTCAGCAGTTACAGAAGAAGGGTCTGCACCCTCAGCACTCCAAGAATGAGGAACGGGACAAAAGGCAGAGGAGAGGTTTGTCCCCAGCAAAGCCCATTAAAAATCCCTGGGAGATAAAAATAGAATGTGGGCAATAAAGTCAAGTCTGACCTTTTTTATCCTTTGTGCTTTGTCTAATTTCACGTGCTCCTAGGGTCCCACATGCAGAGGTTCCACACCCGGCACTTCAGACCAGATTTCCTGGTGCAGAATGGCTGGGTCGACACCTCAGCTCCTGGGGCCCAGTGCAGACTCCGAGATATAGAGCCTGAGCTGCAGCCAACCCGGCCCTTGAGAGCTCCGCCCCCTCCCTCCCACTGACTCTGACAGGATCTCTACACAGCAGCCCAGCCCACAGCCCACGGGGTAGTGCATGCTCTCACCTCTCCTTCTCTGATGAAAATATAAAGTTTCCTTTGCTTGGGAACCAAACTCAGTCTCGATCTGTTGGCCCCAATGACACTGGGCAGGGGGACCCTTGTTGGGGTCCACTCTGGAGGATCAGTAACAGAAATTGAGACTATTGTAACTTCAATGAACAGATATGTGAGCCAAACTGTAGTTAACATAGAACAGTTTATAAGGCTCGGGTAAAATAAGATGTTTCTAACACTTCCATTTGATATTTCCATCACTTTATTATAAGCAAGTTCAGTGAAAAGGTTTGTCTTATTTGTCAGGTCAATATTAGAGAAATGAAGTGATTTCTTTCCAAGGATGTACATCTAATAATCTTGGTTAAAGCTTCAATCTTGTTTTAAATGCTTTTCCATTGAAAATGATACCTCTCTTTCAGCTCCCCCATTTCTGAGAAGTATAAAATCTTATAATTTATTATTACCAAAGGGGAAAGGTGGGAGGAGGGATAAATTAACAGTTTGGAATTAACACATACACACTGCTATGTATAAAATAGATCATCAACAAGGAACTACTGTATAGCACAGGGAACTACACTCAATATTGTGCAATAACCTATAAGGGGAAATAATCGGAAAAAGAATAGATATTTTTATTGACATCATCTATCAATGACAGTTAAAGTGTAACCTAAGGGAAGCCGGTGGTGAGTGCTTCTGACCCTGAAGACTTCAGTCATCTAAAGTTTGGACTCTGCCTACTTCCCAAGGCCCTTAATGAACATATGTGTAGCCGTAGCTTAAAAAACTCCCCAGTTTGGGTTTCGGGGAGACACTGATTTTGAAAAAGCCCTGGTGTTCTCCTTACATGAATGGGACTCTTCCTACTGCTAAAACATGTCTGTCACACCCAGAGGATGGTATACCGTCTGATCGGGAAGAGTTTGGAAAAGGCATCTCATCTCCTCATCTCCTGGTGCTCGGGTTCACCCCTCCAGCGTCTTTACTAACAGTCTCCCCACTTGGAGATGTCAACACTGTCAACATCCTGTTGCGTACAGTTTGGAATTTGTCCAGAGGATGAAGCGGAAGGATGAGGAACAATGAGAGACAAGTCCTAGGTGTTCAGACAGGCACATGTCACTCTAATTTCCAATCAGGAAGATGAATTGACCAAAGGCTAGGGTTGCCCATGGAAACAGTATAGGGCTTGAGGAAATCCCACTGCTTTGTGGCCAGTTCCCATAAACACAAGTTGAACAATGGAACTCAGGGGCAGTAAAATTCACGAAACTGCAGAGTTGAAAATATCTATCACTGAAAAATGTCTTGAGGAAAGTCAGAGAAAAGGATTGGCAAGCAAGGGAGAATGGCAGGAAAGGGATTTGAGGAGGTAGAAAGGATTCGCCATTAAGCACAAGAAAAGGGGCTGAACATTTCCGACATTGCAGTTGGCCAAAAAGGCTGTATGCGTTTTTTTCTGTATATATTCAAGAAAAGGGCATACACTTTTTTAGCCAACCAAACAGGTGGGCACTGGAAATCAATACTACAAAAGATATCACTTCGCATCAGTCAGAAGAGCCATCCTCATAAAGTGTAAACGCCAGAAATGCAGGACAGGGCAAGGAGAAGAGGGAGCCCTGTGAGGCTTATAGTGGAAATGTATATTGCCAACGGCCATTCTGGAGAAGTGTATTGTGTTTACTAAAGCATCTAAAAAATGAGCTACAGAGCATAGGGCACTTGCACTCATGGGCGTATATCTTGGGAAAAACAAAAATCGAGAGGACACAGGCACCCCAATGTTTACTGCCTCTCTGTTTAAAAGATCCTCGACTAGGATATAACTTAAATGTCTCTGGAGGGAAAAAATGGATAGAGATGTGGTACTTATGTAGAGTGGAATATTACTCAGCCTGGAAATCAATGAAATATGGCCAGTTGTAACAACTCCGGAGGAGTTACGTATGATCATTCTAAGTGACATAATTCAAAAAGAAAAAGACACATATCATAAGATATCACTTAAAGGTGGAATCCAAAATGGCTACACATGAAATAAATTACAAAACAAAAACATAGTCAAATATGTAGAAAACACGCGTAAGGCTGCTAAACGGGAAAGGTGGGGAGGGGTGAGGCATCATCCAGGAGGTTGAAATTAGCAAAGATACCATTCCAAATACCAAACTGATAATCAACAAGGCCTACACGGTAGCTAAAAGAACTGCACTCAGCACACTCAAGTCACCGGAAAAGAATATCTATGACTGGTAAGAATCTGAAAAAGAATTTATTGATGTCTCTCTGTACGTGAATCAAGTGGATGTACAGCAGCAAGAAACAGAGCTTTGAAAATCAGCTGTAACCAATATAGTAATAAATTGAAAAAAATAAACGACAGAGAGACAGAGAAAACCTCTTACAACTTTTCCTCAGGGACGGTGATGCAACATGGATTGAACACATCTAGACCCACAGCAGGATGAGACATAAGGCTGGAAACTGTTCGCGCTAAGAGAAATGTGAGGTTGGGTGAGGAAATGCACACCCTTTAAAGTAATACTACCTGGTACCCATTCAATGGGTCCCAAATCTGCAGGTTCAAGGAATCTTCCTACAGCTAAAACATGCATGGAAAACCCAGAGGACTGTACACCATGTGATCGGGAGATGTGTCTAAAATGCACCTCATTTATCCTCTCCTGGTGCTCCTGTTCATCATTCCAGCCACGTTACTTAGAATCTCCCCACTTAGAGAATCAGCACATTTAAACTTCTGTTTCACACATTTTGCAAATTGTGAGGAGGATGAACGGGAAGAGGGGGAAACAATGAGAGAATAGTTGTAGGGGTTTGGACGGGCACATGTCACTCTAATTTCCCATTAAGAATAAGAATTAAAAAAAGGCTCAGCCCGCCTCGCCGGAGCCAAAATAGGGCCTGAAGCAATCCTGCGGTTTTGAGGCCAGCTCACAAAAGAGCAACTTAAAAAATGGAGCTCAGGGTCACTGCAATTCACAAACCTGCAGAGTTATAAATGAAAACTAACGTCCAAAAATATGTTGAGGTAAGGCAAAGAAGAGGATCTGAATGCAAGACAGAATTGCAAGAAACAGATTTCAAGAGATAGATTGGACTCGCCTTTAAAGCACATGAAAAGCGGCAGAATTTCGACAATGATGCAGTTGGCCCAAAAGGGAGTATGCGTTAGTTCCTGAATATATCCAGGAAAAAACGCATATGCACTTTATGGGCAACCAAGCAAGCAAGCAATGCAAATGTGCACAACAAAGAAGTCTCATTTCCCACCGGTCAAAAGGGCCATCCGAAAAAATTGTAAACACCAGAAATGCAGGACAGGCCATGGAGAACAGGGAGCCTTTATACGCTGATGGACAGTGTGTGAACTGCCGAGAGCCACTCTGGAGAAGTGTATGGTGGTTCCTAAATCATCTAAAAAACAGAGCGACAGAGCATAGGGCACTTCCAATCACGGGAGTATATCTAGGGAAGTCTAAAAATCAACAAGACACAAGCACACCACAGTTTAGGGCTACTCTGTTTACAAGAACCTCAACTTCAGTACACCTTAAATATCCCAGGAAAGAGAACAATAGATAAAGAAAATGTGGTACTTATGTACAATGGAATATCTCTTCACCATGAAATCAATGTAATAAGGCTAGTAGAAGGATAAAGAGTGGATTGAGGTCCGATAATACTACTTGAAATAAGTCAAACAGAAAAAGAAACATATCATAAGATATCACTTATAGAGGGAGGATAAATATGGCTGCACAAAAAATGAATTACAAAACAGAACAGTGTCTCACATTTAGAAAACACACTTATGTCAGCTTAAGGGGAAAGGAGAGGTGGGGTGATGCATAAAACCAGAGTTTGAAATTAGCACAGATACCGTTCAATAAACCAAATAGGTATCAGACAAGATCTACACCTCGCTCAATGAACTGGCCTCAACACACCCTATACACCGCAGAGAAATATATCTGAGTAATAAGAATCTTAAAACCCATGTATTGATATATCTCCATAAGGGAATCAAGTGTGCGCAGAGCGGCACAAACACAGCAGTGAAAATGAGCTAAACCCCATTATAGAAATAAATTTTAAAACCAAAACGCAGAAACAATGAAAGAGAGAAAAATTCTTACAAAATTCGCTCAGGGGCTGTGATGCAACCTGGAATGACCACATATAAACCCACAGCTGGATAAGACATAAGGCTGGACACTTGGGGCTGAAAGGATTGGAGAGCTTTGGTGAGCAACTGCCGAAAGTTTAATGCAATACTTCATGCTACTTATTCCAAGGGTCCCAACACTCCAAGTTGAAGGGAATCTTCCTACAGCTAAACCATGCATGGGAAATCCAGCGGATGGTATACCATATGATCGGGAAAGGTTTCTAAAATGCACCTCATTTTCCTCTCCTGGGGCTCCGGATCAACATTCCAGCCACTTTACTAACAACATCTCCACATGGAGAGTCAATGCCTTTAAGTTCCGGTATCGCACAGTCTGCAGTTAGTGCGGAGGATGAATGGGAATAGGGGGAACCAGTGAGAAAATAGCTGTAGCGGTTTCAATGGGCACATGTCACTCTAATTTCACATCAGGAAGAAGAATTAACCAAAGGCAGAGCAAGGCGCCCCAGAAGAAGAATAGGGCCTGAAGAAATCCTGTGGATATGAGGCAAGATCACAAAAATAAGAGCTGAAAAATGAAGCTAAGGTCCACTGCAATTCAAAAACCTGCAGAGTTATAAAGGCCAACTATTCTCCAAAAGTATATTGAGGTAAGGCTATGAAGAGGCACTGAGAGCAAGGCAGAACTGCAGGAAACCGATTTCAGGAGATAGACAGGAATTGTACTGAAAACATATGAAAACACTCAGAACGTCGACAATGATGCACTTGGCCAAAAAGGGCGTATGCGTTTTTTCCTGAATATATTCAGGAAAAAACGCATACGCCCTTTCTGGCCAACCAAGCAAGCTCTCAAAGGAAATCTGCACTACAATGAAGTCTCACTTCACCCGGTCAAAGGGCCATCTGAAAAAAGTGTAAAATCCAGAAAGGCAGGACAGGCCATGGAGAACTGGGAGCCTTGTTATGCTGATGGGCGGGATGTAAATTGCCAGCAGCCACTCTGGAGAACTGTATGGTGTTTCCTGAAACATCTAAAAAACAAAGCAACAGAGCCTAGGGCACTTCCACTTATGGTCCTATAGCTTATGGAAATTAAAATCAAAAAGACACAGCCACCCCACAGTTTGGGACGGCTCTGTTTACAAGAATCTTGTTTACGGTACAAGTTCAATATCACAAAAGCGAAAAATGGATAAAGAAGTTGTGGTACTTACGTACAATGCAATATCACTCAGCAATGAAATCTATGTCATCAGGCCCGTAGCAGCATAATGAGTGGATTCAGGTACGATGATTCTAAGTGAAATAAGTCACACAGAAAAAGAAACATCATAAGATATCACTACTACACGGAATGTAAACTTGGCTACACAGGATCTGAATTACAAAACAGAACAGGGTCTCAAATGTAGAAAACCAACTTATGCTTGCTTAAGGGGAAAGGTGATTTGGGGTGCTGCATGAAACCACAGATTGAAATTAGCACAGATACCGTTCCATAAGCCAAATATGTAATAGACAAGAGCTACTCCTTGCTCAACGAAGTGTACTCAACACCCCATATTAAACGCCTAACAATATACCTGACTAGAAATAATCTAAAAACCTACCGATTTATATGTCTCCGAAAGAGAATCAAGCGTGTGTACAACGACATAAACGCAGCGGTGATAGGATTGGTGAGGTTCGGTGAGCAAATGCAGACCCTATGAAGTCATATTGCATGGTACCCATTCCATGGGTCTCAACTCTCCAGGTTTAAGGGATTCTTCCTTCAGCTAAAACATGCATGTGGAACCCAGAGTATGATCCAGCGTGTGATCGGGAAACGTGTTCAAATGTGTCTCGTTTTCGTCCCCTGGTACTCGAGTGCAACATTCCAGATGCTTTACTAACACTCTCCCCACTTGGAGAGTCAGTGCCTTTAACCTCCTGTTTGGCCCAGTTTGCAGTTTCTGTGGAAAATGAACAGGAATAGGGAGAACGAAAGAGAGACTAGCTGGAGGTGTCTGGACGGGCAAATTTAACTCTCATTTCCCACCAGGAAGAGGAATTAACCAAAGGCTCAGCGTGCCGTGCCGGAACCACACTAGGACCTGAAGCAATCCTGCGGTGTTGCGGCCAGCTCACAAGAAAGCGAGTTGAAGAAAGGAGCTCAGGGGCACTGTAATTCACAAACCTGCAGAGTTATAAATGACAGCTATCGTCCAAAAATATATTGAAGTAAGGCTGCCAAGAGGACTTGAAAGCGGGGCAGAATTGCAGGAAACCGATTTCAGGAGGTAGACGGGAATTGCATGTAAAGCATAGGAAAAGAGGCAGAACGTCCACAATGATGCACTTGGCCAAAAAGGGCGTATGCGTTTTTTCCTGAATATATTCAGGAAAAAACGCATACGCCCTTTTTGGCCAACCAAGCAAGCTTGCAAAGGATATCTGCACTACAATGAAGTCTCACTGCCCCCCGGTCAAAAGGGCCATCTGAAAAAAGTGTAAAATCCAGAAAGGCAGGACAGGCCATGGAGAACTGGGAGCCTTGTTATGCTGGTAGGCGGGATGTAAATTGCCAACAGCCACTCTGGAGAAGTGTATGGTGTTTCCTGAAACATCTAAAAAACAAAGCAACAGAGCCTAGGGCACTTCCACTTATGGTCCTATAGCTTAGGGAAATTAAAATCAAAAAGACACGGTCACCCCAAAGTTTGGGACGGCTCTGTTTACAGAACCTCGATTACAGTACAAGTTCAATATCACAGAAAGCAAAAAATGGATAAAGAAGTTGTGGTACTTACGTACAATGCAATATCACTCAGCAATGAAATCTATGTCATCAGGCCCGTAGCAGCATAATGAGTGGATGCAGGTATGATGAGTCTAAGTGAAATAAGTCACACAGAAAAAGAAACACCATAAGATATCACTACTACACGGAAGGTAAACTTGGCTACACAGGAACTGAATTACAAAACAGAACAGGGTCTCAAATGTAGAAAACCAACTTATGCTTGCTTAAGAGGAAAGGTGAGTTGGGGTGCTGCATGAAACCAGAGATTGAAATTAGCACAGATACCGTTCCATAAGCCAAATATGTAATAGACAAGAGCTACTCCTTGCTCAACGAAGTGGACTCAACACCCCATATTAAACGCCTAAGAATATAACTGACTAGTAAGAATCTTAAAACCTATGGATTTATATGTCTCCGAAAGAGAATCAAGCGTGTGTACAGCGGCATAAACACAGCAGTGATAGGATTGGTGAGGTTCGGTGAGCAAATGCAGACCCTTTGAAGTCATACTGCATGGTACCCATTCCATGGGTCTCAACTCTCCAGGTTTAAGGGATTCTTCCTTCAGCTAAAACATGCATGTGGAACACAGATTATGATCCACCGTGTGATTGGGAAACGTGTTCAAATGTGTCTCAGTTTTCGTCCCCTGGTACTCGGGTGCAACACTCCAGACGCTTTACTAACACTCTCCCCACTTGGAGAGTCAGTGCCTTTAAACTCCTGTATGGCCCAGTTTGCAATTTCTGCGGAAAATGTACAGGAATAGGGAGAACCAATGATAAACTAGCTGGAGGTGTCTGGACGGGCAAATTTAACTCTCATTTCCCACCAGAAAGAGGAATTAACCAAAGGCTCAGCATGCCGTGCCGGAACCACACTAGGGCCTGAAGCAATCCTGCAGTGTTGCGGCCAGCTCACAAGAAAGCGAGTTGAAGAAAGGAGCTCAGGGGCACTGTAATTCACAAACCTGCAGAGTTATAAATGACAGCTATCGTCCAAAAATATATTGAAGTAAGGATGCCAAGAGGACTTGAAAGTGGGGCAGAATTGCAGGAAACCGATTTCAGGAGGTAGACGGGAATTGCATGTAAAGCATAGGAAAAGAGGCAGAACGTCCACAATGATGCACTTGGCCAAAAAGGGCGTATGCGTTTTTTCCTGAATATATTCAGGAAAAAACGCATACGCCCTTTTTGGCCAACCAAGCAAGCTTGCAAAGGAAATCTGCACTACAATGAAGTCTCGCTGCCCCCCGGTCAAAAGGGCCATATGAAAAAAGTGTAAAATCCAGAAAGGCAGGACAGGCCATGAAGAACTGGGAGCCTTCTTATGCTGATGGGCGGGATGTAAATTGCCAACAGCCACTCTGGAGAAGTGTATGGTGTTTCCTGTAACATCTAAAAAACTAAGCAACAGAGCCTAGGGCACTTCCACTTATGGTCCTATAGCTTAGGGCAATTAAAATCAAAGAGACAAAGCCACCCCACAGTTTGGGACGGCTCTGTTTACAAGAATCTTGTTTACGGTACAAGTTCAATATCACAAAAGCGAAAAATGGATAAAGAAGTTGTGTTACTTACGTACAATGCAATATCACTCAGCAATGAAATCTATGTCATCAGGCCCGTAGCAGCATAATGAGTGGATTCAGGTACGATGATTCTAAGTGAAATAAGTCACACAGAAAAAGAAACATCATAAGATATCACTACTACATGGAATGTAAACTTGGCTACACAGGATCTGAATTACAAAACAGAACAGGGTCTCAACTGTAGAAAACCAACTTATGCTTGCTTAAGTGGAAAGGTGATTTGGGGTGCTGCATGAAACCACAGATTGAAATTAGCACAGATACCGTTCCATAAGCCAAATATGTAATAGACAAGAGCTACTCCTTGCTCAACGAAGTGGACTCAACACCCCATATTAAACGCCTAACAATATACCTGACTAGAAATAATCTAAAAACCTACCGATTTATATGTCTCCGAAAGAGAATCAAGCGTGTGTACAGCGACATAAACGCAGCGGTGATAGGATTGGTGAGGTTCGGTGAGCAAATGCAGACCCTATGAAGTCATATTGCATGGTACCCATTCCATGGGTCTCAACTCTCCAGGTTTAAGGGATTCTTCCTTCAGCTAAAACATGCATGTGGAACCCAGAGTATGATCCAGTGTGTGATCGGGAAACGTGTTCAAATGTGTCTCGTTTTCGTCCCCTGGTACTCGAGTGCAACATTCCAGATGCTTTACTAACACTCTCCCCACTTGGAGAGTCAGTGCCTTTAACCTCCTGTTTGGCCCAGTTTGCAGTTTCTGTGGAAAATGAACAGGAATAGGGAGAATGAAAGAGAGACTAGCTGGAGGTGTCTGGACGGGCAAATTTAACTCTCATTTCCCACCAGGAAGAGGAATTAACCAAAGGCTCAGCGTGCCGTGCCGGAACCACACTAGGGCCTGAAGCAATCCTGCGGTGTTGCGGCCAGCTCACAAGAAAGCGAGTTGAAGAAAGGAGCTCAGGGGCACTGTAATTCACAAACCTGCAGAGTTATAAATGACAGCTATCGTCCAAAAATATATTGAAGTAAGGCTGCCAAGAGGACTTGAAAGCGGGGCAGAATTTCAGGAAACCGATTTCAGGAGGTAGACGGGAATTGCATGTAAAGCATAGGAAAAGAGGCAGAACGTCCACAATGATGCACTTGGCCAAAAAGGGCGTATGCGTTTTTTCCTGAATATATTCAGGAAAAAACGCATACGCCCTTTTTGGCCAACCAAGCAAGCTTGCAAAGGATATCTGCACTACAATGAAGTCTCACTGCCCCCCGGTCAAAAGGGCCATCTGAAAAAAGTGTAAAATCCAGAAAGGCAGGACAGGCCATGGAGAACTGGGAGCCTTGTTATGCCGGTAGGCGGGATGTAAATTGCCAACAGCCACTCTGGAGAAGTGTATGGTGTTTCCTGAAACATCTAAAAAACAAAGCAACAGAGCCTAGGGCACTTCCACTTATGGTCCTATAGCTTAGGGAAATTAAAATCAAAAAGACACGGTCACCCCAAAGTTTGGGACGCCTCTGTTTACAGAACCTCGTTTACAGTACAAGTTCAATATCACAGAAAGCAAAAAATGGATAAAGAAGTTGTGGTACTTATGTACAATGCAATATCACTCAGCAATGAAATCTATGTCATCAAGCCTGTAGCAGAATAATGAGTGGATTCAGGTACGATGATTCTAAGTGAAATAAGTCACACAGAAAAAGAAACATCATAAGGTATCACTAATACACGCAATGTAAACTTGGCTACGCAGGAACTGAATTACAAAGCAAAACAGGGTCTCAAATGTAGAAAACCAACTATGCTTGCTTAAGGGGAAAGGTGAGTTGGGGTACTGCATAAAACCAGAGATTGAAATTAGCACAGATACCATTCCATAAGCCAAATATGTAATAGACAAGAGCTACTCCTTGCTCAACGAAGTGGACTCAACACCCCATAATAAACGCCTAAGAATATACCTGACTATTAAGAATCTTAAAACCTTTGGATTTATATGTCTCTAAAAGAGAATCAAGCGTGTGTACAGCGGCATAAACGCAGCAGTGATAGGATTGGTGAGGTTCGGTGAGCAAATGCAAACCCTTTGAAGTCATATTGCATGGTACCCATTCCATGGGTCTCAACTCTCCAGGTTTAAGGGATTCTTCCTTCAGCTAAAACATGCATGTGGAACCCAGAGTATGATCCACCGTGTGATCGGGAAACGTGTTCAAATGTGTCTCAGTTTTCGTCCCCTGGTACTCGGGTGCAACATTCCAGACGCTTTACTAACACTCTCCCCACTTGGAGAGTGAGTGCCTTTAACCTCCTGTTTGGCCCAGTTTGCAATTTCTGCGTAAGATGAACAGGAATAGGGATAACCAATGAGAGACTAGCTGGAGGTGTCTGGACGGGCAAATTTAACTCTCATTTCCCACCAGGAAGAGGAAATAACCAAAGGCTCAGCGTGCCATGCCAGAAGCACACTAAGGCCTGAAGCAATCCTGCGGTGTTGCGGCCAGCTCACAAGAAAGCGAGTTGAAGAAAGGAGCTCAGGGGCACTGTAATTCACAAACCTGCAGAGTTATAAATGACAGCTATCTTCCAAAAATATATTGAAGTAAGGCTGCCAAGAGGAGTTGAAAGCGGGGCAGAATTGCAGGAAACCGATTTCAGGAGGTAGACGGGAATTGCATGTAAAGCATAGGAAAAGAGGCAGAACGTCCACAATGATGCACTTGGCCAAAAAGGGCGTATGCGTTTTTTCCTGAATATATTCAGGAAAAAACGCATACGCCCTTTTTGGCCAACCAAGCAAGCTTGCAAAGGAAATCTGCACTACAATGAAGTCTCACTGCCCCCCAGTCAAAAGAGCCATCTGAAAAAAGTGTAAAATCCAGAAAGGCAGGACAGGCTAAGGAGAACTGGGAGCCTTTTTATGCTGATGGGTGGGATGTAAATTGCCAACAGCCACTCTGGAGAAGTGTATGGTGTTTCCTGAAACATCCAAAAAACAAAGCAACAGAGCCTAGGGCACTCCCACTTATGGTCCTATAGCTTAGGGAAATTAAAATCAAAAAGACACAGCCACCCCAAAGTTTCGGCCGGCTCTGTTTACAAGAACCTCGTTTACTGTACAAGTTCAATATCACAGAAAGCGAAAAATGGATAAAGAAGTTGTGGTACATACGTACAATGCAATATCACTCAGCAATGAAATCTATGTCATCAGGCCCGTAGCAGCATAATGAGTGGATTCAGGTACGATGATTCTAAGTGAAATAAATCACACAGAAAAACAAACATCATAAGATATCACTACTACACGGAATGTAAACTTGGCTACACAGGAACTGAATTACAAAACAGAACAGGGTCTCAAATGTAGAAAACCAACTTATGCTTGCTTAAGGGGAAAGGTGAGTTGGGGTGCGGCATAAAACCAGAGATTGAAATTAGCACAGATACCGTTCCATAAGCCAAATATGTAATAGGCAAGAGCTACTCCTTGCTCAAAGAAGTGGACTCAACACCCCATAATAAACGCCTAAGAATATACCTGACTAATAAGAATCTTAAAACCTTTGGATTTATATATCTCCAAAAGAGAATCAAGCGTGTGTACAGCGGCATAAACGCAGCAGTGATAGGATTGGTGAGGTTCGGTGAGCAAATGCAGGCCCTTTGAAGTCATATTGCATGGTACCCATTCCATGGGTCTCAACTCTCCAGGTTTAAGGGATTCTTCCTTCAGCTAAAACATGCATGTGGAACCCAGAGTATGATCCACCATGTGATCGGGAAACGTGTTCAAATGTGTCTCAGTTTTCATCCCATGGAACTCGGGTGCAACATTCCAGATGCTTTACTAACACTCTCCCCACTTGGAGAGTCAGTTCCTTTAACCTCCTGTTTGGCCCAGTTTGCAATTTCTGTGGAAAATGAACAGGAATAGGGAGAACCAAAGAGAGACTAGCTGGAGGTGTCTGGACGTGCAAATTTAACTCTCATTTCCCACCAGGAAGAGGAATTAACCAAAGGCTCAGCGTGCCGTGCCGGAACCACACTAGGGCCTGAAGCAATCCTGCGGTGTTGCGGCCAGCTCACAAGAAAGCGAGTTGAAGAAAGGAGCTCAGGGGCACTGTAATTCACAAACCTGCAGAGTTATAAAGGACAGCTATCGTCCAAAAATATATTGAAGTAAGGCTGCCAAGAGGACTTGAAAGCGGGGCAGAATTGCAGGAAACCGATTTCAGGAGGTAGACGGGAATTGCATGTACAGCATAGGAAAAGAGGCAGAACGTCCACAATGATGCACTTGGCCAAAAAGGGCGTATGCGTTTTTTCCTGAATATATTCAGGAAAAAACGCATACGCCCTTTTTGGCCAACCAAGCAAGCTTGCAAAGGAAATCTGCACTACAATGAAGTCTCACTGCCCCACGGTCAAAAGGGCCATCTGAAAAAAGTGTAAAATCCAGAAAGGCAGGACAGGCCATGGAGAACTGGGAGCCTTGTTATGCTGGTGGGCGGGATGTAAATTGCCAACAGCCACTCTGGAGAAGTGTACGGTGTTTCCTGAAACATCTAAAAAACAAAGCAACAGAGCCTAGGGCACTTCCACTTATGGTCCTATAGCTTAGGGAAATTAAAATCAGAAAGACACAGCCACCCCAAAGTTTGGGCCGGCTCTGTTGACAAGAACCTCGTTTACGGTACAAGTTCAATATCACAGAAAGCGAAAAATGGATAAAGAAGTTGTGGTACTTACGTACAATGCAATATCACTCAGCAATGAAATCTATGTCATCAGGCCGGTAGCAGCATAATGAGTGGATGCAGGTACGATGATTCTAAGTGAAATAAGTCACACAGAAAAAGAAACATCATAAGGTATCACTACTACACGGAATGTAAACTTGGCTACACAGGAACTGAATTACAAAACAGAACAGGGTCTCAAATGTAGAAAACCAACTTATGCTTGCTTAAGGGGAAAGGTGAGTTGGGGTGCTGCATGAAACCAGAGATTGAAATTAGCACAGATACCGTTCCATAAGCCAAATATGTAATAGACAAGAGCTACTCCTTGCTCAACGAAGTGGACTCAACACCCCATATTAAACGCCTAAGAATATACCTGACTAGAAATAATCTTAAAACCTATGGATTTATATGTCTCCGAAAGAGAATCAAGCGTGTGTACGGCGGCATAAACGCAGCAGTGATAGGATTGGTGAGGTTCGGTGAGCAAATGTAGACCCTTTGAAGTCATACTGCATGGTACCCATTCCATGGGTCTCAACTCTCCAGGTTTAAGGGATTCTTCCTTCAGCTGAAACATGCATGTGGAACACAGAGTATGATCCACCGTGTGATCAGGAAACGTGTTCAAATGTGTCTCAGTTTTCGTCCCCTGGTACTCGGGTGCAACATTCCAGACGCTTTACTAACACTCTCCCCACTTGGAGAGTCAGTGCCTTTAACCTCCTGTTTGGTCCAGTTTGCAATTTCTGCATAGGATGAACAGGAATAGGGAGAACCAATGAGAGACTAGCTGGAGCTGTGAGGACGGACAAATTTAACTCTCATTTCCAACCAGGAAGAGGAATTAACCAAAGGCTCAGCATGCAATGCCGGAACGAAACTAGGGCCTGAAGCAATCCTGCGGTGTTGCGGCCAGCTCACAAGAAAGCGAGTTGAAGAAAGTAGCTCAGGGGCACTGTAATTCACAATCCTGCAGAGTTATAAATGACAGCTATCTTCCAAAAATATATTGAAGGAAGGCTGCCAAGAGGACTTGAAAGCGGGGCAGAATTGCAGGAAACCGATTTCAGGAGGTAGACTGGAATTGCATGTAAAGCATAGGAAAAGAGGCAGAACGTCCACAATGATGCACTTGGCCAAAAAGTGCATATGCGTTTTTTCCTGAATATATACAGGAAAAAACGCATACGCCCTTTTTGGCCAACCAAGCAAGTTTGCAAAGGAAATCTGCACTACAATGAAGTCTCACTGCCCCCCCGGTCAAAAGGGCTATCTGAAAAAAGTGTAAAATCCAGAAAGGCAGGACAGGCCATGGAGAACTGGGAACCTTGTTATGCTGATGGGTGGGATGTAAATTGCCAACAGCCACTCTGGAGAAGTGTATGGTGTTTCCTGAAACATCTAAAAAACAAAGCAACAGAGCCTACGGCACTTCCACTTATGGTCCTATAGCTTAGGGAAATTAAAATCAAAAAGACACAGCCACCCCAAAGTTTGGGACGGCTCTGTTTACAAGAACCTCGTTTACGGTACAAGTTCAATATCACAGAAAGTGAAAAATGGATAAGGAAGTTGTGGGAATTACGTACAATGCAATATCACTCAGCAATGAAATCTATGTCATCAGGCCCGTAGCAGCATAATGAGTGGATTCAGGTAGGATGATTCTAAGTGAAATCAGTCACACAGAAAAAGAAACATCATAAGGTATCACTACTACACGGAATGTAAACTTGGCTACACAGGAACTGAATTACAAAACAGAACAGGGTCTCAAATGTAGAAAACCAACTTATGCTTGCTTAAGGGGAAAGGTGAGTTGGGGTGCGGCATAAAACCAGAGATTGAAATTAGCACAGATACCGTTCCATAAGCCAAATATGTAATAGACAAGAGCTACTCCTTGCTCAACGAAGTGGACTCAACACCCCATATTAAACGCCTAACAATATACCTGACTAGTAAGAATCTTAAAACCTATGGATTTATATGTCTCCGAAAGAGAATCTAGCGTGTGTACAGTGGCATAAACGCAGCAGTGATAGGATTGGTGAGGTTCGGTGAGCAAATGCAGACTCTTTGAAGTCATATTGCATGGTACCCATTCCATGGGTCTCAACTCTCCAGGTTTAAGGGATTCTTCCTTCAGCTAAAACATGCATGTGGAACCCAGAGTATGATCCACCGTGTGATCGGGAAACGTTTTCAAATGTGTCTCAGTTTTCGTTCCCTGGTACTCGGGTGCAACATTCCAGACGCTTTACTAACACTCTCCCCACTTGGAGAGTCAGTGCCTTTAACCTCCTGTTTGGCCCAGTTTGCAATTTCTGCGTAAGATGAACAGGAATAGGGAGAACCAATGAGAGACTAGCTGGAGCTGTGAGGACGGGCAAATTTAACTCTCATTTCCCACCAGGAAGAGGAATTAACGAAAGGCTCAGCATGCGATGCCGGAACCAAACTAGGGCCTGAAGCAATCCTGCGGTGTTGCGGCCAGCTCACAAGAAAGCGAGTTGAAGAAAGGAGCTCAGGGGCACTGTAATTCACAATCCTGCAGAGTTATAAATGACAGCTATCGTCCAAAAATATATTGAAGGAAGGCTGCCAAGAGGAGTTGAAAGCGGGGCAGAATTGCAGAAAACCGATTTCAGGAGGTAGACTGGAATTGCATGTAAAGCATAGGAAAAGAGGCAGAACGTCCACAATGATGCACTTGGACAAAAAGGGCGTATGCGTTTTTCCCTGAATATATTCAGGAAAAAACGCATACGCCCTTTTTGGCCAACCAAGCAAGCTTGCAAAGGAAATCTGCACTACAGTGAAGTCTCACTGCCCCCGGTCAAAAGGGCTATCTGAAAAAAGTGTAAAATCCAGAAAGGCAGGACAGACCATAGAGAACTGGGAGCCTTGTTAAGCTGATGGGCGGGATGTAAATTGCCAACAGCCACTCTGAAGAAGTGTATGGTGTTTCCTGAAACATCAAAAAAACAAAGCAACAGAGCCTAGGGCACTTCCACTTATGGTCCTATAGCTTAGGGAAATTAAAATCAAAAAGACTCAGCCACCCCAAAGTTTCGGCCGGCTCTGTTTACAAGAACCTCGTTTACGGTACAAGTTCAATATCACAGAAAGCGAAAAATGGATAAAGAAGTTGTGGTACTTACGTACAATGCAATATCACTCAGCAATGAAATCTATGTCATCAGGCCCGTAGCAGCATAATGAGTGGATTCAGGTACGATGATTCTAAGTGAAATAAGTCACACAGAAAAAGAAACATCATAAGATATCACTACTACACGGAATGTAAACTTGGCTACACAAGAACTGAATTACAAAACAGAACAGGGTGTCAAATGTAGAAAACCAACTTATGCTTGCTTAAGTGGAAAGGTTAGTTGGGGTGCTGCATAAAACCAGAGATTGAAATTAGCACAGATACCGTTCCATAAGCCAAATATGTAATAGACAAGAGCTACTCCTTGCTCAACGAAGTGGACTCAACACCCCACATTAAACGCCTAAGAATATACCTGACTAGTAATAATCTTAATACCTAAGGATTTATATGTCTCCGAAAGAGAATCAAGCGTGTGTACAGCGGCATAAACGCAGCAGTGATAGGATTGGTGAAGTTTGGTGAGCAAATGCAGACCCTTTGAAGTCATATTGCATGGTACCCATTCCATGGGTCTCAACTCTCCAGGTTTAAGGGATTCTTCCTTCAGCTAAAACATGCATGTGGAACCCAGAGTATGATCCACTATGTGATCGGGAAACGTGTTCAAATGTGTCTCAGTTTTCGTCCCCTGGTACTCGGGTGCAACATTCCAGACGCTTTACTAACACTCTGCCCACTTGGAGAGTCAGTGCCTTTAACCTCCTGTTTGTCCCAGTTTGCAATCTCTGTGGAAAATGAACAGGAATAGGGAGAACCAATGAGAGACTAGGTGGAGGTGTCTGGACGGGCAAATTTAACTCTCATTTCCCACCAGGAAGAGGAATTAACCAAAGGATCAGCATGCCATGCCGGAACCAAACTAGGGCCCGAAGCAATCCTGCGGTGTTGCGGCCAACTCACAAGAAAGCGAGTTGAAGAAAGGAGCTCAGGGGCACTGTAATTCACAAACCTGCAGAGTTTTAAATGACAGCTATCGTCCAAAAATATATTGAAGGAAGGCTGACAAGAGGACTTGAAAGCGGGGCAGAATTGCAGGAAACCGATTTCAGGAGGTAGACTGGAATTGCATGTAAAGCATAGGAAAAGAGGCAGAACGTCCACAATGATGCACTTGGCCAAAAAGGGCGTATGCGTTTTTTCCTGAATATATTCAGGAAAAAACGCATACGCACTTTTTGGCCAACCAAGCAAGTTTGCAAAGGAAATGTGCACTACAATGAAGTCTCACTGCCCCCCAGTCAAAAGGGCCATCTGAAAAAAGTGTAAAATCCAGAAAGGCAGGATAGGTCATGGAGAACTGGGAGCCTTGTTATGCTGATGGGCGGGATGTAAATTGCCAGCAGCCACTCTGGAGAAGTGTATGGTGTTTCCTGAAACATCTAAAAAACAAAGCAACAGAGCCTAGGGCACTTCCACTTATGGTCCTATAGCTTAGGGAAATTAAAATCAAAAAGACACAGCCACCCCAAAGTTTGGGCCGGCTCTGTTTACAAGAACCTCGTTTACGGTACAAGTTCAATATCACAGAAAGCGAAAAATAGATAAAGAAGTTGTGGTAATTACGTACAATGCAATATCACTCAGCAATGAAATCTATGTCATCAGGCCCGTAGCAGCATAATGAGTGGATTCAGGTACGATGATTATAAGTGAAATAAGTCACACAGAAAAAGAAACATCATAAGATATCACTACTACATGGAATGTAAACTTGGCTACACAGGAACTGAATTACAAAACAGAACAGGGTGTCAAATGTAGAAAACCAACTTATACTTGCTTAAGGGGAAAGGTGAGTTGGGGTGCTGCATAAAACCAGAGATTGAAATTAGCACAGATACCGTTCCATAAGCCAAATATGTAATAGACAAGAGCTACTCCTTGCTCAACGAAGTGGACTCAACACCCCATATTAAACGCCTAACAATATACCTGACTAGTAAGAATCTTAAAACCTATGGATTTATATGTCTCCGGAAGAGAATGAAGCGTGTGTACAGTGGCATAAACGCAGCAGTGATAGGATTGGTGAGGTTTGGTGAGCAAATGCAGACCCTTTGAAGTCATATTGCATGGTACCCATTCCATGGGTCTCAACTCTCCATGTTTAAGGGATTCTTCCTTCAGCTAAAACATGCATGTGGAACCAAGAGTATGATCCACCGTGTGATCGGGAAACGTGTTCAAATGTGTCTCAGTTTTCGTCCCCTGGTACTCGGGTGCAACATTCCAGACGCTTTACTAACACTCTCCCCACTTGGAGAGTCAGTGCCTTTAACCTCCTGTTTGGCCCAGTTTGCAATTTCTTCGGAAGATGAACAGGAATAAGGAGAAGCAATGGGAGACTATCTGTAGGTGTCTGGACGGGCAAATTTAACTCTCATTTCCCACCAGGAGGATAAATGAACCAAAGGCTCTGCGTGCCATGCTGGAACTAGATTAGGGCCTGAGGAGATCCTGTGGTGTTGCGGCCAGCTCACAAGAAAGCGAGTTGAAGAAAGGAGCTCAGGGGCACTGTAATTCAGAAACCTGCGGAGTTATAAATGACAGCTATCATCCAAAATTATACTGAAGTAAGTCTGCGATGAGGACTTGAATGCCGGGCAGAATTGCTGGAAACTGATTTCAGAACGTACACGGGAGTAGTTCTTAAAGCATAAGAAAAGAGACAGAACTTGGAAAATAATGCACTTGGCAAAAAAGGGCATATGTGTTTTATCCAGAGCTCTCATAACTGAGGGGAGGAGATTCCCAGCAGGCTCCAACTGCCACCTGAGGGCTCACATTGCCAAGGCAACGTGAGCATGCCAGGCAGGAGTTACCTCACAGCAGAGGTCCCACCTCACAGAAGGGTGAGAAACCCAGCCAACATCAGACTCTCACCAGAGGGCCCACATCACCAAGGGGATGGGAACCAGGCAGGAGTGTCTTCACATCAGTGGGGCCACATCATCGAAAGCTGAGGTACTCAGCACATGTGTCCTCAAACCAGAGGACCCACATCACCAAGGACCTCGGAGTGAGGCAGGCAGGAGTAACCTCACAACACTGGGCACATAGAATAAAAAAGTGAGGAATCCAGCAGTTGGAACCTCCCAGCAGGCGGCCCAGAGCACCGAGGCTATGGGATCCAGGCCACAGTGAACTCACAGAAGAGGGCCCATGTCATGAAACTGAGCAAACCAGCCATTGGGACCTCAGAGCAGGAGGCCCACATCCCCATGGGGATGGAATTCTGGTAGGAGTGTCCTCGCACCACTGAGAACGTATCAGAAAATTTTGGGCGACCAGCAGTTAGGGCCTGACGCCAGAGGACCCTCATCACCAAGGGAAGGAGGCTCCCAGCAGGCTCCAACTGCCACCAGAGGGCTGACGTCGCCAAGGCGATGTGTGCCAACCAGGCACGAATGACCTCACAGCAGAGGGCCCACCTCAGAGAAGTGTGACGAACCCAGTCAGGATCAGACTCGCACCAGAGGGCCCACATCACCAAATGGATTGGAACCAGGCAGGAGTGTCCTCACATGAGTAGGGCCACATCATCTAAAGGTGAGGAACCCAGAACATGTGGCTTCAAACCATAGGACACCCATCACCAAGGGGCTGGGAGTGAGGCAGGCAGGAGGAGCCTCATAACAGAGGGCCCAAAAATAAGAAAGGTGAGGAATCCAGCAGTTGGAACCTCCCAGCAGGCGGCCCAGAGCACAGAGGCTAGAGGAACCAGGCCAGAGTGAACTAACACCAGACAGCCCACATCATGAAACTGTGAGCAACCCAGACATTGGGACCTCAGAGCAGAAGGCCCACATCCCCATGGTGATGGGAACATGACAGGAGTGTCCTGGCATCACTGGGCTCACATCAGAAAACGTGGGGTGCTCAGAAGTTAGGGCCTGACGCTAGAGGGCACTCATCACCGAGAGGAGGAGGCTCCCAGCAGGCTCCAGCTGCCACCAGAGGGCCAACGTCGCCAAGGTGATGTGTGCCAGTCTGGCAGGAGTGACCTCACAGCAGAGGGCCCACCTCACAGAAGGGTGAGGAACACAGCCAGGATCAGACTCTCACCAGAGGGCCCACATCACCAAGGGGATGGGAACCAGGCAGGAGTGTCCCCACACCAGTGGGACAACATCATCGAAAGGTGAGGATCCCAGCACATGTGTCCTCAAACCAGAGGAACCACATCACCAAGGGGTTCGGAATGAGGCTGGCAGGACTGGCCTCACAACACAGGGTCCATAGAATATAAAAGTTGAGGAATCCAGCAGTTGGAACCTCCCAGCAAGTGGCCCAGAGCACCGAGGCTATGGGATCCAGGCCGCAGTGAACTCACAGCAGAGGGCCCACATCATGAACCTGTGAGCAGCCCAGCTGTTGGGACCTCAGAACAGAAGGCCCACATCCCCATTGGGATGGGAACCTGGCAGGAGTGGCTTTGCACCACTTAGCACATATCAGAAAAAGTTAGGAGCCCAGCAGTTAGGGCCTGACGCCAGGGGGCCCTCATAACTGAGGGGAGGAGACTCCCAGCAGGTTCCAACTGCCAACAGAGGGCCCACATCTACAAGGTGGCATGCGCCAGCCAGGCAGTAGTGACCTCACAGCAGAGGGCCTATCTCACAGAAGGGTGAGGAACCGAGGCAGGATGAGACTCTCACCAGAGGGCCCACAACACCAAGGGGATGGGAACCAGTCAGGACTGTCCTCCCACCAGTGGGGCCACATCATCAAAAGGTGAGGAACCCAGCACATGTGGCCTCATATCAGAGGACATACATCACAAAGGGGATGGGAGTGAGGCAGGTAGGAGTAGCCTAAAAACAGAGGGCCCAAAGAATAAAAAAAGTGAGGAATCCAGCATTTGGAACCTCCCAGCAGGCGGCCGAGAGCACAGAAGCTATGGGATGCAGGCAGGAGTTAACTAACACCAGAGAGCCCACATCATGAAACTGTGAGCAACCCAGGCATTGGGACCTCAGAGCAGAAAGCCCACATCCCCATGGGGATGGGAACCTGACAGGAGTGTCCTGGCATCACTGGGCTCACATCAGAAAACGTGGGGAGCCCAGCAGTTAGAGCCTGATGCTAGAGGGCCATCATCACCGAGGGCAGGAGGCTCCCAGCAGGTTCCATGTGCCAACAGAGGGCCCACGTCGCCAAGGTGATGTGTGCAAGTCAGGCAGGATTGACCTCACAGCAGAGGGCCTACCTCACAGAAGAGTGAGGAACCCAGCCAGGATAAGACTGTCACCAGAAGGCCCACATCACCAAGGGGATGGGAACCAGGCAGGAGTGTCCTCACACCAGTGGGGCCACATCATTGAAAGTTGCCTAACCCAGCACATGTGGCCTCAAACCAGAAGACCCACATCACGAAGGGGTTGCGAGTGAGGCAGGCAGGAGGAGCATCACAACACAGGACCCATAGAATACAAAAGTTGAGGAATCGAGCAGTTGGAACCTCCCAGCAGGCAGCCAAGACCACAGAGGCTATGGGATCCAGGCCACAGTGAACTAACACCAGAGAGCCCACATCATGAAATTGTGATCAACCCAGCCGTTGGAACCTCAGAGCAGAAGGCCCACATCCCCATGGGGATGGGAACCTAAGAGGAGTGCTTGAGCAACACTGGGCTCACTAAGAAAAGTTGGGGAGCCCAGCAGTTAGGGCCTGACGTCAGAGGGCCCTCATCACAGAGCTGAGGAGGCTCCCAGCAGGGTCCAATTGCCACCAGAGGGCTCATGTCAACAAGGCGAGGTGAGCAACCCAGGCAAGAGTTACCTGATAGTAGAGGGCCCACCTCACAGATGGGTGAGGAACCCAGCCAGGATCAGACTCTCACCAGAGGGCCCACATCACAAAGGGGATGGGACCCAGTCAGGATTATCCTCACACCAGTGGGGCCTCATCATCTTAAGGTGAGGAACCCAGCACATGTGTCCTCAAACCAGAGGACCCACATCACCAAGGGCCTTGGAGTGAGGCAGGCAGGAGTAGCCTCACAACACAGGGCACATAATATAAAAAACGTGAGAATTCCAGCATTTAGACCTTCCAGCAGGCGGCCCAGAACACCGAGGCTATGGGATCCAGGCCACAGTGAACTCACAGCAGAGGGCCCACATCACAAAACTGTGAGCAACCCAGGAGTTGAGACCTCAGCGCAGAAGGCCCACATCCCCATGGGAATGGGAACCTGGCTGGAGTGTCCTCGCACCACTGGGCGCACATCAGAAAATGTGGGGAGCCCACCATTTAGGGCCTGACGCCAGAGGGCCGTCATCACCGAGAGGAGGAGGTGCCCTGCACGCTCCAACTGCCACCAGAGGGCTCACGTCTCCAAGGTGACGTGTGCCAGCCAGGCAGGAGTGACCTCACAGAAGAGGGCCTACCTCACAGAACGTTGAGGAACCCAGCCAGGATTAGACTCTCGCCAGAGGGCCCACCTCACCAAGGGGATGGGAACCAGGCAGGAGTGTCCTCACACGAGTGGGGTCACATCATCGAAAGGTGAGGAACGCAGCACATGTGGCCTCAAGCCATAGGACAGTCATCACCAAGGGGCTGGCAGTGAGGCAGGCAGGAGGAGCCTCACAACAGAGGGCACATAGAATAAAAAAGTTGAGGAATCCAGCAGTTGGAACCTCCCAGCAGGCGGCTCAGAGCACCGATGATAAGGGATCCTTGCCGGAGTGAACTCACAGCAGAGGGCCCACATCATGGTACTGTGAGCAAGCCAGCCGTTTTGACCTCAGAGCAGAAGGCCCATATCGCCATGGGGATGGGAACCTGGCAAGAGTCTCCTCACTCACTTGGCGCACATCAGAAAATGTGGGGAGCCCTGCAGTTATGGCCTAAGGCAAGAGGGCCCTCATCACTGAGGGAAGGAGGATCCCAGCACACTCCAACTGCCACCAGAGGGCCCACGTCGCCAAGGTGACCTGTGCCAGACAGGCATGATTGACCTCACAGCAGAGGGCCCACCTCACAGAAGGGTGAGGAACCCAGCCAGGATCAGACTCTCACCTGAGGGCCCACATCAGCAAGGGGATGGGAACCAGTCAGGACTGTCTTCCCTCCAGTGGGGTCACATCATCGAAAGGTGCGGAACCCAGCACATGTGGCCTCAAATCAGAGGACACATATCACAAAGGGAATGGGAGTGAGGCAGGCAGGAGTAGCCTAAAATCAGAGGGCCCAAAGAATAAGAAAGGTGAGGAATCCAGCATTTGGAACCTCCCAGCAGGCGGCCCAGAGCACAGAAGCTATGGGATGCAGGCAGGAGTGAACTAATACCAGAGAGCCCACATCATGAAACTGTGAGCAACCCAGGCTTTGGGACCTCAGAGCAGAAGGCCCACATCCCAATGGGGATGTGAACCTGGCTGGAGTGTCCTCGCACCACTGGGCGCACATCACAAAATGTGGGGAGCCCAGCAGTTAAGGCCTGATGCCAGAGGGCCCTCATCACCGAGGAGAGGAGGCTCCCAGCAGGCTCCAAGTGCCACCAGAGGGCTCATGTCCACAAGGCGAGGTGAGCAAGCCAGGCAGGAGTGACCTCACATCAGACGGCCCACCTCACAGATGGGTGAGGAACCCAGCCAGGATCAGACTCTCAACAGAGGGCCCACATCACCAAGGGGATGTGAACCAGGCAGGAGTCTCCTAAGACCATTGGTCCCACATCATCGAAAGGTGA
This sequence comes from Leucopleurus acutus, assembly GCF_964270905.1. Lineage (NCBI taxonomy): Eukaryota > Metazoa > Chordata > Mammalia > Artiodactyla > Delphinidae > Leucopleurus > Leucopleurus acutus. The sequence continues at coordinate 120,374,040 of NC_139142.1, read as the reverse complement.
GGAACCCAGCACATGTGGCCTCAAACCAGATGACACACATCACGAAGGGGATGGGAGTGAGGCAGGCAGGAGGATCCTCACAACAGAGGGCCCAAAAAATTAAAAAAGTGAGGAATCCAGCAGTTGGAACCTCCCAGCAGGCGGCCAAGAGCACAGAGGCTATGGGATCCAGGCTTCTGTGAACACCAGAGAGCCCACATCATGAAAATGTGAACAACCCAGCCGTTGGGACCTCAGAGCAGAAGGCCCACAACCCCATGGAGATGGGATCCTAAGAGGAGTGCCAAAGCATCACCGGGCTCCCTAAGAAAAGTTGGTGAGTCCAGCAGTTAGGGCCTGACGCAAGAGGGTCCTCATCACCGGGGGGAGGAGATTCCCAGCACGCTCCAACTGCCACCACACGGCTGACTTCACCAAGGCAATGTGTGCCAGCCATGCAGGAGTGACCTATCAGCAGAGGGTCTCCCTCACAGGTGGGTGAGGAACAAAGCCAGGAACAGACTCTCACCAGGGGGTCCACATAACCACGTGGATGAGAACCAAGCAGGAGTGTCCTCACACTAGTGGGGCCACATCATCGAAAGGTGAGGAACCCAGCAAAGGTGGCCACAAACCAGAGGACCCACATCACCAAGGGGTTGAGAGTGAGGTAGGTGTCTGGACGGGTATATTTAACACTCATTTCCCACCAGGAAGAGAAATTAACCAAAGGCTCAGCGTGCCCTGCCAGAAGCAGATTAGGGCCTGAAGCAGTCTTGCGGGTTTGCGGCCAGCTCACAAGAAAGCGAGTTGAAGAAAGGAGCTCAGGGGCCCTGTAATTCACAAACCTGCAGAGTTATAAATAACAGATAACGTCCAAAAATATATTGAAGTAAGGCTGCGAAGAGGACTTGAAAGCGGGGCAGAATTTCAGGAAACCGATTTCAGGAGGTAGACTGGAATTGCATTTAAAGCATAGGAAAAGAGGCAGAACATCGACAATGATGCACTTGGCAACAAAGGGCGTATGAGTTTGTTCCTGAATATATTCAGGAAAAAACACATATGCCCTTTTTGGCAAACCAAGCAAGCTTGCAATGGAAATCCGAACTACTATGAAGTGTCACTTCCCCCCGGTCTAAAGGGCCATCTGAGAAAAGTGTAAAATCCAGAAAGGCAAGACAGGCCATGGGGAAAAAGGAGCCTTGTTATGCTGATGGGCGGGATGTAAATTGCCAACAGCCACTCTGGAGAAGTGTATGGTGTTTCCTGATACATCTGAAAAACAAAGCAACAGAGTCTAGGGCATTTCCACTTATGGTCCTATAGCTTAGGGAAATTAAAATCAAAAAGACACAGCCACCCCAAAATTTGGGACGGCTCTGTTTACAGGAACCTCTTCTACAGTACGAGTTAAATATCCCAGAGAACAAATAATTGATAAAGAAGTTGCGGTACTTACGTACAACAGAATACCACTCAGCAATGAAATCTGTGTCACCAGGCCTGTACCAGCATAATGAGTGGATTGAGGCATGATGATTCTAAGTGAAATAAGTCACACAGAAAAAGAAACATCATAAGGTATCACTAATGCACGGAATGTAAACTTGGCTACACATGAACTGAATTACAAAACAGAACAGGGTCTCAAGATTAGAAAACCAACTTATGCTTGCTTAAAGGGAAAGGTGAGTTAAGGGGGTGCTGCATAAAACCAGAGATTGAAATTAGCACAGATACTGTTCCATAAGCCAAATATGTAATAGACAAGACCTACCCCCTGCTCAACGAAATGGACTCAACAATGAGGTATCACCTCACACCTGTTAGAATGGGCATCATCTGAAAATCTACAAACAACAAATGCTGGAAAGGGTGTGGAGAAAAGGAACCCTCTTCCACTATTGTTGGGAATATAAGTTGATACAGTCACTATGGAGAACAATATGGAGTTTCTTAAGAAACTAATAATAGAATTACAATATGATACAGCGATCCCAGGACTGGACATATACCCAGACAAAACCATAAATCAAAAAGAGACATTCACCGCAATGTTCATTGCATCACTATTTACAATATCGAGGTAATGGAAGCAACCTAAATGCCCACAGACAGACGAATGCATAAAGATGTGGTACATATATAAAATGGAATATTACTAAGCCATGAAAGGAATGAAATTGGGTCATTTGTAGAGACGTCGATGGATCTAGAGACTGTCATACAGAGTGAAGTAAGTCAGAAAGAGAAAAACAAATCTTGTATATTCATGCATATATGTGGAACCTAGAAAAACTGTACAGATTAACCGTTTTGCAAGGCATAAATAGAGCAACAGATGTAGACAACAATCGTATGGACAACAAGGGGGGAAAGCTCTTGGAGGGGTGGTGGTGGGAGGAGTTGAGAGATTGGGATTGGCATGTAAACATTTATATGTATAAAATAGATAACCAATGAGAACCTGCTGTATAAAAATATAAAATAAAATTCAAAATTAAAAAGAAATAAAATTTAAAAAATAAAACAGAAAAAACAATTATTCCCTTCACATACATGTATTTATATGAATAAATTATTTCCATGCTTATATCTGTAAATACAAAAAAGAGGAATAAAATCTACCTTGAACCAAAAACGAAAAAGAGAAAAAAAAAACAGAACCCACCAGTTACTCAGAGGAAAACCGTATCAGGGCACTTGCTCCAGTTGTAAACAATTCTGAAGTTGGTCAGTGGTGGGGAATCGTCTCCCATTCAGCCAGCAGCCCCCACACAACAAGCGTCCTCATTGCAAAGCTGGGGCACCGTGCCGAGGCATCTGTGAGTAAACGTGAGCTGAACCCCAGGCCAGTTGCTGCTGAACTGTTCCCGCCCTTCCCAGGTAAAACACCTGAATATATACAAGGACTTGAAAGCCTAGAGGAAGGGCCATGGAGCCACACGAGTGACAGCATGCCAGCTGACTTGGTGCCTGCAGGCCAGCCAGGATGGTCCTGGCCCTGGGTGCTCTTCTGGAAGATTTCCATTTCCCTGCCTGAGATACCCGTCCTGTCCCTGCCCCCACTGCTTTTTTCCTTCCTCACCTCTGCCCAGGGAGAAATTCCAGCAGCAGGTATGGGTGACACATCCTCTTCTTTAGCAGGTGGCAGCCTGGCAACTGCTGCAGAAAGTCCAGCAGAGCCCCACTCACACTGGGCCACCCACAAAGCCGTGGCCTCTCACTCCCTCCCACCAGCCCAGCCCCGAGACTGCTGACAGGGCAGAGAAAATGGCGTCAGGCACAGCTGCAGGGGCTTTTGCTGCCTGGAGTGGTATTTATATTGATCTCAACCCAGGCACACCTGGGGAGGGCTGGCCGGCATGGTAAGGCTGCCCAGGTCAGCCAATCATCACCCCTCAGGGGCTCACAGTTGCAGAAAATGGAACTTGCTGAACCGGCCAGGTCCAAGGAACAGGTGTGGGCTCCTGAGAGTCAGGATAGACAAGGGGCTGCAGCTTTGGCTTGTTTTCTAATCATTTTATCTGGCCCATGAGTGGGAGACAACTTCAAGAAAACCCTCTCCTAATGAGAGGAACCCAGGAGTCAGGGAGAGGAGGGGTGGGTGGTGGTTGGAGACAGAGGCCTGGTGCCCTGGGTGCAGTGGAAGTCTCTGGAAGACCAGGTGGAGGGAGGCCACACAGAGTGATGCCCAGGGTCACAGACCTGTCGGAGCTGCTGTTTGTTAGTTCAAGTCCTGCTCTGAGGTGCTCTGTGTCAGCTCTGAGCGACAGGTGAGCTGGGGGTGCTCTTCAATGAGGGCTATGTGCACGGTTCCTGTGTGCCCAGCCCTGCCACGGTACCTGCAAGGGTAGCTCTGTATCCTGGGAGGGGCCTGACCATGAGAGCCCCGTGGGCTGGGTTGGGGGTGGGGTACCTGCCCAGGAGAGCTCCATATCCTGGGATTGGCCTGACCACGAGAGCCCCATGGGCTGCTGGGGACCTGGTAAAGGATGTCAGGACAGTCAGTGAAGCCACCGAGGATATACCTCCAGTTGCTCCTGATTCCTACACCCTGCTGGTCATTCTACCAACCACCAGGACATGGTATTCTGTATTAGTCTTCAATGATGCCTTCTTTTGTATTCCATTAGTCCCAGAGTCACAAGAAATTTTGGCTTGTGAGTGGCAGGACTCAACATACAACTAAAACAATACTTCCGGGCCGTCTTGCCCCAAGGGTTCAAAAATTCCCACACCATCTTTGGGGAAAGCTTAGCTAAAGACCGAAAAGTTCTACCTCTGGAAAAGGAAACCCTCCTTCAATATGCAGACGACATTCTGATCGCCAGCCCTACTAAGGAGGCCTCTGAACTACCAAGCCAATAAAGGATAGAAGTTGTCCAAGAAAAAGCTCAAATATCACAGACTGCAGTGACCTGCCTGGGCTTCATTCTCACACAAGGTCAGAGAAGCCCATCCCAGGAAAGGGAAGAAACCATTTGCAGCCTTACCCCTTTCTAAAACTAGAAGACAGCTTAGGGGTTCCTGGGGAGGCCAGGGTTTGCTGCTTCTGGATCCCTAACTACAGTCTACTAGCTGGGCCTCTATATGAAACACTGAAAGGAAAAGATGATGACCCTTTTGAACAGAATCCAGAAGTGGCCTTTCAAGAATGGAAAGAGCAGTCAATTCAGACCCTTGCCCTGGAACTCCCTAATTGAGCTAAACCCTTTGACCTTTCCATTCCCGGTGAAAGGTGAATCGCCATTGGAGAATTAGTGCAAAAACTGGGACCACTTGAAATGGAACAACGCAAGAATGCCATCCAGGTAGGATAAACTACAGTCACCAAGGGGCTTGGCCCACTGCCACATCTGGCCAAGATACTGGCGGTATCTAAAAACCTGGAAATCAGCAGCCCAAAAGGCCACCTCCCTCCTAAGGGAAAAGGACCCCACGTGGTGATCCTAATCACCAACCATGCCCTGAAGTTGCAGGGTTCGCTCCGTGGGCACACCGACCTCGAGTGAGGAGGCCCTCCAACTCCAACATCCAGAGAGATAACCGGGGGCAACAGGGCACCATGACGACTCGTGTGAACATCACTTGACCTGGAGTTTCTCTCATAAAACAACAATAGTGTGTCCCGAAGGAGTAGACTACTGCTTGCAGGACTTCCTGCACCCGGAGGGGAGCTAATAATCTTGGCGGGGGAACCGTATATCACACTGTCACCATAGAAAAGCCTACAGACACCGTGATGATGGTGGCCAATAAGACCGGCTGGACTCCTGTTTACTTCAAAAGGCTGTTGACTCAGTGGCCATCATGGTCCTTGATCACCACTGACCCTGGACTGTCTGGGAGTTGAGCGGGCAGGGCTCTGACACCTGGTGCTGTTTTTACGTTAATTCAGGGGCCTAATTGAAGAAAGAGCAGACTACTGGTCAGAGCATCTAGGCTGGCAGAAACGGTCAGCCTAAGGTGGCCGAACAAATGTGGGGCGGGGTGAAACCGGCCCCCACAGCGTCTCTGCACATCTCTTTCCTGGACCCTTAAAGGTCATTAGAATCTATAACACTTCCAATGCTGGTGCTCAGGCGGACGAGCAGGGAGGCAGGGGTCCTGGGGCCAATCAACGTCACCTGGAGGCTGCTGGGGAGAAGTTCTGACCCTCGTCCCCTGGTATGAGGGCTCCCAACTCAGCACTCAGCAGTTACAGAAGAAGGGTCTGCACCCTCAGCACTCCAAGAATGAGGAACGGGACAAAAGGCAGAGGAGGGGTTTGTCCCCAGCAAAGCCCATTAAAAATCCCTGGGAGATAAAAATAGAATGTGGGCAATAAAGTCAAGTCTGACCTTTTTTATCCTTTGTGCTTTGTCTAATTTCACGTGCTCCTAGGGTCCCGCATGCAGAGGTTCCACACCCGGCACTTCAGACCAGATTTCCTGGTGCAGAATGGCTGGGTCGACACCTCAGCTCCTGGGGCCCAGTGCAGACTCCGAGATATAGAGCCTGAGCTGCAGCCAACCCGGCCCTTGAGAGCTCCGCCCCCTCCCTCTCACTGACTCTGACAGGATCTCTACACAGCAGCCCAGCCCACAGCCCACGGGGTAGTGCATGCTCTCACCTCTCCATTCTCTGATGAAAATATAAAGTTTCCTTTGCTTGGGAACCAAACTCAGTCTCGATCTGTTGGCCCCAATGACACTGGGCAGGGGGACCCTTGTTGGGGTCCACTCTGGAGGATCAGTAACAGAAATTGAGACTATTGTAACTTCAATGAACAGATGTGTGAGCCAAACTGTAGTTAACATAGAACAGTTTATAAGGCTCGGGTAAAATAAGATGTTTCTAACACTTCCATTTGATATTTCCATCACTTTATTATAAGCAAGTTCAGTGAAAAGGTTTGTCTTATTTGTCAGGTCAATATTAGAGAAATGAAGTGATTTCTTTCCAAGGATGTACATCTAATAATCTTGGTTAAAGCTTCAATCTTGTTTTAAATGCTTTTCCATTGAAAATGATACCTCTCTTTCAGCTCCCCCATTTCTGAGAAGTATAAAATCTTATAATTTATTATTACCAAAGGGGAAAGGTGGGAGGAGGGATAAATTAACAGTTTGGAATTAACACATACACACTGCTATGTATAAAATAGATCATCAACAAGGAACTACTGTATAGCACAGGGAACTACACTCAATATTGTGCAATAACCTATAAGGGGAAATAATCGGAAAAAGAATAGATATTTTTATTGACATCATCTATCAATGACAGTTAAAGTGTAACCTAAGGGAAGCCGGTGGTGAGTGCTTCTGACCCTGAAGACTTCAGTCATCTAAAGTTTGGACTCTGCCTACTTCCCAAGGCCCTTAATGAACATATGTGTAGCCGTAGCTTAAAAAACTCCCCAGTTTGGGTTTCGGGGAGACACTGATTTTGAAAAAGCCCTGGTGTTCTCCTTACATGAATGGGACTCTTCCTACTGCTAAAACATGTCTGTCACACCCAGAGGATGGTATACCGTCTGATCGGGAAGAGTTTGGAAAAGGCATCTCATCTCCTCATCTCCTGGTGCTCGGGTTCACCCCTCCAGCGTCTTTACTAACAGTCTCCCCACTTGGAGATGTCAACACTGTCAACATCCTGTTGCGTACAGTTTGGAATTTGTCCAGAGGATGAAGCGGAAGGATGAGGAACAATGAGAGACAAGTCCTAGGTGTTCAGACAGGCACATGTCACTCTAATTTCCAATCAGGAAGATGAATTGACCAAAGGCTAGGGTTGCCCATGGAAACAGTATAGGGCTTGAGGAAATCCCACTGCTTTGTGGCCAGTTCCCATAAACACAAGTTGAACAATGGAACTCAGGGGCAGTAAAATTCACGAAACTGCAGAGTTGAAAATATCTATCACTGAAAAATGTCTTGAGGAAAGTCAGAGAAAAGGATTGGCAAGCAAGGGAGAATGGCAGGAAAGGGATTTGAGGAGGTAGAAAGGACTCGCCATTAAGCACAAGAAAAGGGGCTGAACATTGCCGACATTGCAGTTGGCCAAAAAGGCTGTATGCGTTTTTTTCTGTATATATTCAAGAAAAGGGCATACACTTTTTTAGCCAACCAAACAGGTGGGCACTGGAAATCAATACTACAAAAGATATCACTTCGCATCAGTCAGAAGAGCCATCCTCATAAAGTGTAAACGCCAGAAATGCAGGACAGGGCAAGGAGAAGAGGGAGCCCTGTGAGGCTTATAGTGGAAATGTATATTGCCAACGGCCATTCTGGAGAAGTGTATTGTGTTTACTAAAGCATCTAAAAAATGAGCTACAGAGCATAGGGCACTTGCACTCATGGGCGTATATCTTGGGAAAAACAAAAATCGAGAGGACACAGGCACCCCAATGTTTACTGCCTCTCTGTTTAAAAGATCCTCGACTAGGATATAACTTAAATGTCTCTGGAGGGAAAAAATGGATAGAGATGTGGTACTTATGTAGAGTGGAATATTACTCAGCCTGGAAATCAATGAAATATGGCCAGTTGTAACAACTCCGGAGGAGTTACGTATGATCATTCTAAGTGACATAATTCAAAAAGAAAAAGACACATATCATAAGATATCACTTAAAGGTGGAATCCAAAATGGCTACACATGAAATAAATTACAAAACAAAAACATAGTCAAATATGTAGAAAACACGCGTAAGGCTGCTAAACGGGAAAGGTGGGGAGGGGTGAGGCATCATCCAGGAGGTTGAAATTAGCAAAGATACCATTCCAAATACCAAACTGATAATCAACAAGGCCTACACGGTAGCTAAAAGAACTGCACTCAGCACACTCAAGTCACCGGAAAAGAATATCTATGACTGGTAAGAATCTGAAAAAGAATTTATTGATGTCTCTCTGTACGTGAATCAAGTGGATGTACAGCAGCAAGAAACAGAGCTTTGAAAATCAGCTGTAACCAATATAGTAATAAATTGAAAAAAATAAACGACAGAGAGACAGAGAAAACCTCTTACAACTTTTCCTCAGGGACGGTGATGCAACATGGATTGAACACATCTAGACCCACAGCAGGATGAGACATAAGGCTGGAAACTGTTCGCGCTAAGAGAAATGTGAGGTTGGGTGAGGAAATGCACACCCTTTAAAGTAATACTACCTGGTACCCATTCAATGGGTCCCAAATCTGCAGGTTCAAGGAATCTTCCTACAGCTAAAACATGCATGGAAAACCCAGAGGACTGTACACCATGTGATCGGGAGATGTGTCTAAAATGCACCTCATTTATCCTCTCCTGGTGCTCCTGTTCATCATTCCAGCCACGTTACTTAGAATCTCCCCACTTAGAGAATCAGCACATTTAAACTTCTGTTTCACACATTTTGCAAATTGTGAGGAGGATGAACGGGAAGAGGGGGAAACAATGAGAGAATAGTTGTAGGGGTTTGGACGGGCACATGTCACTCTAATTTCCCATTAAGAATAAGAATTAAAAAAAGGCTCAGCCCGCCTCGCCGGAGCCAAAATAGGGCCTGAAGCAATCCTGCGGTTTTGAGGCCAGCTCACAAAAGAGCAACTTAAAAAATGGAGCTCAGGGTCACTGCAATTCACAAACCTGCAGAGTTATAAATGAAAACTAACGTCCAAAAATATGTTGAGGTAAGGCAAAGAAGAGGATCTGAATGCAAGACAGAATTGCAAGAAACAGATTTCAAGAGATAGATTGGACTCGCCTTTAAAGCACATGAAAAGCGGCAGAATTTCGACAATGATGCAGTTGGCCCAAAAGGGAGTATGCGTTAGTTCCTGAATATATCCAGGAAAAAACGCATATGCACTTTATGGGCAACCAAGCAAGCAAGCAATGCAAATGTGCACAACAAAGAAGTCTCATTTCCCACCGGTCAAAAGGGCCATCCGAAAAAATTGTAAACACCAGAAATGCAGGACAGGCCATGGAGAACAGGGAGCCTTTATACGCTGATGGACAGTGTGTGAACTGCCGAGAGCCACTCTGGAGAAGTGTATGGTGGTTCCTAAATCATCTAAAAAACAGAGCGACAGAGCATAGGGCACTTCCAATCACGGGAGTATATCTAGGGAAGTCTAAAAATCAACAAGACACAAGCACACCACAGTTTAGGGCTACTCTGTTTACAAGAACCTCAACTTCAGTACACCTTAAATATCCCAGGAAAGAGAACAATAGATAAAGAAAATGTGGTACTTATGTACAATGGAATATCTCTTCACCATGAAATCAATGTAATAAGGCTAGTAGAAGGATAAAGAGTGGATTGAGGTCCGATAATACTACTTGAAATAAGTCAAACAGAAAAAGAAACATATCATAAGATATCACTTATAGAGGGAGGATAAATATGGCTGCACAAAAAATGAATTACAAAACAGAACAGTGTCTCACATTTAGAAAACACACTTATGTCAGCTTAAGGGGAAAGGAGAGGTGGGGTGATGCATAAAACCAGAGTTTGAAATTAGCACAGATACCGTTCAATAAACCAAATAGGTATCAGACAAGATCTACACCTTGCTCAATGAACTGGCCTCAACACACCCTATACACCGCAGAGAAATATATCTGAGTAATAAGAATCTTAAAACCCATGTATTGATATATCTCCATAAGGGAATCAAGTGTGCGCAGAGCGGCACAAACACAGCAGTGAAAATGAGCTAAACCCCATTATAGAAATAAATTTTAAAACCAAAACGCAGAAACAATGAAAGAGAGAAAAATTCTTACAAAATTCGCTCAGGGGCTGTGATGCAACCTGGAATGACCACATATAAACCCACAGCTGGATAAGACATAAGGCTGGACACTTGGGGCTGAAAGGATTGGAGAGCTTTGGTGAGCAACTGCCGAAAGTTTAATGCAATACTTCATGCTACTTATTCCAAGGGTCCCAACACTCCAAGTTGAAGGGAATCTTCCTACAGCTAAACCATGCATGGGAAATCCAGCGGATGGTATACCATATGATCGGGAAAGGTTTCTAAAATGCACCTCATTTTCCTCTCCTGGGGCTCCGGATCAACATTCCAGCCACTTTACTAACAACATCTCCACATGGAGAGTCAATGCCTTTAAGTTCCGGTATCGCACAGTCTGCAGTTAGTGCGGAGGATGAATGGGAATAGGGGGAACCAGTGAGAAAATAGCTGTAGCGGTTTCAATGGGCACATGTCACTCTAATTTCACATCAGGAAGAAGAATTAACCAAAGGCAGAGCAAGGCGCCCCAGAAGAAGAATAGGGCCTGAAGAAATCCTGTGGATATGAGGCAAGATCACAAAAATAAGAGCTGAAAAATGAAGCTAAGGGCCACTGCAATTCAAAAACCTGCAGAGTTATAAAGGCCAACTATTCTCCAAAAGTATATTGAGGTAAGGCTATGAAGAGGCACTGAGAGCAAGGCAGAACTGCAGGAAACCGATTTCAGGAGGTAGACAGGAATTGTACTGAAAACATATGAAAACACTCAGAACGTCGACAATGATGCACTTGGCCAAAAAGGGCGTATGCGTTTTTTCCTGAATATATTCAGGAAGAAACGCATACGCCCTTTCTGGCCAACCAAGCAAGCTCTCAAAGGAAATCTGCACTACAATGAAGTCTCACTTCACCCCGGTCAAAGGGCCATCTGAAAAAAGTGTAAAATCCAGAAAGGCAGGACAGGCCATGGAGAACTGGGAGCCTTGTTATGCTGATGGGCGGGATGTAAATTGCCAGCAGCCACTCTGGAGAAGTGTATGGTGTTTCCTGAAACATCTAAAAAACAAAGCAACAGAGCCTAGGGCACTTCCACTTATGGTCCTATAGCTTATGGAAATTAAAATCAAAAAGACACAGCCACCCCAAAGTTTGGGACGGCTCTGTTTACAAGAACCTCGTTTACGGTACAAGTTCAATATCACAGAAAGCGAAAAATGGATAAAGAAGTTGTGGTACTTACGTACAATGCAATATCACTCAGCAATGAGATCTATGTCATCAGGCCCGTAGCAGCATAATGAGTGGATTCAGGTACGATGATTCTAAGTGAAATAAGTCACACAGAAAAAGAAACACCATAAGATATCACTACTACACGGAAGGTAAACTTGGCTACACAGGAACTGAATTACAAAACAGAACAGGGTCTCAAATGTAGAAAACCAACTTATGCTTGCTTAAGAGGAAAGGTGAGTTGGGGTGCTGCATGAAACCAGAGATTGAAATTAGCACAGATACCGTTCCATAAGCCAAATATGTAATAGACAAGAGCTACTCCTTGCTCAACGAAGTGGACTCAACACCCCATATTAAACGCCTAAGAATATAACTGACTAGTAAGAATCTTAAAACCTATGGATTTATATGTCTCCGAAAGAGAATCAAGCGTGTGTACAGCGGCATAAACGCAGCAGTGATAGGATTGGTGAGGTTCGGTGAGCAAATGCAGACCCTTTGAAGTCATACTGCATGGTACCCATTCCATGGGTCTCAACTCTCCAGGTTTAAGGGATTCTTCCTTCAGCTAAAACATGCATGTGGAACACAGAGTATGATCCACCGTGTGATTGGGAAACGTGTTCAAATGTGTCTCAGTTTTCGTCCCCTGGTACTCGGGTGCAACACTCCAGACGCTTTACTAACACTCTCCCCACTTGGAGAGTCAGTGCCTTTAAACTCCTGTATGGCCCAGTTTGCAATTTCTGCGGAAAATGTACAGGAATAGGGAGAACCAATGATAAACTAGCTGGAGGTGTCTGGACGGGCAAATTTAACTCTCATTTCCCACCAGAAAGAGGAATTAACCAAAGGCTCAGCATGCCGTGCCGGAACCACACTAGGGCCTGAAGCAATCCTGCGGTGTTGCGGCCAGCTCACAAGAAAGCGAGTTGAAGAAAGGAGCTCAGGGGCACTGTAATTCACAAACCTGCAGAGTTATAAATGACAGCTATCGTCCAAAAATATATTGAAGTAAGGCTGCCAAGAGGACTTGAAAGTGGGGCAGAATTGCAGGAAACCGATTTCAGGAGGTAGACGGGAATTGCATGTAAAGCATAGGAAAAGAGGCAGAACGTCCACAATGATGCACTTGGCCAAAAAGGGCGTATGCGTTTTTTCCTGAATATATTCAGGAAAAAACGCATACGCCCTTTTTGGCCAACAAGCAAGCTTGCAAAGGAAATCTGCACTACAATGAAGTCTCGCTGCCCCCCGGTCAAAAGGGCCATATGAAAAAAGTGTAAAATCCAGAAAGGCAGGACAGGCCATGAAGAACTGGGAGCCTTCTTATGCTGATGGGCGGGATGTAAATTGCCAACAGCCACTCTGGAGAAGTGTATGGTGTTTCCTGTAACATCTAAAAAACTAAGCAACAGAGCCTAGGGCACTTCCACTTATGGTCCTATAGCTTAGGGCAATTAAAATCAAAGAGACACAGCCACCCCACAGTTTGGGACGGCTCTGTTTACAAGAACCTCGTTTACAGTACAACTTCAATATCACAAAAGCGAAAAATGGATAAAGAAGTTGTGGTACTTACGTACAATGCAATATCACTCAGCAATGAAATCTATGTCATCAGGCCCGTAGCAGCATAATGAGTGGATTCAGGTACGATGATTCTAAGTGAAATAAGTCACACAGAAAAAGAAACATCATAAGATATCACTACTACACGGAATGTAAACTTGGTTACACAGGATCTGAATTACAAAACAGAACAGGTTCTCAAATGTAGAAAACCAACTTATGCTTGCTTAAGGGGAAAGGTGAGTTGGGGTGCTGCATGAAACCACAGATTGAAATTAGCACAGATACCATTCCATAAGCCAAATATGTAATAGACAAGAGCTACTCCTTGCTCAACGAAGTGTACTCAACACCCCATATTAAACGCCTAACAATATACCTGACTAGAAATAATCTAAAAACCTACCGATTTATATGTCTCCGAAAGAGAATCAAGCGTGTGTACAGCGACATAAATGCAGCGGTGATAGGATTGGTGAGGTTCGGTGAGCAAATGCAGACCCTATGAAGTCATATTGCATGGTACCCATTCCATGGGTCTCAACTCTCCAGGTTTAAGGGATTCTTCCTTCAGCTAAAACATGCATGTGGAACCCAGAGTATGATCCAGCGTGTGATCGGGAAACGTGTTCAAATGTGTCTCGTTTTCGTCCCCTGGTACTCGAGTGCAACATTCCAGATGCTTTACTAACACTCTCCCCACTTGGAGAGTCAGTGCCTTTAACCTCCTGTTTGGCCCAGTTTGCAGTTTCTGTGGAAAATGAACAGGAATAGGGAGAACGAAAGAGAGACTAGCTGGAGGTGTCTGGACGGGCAAATTTAACTCTCATTTCCCACCAGGAAGTGGAATTAACCAAAGGCTCAGCGTGCCGTGCCGGAACCACACTAGGGCCTGAAGCAATCCTGCGGTGTTACGGCCAGCTCACAAGAAAGCGAGTTGAAGAAAGGAGCTCAGGGGCACTGTAATTCACAAACCTGCAGAGTTATAAATGACAGCTATCGTCCAAAAATATATTGAAGTAAGGCTGCCAAGAGGACTTGAAAGCGGGGCAGAATTGCAGGAAACCGATTTCAGGAGGTAGACTGGAATTGCATGTAAAGCATAGGAAAAGAGGCAGAACGTCCACAATGATGCACTTGGCCAAAACGGGCGTATGCGTTTTTTCCTGAATATATTCAGGAAAAAACGCATACGCCCGTTTTGGCCAACCAAGCAAGTTTGCAAAGGATATCTGCACTACAATGAAGTCTCACTGCCCCCACCCGGTCAAAAGGGCTATCTGAAAAAAGTGTAAAATCCAGAAAGGCAGGACAGGCCATGGAGAACTGGGAACCTTGTTATGCTGATGGGCGGGATGTAAATTGCCAACAGCCACTCTGGAGAAGTGTATTGTGTTTCCTGAAACATCTAAAAAACAAAGCAACAGAGCCTACGGCACTTCCACTTATGGTCCTATAGCTTAGGGAAATTAAAATAAAAAAGACACAGCCACCCCAAAGTTTGGGCCGGCTCTGTTTACAAGAACCTCGTTTACGGTACAAGTTCAATATCACAGAAAGCGAAAAATGGATAAGGAAGTTGTGGGAATTACGTACAATGCAATATCACTCAGCAATGAAATCTATGTCATCAGGCCCGTAGCAGCATAATGAGTGGATTCAGGTACGATGATTCTAAGTGAAATCAGTCACACAGAAAAAGAAACATCATAAGGTATCACTACTACACGGAATGTAAACTTGGCTACACAGGAACTGAATTACAAAACAGAACAGGGTCTCAAATGTAGAAAACCAACTTATGCTTGCTTAAGGGGAAAGGTGAGTTGGGGTGCGGCATAAAACCAGAGATTGAAATTAGCACAGATACCGTTCCATAAGCCAAATATGTAATAGACAAGAGCTACTCCTTGCTCAACGAAGTGGACTCAACACCCCATATTAAACGCCTAACAATATACCTGACTAGTAAGAATCTTAAAACCTATGGATTTATATGTCTCCGAAAGAGAATCTAGCGTGTGTACAGTGGCATAAACGCAGCAGTGATAGGATTGGTGAGGTTCGGTGAGCAAATGCAGACTCTTTGAAGTCATATTGCATGGTACCCATTCCATGGGTCTCAACTCTCCAGGTTTAAGGGATTCTTCCTTCAGCTAAAACATGCATGTGGAACCCAGAGTATGATCCACCGTGTGATCGGGAAACGTTTTCAAATGTGTCTCAGTTTTCGTTCCCTGGTACTCGGGTGCAACATTCCAGACGCTTTACTAACACTCTCCCCACTTGGAGAGTCAGTGCCTTTAACCTCCTGTTTGGCCCAGTTTGCAATTTCTGCGTAAGATGAACAGGAATAGGGAGAACCAATGAGAGACTAGCTGGAGCTGTGAGGACGGGCAAATTTAACTCTCATTTCCCACCAGGAAGAGGAATTAACGAAAGGCTCAGCATGCGATGCCGGAACCAAACTAGGGCCTGAAGCAATCCTGCGGTGTTGCGGCCAGCTCACAAGAAAGCGAGTTGAAGAAAGGAGCTCAGGGGCACTGTAATTCACAATCCTGCAGAGTTATAAATGACAGCTATCGTCCAAAAATATATTGAAGGAAGGCTGCCAAGAGGAGTTGAAAGCGGGGCAGAATTGCAGAAAACCGATTTCAGGAGGTAGACTGGAATTGCATGTAAAGCATAGGAAAAGAGGCAAAACGTCCACAATGATGCACTTGGCCAAAAAGGGCGTATGCGTTTTTCCCTGAATATATTCAGGAAAAAACGCATACGCCCTTTTTGGCCAACCAAGCAAGCTTGCAAAGGAAATCTGCACTACAGTGAAGTCTCACTGCCCCCGGTCAAAAGGGCTATCTGAAAAAAGTGTAAAATCCAGAAAGGCAGGACAGACCATAGAGAACTGGGAGCCTTGTTAAGCTGATGGGCGGGATGTAAATTGCCAACAGCCACTCTGAAGAAGTGTATGGTGTTTCCTGAAACATCAAAAAAACAAAGCAACAGAGCCTAGGGCACTTCCACTTATGGTCCTATAGCTTAGGGAAATTAAAATCAAAAAGACACAGCCACCCCAAAGTTTGGGCCGGCTCTGTTTACAAGAACCTCGTTTACGGTACAAGTTCAATATCACAGAAAGCGAAAAATGGATAAAGAAGTTGTGGTAATTACGTACAATGCAATATCACTCAGCAATGAAATCTATGTCATCAGGCCCGTAGCAGCATAATGAGTGGATTCAGGTACGATGATTATAAGTGAAATAAGTCACACAGAAAAAGAAACATCATAAGATATCACTACTACATGGAATGTAAACTTGGCTACACAGGAACTGAATTACAAAACAGAACAGGGTGTCAAATGTAGAATACCAACTTATACTTGCTTAAGGGGAAAGGTGAGTTGGGGTGCTGCATAAAACCAGAGATTGAAATTAGCACAGATACCGTTCCATAAGCCAAATATGTAATAGACAAGAGCTACTCCTTGCTCAACGAAGTGGACTCAACACCCCATATTAAACGCCTAACAATATACCTGACTAGTGAGAATCTTAAAACCTATGGATTTATATGTCTCCGGAAGAGAATGAAGCGTGTGTACAGTGGCATAAACGCAGCAGTGATAGGATTGGTGAGGTTTGGTGAGCAAATGCAGACCCTTTGAAGTCATATTGCATGGTACCCATTCCATGGGTCTCAACTCTCCATGTTTAAGGGATTCTTCCTTCAGCTAAAACATGCATGTGGAACCAAGAGTATGATCCACCGTGTGATCGGGAAACGTGTTCAAATGTGTCTCAGTTTTCGTCCCCTGGTACTCGGGTGCAACATTCCAGACGCTTTACTAACACTCTCCCCACTTGGAGAGTCAGTGCCTTTAACCTCCTGTTTGGCCCAGTTTGCAATTTCTTCGGAAGATGAACAGGAATAAGGAGAAGCAATGGGAGACTATCTGTAGGTGTCTGGACGGGCAAATTTAACTCTCATTTCCCACCAGGAAGATAAATGAACCAAAGGCTCTGCGTGCCATGCTGGAACTAGATTAGGGCCTGAGGAGATCCTGCGGTGTTGCGGCCAGCTCACAAGAAAGCGAGTTGAAGAAAGGAGCTCAGGGGCACTGTAATTCAGAAACCTGCGGAGTTATAAATGACAGCTATCATCCAAAATTATACTGAAGTAAGGCTGCGATGAGGACTTGAATGCCGGGCAGAATTGCTGGAAACTGATTTCAGAACGTACACGGGAGTAGTTCTTAAAGCATAGGAAAAGAGACAGAACTTGGAAAATAATGCACTTGGCAAAAAAGGGCATATGTGTTTTATCCAGAGCTCTCATAACTGAGGGGAGGAGATTCCCAGCAGGCTCCAACTGCCACCTGAGGGCTCACATTGCCAAGGCAACGTGAGCATGCCAGGCAGGAGTTACCTCACAGCAGAGGTCCCACCTCACAGAAGGGTGAGAAACCCAGCCAACATCAGACTCTCACCAGAGGGCCCACATCACCAAGGGGATGGGAACCAGGCAGGAGTGTCTTCACATCAGTGGGGCCACATCATCGAAAGCTGAGGTACTCAGCACATGTGTCCTCAAACCAGAGGACCCACATCACCAAGGACCTCGGAGTGAGGCAGGCAGGAGTAACCTCACAACACTGGGCACATAGAATAAAAAAGTGAGGAATCCAGCAGTTGGAACCTCCCAGCAGGCGGCCCAGAGCACCGAGGCTATGGGATCCAGGCCACAGTGAACTCACAGAAGAGGGCCCATGTCATGAAACTGAGCAAACCAGCCATTGGGACCTCAGAGCAGGAGGCCCACATCCCCATGGGGATGGAATTCTGGTAGGAGTGTCCTCGCACCACTGAGAACGTATCAGAAAATTTTGGGCGACCAGCAGTTAGGGCCTGACGCCAGAGGACCCTCATCACCAAGGGAAGGAGGCTCCCAGCAGGCTCCAACTGCCACCAGAGGGCTGACGTCGCCAAGGCGATGTGTGCCAACCAGGCACGAATGACCTCACAGCAGAGGGCCCACCTCAGAGAAGTGTGACGAACCCAGTCAGGATCAGACTCGCACCAGAGGGCCCACATCACCAAATGGATTGGAACCAGGCGGGAGTGTCCTCACATGAGTAGGGCCACATCATCTAAAGGTGAGGAACCCAGAACATGTGGCTTCAAACCATAGGACACCCATCACCAAGGGGCTGGGAGTGAGGCAGGCAGGAGGAGCCTCATAACAGAGGGCCCAAAAATAAGAAAGGTGAGGAATCCAGCAGTTGGAACCTCCCAGCAGGCGGCCCAGAGCACAGAGGCTAGAGGAACCAGGCCAGAGTGAACTAACACCAGACAGCCCACATCATGAAACTGTGAGCAACCCAGACATTGGGACCTCAGAGCAGAAGGCCCACATCCCCATGGTGATGGGAACATGACAGGAGTGTCCTGGCATCACTGGGCTCACATCAGAAAACGTGGGGTGCTCAGAAGTTAGGGCCTGACGCTAGAGGGCACTCATCACCGAGAGGAGGAGGCTCCCAGCAGGCTCCAGCTGCCACCAGAGGGCCAACGTCGCCAAGGCGATGTGTGCCAGTCTGGCAGGAGTGACCTCACAGCAGAGGGCCCACCTCACAGAAGGGTGAGGAACACAGCCAGGATCAGACTCTCACCAGAGGGCCCACATCACCAAGGGGATGGGAACCAGGCAGGAGTGTCCCCACACCAGTGGGACAACATCATCGAAAGGTGAGGATCCCAGCACATGTGTCCTCAAACCAGAGGAACCACATCACCAAGGGGTTCGGAATGAGGCTGGCAGGACTGGCCTCACAACACAGGGTCCATAGAATATAAAAGTTGAGGAATCCAGCAGTTGGAACCTCCCAGCAAGTGGCCCAGAGCACCGAGGCTATGGGATCCAGGCCGCAGTGAACTCACAGCAGAGGGCCCACATCATGAACCTGTGAGCAGCCCAGCTGTTGGGACCTCAGAACAGAAGGCCCACATCCCCATTGGGATGGGAACCTGGCAGGAGTGGCTTTGCACCACTTAGCACATATCAGAAAAAGTTAGGAGCCCAGCAGTTAGGGCCTGACGCCAGGGGGCCCTCATAACTGAGGGGAGGAGACTCCCAGCAGGTTCCAACTGCCAACAGAGGGCCCACATCTACAAGGTGGCATGCGCCAGCCAGGCAGTAGTGACCTCACAGCAGAGGGCCTATCTCACAGAAGGGTGAGGAACCGAGGCAGGATGAGACTCTCACCAGAGGGCCCACAACACCAAGGGGATGGGAACCAGTCAGGACTGTCCTCCCACCAGTGGGGCCACATCATCGAAAGGTGAGGAACCCAGCACATGTGGCCTCATATCAGAGGACATACATCACAAAGGGGATGGGAGTGAGGCAGGTAGGAGTAGCCTAAAAACAGAGGGCCCAAAGAATAAAAAAAGTGAGGAATCCAGCATTTGGAACCTCCCAGCAGGCGGCCGAGAGCACAGAAGCTATGGGATGCAGGCAGGAGTTAACTAACACCAGAGAGCCCACATCATGAAACTGTGAGCAACCCAGGCATTGGGACCTCAGAGCAGAAAGCCCACATCCCCATGGGGATGGGAACCTGACAGGAGTGTCCTGGCATCACTGGGTTCACATCAGAAAACGTGGGGAGCCCAGCAGTTAGAGCCTGATGCTAGAGGGCCATCATCACCGAGGGCAGGAGGCTCCCAGCAGGTTCCATGTGCCAACAGAGGGCCCACGTCGCCAAGGTGATGTGTGCAAGTCAGGCAGGATTGACCTCACAGCAGAGGGCCTACCTCACAGAAGAGTGAGGAACCCAGCCAGGATAAGACTGTCACCAGAAGGCCCACATCACCAAGGGGATGGGAACCAGGCAGGAGTGTCCTCACACCAGTGGGGCCACATCATTGAAAGTTGCCTAACCCAGCACATGTGGCCTCAAACCAGAAGACCCACATCACGAAGGGGTTGCGAGTGAGGCAGGCAGGAGGAGCATCACAACACAGGACCCATAGAATACAAAAGTTGAGGAATCGAGCAGTTGGAACCTCCCAGCAGGCAGCCAAGACCACAGAGGCTATGGGATCCAGGCCACAGTGAACTAACACCAGAGAGCCCACATCATGAAATTGTGATCAACCCAGCCGTTGGAACCTCAGAGCAGAAGGCCCACATCCCCATGGGGATGGGAACCTAAGAGGAGTGCTTGAGCAACACTGGGCTCACTAAGAAAAGTTGGGGAGCCCAGCAGTTAGGGCCTGACGTCAGAGGGCCCTCATCACAGAGCTGAGGAGGCTCCCAGCAGGGTCCAATTGCCACCAGAGGGCCCATGTCAACAAGGCGAGGTGAGCAACCCAGGCAAGAGTTACCTGATAGTAGAGGGCCCACCTCACAGATGGGTGAGGAACCCAGCCAGGATCAGACTCTCACCAGAGGGCCCACATCACAAAGGGGATGGGACCCAGTCAGGATTATCCTCACACCAGTGGGGCCTCATCATCTTAAGGTGAGGAACCCAGCACATGTGTCCTCAAACCAGAGGACCCACATCACCAAGGGCCTTGGAGTGAGGCAGGCAGGAGTAGCCTCACAACACAGGGCACATAATATAAAAAACGTGAGAATTCCAGCATTTAGACCTTCCAGCAGGCGGCCCAGAACACCGAGGCTATGGGATCCAGGCCACAGTGAACTCACAGCAGAGGGCCCACATCACAAAACTGTGAGCAACCCAGGAGTTGAGACCTCAGCGCAGAAGGCCCACATCCCCATGGGAATGGGAACCTGGCTGGAGTGTCCTCGCACCACTGGGCGCACATCAGAAAATGTGGGGAGCCCACCATTTAGGGCCTGACGCCAGAGGGCCGTCATCACCGAGAGGAGGAGGTGCCCTGCACGCTCCAACTGCCACCAGAGGGCTCACGTCTCCAAGGTGACGTGTGCCAGCCAGGCAGGAGTGACCTCACAGAAGAGGGCCTACCTCACAGAACGTTGAGGAACCCAGCCAGGATTAGACTCTCGCCAGAGGGCCCACCTCACCAAGGGGATGGGAACCAGGCAGGAGTGTCCTCACACGAGTGGGGTCACATCATCGAAAGGTGAGGAACGCAGCACATGTGGCCTCAAGCCATAGGACAGTCATCACCAAGGGGCTGGCAGTGAGGCAGGCAGGAGGAGCCTCACAACAGAGGGCACATAGAATAAAAAAGTTGAGGAATCCAGCAGTTGGAACCTCCCAGCAGGCGGCTCAGAGCACCGATGATAAGGGATCCTTGCCGGAGTGAACTCACAGCAGAGGGCCCACATCATGGTACTGTGAGCAAGCCAGCCGTTTTGACCTCAGAGCAGAAGGCCCATATCGCCATGGGGATGGGAACCTGGCAAGAGTCTCCTCACTCACTTGGCGCACATCAGAAAATGTGGGGAGCCCTGCAGTTATGGCCTAAGGCAAGAGGGCCCTCATCACTGAGGGAAGGAGGATCCCAGCACACTCCAACTGCCACCAGAGGGCCCACGTCGCCAAGGTGACCTGTGCCAGACAGGCATGATTGACCTCACAGCAGAGGGCCCACCTCACAGAAGGGTGAGGAACCCAGCCAGGATCAGACTCTCACCTGAGGGCCCACATCAGCAAGGGGATGGGAACCAGTCAGGACTGTCTTCCCTCCAGTGGGGTCACATCATCGAAAGGTGCGGAACCCAGCACATGTGGCCTCAAATCAGAGGACACATATCACAAAGGGAATGGGAGTGAGGCAGGCAGGAGTAGCCTAAAATCAGAGGGCCCAAAGAATAAGAAAGGTGAGGAATCCAGCATTTGGAACCTCCCAGCAGGCGGCCCAGAGCACAGAAGCTATGGGATGCAGGCAGGAGTGAACTAATACCAGAGAGCCCACATCATGAAACTGTGAGCAACCCAGGCTTTGGGACCTCAGAGCAGAAGGCCCACATCCCAATGGGGATGTGAACCTGGCTGGAGTGTCCTCGCACCACTGGGCGCACATCACAAAATGTGGGGAGCCCAGCAGTTAAGGCCTGATGCCAGAGGGCCCTCATCACCGAGGAGAGGAGGCTCCCAGCAGGCTCCAAGTGCCACCAGAGGGCTCATGTCCACAAGGCGAGGTGAGCAAGCCAGGCAGGAGTGACCTCACATCAGACGGCCCACCTCACAGATGGGTGAGGAACCCAGCCAGGATCAGACTCTCAACAGAGGGCCCACATCACCAAGGGGATGTGAACCAGGCAGGAGTCTCCTAAGACCATTGGTCCCACATCATCGAAAGGTGAGGAACCCAGCACATGTGGCCTCAAACCAGACGACACACATCACGAAGGGGATGGGAGTGAGGCAGGCAGGAGGATCCTCACAACAGAGGGCCCAAAAAATTAAAAAAGTGAGGAATCCAGCAGTTGGAACCTCCCAGCAGGCGGCCAAGAGCACAGAGGCTATGGGATCCAGGCTTCTGTGAACACCAGAGAGCCCACATCATGAAAATGTGAACAACCCAGCCGTTGGGACCTCAGAGCAGAAGGCCCACAACCCCATGGAGATGGGATCCTAAGAGGAGTGCCAAAGCATCACCGGGCTCCCTAAGAAAAGTTGGTGAGTCCAGCAGTTAGGGCCTGACGCAAGAGGGTCCTCATCACCGGGGGGAGGAGATTCCCAGCACGCTCCAACTGCCACCACACGGCTGACTTCACCAAGGCAATGTGTGCCAGCCATGCAGGAGTGACCTATCAGCAGAGGGTCTCCCTCACAGGTGGGTGAGGAACAAAGCCAGGAACAGACTCTCACCAGGGGGTCCACATAACCACGTGGATGAGAACCAAGCAGGAGTGTCCTCACACTAGTGGGGCCACATCATCGAAAGGTGAGGAACCCAGCAAAGGTGGCCACAAACCAGAGGACCCACATCACCAAGGGGTTGAGAGTGAGGTAGGTGTCTGGACGGGTATATTTAACACTCATTTCCCACCAGGAAGAGAAATTAACCAAAGGCTCAGCGTGCCCTGCCAGAAGCAGATTAGGGCCTGAAGCAGTCTTGCGGGTTTGCGGCCAGCTCACAAGAAAGCGAGTTGAAGAAAGGAGCTCAGGGGCCCTGTAATTCACAAACCTGGAGAGTTATAAATAACAGATAACGTCCAAAAATATATTGAAGTAAGGCTGCGAAGAGGACTTGAAAGCGGGGCAGAATTTCAGGAAACCGATTTCAGGAGGTAGACTGGAATTGCATTTAAAGCATAGGAAAAGAGGCAGAACATCGACAATGATGCACTTGGCAACAAAGGGCGTATGAGTTTGTTCCTGAATATATTCAGGAAAAAACACATATGCCCTTTTTGGCAAACCAAGCAAGCTTGCAATGGAAATCCGAACTACTATGAAGTGTCACTTCCCCCCGGTCTAAAGGGCCATCTGAGAAAAGTGTAAAATCCAGAAAGGCAAGACAGGCCATGGGGAAAAAGGAGCCTTGTTATGCTGATGGGCGGGATGTAAATTGCCAACAGCCACTCTGGAGAAGTGTATGGTGTTTCCTGATACATCTGAAAAACAAAGCAACAGAGTCTAGGGCATTTCCACTTATGGTCCTATAGCTTAGGGAAATTAAAATCAAAAAGACACAGCCACCCCAAAATTTGGGACGGCTCTGTTTACAGGAACCTCTTCTACAGTACGAGTTAAATATCCCAGAGAACAAATAATTGATAAAGAAGTTGCGGTACTTACGTACAACAGAATACCACTCAGCAATGAAATCTGTGTCACCAGGCCTGTACCAGCATAATGAGTGGTTTGAGGCATGATGATTCTAAGTGAAATAAGTCACACAGAAAAAGAAACATCATAAGGTATCACTAATGCACGGAATGTAAACTTGGCTACACATGAACTGAATTACAAAACAGAACAGGGTCTCAAGATTAGAAAACCAACTTATGCTTGCTTAAAGGGAAAGGTGAGTTAAGGGGGTGCTGCATAAAACCAGAGATTGAAATTAGCACAGATACCGTTCCATAAGCCAAATATGTAATAGACAAGACCTACCCCCTGCTCAACGAAATGGACTCAACAATGAGGTATCACCTCACACCTGTTAGAATGGGCATCATCTGAAAATCTACAAACAACAAATGCTGGAAAGGGTGTGGAGAAAAGGAACCCTCTTCCACTATTGTTGGGAATATAAGTTGATACAGTCACTATGGAGAACAATATGGAGTTTCTTAAGAAACTAATAATAGAATTACAATATGATACAGCGATCCCAGGACTGGACATATACCCAGACAAAACCATAAATCAAAAAGAGACATTCACCGCAATGTTCATTGCATCACTATTTACAATATCGAGGTAATGGAAGCAACCTAAATGCCCACAGACAGACGAATGCATAAAGATGTGGTACATATATAAAATGGAATATTACTAAGCCATGAAAGGAATGAAATTGGGTCATTTGTAGAGACGTCGATGGATCTAGAGACTGTCATACAGAGTGAAGTAAGTCAGAAAGAGAAAAACAAATCTTGTATATTCATGCATATATGTGGAACCTAGAAAAACTGTACAGATTAACCGTTTTGCAAGGCATAAATAGAGCAACAGATGTAGACAACAATCGTATGGACAACAAGGGGGGAAAGCTCTTGGAGGGGTGGTGGTGGGAGGAGTTGAGAGATTGGGATTGGCATGTAAACATTTATATGTATAAAATAGATAACCAATGAGAACCTGCTGTATAAAAATATAAAATAAAATTCAAAATTAAAAAGAAATAAAATTTAAAAAATAAAACAGAAAAAACAATTATTCCCTTCACATACATGTATTTATATGAATAAATTATTTCCATGCTTATATCTGTAAATACAAAAAAGAGGAATAAAATCTACCTTGAACCAAAAACGAAAAAGAGAAAAAAAAAACAGAACCCACCAGTTACTCAGAGGAAAACCGTATCAGGGCACTTGCTCCAGTTGTAAACAATTCTGAAGTTGGTCAGTGGTGGGGAATCGTCTCCCATTCAGCCAGCAGCCCCCACACAACAAGCGTCCTCATTGCAAAGCTGGGGCACCATGCCGAGGCATCTGTGAGTAAACGTGAGCTGAGCCCCAGGCCAGTTGCTGCTGAACTGTTCCCGCCCTTCCCAGGTAAAACACCTGAATATATACAAGGACTTGAAAGCCTAGAGGAAGGGCCATGGAGCCACACGAGTGACAGCATGCCAGCTGACTTGGTGCCTGCAGGCCAGCCAGGATGGTCCTGGCCCTGGGTGCTCTTCTGGAAGATTTCCATTTCCCTGCCTGAGATACCTGTCCTGTCCCTGCCCCCACTGCTTTTTTCCTTCCTCACCTCTGCCCAGGGAGAAATTCCAGCAGCAGGTATGGGTGACACATCCTCTTCTTTAGCAGGTGGCAGCCTGGCAACTGCTGCAGAAAGTCCAGCAGAGCCCCACTCACACTGGGCCACCCACAAAGCCGTGGCCTCTCACTCCCTCCCACCAGCCCAGCCCCGAGACTGCTGACAGGGCAGAGAAAATGGCGTCAGGCACAGCTGCAGGGGCTTTTGCTGCCTGGAGTGGTATTTATATTGATCTCAACCCAGGCACACCTGGGGAGGGCTGGCCGGCATGGTAAGGCTGCCCAGGTAGCCAATCATCACCCCTCAGGGGCTCACAGTTGCAGAAAATGGAACTTGCTGAACCAGCCAGGTCCAAGGAACAGGTGTGGGCTCCTGAGAGTCAGGATAGACAAGGGGCTGCAGCTTTGGCTTGTTTTCTAATCATTTTATCTGGCCCATGAGTGGGAGACAACTTCAAGAAAACCCTCTCCTAATGAGAGGAACCCAGGAGTCAGGGAGAGGAGGGGTGGGTGGTGGTTGGAGACAGAGGCCTGGTGCCCTGGGTGCAGTGGAAGTCTCTGGAAGACCAGGTGGAGGGAGGCCACACAGAGTGATGCCCAGGGTCACAGACCTGTCGGAGCTGCTGTTTGTTAGTTCAAGTCCTGCTCTGAGGTGCTCTGTGTCAGCTCTGAGCGACAGGTGAGCTGGGGGTGCTCTTCAATGAGGGCTATGTGCACGGTTCCTGTGTGCCCAGCCCTGCCACGGTACCTGCAAGGGTAGCTCTGTATCCTGGGAGGGGCCTGACCATGAGAGCCCCGTGGGCTGGGTTGGGGGTGGGGTACCTGCCCAGGAGAGCTCCATATCCTGGGATTGGCCTGACCACGAGAGCCCCATGGGCTGCTGGGGACCTGGTAAAGGATGTCAGGACAGTCAGTGAAGCCACCGAGGATATACCTCCAGTTGCTCCTGATTCCTACACCCTGCTGGTCATTCTACCAACCACCAGGACATGGTATTCTGTATTAGTCTTCAATGATGCCTTCTTTTGTATTCCATTAGTCCCAGAGTCACAAGAAATTTTGGCTTGTGAGTGGCAGGACTCAACATACAACTAAAACAATACTTCCGGGCCGTCTTGCCCCAAGGGTTCAAAAATTCCCACACCATCTTTGGGGAAAGCTTAGCTAAAGACCGAAAAGTTCTACCTCTGGAAAAGGAAACCCTCCTTCAATATGCAGACGACATTCTGATCGCCAGCCCTACTAAGGAGGCCTCTGAACTACCAAGCCAATAAAGGATAGAAGTTGTCCAAGAAAAAGCTCAAATATCACAGACTGCAGTGACCTGCCTGGGCTTCATTCTCACACAAGGTCAGAGAAGCCCATCCCAGGAAAGGGAAGAAACCATTTGCAGCCTTACCCCTTTCTAAAACTAGAAGACAGCTTAGGGGTTCCTGGGGAGGCCAGGGTTTGCTGCTTCTGGATCCCTAACTACAGTCTACTAGCTGGGCCTCTATATGAAACACTGAAAGGAAAAGATGATGACCCTTTTGAACAGAATCCAGAAGTGGCCTTTCAAGAATGGAAAGAGCAGTCAATTCAGACCCTTGCCCTGGAACTCCCTAATTGAGCTAAACCCTTTGACCTTTCCATTCCCGGTGAAAGGTGAATCGCCATTGGAGAATTAGTGCAAAAACTGGGACCACTTGAAATGGAACAACGCAAGAATGCCATCCAGGTAGGATAAACTACAGTCACCAAGGGGCTTGGCCCACTGCCACATCTGGCCAAGATACTGGCGGTATCTAAAAACCTGGAAATCAGCAGCCCAAAAGGCCACCTCCCTCCTAAGGGAAAAGGACCCCACGTGGTGATCCTAATCACCAACCATGCCCTGAAGTTGCAGGGTTCGCTCCGTGGGCACACCGACCTCGAGTGAGGAGGCCCTCCAACTCCAACATCCAGAGAGATAACCGGGGGCAACAGGGCACCATGACGACTCGTGTGAACATCACTTGACCTGGAGTTTCTCTCATAAAACAACAATAGTGTGTCCCGAAGGAGTAGACTACTGCTTGCAGGACTTCCTGCACCCGGAGGGGAGCTAATAATCTTGGCGGGGGAACCGTATATCACACTGTCACCATAGAAAAGCCTACAGACACCGTGATGATGGTGGCCAATAAGACCGGCTGGACTCCTGTTTACTTCAAAAGGCTGTTGACTCAGTGGCCATCATGGTCCTTGATCACCACTGACCCTGGACTGTCTGGGAGTTGAGCGGGCAGGGCTCTGACACCTGGTGCTGTTTTTACGTTAATTCAGGGGCCTAATTGAAGAAAGAGCAGACTACTGGTCAGAGCATCTAGGCTGGCAGAAACGGTCAGCCTAAGGTGGCCGAACAAATGTGGGGCGGGGTGAAACCGGCCCCCACAGCGTCTCTGCACATCTCTTTCCTGGACCCTTAAAGGTCATTAGAATCTATAACACTTCCAATGCTGGTGCTCAGGCAGACGAGCAGGGAGGCAGGGGTCCTGGGGCCAATCAACGTCACCTGGAGGCTGCTGGGGAGAAGTTCTGACCCTCGTCCCCTGGTATGAGGGCTCCCAACTCAGCACTCAGCAGTTACAGAAGAAGGGTCTGCACCCTCAGCACTCCAAGAATGAGGAACGGGACAAAAGGCAGAGGAGGGGTTTGTCCCCAGCAAAGCCCATTAAAAATCCCTGGGAGATAAAAATAGAATGTGGGCAATAAAGTCAAGTCTGACCTTTTTTATCCTTTGTGCTTTGTCTAATTTCACGTGCTCCTAGGGTCCCGCATGCAGAGGTTCCACACCCGGCACTTCAGACCAGATTTCCTGGTGCAGAATGGCTGGGTCGACACCTCAGCTCCTGGGGCCCAGTGCAGACTCCGAGATATAGAGCCTGAGCTGCAGCCAACCCGGCCCTTGAGAGCTCCGCTCCCTCCCTCTCACTGACTCTGACAGGATCTCTACACAGCAGCCCAGCCCACAGCCCACGGGGTAGTGCATGCTCTCACCTCTCCATTCTCTGATGAAAATATAAAGTTTCCTTTGCTTGGGAACCAAACTCAGTCTCGATCTGTTGGCCCCAATGACACTGGGCAGGGGGACCCTTGTTGGGGTCCACTCTGGAGGATCAGTAACAGAAATTGAGACTATTGTAACTTCAATGAACAGATGTGTGAGCCAAACTGTAGTTAACATAGAACAGTTTATAAGGCTCGGGTAAAATAAGATGTTTCTAACACTTCCATTTGATATTTCCATCACTTTATTATAAGCAAGTTCAGTGAAAAGGTTTGTCTTATTTGTCAGGTCAATATTAGAGAAATGAAGTGATTTCTTTCCAAGGATGTACATCTAATAATCTTGGTTAAAGCTTCAATCTTGTTTTAAATGCTTTTCCATTGAAAATGATACCTCTCTTTCAGCTCCCCCATTTCTGAGAAGTATAAAATCTTATAATTTATTATTACCAAAGGGGAAAGGTGGGAGGAGGGATAAATTAACAGTTTGGAATTAACACATACACACTGCTATGTATAAAATAGATCATCAACAAGGAACTACTGTATAGCACAGGGAACTACACTCAATATTGTGCAATAACCTATAAGGGGAAATAATCGGAAAAAGAATAGATATTTTTATTGACATCATCTATCAATGACAGTTAAAGTGTAACCTAAGGGAAGCCGGTGGTGAGTGCTTCTGACCCTGAAGACTTCAGTCATCTAAAGTTTGGACTCTGCCTACTTCCCAAGGCCCTTAATGAACATATGTGTAGCCGTAGCTTAAAAAACTCCCCAGTTTGGGTTTCAGGGAGACACTGATTTTGAAAAAGCCCTGGTGTTCTCCTTACATGAATGGGACTCTTCCTACTGCTAAAACATGTCTGTCACACCCAGAGGATGGTATACCGTCTGATCGGGAAGAGTTTGGAAAAGGCATCTCATCTCCTCATCTCCTGGTGCTCGGGTTCACCCCTCCAGCGTCTTTACTAACAGTCTCCCCACTTGGAGATGTCAACACTGTCAACATCCTGTTGCGTACAGTTTGGAATTTGTCCAGAGGATGAAGCGGAAGGATGAGGAACAATGAGAGACAAGTCCTAGGTGTTCAGACAGGCACATGTCACTCTAATTTCCAATCAGGAAGATGAATTGACCAAAGGCTAGGGTTGCCCATGGAAACAGTATAGGGCTTGAGGAAATCCCACTGCTTTGTGGCCAGTTCCCATAAACACAAGTTGAACAATGGAACTCAGGGGCAGTAAAATTCACGAAACTGCAGAGTTGAAAATATCTATCACTGAAAAATGTCTTGAGGAAAGTCAAAGAAAAGGATTGGCAAGCAAGGGAGAATGGCAGGAAAGGGATTTGAGGAGGTAGAAAGGATTCGCCATTAAGCACAAGAAAAGGGGCTGAACATTTCCGACATTGCAGTTGGCCAAAAAGGCTGTATGCGTTTTTTTCTGTATATATTCAAGAAAAGGGCATACACTTTTTTAGCCAACCAAACAGGTGGGCACTGGAAATCAATACTACAAAAGATATCACTTCGCATCAGTCAGAAGAGCCATCCTCATAAAGTGTAAACGCCAGAAATGCAGGACAGGGCAAGGAGAAGAGGGAGCCCTGTGAGGCTTATAGTGGAAATGTATATTGCCAACGGCCATTCTGGAGAAGTGTATTGTGTTTACTAAAGCATCTAAAAAATGAGCTACAGAGCATAGGGCACTTGCACTCATGGGCGTATATCTTGGGAAAAACAAAAATCGAGAGGACACAGGCACCCCAATGTTTACTGCCTCTCTGTTTAAAAGATCCTCGACTAGGATATAACTTAAATGTCTCTGGAGGGAAAAAATGGATAGAGATGTGGTACTTATGTAGAGTGGAATATTACTCAGCCTGGAAATCAATGAAATATGGCCAGTTGTAACAACTCCGGAGGAGTTACGTATGATCATTCTAAGTGACATAATTCAAAAAGAAAAAGACACATATCATAAGATATCACTTAAAGGTGGAATCCAAAATGGCTACACATGAAATAAATTACAAAACAAAAACATAGTCAAATATGTAGAAAACACGCGTAAGGCTGCTAAACGGGAAAGGTGGGGAGGGGTGAGGCATCATCCAGGAGGTTGAAATTAGCAAAGATACCATTCCAAATACCAAACTGATAATCAACAAGGCCTACACGGTAGCTAAAAGAACTGCACTCAGCACACTCAAGTCACCGGAAAAGAATATCTATGACTGGTAAGAATCTGAAAAAGAATTTATTGATGTCTCTCTGTACGTGAATCAAGTGGATGTACAGCAGCAAGAAACAGAGCTTTGAAAATCAGCTGTAACCAATATAGTAATAAATTGAAAAAAATAAACGACAGAGAGACAGAGAAAACCTCTTACAACTTTTCCTCAGGGACGGTGATGCAACATGGATTGAACACATCTAGACCCACAGCAGGATGAGACATAAGGCTGGAAACTGTTCGCGCTAAGAGAAATGTGAGGTTGGGTGAGGAAATGCACACCCTTTAAAGTAATACTACCTGGTACCCATTCAATGGGTCCCAAATCTGCAGGTTCAAGGAATCTTCCTACAGCTAAAACATGCATGGAAAACCCAGAGGACTGTACACCATGTGATCGGGAGATGTGTCTAAAATGCACCTCATTTATCCTCTCCTGGTGCTCCTGTTCATCATTCCAGCCACGTTACTTAGAATCTCCCCACTTAGAGAATCAGCACATTTAAACTTCTGTTTCACACATTTTGCAAATTGTGAGGAGGATGAACGGGAAGAGGGGGAAACAATGAGAGAATAGTTGTAGGGGTTTGGACGGGCACATGTCACTCTAATTTCCCATTAAGAATAAGAATTAAAAAAAGGCTCAGCCCGCCTCGCCGGAGCCAAAATAGGGCCTGAAGCAATCCTGCGGTTTTGAGGCCAGCTCACAAAAGAGCAACTTAAAAAATGGAGCTCAGGGTCACTGCAATTCACAAACCTGCAGAGTTATAAATGAAAACTAACGTCCAAAAATATGTTGAGGTAAGGCAAAGAAGAGGATCTGAATGCAAGACAGAATTGCAAGAAACAGATTTCAAGAGATAGATTGGACTCGCCTTTAAAGCACATGAAAAGCGGCAGAATTTCGACAATGATGCAGTTGGCCCAAAAGGGAGTATGCGTTAGTTCCTGAATATATCCAGGAAAAAACGCATATGCACTTTATGGGCAACCAAGCAAGCAAGCAATGCAAATGTGCACAACAAAGAAGTCTCATTTCCCACCGGTCAAAAGGGCCATCCGAAAAAATTGTAAACACCAGAAATGCAGGACAGGCCATGGAGAACAGGGAGCCTTTATACGCTGATGGACAGTGTGTGAACTGCCGAGAGCCACTCTGGAGAAGTGTATGGTGGTTCCTAAATCATCTAAAAAACAGAGCGACAGAGCATAGGGCACTTCCAATCACGGGAGTATATCTAGGGAAGTCTAAAAATCAACAAGACACAAGCACACCACAGTTTAGGGCTACTCTGTTTACAAGAACCTCAACTTCAGTACACCTTAAATATCCCAGGAAAGAGAACAATAGATAAAGAAAATGTGGTACTTATGTACAATGGAATATCTCTTCACCATGAAATCAATGTAATAAGGCTAGTAGAAGGATAAAGAGTGGATTGAGGTCCGATAATACTACTTGAAATAAGTCAAACAGAAAAAGAAACATATCATAAGATATCACTTATAGAGGGAGGATAAATATGGCTGCACAAAAAATGAATTACAAAACAGAACAGTGTCTCACATTTAGAAAACACACTTATGTCAGCTTAAGGGGAAAGGAGAGGTGGGGTGATGCATAAAACCAGAGTTTGAAATTAGCACAGATACCGTTCAATAAACCAAATAGGTATCAGACAAGATCTACACCTCGCTCAATGAACTGGCCTCAACACACCCTATACACCGCAGAGAAATATATCTGAGTAATAAGAATCTTAAAACCCATGTATTGATATATCTCCATAAGGGAATCAAGTGTGCGCAGAGCGGCACAAACACAGCAGTGAAAATGAGCTAAACCCCATTATAGAAATAAATTTTAAAACCAAAACGCAGAAACAATGAAAGAGAGAAAAATTCTTACAAAATTCGCTCAGGGGCTGTGATGCAACCTGGAATGACCACATATAAACCCACAGCTGGATAAGACATAAGGCTGGACACTTGGGGCTGAAAGGATTGGAGAGCTTTGGTGAGCAACTGCCGAAAGTTTAATGCAATACTTCATGCTACTTATTCCAAGGGTCCCAACACTCCAAGTTGAAGGGAATCTTCCTACAGCTAAACCATGCATGGGAAATCCAGCGGATGGTATACCATATGATCGGGAAAGGTTTCTAAAATGCACCTCATTTTCCTCTCCTGGGGCTCCGGATCAACATTCCAGCCACTTTACTAACAACATCTCCACATGGAGAGTCAATGCCTTTAAGTTCTGGTATCGCACAGTCTGCAGTTAGTGCGGAGGATGAATGGGAATAGGGGGAACCAGTGAGAAAATAGCTGTAGCGGTTTCAATGGGCACATGTCACTCTAATTTCACATCAGGAAGAAGAATTAACCAAAGGCAGAGCAAGGCGCCCCAGAAGAAGAATAGGGCCTGAAGAAATCCTGTGGATATGAGGCAAGATCACAAAAATAAGAGCTGAAAAATGAAGCTAAGGGCCACTGCAATTCAAAAACCTGCAGAGTTATAAAGGCCAACTATTCTCCAAAAGTATATTGAGGTAAGGCTATGAAGAGGCACTGAGAGCAAGGCAGAACTGCAGGAAACCGATTTCAGGAGGTAGACAGGAATTGTACTGAAAACATATGAAAACACTCAGAACGTCGACAATGATGCACTTGGCCAAAAAGGGCGTATGCGTTTTTTCCTGAATATATTCAGGAAGAAACGCATACGCCCTTTCTGGCCAACCAAGCAAGCTCTCAAAGGAAATCTGCACTACAATGAAGTCTCACTTCACCCCGGTCAAAGGGCCATCTGAAAAAAGTGTAAAATCCAGAAAGGCAGGACAGGCCATGGAGAACTGGGAGCCTTGTTATGCTGATGGGCGGGATGTAAATTGCCAGCAGCCACTCTGGAGAAGTGTATGGTGTTTCCTGAAACATCTAAAAAACAAAGCAACAGAGCCTAGGGCACTTCCACTTATGGTCCTATAGCTTATGGAAATTAAAATCAAAAAGACACAGCCACCCCACAGTTTGGGACGGCTCTGTTTACAAGAATCTTGTTTACGGTACAAGTTCAATATCACAAAAGCGAAAAATGGATAAAGAAGTTGTGGTACTTACGTACAATGCAATATCACTCAGCAATGAAATCTATGTCATCAGGCCCGTAGCAGCATAATGAGTGGATTCAGGTACGATGATTCTAAGTGAAATAAGTCACACAGAAAAAGAAACATCATAAGATATCACTACTACACGGAATGTAAACTTGGCTACACAGGATCTGAATTACAAAACAGAACAGGGTCTCAAATGTAGAAAACCAACTTATGCTTGCTTAAGGGGAAAGGTGATTTGGGGTGCTGCATGAAACCACAGATTGAAATTAGCACAGATACCGTTCCATAAGCCAAATATGTAATAGACAAGAGCTACTCCTTGCTCAACGAAGTGTACTCAACACCCCATATTAAACGCCTAACAATATACCTGACTAGAAATAATCTAAAAACCTACCGATTTATATGTCTCCGAAAGAGAATCAAGCGTGTGTACAGCGACATAAACGCAGCGGTGATAGGATTGGTGAGGTTCGGTGAGCAAATGCAGACCCTATGAAGTCATATTGCATGGTACCCATTCCATGGGTCTCAACTCTCCAGGTTTAAGGGATTCTTCCTTCAGCTAAAACATGCATGTGGAACCCAGAGTATGATCCAGCGTGTGATCGGGAAACGTGTTCAAATGTGTCTCGTTTTCGTCCCCTGGTACTCGAGTGCAACATTCCAGATGCTTTACTAACACTCTCCCCACTTGGAGAGTCAGTGCCTTTAACCTCCTGTTTGGCCCAGTTTGCAGTTTCTGTGGAAAATGAACAGGAATAGGGAGAACGAAAGAGAGACTAGCTGGAGGTGTCTGGACGGGCAAATTTAACTCTCATTTCCCACCAGGAAGAGGAATTAACCAAAGGCTCAGCGTGCCGTGCCGGAACCACACTAGGACCTGAAGCAATCCTGCGGTGTTGCGGCCAGCTCACAAGAAAGCGAGTTGAAGAAAGGAGCTCAGGGGCACTGTAATTCACAAACCTGCAGAGTTATAAATGACAGCTATCGTCCAAAAATATATTGAAGTAAGGCTGCCAAGAGGACTTGAAAGCGGGGCAGAATTGCAGGAAACCGATTTCAGGAGGTAGACGGGAATTGCATGTAAAGCATAGGAAAAGAGGCAGAACGTCCACAATGATGCACTTGGCCAAAAAGGGCGTATGCGTTTTTTCCTGAATATATTCAGGAAAAAACACATACGCCCTTTTTGGCCAACCAAGCAAGCTTGCAAAGGATATCTGCACTACAATGAAGTCTCACTGCCCCCCGGTCAAAAGGGCCATCTGAAAAAAGTGTAAAATCCAGAAAGGCAGGACAGGCCATGGAGAACTGGGAGCCTTGTTATGCTGATGGGCGGGATGTAAATTGCCAACAGCCACTCTGGAGAAGTGTATGGTGTTTCCTGAAACATCTAAAAAACAAAGCAACAGAGCCTAGGGCACTTCCACTTATGGTCCTATAGCTTAGGGAAATTAAAATCAAAAAGACACGGTCACCCCAAAGTTTGGGACGGCTCTGTTTACAGAACCTCGATTACAGTACAAGTTCAATATCACAGAAAGCAAAAAATGGATAAAGAAGTTGTGGTACTTACGTACAATGCAATATCACTCAGCAATGAAATCTATGTCATCAGGCCCGTAGCAGCATAATGAGTGGATGCAGGTATGATGAGTCTAAGTGAAATAAGTCACACAGAAAAAGAAACACCATAAGATATCACTACTACACGGAAGGTAAACTTGGCTACACAGGAACTGAATTACAAAACAGAACAGGGTCTCAAATGTAGAAAACCAACTTATGCTTGCTTAAGAGGAAAGGTGAGTTGGGGTGCTGCATGAAACCAGAGATTGAAATTAGCACAGATACCGTTCCATAAGCCAAATATGTAATAGACAAGAGCTACTCCTTGCTCAACGAAGTGGACTCAACACCCCATATTAAACGCCTAAGAATATAACTGACTAGTAAGAATCTTAAAACCTATGGATTTATATGTCTCCGAAAGAGAATCAAGCGTGTGTACAGCGGCATAAACACAGCAGTGATAGGATTGGTGAGGTTCGGTGAGCAAATGCAGACCCTTTGAAGTCATACTGCATGGTACCCATTCCATGGGTCTCAACTCTCCAGGTTTAAGGGATTCTTCCTTCAGCTAAAACATGCATGTGGAACACAGATTATGATCCACCGTGTGATTGGGAAATTGTTCAAATGTGTCTCAGTTTTCGTCCCCTGGTACTCGGGTGCAACACTCCAGACGCTTTACTAACACTCTCCCCACTTGGAGAGTCAGTGCCTTTAAACTCCTGTATGGCCCAGTTTGCAATTTCTGCGGAAAATGTACAGGAATAGGGAGAACCAATGATAAACTAGCTGGAGGTGTCTGGACGGGCAAATTTAACTCTCATTTCCCACCAGAAAGAGGAATTAACCAAAGGCTCAGCATGCCGTGCCGGAACCACACTAGGGCCTGAAGCAATCCTGCGGTGTTGCGGCCAGCTCACAAGAAAGCGAGTTGAAGAAAGGAGCTCAGGGGCACTGTAATTCACAAACCTGCAGAGTTATAAATGACAGCTATCGTCCAAAAATATATTGAAGTAAGGCTGCCAAGAGGACTTGAAAGTGGGGCAGAATTGCAGGAAACCGATTTCAGGAGGTAGACGGGAATTGCATGTAAAGCATAGGAAAAGAGGCAGAACGTCCACAATGATGCACTTGGCCAAAAAGGGCGTATGCGTTTTTTCCTGAATATATTCAGGAAAAAACGCATACGCCCTTTTTGGCCAACCAAGCAAGCTTGCAAAGGAAATCTGCACTACAATGAAGTCTCGCTGCCCCCCGGTCAAAAGGGCCATATGAAAAAAGTGTAAAATCCAGAAAGGCAGGACAGGCCATGAAGAACTGGGAGCCTTCTTATGC
The DNA here is from genome assembly GCF_964270905.1 of Leucopleurus acutus. Taxonomy (NCBI): domain Eukaryota; kingdom Metazoa; phylum Chordata; class Mammalia; order Artiodactyla; family Delphinidae; genus Leucopleurus; species Leucopleurus acutus. Next base: position 120,337,323 of record NC_139142.1, on the reverse strand, counting down.
TGATGGGCGGGATGTAAATTGCCAACAGCCACTCTGGAGAAGTGTATGGTATTTCCTGTAACATCTAAAAAACTAAGCAACAGAGCCTAGGGCACTTCCACTTATGGTCCTATAGCTTAGGGAAATTAAAATCAAAAAGACACGGTCACCCCAAAGTTTGGGACGCCTCTGTTTACAGAACCTCGTTTACAGTACAAGTTCAATATCACAGAAAGCAAAAAATGGATAAAGAAGTTGTGGTACTTACGTACAATGCAATATCACTCAGCAATGAAATCTATGTCATCAGGCCCGTAGCAGCATAATGAGTGGATGCAGGTATGATGAGTCTAAGTGAAATAAGTCACACAGAAAAAGAAACATCATAAGATATCACTACTACACGGAATGTAAACTTGGCTACACAGGAACTGAATTACAAAACAGAACAGGGTCTCAAATGTAGAAAACCAACTTATGCTTGCTTAAGGGGAAAGGTGAGTTGGGGTGCTGCATAAAACCAGAGATTGAAATTAGCACAGATACCGTTCCATAAGCCAAATATGTAATAGACAAGAGCTACTCCTTGCTCAACGAAGTGGACTCAACACCCCATATTAAACGCCTAACAATATACCTGACTAGTAAGAATCTTAAAACCTATGGATTTATAAGTCTCCGAAAGAGAATCAAGCGTGTGTACAGCGGCATAAACGCAGCAGTGATAGGATTGGTGAGGTTCGGTGAGCAAATGCAGACCCTTTGAAGTCATATTGCATGGTACCCATTCCATGGGTCTCAACTCTCCAGGTTTAAGGGATTCTTCCTTCAGCTAAAACATGCATGTGGAACCCAGAGTATGATCCAGCGTGTGATCGGGAAACGTGTTCCAATGTGTCTCGTTTTCGTCCCCTGGTACTCGAGTGCAACATTCCAGATGCTTTACTAACACTCTCCCCACTTGGAGAGTCAGTGCCTTTAACCTCCTGTTTGGCCCAGTTTGCAGTTTCTGTGGAAAATGAACAGGAATAGGGAGAACGAAAGAGAGACTAGCTGGAGGTGTCTGGACGGGCAAATTTAACTCTCATTTCCCACCAGGAAGAGGAATTAACCAAAGGCTCAGCGTGCCGTGCCGGAACCACACTAGGACCTGAAGCAATCCTGCGGTGTTGCGGCCAGCTCACAAGAAAGCGAGTTGAAGAAAGGAGCTCAGGGGCACTGTAATTCACAAACCTGCAGAGTTATAAATGACAGCTATCGTCCAAAAATATATTGAAGTAAGGCTGCCAAGAGGACTTGAAAGCGGGGCAGAATTGCAGGAAACCGATTTCAGGAGGTAGACGGGAATTGCATGTAAAGCATAGGAAAAGAGGCAGAACGTCCACAATGATGCACTTGGCCAAAAAGGGCGTATGCGTTTTTTCCTGAATATATTCAGGAAAAAACGCATACGCCCTTTTTGGCCAACCAAGCAAGCTTGCAAAGGATATCTGCACTACAATGAAGTCTCACTGCCCCCCGGTCAAAAGGGCCATCTGAAAAAAGTGTAAAATCCAGAAAGGCAGGACAGGCCATGGAGAACTGGGAGCCTTGTTATGCTGGTAGGCGGGATGTAAATTGCCAACAGCCACTCTGGAGAAGTGTATGGTGTTTCCTGAAACATCTAAAAAACAAAGCAACAGAGCCTAGGGCACTTCCACTTATGGTCCTATAGCTTAGGGAAATTAAAATCAAAAAGACACGGTCACCCCAAAGTTTGGTACGGCTCTGTTTACAGAACCTCGTTTACAGTACAAGTTCAATATCACAGAAAGCAAAAAATGGATAAAGAAGTTGTGGTACTTACGTACAATGCAATATCACTCAGCAATGAAATCTATGTCATCAGGCCCGTAGCAGCATAATGAGTGGATGCAGGTATGATGAGTCTAAGTGAAATAAGTCACACAGAAAAAGAAACACCATAAGATATCACTACTACACGGAAGGTAAACTTGGCTACACAGGAACTGAATTACAAAACAGAACAGGGTCTCAAATGTAGAAAACCAACTTATGCTTGCTTAAGAGGAAAGGTGAGTTGGGGTGCTGCATGAAACCAGAGATTGAAATTAGCACAGATACCGTTCAATAAGCCAAATATGTAATAGACAAGAGCTACTCCTTGCTCAACGAAGTGGACTCAACACCCCATATTAAACGCCTAAGAATATAACTGACTAGTAAGAATCTTAAAACCTATGGATTTATATGTCTCCGAAAGAGAATCAAGCGTGTGTACAGCGGCATAAACACAGCAGTGATAGGATTGGTGAGGTTCGGTGAGCAAATGCAGACCCTTTGAAGTCATACTGCATGGTACCCATTCCATGGGTCTCAACTCTCCAGGTTTAAGGGATTCTTCCTTCAGCTAAAACATGCATGTGGAACACAGATTATGATCCACCGTGTGATTGGGAAACGTGTTCAAATGTGTCTCAGTTTTCGTCCCCTGGTACTCGGGTGCAACACTCCAGACGCTTTACTAACACTCTCCCCACTTGGAGAGTCAGTGCCTTTAAACTCCTGTATGGCCCAGTTTGCAATTTCTGCGGAAAATGTACAGGAATAGGGAGAACCAATGATAAACTAGCTGGAGGTGTCTGGACGGGCAAATTTAACTCTCATTTCCCACCAGAAAGAGGAATTAACCAAAGGCTCAGCATGCCGTGCCGGAACCACACTAGGGCCTGAAGCAATCCTGCGGTGTTGCGGCCAGCTCACAAGGAAGCGAGTTGAAGAAAGGAGCTCAGGGGCACTGTAATTCACAAACCTGCAGAGTTATAAATGACAGCTATCGTCCAAAAATATATTGAAGTAAGGCTGCCAAGAGGACTTGAAAGTGGGGCAGAATTGCAGGAAACCGATTTCAGGAGGTAGACGGGAATTGCATGTAAAGCATAGGAAAAGAGGCAGAACGTCCACAATGATGCACTTGGCCAAAAAGGGCGTATGCGTTTTTTCCTGAATATATTCAGGAAAAAACGCATACGCCCTTTTTGGCCAACCAAGCAAGCTTACAAAGGAAATCTGCACTACAATGAAGTCTCGCTGCCCCCCGGTAAAAAGGGCCATATGAAAAACGTGTAAAATCCAGAAAGGCAGGACAGGCCATGAAGAACTGGGAGCATTCTTATGCTGATGGGCGGGATGTAAATTGCCAACAGCCACTCTGGAGAAGTGTATGGTGTTTCCTGTAACATCTAAAAAACTAACCACAGAGCCTAGGGCACTTCCACTTATGGTCCTATAGCTTAGGGCAATTAAAATCAAAGAGACAAAGCCACCCCACAGTTTGGGACGGCTCTGTTTACAAGAATCTTGTTTACGGTACAAGTTCAATATCACAAAAGCGAAAAATGGATAAAGAAGTTGTGTTACTTACATACAATGCAATATCACTCAGCAATGAAATCTATGTCATCAGGCCCGTAGCAGCATAATGAGTGGATGCAGGTATGATGAGTCTAAGTGAAATAAGTCACACAGAAAAAGAAACATCATAAGATATCACTACTACACGGAATGTAAACTTGGCTACACAGGAACTGAATTACAAAACAGAACAGGGTGTCAAATGTAGAAAACCAACTTATGCTTGCTTAAGGGGAAAGGTGAGTTGGGGTGCTGCATAAAACCAGAGATTGAAATTAGCACAGATACCGTTCCATAAGCCAAATATGTAATACACAAGAGCTACTCCTTGCTCAACGAAGTGGACTCAACACCCCATATTAAACGCCTAACAATATACCTGACTAGTAAGAATCTTAAAACCTATGGATTTATATGTCTCCAAAAGAGAATCAAGCGTGTGTACAGCGGCATAAACGCAGCAGTGATAGGATTGGTAAGGTTCGGTGAGCAAATGCAGACCCTTTGAAGTCATATTGCATGGTACCCATTCCATGGGTCTCAACTCTGCATGTTTAAGGGATTCTTCCTTCAGCTAAAACATGCATGTGGAACCCAGAGTATGATCCACCGTGTGATCGGGAAACGTGTTCCAATGTGTCTCAGTTTTCATCCCCTGGTACTCGGGTACAACATTCCAAACGGTTTACTAACACTCTCCCCACTTGTAAAGTCAGTGCCTTTAACCTCCTGTTTGGCCCAGTTTGTAATTTCTGCGTAAGATGAACAGGAATAGGGAGAACCAATGAGAGACTAGCTGGAGGTGTCTGGACGGGCAAATTTAACTCTCATTTCCCACCAGGAAGAGGAATTAACCAAAGGCTCAGCATGCCGTGCCGCAACCAAACTAGGGCCTGAAGCAATCCTGCGGTGTTGCGGCCAGCTCACAAGAAAGCGAGTTGAAGAAAGGAGCTCAGGGGCACTGTAATTCACAAACCTGCAGAGTTATAAATGACAGTTATCCTCCAAAAATATATTGAAGTAAGGCTGCCAAGAGGAGTTGAAAGCGGGGCAGAATTGCAGGAAACCGATTTCAGGAGGTAGACGGGAATTGCATGTAAAGCATAGGAAAAGAGGCAGAACGTCCACAATGATGCACTTGGCCAAAAAGGGCGTATGCGTTTTTTCCTGAATATATTCAGGAAAAAACGCATACGCCCTTTTTGGCCAACCAAGCAAGCTTGCAAAGGAAATCTGCACTACCATGAAGTCACACTGCCTCCCGGTCAAAAGGGCCATCTGAAAAAAGTGTAAAATCCAGAAAGGCAGGACAGGCCAAGGAGAACTGGGAGCCTTGTTATGCTGATGGGCGGGATGTAAATTGCCAGCAGCCACTCTGGAGAAGTGTATGGTGTTTCCTGAAACATTCAAAAAACAAAGCAACAGAGCCTAGGGCACTTCCACTTATGGTCCTATAGCTTAGGGAAATTAAAATCAAAAAGACACAGCCACCCCAAAGTTTGGGACGGCTCTGTTTACAAGAACCTCGTTTACGGTACAAGTTCAATATCACAGAAAGCGAAAAATGGATAAAGAAATTGTGGTACTTACGTACAATGCAATATCACTCAGCAATGAAATCTATGTCATCAGGCCCATAGCAGCATAATGAGTGGATTCAGGTACGATGATTCTAAGTGAAATAAGTCACACAGAAAAAGAAACATCATAAGATATCACTACTACACGGAATGTAAACTTGGCTACACAGGAACTGAATTACAAAACAGAACAGGGTGTCAAATGTAGAAAACCAACTTATGCTTGCTTAAGGGGAAAGGTGAGTTGTGGTGCTGCATAAAACCAGAGATTGAAATTAGCACAGATACCGTTCCATGAGCCAAATATGTAATAGACAAGAGCTACTCCTTGCTCAACGAAGTGGACTCAACACCCCATATTAAACGCCTAAGAATATAACTGACTAGTAAGAATCTTAAAACCTATGGATTTATATGTCTCCGAAAGAGAATCAAGCGTGTGTACAGCGGCATAAACACAGCAGTGATAGGATTGGTGAGGTTCGGTGAGCAAATGCAGACCCTTTGAAGTCATACTGCATGGTACCCATTCCATGGGTCTCAACTCTCCAGGTTTAAGGGATTCTTCCTTCAGCTAAAACATGCATGTGGAACACAGATTATGATCCACCGTGTGATTGGGAAACGTGTTCAAATGTGTCTCAGTTTTCGTCCCCTGGTACTCGGGTGCAACACTCCAGACGCTTTACTAACACTCTCCCCACTTGGAGAGTCAGTGCCTTTAAACTCCTGTATGGCCCAGTTTGCAATTTCTGCGGAAAATGTACAGGAATAGGGAGAACCAATGATAAACTAGCTGGAGGTGTCTGGACGGGCAAATTTAACTCTCATTTCCCACCAGAAAGAGGAATTAACCAAAGGCTCAGCATGCCGTGCCGGAACCACACTAGGGCCTGAAGCAATCCTGCGGTGTTGCGGCCAGCTCACAAGGAAGCGAGTTGAAGAAAGGAGCTCAGGGGCACTGTAATTCACAAACCTGCAGAGTTATAAATGACAGCTATCGTCCAAAAATATATTGAAGTAAGGCTGCCAAGAGGACTTGAAAGTGGGGCAGAATTGCAGGAAACCGATTTCAGGAGGTAGACGGGAATTGCATGTAAAGCATAGGAAAAGAGGCAGAACGTCCACAATGATGCACTTGGCCAAAAAGGGCGTATGCGTTTTTTCCTGAATATATTCAGGAAAAAACGCATACGCCCTTTTTGGCCAACCAAGCAAGCTTACAAAGGAAATCTGCACTACAATGAAGTCTCGCTGCCCCCCGGTAAAAAGGGCCATATGAAAAAAGTGTAAAATCCAGAAAGGCAGGACAGGCCATGAAGAACTGGGAGCATTCTTATGCTGATGGGCGGGATGTAAATTGCCAACAGCCACTCTGGAGAAGTGTATGGTGTTTCCTGTAACATCTAAAAAACTAACCACAGAGCCTAGGGCACTTCCACTTATGGTCCTATAGCTTAGGGCAATTAAAATCAAAGAGACAAAGCCACCCCACAGTTTGGGACGGCTCTGTTTACAAGAATCTTGTTTACGGTACAAGTTCAATATCACAAAAGCAAAAAATGGATAAAGAAGTTGTGGTACTTATGTACAATGCAATATCACTCAGCAATGAAATCTATGTCATCAAGCCCATAGCAGAATAATGAGTGGATTCAGGTACGATGATTCTAAGTGAAATAAGTCACACAGAAAAAGAAACATCATAAGATATCACTACTACACGGAATGTAAACTTGGCTACACAGGAACTGAATTACAAAACAGAACAGGGTGTCAAATGTAGAAAACCAACTTATGCTTGCTTAAGGGGAAAGGTGAGTTGGGGTGCTGCATAAAACCAGAGATTGAAATTAGCACAGATACCGTTCCATAAGCCAAATATGTAATACACAAGAGCTACTCCTTGCTCAACGAAGTGGACTCAACACCCCATATTAAACGCCTAACAATATACCTGACTAGTAAGAATCTTAAAACCTATGGATTTATAAGTCTCCGAAAGAGAATCAAGCGTGTGTACAGCGGCATAAACGCAGCAGTGATAGGATTGGTGAGGTTCGGTGAGCAAATGCAGACCCTTTGAAGTCATATTGCATGGTACCCATTCCATGGGTCTCAACTCTCCAGGTTTAAGGGATTCTTCCTTCAGCTAAAACATGCATGTGGAACCCAGAGTATGATCCACCGTGTGATCGGGAAACGTGTTCAAATGTGTCTCAGTTTTCGTCCCCTGGTACTCGGATGCAACATTCCAGACGCTTTACTAACACTCTCCCCACTTGGAGAGTCAGTGCCTTTAACCTCCTGTTTGGCCCAGTTTGCAATTTCTGTGGAAAATGAACTGGAATAGGGAGAACCAATGAGAGACTAGGTGGAGGTGTCTGGACGGGCAAATTTAACTCTCATTTCTCACCAAGAAGAAGAATTAACCAAAGGCTCAGCATGCCATGCCGGAAGCACACTAGGGCCTGAAGCAATCCTGCGGTGTTGCGGCCAGCTCAAAAGAAAGCGAGTTGAAGAAAGGAGCTCAGGGGCACTGTAATTCACAAACCTGCAGAGATAAATGACAGCTATCTTCCAAAAATATATTGAAGTTAGGCTGCCAAGAGGAGTTGAAAGCGGGGCAGAATTGCAGGAAACCGATTTCAGGAGGTAGACTGGAATTGCGTGTAAAGCATAGGAAAAGAGGCAGAACGTCCACAATGATGCACTTGGCCAAAAAGGGCGTATGCGTTTTTTCCTGAATATATTCAGGAAAAAACGCATACGCCCTTTTTGGCCAACCAAGCAAGCTTGCAAAGGAAATCTGCACTACAATGAAGTCTCACTGCCCCCCGCTCAAAAGGGCCATCTGAAAAAAGTGTTAAATCCAGAAAGGCAGGACAGGCCATGGAGAACTGGGAGCCTTGTTATGCTGATGGGCGGGATGTAAATTGCCAGCAGCCACTCTGGAGAAGTGTATGGTGTTTCCTGAAACATCCAAAAAACAAAGCAACAGAGCCTAGGGCACTTCCACTTATGGTCCTATAGCTTAGGGAAATTAAAATCAAAAAGACACAGCCACCCCAAAGCTTGGGAGGGCTCTGTTTACAAGAACCTCGTTTAATGTACAAGTTCAATATCACAGAAAGGGAAAAATGGATAAAGAAGTTGTGGTACTTACGTACAATGCAATATCACTCAGCAATGAAATCTATGTCATCAGGCCCGTAGCAGCATAATGAGTGGATTCAGGTACGATGATTCTAAGTGAAATAAATCACACAGAAAAAGAAACATCATAACATATCACTACTACACGGAATGTAAACTTGGCTACACAGGAACTGAATTACAAAACAGAACACGGTCTCAAATGTAGAAAACCAACTTATGCTTGCTTAAGGGGAAAGGTGAGTTGGGGTGCGGCATAAAACCAGAGATTGAAATTAGCACAGATACCGTTCCATAAGCCAAATATGTAATAGACAAGAGCTACACCTTGCTCAAAGAAGTGGACTCAACACCCCATAATAAACGCCTAAGAATATACCTGACTAGTAAGAATCTTAAAACCTTTGGATTTATATGTCTCCAAAAGAGAATCAAGCGTGTGTACAGCGGCATAAACGCAGCAGTGATAGGATTGGTGAGGTTCGGTGAGCAAATGCAGGCCCTTTGAAGTCATATTGCATGGTACCCATTCCATGGGTCTCAACTCTCCAGGTTTAAGGGATTCTTCCTTCAGCTAAAACATGCATGTGGAACCCAGAGTATGATCCACCGTGTGATCGGGAAACGTGTTCAAATGTGTCTCAGTTTTCGTCCCCTGGTACTCGGGTGCAACATTCCAGACGCTTTACTAACACTCTCCCCACTTGGAGAGTGAGTGCCTTTAAACTCCTGTTTGGCCCAGTTTGCAATTTCTGCGTAAGATGAACAGGAATAGGGATAACCAATGAGAGACTAGGTGGAGGTGTCTGGACGGACAAATTTAACTCTCATTTCCCACCAGGAAGAGGAATTAACCAAAGGCTCAGCGTGCCGTGCCGGAACCACACTACGGCCTGAAACAATCCTGCGGTGTTGCGGCCAGCTCACAAGAAAGCGAGTTGAAGAAAGGAGCTCAGGGGCACTGTAATTCACAAACCTGCAGAGTTATAAAGGACAGCTATCGTCCAAAAATATATTGAAGTAAGGCTGCCAAGAGGACTTGAAAGCGGGGCAGAATTGCAGGAAACCGATTTCAGGAGGTAGACGGGAATTGCATGTACAGCATAGGAAAAGAGGCAGAACGTCCACAATGATGCACTTGGCCAAAAAGGACGTATGCGTTTTTTCCTGAATATATTCAGGAAAAAACGCATACGCCCTTTTTGGCCAACCAAGCAAGCTTGCAAAGGAAATCTGCACTACAGTGAAGTCTCACTGCCCCCGGTCAAAAGGGCTATCTGAAAAAAGTGTAAAATCCAGAAAGGCAGGACAGACCATAGAGAACTGGGAGCCTTGTTAAGCTGATGGGCGGGATGTAAATTGCCAACAGCCACTCTGAAGAAGTGTATGGTGTTTCCTGAAACATCAAAAAAACAAAGCAACAGAGCCTAGGGCACTTCCACTTATGGTCCTATAGCTTAGGGAAATTAAAATCAAAAAGACTCAGCCACCCCAAAGTTTCGGCCGGCTCTGTTTACAAGAACCTCGTTTACGGTACAAGTTCAATATCACAGAAAGCGAAAAATGGATAAAGAAGTTGTGGTACTTACGTACAATGCAATATCACTCAGCAATGAAATCTATGTCATCAGGCCCGTAACAGCATAATGAGTGGATTCAGGTACGATGATTCTAAGTGAAATAAGTCACACAGAAAAAGAAACATCATAAGATATCACTACTACACGGAATGTAAACTTGGCTACACAAGAACTGAATTACAAAACAGAACAGGGTGTCAAATGTAGAAAACCAACTTATGCTTGCTTAAGTGGAAAGGTGAGTTGGGGTGCTGCATAAAACCAGAGATTGAAATTAGCACAGATACCGTTCCATAAGCCAAATATGTAATAGACAAGAGCTACTCCTTGCTCAACGAAGTGGACTCAACACCCCACATTAAACGCCTAAGAATATACCTGACTAGTAATAATCTTAATACCTAAGGATTTATATGTCTCCGAAAGAGAATCAAGCGTGTGTACAGCGGCATAAACGCAGCAGTGATAGGATTGGTGAAGTTTGGTGAGCAAATGCAGACCCTTTGAAGTCATATTGCATGGTACCCATTCCATGGGTCTCAACTCTCCAGGTTTAAGGGATTCTTCCTTCAGCTAAAACATGCATGTGGAACCCAGAGTATGATCCACCATGTGATCGGGAAACGTGTTCAAATGTGTCTCAGTTTTCGTCCCCTGGTACTCGGGTGCAACATTCCAGACGCTTCACTAACACTCTGCCCACTTGGAGAGTCAGTGCCTTTAACCTCCTGTTTGGCCCAATTTGCAATCTCTGTGGAAAATGAACAGGAATAGGGAGAACCAATGAGAGACTAGGTGGAGGTGTCTGGACGGGCAAATTTAACTCTCATTTCCCACCAGGAAGAGGAATTAACCAAAGGATCAGCATGCCATGCCGGAACCAAACTAGGGCCCGAAGCAATCCTGCGGTGTTGCGGCCAGCTCACAAGAAAGCGAGTTGAAGAAAGGAGCTCAGGGGCACTGTAATTCACAAACCTGCAGAGTTATAAATGACAGCTATCTTCCAAAAATATATTGAAGTAAGGCTGCCAAGAGGAGTTGAAAGCGGGGCAGAATTGCAGGAAACCGATTTCAGGAGGTAGACTGGAATTGCATGTAAAGCATAGGAAAAGAGGCAGAACGTCCACAATGATGCACTTGGCCAAAAAGGGCGTATGCGTTTTTTCCTGAATATATTCAGGAAAAAACGCATACGCCCTTTTTGGCCAACCAAGCAAGCTTGCAAAGGAAATCTGCACTACAATGAAGTCTCACTGCCCCCCGGTCAAAAGAGCCATCTGAAAAAAGTGTTAAATCCAGAAAGGCAGGACAGGCCAAGGAGAACTGGGAGCCTTGTTATGCTGATGGGCGGGATGTAAATTGCCAGCAGCCACTCTGGAGAAGTGTATGGTGTTTCCTGAAACATCTAAAAAACTAAGCAACAGAGCCTAGGGCACTTCCACTTATGGTCCTATAGCTTAGGGAAATTAAAATCAAAAAGACACGGTCACCCCAAAGTTTGGGACAGCTCTGTTTACAAGAACCTCGTTTACGGTACAAGTTCAATACCACAGAAAGCGAAAAATGGATAAAGAAGTTGTGGTACTTACGTACAATGCAATATCACTCAGCAATGAAATCTATGTCATCAGGCCCGTCGCAGCATAATGAGTGGATTCAGGTATGATGATTCTAAGTGAAATAAGTCACACAGAAAAAGAAACATCATAAGATATCACTACTACATGGAATGTAAACTTGGCTACACAGGAACTGAATTACAAAACAGAACAGGGTGTCAAATGTAGAAAACCAACTTATACTTGCTTAAGGGGAAATGTGAGTTTGGGTGCTGCATAAAACCAGAGATTGAAATTAGCACAGATACCGTTCCATAAGCCAAATATGTAATAGACAAGAGCTACTCCTTGCTCAACGAAGTGGACTCAACACCCCATATTAAACGCCTAACAATATACCTGACTAGTAAGAATCTTAAAACCTATGGATTTATATGTCTCCGAAAGAGAATCAAGCGTGTGTACAGTGGCATAAACGCAACAGTGATAGGAGTGGTGAGGTTCGGTGAGCAAATGCAGACCCTATGAAGTCATATTGCATGGTACCCATTCCATGGGTCTCAACTCTCCAGGTTTAAGGGATTCTTCCTTCAGCTAAAACATGCATGTGGAACCCAGAGTATGATCCACCGTGTGATTGGGAAACGTGTTCAAATGTGTCTCAGTTTTCGTTCCCTGGTACTCGGGTGCAACATTCCAGACGCTTTACTAACACTCTCCCCACTTGGAGAGTCAGTGCCTTTAACCTCCTGTTTGGCCCAGTTTGCAATTTCTTCGGAAGATGAACAGGAATAAGGAGAAGCAATGGGAGACTATCTGGAGGTGTCTGGACGGGCAAATTTAACTCTCATTTCCCACCAGGAAGATAAATGAACCAAAGGCTCCGCGTGCCATGCTGGAACTAGATTAGGGCCTGAGGAGATCCTGCGGTGTTGCGGCCAGCTCACAAGAAAGCGAGTTGAAGAAAGGAGCTCAGGGGCACTGTAATTCAGAAACCTGCGGAGTTATAAATGACAGCTATCATCCAAAATTATACTGAAGTAAGGTTGCGATGAGGACTTGAATGCCAGGCAGAATTGCTGGAAACTGATTTCAGAACGTACACGGGAGTAGTTCTTAAAGCATAGGAAAAGAGACAGAACTTGGAAAATAATGCACTTGGCAAAAAAGGGCATATGTGTTTTATCCAGAGCTCTCATAACTGAGGGGAGGAGATTCCCAGCAGGCTCCAACTGCCACCTGAGGGCTCACATTGCCAAGGCAACGTGAGCATGCCAGGCAGGAGTTACCTCACAGCAGAGGTCCCACCTCACAGAAGGGTGAGAAACCCAGCCAACATCAGACTCTCACCAGAGGGCCCACATCACCAAGGGGATGGGAACCAGGCAGGAGTGTCTTCACATCAGTGGGGCCACATCATCGAAAGCTGAGGTACTCAGCACATGTGTCCTCAAACCAGAGGACCCACATCACCAAGGACCTCGGAGTGAGGCAGGCAGGAGTAACCTCACAACACTGGGCACATAGAATAAAAAAGTGAGGAATCCAGCAGTTGGAACCTCCCAGCAGGCGGCCCAGAGCACCGAGGCTATGGGATCCAGGCCACAGTGAACTCACAGAAGAGGGCCCATGTCATGAAACTGAGCAAACCAGCCATTGGGACCTCAGAGCAGGAGGCCCACATCCCCATGGGGATGGAATTCTGGTAGGAGTGTCCTCGCACCACTGAGAACGTATCAGAAAATTTTGGGCGACCAGCAGTTAGGGCCTGACGCCAGAGGACCCTCATCACCAAGGGAAGGAGGCTCCCAGCAGGCTCCAACTGCCACCAGAGGGCTGACGTCGCCAAGGCGATGTGTGCCAACCAGGCACGAATGACCTCACAGCAGAGGGCCCACCTCAGAGAAGTGTGACGAACCCAGTCAGGATCAGACTCGCACCAGAGGGCCCACATCACCAAATGGATTGGAACCAGGCGGGAGTGTCCTCACATGAGTAGGGCCACATCATCTAAAGGTGAGGAACCCAGAACATGTGGCTTCAAACCATAGGACACCCATCACCAAGGGGCTGGGAGTGAGGCAGGCAGGAGGAGCCTCATAACAGAGGGCCCAAAAATAAGAAAGGTGAGGAATCCAGCAGTTGGAACCTCCCAGCAGGCGGCCCAGAGCACAGAGGCTAGAGGAACCAGGCCAGAGTGAACTAACACCAGACAGCCCACATCATGAAACTGTGAGCAACCCAGACATTGGGACCTCAGAGCAGAAGGCCCACATCCCCATGGTGATGGGAACATGACAGGAGTGTCCTGGCATCACTGGGCTCACATCAGAAAACGTGGGGTGCTCAGAAGTTAGGGCCTGACGCTAGAGGGCACTCATCACCGAGAGGAGGAGGCTCCCAGCAGGCTCCAGCTGCCACCAGAGGGCCAACGTCGCCAAGGCGATGTGTGCCAGTCTGGCAGGAGTGACCTCACAGCAGAGGGCCCACCTCACAGAAGGGTGAGGAACACAGCCAGGATCAGACTCTCACCAGAGGGCCCACATCACCAAGGGGATGGGAACCAGGCAGGAGTGTCCCCACACCAGTGGGACAACATCATCGAAAGGTGAGGATCCCAGCACATGTGTCCTCAAACCAGAGGAACCACATCACCAAGGGGTTCGGAATGAGGCTGGCAGGACTGGCCTCACAACACAGGGTCCATAGAATATAAAAGTTGAGGAATCCAGCAGTTGGAACCTCCCAGCAAGTGGCCCAGAGCACCGAGGCTATGGGATCCAGGCCGCAGTGAACTCACAGCAGAGGGCCCACATCATGAACCTGTGAGCAGCCCAGCTGTTGGGACCTCAGAACAGAAGGCCCACATCCCCATTGGGATGGGAACCTGGCAGGAGTGGCTTTGCACCACTTAGCACATATCAGAAAAAGTTAGGAGCCCAGCAGTTAGGGCCTGATGCCAGGGGGCCCTCATAACTGAGGGGAGGAGACTCCCAGCAGGTTCCAACTGCCAACAGAGGGCCCACATCTACAAGGTGGCATGCGCCAGCCAGGCAGTAGTGACCTCACAGCAGAGGGCCTATCTCACAGAAGGGTGAGGAACCGAGGCAGGATGAGACTCTCACCAGAGGGCCCACAACACCAAGGGGATGGGAACCAGTCAGGACTGTCCTCCCACCAGTGGGGCCACATCATCGAAAGGTGAGGAACCCAGCACATGTGGCCTCATATCAGAGGACATACATCACAAAGGGGATGGGAGTGAGGCAGGTAGGAGTAGCCTAAAAACAGAGGGCCCAAAGAATAAAAAAAGTGAGGAATCCAGCATTTGGAACCTCCCAGCAGGCGGCCGAGAGCACAGAAGCTATGGGATGCAGGCAGGAGTGAACTAAGAGCAGAGAGCCCACATCATGAAACTGTGAGCAACCCAGGCATTGGGACCTCAGAGCAGAAAGCCCACATCCCCATGGGGATGGGAACCTGACAGGAGTGTCCTGGCATCACTGGGCTCACATCAGAAAATGTGGGGAGCCCAGCAGTTAGAGCCTGATGCTAGAGGGCCATCATCACCGAGGGCAGGAGGCTCCCAGCAGGTTCCATGTGCCAACAGAGGGCCCACGTCGCCAAGGTGATGTGTGCAAGTCAGGCAGGATTGACCTCACAGCAGAGGGCCTACCTCACAGAAGAGTGAGGAACCCAGCCAGGATAAGACTGTCACCAGAAGGCCCACATCACCAAGGGGATGGGAACCAGGCAGGAGTGTCCTCACACCAGTGGGGCCACATCATTGAAAGTTGCCTAACCCAGCACATGTGGCCTCAAACCAGAAGACCCACATCACGAAGGGGTTGCGAGTGAGGCAGGCAGGAGGAGCATCACAACACAGGACCCATAGAATACAAAAGTTGAGGAATCGAGCAGTTGGAACCTCCCAGCAGGCAGCCAAGACCACAGAGGCTATGGGATCCAGGCCACAGTGAACTAACACCAGAGAGCCCACATCATGAAATTGTGATCAACCCAGCCGTTGGAACCTCAGAGCAGAAGGCCCACATCCCCATGGGGATGGGAACCTAAGAGGAGTGCTTGAGCAACACTGGGCTCACTAAGAAAAGTTGGGGAGCCCAGCAGTTAGGGCCTGACGTCAGAGGGCCCTCATCACAGAGCTGAGGAGGCTCCCAGCAGGGTCCAATTGCCACCAGAGGGCTCATGTCAACAAGGCGAGGTGAGCAACCCAGGCAAGAGTTACCTGATAGTAGAGGGCCCACCTCACAGATGGGTGAGGAACCCAGCCAGGATCAGACTCTCACCAGAGGGCCCACATCACAAAGGGGATGGGACCCAGTCAGGATTATCCTCACACCAGTGGGGCCTCATCATCTTAAGGTGAGGAACCCAGCACATGTGTCCTCAAACCAGAGGACCCACATCACCAAGGGCCTTGGAGTGAGGCAGGCAGGAGTAGCCTCACAACACAGGGCACATAATATAAAAAACGTGAGAATTCCAGCATTTAGACCTTCCAGCAGGCGGCCCAGAACACCGAGGCTATGGGATCCAGGCCACAGTGAACTCACAGCAGAGGGCCCACATCACAAAACTGTGAGCAACCCAGGAGTTGAGACCTCAGCGCAGAAGGCCCACATCCCCATGGGAATGGGAACCTGGCTGGAGTGTCCTCGCACCACTGGGCGCACATCAGAAAATGTGGGGAGCCCACCATTTAGGGCCTGACGCCAGAGGGCCGTCATCACCGAGAGGAGGAGGTGCCCTGCACGCTCCAACTGCCACCAGAGGGCTCACGTCTCCAAGGTGACGTGTGCCAGCCAGGCAGGAGTGACCTCACAGAAGAGGGCCTACCTCACAGAACGTTGAGGAACCCAGCCAGGATTAGACTCTCGCCAGAGGGCCCACCTCACCAAGGGGATGGGAACCAGGCAGGAGTGTCCTCACACGAGTGGGGTCACATCATCGAAAGGTGAGGAACGCAGCACATGTGGCCTCAAGCCATAGGACAGTCATCACCAAGGGGCTGGCAGTGAGGCAGGCAGGAGGAGCCTCACAACAGAGGGCACATAGAATAAAAAAGTTGAGGAATCCAGCAGTTGGAACCTCCCAGCAGGCGGCTCAGAGCACCGATGATAAGGGATCCTTGCCGGAGTGAACTCACAGCAGAGGGCCCACATCATGGTACTGTGAGCAAGCCAGCCGTTTTGACCTCAGAGCAGAAGGCCCATATCGCCATGGGGATGGGAACCTGCCAAGAGTCTCCTCACTCACTTGGCGCACATCAGAAAATGTGGGGAGCCCTGCAGTTATGGCCTAAGGCAAGAGGGCCCTCATCACTGAGGGAAGGAGGATCCCAGCACACTCCAACTGCCACCAGAGGGCCCACGTCGCCAAGGTGACGTGTGCCAGACAGGCATGATTGACCTCACAGCAGAGGGCCCACCTCACAGAAGGGTGAGGAACCCAGCCAGGATCAGACTCTCACCTGAGGGCCCACATCAGCAAGGGGATGGGAACCAGTCAGGACTGTCTTCCCTCCAGTGGGGTCACATCATCGAAAGGTGCGGAACCCAGCACATGTGGCCTCAAATCAGAGGACACATATCACAAAGGGAATGGGAGTGAGGCAGGCAGGAGTAGCCTAAAAACAGAGGGCCCAAAGAATAAGAAAGGTGAGGAATCCAGCAGTTGGAACCTCCCAGCAGGCGGTCCAGAGCACAGAAGCTATGGGATGCAGGCAGGAGTGAACTAACAGCAGAGAGCCCACATCATGAAACTGTGAGCAACCCAGGCTTTGGGACCTCAGAGCAGAAGGCCCACACCCCAATGGGGATGTGAACCTGGCTGGAGTGTCCTCGCACCACTGGGCACACATCACAAAATGTGGGGAGCCCAGCAGTTAGGGCCTGATGCCAGAGGGCCCTCATCACCAAGGAGAGGAGGCTCCCAGCAGGCTCCAAGTGCCACCAGAGGGCTCATGTCCACAAGGCGAGGTGAGCAAGCCAGGCAGGACTGACCTCACATCAGACGGCCCACCTCACAGATGGGTGAGGAACCCAGCCAGGATCAGACTCTCAACAGAGGGCCCACATCACCAAGGGGATGTGAACCAGGCAGGAGTCTCCTAAGACCATTGGTCCCACATCTTCGAAAGGTGAGGAACCCAGCACATGTGGCCTCAAACCAGACGACACACATCACGAAGGGGCTGGGAGTGAGGCAGGCAGGAGGATCCTCACAACAGAGGGCCGAAAAATTTAAAAAAGTGAGGAATCCAGCAGTTGGAACCTCCCAGCAGGCGGCCAAGAGCACAGAGGCTATGGGATCCAGGCTTCTGTGAACACCAGAGAGTCCACATCATGAAAATGTGAACAACCCAGCCGTTGGGACCTCAGAGCAGAAGGCCCACATCCCCATGGAGATGGGATCCTAAGAGGAGTGCCAAAGCATCACTGGGCTCACTAAGAAAAGTTGGTGAGCCCAGCAGTCAGGGCCTGATGCAAGAGGGCCCTCATCACCGGGGGGAAGAGATTCCCAGCACGCTCCAACTGCCACCACACGGCTGACTTCACCAAGGCAATGTGTGCCAGCCATGCAGGAGTGACCTATCAGCAGAGGGTCTCCCTCACAGGTGGGTGAGGAACAAAGCCAGGAACAGACTCTCACCAGGGGGTCCACATAACCACGTGGATGAGAACCAAGCAGGAGTGTCCTCACACTAGTGGGGCCACATCATCGAAAGGTGAGGAACCCAGCAAAAGTGGCCACAAACCAGAGGACCCACATCACCAAGGGGTTGAGAGTGAGGTAGGTGTCTGGACGGGCATATTTAACACTCATTTCCCACCAGGAAGAGGAATTAACCAAAGGCTCAGCGTGCCCTGCCAGAAGCAGATTAGGGCCTGAAGCAGTCTTGCGGGTTTGCGGCCAGCTCACAAGAAAGCGAGTTGAAGAAAGGAGCTCAGGGGCCCTGTAATTCACAAACCTGCAGAGTTATAAATGACAGATAACGTCCAAAAATATATTGAAGTAAGGCTGCGAAGAGGACTTGAAAGCGGGGCAGAATTGCAGGAAACCGATTTCAGGAGGTAGACTGGATTTGCATTTAAAGCATAGGAAAAGAGGCAGAACATCGACAATGATGCACTTGGCAACAAAGGGCGTATGAGTTTGTTCCTGAATATATTCAGGAAAAAACACATACGCCCTTTTTGGCAAACCAAGCAAGCTTGCAATGGAAATCCGAACTACTATGAAGTGTCACTTCCCCCCGGTCTAAAGGGCCATCTGAGAAAAGTGTAAAATCCAGAAAGGCAAGACAGGCCATGGGGAAAAAGGAGCCTTGTTATGCTGATGGGCGGGATGTACATTGCCAACAGCCACTCTGGAGAAGTGTATGGTGTTTCCTGATACATCTGAAAAACAAAGCAACAGAGTCTAGGGCATTTCCACTTATGGTCCTATAGCTTAGGGAAATTAAAATCAAAAAGACACAGCCACCCCAAAATTTACAACGGCTCTGTTTACAGGAACCTCTTCTACAGTACAAGTTAAATATCCCAGAGAACAAATAATTGATAAAGAAGTTGCGGTACTTATGTACAACAGAATACCACTCAGCAATGAAATCTGTGTCACCAGGCCTGTACCAGCATAATGAGTGGATTGAGGCATGATGATTCTAAGTGAAATAAGTCACACAGAAAAAGAAACATCATAAGGTATCACTAATGCACGGAATGTAAACTTGGCTACACATGAACTGAATTACAAAACAGAACAGGGTCTCAAGTTTAGAAAACCAACTTATGCTTGCTTAAGGGGAAAGGTGAGTTGGGGTGCTGCATAAAACCAGAGTTTGAAATTAGCACAGATACCGTTCCATAAGCCAAATATGTAATAGACAAGACCTACCCCTTGCTCAACGAAATGGACTCAACAATGAGGTATCACCTCACACCTGTTAGAATGGGCATCATCTGAAAATCTACAAACAACAAATGCTGGAAAGGGTGTGGAGAAAAGGAAGCCTCTTCCACTATTGTTGGGAATATAAATTGATACAGTCACTATGGAGAACAATATGGAGTTTCTTAAGAAACTAATAATAGAATTACCATATGATACAGCAATCCCAGGACTGGACA
Organism: Leucopleurus acutus; assembly: GCF_964270905.1. Classification (NCBI taxonomy): domain Eukaryota; kingdom Metazoa; phylum Chordata; class Mammalia; order Artiodactyla; family Delphinidae; genus Leucopleurus; species Leucopleurus acutus. Next base: position 120,317,899 of record NC_139142.1, on the reverse strand, counting down.
TATACCCAGACAAAACCATAAATCAAAAAGAGACATTCACCGCAATGTTCATTGCATCACTATTTACAATATCGAGGTAATGGAAGCAACCTAAATGCCCACAGACAGACGAATGCATAAAGATGTGGTACATATATAAAATGGAATATTACTAAGCCATGAAAGGAATGAAATTGGGTCATTTGTAGAGACGTCGATGGATCTAGAGACTGTCATACAGAGTGAAGTAAGTCAGAAAGAGAAAAACAAATCTTGTATATTCATGCATATATGTGGAACCTAGAAAAACTGTACAGATTAACCGTTTTGCAAGGCATAAATAGAGCAACAGATGTAGACAACAATCGTATGGACAACAAGGGGGGAAAGCTCTTGGAGGGGTGGTGGTGGGAGGAGTTGAGAGATTGGGATTGGCATGTAAACATTTATATGTATAAAATAGATAACCAATGAGAACCTGCTGTATAAAAATATAAAATAAAATTCAAAATTAAAAAGAAATAAAATTTAAAAAATAAAACAGAAAAAACAATTATTCCCTTCACATACATGTATTTATATGAATAAATTATTTCCATGCTTATATCTGTAAATACAAAAAAGAGGAATAAAATCTACCTTGAACCAAAAACGAAAAAGAGAAAAAAAAAACAGAACCCACCAGTTACTCAGAGGAAAACCGTATCAGGGCACTTGCTCCAGTTGTAAACAATTCTGAAGTTGGTCAGTGGTGGGGAATCGTCTCCCATTCAGCCAGCAGCCCCCACACAACAAGCGTCCTCATTGCAAAGCTGGGGCACCGTGCCGAGGCATCTGTGAGTAAACGTGAGCTGAACCCCAGGCCAGTTGCTGCTGAACTGTTCCCGCCCTTCCCAGGTAAAACACCTGAATATATACAAGGACTTGAAAGCCTAGAGGAAGGGCCATGGAGCCACACGAGTGACAGCATGCCAGCTGACTTGGTGCCTGCAGGCCAGCCAGGATGGTCCTGGCCCTGGGTGCTCTTCTGGAAGATTTCCATTTCCCTGCCTGAGATACCCGTCCTGTCCCTGCCCCCACTGCTTTTTTCCTTCCTCACCTCTGCCCAGGGAGAAATTCCAGCAGCAGGTATGGGTGACACATCCTCTTCTTTAGCAGGTGGCAGCCTGGCAACTGCTGCAGAAAGTCCAGCAGAGCCCCACTCACACTGGGCCACCCACAAAGCCGTGGCCTCTCACTCCCTCCCACCAGCCCAGCCCCGAGACTGCTGACAGGGCAGAGAAAATGGCGTCAGGCACAGCTGCAGGGGCTTTTGCTGCCTGGAGTGGTATTTATATTGATCTCAACCCAGGCACACCTGGGGAGGGCTGGCCGGCATGGTAAGGCTGCCCAGGTCAGCCAATCATCACCCCTCAGGGGCTCACAGTTGCAGAAAATGGAACTTGCTGAACCGGCCAGGTCCAAGGAACAGGTGTGGGCTCCTGAGAGTCAGGATAGACAAGGGGCTGCAGCTTTGGCTTGTTTTCTAATCATTTTATCTGGCCCATGAGTGGGAGACAACTTCAAGAAAACCCTCTCCTAATGAGAGGAACCCAGGAGTCAGGGAGAGGAGGGGTGGATGGTGGTTGGAGACAGAGGCCTGGTGCCCTGGGTGCAGTGGAAGTCTCTGGAAGACCAGGTGGAGGGAGGCCACACAGAGTGATGCCCAGGGTCACAGACCTGTCGGAGCTGCTGTTTGTTAGTTCAAGTCCTGCTCTGAGGTGCTCTGTGTCAGCTCTGAGCGACAGGTGAGCTGGGGGTGCTCTTCAATGAGGGCTATGTGCACGGTTCCTGTGTGCCCAGCCCTGCCACGGTACCTGCAAGGGTAGCTCTGTATCCTGGGAGGGGCCTGACCATGAGAGCCCCGTGGGCTGGGTTGGGGGTGGGGTACCTGCCCAGGAGAGCTCCATATCCTGGGATTGGCCTGACCACGAGAGCCCCATGGGCTGCTGGGGACCTGGTAAAGGATGTCAGGACAGTCAGTGAAGCCACCGAGGATATACCTCCAGTTGCTCCTGATTCCTACACCCTGCTGGTCATTCTACCAACCACCAGGACATGGTATTCTGTATTAGTCTTCAATGATGCCTTCTTTTGTATTCCATTAGTCCCAGAGTCACAAGAAATTTTGGCTTGTGAGTGGCAGGACTCAACATACAACTAAAACAATACTTCCGGGCCGTCTTGCCCCAAGGGTTCAAAAATTCCCACACCATCTTTGGGGAAAGCTTAGCTAAAGACCGAAAAGTTCTACCTCTGGAAAAGGAAACCCTCCTTCAATATGCAGACGACATTCTGATCGCCAGCCCTACTAAGGAGGCCTCTGAACTACCAAGCCAATAAAGGATAGAAGTTGTCCAAGAAAAAGCTCAAATATCACAGACTGCAGTGACCTGCCTGGGCTTCATTCTCACACAAGGTCAGAGAAGCCCATCCCAGGAAAGGGAAGAAACCATTTGCAGCCTTACCCCTTTCTAAAACTAGAAGACAGCTTAGGGGTTCCTGGGGAGGCCAGGGTTTGCTGCTTCTGGATCCCTAACTACAGTCTACTAGCTGGGCCTCTATATGAAACACTGAAAGGAAAAGATGATGATCCTTTTGAACAGAATCCAGAAGTGGCCTTTCAAGAATGGAAAGAGCAGTCAATTCAGACCCTTGCCCTGGAACTCCCTAATTGAGCTAAACCCTTTGACCTTTCCATTCCCGGTGAAAGGTGAATCGCCATTGGAGAATTAGTGCAAAAACTGGGACCACTTGAAATGGAACAACGCAAGAATGCCATCCAGGTAGGATAAACTACAGTCACCAAGGGGCTTGGCCCACTGCCACATCTGGCCAAGATACTGGCGGTATCTAAAAACCTGGAAATCAGCAGCCCAAAAGGCCACCTCCCTCCTAAGGGAAAAGGACCCCACGTGGTGATCCTAATCACCAACCATGCCCTGAAGTTGCAGGGTTCGCTCCGTGGGCACACCGACCTCGAGTGAGGAGGCCCTCCAACTCCAACATCCAGAGAGATAACCGGGGGCAACAGGGCACCATGACGACTCGTGTGAACATCACTTGACCTGGAGTTTCTCTCATAAAACAACAATAGTGTGTCCCGAAGGAGTAGACTACTGCTTGCAGGACTTCCTGCACCCGGAGGGGAGCTAATAATCTTGGCGGGGGAACCGTATATCACACCGTCACCATAGAAAAGCCTACAGACACCGTGATGATGGTGGCCAATAAGACCGGCTGGACTCCTGTTTACTTCAAAAGGCTGTTGACTCAGTGGCCATCATGGTCCTTGATCACCACTGACCCTGGACTGTCTGGGAGTTGAGCGGGCAGGGCTCTGACACCTGGTGCTGTTTTTACGTTAATTCAGGGGCCTAATTGAAGAAAGAGCAGACTACTGGTCAGAACATCTAGGCTGGCAGAAACGGTCAGCCTAAGGTGGCCGAACAAATGTGGGGCGGGGTGAAACCGGCCCCCACAGCGTCTCTGCACATCTCTTTCCTGGACCCTTAAAGGTCATTAGAATCTATAACACTTCCAATGCTGGTGCTCAGGCGGACGAGCAGGGAGGCAGGGGTCCTGGGGCCAATCAACGTCACCTGGAGGCTGCTGGGGAGAAGTTCTGACCCTCGTCCCCTGGTATGAGGGCTCCCAACTCAGCACTCAGCAGTTACAGAAGAAGGGTCTGCACCCTCAGCACTCCAAGAATGAGGAACGGGACAAAAGGCAGAGGAGGGGTTTGTCCCCAGCAAAGCCCATTAAAAATCCCTGGGAGATAAAAATAGAATGTGGGCAATAAAGTCAAGTCTGACCTTTTTTATCCTTTGTGCTTTGTCTAATTTCACGTGCTCCTAGGGTCCCGCATGCAGAGGTTCCACACCCGGCACTTCAGACCAGATTTCCTGGTGCAGAATGGCTGGGTCGACACCTCAGCTCCTGGGGCCCAGTGCAGACTCCGAGATATAGAGCCTGAGCTGCAGCCAACCCGGCCCTTGAGAGCTCCGCTCCCTCCCTCTCACTGACTCTGACAGGATCTCTACACAGCAGCCCAGCCCACAGCCCACGGGGTAGTGCATGCTCTCACCTCTCCATTCTCTGATGAAAATATAAAGTTTCCTTTGCTTGGGAACCAAACTCAGTCTCGATCTGTTGGCCCCAATGACACTGGGCAGGGGGACCCTTGTTGGGGTCCACTCTGGAGGATCAGTAACAGAAATTGAGACTATTGTAACTTCAGTGAACAGATGTGTGAGCCAAACTGTAGTTAACATAGAACAGTTTATAAGGCTCGGGTAAAATAAGATGTTTCTAACACTTCCATTTGATATTTCCATCACTTTATTATAAGCAAGTTCAGTGAAAAGGTTTGTCTTATTTGTCAGGTCAATATTAGAGAAATGAAGTGATTTCTTTCCAAGGATGTACATCTAATAATCTTGGTTAAAGCTTCAATCTTGTTTTAAATGCTTTTCCATTGAAAATGATACCTCTCTTTCAGCTCCCCCATTTCTGAGAAGTATAAAATCTTATAATTTATTATTACCAAAGGGGAAAGGTGGGAGGAGGGATAAATTAACAGTTTGGAATTAACACATACACACTGCTATGTATAAAATAGATCATCAACAAGGAACTACTGTATAGCACAGGGAACTACACTCAATATTGTGCAATAACCTATAAGGGGAAATAATCGGAAAAAGAATAGATATTTTTATTGACATCATCTATCAATGACAGTTAAAGTGTAACCTAAGGGAAGCCGGTGGTGAGTGCTTCTGACCCTGAAGACTTCAGTCATCTAAAGTTTGGACTCTGCCTACTTCCCAAGGCCCTTAATGAACATATGTGTAGCCGTAGCTTAAAAAACTCCCCAGTTTGGGTTTCGGGGAGACACTGATTTTGAAAAAGCCCTGGTGTTCTCCTTACATGAATGGGACTCTTCCTACTGCTAAAACATGTCTGTCACACCCAGAGGATGGTATACCGTCTGATCGGGAAGAGTTTGGAAAAGGCATCTCATCTCCTCATCTCCTGGTGCTCGGGTTCACCCCTCCAGCGTCTTTACTAACAGTCTCCCCACTTGGAGATGTCAACACTGTCAACATCCTGTTGCGTACAGTTTGGAATTTGTCCAGAGGATGAAGCGGAAGGATGAGGAACAATGAGAGACAAGTCCTAGGTGTTCAGACAGGCACATGTCACTCTAATTTCCAATCAGGAAGATGAATTGACCAAAGGCTAGGGTTGCCCATGGAAACAGTATAGGGCTTGAGGAAATCCCACTGCTTTGTGGCCAGTTCCCATAAACACAAGTTGAACAATGGAACTCAGGGGCAGTAAAATTCATGAAACTGCAGAGTTGAAAATATCTATCACTGAAAAATGTCTTGAGGAAAGTCAGAGAAAAGGATTGGCAAGCAAGGGAGAATGGCAGGAAAGGGATTTGAGGAGGTAGAAAGGACTCGCCATTAAGCACAAGAAAAGGGGCTGAACATTGCCGACATTGCAGTTGGCCAAAAAGGCTGTATGCGTTTTTTTCTGTATATATTCAAGAAAAGGGCATACACTTTTTTAGCCAACCAAACAGGTGGGCACTGGAAATCAATACTACAAAAGATATCACTTCGCATCAGTCAGAAGAGCCATCCTCATAAAGTGTAAACGCCAGAAATGCAGGACAGGGCAAGGAGAAGAGGGAGCCCTGTGAGGCTTATAGTGGAAATGTATATTGCCAACGGCCATTCTGGAGAAGTGTATTGTGTTTACTAAAGCATCTAAAAAATGAGCTACAGAGCATAGGGCACTTGCACTCATGGGCGTATATCTTGGGAAAAACAAAAATCGAGAGGACACAGGCACCCCAATGTTTACTGCCTCTCTGTTTAAAAGATCCTCGACTAGGATATAACTTAAATGTCTCTGGAGGGAAAAAATGGATAGAGATGTGGTACTTATGTAGAGTGGAATATTACTCAGCCTGGAAATCAATGAAATATGGCCAGTTGTAACAACTCCGGAGGAGTTACGTATGATCATTCTAAGTGACATAATTCAAAAAGAAAAAGACACATATCATAAGATATCACTTAAAGGTGGAATCCAAAATGGCTACACATGAAATAAATTACAAAACAAAAACATAGTCAAATATGTAGAAAACAAGTGTAAGGCTGCTAAACGGGAAAGGTGGGGAGGGGTGAGGCATCATCCAGGAGGTTGAAATTAGCAAAGATACCATTCCAAATACCAAACTGATAATCAACAAGGCCTACACGGTAGCTAAAAGAACTGCACTCAGCACACTCAAGTCACCGGAAAAGAATATCTATGACTGGTAAGAATCTGAAAAAGAAATTATTGATGTCTCTCTGTACGTGAATCAAGTGGATGTACAGCAGCAAGAAACAGAGCTTTGAAAATCAGCTGTAAACAACATAGTAATAAATTGAAAAAAATAAACGACAGAGAGACAGAGAAAACCTCTTACAACTTTTCCTCAGGGACGGTGATGCAACATGGATTGAACACATCTAGACCCACAGCAGGATGAGACATAAGGCTGGAAACTGTTCGCGCTAAGAGAAATGTGAGGTTGGGTGAGGAAATGCACACCCTTTATAGTAATACTACCTGGTACCCATTCAATGGGTCCCAAATCTGCAGGTTCAAGGAATCTTCCTACAGCTAAAACATGCATGGAAAACCCAGAGGACTGTACACCATGTGATCGGGAGATGTGTCTAAAATGCACCTCATTTATCCTCTCCTGGTGCTCCTGTTCATCATTCCAGCCACGTTACTTAGAATCTCCCCACTTAGAGAATCAGCACATTTAAACTTCTGTTTCACACATTTTGCAAATTGTGAGGAGGATGAACGGGAAGAGGGGGAAACAATGAGAGAATAGTTGTAGGGGTTTGGACGGGCACATGTCACTCTAATTTCCCATTAAGAATAAGAATTAAAAAAAGGCTCAGCCCGCCTCGCCGGAGCCAAAATAGGGCCTGAAGCAATCCTGCGGTTTTGAGGCCAGCTCACAAAAGAGCAACTTAAAAAATGGAGCTCAGGGTCACTGCAATTCACAAACCTGCAGAGTTATAAATGAAAACTAACGTCCAAAAATATGTTGAGGTAAGGCAAAGAAGAGGATCTGAATGCAAGACAGAATTGCAAGAAACAGATTTCAAGAGATAGATTGGACTCGCCTTTAAAGCACATGAAAAGCGGCAGAATTTCGACAATGATGCAGTTGGCCCAAAAGGGAGTATGCGTTAGTTCCTGAATATATCCAGGAAAAAACGCATATGCACTTTATGGGCAACCAAGCAAGCAAGCAATGCAAATGTGCACAACAAAGAAGTCTCATTTCCCACCGGTCAAAAGGGCCATCCGAAAAAATTGTAAACACCAGAAATGCAGGACAGGCCATGGAGAACAGGGAGCCTTTATACGCTGATGGACAGTGTGTGAACTGCCGAGAGCCACTCTGGAGAAGTGTATGGTGGTTCCTAAATCATCTAAAAAACAGAGCGACAGAGCATAGGGCACTTCCAATCACGGGAGTATATCTAGGGAAGTCTAAAAATCAACAAGACACAAGCACACCACAGTTTAGGGCTACTCTGTTTACAAGAACCTCAACTTCAGTACACCTTAAATATCCCAGGAAAGAGAACAATAGATAAAGAAAATGTGGTACTTATGTACAATGGAATATCTCTTCACCATGAAATCAATGTAATAAGGCTAGTAGAAGGATAAAGAGTGGATTGAGGTCCGATAATACTACTTGAAATAAGTCAAACAGAAAAAGAAACATATCATAAGATATCACTTATAGAGGGAGGATAAATATGGCTGCACAAAAAATGAATTACAAAACAGAACAGTGTCTCACATTTAGAAAACACACTTATGTCAGCTTAAGGGGAAAGGAGAGGTGGGGTGATGCATAAAACCAGAGTTTGAAATTAGCACAGATACCGTTCAATAAACCAAATAGGTATCAGACAAGATCTACACCTCGCTCAATGAACTGGCCTCAACACACCCTATACACCGCAGAGAAATATATCTGAGTAATAAGAATCTTAAAACCCATGTATTGATATATCTCCATAAGGGAATCAAGTGTGCGCAGAGCGGCACAAACACAGCAGTGAAAATGAGCTAAACCCCATTATAGAAATAAATTTTAAAACCAAAACGCAGAAACAATGAAAGAGAGAAAAATTCTTACAAAATTCGCTCAGGGGCTGTGATGCAACCTGGAATGACCACATATAAACCCACAGCTGGATAAGACATAAGGCTGGACACTTGGGGCTGAAAGGATTGGAGAGCTTTGGTGAGCAACTGCCGAAAGTTTAATGCAATACTTCATGCTACTTATTCCAAGGGTCCCAACACTCCAAGTTGAAGGGAATCTTCCTACAGCTAAACCATGCATGGGAAATCCAGCGGATGGTATACCATATGATCGGGAAAGGTTTCTAAAATGCACCTCATTTTCCTCTCCTGGGGCTCCGGATCAACATTCCAGCCACTTTACTAACAACATCTCCACATGGAGAGTCAATGCCTTTAAGTTCTGGTATCGCACAGTCTGCAGTTAGTGCGGAGGATGAATGGGAATAGGGGGAACCAGTGAGAAAATAGCTGTAGCGGTTTCAATGGGCACATGTCACTCTAATTTCACATCAGGAAGAAGAATTAACCAAAGGCAGAGCAAGGCGCCCCAGAAGAAGAATAGGGCCTGAAGAAATCCTGTGGATATGAGGCAAGATCACAAAAATAAGAGCTGAAAAATGAAGCTAAGGGCCACTGCAATTCAAAAACCTGCAGAGTTATAAAGGCCAACTATTCTCCAAAAGTATATTGAGGTAAGGCTATGAAGAGGCACTGAGAGCAAGGCAGAACTGCAGGAAACCGATTTCAGGAGGTAGACAGGAATTGTACTGAAAACATATGAAAACACTCAGAACGTCGACAATGATGCACTTGGCCAAAAAGGGCGTATGCGTTTTTTCCTGAATATATTCAGGAAGAAACGCATACGCCCTTTCTGGCCAACCAAGCAAGCTCTCAAAGGAAATCTGCACTACAATGAAGTCTCACTTCACCCCGGTCAAAGGGCCATCTGAAAAAAGTGTAAAATCCAGAAAGGCAGGACAGGCCATGGAGAACTGGGAGCCTTGTTATGCTGATGGGCGGGATGTAAATTGCCAGCAGCCACTCTGGAGAAGTGTATGGTGTTTCCTGAAACATCTAAAAAACAAAGCAACAGAGCCTAGGGCACTTCCACTTATGGTCCTATAGCTTAGGGAAATTAAAATCAAAAAGACACGGTCACCCCAAAGTTTGGGACGGCTCTGTTTACAGAACCTCGATTACAGTACAAGTTCAATATCACAGAAAGCAAAAAATGGATAAAGAAGTTGTGGTACTTACGTACAATGCAATATCACTCAGCAATGAAATCTATGTCATCAGGCCCGTAGCAGCATAATGAGTGGATGCAGGTATGATGAGTCTAAGTGAAATAAGTCACACAGAAAAAGAAACACCATAAGATATCACTACTACACGGAAGGTAAACTTGGCTACACAGGAACTGAATTACAAAACAGAACAGGGTCTCAAATGTAGAAAACCAACTTATGCTTGCTTAAGAGGAAAGGTGAGTTGGGGTGCTGCATGAAACCAGAGATTGAAATTAGCACAGATACCGTTCCATAAGCCAAATATGTAATAGACAAGAGCTACTCCTTGCTCAACGAAGTGGACTCAACACCCCATATTAAACGCCTAAGAATATAACTGACTAGTAAGAATCTTAAAACCTATGGATTTATATGTCTCCGAAAGAGAATCAAGCGTGTGTACAGCGGCATAAACACAGCAGTGATAGGATTGGTGAGGTTCGGTGAGCAAATGCAGACCCTTTGAAGTCATACTGCATGGTACCCATTCCATGGGTCTCAACTCTCCAGGTTTAAGGGATTCTTCCTTCAGCTAAAACATGCATGTGGAACACAGATTATGATCCACCGTGTGATTGGGAAATTGTTCAAATGTGTCTCAGTTTTCGTCCCCTGGTACTCGGGTGCAACACTCCAGACGCTTTACTAACACTCTCCCCACTTGGAGAGTCAGTGCCTTTAAACTCCTGTATGGCCCAGTTTGCAATTTCTGCGGAAAATGTACAGGAATAGGGAGAACCAATGATAAACTAGCTGGAGGTGTCTGGACGGGCAAATTTAACTCTCATTTCCCACCAGAAAGAGGAATTAACCAAAGGCTCAGCATGCCGTGCCGGAACCACACTAGGGCCTGAAGCAATCCTGCGGTGTTGCGGCCAGCTCACAAGAAAGCGAGTTGAAGAAAGGAGCTCAGGGGCACTGTAATTCACAAACCTGCAGAGTTATAAATGACAGCTATCGTCCAAAAATATATTGAAGTAAGGCTGCCAAGAGGACTTGAAAGTGGGGCAGAATTGCAGGAAACCGATTTCAGGAGGTAGACGGGAATTGCATGTAAAGCATAGGAAAAGAGGCAGAACGTCCACAATGATGCACTTGGCCAAAAAGGGCGTATGCGTTTTTTCCTGAATATATTCAGGAAAAAACGCATACGCCCTTTTTGGCCAACCAAGCAAGCTTGCAAAGGAAATCTGCACTACAATGAAGTCTCGCTGCCCCCCGGTCAAAAGGGCCATATGAAAAAAGTGTAAAATCCAGAAAGGCAGGACAGGCCATGAAGAACTGGGAGCCTTCTTATGCTGATGGGCGGGATGTAAATTGCCAACAGCCACTCTGGAGAAGTGTATGGTATTTCCTGTAACATCTAAAAAACTAAGCAACAGAGCCTAGGGCACTTCCACTTATGGTCCTATAGCTTAGGGAAATTAAAATCAAAAAGACACGGTCACCCCAAAGTTTGGGACGCCTCTGTTTACAGAACCTCGTTTACAGTACAAGTTCAATATCACAGAAAGCAAAAAATGGATAAAGAAGTTGTGGTACTTACGTACAATGCAATATCACTCAGCAATGAAATCTATGTCATCAGGCCCGTAGCAGCATAATGAGTGGATGCAGGTATGATGAGTCTAAGTGAAATAAGTCACACAGAAAAAGAAACATCATAAGATATCACTACTACACGGAATGTAAACTTGGCTACACAGGAACTGAATTACAAAACAGAACAGGGTCTCAAATGTAGAAAATCAACTTATGCTTGCTTAAGGGGAAAGGTGAGTTGGGGTGCTGCATAAAACCAGAGATTGAAATTAGCACAGATACCGTTCCATAAGCCAAATATGTAATAGACAAGAGCTACTCCTTGCTCAACGAAGTGGACTCAACACCCCATATTAAACGCCTAACAATATACCTGACTAGTAAGAATCTTAAAACCTATGGATTTATAAGTCTCCGAAAGAGAATCAAGCGTGTGTACAGCGGCATAAACGCAGCAGTGATAGGATTGGTGAGGTTCGGTGAGCAAATGCAGACCCTTTGAAGTCATATTGCATGGTACCCATTCCATGGGTCTCAACTCTCCAGGTTTAAGGGATTCTTCCTTCAGCTAAAACATGCATGTGGAACCCAGAGTATGATCCACCGTGTGATCGGGAAACGTGTTCAAATGTGTCTCAGTTTTCGTCCCCTGGTACTCGGATGCAACATTCCAGATGCTTTACTAACACTCTCCCCACTTGGAGAGTCAGTGCCTTTAACCTCCTGTTTGGCCCAGTTTGCAGTTTCTTTGGAAAATGAACAGGAATAGGGAGAACGAAAGAGAGACTAGCTGGAGGTGTCTGGACGGGCAAATTTAACTCTCATTTCCCACCAGGAAGAGGAATTAACCAAAGGCTCAGCGTGCCGTGCCGGAACCACACTAGGACCTGAAGCAATCCTGCGGTGTTGCGGCCAGCTCACAAGAAAGCGAGTTGAAGAAAGGAGCTCAGGGGCACTGTAATTCACAAACCGGCAGAGTTATAAATGACAGCTATCGTCCAAAAATATATTGAAGTAAGGCTGCCAAGAGGACTTGAAAGCGGGGCAGAATTGCAGGAAACCGATTTCAGGAGGTAGACGGGAATTGCATGTAAAGCATAGGAAAAGAGGCAGAACGTCCACAATGATGCACTTGGCCAAAAAGGGCGTATGCGTTTTTTCCTGAATATATTCAGGAAAAAACGCATACGCCCTTTTTGGCCAAACAAGCAAGCTTGCAAAGGATATCTGCACTACAATGAAGTCTCACTGCCCCCCGGTCAAAAGGGCCATCTGAAAAAAGTGTAAAATCCAGAAAGGCAGGACAGGCCATGGAGAACTGGGAGCCTTGTTATGCTGGTAGGTGGGATGTAAATTGCCAACAGCCACTCTGGAGAAGTGTATGGTGTTTCCTGAAACATCCAAAAAACAAAGCAACAGAGCCTAGGGCACTTCCACTTATGGTCCTATAGCTTAGGGAAATTAAAATCAAAAAGACACGGTCACCCCAAAGTTTGGGACGGCTCTGTTTACAGAACCTCGTTTACAGTACAAGTTCAATATCACAGAAAGCAAAAAATGGATAAAGAAGTTGTGGTACTTACGTACAATGCAATATCACTCAGCAATGAAATCTATGTCATCAGGCCCGTAGCAGCATAATGAGTGGATGCAGGTATGATGAGTCTAAGTGAAATAAGTCACACAGAAAAAGAAACATCATAAGATATCACTACTACACGGAATGTAAACTTGGCTACACAGGAACTGAATTACAAAACAGAACAGGGTGTCAAATGTAGAAAACCAACTTATGCTTGCTTAAGGAGAAAGGTGAGTTGGGGTGGTGCATAAAACCAGAGATTGAAATTAGCACAGATACCGTTCCATAAGCCAAATATGTAATACACAAGAGCTACTCCTTGCTCAACGAAGTGGACTCAACACCCCATATTAAACGCCTAACAATATACCTGACTAGTAAGAATCTTAAAACCTATGGATTTATATGTCTCCAAAAGAGAATCAAGCGTGTGTACAGCGGCATAAACGCAGCAGTGATAGGATTGGTAAGGTTCGGTGAGCAAATGCAGACCCTTTGAAGTCATATTGCATGGTACCCATTCCATGGGTCTCAACTCTGCATGTTTAAGGGATTCTTCCTTCAGCTAAAACATGCATGTGGAACCCAGAGTATGATCCAGCGTGTGATCGGGAAACGTGTTCCAATGTGTCTCGTTTTCGTCCCCTGGTACTCGAGTGCAACATTCCAGATGCTTTACTAACACTCTCCCCACTTGGAGAGTCAGTGCCTTTAACCTCCTGTTTGGCCCAGTTTGCAGTTTCTGTGGAAAATGAACAGGAATAGGGAGAACGAAAGAGAGACTAGCTGGAGGTGTCTGGACGGGCAAATTTAACTCTCATTTCCCACCAGGAAGAGGAATTAACCAAAGGCTCAGCGTGCCGTGCCGGAACCACACTAGGACCTGAAGCAATCCTGCGGTGTTGCGGCCAGCTCACAAGAAAGCGAGTTGAAGAAAGGAGCTCAGGGGCACTGTAATTCACAAACCTGCAGAGTTATAAATGACAGCTATCGTCCAAAAATATATTGAAGTAAGGCTGCCAAGAGGACTTGAAAGCGGGGCAGAATTGCAGGAAACCGATTTCAGGAGGTAGACGGGAATTGCATGTAAAGCATAGGAAAAGAGGCAGAACGTCCACAATGATGCACTTGGCCAAAAAGGGCGTATGCGTTTTTTCCTGAATATATTCAGGAAAAAACGCATACGCCCTTTTTGGCCAACCAAGCAAGCTTGCAAAGGATATCTGCACTACAATGAAGTCTCACTGCCCCCCGGTCAAAAGGGCCATCTGAAAAAAGTGTAAAATCCAGAAAGGCAGGACAGGCCATGGAGAACTGGGAGCCTTGTTATGCTGGTAGGCGGGATGTAAATTGCCAACAGCCACTCTGGAGAAGTGTATGGTGTTTCCTGAAACATCTAAAAAACAAAGCAACAGAGCCTAGGGCACTTCCACTTATGGTCCTATAGCTTAGGGAAATTAAAATCAAAAAGACACGGTCACCCCAAAGTTTGGTACGGCTCTGTTTACAGAACCTCGTTTACAGTACAAGTTCAATATCACAGAAAGCAAAAAATGGATAAAGAAGTTGTGGTACTTACGTACAATGCAATATCACTCAGCAATGAAATCTATGTCATCAGGCCCGTAGCAGCATAATGAGTGGATGCAGGTATGATGAGTCTAAGTGAAATAAGTCACACAGAAAAAGAAACACCATAAGATATCACTACTACACGGAAGGTAAACTTGGCTACACAGGAACTGAATTACAAAACAGAACAGGGTCTCAAATGTAGAAAACCAACTTATGCTTGCTTAAGAGGAAAGGTGAGTTGGGGTGCTGCATGAAACCAGAGATTGAAATTAGCACAGATACCGTTCAATAAGCCAAATATGTAATAGACAAGAGCTACTCCTTGCTCAACGAAGTGGACTCAACACCCCATATTAAACGCCTAACAATATAACTGACTAGTAAGAATCTTAAAACCTATGGATTTATATGTCTCCGAAAGAGAATCAAGCGTGTGTACAGCGGCATAAACACAGCAGTGATAGGATTGGTGAGGTTCGGTGAGCAAATGCAGACCCTTTGAAGTCATACTGCATGGTACCCATTCCATGGGTCTCAACTCTCCAGGTTTAAGGGATTCTTCCTTCAGCTAAAACATGCATGTGGAACACAGATTATGATCCACCGTGTGATTGGGAAACGTGTTCAAATGTGTCTCAGTTTTCGTCCCCTGGTACTCGGGTGCAACACTCCAGACGCTTTACTAACACTCTCCCCACTTGGAGAGTCAGTGCCTTTAAACTCCTGTATGGCCCAGTTTGCAATTTCTGCGGAAAATGTACAGGAATAGGGAGAACCAATGATAAACTAGCTGGAGGTGTCTGGACGGGCAAATTTAACTCTCATTTCCCACCAGAAAGAGGAATTAACCAAAGGCTCAGCATGCCGTGCCGGAACCACACTAGGGCCTGAAGCAATCCTGCGGTGTTGCGGCCAGCTCACAAGGAAGCGAGTTGAAGAAAGGAGCTCAGGGGCACTGTAATTCACAAACCTGCAGAGTTATAAATGACAGCTATCGTCCAAAAATATATTGAAGTAAGGCTGCCAAGAGGACTTGAAAGTGGGGCAGAATTGCAGGAAACCGATTTCAGGAGGTAGACGGGAATTGCATGTAAAGCATAGGAAAAGAGGCAGAACGTCCACAATGATGCACTTGGCCAAAAAGGGCGTATGCGTTTTTTCCTGAATATATTCAGGAAAAAACGCATACGCCCTTTTTGGCCAACCAAGCAAGCTTACAAAGGAAATCTGCACTACAATGAAGTCTCGCTGCCCCCCGGTAAAAAGGGCCATATGAAAAAAGTGTAAAATCCAGAAAGGCAGGACAGGCCATGAAGAACTGGGAGCATTCTTATGCTGATGGGCGGGATGTAAATTGCCAACAGCCACTCTGGAGAAGTGTATGGTGTTTCCTGTAACATCTAAAAAACTAACCACAGAGCCTAGGGCACTTCCACTTATGGTCCTATAGCTTAGGGCAATTAAAATCAAAGAGACAAAGCCACCCCACAGTTTGGGACGGCTCTGTTTACAAGAATCTTGTTTACGGTACAAGTTCAATATCACAAAAGCGAAAAATGGATAAAGAAGTTGTGTTACTTACATACAATGCAATATCACTCAGCAATGAAATCTATGTCATCAGGCCCGTAGCAGCATAATGAGTGGATGCAGGTATGATGAGTCTAAGTGAAATAAGTCACACAGAAAAAGAAACATCATAAGATATCACTACTACACGGAATGTAAACTTGGCTACACAGGAACTGAATTACAAAACAGAACAGGGTGTCAAATGTAGAAAACCAACTTATGCTTGCTTAAGGGGAAAGGTGAGTTGGGGTGCTGCATAAAACCAGAGATTGAAATTAGCACAGATACCGTTCCATAAGCCAAATATGTAATACACAAGAGCTACTCCTTGCTCAACGAAGTGGACTCAACACCCCATATTAAACGCCTAACAATATACCTGACTAGTAAGAATCTTAAAACCTATGGATTTATATGTCTCCAAAAGAGAATCAAGCGTGTGTACAGCGGCATAAACGCAGCAGTGATAGGATTGGTAAGGTTCGGTGAGCAAATGCAGACCCTTTGAAGTCATATTGCATGGTACCCATTCCATGGGTCTCAACTCTGCATGTTTAAGGGATTCTTCCTTCAGCTAAAACATGCATGTGGAACCCAGAGTATGATCCACCGTGTGATCGGGAAACGTGTTCCAATGTGTCTCAGTTTTCATCCCCTGGTACTCGGGTACAACATTCCAAACGGTTTACTAACACTCTCCCCACTTGTAAAGTCAGTGCCTTTAACCTCCTGTTTGGCCCAGTTTGTAATTTCTGCGTAAGATGAACAGGAATAGGGAGAACCAATGAGAGACTAGCTGGAGGTGTCTGGACGGGCAAATTTAACTCTCATTTCCCACCAGGAAGAGGAATTAACCAAAGGCTCAGCATGCCGTGCCGCAACCAAACTAGGGCCTGAAGCAATCCTGCGGTGTTGCGGCCAGCTCACAAGAAAGCGAGTTGAAGAAAGGAGCTCAGGGGCACTGTAATTCACAAACCTGCAGAGTTATAAATGACAGTTATCCTCCAAAAATATATTGAAGTAAGGCTGCCAAGAGGAGTTGAAAGCGGGGCAGAATTGCAGGAAACCGATTTCAGGAGGTAGACTGGAATTGCATGTAAAGCATAGGAAAAGAGGCAGAACGTCCACAATGATGCACTTGGCCAAAAAGGGCGTATGCGTTTTTTCCTGAATATATTCAGGAAAAAACGCATACGCCCTTTTTGGCCAACCAAGCAAGCTTGCAAAGGAAATCTGCACTACCATGAAGTCACACTGCCTCCCGGTCAAAAGGGCCATCTGAAAAAAGTGTAAAATCCAGAAAGGCAGGACAGGCCAAGGAGAACTGGGAGCCTTGTTATGCTGATGGGCGGGATGTAAATTGCCAGCAGCCACTCTGGAGAAGTGTATGGTGTTTCCTGAAACATTCAAAAAACAAAGCAACAGAGCCTAGGGCACTTCCACTTATGGTCCTATAGCTTAGGGAAATTAAAATCAAAAAGACACAGCCACCCCAAAGTTTGGGACGGCTCTGTTTACAAGAACCTCGTTTACAGTACAAGTTCAATATCACAGAAAGCGAAAAATGGATAAAGAAATTGTGGTACTTACGTACAATGCAATATCACTCAGCAATGAAATCTATGTCATCAGGCCCATAGCAGCATAATGAGTGGATTCAGGTACGATGATTCTAAGTGAAATAAGTCACACAGAAAAAGAAACATCATAAGATATCAGTACTACACGGAATGTAAACTTGGCTACACAGGAACTGAATTACAAAACAGAACAGGGTGTCAAATGTAGAAAACCAACTTATGCTTGCTTAAGGGGAAAGGTGAGTTGTGGTGCTGCATAAAACCAGAGATTGAAATTAGCACAGATACCGTTCCATGAGCCAAATATGTAATAGACAAGAGCTACTCCTTGCTCAACGAAGTGGACTCAACACCCCATATTAAACGCCTAAGAATATAACTGACTAGTAAGAATCTTAAAACCTATGGATTTATATGTCTCCGAAAGAGAATCAAGCGTGTGTACAGCGGCATAAACACAGCAGTGATAGGATTGGTGAGGTTCGGTGAGCAAATGCAGACCCTTTGAAGTCATACTGCATGGTACCCATTCCATGGGTCTCAACTCTCCAGGTTTAAGGGATTCTTCCTTCAGCTAAAACATGCATGTGGAACACAGATTATGATCCACCGTGTGATTGGGAAACGTGTTCAAATGTGTCTCAGTTTTCGTCCCCTGGTACTCGGGTGCAACACTCCAGACGCTTTACTAACACTCTCCCCACTTGGAGAGTCAGTGCCTTTAAACTCCTGTATGGCCCAGTTTGCAATTTCTGCGGAAAATGTACAGGAATAGGGAGAACCAATGATAAACTAGCTGGAGGTGTCTGGACGGGCAAATTTAACTCTCATTTCCCACCAGAAAGAGGAATTAACCAAAGGCTCAGCATGCCGTGCCGGAACCACACTAGGGCCTGAAGCAATCCTGCGGTGTTGCGGCCAGCTCACAAGGAAGCGAGTTGAAGAAAGGAGCTCAGGGGCACTGTAATTCACAAACCTGCAGAGTTATAAATGACAGCTATCGTCCAAAAATATATTGAAGTAAGGCTGCCAAGAGGACTTGAAAGCGGGGCAGAATTGCAGGAAACCGATTTCAGGAGGTAGACGGGAATTGCATGTAAAGCATAGGAAAAGAGGCAGAACGTCCACAATGATGCACTTGGCCAAAAAGGGCGTATGCGTTTTTTCCTGAATATATTCAGGAAAAAACGCATACGCCCTTTTTGGCCAACCAAGCAAGCTTACAAAGGAAATCTGCACTACAATGAAGTCTCGCTGCCCCCCGGTAAAAAGGGCCATATGAAAAAAGTGTAAAATCCAGAAAGGCAGGACAGGCCATGAAGAACTGGGAGCATTCTTATGCTGATGGGCGGGATGTAAATTGCCAACAGCCACTCTGGAGAAGTGTATGGTGTTTCCTGTAACATCTAAAAAACTAACCACAGAGCCTAGGGCACTTCCACTTATGGTCCTATAGCTTAGGGCAATTAAAATCAAAGAGACAAAGCCACCCCACAGTTTGGGACGGCTCTGTTTACAAGAATCTTGTTTACGGTACAAGTTCAATATCACAAAAGCGAAAAATGGATAAAGAAGTTGTGTTACTTACATACAATGCAATATCACTCAGCAATGAAATCTATGTCATCAGGCCCGTAGCAGCATAATGAGTGGATGCAGGTATGATGAGTCTAAGTGAAATAAGTCACACAGAAAAAGAAACATCATAAGATATCACTACTACACGGAATGTAAACTTGGCTACACAGGAACTGAATTACAAAACAGAACAGGGTGTCAAATGTAGAAAACCAACTTATGCTTGCTTAAGGGGAAAGGTGAGTTGGGGTGCTGCATAAAACCAGAGATTGAAATTAGCACAGATACCGTTCCATAAGCCAAATATGTAATACACAAGAGCTACTCCTTGCTCAACGAAGTGGACTCAACACCCCATATTAAACGCCTAACAATATACCTGACTAGTAAGAATCTTAAAACCTATGGATTTATATGTCTCCAAAAGAGAATCAAGCGTGTGTACAGCGGCATAAACGCAGCAGTGATAGGATTGGTAAGGTTCGGTGAGCAAATGCAGACCCTTTGAAGTCATATTGCATGGTACCCATTCCATGGGTCTCAACTCTGCATGTTTAAGGGATTCTTCCTTCAGCTAAAACATGCATGTGGAACCCAGAGTATGATCCACCGTGTGATCGGGAAACGTGTTCCAATGTGTCTCAGTTTTCATCCCCTGGTACTCGGGTACAACATTCCAAACGGTTTACTAACACTCTCCCCACTTGTAAAGTCAGTGCCTTTAACCTCCTGTTTGGCCCAGTTTGTAATTTCTGCGTAAGATGAACAGGAATAGGGAGAACCAATGAGAGACTAGCTGGAGGTGTCTGGACGGGCAAATTTAACTCTCATTTCCCACCAGGAAGAGGAATTAACCAAAGGCTCAGCATGCCGTGCCGCAACCAAACTAGGGCCTGAAGCAATCCTGCGGTGTTGCGGCCAGCTCACAAGAAAGCGAGTTGAAGAAAGGAGCTCAGGGGCACTGTAATTCACAAACCTGCAGAGTTATAAATGACAGTTATCCTCCAAAAATATATTGAAGTAAGGCTGCCAAGAGGAGTTGAAAGCGGGGCAGAATTGCAGGAAACCGATTTCAGGAGGTAGACTGGAATTGCATGTAAAGCATAGGAAAAGAGGCAGAACGTCCACAATGATGCACTTGGCCAAAAAGGGCGTATGCGTTTTTTCCTGAATATATTCAGGAAAAAACGCATACGCCCTTTTTGGCCAACCAAGCAAGCTTGCAAAGGAAATCTGCACTACCATGAAGTCACACTGCCTCCCGGTCAAAAGGGCCATCTGAAAAAAGTGTAAAATCCAGAAAGGCAGGACAGGCCAAGGAGAACTGGGAGCCTTGTTATGCTGATGGGCGGGATGTAAATTGCCAGCAGCCACTCTGGAGAAGTGTATGGTGTTTCCTGAAACATTCAAAAAACAAAGCAACAGAGCCTAGGGCACTTCCACTTATGGTCCTATAGCTTAGGGAAATTAAAATCAAAAAGACACAGCCACCCCAAAGTTTGGGACGGCTCTGTTTACAAGAACCTCGTTTACGGTACAAGTTCAATATCACAGAAAGCGAAAAATGGATAAAGAAATTGTGGTACTTACGTACAATGCAATATCACTCAGCAATGAAATCTATGTCATCAGGCCCATAGCAGCATAATGAGTGGATTCAGGTACGATGATTCTAAGTGAAATAAGTCACACAGAAAAAGAAACATCATAAGATATCACTACTACACGGAATGTAAACTTGGCTACACAGGAACTGAATTACAAAACAGAACAGGGTGTCAAATGTAGAAAACCAACTTATGCTTGCTTAAGGGGAAAGGTGAGTTGTGGTGCTGCATAAAACCAGAGATTGAAATTAGCACAGATACCGTTCCATGAGCCAAATATGTAATAGACAAGAGCTACTCCTTGCTCAACGAAGTGGACTCAACACCCCATATTAAACGCCTAACAATATACCTGACTAGTAAGAATCTTAAAACCTATGGATTTATAAGTCTCCGAAAGAGAATCAAGCCTGTGTACAGTGGCATAAACGCAGCAGTGATAGGATTGGTGAGGTTCGGTGAGCAAATGCAGACCCTTTGAAGTCATATTGCATGGTACCCATTCCATGGGTCTCAACTCTCCAGGTTTAAGGGATTCTTCCTTCAGCTAAAACATGCATGTGGAACCCAGAGTATGATACACCGTGTGATCGGGAAACGTGTTCAAATGTGTCTCAGTTTTCGTCCCCTGGTACTCGGATGCAACATTCCAGACGCTTTACTAACACTCTCCCCACTTGGAGAGTCAGTGCCTTTAACCTCCTGTTTGGCCCAGTTTGCAATTTCTGTGGAAAATGAACAGGAATAGGGAGAACCAATGAGAGTCTAGGTGGAGGTGTCTGGATGGGCAAATTTAACTCTCATTTCCCACCAAGAAGAATAATTAACCAAAGGCTCAGCATGCCATGCCAGAAGCACACTAGGGCCTGAAGCAATCCTGCGGTGTTGCGGCCAGCTGAAAAGAAAGCGAGTTGAAGAAAGGAGCTCAGGGGCACTGTAATTCACAAACCTGCAGAGTTATAAATGACAGCTATCGTCCAAAAATATATTGAAGTAAGGCTGCCAAGAGGACTTGAAAGCGGGGCAGAATTGCAGGAAACCGATTTCAGGAGGTAAACTGGAATTGCATGTAAAGCATAGGAAAAGAGGCAGAACGTCCACAATGATGCACTTGGCCAAAAAGGGCGTATGCGTTTTTTCCTGAATATATTCAGGAAAAAACGCATACGCACTTTTTGGCCAACCAAGCAAGCTTGCAAAGGAAATCTGCACTACAATGAAGTCTCACTGCCCCCCCGGGTCAAAAGGGCCATCTGAAAAAAGTGTAAAATCCAGAAAGGCAGGACAGGCCATGGAGAACTGGGAGCCTTGTTATGCTGATGGTTGGGATGAAAATTACCAGCAGCCACTCTGGAGAAGTGTATGGTGTTTCCTGAAACATCCAAAAAACAAAGCAACAGAGCCTAGGGCACTTCCACTTATGGTCCTATAGCTTAGGGAAATTAAAATCAAAAAGACACAGCCACCCCAAAGTTTGGGACGGCTCTGTTTACAAGAACCTCGTTTACGGTACAAGTTCAATATCACAGAAAGCAAAAAATGGATAAAGAAGTTGTGGTACTTACGTACAATGCAATATCACTCAGCAATGAAATCTATGTCATCAAGCCCGTAGCAGAATAATGAGTGGATTCAGGTACGATGATTCTAAGTGAAATAAGTCACACAGAAAAAGAAACATCATAAGATATCACTACTACACGGAATGTAAACTTGGCTACACAGGGACAGAATTACTAAACAGAACAGGGTGTCAAATGTAGAAAACCAACTTATGCTTGCTTAAGGGGAAAGGTGAGTTGGGGTGTTGCATACAACAAGAGATTGAAATTAGCACAGATACCATTCCATGAGCCAAATATGTAATAGACAAGAGCTACTCCTTGCTCAACGAAGTGGACTCAACACCCCATATTAAACGCCTAACAATATACCTGACTAGTAAGAATCTTAAAACCTATGGATTTATATGTCTCCGAAAGAGAATCAAGCGTGTGTACAGCGACATAAACGCAGCAGTGATAGGATTGGTGAGGTTCGGTGAGCAAATGCAGACCCTTTGAAGTCATATTGCATGGTACCCATTCCATAGGTCTCAACTCTCCAGGTTTAAGGGATTCTTCCTTCAGCTAAAACATGCATGTGGAACCCAGAGTATGACCCACCGTGTGATCGGGAAACGTGTTCAAATGTGTCTCAGTTTTTGTCCCCTGGTACTCGGGTGCAACATTCCAGATGCTTTACTAACACTCTCCCCACTTGGAGAGTGAGTGCCTTTAACCTCCTGTTTGGCCCAGTTTGCAATTTCTGTGGAAAATGAACAGGAATAGGGAGAACCAATGAGAGACTAGGTGGAGGTGTCTGGACGGGCAAATTTAACTCTCATTTCCCACCAGGAAGAGGAATTAACCAAAGGCTCAGCATGCCGTGCCGTAACCATACTAGGGCCTGAAGCAATCCTGCGGTGTTGCGGCCAGCTCACAAGAAAGCGAGTTGATGAAAGGAGCTCAGGGGCACTGTAATTCACAAACCTGCAGAGTTATAAATGACAGCTATCCTCCAAAAATATATTGAAGTAAGGCTGCCAAGAGGAGTTGAAAGCGGAGCAGAATTGCAGGAAACCGATTTCAGGAGGTAGACTGGAATTGCATGTAAAGCATAGGAAAAGAGGCAGAACGTCCACAATGATGCACTTGGCCAAAAAGGGCGTATGCGTTTTTTCCTGAATATATTCAGGAAAAAACGCATACGCCCTTTTTGGCCAACCAAGCAAGCTTGCAAAGGAAATCTGCACTACAAAGAAGTCTCACTGCCCCCCGGTCAAAAGGGCCATCTGAAAAAAGTGTAAAATCCAGAAAGGCAGGACAGGCCAAGGAGAACTAGGAGCCTTGTTATGATGATGGGCGGGATGTAAATTACCAGCAGCCACTCTGGAGAAGTGTATGGTGTTTCCTGAAACATTCAAAAAACAAAGCAACAGAGCCTAGGGCACTTCCACTTATGGTCCTATAGCTTAGGGAAATTAAAATCAAAAAGACACGGTCACCCCAAAGTTTGGGACAGCTCTGTTTACAAGAACCTCGTTTACGGTACAAGTTCAATATCACAGAAAGCAAAAAATGGATAAAGAAGTTGTGGTACTTACGTACACTGCAATATCACTCAGCAATGAAATCTATGTCATCATGCCCGTAGCAAAATAATGAGTGGATTCAGGTACGATGATTCTAAGTGAAATAAGTCACACAGAAAAAGAAACATCATAAGATATCACTACTACACGGAATGTAAACTTGGCTACACAGGAACAGAATTACTAAACAGAACAGGGTGTCAAATGTAGAAAACCAACTTATGCTTGCTTAAGGGGAAAGGTGAGTTGGGGTGTTGCATACAACAAGAGATTGAAATTAGCACAGATACCATTCCATGAGCCAAATATGTAATAGACAAGAGCTACTCCTTGCTCAACGAAGTGGACTCAACACCCCATATTAAAGGCCTAACAATATACCTGACTAGTAAGAATCTTAAAACCTATGGATTTATATGTCTCCGAAAGAGAATCAAGCGTGTGTACAGCGACATAAACGCAGCAGTGATAGGATTGGTGAGGTTCGGTGAGCAAATGCAGACCCTTTGAAGTCATATTGCATGGTACCCATTCCATAGGTCTCAACTCTCCAGGTTTAAGGGATTCTTCCTTCAGCTAAAACATGCATGTGGAACCCAGAGTAAGACCCACCGTGTGATCGGGAAACGTGTTCAAATGTGTCTCAGTTTTTGTCCCCTGGTACTCGGGTGCAACATTCCAGATGCTTTACTAACACTCTCCCCACTTGGAGAGTGAGTGCCTTTAACGTACTGTTTGGCCCAGTTTGCAATTTCTGTGGAAAATGAACAGGAATAGGGAGAACCAATGAGAGACTACGTGGAGGTGTCTGGACGGGCAAATTTAACTCTCATTTCCCACCAGGAAGAGGAATTAACCAAAGGCTCAGCATGCCGTGCTGCAACCAAACTAGGGCCTGAAGCAATCCTGCGGTGTTGCGGCCAGCTCACAAGAAAGCGAGTTGAAGAAAGGAGCTCAGGGGCACTGTAATTCACAAACCTGCAGAGTTATAAATGACAGCTATCCTCCAAAAATATATTGAAGTAAGGCTGCCAAGAGGAGTTGAAATCGGGGCAGAATTGCAGGAAACCGATTTCAGGAGGTAGACTGGAATTGCATGTAAAGCATAGGAAAAGAGGCAGAACGTCCACAATGATGCACTTGGCCAAAAAGGGCGTATGCGTTTTTTCCTGAATATATTCAGGAAAAAACGCATACGCCCTTTTAGGCCAACCAAGCAAGCTTGCAAAGGAAATCTGCACTACAATTAAGTCTCACTGCCTCCCGGACAAAAGGGCCATCTGAAAAAAGTGTAAAATCCAGAAAGGCAGGACAGGCCAAGGAGAACTGGGAGCCTTGTTATGCTGATGGGCGGGATGTAAATTGCCAGCAGCCACTCTGTAGAAGTGTATGGTGTTTCCTGAAACATTCAAAAAACAAAGCAACAGAGCCTAGGGCACTTCCAGTTATGGTCCTATAGCTTAGGGAAATTAAAAGCAAAAAGACACAGCCACCCCAAAGTTTGGGACGGCTCTGTTTAAAAGAACCTCGTTTATGGTACAAGTTCAATATCACAGAAAGCAAAAAATGGATAAAGAAGTTGTGGTACTTATGTACAATGCAATATCACTCAGCAATGAAATCTATGTCATCAAGCCCATAGCAGAATAATGAGTGGATTCAGGTACGATGATTCTAAGTGAAATAAGTCACACAGAAAAAGAAACATCATAAGATATCACTACTACACGGAATGTAAACTTGGCTACACAGGAACTGAATTACAAAACAGAACAGGGTGTCAAATGTAGAAAACCAACTTATGCTTGCTTAAGGGGAAAGGTGAGTTGGGGTGCTGCATAAAACCAGAGATTGAAATTAGCACAGATACCGTTCCATAAGCCAAATATGTAATAGACAAGAGCTACTCCTTGCTCAACGAAGTGGACTCAACACCCCATATTAAACGCCTAACAATATACCTGACTAGTAAGAATCTTAAAACCTATGGATTTATAAGTCTCCGAAAGAGAATCAAGCGTGTGTACAGCGGCATAAACGCAGCAGTGATAGGATTGGTGAGGTTCGGTGAGCAAATGCAGACCCTTTGAAGTCATATTGCATGGTACCCATTCCATGGGTCTCAACTCTCCAGGTTTAAGGGATTCTTCCTTCAGCTAAAACATGCATGTGGAACCCAGAGTATGATCCACCGTGTGATCGGGAAACGTGTTCAAATGTGTCTCAGTTTTCGTCCCCTGGTACTCGGATGCAACATTCCAGACGCTTTACTAACACTCTCCCCACTTGGAGAGTCAGTGCCTTTAACCTCCTGTTTGGCCCAGTTTGCAATTTCTGTGGAAAATGAACTGGAATAGGGAGAACCAATGAGAGACTAGGTGGAGGTGTCTGGACGGGCAAATTTAACTCTCATTTCTCACCAAGAAGAAGAATTAACCAAAGGCTCAGCATGCCATGCCGGAAGCACACTAGGGCCTGAAGCAATCCTGCGGTGTTGCGGCCAGCTCAAAAGAAAGCGAGTTGAAGAAAGGAGCTCAGGGGCACTGTAATTCACAAACCTGCAGAGATAAATGACAGCTATCTTCCAAAAATATATTGAAGTTAGGCTGCCAAGAGGAGTTGAAAGCGGGGCAGAATTGCAGGAAACCGATTTCAGGAGGTAGACTGGAATTGCGTGTAAAGCATAGGAAAAGAGGCAGAACGTCCACAATGATGCACTTGGCCAAAAAGGGCGTATGCGTGTTTTCCTGAATATATTCAGGAAAAAACGCATACGCCCTTTTTGGCCAACCAAGCAAGCTTGCAAAGGAAATCTGCACTACAATGAAGTCTCACTGCCCCCCGCTCAAAAGGGCCATCTGAAAAAAGTGTTAAATCCAGAAAGGCAGGACAGGCCATGGAGAACTGGGAGCCTTGTTATGCTGATGGGCGGGATGTAAATTGCCAGCAGCCACTCTGGAGAAGTGTATGGTGTTTCCTGAAACATCCAAAAAACAAAGCAACAGAGCCTAGGGCACTTCCACTTATGGTCCTATAGCTTAGGGAAATTAAAATCAAAAAGACACAGCCACCCCAAAGCTTGGGAGGGCTCTGTTTACAAGAACCTCGTTTAATGTACAAGTTCAATATCACAGAAAGGGAAAAATGGATAAAGAAGTTGTGGTACTTACGTACAATGCAATATCACTCAGCAATGAAATCTATGTCATCAGGCCCGTAGCAGCATAATGAGTGGATTCAGGTACGATGATTCTAAGTGAAATAAATCACACAGAAAAAGAAACATCATAACATATCACTACTACACGGAATGTAAACTTGGCTACACAGGAACTGAATTACAAAACAGAACACGGTCTCAAATGTAGAAAACCAACTTATGCTTGCTTAAGGGGAAAGGTGAGTTGGGGTGCGGCATAAAACCAGAGATTGAAATTAGCACAGATACCGTTCCATAAGCCAAATATGTAATAGACAAGAGCTACACCTTGCTCAAAGAAGTGGACTCAACACCCCATAATAAACGCCTAAGAATATACCTGACTAGTAAGAATCTTAAAACCTTTGGATTTATATGTCTCCAAAAGAGAATCAAGCGTGTGTACAGCGGCATAAACGCAGCAGTGATAGGATTGGTGAGGTTCGGTGAGCAAATGCAGGCCCTTTGAAGTCATATTGCATGGTACCCATTCCATGGGTCTCAACTCTCCAGGTTTAAGGGATTCTTCCTTCAGCTAAAACATGCATGTGGAACCCAGAGTATGATCCACCGTGTGATCGGGAAACGTGTTCAAATGTGTCTCAGTTTTCGTCCCCTGGTACTCGGGTGCAACATTCCAGACGCTTTACTAACACTCTCCCCAATTGGAGAGTGAGTGCCTTTAAACTCCTGTTTGGCCCAGTTTGCAATTTCTGCGTAAGATGAACAGGAATAGGGATAACCAATGAGAGACTAGGTGGAGGTGTCTGGACGGGCAAATTTAACTCTCATTTCCCACCAGGAAGAGGAATTAACCAAAGGCTCAGCGTGCCGTGCCGGAACCACACTACGGCCTGAAACAATCCTGCGGTGTTGCGGCCAGCTCACAAGAAAGCGAGTTGAAGAAAGGAGCTCAGGGGCACTGTAATTCACAAACCTGCAGAGTTATAAAGGACAGCTATCGTCCAAAAATATATTGAAGTAAGGCTGCCAAGAGGACTTGAAAGCGGGGCAGAATTGCAGGAAACCGATTTCAGGAGGTAGACGGGAATTGCATGTACAGCATAGGAAAAGAGGCAGAACGTCCACAATGATGCACTTGGCCAAAAAGGACGTATGCGTTTTTTCCTGAATATATTCAGGAAAAAACGCATACGCCCTTTTTGGCCAACCAAGCAAGCTTGCAAAGGAAATCTGCACTACAGTGAAGTCTCACTGCCCCCGGTCAAAAGGGCTATCTGAAAAAAGTGTAAAATCCAGAAAGGCAGGACAGACCATAGAGAACTGGGAGCCTTGTTAAGCTGATGGGCGGGATGTAAATTGCCAACAGCCACTCTGAAGAAGTGTATGGTGTTTCCTGAAACATCAAAAAAACAAAGCAACAGAGCCTAGGGCACTTCCACTTATGGTCCTATAGCTTAGGGAAATTAAAATCAAAAAGACTCAGCCACCCCAAAGTTTCGGCCGGCTCTGTTTACAAGAACCTCGTTTACGGTACAAGTTCAATATCACAGAAAGCGAAAAATGGATAAAGAAGTTGTGGTACTTACGTACAATGCAATATCACTCAGCAATGAAATCTATGTCATCAGGCCCGTAACAGCATAATGAGTGGATTCAGGTACGATGATTCTAAGTGAAATAAGTCACACAGAAAAAGAAACATCATAAGATATCACTACTACACGGAATGTAAACTTGGCTACACAAGAACTGAATTACAAAACAGAACAGGGTGTCAAATGTAGAAAACCAACTTATGCTTGCTTAAGTGGAAAGGTGAGTTGGGGTGCTGCATAAAACCAGAGATTGAAATTAGCACAGATACCGTTCCATAAGCCAAATATGTAATAGACAAGAGCTACTCCTTGCTCAACGAAGTGGACTCAACACCCCACATTAAACGCCTAAGAATATACCTGACTAGTAATAATCTTAATACCTAAGGATTTATATGTCTCCGAAAGAGAATCAAGCGTGTGTACAGCGGCATAAACGCAGCAGTGATAGGATTGGTGAAGTTTGGTGAGCAAATGCAGACCCTTTGAAGTCATATTGCATGGTACCCATTCCATGGGTCTCAACTCTCCAGGTTTAAGGGATTCTTCCTTCAGCTAAAACATGCATGTGGAACCCAGAGTATGATCCACCGTGTGATCGGGAAACGTGTTCAAATGTGTCTCGTTTTCGTCCCCTGGTACTCGAGTGCAACATTCCAGATGCTTTACTAACACTCTCCCCACTTGGAGAGTCAGTGCCTTTAACCTCCTGTTTGGCCCAGTTTGCAGTTTCTTTGGAAAATGAACAGGAATAGGGAGAACGAAAGAGAGACTAGCTGGAGGTGTCTGGACGGGCAAATTTAACTCTCATTTCCCACCAGGAAGAGGAATTAACCAAAGGCTCAGCGTGCCGTGCCGGAACCACACTAGGACCTGAAGCAATCCTGCGGTGTTGCGGCCAGCTCACAAGAAAGCGAGTTGAAGAAAGAAGCTCAGGGGCACTGTAATTCACAAACCGGCAGAGTTATAAATGACAGCTATCGTCCAAAAATATATTGAAGTAAGGCTGCCAAGAGGACTTGAAAGCGGGGCAGAATTGCAGGAAACCGATTTCAGGAGGTAGACGGGAATTGCATGTAAAGCATAGGAAAAGAGGCAGAACGTCCACAATGATGCACTTGGCCAAAAAGGGCGTATGCGTTTTTTCCTGAATATATTCAGGAAAAAACGCATACGCACTTTTTGGCCAAACAAGCAAGCTTGCAAAGGATATCTGCACTACAATGAAGTCTCACTGCCCCCCGGTCAAAAGGGCCATCTGAAAAAAGTGTAAAATCCAGAAAGGCAGGACAGGCCATGGAGAACTGGGAGCCTTGTTATGCTGGTAGGCGGGATGTAAATTGCCAACAGCCACTCTGGAGAAGTGTATGGTGTTTCCTGAAACATCCAAAAAACAAAGCAACAGAGCCTAGGGCACTTCCACTTATGGTCCTATAGCTTAGGGAAATTAAAATCAAAAAGACACGGTCACCCCAAAGTTTGGGACGGCTCTGTTTACAGAACCTCGTTTACAGTACAAGTTCAATATCACAGAAAGCAAAAAATGGATAAAGAAGTTGTGGTACTTACGTACAATGCAATATCACTCAGCAATGAAATCTATGTCATCAGGCCCGTAGCAGCATAATGAGTGGATGCAGGTATGATGAGTCTAAGTGAAATAAGTCACACAGAAAAAGAAACATCATAAGATATCACTACTACACGGAATGTAAACTTGGCTACACAGGAACTGAATTACAAAACAGAACAGGGTGTCAAATGTAGAAAACCAACTTATGCTTGCTTAAGGAGAAAGGTGAGTTGGGGTGCTGCATAAAACCAGAGATTGAAATTAGCACAGATACCGTTCCATAAGCCAAATATGTAATACACAAGAGCTACTCCTTGCTCAACGAAGTGGACTCAACACCCCATATTAAACGCCTAACAATATACCTGACTAGTAAGAATCTTAAAACCTATGGATTTATATGTCTCCAAAAGAGAATCAAGCGTGTGTACAGCGGCATAAACGCAGCAGTGATAGGATTGGTAAGGTTCGGTGAGCAAATGCAGACCCTTTGAAGTCATATTGCATGGTACCCATTCCATGGGTCTCAACTCTGCATGTTTAAGGGATTCTTCCTTCAGCTAAAACATGCATGTGGAACCCAGAGTATGATCCAGCGTGTGATCGGGAAACGTGTTCCAATGTGTCTCGTTTTCGTCCCCTGGTACTCGAGTGCAACATTCCAGATGCTTTACTAACACTCTCCCCACTTGGAGAGTCAGTGCCTTTAACCTCCTGTTTGGCCCAGTTTGCAGTTTCTGTGGAAAATGAACAGGAATAGGGAGAACGAAAGAGAGACTAGCTGGAGGTGTCTGGACGGGCAAATTTAACTCTCATTTCCCACCAGGAAGAGGAATTAACCAAAGGCTCAGCGTGCCGTGCCGGAACCACACTAGGACCTGAAGCAATCCTGCGGTGTTGCGGCCAGCTCACAAGAAAGCGAGTTGAAGAAAGGAGCTCAGGGGCACTGTAATTCACAAACCTGCAGAGTTATAAATGACAGCTATCGTCCAAAAATATATTGAAGTAAGGCTGCCAAGAGGACTTGAAAGCGGGGCAGAATTGCAGGAAACCGATTTCAGGAGGTAGACGGGAATTGCATGTAAAGCATAGGAAAAGAGGCAGAACGTCCACAATGATGCACTTGGCCAAAAAGGGCGTATGCGTTTTTTCCTGAATATATTCAGGAAAAAACGCATACGCCCTTTTTGGCCAACCAAGCAAGCTTGCAAAGGATATCTGCACTACAATGAAGTCTCACTGCCCCCCGGTCAAAAGGGCCATCTGAAAAAAGTGTAAAATCCAGAAAGGCAGGACAGGCCATGGAGAACTGGGAGCCTTGTTATGCTGGTAGGCGGGATGTAAATTGCCAACAGCCACTCTGGAGAAGTGTATGGTGTTTCCTGAAACATCTAAAAAACAAAGCAACAGAGCCTAGGGCACTTCCACTTATGGTCCTATAGCTTAGGGAAATTAAAATCAAAAAGACACGGTCACCCCAAAGTTTGGGACGGCTCTGTTTACAGAACCTCGTTTACAGTACAAGTTCAATATCACAGAAAGCAAAAAATGGATAAAGAAGTTGTGGTACTTACGTACAATGCAATATCACTCAGCAATGAAATCTATGTCATCAGGCCCGTAGCAGCATAATGAGTGGATGCAGGTATGATGAGTCTAAGTGAAATAAGTCACACAGAAAAAGAAACACCATAAGATATCACTACTACACGGAAGGTAAACTTGGCTACACAGGAACTGAATTACAAAACAGAACAGGGTCTCAAATGTAGAAAACCAACTTATGCTTGCTTAAGAGGAAAGGTGAGTTGGGGTGCTGCATGAAACCAGAGATTGAAATTAGCACAGATACCGTTCCATGAGCCAAATATGTAATAGACAAGAGCTACTCCTTGCTCAACGAAGTGGACTCAACACCCCATATTAAACGCCTAAGAATATAACTGACTAGTAAGAATCTTAAAACCTATGGATTTATATGTCTCCGAAAGAGAATCAAGCGTGTGTACAGCGGCATAAACACAGCAGTGATAGGATTGGTGAGGTTCGGTGAGCAAATGCAGACCCTTTGAAGTCATACTGCATGGTACCCATTCCATGGGTCTCAACTCTCCAGGTTTAAGGGATTCTTCCTTCAGCTAAAACATGCATGTGGAACACAGATTATGATCCACCGTGTGATTGGGAAACGTGTTCAAATGTGTCTCAGTTTTCGTCCCCTGGTACTCGGGTGCAACACTCCAGACGCTTTACTAACACTCTCCCCACTTGGAGAGTCAGTGCCTTTAAACTCCTGTATGGCCCAGTTTGCAATTTCTGCGGAAAATGTACAGGAATAGGGAGAACCAATGATAAACTAGCTGGAGGTGTCTGGACGGGCAAATTTAACTCTCATTTCCCACCAGAAAGAGGAATTAACCAAAGGCTCAGCATGCCGTGCCGGAACCACACTAGGGCCTGAAACAATCCTGCGGTGTTGCGGCCAGCTCACAAGAAAGCGAGTTGAAGAAAGGAGCTCAGGGGCACTGTAATTCACAAACCTGCAGAGTTATAAATGACAGCTATCGTCCAAAAATATATTGAAGTAAGGCTGCCAAGAGGACTTGAAAGTGGGGCAGAATTGCAGGAAACCGATTTCAGGAGGTAGACGGGAATTGCATGTAAAGCATAGGAAAAGAGGCAGAACGTCCACAATGATGCACTTGGCCAAAAAGGGCGTATGCGTTTTTTCCTGAATATATTCAGGAAAAAACGCATACGCCCTTTTTGGCCAACCAAGCAAGCTTACAAAGGAAATCTGCACTACAATGAAGTCTCACTGCCCCCCGGTAAAAAGGGCCATATGAAAAAAGTGTAAAATCCAGAAAGGCAGGACAGGCCATGAAGAACTGGGAGCATTCTTATGCTGATGGGCGGGATGTAAATTGCCAACAGCCACTCTGGAGAAGTGTATGGTGTTTCCTGTAACATCTAAAAAACTAACCACAGAGCCTAGGGCACTTCCACTTATGGTCCTATAGCTTAGGGCAATTAAAATCAAAGAGACAAAGCCACC
Organism: Leucopleurus acutus; assembly: GCF_964270905.1. Classification (NCBI taxonomy): domain Eukaryota; kingdom Metazoa; phylum Chordata; class Mammalia; order Artiodactyla; family Delphinidae; genus Leucopleurus; species Leucopleurus acutus. Next base: position 120,284,838 of record NC_139142.1, on the reverse strand, counting down.
CCACAGTTTGGGACGGCTCTGTTTACAAGAATCTTGTTTACGGTACAAGTTCAATATCACAAAAGCGAAAAATGGATAAAGAAGTTGTGTTACTTACATACAATGCAATATCACTCAGCAATGAAATCTATGTCATCAGGCCCGTAGCAGCATAATGAGTGGATGCAGGTATGATGAGTCTAAGTGAAATAAGTCACACAGAAAAAGAAACATCATAAGATATCACTACTACACGGAATGTAAACTTGGCTACACAGGAACTGAATTACAAAACAGAACAGGGTGTCAAATGTAGAAAACCAACTTATGCTTGCTTAAGGGGAAAGGTGAGTTGGGGTGCTGCATAAAACCAGAGATTGAAATTAGCACAGATACCGTTCCATAAGCCAAATATGTAATACACAAGAGCTACTCCTTGCTCAACGAAGTGGACTCAACACCCCATATTAAACGCCTAACAATATACCTGACTAGTAAGAATCTTAAAACCTATGGATTTATATGTCTCCAAAAGAGAATCAAGCGTGTGTACAGCGGCATAAACGCAGCAGTGATAGGATTGGTAAGGTTCGGTGAGCAAATGCAGACCCTTTGAAGTCATATTGCATGGTACCCATTCCATGGGTCTCAACTCTGCATGTTTAAGGGATTCTTCCTTCAGCTAAAACATGCATGTGGAACCCAGAGTATGATCCACCGTGTGAACGGGAAACGTGTTCCAATGTGTCTCAGTTTTCATCCCCTGGTACTCGGGTACAACATTCCAAACGGTTTACTAACACTCTCCCCACTTGTAAAGTCAGTGCCTTTAACCTCCTGTTTGGCCCAGTTTGTAATTTCTGCGTAAGATGAACAGGAATAGGGAGAACCAATGAGAGACTAGCTGGAGGTGTCTGGACGGGCAAATTTAACTCTCATTTCCCACCAGGAAGAGGAATTAACCAAAGGCTCAGCATGCCGTGCCGCAACCAAACTAGGGCCTGAAGCAATCCTGCGGTGTTGCGGCCAGCTCACAAGAAAGCGAGTTGAAGAAAGGAGCTCAGGGGCACTGTAATTCACAAACCTGCAGAGTTATAAATGACAGTTATCCTCCAAAAATATATTGAAGTAAGGCTGCCAAGAGGAGTTGAAAGCGGGGCAGAATTGCAGGAAACCGATTTCAGGAGGTAGACTGGAATTGCATGTAAAGCATAGGAAAAGAGGCAGAACGTCCACAATGATGCACTTGGCCAAAAAGGGCGTATGCGTTTTTTCCTGAATATATTCAGGAAAAAACGCATACGCCCTTTTTGGCCAACCAAGCAAGCTTGCAAAGGAAATCTGCACTACCATGAAGTCACACTGCCTCCCGGTCAAAAGGGCCATCTGAAAAAAGTGTAAAATCCAGAAAGGCAGGACAGGCCAAGGAGAACTGGGAGCCTTGTTATGCTGATGGGCGGGATGTAAATTGCCAGCAGCCACTCTGGAGAAGTGTATGGTGTTTCCTGAAACATTCAAAAAACAAAGCAACAGAGCCTAGGGCACTTCCACTTATGGTCCTATAGCTTAGGGAAATTAAAATCAAAAAGACACAGCCACCCCAAAGTTTGGGACGGCTCTGTTTACAAGAACCTCGTTTACGGTACAAGTTCAATATCACAGAAAGCGAAAAATGGATAAAGAAATTGTGGTACTTACGTACAATGCAATATCACTCAGCAATGAAATCTATGTCATCAGGCCCATAGCAGCATAATGAGTGGATTCAGGTACGATGATTCTAAGTGAAATAAGTCACACAGAAAAAGAAACATCATAAGATATCACTACTACACGGAATGTAAACTTGGCTACACAGGAACTGAATTACAAAACAGAACAGGGTGTCAAATGTAGAAAACCAACTTATGCTTGCTTAAGGGGAAAGGTGAGTTGTGGTGCTGCATAAAACCAGAGATTGAAATTAGCACAGATACCGTTCCATGAGCCAAATATGTAATAGACAAGAGCTACTCCTTGCTCAACGAAGTGGACTCAACACCCCATATTAAACGCCTAACAATATACCTGACTAGTAAGAATCTTAAAACCTATGGATTTATAAGTCTCCGAAAGAGAATCAAGCCTGTGTACAGTGGCATAAACGCAGCAGTGATAGGATTGGTGAGGTTCGGTGAGCAAATGCAGACCCTTTGAAGTCATATTGCATGGTACCCATTCCATGGGTCTCAACTCTCCAGGTTTAAGGGATTCTTCCTTCAGCTAAAACATGCATGTGGAACCCAGAGTATGATACACCGTGTGATCGGGAATCGTGTTCAAATGTGTCTCAGTTTTCGTCCCCTGGTACTCGGATGCAACATTCCAGACGCTTTACTAACACTCTCCCCACTTGGAGAGTCAGTGCCTTTAACCTCCTGTTTGGCCCAGTTTGCAATTTCTGTGGAAAATGAACAGGAATAGGGAGAACCAATGAGAGTCTAGGTGGAGGTGTCTGGATGGGCAAATTTAACTCTCATTTCCCACCAAGAAGAATAATTAACCAAAGGCTCAGCATGCCATGCCAGAAGCACACTAGGGCCTGAAGCAATCTTGCGGTGTTGCGGCCAGCTGAAAAGAAAGCGAGTTGAAGAAAGGAGCTCAGGGGCACTGTAATTCACAAACCTGCAGAGTTATAAATGACAGCTATCGTCCAAAAATATATTGAAGTAAGGCTGCCAAGAGGAGTTGAAAGCGGGGCAGAATTGCAGGAAACCGATTTCAGGAGGTAAACTGGAATTGCATGTAAAGCATAGGAAAAGAGGCAGAACGTCCACAATGATGCACTTGGCCAAAAAGGGCGTATGCGTTTTTTCCTGAATATATTCAGGAAAAAACGCATACGCACTTTTTGGCCAACCAAGCAAGTTTGCAAAGGAAATCTGCACTACAATGAAGTCTCACTGCCCCCCCGGGTCAAAAGGGCCATCTGAAAAAAGTGTAAAATCCAGAAAGGCAGGACAGGCCATGGAGAACTGGGAGCCTTGTTATGCTGATGGTTGGGATGAAAATTACCAGCAGCCACTCTGGAGAAGTGTATGGTGTTTCCTGAAACATCCAAAAAACAAAGCAACAGAGCCTAGGGCACTTCCACTTATGGTCCTATAGCTTAGGGAAATTAAAATCAAAAAGACACAGCCACCCCAAAGTTTGGGACGGCTCTGTTTACAAGAACCTCGTTTACGGTACAAGTTCAATATCACAGAAAGCAAAAAATGGATAAAGAAGTTGTGGTACTTACGTACAATGCAATATCACTCAGCAATGAAATCTATGTCATCAAGCCCGTAGCAGAATAATGAGTGGATTCAGGTACGATGATTCTAAGTGAAATAAGTCACACAGAAAAAGAAACATCATAAGATATCACTACTACACGGAATGTAAACTTGGCTACACAGGGACAGAATTACAAAACAGAACAGGGTGTCAAATGTAGAAAACCAACTTATGCTTGCTTAAGGGGAAAGGTGAGTTGGGGTGTTGCATACAACAAGAGATTGAAATTAGCACAGATACCATTCCATGAGCCAAATATGTAATAGACAAGAGCTACTCCTTGCTCAACGAAGTGGACTCAACACCCCATATTAAACGCCTAACAATATACCTGACTAGTAAGAATCTTAAAACCTATGGATTTATATGTCTCCGAAAGAGAATCAAGCGTGTGTACAGCGACATAAACGCAGCAGTGATAGGATTGGTGAGGTTCGGTGAGCAAATGCAGACCCTTTGAAGTCATATTGCATGGTACCCATTCCATAGGTCTCAACTCTCCAGGTTTAAGGGATTCTTCCTTCAGCTAAAACATGCATGTGGAACCCAGAGTATGACCCACCGTGTGATCGGGAAACGTGTTCAAATGTGTCTCAGTTTTTGTCCCCTGGTACTCGGGTGCAACATTCCAGATGCTTTACTAACACTCTCCCCACTTGGAGAGTGAGTGCCTTTAACCTCCTGTTTGGCCCAGTTTGCAATTTCTGTGGAAAATGAACAGGAATAGGGAGAACCAATGAGAGACTAGGTGGAGGTGTCTGGACGGGCAAATTTAACTCTCATTTCCCACCAGGAAGAGGAATTAACCAAAGGCTCAGCATGCCGTGCCGTAACCATACTAGGGCCTGAAGCAATCCTGCGGTGTTGCGGCCAGCTCACAAGAAAGCGAGTTGATGAAAGGAGCTCAGGGGCACTGTAATTCACAAACCTGCAGAGTTATAAATGACAGCTATCCTCCAAAAATATATTGAAGTAAGGCTGCCAAGAGGAGTTGAAAGCGGAGCAGAATTGCAGGAAACCGATTTCAGGAGGTACACTGGAATTGCATGTAAAGCATAGGAAAAGAGGCAGAACGTCCACAATGATGCACTTGGCCAAAAAGGGCGTATGCGTTTTTTCCTGAATATATTCAGGAAAAAACGCATACGCCCTTTTTGGCCAACCAAGCAAGCTTGCAAAGGAAATCTGCACTACAAAGAAGTCTCACTGCCCCCCGGTCAAAAGGGCCATCTGAAAAAAGTGTAAAATCCAGAAATGCAGGACAGGCCAAGGAGAACTAGGAGCCTTGTTATGATGATGGGCGGGATGTAAATTACCAGCAGCCACTCTGGAGAAGTGTATGGTGTTTCCTGAAACATTCAAAAAACAAAGCAACAGAGCCTAGGGCACTTCCACTTATGGTCCTATAGCTTAGGGAAATTAAAATCAAAAAGACACAGCCACCCCAAAGTTTGGGACGGCTCTGTTTACAAGAACCTCGTTTACGGTACAAGTTCAATATCACAGAAAGCAAAAAATGGATAAAGAAGTTGTGGTACTTACGTACACTGCAATATCACTCAGCAATGAAATCTATGTCATCATGCCCGTAGCAAAATAATGAGTGGATTCAGGTACGATGATTCTAAGTGAAATAAGTCACACAGAAAAAGAAACATCATAAGATATCACTACTACACGGAATGTAAACTTGGCTACACAGGAACAGAATTACTAAACAGAACAGGGTGTCAAATGTAGAAAACCAACTTATGCTTGCTTAAGGGGAAAGGTGAGTTGTGGTGCTGCATAAAACCAGAGATTGAAATTAGCACAGATACCGTTCCATGAGCCAAATATGTAATAGACAAGAGCTACTCCTTGCTCAACGAAGTGGACTCAACACCCCATATTAAACGCCTAACAATATACCTGACTAGTAAGAATCTTAAAACCTATGGATTTATAAGTCTCCGAAAGAGAATCAAGCCTGTGTACAGTGGCATAAACGCAGCAGTGATAGGATTGGTGAGGTTCGGTGAGCAAATGCAGACCCTTTGAAGTCATATTGCATGGTACCCATTCCATGGGTCTCAACTCTCCAGGTTTAAGGGATTCTTCCTTCAGCTAAAACATGCATGTGGAACCCAGAGTATGATACACCGTGTGATCGGGAATCGTGTTCAAATGTGTCTCAGTTTTCGTCCCCTGGTACTCGGATGCAACATTCCAGACGCTTTACTAACACTCTCCCCACTTGGAGAGTCAGTGCCTTTAACCTCCTGTTTGGCCCAGTTTGCAATTTCTGTGGAAAATGAACAGGAATAGGGAGAACCAATGAGAGTCTAGGTGGAGGTGTCTGGATGGGCAAATTTAACTCTCATTTCCCACCAAGAAGAATAATTAACCAAAGGCTCAGCATGCCATGCCAGAAGCACACTAGGGCCTGAAGCAATCCTGCGGTGTTGCGGCCAGCTGAAAAGAAAGCGAGTTGAAGAAAGGAGCTCAGGGGCACTGTAATTCACAAACCTGCAGAGTTATAAATGACAGCTATCGTCCAAAAATATATTGAAGTAAGGCTGCCAAGAGGAGTTGAAAGCGGGGCAGAATTGCAGGAAACCGATTTCAGGAGGTAAACTGGAATTGCATGTAAAGCATAGGAAAAGAGGCAGAACGTCCACAATGATGCACTTGGCCAAAAAGGGCGTATGCGTTTTTTCCTGAATATATTCAGGAAAAAACGCATACGCACTTTTTGGCCAACCAAGCAAGCTTGCAAAGGAAATCTGCACTACAATGAAGTCTCACTGCCCCCCCGGGTCAAAAGGGCCATCTGAAAAAAGTGTAAAATCCAGAAAGGCAGGACAGGCCATGGAGAACTGGGAGCCTTGTTATGCTGATGGTTGGGATGAAAATTACCAGCAGCCACTCTGGAGAAGTGTATGGTGTTTCCTGAAACATCCAAAAAACAAAGCAACAGAGCCTAGGGCACTTCCACTTATGGTCCTATAGCTTAGGGAAATTAAAATCAAAAAGACACAGCCACCCCAAAGTTTGGGACGGCTCTGTTTACAAGAACCTCGTTTACGGTACAAGTTCAATATCACAGAAAGCAAAAAATGGATAAAGAAGTTGTGGTACTTACGTACAATGCAATATCACTCAGCAATGAAATCTATGTCATCAAGCCCGTAGCAGAATAATGAGTGGATTCAGGTACGATGATTCTAAGTGAAATAAGTCACACAGAAAAAGAAACATCATAAGATATCACTACTACACGGAATGTAAACTTGGCTACACAGGGACAGAATTACAAAACAGAACAGGGTGTCAAATGTAGAAAACCAACTTATGCTTGCTTAAGGGGAAAGGTGAGTTGGGGTGTTGCATACAACAAGAGATTGAAATTAGCACAGATACCATTCCATGAGCCAAATATGTAATAGACAAGAGCTACTCCTTGCTCAACGAAGTGGACTCAACACCCCATATTAAACGCCTAACAATATACCTGACTAGTAAGAATCTTAAAACCTATGGATTTATATGTCTCCGAAAGAGAATCAAGCGTGTGTACAGCGACATAAACGCATCAGTGATAGGATTGGTGAGGTTCGGTGAGCAAATGCAGACCCTTTGAAGTCATATTGCATGGTACCCATTCCATAGGTCTCAACTCTCCAGGTTTAAGGGATTCTTCCTTCAGCTAAAACATGCATGTGGAACCCAGAGTATGACCCACCGTGTGATCGGGAAACGTGTTCAAATGTGTCTCAGTTTTTGTCCCCTGGTACTCGGGTGCAACATTCCAGATGCTTTACTAACACTCTCCCCACTTGGAGAGTGAGTGCCTTTAACCTCCTGTTTGGCCCAGTTTGCAATTTCTGTGGAAAATGAACAGGAAGAGGGAGAACCAATGAGAGACTAGGTGGAGGTGTCTGGACGGGCAAATTTAACTCTCATTTCCCACCAGGAAGAGGAATTAACCAAAGGCTCAGCATGCCGTGCCGTAACCATACTAGGGCCTGAAGCAATCCTGCGGTGTTGCGGCCAGCTCACAAGAAAGCGAGTTGATGAAAGGAGCTCAGGGGCACTGTAATTCACAAACCTGCAGAGTTATAAATGACAGCTATCCTCCAAAAATATATTGAAGTAAGGCTGCCAAGAGGAGTTGAAAGCGGAGCAGAATTGCAGGAAACCGATTTCAGGAGGTAGACGGGAATTGCATGTAAAGCATAGGAAAAGAGGCAGAACGTCCACAATGATGCACTTGGCCAAAAAGGACGTATGCGTTTTTTCCTGAATATATTCAGGAAAAAACGCATACGCCCTTTTTGGCCAACCAAGCAAGCTTGCAAAGGAAATCTGCACTACAGTGAAGTCTCACTGCCCCCGGTCAAAAGGGCTATCTGAAAAAAGTGTAAAATCCAGAAAGGCAGGACAGACCATAGAGAACTGGGAGCCTTGTTAAGCTGATGGGCGGGATGTAAATTGCCAACAGCCACTCTGAAGAAGTGTATGGTGTTTCCTGAAACATCAAAAAAACAAAGCAACAGAGCCTAGGGCACTTCCACTTATGGTCCTATAGCTTAGGGAAATTAAAATCAAAAAGACTCAGCCACCCCAAAGTTTCGGCCGGCTCTGTTTACAAGAACCTCGTTTACGGTACAAGTTCAATATCACAGAAAGCGAAAAATGGATAAAGAAGTTGTGGTACTTACGTACAATGCAATATCACTCAGCAATGAAATCTATGTCATCAGGCCCGTAACAGCATAATGAGTGGATTCAGGTACGATGATTCTAAGTGAAATAAGTCACACAGAAAAAGAAACATCATAAGATATCACTACTACACGGAATGTAAACTTGGCTACACAAGAACTGAATTACAAAACAGAACAGGGTGTCAAATGTAGAAAACCAACTTATGCTTGCTTAAGTGGAAAGGTGAGTTGGGGTGCTGCATAAAACCAGAGATTGAAATTAGCACAGATACCGTTCCATAAGCCAAATATGTAATAGACAAGAGCTACTCCTTGCTCAACGAAGTGGACTCAACACCCCACATTAAACGCCTAAGAATATACCTGACTAGTAATAATCTTAATACCTAAGGATTTATATGTCTCCGAAAGAGAATCAAGCGTGTGTACAGCGGCATAAACGCAGCAGTGATAGGATTGGTGAAGTTTGGTGAGCAAATGCAGACCCTTTGAAGTCATATTGCATGGTACCCATTCCATGGGTCTCAACTCTCCAGGTTTAAGGGATTCTTCCTTCAGCTAAAACATGCATGTGGAACCCAGAGTATGATCCACCATGTGATCGGGAAACGTGTTCAAATGTGTCTCAGTTTTCGTCCCCTGGTACTCGGGTGCAACATTCCAGACGCTTCACTAACACTCTGCCCACTTGGAGAGTCAGTGCCTTTAACCTCCTGTTTGGCCCAATTTGCAATCTCTGTGGAAAATGAACAGGAATAGGGAGAACCAATGAGAGACTAGGTGGAGGTGTCTGGACGGGCAAATTTAACTCTCATTTCCCACCAGGAAGAGGAATTAACCAAAGGATCAGCATGCCATGCCGGAACCAAACTAGGGCCCGAAGCAATCCTGCGGTGTTGCGGCCAGCTCACAAGAAAGCGAGTTGAAGAAAGGAGCTCAGGGGCACTGTAATTCACAAACCTGCAGAGTTATAAATGACAGCTATCTTCCAAAAATATATTGAAGTAAGGCTGCCAAGAGGAGTTGAAAGCGGGGCAGAATTGCAGGAAACCGATTTCAGGAGGTAGACTGGAATTGCATGTAAAGCATAGGAAAAGAGGCAGAACGTCCACAATGATGCACTTGGCCAAAAAGGGCGTATGCGTTTTTTCCTGAATATATTCAGGAAAAAACGCATACGCCCTTTTTGGCCAACCAAGCAAGCTTGCAAAGGAAATCTGCACTACAATGAAGTCTCACTGCCCCCCGGTCAAAAGAGCCATCTGAAAAAAGTGTTAAATCCAGAAAGGCAGGACAGGCCAAGGAGAACTGGGAGCCTTGTTATGCTGATGGGCGGGATGTAAATTGCCAGCAGCCACTCTGGAGAAGTGTATGGTGTTTCCTGAAACATCTAAAAAACTAAGCAACAGAGCCTAGGGCACTTCCACTTATGGTCCTATAGCTTAGGGAAATTAAAATCAAAAAGACACGGTCACCCCAAAGTTTGGGACAGCTCTGTTTACAAGAACCTCGTTTACGGTACAAGTTCAATACCACAGAAAGCGAAAAATGGATAAAGAAGTTGTGGTACTTACGTACAATGCAATATCACTCAGCAATGAAATCTATGTCATCAGGCCCGTCGCAGCATAATGAGTGGATTCAGGTATGATGATTCTAAGTGAAATAAGTCACACAGAAAAAGAAACATCATAAGATATCACTACTACATGGAATGTAAACTTGGCTACACAGGAACTGAATTACAAAACAGAACAGGGTGTCAAATGTAGAAAACCAACTTATACTTGCTTAAGGGGAAATGTGAGTTTGGGTGCTGCATAAAACCAGAGATTGAAATTAGCACAGATACCGTTCCATAAGCCAAATATGTAATAGACAAGAGCTACTCCTTGCTCAACGAAGTGGACTCAACACCCCATATTAAACGCCTAACAATATACCTGACTAGTAAGAATCTTAAAACCTATGGATTTATATGTCTCCGAAAGAGAATCAAGCGTGTGTACAGTGGCATAAACGCAACAGTGATAGGAGTGGTGAGGTTCGGTGAGCAAATGCAGACCCTATGAAGTCATATTGCATGGTACCCATTCCATGGGTCTCAACTCTCCAGGTTTAAGGGATTCTTCCTTCAGCTAAAACATGCATGTGGAACCCAGAGTATGATCCACCGTGTGATTGGGAAACGTGTTCAAATGTGTCTCAGTTTTCGTTCCCTGGTACTCGGGTGCAACATTCCAGACGCTTTACTAACACTCTCCCCACTTGGAGAGTCAGTGCCTTTAACCTCCTGTTTGGCCCAGTTTGCAATTTCTTCGGAAGATGAACAGGAATAAGGAGAAGCAATGGGAGACTATCTGGAGGTGTCTGGACGGGCAAATTTAACTCTCATTTCCCACCAGGAAGATAAATGAACCAAAGGCTCCGCGTGCCATGCTGGAACTAGATTAGGGCCTGAGGAGATCCTGCGGTGTTGCGGCCAGCTCACAAGAAAGCGAGTTGAAGAAAGGAGCTCAGGGGCACTGTAATTCAGAAACCTGCGGAGTTATAAATGACAGCTATCATCCAAAATTATACTGAAGTAAGGTTGCGATGAGGACTTGAATGCCAGGCAGAATTGCTGGAAACTGATTTCAGAACGTACACGGGAGTAGTTCTTAAAGCATAGGAAAAGAGACAGAACTTGGAAAATAATGCACTTGGCAAAAAAGGGCATATGTGTTTTATCCAGAGCTCTCATAACTGAGGGGAGGAGATTCCCAGCAGGCTCCAACTGCCACCTGAGGGCTCACATTGCCAAGGCAACGTGAGCATGCCAGGCAGGAGTTACCTCACAGCAGAGGTCCCACCTCACAGAAGGGTGAGAAACCCAGCCAACATCAGACTCTCACCAGAGGGCCCACATCACCAAGGGGATGGGAACCAGGCAGGAGTGTCTTCACATCAGTGGGGCCACATCATCGAAAGCTGAGGTACTCAGCACATGTGTCCTCAAACCAGAGGACCCACATCACCAAGGACCTCGGAGTGAGGCAGGCAGGAGTAACCTCACAACACTGGGCACATAGAATAAAAAAGTGAGGAATCCAGCAGTTGGAACCTCCCAGCAGGCGGCCCAGAGCACCGAGGCTATGGGATCCAGGCCACAGTGAACTCACAGAAGAGGGCCCATGTCATGAAACTGAGCAAACCAGCCATTGGGACCTCAGAGCAGGAGGCCCACATCCCCATGGGGATGGAATTCTGGTAGGAGTGTCCTCGCACCACTGAGAACGTATCAGAAAATTTTGGGCGACCAGCAGTTAGGGCCTGACGCCAGAGGACCCTCATCACCAAGGGAAGGAGGCTCCCAGCAGGCTCCAACTGCCACCAGAGGGCTGACGTCGCCAAGGCGATGTGTGCCAACCAGGCACGAATGACCTCACAGCAGAGGGCCCACCTCAGAGAAGTGTGACGAACCCAGTCAGGATCAGACTCGCACCAGAGGGCCCACATCACCAAATGGATTGGAACCAGGCGGGAGTGTCCTCACATGAGTAGGGCCACATCATCTAAAGGTGAGGAACCCAGAACATGTGGCTTCAAACCATAGGACACCCATCACCAAGGGGCTGGGAGTGAGGCAGGCAGGAGGAGCCTCATAACAGAGGGCCCAAAAATAAGAAAGGTGAGGAATCCAGCAGTTGGAACCTCCCAGCAGGCGGCCCAGAGCACAGAGGCTAGAGGAACCAGGCCAGAGTGAACTAACACCAGACAGCCCACATCATGAAACTGTGAGCAACCCAGACATTGGGACCTCAGAGCAGAAGGCCCACATCCCCATGGTGATGGGAACATGACAGGAGTGTCCTGGCATCACTGGGCTCACATCAGAAAACGTGGGGTGCTCAGAAGTTAGGGCCTGACGCTAGAGGGCACTCATCACCGAGAGGAGGAGGCTCCCAGCAGGCTCCAGCTGCCACCAGAGGGCCAACGTCGCCAAGGCGATGTGTGCCAGTCTGGCAGGAGTGACCTCACAGCAGAGGGCCCACCTCACAGAAGGGTGAGGAACACAGCCAGGATCAGACTCTCACCAGAGGGCCCACATCACCAAGGGGATGGGAACCAGGCAGGAGTGTCCCCACACCAGTGGGACAACATCATCGAAAGGTGAGGATCCCAGCACATGTGTCCTCAAACCAGAGGAACCACATCACCAAGGGGTTCGGAATGAGGCTGGCAGGACTGGCCTCACAACACAGGGTCCATAGAATATAAAAGTTGAGGAATCCAGCAGTTGGAACCTCCCAGCAAGTGGCCCAGAGCACCGAGGCTATGGGATCCAGGCCGCAGTGAACTCACAGCAGAGGGCCCACATCATGAACCTGTGAGCAGCCCAGCTGTTGGGACCTCAGAACAGAAGGCCCACATCCCCATTGGGATGGGAACCTGGCAGGAGTGGCTTTGCACCACTTAGCACATATCAGAAAAAGTTAGGAGCCCAGCAGTTAGGGCCTGATGCCAGGGGGCCCTCATAACTGAGGGGAGGAGACTCCCAGCAGGTTCCAACTGCCAACAGAGGGCCCACATCTACAAGGTGGCATGCGCCAGCCAGGCAGTAGTGACCTCACAGCAGAGGGCCTATCTCACAGAAGGGTGAGGAACCGAGGCAGGATGAGACTCTCACCAGAGGGCCCACAACACCAAGGGGATGGGAACCAGTCAGGACTGTCCTCCCACCAGTGGGGCCACATCATCGAAAGGTGAGGAACCCAGCACATGTGGCCTCATATCAGAGGACATACATCACAAAGGGGATGGGAGTGAGGCAGGTAGGAGTAGCCTAAAAACAGAGGGCCCAAAGAATAAAAAAAGTGAGGAATCCAGCATTTGGAACCTCCCAGCAGGCGGCCGAGAGCACAGAAGCTATGGGATGCAGGCAGGAGTGAACTAAGAGCAGAGAGCCCACATCATGAAACTGTGAGCAACCCAGGCATTGGGACCTCAGAGCAGAAAGCCCACATCCCCATGGGGATGGGAACCTGACAGGAGTGTCCTGGCATCACTGGGCTCACATCAGAAAATGTGGGGAGCCCAGCAGTTAGAGCCTGATGCTAGAGGGCCATCATCACCGAGGGCAGGAGGCTCCCAGCAGGTTCCATGTGCCAACAGAGGGCCCACGTCGCCAAGGTGATGTGTGCAAGTCAGGCAGGATTGACCTCACAGCAGAGGGCCTACCTCACAGAAGAGTGAGGAACCCAGCCAGGATAAGACTGTCACCAGAAGGCCCACATCACCAAGGGGATGGGAACCAGGCAGGAGTGTCCTCACACCAGTGGGGCCACATCATTGAAAGTTGCCTAACCCAGCACATGTGGCCTCAAACCAGAAGACCCACATCACGAAGGGGTTGCGAGTGAGGCAGGCAGGAGGAGCATCACAACACAGGACCCATAGAATACAAAAGTTGAGGAATCGAGCAGTTGGAACCTCCCAGCAGGCAGCCAAGACCACAGAGGCTATGGGATCCAGGCCACAGTGAACTAACACCAGAGAGCCCACATCATGAAATTGTGATCAACCCAGCCGTTGGAACCTCAGAGCAGAAGGCCCACATCCCCATGGGGATGGGAACCTAAGAGGAGTGCTTGAGCAACACTGGGCTCACTAAGAAAAGTTGGGGAGCCCAGCAGTTAGGGCCTGACGTCAGAGGGCCCTCATCACAGAGCTGAGGAGGCTCCCAGCAGGGTCCAATTGCCACCAGAGGGCTCATGTCAACAAGGCGAGGTGAGCAACCCAGGCAAGAGTTACCTGATAGTAGAGGGCCCACCTCACAGATGGGTGAGGAACCCAGCCAGGATCAGACTCTCACCAGAGGGCCCACATCACAAAGGGGATGGGACCCAGTCAGGATTATCCTCACACCAGTGGGGCCTCATCATCTTAAGGTGAGGAACCCAGCACATGTGTCCTCAAACCAGAGGACCCACATCACCAAGGGCCTTGGAGTGAGGCAGGCAGGAGTAGCCTCACAACACAGGGCACATAATATAAAAAACGTGAGAATTCCAGCATTTAGACCTTCCAGCAGGCGGCCCAGAACACCGAGGCTATGGGATCCAGGCCACAGTGAACTCACAGCAGAGGGCCCACATCACAAAACTGTGAGCAACCCAGGAGTTGAGACCTCAGCGCAGAAGGCCCACATCCCCATGGGAATGGGAACCTGGCTGGAGTGTCCTCGCACCACTGGGCGCACATCAGAAAATGTGGGGAGCCCACCATTTAGGGCCTGACGCCAGAGGGCCGTCATCACCGAGAGGAGGAGGTGCCCTGCACGCTCCAACTGCCACCAGAGGGCTCACGTCTCCAAGGTGACGTGTGCCAGCCAGGCAGGAGTGACCTCACAGAAGAGGGCCTACCTCACAGAACGTTGAGGAACCCAGCCAGGATTAGACTCTCGCCAGAGGGCCCACCTCACCAAGGGGATGGGAACCAGGCAGGAGTGTCCTCACACGAGTGGGGTCACATCATCGAAAGGTGAGGAACGCAGCACATGTGGCCTCAAGCCATAGGACAGTCATCACCAAGGGGCTGGCAGTGAGGCAGGCAGGAGGAGCCTCACAACAGAGGGCACATAGAATAAAAAAGTTGAGGAATCCAGCAGTTGGAACCTCCCAGCAGGCGGCTCAGAGCACCGATGATAAGGGATCCTTGCCGGAGTGAACTCACAGCAGAGGGCCCACATCATGGTACTGTGAGCAAGCCAGCCGTTTTGACCTCAGAGCAGAAGGCCCATATCGCCATGGGGATGGGAACCTGCCAAGAGTCTCCTCACTCACTTGGCGCACATCAGAAAATGTGGGGAGCCCTGCAGTTATGGCCTAAGGCAAGAGGGCCCTCATCACTGAGGGAAGGAGGATCCCAGCACACTCCAACTGCCACCAGAGGGCCCACGTCGCCAAGGTGACGTGTGCCAGACAGGCATGATTGACCTCACAGCAGAGGGCCCACCTCACAGAAGGGTGAGGAACCCAGCCAGGATCAGACTCTCACCTGAGGGCCCACATCAGCAAGGGGATGGGAACCAGTCAGGACTGTCTTCCCTCCAGTGGGGTCACATCATCGAAAGGTGCGGAACCCAGCACATGTGGCCTCAAATCAGAGGACACATATCACAAAGGGAATGGGAGTGAGGCAGGCAGGAGTAGCCTAAAAACAGAGGGCCCAAAGAATAAGAAAGGTGAGGAATCCAGCAGTTGGAACCTCCCAGCAGGCGGTCCAGAGCACAGAAGCTATGGGATGCAGGCAGGAGTGAACTAACAGCAGAGAGCCCACATCATGAAACTGTGAGCAACCCAGGCTTTGGGACCTCAGAGCAGAAGGCCCACACCCCAATGGGGATGTGAACCTGGCTGGAGTGTCCTCGCACCACTGGGCACACATCACAAAATGTGGGGAGCCCAGCAGTTAGGGCCTGATGCCAGAGGGCCCTCATCACCAAGGAGAGGAGGCTCCCAGCAGGCTCCAAGTGCCACCAGAGGGCTCATGTCCACAAGGCGAGGTGAGCAAGCCAGGCAGGACTGACCTCACATCAGACGGCCCACCTCACAGATGGGTGAGGAACCCAGCCAGGATCAGACTCTCAACAGAGGGCCCACATCACCAAGGGGATGTGAACCAGGCAGGAGTCTCCTAAGACCATTGGTCCCACATCTTCGAAAGGTGAGGAACCCAGCACATGTGGCCTCAAACCAGACGACACACATCACGAAGGGGCTGGGAGTGAGGCAGGCAGGAGGATCCTCACAACAGAGGGCCCAAAAATTTAAAAAAGTGAGGAATCCAGCAGTTGGAACCTCCCAGCAGGCGGCCAAGAGCACAGAGGCTATGGGATCCAGGCTTCTGTGAACACCAGAGAGTCCACATCATGAAAATGTGAACAACCCAGCCGTTGGGACCTCAGAGCAGAAGGCCCACATCCCCATGGAGATGGGATCCTAAGAGGAGTGCCAAAGCATCACTGGGCTCACTAAGAAAAGTTGGTGAGCCCAGCAGTCAGGGCCTGATGCAAGAGGGCCCTCATCACCGGGGGGAAGAGATTCCCAGCACGCTCCAACTGCCACCACACGGCTGACTTCACCAAGGCAATGTGTGCCAGCCATGCAGGAGTGACCTATCAGCAGAGGGTCTCCCTCACAGGTGGGTGAGGAACAAAGCCAGGAACAGACTCTCACCAGGGGGTCCACATAACCACGTGGATGAGAACCAAGCAGGAGTGTCCTCACACTAGTGGGGCCACATCATCGAAAGGTGAGGAACCCAGCAAAAGTGGCCACAAACCAGAGGACCCACATCACCAAGGGGTTGAGAGTGAGGTAGGTGTCTGGACGGGCATATTTAACACTCATTTCCCACCAGGAAGAGGAATTAACCAAAGGCTCAGCGTGCCCTGCCAGAAGCAGATTAGGGCCTGAAGCAGTCTTGCGGGTTTGCGGCCAGCTCACAAGAAAGCGAGTTGAAGAAAGGAGCTCAGGGGCCCTGTAATTCACAAACCTGCAGAGTTATAAATGACAGATAACGTCCAAAAATATATTGAAGTAAGGCTGCGAAGAGGACTTGAAAGCGGGGCAGAATTGCAGGAAACCGATTTCAGGAGGTAGACTGGATTTGCATTTAAAGCATAGGAAAAGAGGCAGAACATCGACAATGATGCACTTGGCAACAAAGGGCGTATGAGTTTGTTCCTGAATATATTCAGGAAAAAACACATACGCCCTTTTTGGCAAACCAAGCAAGCTTGCAATGGAAATCCGAACTACTATGAAGTGTCACTTCCCCCCGGTCTAAAGGGCCATCTGAGAAAAGTGTAAAATCCAGAAAGGCAAGACAGGCCATGGGGAAAAAGGAGCCTTGTTATGCTGATGGGCGGGATGTACATTGCCAACAGCCACTCTGGAGAAGTGTATGGTGTTTCCTGATACATCTGAAAAACAAAGCAACAGAGTCTAGGGCATTTCCACTTATGGTCCTATAGCTTAGGGAAATTAAAATCAAAAAGACACAGCCACCCCAAAATTTACAACGGCTCTGTTTACAGGAACCTCTTCTACAGTACAAGTTAAATATCCCAGAGAACAAATAATTGATAAAGAAGTTGCGGTACTTATGTACAACAGAATACCACTCAGCAATGAAATCTGTGTCACCAGGCCTGTACCAGCATAATGAGTGGATTGAGGCATGATGATTCTAAGTGAAATAAGTCACACAGAAAAAGAAACATCATAAGGTATCACTAATGCACGGAATGTAAACTTGGCTACACATGAACTGAATTACAAAACAGAACAGGGTCTCAAGTTTAGAAAACCAACTTATGCTTGCTTAAGGGGAAAGGTGAGTTGGGGTGCTGCATAAAACCAGAGTTTGAAATTAGCACAGATACCGTTCCATAAGCCAAATATGTAATAGACAAGACCTACCCCTTGCTCAACGAAATGGACTCAACAATGAGGTATCACCTCACACCTGTTAGAATGGGCATCATCTGAAAATCTACAAACAACAAATGCTGGAAAGGGTGTGGAGAAAAGGAAGCCTCTTCCACTATTGTTGGGAATATAAATTGATACAGTCACTATGGAGAACAATATGGAGTTTCTTAAGAAACTAATAATAGAATTACCATATGATACAGCAATCCCAGGACTGGACATATACCCAGACAAAACCATAAATCAAAAAGAGACATTCACCGCAATGTTCATTGCATCACTATTTACAATATCGAGGTAATGGAAGCAACCTAAATGCCCACAGACAGACGAATGCATAAAGATGTGGTACATATATAAAATGGAATATTACTAAGCCATGAAAGGAATGAAATTGGGTCATTTGTAGAGACGTCGATGGATCTAGAGACTGTCATACAGAGTGAAGTAAGTCAGAAAGAGAAAAACAAATCTTGTATATTCATGCATATATGTGGAACCTAGAAAAACTGTACAGATTAACCGTTTTGCAAGGCATAAATAGAGCAACAGATGTAGACAACAATCGTATGGACAACAAGGGGGGAAAGCTCTTGGAGGGGTGGTGGTGGGAGGAGTTGAGAGATTGGGATTGGCATGTAAACATTTATATGTATAAAATAGATAACCAATGAGAACCTGCTGTATAAAAATATAAAATAAAATTCAAAATTAAAAAGAAATAAAATTTAAAAAATAAAACAGAAAAAACAATTATTCCCTTCACATACATGTATTTATATGAATAAATTATTTCCATGCTTATATCTGTAAATACAAAAAAGAGGAATAAAATCTACCTTGAACCAAAAACGAAAAAGAGAAAAAAAAAACAGAACCCACCAGTTACTCAGAGGAAAACCGTATCAGGGCACTTGCTCCAGTTGTAAACAATTCTGAAGTTGGTCAGTGGTGGGGAATCGTCTCCCATTCAGCCAGCAGCCCCCACACAACAAGCGTCCTCATTGCAAAGCTGGGGCACCGTGCCGAGGCATCTGTGAGTAAACGTGAGCTGAACCCCAGGCCAGTTGCTGCTGAACTGTTCCCGCCCTTCCCAGGTAAAACACCTGAATATATACAAGGACTTGAAAGCCTAGAGGAAGGGCCATGGAGCCACACGAGTGACAGCATGCCAGCTGACTTGGTGCCTGCAGGCCAGCCAGGATGGTCCTGGCCCTGGGTGCTCTTCTGGAAGATTTCCATTTCCCTGCCTGAGATACCCGTCCTGTCCCTGCCCCCACTGCTTTTTTCCTTCCTCACCTCTGCCCAGGGAGAAATTCCAGCAGCAGGTATGGGTGACACATCCTCTTCTTTAGCAGGTGGCAGCCTGGCAACTGCTGCAGAAAGTCCAGCAGAGCCCCACTCACACTGGGCCACCCACAAAGCCGTGGCCTCTCACTCCCTCCCACCAGCCCAGCCCCGAGACTGCTGACAGGGCAGAGAAAATGGCGTCAGGCACAGCTGCAGGGGCTTTTGCTGCCTGGAGTGGTATTTATATTGATCTCAACCCAGGCACACCTGGGGAGGGCTGGCCGGCATGGTAAGGCTGCCCAGGTCAGCCAATCATCACCCCTCAGGGGCTCACAGTTGCAGAAAATGGAACTTGCTGAACCGGCCAGGTCCAAGGAACAGGTGTGGGCTCCTGAGAGTCAGGATAGACAAGGGGCTGCAGCTTTGGCTTGTTTTCTAATCATTTTATCTGGCCCATGAGTGGGAGACAACTTCAAGAAAACCCTCTCCTAATGAGAGGAACCCAGGAGTCAGGGAGAGGAGGGGTGGATGGTGGTTGGAGACAGAGGCCTGGTGCCCTGGGTGCAGTGGAAGTCTCTGGAAGACCAGGTGGAGGGAGGCCACACAGAGTGATGCCCAGGGTCACAGACCTGTCGGAGCTGCTGTTTGTTAGTTCAAGTCCTGCTCTGAGGTGCTCTGTGTCAGCTCTGAGCGACAGGTGAGCTGGGGGTGCTCTTCAATGAGGGCTATGTGCACGGTTCCTGTGTGCCCAGCCCTGCCACGGTACCTGCAAGGGTAGCTCTGTATCCTGGGAGGGGCCTGACCATGAGAGCCCCGTGGGCTGGGTTGGGGGTGGGGTACCTGCCCAGGAGAGCTCCATATCCTGGGATTGGCCTGACCACGAGAGCCCCATGGGCTGCTGGGGACCTGGTAAAGGATGTCAGGACAGTCAGTGAAGCCACCGAGGATATACCTCCAGTTGCTCCTGATCCCTACACCCTGCTGGTCATTCTACCAACCACCAGGACATGGTATTCTGTATTAGTCTTCAATGATGCCTTCTTTTGTATTCCATTAGTCCCAGAGTCACAAGAAATTTTGGCTTGTGAGTGGCAGGACTCAACATACAACTAAAACAATACTTCCGGGCCGTCTTGCCCCAAGGGTTCAAAAATTCCCACACCATCTTTGGGGAAAGCTTAGCTAAAGACCGAAAAGTTCTACCTCTGGAAAAGGAAACCCTCCTTCAATATGCAGACGACATTCTGATCGCCAGCCCTACTAAGGAGGCCTCTGAACTACCAAGCCAATAAAGGATAGAAGTTGTCCAAGAAAAAGCTCAAATATCACAGACTGCAGTGACCTGCCTGGGCTTCATTCTCACACAAGGTCAGAGAAGCCCATCCCAGGAAAGGGAAGAAACCATTTGCAGCCTTACCCCTTTCTAAAACTAGAAGACAGCTTAGGGGTTCCTGGGGAGGCCAGGGTTTGCTGCTTCTGGATCCCTAACTACAGTCTACTAGCTGGGCCTCTATATGAAACACTGAAAGGAAAAGATGATGATCCTTTTGAACAGAATCCAGAAGTGGCCTTTCAAGAATGGAAAGAGCAGTCAATTCAGACCCTTGCCCTGGAACTCCCTAATTGAGCTAAACCCTTTGACCTTTCCATTCCCGGTGAAAGGTGAATCGCCATTGGAGAATTAGTGCAAAAACTGGGACCACTTGAAATGGAACAACGCAAGAATGCCATCCAGGTAGGATAAACTACAGTCACCAAGGGGCTTGGCCCACTGCCACATCTGGCCAAGATACTGGCGGTATCTAAAAACCTGGAAATCAGCAGCCCAAAAGGCCACCTCCCTCCTAAGGGAAAAGGACCCCACGTGGTGATCCTAATCACCAACCATGCCCTGAAGTTGCAGGGTTCGCTCCGTGGGCACACCGACCTCGAGTGAGGAGGCCCTCCAACTCCAACATCCAGAGAGATAACCGGGGGCAACAGGGCACCATGACGACTCGTGTGAACATCACTTGACCTGGAGTTTCTCTCATAAAACAACAATAGTGTGTCCCGAAGGAGTAGACTACTGCTTGCAGGACTTCCTGCACCCGGAGGGGAGCTAATAATCTTGGCGGGGGAACCGTATATCACACCGTCACCATAGAAAAGCCTACAGACACCGTGATGATGGTGGCCAATAAGACCGGCTGGACTCCTGTTTACTTCAAAAGGCTGTTGACTCAGTGGCCATCATGGTCCTTGATCACCACTGACCCTGGACTGTCTGGGAGTTGAGCGGGCAGGGCTCTGACACCTGGTGCTGTTTTTACGTTAATTCAGGGGCCTAATTGAAGAAAGAGCAGACTACTGGTCAGAACATCTAGGCTGGCAGAAACGGTCAGCCTAAGGTGGCCGAACAAATGTGGGGCGGGGTGAAACCGGCCCCCACAGCGTCTCTGCACATCTCTTTCCTGGACCCTTAAAGGTCATTAGAATCTATAACACTTCCAATGCTGGTGCTCAGGCGGACGAGCAGGGAGGCAGGGGTCCTGGGGCCAATCAACGTCACCTGGAGGCTGCTGGGGAGAAGTTCTGACCCTCGTCCCCTGGTATGAGGGCTCCCAACTCAGCACTCAGCAGTTACAGAAGAAGGGTCTGCACCCTCAGCACTCCAAGAATGAGGAACGGGACAAAAGGCAGAGGAGGGGTTTGTCCCCAGCAAAGCCCATTAAAAATCCCTGGGAGATAAAAATAGAATGTGGGCAATAAAGTCAAGTCTGACCTTTTTTATCCTTTGTGCTTTGTCTAATTTCACGTGCTCCTAGGGTCCCGCATGCAGAGGTTCCACACCCGGCACTTCAGACCAGATTTCCTGGTGCAGAATGGCTGGGTCGACACCTCAGCTCCTGGGGCCCAGTGCAGACTCCGAGATATAGAGCCTGAGCTGCAGCCAACCCGGCCCTTGAGAGCTCCGCTCCCTCCCTCTCACTGACTCTGACAGGATCTCTACACAGCAGCCCAGCCCACAGCCCACGGGGTAGTGCATGCTCTCACCTCTCCATTCTCTGATGAAAATATAAAGTTTCCTTTGCTTGGGAACCAAACTCAGTCTCGATCTGTTGGCCCCAATGACACTGGGCAGGGGGACCCTTGTTGGGGTCCACTCTGGAGGATCAGTAACAGAAATTGAGACTATTGTAACTTCAGTGAACAGATGTGTGAGCCAAACTGTAGTTAACATAGAACAGTTTATAAGGCTCGGGTAAAATAAGATGTTTCTAACACTTCCATTTGATATTTCCATCACTTTATTATAAGCAAGTTCAGTGAAAAGGTTTGTCTTATTTGTCAGGTCAATATTAGAGAAATGAAGTGATTTCTTTCCAAGGATGTACATCTAATAATCTTGGTTAAAGCTTCAATCTTGTTTTAAATGCTTTTCCATTGAAAATGATACCTCTCTTTCAGCTCCCCCATTTCTGAGAAGTATAAAATCTTATAATTTATTATTACCAAAGGGGAAAGGTGGGAGGAGGGATAAATTAACAGTTTGGAATTAACACATACACACTGCTATGTATAAAATAGATCATCAACAAGGAACTACTGTATAGCACAGGGAACTACACTCAATATTGTGCAATAACCTATAAGGGGAAATAATCGGAAAAAGAATAGATATTTTTATTGACATCATCTATCAATGACAGTTAAAGTGTAACCTAAGGGAAGCCGGTGGTGAGTGCTTCTGACCCTGAAGACTTCAGTCATCTAAAGTTTGGACTCTGCCTACTTCCCAAGGCCCTTAATGAACATATGTGTAGCCGTAGCTTAAAAAACTCCCCAGTTTGGGTTTCGGGGAGACACTGATTTTGAAAAAGCCCTGGTGTTCTCCTTACATGAATGGGACTCTTCCTACTGCTAAAACATGTCTGTCACATCCAGAGGATGGTATACCGTCTGATCGGGAAGAGTTTGGAAAAGGCATCTCATCTCCTCATCTCCTGGTGCTCGGGTTCACCCCTCCAGCGTCTTTACTAACAGTCTCCCCACTTGGAGATGTCAACACTGTCAACATCCTGTTGCGTACAGTTTGGAATTTGTCCAGAGGATGAAGCGGAAGGATGAGGAACAATGAGAGACAAGTCCTAGGTGTTCAGACAGGCACATGTCACTCTAATTTCCAATCAGGAAGATGAATTGACCAAAGGCTAGGGTTGCCCATGGAAACAGTATAGGGCTTGAGGAAATCCCACTGCTTTGTGGCCAGTTCCCATAAACACAAGTTGAACAATGGAACTCAGGGGCAGTAAAATTCATGAAACTGCAGAGTTGAAAATATCTATCACTGAAAAATGTCTTGAGGAAAGTCAGAGAAAAGGATTGGCAAGCAAGGGAGAATGGCAGGAAAGGGATTTGAGGAGGTAGAAAGGACTCGCCATTAAGCACAAGAAAAGGGGCTGAACATTGCTGACATTGCAGTTGGCCAAAAAGGCTGTATGCGTTTTTTTCTGTATATATTCAAGAAAAGGGCATACACTTTTTTAGCCAACCAAACAGGTGGGCACTGGAAATCAATACTACAAAAGATATCACTTCACATCAGTCAGAAGAGCCATCCTCATAAAGTGTAAACGCCAGAAATGCAGGACAGGGCAAGGAGAAGAGGGAGCCCTGTGAGGCTTATAGTGGAAATGTATATTGCCAACGGCCATTCTGGAGAAGTGTATTGTGTTTACTAAAGCATCTAAAAAATGAGCTACAGAGCATAGGGCACTTGCACTCATGGGCGTATATCTTGGGAAAAACAAAAATCGAGAGGACACAGGCACCCCAATGTTTACTGCCTCTCTGTTTAAAAGATCCTCGACTAGGATATAACTTAAATGTCTCTGGAGGGAAAAAATGGATAGAGATGTGGTACTTATGTAGAGTGGAATATTACTCAGCCTGGAAATCAATGAAATATGGCCAGTTGTAACAACTCCGGAGGAGTTACGTATGATCATTCTAAGTGACATAATTCAAAAAGAAAAAGACACATATCATAAGATATCACTTAAAGGTGGAATCCAAAATGGCTACACATGAAATAAATTACAAAACAAAAACATAGTCAAATATGTAGAAAACAAGTGTAAGGCTGCTAAACGGGAAAGGTGGGGAGGGGTGAGGCATCATCCAGGAGGTTGAAATTAGCAAAGATACCATTCCAAATACCAAACTGATAATCAACAAGGCCTACACGGTAGCTAAAAGAACTGCACTCAGCACACTCAAGTCACCGGAAAAGAATATCTATGACTGGTAAGAATCTGAAAAAGAAATTATTGATGTCTCTCTGTACGTGAATCAAGTGGATGTACAGCAGCAAGAAACAGAGCTTTGAAAATCAGCTGTAAACAACATAGTAATAAATTGAAAAAAATAAACGACAGAGAGACAGAGAAAACCTCTTACAACTTTTCCTCAGGGACGGTGATGCAACATGGATTGAACACATCTAGACCCACAGCAGGATGAGACATAAGGCTGGAAACTGTTCGCGCTAAGAGAAATGTGAGGTTGGGTGAGGAAATGCACACCCTTTATAGTAATACTACCTGGTACCCATTCAATGGGTCCCAAATCTGCAGGTTCAAGGAATCTTCCTACAGCTAAAACATGCATGGAAAACCCAGAGGACTGTACACCATGTGATCGGGAGATGTGTCTAAAATGCACCTCATTTATCCTCTCCTGGTGCTCCTGTTCATCATTCCAGCCACGTTACTTAGAATCTCCCCACTTAGAGAATCAGCACATTTAAACTTCTGTTTCACACATTTTGCAAATTGTGAGGAGGATGAACGGGAACAGGGGGAACCAATGAGAGAATAGTTGTAGGGGTTTGGACGGGCACATGTCACTCTAATTTCCCATTAAGAATAAGAATTAAAAAAAGGCTCAGCCCGCCTCGCCGGAGCCAAAATAGGGCCTGAAGCAATCCTGCGGTTTTGAGGCCAGCTCACAAAAGAGCAACTTAAAAAATGGAGCTCAGGGTCACTGCAATTCACAAACCTGCAGAGTTATAAATGAAAACTAACGTCCAAAAATATGTTGAGGTAAGGCAAAGAAGAGGATCTGAATGCAAGACAGAATTGCAAGAAACAGATTTCAAGAGATAGATTGGACTCACCTTTAAAGCACATGAAAAGCGGCAGAATTTCGACAATGATGCAGTTGGCCCAAAAGGGAGTATGCGTTTTTTCCTGAATATATCCAGGAAAAAACGCATACGCACTTTATGGGCAACCAAGCAAGCAAGCAATGCAAATGTGCACAACAAAGAAGTCTCATTTCCCACCGGTCAAAAGGGCCATCCGAAAAAATTGTAAACACCAGAAATGCAGGACAGGCCATGGAGAACAGGGAGCCTTTATACGCTGATGGACAGTGTGTGAACTGCCGAGAGCCACTCTGGAGAAGTGTATGGTGGTTCCTAAATCATCTAAAAAACAGAGCGACAGAGCATAGGGCACTTCCAATCACGGGAGTATATCTAGGGAAGTCTAAAAATCAACAAGACACAAGCACACCACAGTTTAGGGCTACTCTGTTTACAAGAACCTCAACTTCAGTACACCTTAAATATCCCAGGAAAGAGAACAATGGATAAAGAAAATGTGGTACTTATGTACAATGGAATATCTCTTCACCATGAAATCAATGTAATAAGGCTAGTAGAAGGATAAAGAGTGGATTGAGGTCCGATAATACTACTTGAAATAAGTCAAACAGAAAAAGAAACATATCATAAGATATCACTTATGGAGGGAGGATAAATATGGCTGCACAAAAAATGAATTACAAAACAGAACAGTGTCTCACATTTAGAAAACACACTTATGTCAGCTTAAGGGGAAAGGAGAGGTGGGGTGATGCATAAAACCAGAGTTTGAAATTAGCACAGATACCGTTCAATAAACCAAATAGGTATCAGACAAGATCTACACCTTGCTCAATGAACTGGCCTCAACACACCCTATACACCGCAGAGAAATATATCTGAGTAATAAGAATCTTAAAACCCATGTATTGATATATCTCCATAAGGGAATCAAGTGTGCGCAGAGCGGCACAAACACAGCAGTGAAAATGAGCTAAACCCCATTATAGAAATAAATTTTAAAACCAAAACGCAGAAACAATGAAAGAGAGAAAAATTCTTACAAAATTCGCTCAGGGGCTGTGATGCAACCTGGAATGACCACATATAAACCCACAGCTGGATAAGACATAAGGCTGGACACTTGGGGCTGAAAGGATTGGAGAGCTTTGGTGAGCAACTGCCGAAAGTTTAATGCAATACTTCATGCTACTTATTCCAAGGGTCCCAACACTCCAAGTTGAAGGGAATCTTCCTACAGCTAAACCATGCATGGGAAATCCAGCGGATGGTATACCATATGATCGGGAAAGGTTTCTAAAATGCACCTCATTTTCCTCTCCTGGGGCTCCGGATCAACATTCCAGCCACTTTACTAAAAACATCTCCACATGGAGAGTCAATGCCTTTAAGTTCCGGTATCGCACAGTCTGCAGTTAGTGCGGAGGATGAATGGGAATAGGGGGAACCAGTGAGAAAATAGCTGTAGCGGCTTCAATGGGCACATGTCACTCTAATTTCAATTCAGGAAGAAGAATTAACCAAAGGCAGAGCAAGGCGCCCGAGAAGAAGAATAGGGCCTGAAGAAATCCTGTGGATATGAGGCAAGATCACAAAAATAAGAGCTGAAAAATGGAGATAAGGGCCACTGCAATTCAAAAACCTGCAGAGTTATAAAGGCCAACTATTTTCCAAAAGTATATTGAAGTAAGGCTATGAAGAGGCACTGAGAGCAAGGCAGAACTGCAGGAAACCTATTTCAGGAGGTAGACTGGAATTGCACTGAAAACATATGAAAAGACTCAGAACGTCGACAATGATGCACTTGGCCAAAAAGGGCGTATGCGATCTTTCCTGAATATATTCAGGAAGAAACGCATACGCCCTTTCTGGCCAAACAAGCAAGCTCGCAAAGGAAATCTGCACTACAATGAAGTCTCACTGCCCCCCGGTCAAAGGGCCTTCTGAAAAAAGAGTAAAATCCAGAAAGGCAGGACAGGCCATGGAGAACTGGGAGCCTTGTTATGCTGATGGGCGAGATGTAAATTGCCAACAGCCACTCTGGAGAAGTGTATGGTGTTTCCTGAAACATCCAAAAAACTAAGCAACAGAGCCTAGGGCACTTCCACTGATGGTCCTATAGCTTAGGGAAATTAAAATCAAAAAGACACAGCCACCCCAAAGGTTGGGATGGCTCTGTTTACAAGAACCTCGTTTACGGTACAAGTTCAATATCGCAAAAAGCGAAAAATGGATAAAGAAGTTGTGGTACTTACGTACAATGCAATATCACTCAGCAATGAAATCTATGTCATCAGGCCCGGAGCAGCATAATGAGTGGATTCAGGTACGATGATTCTAAGTGAAATAAGTCACACAGAAAAAGAAACATCATAAGATATCACTACTACACGGAATGTAAACTTGGCTACGCAGGAACTAAATTACTAAACAGAACAGAGTGTCAACTGTAGAAAACCAATTTATGCTTGCTTAAGGGGAAAGGTGAGTTGGGGTGCTGCATACAACAAGAGATTGAAATTAGCACAGATACCGTTCCATAAGCCAAATATATAATAGACAAGTGCTACTCCTTGCTCAACGAAGTGGACTCAACAACCCATATTAAACGCCTAACAATATACCTGACTAGTAAGAATCTTAAAACCTATAGATTTATATGTCTCCGAAAGAGAATCAAGCGTGTGTACAGCGGCATAAACGCAGCAGCGATAGGATTGGTGAGGTTCGGTGAGCAAATGCAGACACTTTGAAGTCATATTGCATGGTATCCATTCCATGGGTCTCAACTCTCCAGGTTTAAGGGATTCTTCCTTCAGCTAAAACATGCATGTGGAACCCAGAGTATGATCCACCGTGTGATCGGGAAACGTGTTCAAATGTGTCTCAGTTTTCGTCCCCTGGTACTCGGGTGCAACATTCCAGACGCTTTACTAACACTCTCCCCACTTGGAGAGTCAGTGCCTTTAACCTCCTGTTTGGCCCAGTTTGCAATTTCTTCGGAAGATGAACAGCAATAAGGAGTAGCAATGGGAGACTATCTGTAGGTGTCTGGACGGGCAAATTTAACTCTCATTTCCCACCAGGAAGATAAATGAACCAAAGGCTCCGCGTGCCATGCTGGAACTAGATTAGGGCCTGAGGAGATCCTGCGGTGTTGCGGCCAGCTCACAAGAAAGCGAGTTGAAGAAAGGAGCTCAGGGGCACTGTAATTCAGAAACCTGCGGAGTTATAAATGACAGCTATCATCCAAAATTATACTGAAGTAAGGCTGCGAAGAGGACTTGAATGCGGGGCAGAATTGCTGGAAACTGATTTCAGAACGTACACGGGAGTAGCTCTTAAAGCATAGGAAAAGAGACAGAACTTGGAAAATAATGCACTTGGCAAAAAAGGGCATATGTGTTTTATCCAGAGCTCTCATAACTGAGGGGAGGAGATTCCCAGCAGGCTCCAACTGCCACCTGAGGGCTCACATTGCCAAGGCAACGTGAGCATGCCAGGCAGGAGTTACCTCACAGCAGAGGTCCCACCTCACAGAAGGGTGAGAAACCCAGCCAACATCAGACTCTCACCAGAGGGCCCACATCACCAAGGGGATGGGAACCACGCAGGAGTGTCTTCACATCAGTGGGGTCACATCATCAAAAGCTGAGGTACTCAGCACATGTGTCCTCAAACCAGAGGACCCACATCACCAAGGACCTCGGAGTGAGGCAGGCAGGAGTAGCCTCACAACACTGGGCACATAGAATAAAAAAGTGAGGAATCCAGCAGTTGGAACCTCCCAGCAGGCGGCCCAGAGCACCGAGGCCATGGGATCCAGGCCACAGTGAACTCACAGAAGAGGGCCCATGTCATGAAACTGAGCAACCCAGCCATTGGGACCTCAGAGCAGGAGGCCCACATCCCCATGGGGATGGAATTCTGGTAGGAGTGTCCTCGCACCACTGAGAACGTATCAGAAAATTTTGGGCGACCAGCAGTTAGGGCCTGACGCCAGAGGACCCTCATCACCAAGGGAAGGAGGTTCCCAGCAGGCTCCAACTGCCACCAGAGGGCTGACGTCGCCAAGGCGATGTGTGCCAACCAGGCACGAATGACCTCACAGCAGAGGGCCCACCTCAGAGAAGTGTGACGAACCCAGTCAGGATCAGACTCGCACCAGAGGGCCCACATCACCAAATGGATTGGAACCAGGCAGGAGTGTCCTCACATGAGTAGGGCCACATCATCTAAAGGTGAGGAACCCAGAACATGTGGCTTCAAACCATAGGACACCCATCACCAAGGGGCTGGGAGTGAGGCAGGCAGGAGGAGCCTCATAACAGAGGGCCCAAAAATAAGAAAGGTGAGGAATCCAGCAGTTGGAACCTCCCAGCAGGCGGCCCAGAGCACAGAGGCTAGAGGAACCAGGCCAGAGTGAACTAACACCAGACAGCCCACATCATGAAACTGTGAGCAACCCAGACATTGGGACCTCAGAGCAGAAGGCCCACATCCCCATGGTGATGGGAACATGACAGGAGTGTCCTGGCATCACTGGGCTCACATCAGAAAACGTGGGGTGCTCAGAAGTTAGGGCCTGACGCTAGAGGGCACTCATCACCGAGAGGAGGAGGCTCCCAGCAGGCTCCAGCTGCCACCAGAGGGCCAACGTCGCCAAGGCGATGTGTGCCAGCCTGGCAGGAGTGACCTCACAGCAGAGGGCCCACCTCACAGAAGGGTGAGGAACACAGCCAGGATCAGACTCTCACCAGAGGGCCCACATCACCAAGGGGATGGGAACCAGGCAGGAGTGTCCCCACACCAGTGGGACAACATCATCGAAAGGTGAGGATCCCAGCACATGTGTCCTCAAACCAGAGGAACCACATCACCAAGGGGTTCGGAATGAGGCTGGCAGGACTGGCCTCACAACACAGGGTCCATAGAATATAAAAGTTGAGGAATCCAGCAGTTGGAACCTCCCAGCAAGTGGCCCAGAGCACCGAGGCTATGGGATCCAGGCCGCAGTGAACTCACAGCAGAGGGCCCACATCATGAACCTGTGAGCAGCCCAGCTGTTGGGACCTCAGAACAGAAGGCCCACATCCCCATTGGGATGGGAACCTGGCAGGAGTGGCTTTGCACCACTTAGCACATATCAGAAAATGTTAGGAGCCCAGCAGTTAGGGCCTGATGCCAGGGGGCCCTCATAACTGAGGGGAGGAGACTCCCAGCAGGTTCCAACTGCCAACAGAGGGCCCACGTCTACAAGGTGGCATGCGCCAGCCAGGCAGTAGTGACCTCACAGCAGAGGGCCTATCTCACAGAAGGGTGAGGAACCGAGGCAGGATGAGACTCTCACCAGAGGGCCCACAACACCAAGGGGATGGGAACCAGTCAGGACTGTCCTCCCACCAGTGGGGCCACATCATCGAAAGGTGAGGAACCCAGCACATGTGGCCTCATATCAGAGGACATACATCACAAAGGGGATGGGAGTGAGGCAGGTAGGAGTAGCCTAAAAACAGAGGGCCCAAAGAATAAAAAAAGTGAGGAATCCAGCATTTGGAACCTCCCAGCAGGCGGCCGAGAGCACAGAAGCTATGGGATGCAGGCAGGAGTGAACTAACAGCAGAGAGCCCACATCATGAAACTGTGAGCAACCCAGGCATTGGGACCTCAGAGCAGAAAGCCCACATCCCCATGGGGATGGGAACCTGACAGGAGTGTCCTGGCATCACTGGGCTCACATCAGAAAACGTGGGGAGCCCAGCAGTTAGAGCCTGATGCTAGAGGGCCGTCATCACCGAGGGCAGGAGGCTCCCAGCAGGTTCCATGTGCCAACAGAGGGCCCACGTCGCCAAGGTGATGTGTGCAAGTCAGGCAGGATTGACCTCACAGCAGAGGGCCTACCTCACAGAAGAGTGAGGAACCCAGCCAGGATAAGACTGTCACCAGAAGGCCCACATCACCAAGGGGATAGGAACCAGGCAGGAGTGTCCTCACACCAGTGGGGCCACATCATTGAAAGTTGCCTAACCCAGCACATGTGGCCTCAAACCAGAAGACCCACATCATGAAGGGGTTGCGAGTGAGGCAGGCAGGAGGAGCATCACAACACAGGACCCATAGAATACAAAAGTTGAGGAATCGAGCAGTTGGAACCTCCCAGCAGGCAGCCAAGACCACAGAGGCTATGGGATCCAGACCACAGTGAACTAACACCAGAGAGCCCACATCATGAAATTGTGATCAACCCAGCCGTTGGAACCTCAGAGCAGAAGGCCCACATCCCCATGGGGATGGGAACCTAAGAGGAGTGCTTGAGCAACACTGGGCTCACTAAGAAAAGTTGGGGAGCCCAGCAGTTAGGGCCTGACGTCAGAGGGCCCTCATCACAGAGCTGAGGAGGCTCCCAGCAGGGTCCAATTGCCACCAGAGGGCCCATGTCAACAAGGCGAGGTGAGCAACCCAGGCAAGAGTTACCTGATAGTAGAGGGCCCACCTCACAGATGGGTGAGGAACCCAGCCAGGATCAGACTCTCACCAGAGGGCCCACATCACAAAGGGGATGGGACCCAGTCAGGATTATCCTCACACCAGTGGGGCCTCATCATCTTAAGGTGAGGAACCCAGCACATGTGTCCTCAAACCAGAGGACCCACATCACCAAGGGCCTTGGAGTGAGGCAGGCAGGAGTAGCCTCACAACACAGGGCACATAATATAAAAAACGTGAGGATTCCAGCATTTCGACCTTCCAGCAGGCGGCCCAGAACACCGAGGCTATGGGATCCAGGCCACAGTGAACTCACAGCAGAGGGCCCACATCACAAAACTGTGAGCAACCCAGGAGTTGAGACCTCAGCGTAGAAGGACCACATCCCCATGGGAATGGGAACCTGGCTGGAGTGTCCTCGCACCACTGGGCGCACATCAGAAAATGTGGGGAGCCCACCATTTAGGGCCTGACGCCAGAGGGCCGTCATCACCGAGAGGAGGAGGCGCCCTGCACGCTCCAACTGCCACCAGAGGGCTCACGTCTCCAAGGTGACGTGTGCCAGCCAGGCAGGAGTGACCTCACAGCAGAGGGCCTACCTCACAGAACGTTGAGGAACCCAGCCAGGATTAGACTCTCGCCAGAGGGCCCACCTCACCAAGGGGATGGGAACCAGGCAGGAGTGTCCTCACACGAGTGGGGTCACATCATCGAAAGGTGAGGAACGCAGCACATGTGGCCTCAAGCCATAGGACAGTCATCACCAAGGGGCTGGCAGTGAGGCAGGCAGGAGGAGCCTCACAACAGAGGGCACATAGAATAAAAAAGTTGAGGAATCCAGCAGTTGGAACCTCCCAGCAGGCGGCTCAGAGCACCGATGATAAGGGATCCTTGCCGGAGTGAACTCACAGCAGAGGGCCCACATCATGGTACTGTGAGCAAGCCAGCCGTTTTGACCTCAGAGCAGAAGGCCCATATCGCCATGGGGATGGGAACCTGGCAAGAGTCTCCTCACTCACTTGGCGCACATCAGAAAATGTGGGGAGCCCAGCAGTTATGGCCTAAGGCAAGAGGGCCCTCATCACCGAGGGGAGGAGGATCCCAGCACACTCCAACTGCCACCAGAGGGCCCACGTCGCCAAGGTGACCTGTGCCAGACAGGCATGATTGACCTCACAGCAGAGGGCCCACCTCACAGAAGGGTGAGGAACCCAGCCAGGATCAGACTCTCACCTGAGGGCCTACATCAGCAAGGGGATGGGAACCAGTCAGGACTGTCTTCCCTCCAGTGGGGTCACATCATCGAAAGGTGCGGAACCCAGCACATGTGGCCTCAAATCAGAGGACACATATCACAAAGGGAATGGGAGTGAGGCAGGCAGGAGTAGCCTAAAAACAGAAGGCCCAAAGAATAAGAAAGGTGAGGAATCCAGCAGTTGGAACCTCCCAGCAGGCGGCCGAGAGCACAGAAGCTATGGGATGCAGGCAGGAGTGAACTAACAGCAGAGAGCCCACATCATGAAACTGTGAGCAACCCAGGCTTTGGGACCTCAGAGCAGAAGGCCCACACCCCAATGGGGATGTGAACCTGGCTGGAGTGTCCTCGCACCACTGGGCACACATCACAAAATGTGGGGAGCCCAGCAGTTAGGGCCTGACGCCAGAGGGCCCTCATCACCGAGGAGAGGAGGCTCCCAGCAGGCTCCAAGTGCCACCAGAGGGCTCATGTCCACAAGGCGAGGTGAGCAAGCCAGGCAGGACTGACCTCACAGCAGACGGCCCACCTCACAGATGGGTGAGGAACCCAGCCAGGATCAGACTCTCAACAGAGGGCCCACATCACCAAGGGGATGTGAACCAAGCAGGAGTCTCCTAAGACCATTGGTCCCACATCATCGAAAGGTGAGGAACCCAGCACATGTGGCCTCAAACCAGACGACACACATCACGAAGGGGCTGGGAGTGAGGCAGGCAGGAGGATCCTCACAACAGAGGGCCCAAAAAATTAAAAAAGTGAGGAATCCAGCAGTTGGAACTTCCCAGCAAGCGGCCAAGAGCACAGAGGCTATGGGATCCAGGCTTCTGTGAACTAACACCAGAGAGCCCACATCATGAAAATGTGAACAACCCAGCCGTTGGGACCTCAGAGCAGAAGGCCCACATCCCCATGGAGATGGGATCCTAAGAGGAGTGCCAAAGCATCACTGGGCTCACTAAGAAAAGTTGGTGAGCCCAGCAGTTAGGGCCTGACGCAAGAGGGCCCTCATCACCGGGGGGAAGAGATTCCCAGCACGCTCCAACTGCCACCACACGGCTGACTTCACCAAGGCAATGTGTGCCAGCCATGCAGGAGTGACCTATCAGCAGAGGGTCTCCCTCACAGGTGGGTGAGGAACAAAGCCAGGAACAGACTCTCACCAGGGGGTCCACATAACCACGTGGATGAGAACCAAGCAGCAGTGTCCTCACACTATTGGGGCCACATCGTCGAAAGGTGAGGAACCCAGCAAAGGTGGCCACAAACCAGAGGACCCACATCACCAAGGGGTTGAGAGTGAGGTAGGTGTCTGGACGGGCATATTTAACACTCATTTCCCACCAGGAAGAGAAATTAACCAAAGGCTCAGCGTGCCCTGCCAGAAGCAGATTAGGGCCTGAAGCAGTCTTGCGGGTTTGCGGCCAGCTCACAAGAAAGCGAGCTGAAGAAAGGAGCTCAGGGGCCCTGTAATTCACAAACCTGCAGAGTTATAAATGACAGATAACGTCCAAAAATATATTGAAGTAAGGCTGCGAAGAGGACTTGAAAGCGGGGCAGAATTGTAGGAAACCGATTTCAGGAGGTAGACTGGATTTGCATTTAAAGCATAGGAAAAGAGGCAGAACATCGACAATGATGCACTTGGCAACAAAGGGCGTATGAGTTTGTTCCTGAATATATCCAGGAAAAAACACATACACAATTTATGGGCAACCAAGCAAGCAAGCAATGCAAATGTGCACAACAAAGAAGTCTCATTTCCCACCGGTCAAAAGCGCCATCCGAAAAATTTGTAAAAACCAGAAATGCAGGACAGGCCATGGAGAACAGGGAGCCTTTATATGCTGATGAACAGTGTGTGAACTGCAGAGAGCCACTCTGGAGAAGTGTATGGTGGTTCCTAAATCATCTAAAAAAGAGAGCTACAATTTCTATGGAAGATGAAAAGGAATAGGGAGAACCAATGAGAGACTAGCTGGAGGTGTCTGGACGGGCAAATTTAACTCTCACTTCCCACGAGGAAGAGGAATTAACCAAAGGCTCAGCGTGCCATGCCGTAACCACAAGAGGTCCTGAAACAATCATGCAGTGTTGCGGCCAGCTCTCAAGAAAGCGAGTTTAAGAAAGGAGCTCAGGGGCACTGTAATTCACAAAACTGCAGAGTTATAAATGACAGCTATCGTCCAAAAATATATTGAAGTGAGGCTGCCAAGAGGACTTGAAAGTGGGGCAGAATTGCAAAAAACGGATTTCAGGAGGTAGACTGGAATTGCATTTAAAGCATAAGAAAAGAGGCAGAACATCCACAATGATGCACTTGGCCAAAAAGGCCCTATACCTTTTTTCCTGAATATATTCAGGAAAAAACGCATATGCCCGTTTTGGCCAACAAAGCAAGCTTGCAAAGGAAATCTGCACTAAAATGAAGTCTCACTTCCCCCCGGTCAAAGGGCCATCTAAAAAAAAGTGTAAAATCCAGAAAGGCAGGACAGGCCATGGAGAACTGGGAGACTTGTTATTCTGATGGGCGGAATGTAAATTGCCAACAGCCACTCTGGAGAAGTATATGGTATTTCCTGAAACATCTAAAAAACAAAGCAACAGAGCCTAGGGCACTTCCACTTATGGTCCTATAGCTTAGGGAAATTATAATCAAAAAGACACAGCCACCCCAAACTTTGGGACGGCTCTTTTTACAAGAACCTTGTTTACGGTACAAGTTCAATATCACAGAAAGCGAAAAATGGATAAAGAAGTTGTGGTACTTACGTACAATGCAATATCACTCAGCAATGAAATCTATGTCATCAGGCCCGTAGCAGCGTAATGAGTGGATGCAGGTACGATGATTCTAAGTGAAATAAGTCACACAGAAAAAGAAACATGATAAGATATCACTACTACACGGAATGTAAACTTGGCTACACAGGAACTGAATTACAAAACAGAACAGGGTCTCAAATGTAGAAAACCAACTTATGCTTGCTTAAGGGGAAAGGTGAGTTGGGGTGCTGCATGAAACCAGAGATTGAAATTAGCACAGATACCGTTCCATAAGCCAAATATGTGATAGACAAGAGCTACTCCTTGCTCAACGAAGTGGACTCAACACCCAATATTAAACGCCTAAGAATATACCTGACTAGAAATAATCTAAAAACCTACCGATTTATATGTCTCCAAAAGAGAATCAAGCGTGTGTACACTGACATAAACGCAGCAGTGATAGGATTGGTGAGGTTCGGTGAGCAAATGCAGACCCTTTGAAGTCATATTGCATGGTACCCATTCCATGGGTCTCAACTCTCCAGGTTTAAGGGATTCTTCCTTCAGCTAAAACATGCATGTGGAACCCAGAGTATGATCCAACGTGTGATCGGGAAACGTGTTCAAATGTGTATCGTTTTCGTCCCCTGGTACTCGGGTGCAACATTCCAGATGCTTTACTAACACTCTCCCCACTTGGAGAGTCAGTGCCTTTAACGTCCTGTTAGGCCCAGTTTGCAATTTCTGTGGAAAATGAACAGGAATAGGGAGAACGAAAGAGAGACTAGCTGGAGGTGTCTGGACGGGCAAATTTAACTCTCATTTCCCACCAGGAAGAGGAATTAACCAAAGGCTCAGCAGGCCGTTCCGGAACCACACTAGGGCCTGAAGCAATCCTGCGGTGTTGCAGCCAGCTCACAAGAAAGCGAGTTGAAGAAAGGAGCTCAGGGGCACTGTAATTCACAAACCTGCAGAGTTATAAATGACAGCTATCGTCCAAAAATATATTGAAGTAAGGCTGCCAAGAGGACTTGAAAGCGGGACAGAATTGCAGGAAATCGATTTCAGGAGGTACATTGGAATTGCATGTAAAGCAGAGGAAAAGAGGCAGAACGTCCACAATGATGCACTTGGCCAAAAAGGGCGTATGCGTTTTTTCCTGAATATATTCAGGAAAAAACGCATACGTCCTTTTTGGCCAACCAAGCAAGCTTGCAAAGGAAATCTGCACTACAATGAAGTCTCACTGCCCCCCGGTCAAAAGTGCCATCTGAAAAAAGTGTAAAATCCAGAAAGGCAGGACAGGCCATGGAGAACTGGGAGCCTTGTTATGTTGATGGGCAGGATGTAAATTGCCAACAGCCACTCTGGAGAAGTGTATGGTGTTTCCTGAAACATCTAAAAAACAAAGCAACAGAGCCTAGGGCACTTCCACTTATGGTCCTATAGCTTATGGAAATTAAAATCAAAAAGACACAGCCACTCCAAAGTTTGGGACGGCTCTGTTTACAAGAACCTCGTTTACGGTACAAGTTCAATATCAGAGAATGCGAAAAATGGATAAAGAAGTTGTGGTACTTACGTACAATGCAATATCACTCAGCAATGAGATCTATGTCATCAGGCCCGTAGCAGCATAATGAGTGGATTCAGGTACGATGATTCTAAGTGAAATAAGTCACACAGAAAAAGAAACACCATAAGATATCACTACTACACGGAAGGTAAACTTGGCTACACAAGAACTGAATTACAAAACAGAACAGGGTTTCAAATGTAGAAAACCAACTTCTGCTTGCTTAAGAGGAAAGGTGAGTTGGGGTGCTGCATGAAACCAGAGATTGAAATTAGCACAGATACCGTTCCATAAGCCAAATATGTAATAGACAAGAGCTACTCCTTGCTCAACGAAGTGGACTCAACACCCCATATTAAATGCCTAAGAATATAACTGACTAGTAAGAATCTTAAAACCTATGGATTTATATGTCTCCGAAAGAGAATCAAGCGTGTGTACAGCGGCATAAACGCAGCAGTGATAGGATTGGTGAGGTTCGGTGAGCAAATGCAGACCCTTTGAAGTCATACTGCATGGTACCCATTCCATGGGTCTCAACTCTCCAGGTTTAAGGGATTCTTCCTTCAGCTAAAACATGCATGTGGAACACAGATTATGATCCACCGTGTGATTGGGAAACGTGTTCAAATGTGTCTCAGTTTTCGTCCCCTGGTACTCGGGTGCAACACTCCAGACGCTTTACTAACACTCTCCCCACTTGGAGAGTCAGTACCTTTAAACTCCTGTATGGCCCAGTTTGCAATTTCTGCGGAAAATGTACAGGAATAGGGAGAACCAATGATAAACTAGCTGGAGGTGTCTGGACGGGCAAATTTAACTCTCATTTCCCACCAGGAAGAGGAATTAACCAAAGGCTCAGCGTGCCGTGCCGGAACCACACTAGGGCCTGAAGCAATCCTGCGGTGTTGCGGCCAGCTCACAAAAAAGTGAGTTGAAGAAAGGAGCTCAGGGGCACTGTAATTCACAAACCTGCAGAGTTATAAATGACAGCTATCGTCCAAAAATATATTGAAGTAAGGCTGCCAAGAGGAGTTGAAAGCGGGGCAGAATTGCAGGAAACCGATTTCAGGAGGTAGACGGGAATTGCATGTAAAGCATAGGAAAAGAGGCAGAACGTCCAAAATGATGCACTTGGCCAAAAAGGGCGTATGCGTTTTTTCCTGAATATATTCAGGAAAAAACGCATACGCCCTTTTTGGCCAACCAAGCAAGCTTGCAAAGGAAATCTGCACTACAATGAAGTCTCACTGCCCCCCGGTCAAAAGGGCCATCTGAAAAAAGTGTAAAATCCAGAAAGGCAGGACAGGCCATGGAGAACTGGGAGCCTTGTTATGCTGATGGGCGGGATGTAAATTGCCAACAGCCACTCTGGAGAAGTGTATGCTGTTTCCTGAAACATCTAAAAAACAAAGCAACAGAGCCTAGGGCACTTCCACTTATGGTCCTATAGCTTAGGGAAATTAAAATCAAAAAGACACAGCCACCCCAAAGTTTGGGACGGCTCTGTTTACAAGAACCTCGTTTACGGTACAAGTTCAATATCACAGAAAGCGAAAAATGGATAAAGAAGTTGTGGTACTTACGTACAATGCAATATCACTCAGCAATGAAATCTATGTCATCAGGCCCGTAGCAGCATAATGAGTGGATGCAGGTATGATGAGTCTAAGTGAAATAAGTCACACAGAAAAAGAAACATCATAAAATATCACTACTACACGGAATGTAAACTTGGCTACACAGGAACTGAATTACAAAACAGAACAGAGTCTCAAATGTAGAAAACCAACTTATGCTTGCTTAAGGGGAAAGGTGAGTTAGGGTGCTGCATAAAACCAGAGATTGAAATTAGCACAGATACCGTTCCATAAGCCAAATATGTAATAGACAAGAGCTACTCCTTGCTCAACGAAGTGGACTCAACACCCCATATTAAACGCTTAAGAATACACCTGACTAGAAATAATCTTAAAAACTACGAATTTATATGTCTCCGAAAAAGAATCAAACGTGTGTACAGCGGCACAAACGCAGCAGTGATAGGATTGGTGAGGTTCGGTGAGCAAATGCAGACCCTTTGAATTCATATTGCATGGTACCCATTCCATGGGTCTCAACTCTCCAGGTTTAAGGGATTCTTCCTTCAGCTAAAACATGCATGTGGAACCCAGAGTATGATCCACCGTGTGATCGGAAAACGTGTTCAAATGTGTCTCAGTTTTCGTCCCCTGGTACTCGGGTGCAACAATCCAGACGCTTTACTAACACTCTCCCCACTTGGAGAGTCAGTGCCTTTAACCTCCTGTATGGCCCAGTTTGCAATTTCTGCGGAAAATGTACAGCAATAGGGAGAACCAATGAGAAACTAGCTGGAGGTGTCTGGACGGGCAAATTTAACTCTCATTTCCCACCAGGAAGAGGAATTAACCAAAGGCTCAGCGTGCCGTGCCGGAACTACACTACCGCCTGAAGCAATCCTGCGGTGTTGCAGACAGCTCACAAGAAAGCGAGTTGAAGAAACGAGCTCAGGGGCACTGTAATTCACAAACCTGCAGAGTTATAAATGACAGCTATCGTCCAAAAATATATTGAAGTAAGGCTGCCAAGAGGACTTGAAAGCGGGGCAGAATTGCAGGAAATCGATTTCAGGAGGTAGACAGGAATTGCATGTAAAGCATAGGAAAAGAGGCAGAACGTCCACAATGATGCACTTGGCCAAAAAGGGCGTATGCGTTTTTTCCTGAATATATTCAGGAAAAAACGCATACGCCCTTTTTGGCCAACCAAGCAAGCTTGCAAAGGAAATCTGCACTACAATGAAGTCTCACTGCCCCCAGGTCTAAAGGGCTATCTGAAAAAAGTGTAAAATCCAGAAAGGCAGGACAGGCCATGGAGAAGTGGGAGCCTTGTTATGCTGATGGGCGGGATGTAAATTGCCAACAGCCACTCTGGAGAAGTATATGGTGTTTCCTGAAACATCTAAAAAACAAAGCAACAGAGCCTAGGGCACTTCCACTTATGGTCCTATAGCTTAGGGAAATTAAAATAAAAAAGACACAGCCACCCCAAAGTTTCGGCCAGCTCTGTTTACAAGAACCTCGTTTACGGTACAAGTTCAATATCACAGAAAGCGAAAAATGGATATAGAAGTTGTGGTACTTACGTACAATGCAATATCACTCAGCAATGAAGTCTATGTCATCAGGCCCGTAGCAGCATAATGCGTGGATTCAGGTATGATGATTCTAAGTGAAATAAGTCACACAGAAAAAGAAACATCATAAGATATCACTACTACACGGAATGTAAACTTGGCTACACAGGAACTGAATTACAAAACAGAAGAGGGTCTCAAATGTAGAAAACCAACTTATGCTTGCTTAAGGGGAAAGGTGAGTTGGGGTGCTGCATACAACAAGAGATTGAAATTAGCACAGATACCGTTCCATAAGCCAAATATGTAATAGACAAGAGCTACTCCTTGCTCAACGCAGTGGACTCAACACCCCATATTAAACGCCTAAGAATATACCTGACTAGAAATAATCTTAAAACCTATGGATTTATATGTCTCCGAAAGAGAATCAAGCGTGTGTACAGCGGCATAAAAGCAGCAGTGATAGGATTTGTGAGGTTCGGTGAGCAAATGCAGACCCTTTGAAGTCATACTGCATGGTACCCATTCCATGGGTCTCAACTCTCCAGGTTTAAGGGATTCTTCCTTCAGCTGAAACATGCATGTGGAACACAGAGTATGATCCACCGTGTGATCAGGAAACGTGTTCAAATGTGTCTCAGTTTTCGTCCCCTGGTACTCGGGTGCAAACTCCAGACGCTTTACTAACACTCTCCCCACTTGGAGAGTCAGTGCCTTTAACCTCCTGTTTGGCCCAGTTTGCAATTTCTGCGGAAACTGTACAGGAATAGGGAGAACCAATGAGAGACTAGCTGGAGTTGTGTGGACGGGCAAATTTAACTCTCATTTCCCACCAGGAAGAGGAATTAACCAAAGGCTCAGCGTGCCGTGCCGGAACTACACTAGGGCCTGAAGCAATCCTGCGGTGTTGCGGCCAGCTCACAAGAAAACGAGTTGAAGAAAGGAGCTCAGGGGCACTGTAATTCACAAACCTGCAGAGTTATAAATGACAGCTATCGTCCAAAAATATATTGAAGTAAGGCTGCCAAGAGGACTTGAAAGCGGGGCAGAATTGCAGGAAACCAATTTCAGGAGGTAGACAGGAATTGCATGTAAAGCATAGGAAAAGAGGCAGAACGTCCACAATGATGCACTTGGCCAAAAAGGGCGTATGCGTTTTTTCCTGAATATATTCAGGAAAAAACGCATACGCCCTTTTTGCCCAACCAAGCAAGCTTTCAAAGGAAATCTGCACTACAATGAAGTCTCACTGCCCCCAGGTCAAAAGGGCCATCTGAAAAAAGTGTAAAATCCAGAAAGGCAGGACAGGCCATGTTGAAATGGGAGCCTTGTTATGCTGATGGGCGGGATGTAAATTGCCAACAGCCACTCTGGAGAAGTGTATGGTGTTTCCTGAAATATCTAAAAAACAAAGCAACAGAGCCTAGGGCACTTCCACTTATGGTCCTATAGCTTAGGGAAATTAAATTCAAAAAGACACAGCCTCCCCAAACTTTGGGACGGCTCTGTTTACAAGAAGCTCGTTTACGGTACAAGTTCAATATCACAGAAAGCGAAAAATGGATACAGAAGTTGTGGTACTTACGTACAATGCAATATCACTCAGCAATGAAATCTATGTCATCAGGCCCGTAGCAGCATAATGAGTGGATTTAGATATGATGATTCTAAGTGAAATAAGTCACACAGAAAAAGAAACATCATAAGATATCACTACTACACGGAATGTAAACTTGGCTACACAGGAACTGAATTACAAAACAGAACAGGGTCTCAAATGTAGAAAACCAACTTACGCTTGCTTAAGGGGAAAGGTGAGTTGGGGTGCTGCATGAAACCAGAGATTGAAATTAGCACAGATACCGCTCCATAAGCCAAATATGTAATAGACAACAGCTACACCTTGCTCAACGAAGTGGACTCAACACCCCATATTAAACGCCTAAGAATATACCTGACTAGAAATAATCTTAAAACCTATGGATTTATATGTCTCCGAAAGAGAATCAAGCGTGTGTACAGCGGCATAAACGCAGCAGTGATAGGATTGGTGAGGTTCGGTGAGCAAATGCAGACCCTTTGAAGTCATATTGCATGGTACCCATTCCATGGGTCTCAACTCTCCAAGTTTAAGGGATTCTTCCTTCAGCTAAAACATGCATGTGGAACACAGAGTATGATCCACCGTGTGATCGGGAAACGTGTTCAAATGTGTCTCAGTTTTCGTCCCCTGGTACTCGGGTGCAACACTCCAGACGCTTTACTAACACTCTCTCCACTTGGAGAGTCAGTGCCTTTAACCTCCTGTATGGCCCAGTTTGCAATTTCTGCGGAAAATGTACAGGAATAGGGAGAACCAATGAGAAACTAGCTGGAGGTGTCTGGACGGGAAAATTTAACTCTCATTTCCCACCAGGAAGAGGAATTAACCAAAGGCTCAGCGTGCCGTGCCGGATCCACACTAGGGCCTGAAGCAATCCTGCGGTGTTGCGGCCAGCTCACAAGAAAGCGAGTTGAAGAAAGGAGCTCAGGGGCACTGTAATTCACAAACCTGCAGAATTGTAAATGACAGCTATCATCCAAAAATATATTGAAGTAAGGCTGCCAAGAGGACTTGAAAGTGGTGCAGAATTGCACGAAACCGATTTCAGGAGGTAGACTGGAATTGCATGTAAAGCATAGGAAAAGAGGCAGAACGTCCACAACGATGCACTTGGCCAAAAAGGGCGTATGCGTTTTTTCCTGAATATATTCAGGAAAAAATGCATACGCCCTTTTTGGCCAACCAAGAAAGCTTGCAAAGGAAATCTGCACTACAATGAAGTCTCACTGCCCCCCGGTCAAAAGGGTCATCTGAAAAAAGTATAAAATCCAGAAAGGCAGGACAGGCCATGGAGAACTGGGAGCCTTGTTATGCTGGTGGGCGGGATGTAAATTGCCAACAGCCACTCTGGAGAAGTGTATGGTGTTTCCTGAAACATCTAAAAAACAAAGCAACAGAGCCTAGGGCACTTCCACTTATGGTCCTATAGCTTAGGGAAATTAAAATCAAAAAGACACAGCCACCCCAAAGTTTGGGCCGGCTCTGTTTACAAGAACCTCGTTTACGGTACAAGTTCAATATCACAGAAAGCGGAAAATGGATAAAGAAGTTGTGGTACTTACGTACAATGCAATATCACTCAGCAATGAAATCTATGTCATCAGGCCCGTAGCAGCATAATGAGTGGATGCAGGTACGATGATTCTAAGTGAAATAAGTCACACAGAAAAAGAAACATCATAAGGTATCACTACTACACGGAATGTAAACTTGGCTACACTGGAACTGAATTACAAAACAGAACAGGGTCTCAAATGTAGAAAACCAACTTATGGTTGCTTAAAGGGAAAGGTAAGTTGGGGTGCTGCATAAAACCAGAGATTGAAATTAGCACAGATACCGTTCCATAAGCCAAATATGTAATAGACAAGAGCTACTCCTTGCTCAATGCAGTGGACTCAACACCCCATATTAAACGCCTAAGAATATACCTGACTAGAAATAATCTTAAAACCTATGGATTTATATGTCTCTGAAAGAGAATCAAGCGTGTGTACAGCGGCATAAACGCAGCAGTGATAGGATTGGTGAGGTTCGGTGAGCAAATGCAGACCCTTTGAAGTCATACTGCATGGTACCCATTCCATGGGTCTCAACTCTCCAGGTTTAAGGGATTCTTCTTTCAGCTGAAACATGCATGTGGAACACAGAGTATGATCCACCGTGTGATCAGGAAACGTGTTCAAATGTGTCTCAGTTTTCGTCCCCTGGTACTCGGGTGCAACATTCAAGATGCTTTACTAACACTCTCCCCACTTGGAGAGTCAGTGTCTTTAAACTCCTGTTTGGCCCAGTTTGCAATTTCTGCGGAAACTGTACAGGAATAGGGAGAACCAATGAGAGACTAGCTGGGGGTGTCTGGACGGGCAAATTTAACTCTCATTTCCCACCAGGAAGAGGAATTAACCA
This sequence comes from Leucopleurus acutus, assembly GCF_964270905.1. NCBI lineage: Eukaryota > Metazoa > Chordata > Mammalia > Artiodactyla > Delphinidae > Leucopleurus > Leucopleurus acutus. The sequence continues at coordinate 120,240,654 of NC_139142.1, read as the reverse complement.
AAGGCTCAGCGTGCCGTGCCAGAACCACACTAGGACCTGAAGCAATCCTGCGGTGTTGCGGCCAGCTCACAAGAAAGCGAGTTGAAGAAAGGAGCTCAGGGGCACTGTAATTCACAAACCTGCAGAGTTATAAATGACAGCTATCGTCCAAAAATATATTGAAGTAAGGCTGCCAAGAGGACTTGAAAGCGGGGCAGAATTGCAGGAAACCGATTTCAGGAGGTAGACGGGAATTGCATGTAAAGCATAGGAAAAGAGCCAGAACGTCCACAATGATGCACTTGGCCAAAAAGGGCGTATGCGTTTTTTCCTGAATATATTCAGGAAAAAACGCATACGCCCTTTTTGGCCAACCAAGCAAGCTTGCAAAGGAAATCTGCACTACAATGAAGTCTCACTGCACCCCGGTCAAAAGGGCCATCTGAAAAAGTGTAAAATCCAGAAAGGCAAGACAGGACATGGAGAATTGGGAGCCTTGTTATGCTGATGGGCGGGATGTAAATTGCCAACAGCCACTCTGGAGAAGTGTATGCTGTTTCCTGAAACATCTAAAAAACAAAGCAACAGAGCCTAGGGCACTTCCACTTATGGTCCTATAGCTTAGGGAAATTAAAATCAAAAAGACACAGCCACCCCAAAGTTTGGGACGGCTCTGTTTACAAGAACCTTGTTTACGGTACAAGTTCAATATCACAGAAAGCGAAAAATGGATAAAGAAGTTGTGGTACTTACGTACAATGCAATATCACTCAGCAATGAAATCTATGTCATCAGGCCCATAGCAGCATAATGAGTGGATTAAGGTACGATGATTGTAAGTGAAATAATTCACACAGAAAAAGAAACATCATAAGATATCACTACTACACGGAATGTAAACTTGGCTACACAGGAACTGAATTACAAAACAGAACAGGGTCTCAAATGTAGAAAACCAACTTACGCTAGCTTAAGGGGAAAGGTGAGTTGGGATGCTGCATGAAACCAGAGATTGAAATTAGCACAGATACCGTTCCATAAGCCAAATATGTAATACACAAGAGCTACTCCTTGCTCAACGAGGTGGACTCAACACCCCATATTAAACGCCTAAGAATATACCTGACTAGAAATAATCTTAAAACCTACGGATTTATATGTCTCCGAAAGACAATCAAGCGTGTGTACAGCGGCATAAACGCAGCAGTGATAGGATTGGTGAGGTTCGGTGAGCAAATGCAGACCCTTTGAAGTCATATTGCATGGTACCCATTCCATGGGTCTCAACTCTCCAGGTTTAAGGGATTCTTCCTTCAGCTAAAACATGCATGTGGAACCCAGAGTATGATCCACCGTGTGATCGGGAAACGTGTTCAAATGTGTCTCAGTTTTCGTCCCCTGGTACTCGGGTGCAAACTCCAGACGCTTTACTAACACTCTCCCCACTTGGAGAGTCAGTGCCTTTAACCTCCTGTTTGGCCCAGTTTGCAATTTCTGCGGAAAATGTACAGGAATAGGGAGAACCAATGAGAGACTAGCTGGGGGTGTCTGGACGGGCAAATTTAACTCTCATTTCCCACCAGGAAGAGGAATTAACCAAAGGCTCAGCGTGCCGTGCCGGAACCACACTAGGGCCTGAAGCAATCCTGCGGTGTTGCGGCCAGCTCACAAGAAAGCGAGTTGAAGAAAGGAGCTCAGGGGCACTGTAATTCACAAACCTGCAGAGTTATAAATGACAGCTATCGTCCAAAAATATATTGAAGTAAGGCTGCCAAGAGGACTTGAAAGCGGGGCAGAATTGCAGGAAACCGATTTCAGGAGGTAGACGGGAATTGCATGTAAAGCATAGGAAAAGAGGCAGAACGTCCACAATGATGCACTTGGCCTAAAAGGGCGTATGCGTTTCTTCCTGAATATATTCAGGAAATATATTTCTGAATATTTCCTGAATATATTCAGGAAAATACGCATACGCCCTTTTTGGCCAACCAAGCAAGCTTGCAAAGGAAATCTGCACTACAATGAAGTCTCACTGCCCCCCGGTCAAAAGGGCCATCTGAAAAAAGTGTAAAATCCAGAAAGGCAGGACAGGCCATGGAGAACTGGGAGCCTTGTTATGCTGATGGGCGGGATGTAAATTGCCAACAGCCACTCTGGAGAAGTGTATGGTGTTTCCTGAAACATCAAAAAACTAAGCAACAGAGCCTAGGGCACTTCCACTTATGGTCCTATAGCTTAGGGAAATTAAAATCAAAAAGACACGGTCACCCCAAAGTTTGGGACAGGTCTGTTGACAAGAACCTCGTTTACGGTACAAGTTCAATATCACAGAAAGCGAAAAATGGATAAAGAAGTTGTGGTACTTACGTACAATGCAATATCACTCAGCAATGAAATCTATGTCATCAGGCCCGTAGCATCATAATGAGTGGATGCAGGTATGATGAGTCTAAGTGAAATAAGTCACACAGAAAAAGAAACATCATAAGATATCACTACTACACGGAATGTAAACTTGGCTACACAGGAACTGAATTACAAAACAGAACAGGGTCTCAAATGTAGAAAACCAACTTATGCTTGCTTAAGGGGAAAGGTGAGTTGGGGTGCAGCATGAAACCAGAGATTGAAATTAGCACAGATACCGTGCCATAAGCCAAATATGTAATAGACAAGAGCTACTCCTTGCTAAACGAAGTGTACTCAACACCCCATATTAAACGCCTAAGAATACACCTGACTAGTAAGAATCTTAAAACCTGTGGATTTATATGTCTCCGAAAGAGAATCAAGCGTGTGTACGGCGGCATAAACGCAGCAGTGATAGGATTGGTGAGGTTCGGTGAGCAAATGCAGACCCTTTGAAGTCATATTGCATGGTGCCCATTCCAAGGGTCTCAACTCTCCAGGTTTAAGGGATTCTTCCTTCAGCTAAAACATGCATGTGGAACCCAGAGTATGATCCACCGTGTGATTGGGAAACGTGTTCAAATGTGTCTCAGTTTTCGTCCCCTGGTACTCGGGTGCATCATTCAAGACGCTTTACTAACACTCTCCCCACTTGGAGAGTCAGTGCCTTTAAACTCCTGTTTGGCCCAGTTTGCAATTTCTGCGGAAAATGTACAGGAATAGGGAGAACCAATGAGAGACTAGCTGGAGGTGTCTGGACGGGCAAATTTAACTCTCATTTCCCACCAGGAAGAGGAATTAACCAAAGGTTCAGCGTGCCGTGCAGGAACCACACTAGGGCCTGAAACAATCCTGCGGTGTTGCGGCCAGCTCACAAGAAAGCGAGTTGAAGAAAGGAGCTCAGGGGCACTGTAATTCACAAACCTGCAGAGTTATAAATGACAGCTATCGTCCAAAAATATATTGAAGTAAGGCTGCCAAGAGGACTTGAAAGCGGGGCAGAATTGCAGGAAACCGATTTCAGGAGGTAGACGGGAATTGCATGTAAAGCATAGGAAAAGAGGCAGAACGTCCACAATGATGCACTTGGCCAAAAAGGGCGTATGCGTTTTTTCCTGAATATATTCAGGAAAAAACGCATACGCCCTTTTTGGCCAACCAAGCAAGCTTGCAAAGGAAATCTGCACTACAATGAAGTCTCACTGCCCCCCGGTCAAAAGGGCCATCTGAAAAAAGTGTAAAATCCAGAAAGGCAAGACAGGACATGGAGAATTGGGAGCCTTGTTATGCTGATGGGCGGGATGTAAATTGCCAACAGCCACTCTGGAGAAGTGTATGCTGTTTCCTGAAACGTCTAAAAAACAAAGCAACAGAGCCTAGGGCACTTCCACTTATGGTCCTATAGCTTAGGGAAATTAAAATCAAAAAGACACAGCCACCCCAAAGTTTGGGACGGCTCTGTTTACAAGAACCTTGTTTACGGTACAAGTTCAATATCACAGAAAGCGAAAAATGGATAAAGAAGTTGTGGTACTTACGTACAATGCAATATCACTCAGCAATGAAATCTATGTCATCAGGCCCGTAGCAGCATAATGAGTGGATTAAGGTACGATGATTGTAAGTGAAATAAGTCACACAGAAAAAGAAACATCATAAGATATCACTACTACACGGAATGTAAACTTGGCTACACAGGAACTGAATTACAAAACAGAACAGGGTCTCAAATGTAGAAAACCAACTTACGCTAGCTTAAGGGGAAAGGTGAGTTGGGGTGCTGCATGAAACCAGAGATTGAAATTAGCACAGATACCGTTCCATAAGCCAAATATGTAATAGACAAGAGCTACTCCTTGCTCAACGAAGTGGACTCAACACCCCATATTAAACGCTTAAGAATACACCTGACTAGAAATAATCTTAAAAACTACGAATTTATATGTCTCCGAAAGACAATCAAGCGTGTGTACAGCGGCATAAACGCAGCAGTGATAGGATTGGTGAGGTTCGGTGAGCAAATGCAGACCCTTTGAAGTCATATTGCATGGTACCCATTCCATGGGTCTCAACTCTCCAGGTTTAAGGGATTCTTCCTTCAGCTAAAACATGCATGTGGAACCCAGAGTATGATCCACCATGTGATCGGGAAACGTGTTCAAATGTGTCTCAGTTTTCGTCCCCTGGTACTCGGGTGCAAACTCCAGACGCTTTACTAACACTCTCCCCACTTGGAGAGTCAGTGCCTTTAACCTCCTGTTTGGCCCAGTTTGCAATTTCTGCGGAAAATGTACAGGAATAGGGAGAACCAATGAGAGACTAGCTGGGGGTGTCTGGACGGGCAAATTTAACTCTCATTTCCCACCAGAAAGAGGAATTAACCAAAGGCTCAGCGTGCCGTGCCGGAACCACACTAGGGCCTGAAGCAATCCTGCGGTGTTGCGGCCAGCTCACAAGAAAGCGAGTTGAAGAAAGGAGCTCAAGGGCACTGTAATTCACAAACCTGCAGAGTTATAAATGACAGCTATCGTCCAAAAATATATTGAAGTAAGGCTGCCAAGAGGACTTGAAAGCGGGGCAGAATTGCAGGAAACCGATTTCAGGAGGTAGACGGGAATTGTATGTAAAGCATAGGAAAAGAGGCAGAACGTACACAATGATGCACTTGGCCAAAAAGGGCGTATGCGTTTTTTCCTGAATATATTCAGGAAAAAACGCATACGCCCTTTTTGGCCAACCAAGCAAGCTTGCAAAGGAAATCTGCACTACAATGAAGTCTCACTGCCCCCCGGTCAAAAGGGCCATCTGAAAAAAGTGTAAAATCCAGAAAGGCAGGACAGGCCATGGAGAACTGGGAGCTTTGTTATGCTGATGGGCGGGATGTAAATTGCCAACAGCCAATCTGGAGAAGTGTATGGTGTTTCCTGAAACATCTAAAAAACAAAGCAACAGAGCCTAGGGCACTTCCACTTATGGTCCTATAGCTTAGGAAAATTAAAATCAAAAAGACACAGCCACCCCAAAGTTTGGGACGGCTCTGTTTACAAGAACCTCGTTTACGGTACAAGTTCAATATCACAGAAAGCGAAAAATGGATAAAGAAGTTGTGGTACTTACGTACAATGCAATATCACTCAGCAATGAAATCTATGTCATCAGGCCCGTCGCAGCATAATGAGTGGATTCAGGTACGATGATTCTAAGTGAAATAAGTCACACAGAAAAAGAAACATCATAAGATATCACTACTACACGGAAGGTAAACTTGGCTACACAAGAACTGAATTACAAAACAGAACAGGGTCTCAAATGTAGAAAACCAACTTATGCTTGCTTAAGAGGAAAGGTGAGTTGGGGTGCTGCATGAAACCAGAGATTGAAATTAGCACAGATACCGTTCCATAAGCCAAATATGTAATAGACAAGAGCTACTCCTTGCTCAACGAAGTGGACTCAACACCCCATATTAAACGCTTAAGAATACACCTGACTAGAAATAATCTTAAAAACTATGAATTTATATGTCTCCGAAAGACAATCAAGCGTGTGTACAGCGGCATAAACGCAGCAGTGATAGGATTGGTGAGGTTCGGTGAGCAAATGCAGACCCTTTGAAGTCATATTGCATGGTACCCATTCCATGGGTCTCAACTCTCCAGGTTTAAGGGATTCTTCCTTCAGCTAAAACATGCATGTGGAACTCAGAGTATGATCCACCATGTGATCGGGAAACGTGTTCAAATGTGTCTCAGTTTTCGTCCCGTGGTACTCGGGTGCAAACTCCAGACGCTTTACTAACACTCTCCCCACTTGGAGAGTCAGTGCCTTTAACCTCCTGTTTGGCCCAGTTTGCAATTTCTGCGGAAAATGTACAGGAATAGGGAGAACCAATGAGAGACTAGCTGGGGGTGTCTGGACGGGCAAATTTAACTCTCATTTCCCACCAGGAAGAGGAATTAACCAAAGGCTCAGCGTGCCGTGCCGGAACCACACTAGGGTCTGAAGCAATCCTGCGGTGTTGCGGCCAGCTCACAAGAAAGCGAGTTGAAGAAAGGAGCTCAAGGGCACTGTAATTCACAATCCTGCAGAGTTATAAATGACAGCTATCGTCCAAAAATATATTGAAGTAAGGCTGCCAAGAGGACTTGAAAGCGGGGCAGAATTGCAGGAAACCGATTTCAGGAGGTAGACGGGAATTGCATGTAAAGCATAGGAAAAGAGGCAGAACGTCCACAATGATGCACTTGGCCAAAAAGGGCGTATGCATTTTTTCCTGAATATATTCAGGAAAAAACGCATACGCCCTTTTTGGCCAACCAAGCAAGCTTGCAAAGGAAATCTGCACTACAATGAAGTCTCACTGCCCCCCAGTCAAAAGAGCCATCTGAAAAAAGTGTAAAATCCAGAAAGGCAGGACAGGCCATGGAGAACTGGGAGCCTTGTTATGCTGATGGGCGGGATGTAAATTGCCAACAGCCACTCTGGAGAAGTGTATGGTGTTTCCTGAAACATCTAAAAAACTAAGCAACAGAGCCTAGGGCACTTCCACTTATGGTCCTATAGCTTAGGGAAATTAAAATCAAAAAGACACGGTCACCCCAAAGTTTGGGACAGCTCTGTTTACAAGAACCTCGTTTACGGTACAAGTTCAATATCACAGAAAGCGAAAAATGGATAAAGAAGTTGTGGTACTTACGTACAATGCAATATCACTCAGCAATGAAATCTATGTCATCAGACCCGTAGCATCATAATGAGTGGATGCAGGTATGATGAGTCTAAGTGAAATAAGTCACACAGAAAAAGAAACATCATAAGATATCACTACTACACGGAATGTAAACTTGGCTACACAGGAACTGAATTACAAAACAGAACAGGGTCTCAAATGTAGAAAACCAACTTATGCTTGCTTAAGGGGAAAGGTGAGTTGGGGTGCAGCATGAAACCAGAGATTGAAATTAGCACAGATACCGTGCCATAAGCCAAATATGTAATAGACAAGAGCTACTCCTTGCTAAACGAAGTGTACTCAACACCCCATATTAAACGCCTAAGAATACACCTGACTAGTAAGAATCTTAAAACCTGTAGATTTATATGTCTCCGAAAGAGAATCAAGCGTGTGTACGGCGGCATAAACGCAGCAGTGATAGGATTGGTGAGGTTCGGTGAGCAAATGCAGACCCTTTGAAGTCATATTGCATGGTACCCATTCCATGGGTCTCAACTCTCCAGGTTTAAGGGATTCTTCCTTCAGCTAAAACATGCATGTGGAACCCAGAGTATGATCCACCGTGTGACTGGGAAACGTGTTCAAATGTGTCTCAGTTTTCGTCCCCTGGTACTCGGGTGCAACATTCAAGATGCTTTACTAACACTCTCCCCACTTGGAAAGTCAGTGCCTTTAAACTCCTGTTTGGCCCAGTTTGCAATTTCTGCGGAAAATGTACAGGAATAGGGAGAACCAATGAGAGACTAGCTGGAGGTGTCTGGACGGGCAAATTTAACTCTCATTTCCCACCAGGAAGAGGAATTAACCAAAGGTTCAGCATGCCATTGCGGAACCACACTAGGGCCTGAAGCAATCCTGCGGTGTTGTGGCCAGCTCACAAGAAAGCGAGTTGAAGAAAGGAGCTCAGGGGCACTGTAATTCACAAACCTGCAGAGTTATAAATGACAGCTATCGTCCAAAAATATATTGAAGTAAGGCTGCCAAGAGGACTTGAAAGCGGGGCAGAATTGCAGGAAACCGATTTCAGGAGGTAGACGGGAATTGCATGTAAAGCATAGGAAAAGAGGCAGAACGTCCACAATGATGCACTTGGCCTAAAAGGGCGTATGCGTTTCTTCCTGAATATATTCAGGAAAAAACGCATACGCCCTTTTTGGCCAACCAAGCAAGCTTGCAAAGGAAATCTGCACTACAATGAAGTCTCACTGCCCCCCCCGGTCAAAAGGGCCATCTGAAAAAAGTGTAAAATCCAGAAAGGCAGGACAGGCCATGGAGAACTGGGAGCCTTGTTATGCTGATGGGCGGGATGTAAATTGCCAACAGCCACTCTGGAGAAGTGTATGCTGTTTCCTGAAACATCTAAAAAACAAAGCAACAGAGCCTAGGGCACTTCCACTTATGGTCCTATAGCTTAGGGAAATTAAAATCAAAAAGACACAGCCACCCCAAAGTTTGGGATGGCTCTGTTTACAAGAACCTTGTTTACGGTACAAGTTCAATATCACAGAAAGCGAAAAATGGATAAAGAAGTTGTGGTACTTACGTACAATACAATATCACTCAGCAATGAAATCTATGTCATCAGGCCCGTAGCAGCATAATGAGTGGATTAAGGTACGATGATTGTAAGTGAAATAAGTCACACAGAAAAAGAAACATCATAAGATATCACTACTACACGGAATGTAAACTTGGCTACACAGGAACTGAATTACAAAACAGAACAGGGTTTCAAATGTAGAAAACCAACTTACGCTAGCTTAAGGGGAAAGGTGAGTTGGGGTGCTGCATGAAACCAGAGATTGAAATTAGCACAGATACCGTTCCATAAGCCAAATATGTAATAGACAAGAGCTACTCCTTGCTCAACGAAGTGGACTCAACACCCCATATTAAACGCCTAAGAATATACCTGACTAGAAATAATCTTAAAACCTACGGATTTATATGTCTCCGAAAGAGAATCAAGCGTGTGTACAGCGGCATAAATGCAGCAGTGATAGGATTGGTGAGGTTCGGTGAGCAAATGCAGACCCTTTGAAGTCATATTGCATGGTGCCCATTCCATGGGTCTCAACTCTCCAGGTTTAAGGGATTCTTCCTTCAGCTAAAACATGCATGTGGAACCCAGAGTATGATCCACCATGTGATCGGGAAACGTGTTCAAATGTGTCTCAGTTTTTGTCCCCTGGTACTCGGGTGCAAACTCCAGACGCTTTACTAACACTCTCCCCACTTGGAGAGTCAGTGCCTTTAACCTCCTGTTTGGCCCAGTTTGCAATTTCTGCGGAAAATGTACAGGAATAGGGAGAACCAATGAGAGACTAGCTGGGGGTGTCTGGACGGCCAAATTTAACTCTCATTTCCCACCAGGAAGAGGAATTAACCAAAGGCTCAGCGTGCTGTGCCGGAACCACACTAGGGCCTGAAGCAATCCTGCGGTGTTGCGGCCAGCTCACAAGAAAGCGAGTTGAAGAAAGGAGCTCAGGGACACTGTAATTCACAAACCTGCAGAGTTATAAATGACAGCTATCGTCCAAAAATATATTGAAGTAAGGCTGCCAAGAGGACTTGAAAGCGGGGCAGAATTACAGGAAACCGATTTCATGAGGTAGACGGGAATTGCATGTAAAGCATAGGAAAAGAGGCAGAACGTCCACAATGATGCACATGGCCAAAAAGGGCGTATGCGTTTTTTCCAGGAAAAAACGCATACGCCCTTTTTGGCCAACCAAGCAAGCTTGCAAAGGAAATCTGCACTACAATGAAGTCTCACTGCCCCCCGGTCAAAAGGGCCATCTGAAAAAAGTGTAAAATCCAGAAAGGCAGGACAGGCCATGGAGAACTGGGAGCTTTGTTATGCTGATGGGCGGGATGTAAATTGCCAACAGCCACTCTGGAGAAGTGTATGGTGTTTCCTGAAACATCTAAAAAACAAAGCAACAGAGCCTAGGGCACTTCCACTTATGGTCCTATAGCTTAGGGAAATTAAAATCAAAAAGACACAGCCACCCCAAAGTTTGGGACGGCTCTGTTTACAAGAACCTCGTTTACGGTACAAGTTCAATATCACAGAAAGCGAAAAATGGATAAAGAAGTTGTGGTACTTACGTACAATGCAATATCACTCAGCAATGAAATCTATGTCATCAGGCCCGTCGCAGCATAATGAGTGGATTCAGGTACGATGATTCTAAGTGAAATAAGTCACACAGAAAAAGAGACATCATAAGGTATCAGTACTACACGGAATGTAAACTTGGCTACACAGGAACTGAATTACAAAACAGAACAGGGTCTCAAATGTAGAAAACCAACTTACGCTAGCTTAAGGGGAAAGGTGAGTTGGGGTGCTGCATGAAACCAGAGATTGAAATTAGCACAGATACCGTTCCATAAGCCAAATATATAATAGACAAGAGCTACTCCTTGCTCAACGAGGTGGACTCAACACCCCATATTAAACGCCTAAGAATATACCTGACTAGAAATAATCTTAAAACCTACGGATTTATATGTCTCTGAAAGACAATCAAGCGTGTGTACAGCGGCATAAACGCAGCAGTGATAGGATTGGTGAGGTTCGGTGAGCAAATGCAGACCCTTTGAAGTCATATTGCATGGTACCCATTCCATGGGTCTCAACTCTCCAGGTTTAAGGGAATCTTCCTTCAGCTAAAACATGCATGTGGAACACAGAGTATGATCCACCGTGTGATCGGGAAACGTGTTCAAATGTGTCTCAGTTTTCGTCCCCTGGTACTCGGGTGCAAACTCCAGACGCTTTACTAACACTCTCCCCACTTGGAGAGTCAGTGCCTTTAACCTCCTGTTTGGCCCAGTTTGCAATTTCTGCGGAAAATGTACAGGAATAGGGAGAACCAATGAGAGACTAGCTGGGGGTGTCTGGACGGGCAAATTTAACTCTCATTTCCCACCAGGAAGAGGAATTAACCAAAGGCTCAGCGTGCCGTGCCGGAACCACACTAGGGCCTGAAGCAATCCTGCGGTGTTGCGGCCAGCTCACAAGAAAACGAGTTGAAGAAAGGAGCTCAGGGGCACTGTAATTCACAAACCTGCAGAGTTATAAATGACAGCTATCGTCCAAAAATATATTGAAGTAAGGCTGCCAAGAGGACTTGAAAGCGGGGCAGAATTGCAGGAAACCGATTTCAGGAGGTAGACGGGAATTGCATGTAAAGCATAGGAAAAGAGCCAGAACGTCCACAATGATGCACTTGGCCAAAAAGGGCGTATGCGTTTTTTCCTGAATATATTCAGGAAAAAACGCATACGCCCTTTTTGGCCAACCAAGCAAGCTTGCAAAGGAAATCTGCACTACAATGAAGTCTCACTGCCCCCCGGTCAAAAGGGCCATCTGAAAAAAGTGTAAAATCCAGAAAGGCAAGACAGGACATGGAGAATTGGGAGCCTTGTTATGCTGATGGGTGGGATGTAAATTGCCAACAGCCACTCTGGAGAAGTGTATGCTGTTTCCTGAAACATCTAAAAAACAAAGCAACAGAGCCTAGGGCACTTCCACTTATGGTCCTATAGCTTAGGGAAATTAAAATCAAAATGACACAGCCACCCCAAAGTTTGGGACGGCTCTGTTTACAAGAACCTTGTTTACGGTACAAGTTCAATATCACAGAAAGCGAAAAATGGATAAAGAAGTTGTGGTACTTACGTACAATGCAATATCACTCAGCAATGAAATCTATGTCATCAGGCCCGTAGCAGCATAATGAGTGGATTAAGGTACGATGATTGTAAGTGAAATAAGTCACACAGAAAAAGAAACATCATAAGATATCACTACTACACGGAATGTAAACTTGGCTACACAGGAACTGAATTACAAAACAGAACAGGGTCTCAAATGTAGAAAACCAACTTACGCTAGCTTAAGGGGAAAGGTGAGTTGGGGTGCTGCATGAAACCAGAGATTGAAATTAGCACAGATACCGTTCCATAAGCCAAATATGTAATAGACAAGAGCTACTCCTTGCTCAACGAAGTGGACTCAACACCCCATATTAAACGCCTAAGAATATACCTGACAAGAAATAATCTTAAAACCTACGGATTTATATGTCTCCGAAAGACAATCAAGCGTGTGTACAGCGGCATAAACGCAGCAGTGATAGGATTGGTGAGGTTCGGTGAGCAAATGCAGACCCTTTGAAGTCATATTGCATGGTACCCATTCCATGGGTCTCAACTCTCCAAGTTTAAGGGATTCTTCCTTCAGCTAAAACATGCATGTGGAACCCAGAGTATGATCCACCGTGTGATCGGGAAACGTGTTCAAATGTGTCTCAGTTTTCGTCCCCTGGTACTCGGGTGCAAACTCCAGACGCTTTACTAACACTCTCCCCACTTGGAGAGTCAGTGCCTTTAACCTCCTGTTTGGCCCAGTTTGCAATTTCTGCGGAAAATGTACAGGAATAGGGAGAACCAATGAGAGACTAGCTGGGGGTGTCTGGACGGGCAAATTTAACTCTCATTTCCCACCAGGAAGAGGAATTAACCAAAGGCTCAGCGTGCCGTGCCGGAACCACACTAGGGCCTGAAGCAATCCTGCGGTGTTGCAGCCAGCTCACAAGAAAGCGAGTTGATGAAACGAGCTCAGGGGCACTGTAATTCACAAACCTGCAGAGTTATAAATGACAGCTATCGTCCAAAAATATATTGAAGTAAGGCTGCCAAGAGGACTTGAAAGCGGGGCAGAATTGCAGGAAACCGATTTCAGGAGGTAGACGGGAATTGCATGTAAAGCATAGGAAAAGAGGCAGAACGTACACAATGATGCACTTGGCCAAAAAGGGCGTATGCGTTTTTTCCTGAATATATTCAGGAAAAAACGCATACGCCCTTTTTGGCCAACCAAGCAAGCTTGCAAAGGAAATCTGCACTACAATGAAGTCTCACTGCCCCCCGGTCAAAAGGGCCATCTGAAAAAAGTGTAAAATCCAGAAAGGCAGGACAGGCCATGGAGAACTGGGAGCTTTGTTATGCTGATGGGCGGGATGTAAATTGCCAACAGCCAATCTGGAGAAGTGTATGGTGTTTCCTGAAACATCTAAAAAACAAAGCAACAGAGCCTAGGGCACTTCCACTTATGGTCCTATAGCTTAGGGAAATTAAAATCAAAAAGACACAGCCACCCCAAAGTTTGGGACGGCTCTGTTTACAAGAACCTCGTTTATGGTACAAGTTCAATATCACAGAAAGCGAAAAATGGATAAAGAAGTTGTGGTACTTACGTACAATGCAATATCACTCAGCAATGAAATCTATGTCATCAGGCCCGTCGCAGCATAATGAGTGGATTCAGGTACGATGATTCTAAGTGAAATAAGTCACACAGAAAAAGAAACATCATAAGATATCACTACTACACGGAAGGTAAACTTGGCTACACAAGAACTGAATTACAAAACAGAACTGGGTCTCAAATGTAGAAAACCAACTTATGCTTGCTTAAGAGGAAAGGTGAGTTGGGGTGCTGCATGAAACCAGAGATTGAAATTAGCACAGATACCGTTCCATAAGCCAAATATGTAATAGACAAGAGCTACTCCTTGCTCAACAAAGTGGACTCAACACCCCATATTAAACGCTTAAGAATACACCTGACTAGAAATAATCTTAAAAACTACGAATTTATATGTCTCCGAAAGACAATCAAGCGTGTGTACAGCGGCATAAACGCAGCAGTGATAGGATTGGTGAGGTTCGGTGAGCAAATGCAGACCCTTTGAAGTCATATTGCATGGTACCCATTCCATGGGTCTCAACTCTCCAGGTTTAAGGGATTCTTCCTTCAGCTAAAACATGCATGTGGAACCCAGAGTATGATCCACCGTGTGATCGGGAAACGTGTTCAAATGTGTCTCAGTTTTCGTCCCCTGGTACTCGGGTGCAACACTCCAGACGCTTTACTAACACTCTCCCCACTTGGAGAGTCAGTGCCTTTAACCTCCTGTTTGGCCCAGTTTGCAATTTCTGCGGAAAATGTACAGGAATAGGGAGAACCAATGAGAAACTAGCTGGAGGTGTCTGGACGGGCAAATTTAACTCTCATTTCCCACCAGAAAGAGGAATTAACCAAAGGCTCAGCATGCCGTTCCAGAACCACACTAGGGCCTGAAACAATCCTGCGGTGTTGCGGCCAGCTCACAAGAAAGCGAGTTGAAGAAAGGAGCTCAGGGGCACTGTAATTCACAAACCTGCAGAGTTATAAATGACAGCTATCGTCCAAAAATATATTGAAGTAAGGCTGCCAAGACGACTTGAAAGCGGGGCAGAATTGCAGGAAATCGATTTCAGGAGGTACACTGGAATTGCATGTAAAGCATAGAAAAGAGGCAGAACGTCCACAATGATGCACTTGGCCAAAAAGGGCGTATGCGTTTTTTCCTGAATATATTCAGGAAAAAACGCATACGCCCTTTTTGGCCAACCAAGCAAGCTTGCAAAGGAAATCTGCACTACAATGAAGTCTCACTGCCCCCCGGTCAAAAGGGCCATCTGAAAAAAGTGTAAAATCCAGAAAGGCAGGACAGGCCATGGAGAACTGGGAGCCTTGTTGTGCTGATGGGCGGGATGTAAATTGCCAACAGCCACTCTGGAGAAGTGTATGGTGTTTCCTGAAACATCTAAAAAACTAAGCAACAGAGCCTAGGGCACTTCCACTTATGGTCCTATAGCTTAGGGAAATTAAAATCAAAAAGACACGGTCACCCCAAAGGTTGGGACAGCTCTGTTTACAAGAACCTCGTTTACGGTACAAGTTCAATATCACAGAAAGCGAAAAATGGATAAAGAAGTTGTGGTACTTACGTACAATGCAATATCACTCAGCAATGAAATCTATGTCATCAGGCCCGTCGCAGCATAATGAGTGGATTCAGGTACGATGATTCTAAGTGAAATAAGTCACACAGAAAAAGAAACATCATAAGATATCACTACTACACGGAAGGTAAACTTGGCTACACAAGAACTGAATTACAAAACAGAACAGGGTCTCAAATGTAGAAAACCAACTTATGCTTGCTTAAGAGGAAAGGTGAGTTGGGGTGCTGCATGAAACCAGAGATTGAAATTAGCACAGATACCGTTCCATAAGCCAAATATGTAATAGACAAGAGCTACTCCTTGCTCAACGAAGTGGACTCAACACCCCATATTAAACGCCTAAGAATATACCTGACTAGAAATAATCTTAAAACCTACGGATTTATATGTCTCCGAAAGACAATCAAGCGTGTGTACAGCGGCATAAACGCAGCAGTGATAGGATTGGTGAGGTTCGGTGAGCAAATGCAGACCCTTTGAAGTCATATTGCATGGTACCCATTCCATGGGTCTCAACTCTCCAGGTTTAAGGGATTCTTCCTTCAGCTAAAACATGCATGTGGAACCCAGAGTATGATCCACCGTGTGATCGGGAAACGTGTTCAAATGTGTCTCAGTTTTCGTCCCCTGGTACTCGGGTGCAAACTCCAGACGCTTTACTAACACTCTCCCCACTTGGAGAGTCAGTGCCTTTAACCTCCTGTTTGGCCCAGTTTGCAATTTCTGCGGAAAATGTACAGGAATAGGGAGAACCAATGAGAGACTAGCTGGGGGTGTCTGGACGGGCAAATTTAACTCTCATTTCCCACCAGGAAGAGGAATTAACCAAAGGCTCAGCGTGCCATGCCGGAACCACACTAGGGCCTGAAGCAATCCGGCGGTGTTGCGGCCAGCTCACAAGAAAGCGAGTTGAAGAAAGGAGCTCAGGGGCACTGTAATTCACAAACCTGCAGAGTTATAAATGACAGCTATCGTCCAAAAATATATTGAAGTAAGGCTGCCAAGAGGACTTGAAAGCGGGGCAGAATTGCAGGAAACCGATTTCAGGAGGTAGACGGGAATTGCATGTAAAGCATAGGAAAAGAGGCAGAACGTACACAATGATGCACTTGGCCAAAAAGGGCGTATGCGTTTTTTCCTGAATCAGGAAAAAACGCATACGCCCTTTTTGGCCAACCAAGCAAGCTTGCAAAGGAAATCTGCACTACAATGAAGTCTCACTGCCCCCCGGTCAAAAGGGCCATCTGAAAAAAGTGTAAAATCCAGAAAGGCAGGACAGGCCATGGAGAACAGGGAGCTTTGTTATGCTGATGGGCGGGATGTAAATTGCCAACAGCCAATCTGGAGAAGTGTATGGTGTTTCCTGAAACATCTAAAAAACAAAGCAACAGAGCCTAGGGCACTTCCACTTATGGTCCTATAGCTTAGGGAAATTAAAATCAAAAAGACACAGCCACCCCAAAGTTTGGGACGGCTCTGTTTACAAGAACCTCGTTTACGGTACAAGTTCAATATCACAGAAAGCGAAAAATGGATAAAGAAGTTGTGGTACTTACGTACAATGCAATATCACTCAGCAATGAAATCTATGTCATCAGGCCCGTCGCAGCATAATGAGTGGATTCAGGTACGATGATTCTAAGTGAAATAAGTCACACAGAAAAAGAAACATCATAAGATATCACTACTACACGGAAGGTAAACTTGGCTACACAAGAACTGAATTACAAAACAGAACAGGGTCTCAAATGTAGAAAACCAACTTATGCTTGCTTAAGAGGAAAGGTGAGTTGGGGTGCTGCATGAAACCAGAGATTGAAATTAGCACAGATACCGTTCCATAAGCCAAATATGTAATAGACAAGAGCTACTCCTTGCTCAACGAAGTGGACTCAACACCCCATATTAAACGCTTAAGAATACACCTGACTAGAAATAATCTTAAAAACTACGAATTTATATGTCTCCGAAAGACAATCAAGCATGTGTACAGCGGCATAAACGCAGCAGTGATAGGATTGGTGAGGTTCGGTGAGCAAATGCAGACCCTTTGAAGTCATATTGCATGGTACCCATTCCATGGGTCTCAACTCTCCAGGTTTAAGGGATTCTTCCTTCAGCTAAAACATGCATGTGGAACCCAGAGTATGATCCACCATGTGATCGGGAAACGTGTTCAAATGTGTCTCAGTTTTCGTCCCCTGGTACTCGGGTGCAAACTCCAGACGCTTTACTAACACTCTCCCCACTTGGAGAGTCAGTGCCTTTAACCTCCTGTTTGGCCCAGTTTGCAATTTCTGCGGAAAATGTACAGGAATAGGGAGAACCAATGAGAGACTAGCTGGGGGTGTCTGGACGGGCAAATTTAACTCTCATTTCCCACCAGGAAGAGGAATTAATCAAAGGCTCAGCGTGCCGTGCCGGAACCACACTAGGGCCTGAAGCAATCCTGTGGTGTTGCGGCCAGCTCACAAGAAAGCGAGTTGAAGAAAGGAGCTCAAAGGCACTGTAATTCACAAACCTGCAGAGTTATAAATGACAGCTATCGTCCAAAAATATATTGAAGTAAGGCTGCCAAGAGGACTTGAAAGCGGGGCAGAATTGCAGGAAACCGATTTCAGGAGGTAGACGGGAATTGCATGTAAAGCATAGGAAAAGAGGCAGAACGTCCACAATGATGCACTTGGCCAAAAAGGGCGTATGCGTTTCTTCCAGGAAAAAACGCATACGGCCTTTTTGGCCAATCAAGCAAGCTTGCAAAGGAAATCTGCACTACAATGAAGTCTCGCTGCCCCCCGGTCAAAAGGGCCATATGAAAAAAGTGTAAAATCCAGAAAGGCAGGACAGGCCATGGAGAACTGGGAGCCTTGTTATGCTGATGGGCGGGATGTAAATTGCCAACAGCCACTCTGGAGAAGTGTATGGTGTTTCCTGAAACATCTAAAAAACTAAGCAACAGAGCCTAGGGCACTTCCACTTATGGTCCTATAGCTTAGGGAAATGAAATTCAAACAGACACAGCCACCCCAAAGTTTGGGACGGCTCTGTTTACAAGAACCTCGTTTACGGTACAAGTTCAATATCACAGAAAGCGAAAAATGGATAAAGAAGTTGTGGTACTTACGTACAATGCAATATCACTCAGCAATGAAATCTATGTCATCAGGCCCGTAGCAGCATAATGAGTGGATTCAGGTATGATGATTCTAAGTGAAATAAGTCACACAGAAAAAGAAACACCATAAGATATCACTACTACACGGAAGGTAAACTTGGCTACACAAGAACTGAATTACAAAACAGAACAGGGTCTCAAATGTAGAAAACCAACTCATGCTTGCTTAAGAGGAAAGGTGAGTTGGGGTGCTGCATGAAACCAGAGATTGAAATTAGCACAGATACCGTACCATAAGCCAAATATGTAATAGACAAGAGCTACTCCTTGCTCAACGAAGTGGACTCAACACCCCATATTAAACGCTTAAGAATACACCTGACTAGAAATAATCTTAAAAACTACGAATTTATATGTCTCCGAAAGACAATCAAGCGTGTGTACAGCGGCATAAACGCAGCAGTGATAGGATTGGTGAGGTTCGGTGAGCAAATGCAGACCCTTTGAAGTCATATTGCATGGTACCCATTCCATGGGTCTCAACTCTCCAGGTTTAAGGGATTCTTCCTTCAGCTAAAACATGCATGTGGAACCCAGAGTATGATCCACCGTGTGATCGGGAAACGTGTTCAAATGTGTCTCAGTTTTCGTCCCCTGGTACTCGGGTGCAACACTCCAGACGCTTTACTAACACTCTCCCCACTTGGAGAGTCAGTGCCTTTAACCTCCTGTATGGCCCAGTTTGCAATTTCTGCGGAAAATGTACAGGAATAGGGAGAACCAATGAGAAACTAGCTGGAGGTGTCTGGACGGGCAAATTTAACTCTCATTTCCCACCAGAAAGAGGAATTAACCAAAGGCTCAGCATGCCGTTCCAGAACCACACTAGGGCCTGAAGCAATCCTGCGGTGTTGCGGCCAGCTCACAAGAAAGCGAGTTGAAGAAAGGAGCTCAGGGGCACTGTAATTCACAAACCTGCAGAGTTATAAATGACAGCTATCGTCCAAAAATATATTGAAGTAAGGCTGCCAAGAGGACTTGAAAGCGGGGCAGAATTGCAGGAAATCGATTTCAGGAGGTACACTGGAATTGCATGTAAAGCATAGAAAAGAGGCAGAACGTCCACAATGATGCACTTGGCCAAAAAGGGCGTATGCGTTTTTTCCTGAATATATTCAGGAAAAAACGCATACGCCCATTTTGGCCAACCAAGCAAGCTTGCAAAGGAAATCTGCACTACAATGAAGTCTCACTGCCTCCCGGTCAAAAGGGCCATCTGAAAAAAGTGTAAAATCCAGAAAGGCAGGACAGGCCATGGAGAACTGGGAGCCTTGTTATGCTGATGGGCGGGATGTAAATTGCCAACAGCCACTCTGGAGAAGTGTATGGTGTTTCCTGAAACATCTAAAAAACAAAGCAACAGAGCCTAGGGCACTTCCACTTATGGTCCTATAGCTTAGGGAAATTAAAATAAAAAAGACACGGTCACCCCAAAGTTTGGGACAGCTCTGTTTACAAGAACCTCGTTTACGGTACAAGTTCAATATCACAGAAAGCGAAAAATGGATAAAGAAGTTGTGGTACTTACGTACAATGCAATATCACTCAGCAATGAAATCTATGTCATCAGGCCCATAGCATCATAATGAGTGGATGCAGGTATGATGAGTCTAAGTGAAATAAGTCACACAGAAAAAGAAACATCATAAGATATCACTACTACACGGAATGTAAACTTGGCTACACAGGAACTGAATTACAAAACAGAACAGGGTCTCAAATGTAGAAAACCAACTTATGCTTGCTAAAGGGGAAAGGTGAGTTGGGGTGCAGCATGAAACCAGAGATTGAAATTAGCACAGATACCGTGCCATAAGCCAAATATGTAATAGACAAGAGCTACTCCTTGCTAAACGAAGTGTACTCAACACCCCATATTAAACGCCTAAGAATACACCTGACTAGTAAGAATCTTAAAACCTGTGGATTTATATGTCTCCGAAAGAGAATCAACCGTGTGTACGGCGGCATAAACGCAGCAGTGATAGGATTGGTGAGGTTCGGTGAGCAAATGCAGACCCTTTGAAGTCATATTGCATGGTACCCATTCCATGGGTCTCAACTCTCCAGGTTTAAGGGATTCTTCCTTCAGCTAAAACATGCATGTGGAACCCAGAGTATGATCCACCGTGTGATTGGGAAACGTGTTCAAATGTGTCTCAGTTTTCGTCCCCTGGTACTCGAGTGCAACATTCAAGACGCTTTACTAACACTCTCCCCACTTGGAGAGTCAGTGCCTTTAAACTCCTGTTTGGCCCAGTTTGCAATTTCTGCGGAAAATGTACAGGAATAGGGAGAACCAATGAGAGACTAGCTGGAGGTGTCTGGACGGGCAAATTTAACTCTCATTTCCCACCAGGAAGAGAAATTAACCAAAGGTTCAGCATGCCATGCCGGAACCACACTAGGGCCTGAAGCAATCCTGCGGTGTTGTGGCCAGCTCACAAGAAAGCGAGTTGAAGAAAGGAGCTCAGGGGCACTGTAATTCACAAACCTGCAGAGTTATAAATGACAGCTATCGTCCAAAAATATATTGAAGTAAGGCTGCCAAGAGGACTTGAAAGCGGGGCAGAATTACAGGAAACCGATTTCAGGAGGTAGACGGGAATTGCATGTAAAGCATAGGAAAAGAGGCAGAACGTCCACAATGATGCACTTGGCCAAAAAGGGCGTATGCGTTTTTTCCTGAATATATTCAGGAAAAAACGCATACGCCCTTTTTGGCCAACCAAGCAAGCTTGCAAAGGAAATCTGCACTACAATGAAGTCTCACTGCCCCCCCGGTCAAAAGGGCCATCTGAAAAAAGTGTAAAATCCCGAAAGGCAAGACAGGACATGGAGAATTGGGAGCCTTGTTATGCTGATGGGCGGGATGTAAATTGCCAACAGCCACTCTGGAGAAGTGTATGCTGTTTCCTGAAACATCTAAAAAACAAAGCAACAGAGCCTAGGGCACTTCCACTTATGGTCCTATAGCTTAGGGAAATTAAAATCAAAAAGACACAGCCACCCCAAAGTTTGGGCCGGCTCTGTTTACAAGAACCTTGTTTACGGTACAAGTTCAATATCACAGAAAGCGAAAAATGGATAAAGAAGTTGTGGTACTTACGTACAATGCAATATCACTCAGCAATGAAATCTATGTCATCAGGCCCGTAGCAGCATAATGAGTGGATTAAGGTACGATGATTGTAAGTGAAATAAGTCACACAGAAAAAGAAACATCATAAGATATCACTACTACACGGAATATAAACTTGGGTACACAGGAACTGAATTACAAAACAGAACAGGGTCTCAAATGTAGAAAACCAACTTACGCTAGCTTAAGGGGAAAGGTGAGTTGGGGTGCTGCATGAAACCAGAGATTGAAATTAGCACAGATACCGTTCCATAAGCCAAATATGTAATAGACAAGAGCTACTCCTTGCTCAACGAAGTGGACTCAACACCCCATATTAAACGCCTAAGAATATACCTGACTAGAAATAATCTTAAAACCTACGGATTTATATGTCTCCGAAAGACAATCAAGCGTGTGTACAGCGGCATAAACGCAGCAGTGATAGGATTGGTGAGGTTCGGTGAGCAAATGCAGACCCTTTGAAGTCATATTGCATGGTACCCATTCCATGGGTCTCAACTCTCCAGGTTTAAGGGATTCTTCCTTCAGCTAAAACATGCATGTGGAACCCAGAGTATGATCCACCGTGTGATCGGGAAACGTGTTCAAATGTGTCTCAGTTTTCGTCCCCTGGTACTCGGGTGCAAACTCCAGACGCTTTACTAACACTCTCCCCACTTGGAGAGTCAGTGCCTTTAACCTCCTGTTTGGCCCAGTTTGCAATTTCTGCGGAAAATGTACAGGAATAGGGAGAACCAATGAGAGACTAGCTGGGGGTGTCTGGACGGGCAAATTTAACTCTCATTTCCCACCAGGAAGAGGAATTAACCAAAGGCTCAGCGTGCCGTGCCGGAACCACAGTAGGGCCTGAAGCAATCCTGCGGTGTTGCGGCCAGCTCACAAGAAAGCGAGTTGAAGAAAGGAGCTCAAGGGCACTGTAATTCACAAACCTGCAGAGTTATAAATGACAGCTATCGTCCAAAAATATATTGAAGTAAGGCTGCCAAGAGGACTTGAAAGCGGGGCAGAATTGCAGGAAACCGATTTCAGGAGGTAGACGGGAATTGCATGTAAAGCATAGGAAAAGAGGCAGAACGTACACAATGATGCACTTGGCCAAAAAGGGCGTATGCGTTTTTTCCTGAATATATTCAGGAAAAAACGCATACGCCCTTTTTGGCCAACCAAGCAAGCTTGCAAAGGAAATCTGCACTACAATGAAGTCTCACTGCCCCCCGGTCAAAAGGGCCATCTGAAAAAAGTGTAAAATCCAGAAAGGCAGGACAGGCCATGGAGAACTGGGAGCTTTGTTATGCTGATGGGTGGGATGTAAATTGCCAACAGCCACTCTGGAGAAGTGTATGCTGTTTCCTGAAACATCTAAAAAACAAAGCAACAGAGCCTAGGGCACTTCCACTTATGGTCCTATAGCTTAGGGAAATTAAAATCAAAAAGACACAGCCACCCCAAAGTTTGGGACGGCTCTGTTTACAAGAACCTCGTTTACGGTACAAGTTCAATATCACAGAAAGCGAAAAATGGATAAAGAAGTTGTGGTACTTACGTACAATGCAATATCACTCAGCAATGAAATCTATGTCATCAGGCCCGTAGCAGCATAATGAGTGGATTAAGGTACGATGATTGTAAGTGAAATAAGTCACACAGAAAAAGAAACATCATAAGATATCACTACTACACGGAATGTAAACTTGGCTACACAGGAACTGACTTACAAAACAGAACAGGGTCTCAAATGTAGAAAACCAACTTACGCTAGCTTAAGGGGAAAGGTGACTTGGGGTGCTGCATGAAACCAGAGATTGAAATTAGCACAGATACCGTTCCATAAGCCAAATATGTAATAGACAAGAGCTACTCCTTGCTCAACGAAGTGGACTCAACACCCCATATTAAACGCCTAAGAATATACCTGACTAGAAATAATCTTAAAACCTACGGATTTATATGTCTCCGAAAGACAATCAAGCGTGTGTACAGCGGCATAAACGCAGCAGTGATAGGATTGGTGAGGTTCGGTGAGCAAATGCAGACCCTTTGAAGTCATATTGCATGGTACCCATTCCATGGGTCTCAACTCTCCAGGTTTAAGGGATTCTTCCTTCAGCTAAAACATGCATGTGGAACCCAGAGTATGATCCACCGTGTGATCGGGAAACGTGTTCAAATGTGTCTCAGTTTTCGTCCCCTGGTACTCGGGTGCAAACTCCAGACGCTTTACTAACACTCTCCCCACTTGGAGAGTCAGTGCCTTTAACCTCCTGTTTGGCCCAGTTTGCAATTTCTGCGGAAAATGTACAGGAATAGGGAGAACCAATGAGAGACTAGCTGGGGGTGTCTGGACGGGCAAATTTAACTCTCATTTCCCACCAGGAAGAGGAATTAACCAAAGGCTCAGCGTGCCGTGCCGGAACCACACTAGGGCCTGAAGCAATCCTGCGGTGTTGCGGCCAGCTCACAAGAAAGCGAGTTGAAGAAAGGAGCTCAGGGGCACTGTAATTCACAAACCTGCAGAGTTATAAATGACAGCTATCGTCCAAAAATATATTGAAGTAAGGCTGCCAAGAGGACTTGAAAGCGAGGCAGAATTGCAGGAAACCGATTTCAGGAGGTAGACGGGAATTGCATGTAAAGCATAGGAAAAGAGGCAGAACGTACACAATGATGCACTTGGCCAAAAAGGGCGTATGCGTTTTTTCCTGAATCAGGAAAAAACGCATACGCCCTTTTTGGCCAACCAAGCAAGCTTGCAAAGGAAATCTGCACTACAATGAAGTCTCACTGCCCCCCGGTCAAAAGGGCCATCTGAAAAAAGTGTAAAATCCAGAAAGGCAGGACAGGCCATGGAGAACAGGGAGCTTTGTTATGCTGATGGGCGGGATGTAAATTGCCAACAGCCAATCTGGAGAAGTGTATGGTGTTTCCTGAAACATCTAAAAAACAAAGCAACAGAGCCTAGGGCACTTCCACTTATGGTCCTATAGCTTAGGGAAATTAAAATCAAAAAGACACAGCCACCCCAAAGTTTGGGACGGCTCTGTTTACAAGAACCTCGTTTACGGTACAAGTTCAATATCACAGAAAGCGAAAAATGGATAAAGAAGTTGTGGTACTTACGTACAATGCAATATCACTCAGCAATGAAATCTATGTCATCAGGCCCGTCGCAGCATAATGAGTGGATTCAGGTACGATGATTCTAAGTGAAATAAGTCACACAGAAAAAGAAACATCATAAGATATCACTACTACACGGAAGGTAAACTTGGCTACACAAGAACTGAATTACAAAACAGAACAGGGTCTCAAATGTAGAAAACCAACTTATGCTTGCTTAAGAGGAAAGGTGAGTTGGGGTGCTGCATGAAACCAGAGATTGAAATTAGCACAGATACCGTTCCATAAGCCAAATATGTAATAGACAAGAGCTACTCCTTGCTCAACGAAGTGGACTCAACACCCCATATTAAACGCTTAAGAATACACCTGACTAGAAATAATCTTAAAAACTACGAATTTATATGTCTCCGAAAGACAATCAAGCATGTGTACAGCGGCATAAACGCAGCAGTGATAGGATTGGTGAGGTTCGGTGAGCAAATGCAGACCCTTTGAAGTCATATTGCATGGTACCCATTCCATGGGTCTCAACTCTCCAGGTTTAAGGGATTCTTCCTTCAGCTAAAACATGCATGTGGAACCCAGAGTATGATCCACCATGTGATCGGGAAACGTGTTCAAATGTGTCTCAGTTTTCGTCCCCTGGTACTCGGGTGCAAACTCCAGACGCTTTAGTAACACTCTCCCCACTTGGAGAGTCAGTGCCTTTAACCTCCTGTTTGGCCCAGTTTGCAATTTCTGCGGAAAATGTACAGGAATAGGGAGAACCAATGAGAGACTAGCTGGGGGTGTCTGGACGGGCAAATTTAACTCTCATTTCCCACCAGGAAGAGGAATTAATCAAAGGCTCAGCGTGCCGTGCCGGAACCACACTAGGGCCTGAAGCAATCCTGCGGTGTTGCGGCCAGCTCACAAGAAAGCGAGTTGAAGAAAGGAGCTCAACGGCACTGTAATTCACAAACCTGCAGAGTTATAAATGACAGCTATCGTCCAAAAATATATTGAAGTAAGGCTGCCAAGAGGACTTGAAAGCGGGGCAGAATTGCAGGAAACCGATTTCAGGAGGTAGACGGGAATTGCATGTAAAGCATAGGAAAAGAG
The DNA here is from genome assembly GCF_964270905.1 of Leucopleurus acutus. Lineage (NCBI taxonomy): Eukaryota > Metazoa > Chordata > Mammalia > Artiodactyla > Delphinidae > Leucopleurus > Leucopleurus acutus. Next base: position 120,215,124 of record NC_139142.1, on the reverse strand, counting down.
GCAGAACGTCCACAATGATGCACTTGGCCAAAAAGGGCGTATGCGTTTCTTCCAGGAAAAAACGCATACGGCCTTTTTGGCCAATCAAGCAAGCTTGCAAAGGAAATCTGCACTACAATGAAGTCTCGCTGCCCCCCGGTCAAAAGGGCCATATGAAAAAAGTGTAAAATCCAGAAAGGCAGGACAGGCCATGGAGAACTGGGAGCCTTGTTATGCTGATGGGCGGGATGTAAATTGCCAACAGCCACTCTGGAGAAGTGTATGGTGTTTCCTGAAACATCTAAAAAACTAAGCAACAGAGCCTAGGGCACTTCCACTTATGGTCCTATAGCTTAGGGAAATGAAATTCAAACAGACACAGCCACCCCAAAGTTTGGGACGGCTCTGTTTACAAGAACCTCGTTTACGGTACAAGATCAATATCACAGAAAGCGAAAAATGGATAAAGAAGTTGTGGTACTTACGTACAATGCAATATCACTCAGCAATGAAATCTATGTCATCAGGCCCGTAGCAGCATAATGAGTGGATTCAGGTATGATGATTCTAAGTGAAATAAGTCACACAGAAAAAGAAACACCATAAGATATCACTACTACACGGAAGGTAAACTTGGCTACACAAGAACTGAATTACAAAACAGAACAGGGTCTCAAATGTAGAAAACCAACTTATGCTTGCTTAAGAGGAAAGGTGAGTTGGGGTGCTGCATGAAACCAGAGATTGAAATTAGCACAGATACCGTACCATAAGCCAAATATGTAATAGACAAGAGCTACTCCTTGCTCAACGAAGTGGACTCAACACCCCATATTAAACGCTTAAGAATACACCTGACTAGAAATAATCTTAAAAACTACGAATTTATATGTCTCCGAAAGACAATCAAGCGTGTGTACAGCGGCATAAACGCAGCAGTGATAGGATTGGTGAGGTTCGGTGAGCAAATGCAGACCCTTTGAAGTCATATTGCATGGTACCCATTCCATGGGTCTCAACTCTCCAGGTTTAAGGGATTCTTCCTTCAGCTAAAACATGCATGTGGAACCCAGAGTATGATCCACCGTGTGATCGGGAAACGTGTTCAAATGTGTCTCAGTTTTCGTCCCCTGGTACTCGGGTGCAACACTCCAGACGCTTTACTAACACTCTCCCCACTTGGAGAGTCAGTGCCTTTAACCTCCTGTATGGCCCAGTTTGCAATTTCTGCGGAAAATGTACAGGAATAGGGAGAACCAATGAGAAACTAGCTGGAGGTGTCTGGACGGGCAAATTTAACTCTCATTTCCCACCAGAAAGAGGAATTAACCAAAGGCTCAGCATGCCGTTCCAGAACCACACTAGGGCCTGAAGCAATCCTGCGGTGTTGCGGCCAGCTCACAAGAAAGCGAGTTGAAGAAAGGAGCTCAGGGGCACTGTAATTCACAAACCTGCAGAGTTATAAATGACAGCTATCGTCCAAAAATATATTGAAGTAAGGCTGCCAAGAGGACTTGAAAGCGGGGCAGAATTGCAGGAAATCGATTTCAGGAGGTACACTGGAATTGCATGTAAAGCATAGAAAAGAGGCAGAACGTCCACAATGATGCACTTGGCCAAAAAGGGCGTATGCGTTTTTTCCTGAATATATTCAGGAAAAAACGCATACGCCCATTTTGGCCAACCAAGCAAGCTTGCAAAGGAAATCTGCACTACAATGAAGTCTCACTGCCTCCCGGTCAAAAGGGCCATCTGAAAAAAGTGTAAAATCCAGAAAGGCAGGACAGGCCATGGAGAACTGGGAGCCTTGTTATGCTGATGGGCGGGATGTAAATTGCCAACAGCCACTCTGGAGAAGTGTATGGTGTTTCCTGAAACATCTAAAAAACAAAGCAACAGAGCCTAGGGCACTTCCACTTATGGTCCTATAGCTTAGGGAAATTAAAATAAAAAAGACACGGTCACCCCAAAGTTTGGGACAGCTCTGTTTACAAGAACCTCGTTTACGGTACAAGTTCAATATCACAGAAAGCGAAAAATGGATAAAGAAGTTGTGGTACTTACGTACAATGCAATATCACTCAGCAATGAAATCTATGTCATCAGGCCCATAGCATCATAATGAGTGGATGCAGGTATGATGAGTCTAAGTGAAATAAGTCACACAGAAAAAGAAACATCATAAGATATCACTACTACACGGAATGTAAACTTGGCTACACAGGAACTGAATTACAAAACAGAACAGTGTCTCAAATGTAGAAAACCAACTTATGCTTGCTAAAGGGGAAAGGTGAGTTGGGGTGCAGCATGAAACCAGAGATTGAAATTAGCACAGATACCGTGCCATAAGCCAAATATGTAATAGACAAGAGCTACTCCTTGCTAAACGAAGTGTACTCAACACCCCATATTAAACGCCTAAGAATACACCTGACTAGTAAGAATCTTAAAACCTGTGGATTTATATGTCTCCGAAAGAGAATCAACCGTGTGTACGGCGGCATAAACGCAGCAGTGATAGGATTGGTGAGGTTCGGTGAGCAAATGCAGACCCTTTGAAGTCATATTGCATGGTACCCATTCCATGGGTCTCAACTCTCCAGGTTTAAGGGATTCTTCCTTCAGCTAAAACATGCATGTGGAACCCAGAGTATGATCCACCGTGTGATTGGGAAACGTGTTCAAATGTGTCTCAGTTTTCGTCCCCTGGTACTCGAGTGCAACATTCAAGACGCTTTACTAACACTCTCCCCACTTGGAGAGTCAGTGCCTTTAAACTCCTGTTTGGCCCAGTTTGCAATTTCTGCGGAAAATGTACAGGAATAGGGAGAACCAATGAGAGACTAGCTGGAGGTGTCTGGACGGGCAAATTTAACTCTCATTTCCCACCAGGAAGAGAAATTAACCAAAGGTTCAGCATGCCATGCCGGAACCACACTAGGGCCTGAAGCAATCCTGCGGTGTTGTGGCCAGCTCACAAGAAAGCGAGTTGAAGAAAGGAGCTCAGGGGCACTGTAATTCACAAACCTGCAGAGTTATAAATGACAGCTATCGTCCAAAAATATATTGAAGTAAGGCTGCCAAGAGGACTTGAAAGCGGGGCAGAATTACAGGAAACCGATTTCAGGAGGTAGACGGGAATTGCATGTAAAGCATAGGAAAAGAGGCAGAACGTCCACAATGATGCACTTGGCCAAAAAGGGCGTATGCGTTTTTTCCTGAATATATTCAGGAAAAAACGCATACGCCCTTTTTGGCCAACCAAGCAAGCTTGCAAAGGAAATCTGCACTACAATGAAGTCTCACTGCCCCCCCGGTCAAAAGGGCCATCTGAAAAAAGTGTAAAATCCCGAAAGGCAAGACAGGACATGGAGAATTGGGAGCCTTGTTATGCTGATGGGCGGGATGTAAATTGCCAACAGCCACTCTGGAGAAGTGTATGGTGTTTCCTGAAACATCTAAAAAACAAAGCAACAGAGCCTAGGGCACTTCCACTTATGGTCCTATAGCTTAGGGAAATTAAAATCCAAAAGACACAGCCACCCCAAAGTTTGGGACGGCTCTGTTTACAAGAACCTTGTTTACGGTACAAGTTCAATATCACAGAAAGCGAAAAATGGATAAAGAAGTTGTGGTACTTACGTACAATGCAATATCACTCAGCAATGAAATCTATGTCATCAGGCCCGTCGCAGCATAATGAGTGGATTAAGGTACGATGATTGTAAGTGAAATAAGTCACACAGAAAAAGAAACATCATAAGATATCACTACTACACGGAATATAAACTTGGGTACACAGGAACTGAATTACAAAACAGAACAGGGTCTCAAATGTAGAAAACCAACTTACGCTAGCTTAAGGGGAAAGGTGAGTTGGGGTGCTGCATGAAACCAGAGATTGAAATTAGCACAGATACCGTTCCATAAGCCAAATATGTAATAGACAAGAGCTACTCCTTGCTCAACGAAGTGGACTCAACACCCCATATTAAACGCCTAAGAATATACCTGACTAGAAATAATCTTAAAACCTACGGATTTATATGTCTCCGAAAGACAATCAAGCGTGTGTACAGCGGCATAAACGCAGCAGTGATAGGATTGGTGAGGTTCGGTGAGCAAATGCAGACCCTTTGAAGTCATATTGCATGGTACCCATTCCATGGGTCTCAACTCTCCAGGTTTAAGGGATTCTTCCTTCAGCTAAAACATGCATGTGGAACCCAGAGTATGATCCACCGTGTGATCGGGAAACGTGTTCAAATGTGTCTCAGTTTTCGTCCCCTGGTACTCGGGTGCAAACTCCAGACGCTTTACTAACACTCTCCCCACTTGGAGAGTCAGTGCCTTTAACCTCCTGTTTGGCCCAGTTTGCAATTTCTGCGGAAAATGTACAGGAATAGGGAGAACCAATGAGAGACTAGCTGGGGGTGTCTGGACGGGCAAATTTAACTCTCATTTCCCACCAGGAAGAGGAATTAACCAAAGGCTCAGCGTGCCGTGCCGGAACCACAGTAGGGCCTGAAGCAATCCTGCGGTGTTGCGGCCAGCTCACAAGAAAGCGAGTTGAAGAAAGGAGCTCAAGGGCACTGTAATTCACAAACCTGCAGAGTTATAAATGACAGCTATCGTCCAAAAATATATTGAAGTAAGGCTGCCAAGAGGACTTGAAAGCGGGGCAGAATTGCAGGAAACCGATTTCAGGAGGTAGACGGGAATTGCATGTAAAGCATAGGAAAAGAGGCAGAACGTACACAATGATGCGCTTGGCCAAAAAGGGCGTATGCGTTTTTTCCTGAATATATTCAGGAAAAAACGCATACGCCCTTTTTGGCCAACCAAGCAAGCTTGCAAAGGAAATCTGCACTACAATGAAGTCTCACTGCCCCCCGGTCAAAAGGGCCATCTGAAAAAAGTGTAAAATCCAGAAAGGCAGGACAGGCCATGGAGAACTGGGAGCTTTGTTATGCTGATGGGTGGGATGTAAATTGCCAACAGCCAATCTGGAGAAGTGTATGGTGTTTCCTGAAACATCTAAAAAACAAAGCAACAGAGCCTAGGGCACTTCCACTTATGGTCCTATAGCTTAGGGAAATTAAAATCAAAAAGACACAGACACCCCAAAGTTTGGGACGGCTCTGTTTACAAGAACCTCGTTTACGGTACAAGTTCAATATCACAGAAAGCGAAAAATGGATAAAGAAGTTGTGGTACTTACGTACAATGCAATATCACTCAGCAATGAAATCTATGTCATCAGGCCCGTCGCAGCATAATGAGTGGATTCAGGTACGATGATTCTAAGTGAAATAAGTCACACAGAAAAAGAAACATCATAAGATATCACTACTACACGGAAGGTAAACTTGGCTACACAAGAACTGAATTACAAAACAGAACAGGGTCTCAAATGTAGAAAACCAACTTATGCTTGCTTAAGAGGAAAGGTGAGTTGGGGTGCTGCATGAAACCAGAGATTGAAATTAGCACAGATACCGTTCCATAAGCCAAATATGTAATAGACAAGAGCTACTCCTTGCTCAACGAAGTGGACTCAACACCCCATATTAAACGCTTAAGAATACACCTGACTAGAAATAATCTTAAAAACTGCGAATTTATATGTCTCCGAAAGACAATCAAGCGTGTGTACAGCGGCATAAACGCAGCAGTGATAGGATTGGTGAGGTTCGGTGAGCAAATGCAGACCCTTTGAAGTCATATTGCATGGTACCCATTCCATGGGTCTCAACTCTCCAGGTTTAAGGGATTCTTCCTTCAGCTAAAACATGCATGTGGAACACAGAGTATGATCCACCGTGTGATCGGGAAACGTGTTCAAATGTGTCTCAGTTTTCGTCCCCTGGTACTCGGGTGCAACATTCAAGACGCTTTACTAACACTCTCCCCACTTGGAGAGTCAGTGCCTTTAAACTCCTGTTTGGCCCAGCTTGCAATTTCTGCGGAAAATGTACAGGAATAGGGAGAACCAATGAGAGACTAGCTGGGGGTGTCTGGACGGGCAAATTTAACTCTCATTTCCCACCAGGAAGAGGAATTAACCAAAGGCTCAGCGTGCCGTGCCGGAACCACACTAGGGCCTGAAGCAATCCTGCGGTGTTGCGGCCAGCTCACAAGAAAGCGAGTTGAAGAAAGGAGCTCAGGGGCACTGTAATTCACAAACCTGCAGAGTTATAAATGACAGCTATCGTCCAAAAATATATTGAAGTAAGGCTGCCAAGAGGACTTGAAAGCGGGGCAGAATTGCAGGAAACCGATTTCAGGAGGTAGACGGGAATTGCATGTAAAGCATAGGCAAAGAGGCAGAACGTCCACAATGATGCACTTGGCCAAAAAGGGCGTATGCGTTTTTTCCTGAATATATTCAGGAAAAAACGCATACGCCCTTTTTGGCCAACCAAGCAAGCTTGCAAAGGAAATCTGCACTACAATGAAGTCTCACTGCCCCCCTGTCAAAAGGGCCATCTGAAAAAAGTGTAAAATCCAGAAAGGCAGGACAGGCCATGGAGAACTGGGAGCCTTGTTATGCTGATGGGCGGGATGTAAATTACCAGCAGCCACTCTGGAGAAGTGTATGGTGTTTCCTGAAACATCCAAAAAACAAAGCAACAGAGCCTAGGGCAATTCCACTTATGGTCCTATAGCTTAGGGAAATTAAAATCAAAAAGGCACAGCCACCCCAAAGTTTGGGACGGCTCTGTTTACAAGAACCTTGTTCACAGTACAAGTTCAATATCACAGAAAGCGAAAAATGGATAAAGAAGTTGTGGTACTTACGTACAATGCAATATCACTCAGCAATGAAATCTATGTCATCAGGCCCGTAGCAGCATAATGAGTGGATTCAGGTACGATGATTCTAAGTGAAATAAGTCACACAGAAAAAGAAACATCATAAGATATCACTACTACACGGAATGTAAACTTGGCTACACAGGAACTGAATTACAAAACAGAACAGGGTGTCAAATGTAGAAAACCAACTTATGCTTGCTTCAGTGGAAAGGTGAGTTGGGGTGCTGCATAAAACCAGAGATTGAAATTAGCACAGATACCGTTACATAAGCCAAATATGTAATAGACAAGAGCTACTCCTTGCTCAACGAAGTGGACTCAACAACTCATATTAAACGCCTAAGAATATACCTGAGTAGTAAGAATCTTAAAACCTATGGATTTATATGTCTCCGAAAGAGAATGAAGCGTGTGTACAGCGGCATAAACGCAGCAGTGATAGGATTGGTGAGGTTCAGTGAGCAAATGCAGACCCTTTGAAGTCATATTGCATGGTACCCATTCCATGGGTCTCAACTCTCCATGTTTAAGGGATTCTTCCTTCAGCTAAAACATGCATGTGGAACCCAGAGTATGATCCACCGTGTGATCGGAAAACGTGTTCAAATGTGTCTCAGTTTACGTCCCCTGGTACTCGGGTGCAACATTCCAGACGCTTTACTAACACTCTCCCCACTTGGAGAGTCAGTGCCTTTAACCTCCTGTTTGGCCCAGTTTGCAATTTCTGCGGAAAATGTACAGGAATAGGGAGAACCAATGAGAGACTAGCTGGGGGTGTCTGGACGGGCAAATTTAACTCTCATTTCCCACCAGGAAGAGGAATTAACCAAAGGCTCAGCATGCCGTGCCGGAAACAAACTAGGGCCTGAAGCAATCCTGCGGTGTTGCGGCCAGCTCACAAGAAAGCGAGTTGAAGAAAGGAGCTCAGGGGCACTGTAATTCACAAACCTGCAGAGTTATAAATGACAGCTATCTTCCAAAAATATATTGAAGTAAGGCTGCCAAGAGGAGTTGAAAGCGGGGCAGAATTGCAGGAAACCGATTTCAGGAGGTAGACTGGAATTGCATTTAAAGCATAGGAAAGGAGGCAGAACGTCCACAATGATGCACTTGGCCAAAAAGGGCGTATGCGTTTTTTCCTGAATATATTCAGGAAAAAACGCATACGCCCTTTTTGGCCAACCAAGCAAGCTTGCAAAGGAAATCTGCACTACAGTGAAGTCTCACTGCCCCCCGGTCAAAAGGGCCATCTGAAAAAAGTGTAAAATCCAGAAAGGCAGGACAGGCCATGGAGAACTGGGAGCCTTGTTATGCTGATGGGCGGGACGTAAATTGCCAGCAGCCACTCTGGAGAAGTGTATGGTGTTTCCTAAAACATCCAAAAAACAAAGCAACAGAGCCTAGGGCACTTCCACTTATGGTCCTATAGCTTAGGGAAATTAAAATCAAAAAGACACAGCCACCCCAAAGTTTGGGACGGCTCTGTTTACAGGAACCTTGTTCACCATACAAGTTCAATATCACAGAAAGCGAAAAATGGATAAAGAAGTTGTGGTACATACGTACAATGCAATATCACTCAGCAATGAAATCTATTTCATAAGGCCCATAGCAGCATAATGAGTGGATTCAGGTACGATGATTCTAAGTGAAATAAGTCACACAGGGCTTATCTGGTGGCGCAGTGGTTGAGAGTCCGCCTGCCGATGCAGAGGACATGGGTTCGTGCCCCGCTCCGTGAAGATCCCACATGCCGCGGAGCGGCTGGGCCTGTGAGCCATGGCTGCTGAGCCTGCGCGTCCGGAGCCTGTGCTCCGCAATGGGAAAGACCACAACAGTGAGAGGCCCACGTACCCCAAAAAAAAAAAAAATAAAAAAATAAAAAAAATAAAAAAATAAGTCACACAGAAAAAGAAACATCATAAGATATCACTATTACACGGAATGTAAACTTGGTTACACAGGAACTAAATTACTAAACAGAACAGAGTGTCAAATGTAGAAAACCAATTTATTCTTGCTTAAGGGGAAAGGTGAGTTGGGGTGCTGCATACAACAAGAGATTGAAATTAGCACAGATACCGTTCCATAAGCCAAATATATAATAGACAAGTGCTACTCCTTGCTCAACGAACTGGACTCAACACCCCATATTAAACGCCTAACAATATACCTGACTAGTAAGAATCTTAAAAACTATGGATTTATATGTCTCCGAAAGAGAATGAAGCGTGTGTACAGCGGCATAAACGCAGCAGTGATAGGATTGGTGAGGTTCGGTGAGCAAATGCAGACCCTTTGAAGTCATATTGCATGGTACCCATTCCATGGGTTTCAACTCTCCAAGTTTAAGGGATTCTTCCTTCAGCTAAAACATGCATGTGGAACACAGAGTATGATCCACCGTGTGATCAGGAAACGTGTTCAAATGTGTCTCAGTTTTCGTCCCCTGGTACTCGGGTGCAACACTCCAGACGCTTTACTAACACTCTCTCCACTTGGAGAGTCAGTGCCTTTAACCTCCTGTATGGCCCAGTTTGCAATTTCTGCGGAAAATGTACAGGAATAGGGAGAACCAATGAGAAACTAGCTGGAGGTGTCTGGACGGGCAAATATAACTCTCATTTCCCACCAGGAAGAGGAATTAACCAAAGGCTCAGCGTGCCGTGCCGGAACCACACTAGGGCCTGAAGCAATCCTGCGGTGTTGCGGCCAGCTCACAAGAAAGCGAGTTGAAGAAAGGAGCTCAGGGGCACTGTAATTCACAAACCTGCAGAGTTATAAATGACAGCTATCATCCAAAAATATATTGAAGTAAGGCTGCCAAGAGGACTTGAAAGTGGTGCAGAATTGCACGAAACCGATTTCAGGAGGTAGACTGGAATTGCATGTAAAGCATAGGAAAAGAGGCAGAACGTCCACAACGATGCACTTGGCCAAAAAGGGCGTATGCGTTTTTTCCTGAATATATTCAGGAAAAAACGCATACGCCCTTTTTGGCCAACCAAGAAAGCTTGCAAAGGAAATCTGCACTACAATGAAGTCTCACTGCCCCCCGGTCAAAAGGGTCATCTGAAAAAAGTATAAAATCCAGAAAGGCAGGACAGGCCATGGAGAACTGGGAGCCTTGTTATGCTGGTGGGCGGGATGTAAATTGCCAACAGCCACTCTGGAGAAGTGTATGGTGTTTCCTGAAACATCTAAAAAACAAAGCAACAGAGCCTAGGGCACTTCCACTTATGGTCCTATATCTTAGGGAAATTAAAATCAAAAAGACACAGCCACCCCAAAGTTTGGGCCGGCTCTGTTTACAAGAACCTCGTTTACGGTACAAGTTCAATATCACAGAAAGCGGAAAATGGATAAAGAAGTTGTGGTACTTACGTACAATGCAATATCACTCAGCAATGAAATCTATGTCATCAGGCCCGTAGCAGCATAATGAGTGGATGCAGGTACGATGATTCTAAGTGAAATAAGTCACACAGAAAAAGAAACATCATAAGGTATCACTACTACACGGAATGTAAACTTGGCTACACAGGAACTGAATTACAAAACAGAACAGGGTCTCAAATGTAGAAAACCAACTTATGCTTGCTTGAGGGGAAAGGTGAGTTGGGGTGCTGCATGAAACCAGAGATTGAAATTAGCACAGACACCGTTCCATAAGCCAAATATGTAATAGACAAGAGCTACTCCTTGCTCAACGAAGTGGACTCAACACCCCATATTAAACGCCTAAGAATATCCCTGACTAGTAAGAATCTTAAAACCTACCGATTTATATGTCTCCAAAAGAGAATCAAGCGTGTGTACGGCGGCATAAACGCAGCAGTGATAGGATTGGTGAAGTTCGGTGAGCAAATGCAGACCCTTTGAAGTCATATTGCATGGTACCCATTCCATGTGTCTCAACTCTCCAGGTTTAAGGGATTCTTCCTTCAGCTAAAACATGCATGTGGAACCCAGAGTATGATCCACCATGTGATCGGGAAACGTGTTCAAATGTGTCTCAGTTTTCGTTCCCTGGTACTCGGGTGCAACATTCAAGACGCTTTACTAACACTCTCCCCACTTGGAGAGTCAGTGCCTTTAAACTCCTGTTTGGCCCAGATTGCTATTTCTGCGGAAAATGTACAGGAATAGGGAGAACCAATGAGAGACTAGCTGGAGGTGTCTGGACGGGCAAATTTAACTCTCATTTCCCACCAGGAAGAGGAATTAACCAAAGGTTCTGCGTGCCATGCCGGAATCACACTAGGGCCTGAAGCAATCCTGCGGTGTTGTGGCCAGCTCACAAGAAAGCGAGTTGAAGAAAGGAGCTCAGGGGCACTGTAATTCACAAACCTGCAGAGTTATAAATGACAGCTATCGTCCAAAAATATATTGAAGTAAGGCTGCCAAGAGGACTTGAAAGCGGGGCAGAATTGCAGGAAACCGATTTCAGGAGGTAGACGGGAATTGCATGTAAAGCATAGGAAAAGAGGCAGAACGTCCACAATGATGCACTTGGCCAAAAAGGGCGTATGCGTTTTTTCCTGAATATATTCAGGAAAAAACGCATACGCCGTTTTTGGCCAACCAAGCAAGCTTGCAAAGGAAATCTGCACTACAATGAAGTCTCACTGCCCCCCGGTCAAAAGGGCCATCTGAAAAAAGTGTAAAATCCAGAAAGGCAAGACAGGACATGGAGAATTGGGAGCCTTGTTATGCTGATGGGCGGGATGTAAATTGCCAACAGCCACTCTGGAGAAGTGTATGCTGTTTCCTGAAACATCCAAAAAACAAAGCAACAGAGCCTAGGGCACTTCCACTTATGGTCCTATAGCTTAGGGAAATTAAAATCAAAAAGACACAGCCACCCCAAAGTTTGGGACGGCTCTGTTTACAAGAACCTTGTTTACGGTACAAGTTCAATATCACAGAAAGCGAAAAATGGATAAAGAAGTTGTGGTACTTACGTACAATGCAATATCGCTCAGCAATGAAATCTATGTCATCAGGCCCGTAGCAGCATAATGAGTGGATTAAGGTACGATGATTGTAAGTGAAATAAGTCACACAGAAAACGAAACATCATAAGATATCACTACTACACGGAATGTAAACTTGGCTACACAGGAACTGAATTTCAAAACAGAACAGGGTCTCAAATGTAGAAAACCAACTTACGCTAGCTTAAGGGGAAAGGTGAGTTGGGGTGATGCATGAAACCAGAGATTGAAATTAGCACAGATACAGTTCCATAAGCCAAATATGTAATAGACAAGAGCTACTCCTTGCTCAACGAAGTGGACTCAACACCCCATATTAAACGCCTAAGAATATACCTGACTAGAAATAATCTTAAAACCTACGGATTTATATGTCTCCGAAAGACAATCAAGCGTGTGTACAGCGGCATAAATGCAGCAGTGATAGGATTGGTGAGGTTCGGTGAGCAAATGCAGACCCTTTGAAGTCATATTGCATGGTACCCATTCCATGGGTCTCAACTCTCCAGGTTTAAGGGATTCTTCCTTCAGCTAAAACATGCATGTGGAACCCAGAGTATGATCCACCGTGTGATCGGGAAACGTGTTCAAATGTGTCTCAGTTTTCGTCCCCTGGGACTCGGGTGCAAACTCCAGACGCTTTACTAACACTCTCCCCACTTGGAGAGTCAGTGCCTTTAACCTCCTGTTTGGCCCAGTTTGCAATTTCTGCGGAAAATGTACAGGAATAGGGAGAACCAATGAGAGACTAGCTGGGGGTGTCTGGACGGGCAAATTTAACTCTCATTTCCCACCAGGAAGAGGAATTAACCAAAGGCTCAGCGTGCCGTGCCGGAACCACACTAGGGCCTGAAGCAATCCTGCGGTGTTGTGGCTAGCTCACAAGAAAGCGAGTTGAAGAAAGGAGCTCAGGGGCACTGTAATTCACAAACCTGCAGAGTTATAAATGACAGCTATCGTCCAAAAATATATTGAAGTAAGGCTGCCAAGAGGACTTGAAAGCGGGGCAGAATTGCAGGAAACCGATTTCAGGAGGTAGACGGGAATTGCATGTAAAGCATAGGAAAAGAGGCAGAACGTCCACAATGATGCACTTGGCCAAAAAGGGCGTATGCGTTTTTTCCAGGAAAAAACGCATACACACTTTTTGGCCAACCAAGCAAGTTTGCAAAGGAAATCTGCACTACAATGAAGTCTCGCTGCCCCCCGGTCAAAAGGGCCATATGAAAAAAGTGTAAAATCCAGAAAGGCAGGACAGGCCATGGAGAACTGGGAGCCTTGTTATGCTGATGGGCGGGATGTAATTTGCCAACAGCCACTCTGGAGAAGTGTATGCTGTTTCCTGAAACATCTAAAAAACTAAGCAACAGAGCCTAGGGCACTTCCACTTATGGTCCTATAGCTTAGGGAAATGAAAATCAAACAGACACAGCCACCCCAAAGTTTGGGACGGCTCTGTTTACAAGAACCTCGTTTACGGTACAAGTTCAATATCACAGAAAGCGAAAAATGGATAAAGAAGTTGTGGTACTTACGTACAATGCAATATCACTCAGCAATGAAATCTATGTCATCAGGCCCGTCGCAGCATAATGAGTGGATGCAGGTACGATGATTCTAAGTGAAATAAGTCACACAGAAAAAGAAACATCATAAGATATCAGTACTACACGGAATGTAAACTTGGCTACACAGGAACTGAATTACAAAACAGAACAGGGTCTCAAATGTAGAAAACCAACTTATGCTTGCTTAAGGGGAAAGGTGAGTTGGGGTGCAGCATGAAACCAGAGATTGAAATTAGCACAGATACCGTGCCATAAGCCAAATATGTAATAGACAAGAGCTACTCCTTGCTAAACGAAGTGTACTCAACACCCCATATTAAACGCCTAAGAATACACCTGACTAGTAAGAATCTTAAAACCTGTGGATTTATATGTGTCCAAAAGAGAATCAAGCGTGTGTACGGCGGCATAAACGCAGCAGTGATAGGATTGGTGAGGTTCGGTGAGCAAATGCAGACCCTTTGAAGTCATATTGCATGGTACCCATTCCATGGGTCTCAACTCTCCAGGTTTAAGGGATTCTTCCTTCAGCTAAAACATGCATGTGGAACCCAGAGTATGATCCACTGTGTGATCGGGAAACGTGTTCAAATGTGTCTCAGTTTTCGTCCCCTGGTACTCGGGTGCAACATTCAAGACGCTTTACTAACACTCTCCCCACTTGGAGAGTCAGTGCCTTTAAACTCCTGTTTGGCCCAGTTTGCAATTTCTGCGGAAAATGTACAGGAATAGGGAGAACCAATGAGAGACTAGCTGGAGGTGTCTGGAGGGGCAAATTTAACTCTCATTTCCCACCAGGAAGAGGAATTAACCAAAGGTTCAGCGTGCCGTGCCAGAACCACACTAGGGCCTGAAGCAATCCTGCGGTGTTGCGGCCAGCTCACAAGAAAGCGAGTTGAAGAAAGGAGCTCAGGGGCACTGTAATTCACAAACCTGCAGAGTTATAAATGACAGCTATCGTCCAAAAATATATTGAAGTAAGGCTGCCAAGAGGACTTGAAAGCGGGGCAGAATTGCAGGAAACCGATTTCAGGAGGTAGACGGGAATTGCATGTAAAGCATAGGAAAAGAGGCAGAACGTCCACAATGATGCACTTGGCCAAAAAGGGCGTATGCGTTTTTTCCTGAATATATTCAGGAAAAAACGCATACGCCCTTTTTGGCCAACCAAGCAAGCTTGCAAAGGAAATCTGCACTACAATGAAGTCTCACTGCCCCCCGGTCAAAAGGGCCATCTGAAAAAAGTGTAAAATCCAGAAAGGCAAGACAGGACATGGAGAATTGGGAGCCTTGTTATGCTGATGGGCGGGATGTAAATTGCCAACAGCCACTCTGGAGAAGTGTATGCTGTTTCCTGAAACGTCTAAAAAACAAAGCAACAGAGCCTAGGGCACTTCCACTTATGGTCCTATAGCTTAGGGAAATTAAAATCAAAAAGACACAGCCACCCCAAAGTTTGGGACGGCTCTGTTTACAAGAACCTTGTTTACGGTACAAGTTCAATATCACAGAAAGCGAAAAATGGATAAAGAAGTTGTGGTACTTACGTACAATGCAATATCACTCAGCAATGAAATCTATGTCATCAGGCCCGTAGCAGCATAATGAGTGGATTAAGGTACGATGATTGTAAGTGAAATAAGTCACACAGAAAAAGAAACATCATAAGATATCACTACTACACGGAATGTAAACTTGGCTACACAGGAACTGAATTACAAAACAGAACAGGGTCTCAAATGTAGAAAACCAACTTACGCTAGCTTAAGGGGAAAGGTGAGTTGGGGTGCTGCATGAAACCAGAGATTGAAATTAGCACAGATACCGTTCCATAAGCCAAATATGTAATAGACAAGAGCTACTCCTTGCTCAACGAAGTGGACTCAACACCCCATATTAAACGCCTAAGAATATACCTGACAAGAAATAATCTTAAAACCTACGGATTTATATGTCTCCGAAAGACAATCAAGCGTGTGTACAGCGGCATAAACGCAGCAGTGATAGGATTGGTGAGGTTCGGTGAGCAAATGCAGACCCTTTGAAGTCATATTGCATGGTACCCATTCCATGGGTCTCAACTCTCCAAGTTTAAGGGATTCTTCCTTCAGCTAAAACATGCATGTGGAACCCAGAGTATGATCCACCATGTGATCGGGAAACGTGTTCAAATGTGTCTCAGTTTTCGTCCCCTGGTACTCGGGTGCAAACTCCAGACGCTTTACTAACACTCTCCCCACTTGGAGAGTCAGTGCCTTTAACCTCCTGTTTGGCCCAGTTTGCAATTTCTGCGGAAAATGTACAGGAATAGGGAGAACCAATGAGAGACTAGCTGGGGGTGTCTGGACGGGCAAATTTAACTCTCATTTCCCACCAGGAAGAGGAATTAACCAAAGGCTCAGCGTGCCGTGCCGGAACCACACTAGGGCCTGAAGCAATCCTGCGGTGTTGCGGCCAGCTCACAAGAAAGCGAGTTGAAGAAAGGAGCTCAGGGGCACTGTAATTCACAAACCTGCAGAGTTATAAATGACAGCTATCGTCCAAAAATATATTGAAGTAAGGCTGCCAAGAGGACTTGAAAGCGGGGCAGAATTGCAGGAAACCGATTTCAGGAGGTAGACGGGAATTGCATGTAAAGCATAGGAAAAGAGGCAGAAAGTACACAATGATGCACTTGGCCAAAAAGGGCGTATGCGTTTTTTCCTGAATCAGGAAAAAACGCATACGCCCTTTTTGGCCAACCAAGCAAGCTTGCAAAGGAAATCTGCACTACAATGAAGTCTCACTGCCCCCCGGTCAAAAGGGCCATCTGAAAAAAGTGTAAAATCCAGAAAGGCAGGACAGGCCATGGAGAACAGGGAGCTTTGTTATGCTGATGGGCGGGATGTAAATTGCCAACAGCCAATCTGGAGAAGTGTATGGTGTTTCCTGAAACATCTAAAAAACAAAGCAACAGAGCCTAGGGCACTTCCACTTATGGTCCTATAGCTTAGGGAAATGAAAATCAAAAAGACACAGCCACCCCAATGTTTGGGACGGCTCTGTTTACAAGAACCTCGTTTACGGTACAAGTTCAATATCACAGAAAGCGAAAAATGGATAAAAAGCTGTGGTACTTACGTACAATGCAATATCACTCAGCAATGAAATCTATGTCATCAGGCCCGTCGCAGCATAATGAGTGGATTCAGGTACGATGATTCTAAGTGAAATAAGTCACACAGAAAAAGAAACATCATAAGATATCACTACTACACGGAAGGTAAACTTGGCTACACAAGAACTGAATTACAAAACAGAACTGGGTCTCAAATGTAGAAAACCAACTTATTCTTGCTTAAGAGGAAAGGTGAGTTGGGGTGCTGCATGAAACCAGAGATTGAAATTAGCACAGATACCGTTCCATAAGCCAAATATGTAATAGACAAGAGCTACTCCTTGCTCAACGAAGTGGACTCAACACCCCATATTAAACGCTTAAGAATACACCTGACTAGAAATAATCTTAAAAACTACGAATTTATATGTCTCCGAAAGACAATCAAGCGTGTGTACAGCGGCATAAACGCAGCAGTGATAGGATTGGTGAGGTTCGGTGAGCAAATGCAGACCCTTTGAAGTCATATTGCATGGTACCCATTCCATGGGTCTCAACTCTCCAGGTTTAAGGGATTCTTCCTTCAGCTAAAACATGCATGTGGAACCCAGAGTATGATCCACCGTGTGATCGGGAAACGTGTTCAAATGTGTCTCAGTTTTCGTCCCCTGGTACTCGGGTGCAACACTCCAGACGCTTTACTAACACTCTCCCCACTTGGAGAGTCAGTGCCTTTAACCTCCTGTATGGCCCAGTTTGCAATTTCTGCGGAAAATGTACAGGAATAGGGAGAACCAATGAGAAACTAGCTGGAGGTGTCTGGACGGGCAAATTTAACTCTCATTTCCCACCAGAAAGAGGAATTAACCAAAGGCTCAGCATGCCGTTCCAGAACCACACTAGGGCCTGAAACAATCCTGCGGTGTTGCGGCCAGCTCACAAGAAAGCGAGTTGAAGAAAGGAGCTCAGGGGCACTGTAATTCACAAACCTGCAGAGTTATAAATGACAGCTATCGTCCAAAAATATATTGAAGTAAGGCTGCCAAGAGGACTTGAAAGCGGGGCAGAATTGCAGGAAATCGATTTCAGGAGGTACACTGGAATTGCATGTAAAGCATAGAAAAGAGGCAGAACGTCCACAATGATGCACTTGGCCAAAAAGGGCGTATGCGTTTTTTCCTGAATATATTCAGGAAAAAACGCATACGCCCTTTTTGGCCAACCAAGCAAGCTTGCAAAGGAAATCTGCACTACAATGAAGTCTCACTGCCCCCCGGTCAAAAGGGCCATCTGAAAAAAGTGTAAAATCCAGAAAGGCAGGACAGGCCATGGAGAACTGGGAGCCTTGTTATGCTGATGGGCGGGATGTAAATTGCCAACAGCCACTCTGGAGAAGTGTATGGTGTTTCCTGAAACATCTAAAAAACTAAGCAACAGAGCCTAGGGCACTTCCACTTATGGTCCTATAGCTTAGGGAAATTAAAATCAAAAAGACAAGGTCACCCCAAAGTTTGGGACAGCTCTGTTTACAAGAACCTAGTTTACGGTACAAGTTCAATATCACAGAAAGCGAAAAATGGATAAAGAAGTTGTGGTACTTACGTACAATGCAATATCACTCAGCAATGAAATCTATGTCATCAGGCCCGTAGCATCATAATGAGTGGATGCAGGTATGATGAGTCTAAGTGAAATAAGTCACACAGAAAAAGAAACATCATAAGATATCACTACTACACGGAATGTAAACTTGGCTACACAGGAACTGAATTACAAAACAGAACAGGGTCTCAAATGTAGAAAACCAACTTATGCTTGCTTAAGGGGAAAGGTGAGTTGGGGTGCAGCATGAAACCAGAGATTGAAATTAGCACAGATACCGTGCCATAAGCCAAATATGTAATAGACAAGAGCTACTCCTTGCTAAACGAAGTGTACTCAACACCCCATATTAAACGCCTAAGAATACACCTGACTAGTAAGAATCTTAAAACCTGTGGATTTATATGTCTCCGAAAGAGAATCAAGCGTGTGTACGGCGGCATAAACGCAGCAGTGATAGGATTGGTGAGGTTCGGTGAGCAAATGCAGACCCTTTGAAGTCATATTGCATGGTACCCATTCCATGGGTCTCAACTCTCCAGGTTTAAGGGATTCTTCCTTCAGCTAAAACATGCATGTGGAACCCAGAGTATGATCCACCTTGTGATTGGGAAACGTGTTCAAATGTGTCTCAGTTTTCGTCCCCTGGTACTCGGGTGCAACATTCAAGACGCTTTACTAACACTCTCCCCACTTGGAGAGTCAGTGCCTTTAAACTCCTGTTTGGCCCAGTTTGCAATTTCTGCGGAAAATGTACAGGAATAGGGAGAACCAATGAGAGACTAGCTGGAGGTGTCTGGACGGGCAAATTTAACTCTCATTTCCCACCAGGAAGAGGAATTAACCAAAGGCTCAGCGTGCCGTGCCGGAACCACACTAGGGCCTGAAGCAATCCTGCGGTGTTGTGGCCAGCTCACAAGAAAGCGAGTTGAAGAAAGGAGCTCAGGGGCACTGTAATTCACAAACCTGCAGAGTTATAAATGACAGCTATCGTCCAAAAATATATTGAAGTAAGGCTGCCAAGAGGACTTGAAAGCGGGGCAGAATTGCAGGAAACCGATTTCAGGAGGTAGACGGGAATTGCATGTAAAGCATAGGAAAAGAGCCAGAACGTCCACAATGATGCACTTGGCCAAAAAGGGCGTATGCGTTTTTTCCTGAATATATTCAGGAAAAAACGCATACGCCCTTTTTGGCCAACCAAGCAAGCTTGCAAAGGAAATCTGCACTACAATGAAGTCTCACTGCCCCCCGGTCAAAAGGGCCATCTGAAAAAAGTGTAAAATCCAGAAAGGCAGGACAGGACATGGAGAATTGGGAGCCTTGTTATGCTGATGGGCGGGATGTAAATTGCCAATAGCCACTCTGGAGAAGTGTATGCTGTTTCCTGAAGCATCTAAAAAACAAAGCAACAGAGCCTAGGGCACTTCCACTTATGGTCCTATAGCTTAGGGAAATTAAAATCAAAAAGACACAGCCACCCCAAAGTTTGGGACGGCTCTGTTTACAAGAACCTTGTTTACGGTACAAGTTCAATATCACAGAAAGCGAAAAATGGATAAAGAAGTTGTGGTACTTACGTACAATGCAATATCACTCAGCAATGAAATCTATGTCATCAGGCCCGTAGCAGCATAATGAGTGGATTAAGGTACTATGATTGTAAGTGAAATAAGTCACACAGAAAAAGAAACATCATAAGATATCACTACTACACGGAATATAAACTTGGCTACACAGGAACTGAATTACAAAACAGAACAGGGTCTCAAATGTAGAAAACCAACTTACGCTAGCTTAAGGGGAAAGGTGAGTTGGGGTGCTGCATGAAACCAGAGATTGAAATTAGCACAGATACCGTTCCATAAGCCAAATATGTAATAGACAAGAGCTACTCCTTGCTCAACGAAGTGGACTCAACACCCCATATTAAACGCCTAAGAATATACCTGACTAGAAATAATCTTAAAACCTACGGATTTATATGTCTCTGAAAGACAATCAAGCGTGTGTACAGCGGCATAAACGCAGCAGTGATAGGATTGGTGAGGTTCGGTGAGCAAATGCAGACCCTTTGAAGTCATATTGCATGGTACCCATTCCATGGGTCTCAACTCTCCAGGTTTAAGGGATTCTTCCTTCAGCTAAAACATGCATGTGGAACCCAGAGTATGATCCACCGTGTGATCGGGAAACGTGTTCAAATGTGTCTCAGTTTTCGTCCCCTGGTACTCGGGTGCAACACTCCAGACGCTTTACTAACACTCTCCCCACTTGGAGAGTCAGTGCCTTTAACCTCCTGTATGGCCCAGTTTGCAATTTCTGCGGAAAATGTACAGGAATAGGGAGAACCAATGAGAAACTAGCTGGAGGTGTCTGGACGGGCAAATTTAACTCTCATTTCCCACCAGAAAGAGGAATTAACCAAAGGCTCAGCATGCCGTTCCAGAACCACACTAGGGCCTGAAACAATCCTGCGGTGTTGCGGCCAGCTCACAAGAAAGCGAGTTGAAGAAAGGAGCTCAGGGGCACTGTAATTCACAAACCTGCAGAGTTATAAATGACAGCTATCGTCCAAAAATATATTGAAGTAAGGCTGCCAAGAGGACTTGAAAGTGGTGCAGAATTGCACGAAACCGATTTCAGGAGGTAGACTGGAATTGCATGTAAAGCATAGGAAAAGAGGCAGAACGTCCACAACGATGCACTTGGCCAAAAAGGGCGTATGCGTTTTTTCCTGAATATATTCAGGAAAAAACGCATACGCCCTTTTTGGCCAACCAAGCAAGCTTGCAAAGGAAATCTGCACTACAATGAAGTCTCACTGCCCCCCGGTCAAAAGGGCCATCTGAAAAAAGTGTAAAATCCAGAAAGGCAGGACAGGACATGGAGAATTGGGAGCCTTGTTATGCTGATGGGCGGGATGTAAATTGCCAACAGCCACTCTTCAGAAGTGTATGCTGTTTCCTGAAACATCCAAAAAACAAAGCAACAGAGCCTAGGGCACTTCTACTTATGGTCCTATAGCTTAGGGAAATTAAAATCAAAAAGACACAGCCACCCCAAAGTTTGGGACGGCTCTGTTTACAAGAACCTTGTTTACGGTACAAGTTCAATATCACAGAAAGCGAAAAATGGATAAAGAAGTTGTGGTACTTACGTACAATGCAATATCGCTCAGCAATGAAATCTATGTCATCAGGCCCGTAGCAGCATAATGAGTGGATTAAGGTACGATGATTGTAAGTGAAATAAGTCACACAGAAAACGAAACATCATAAGATATCACTACTACACGGAATGTAAACTTGGCTACACAGGAACTGAATTTCAAAACAGAACAGGGTCTCAAATGTAGAAAACCAACTTACGCTAGCTTAAGGGGAAAGGTGAGTTGGGGTGATGCATGAAACCAGAGATTGAAATTAGCACAGATACAGTTCCATAAGCCAAATATGTAATAGACAAGAGCTACTCCTTGCTCAACGAAGTGGACTCAACACCCCATATTAAACGCCTAAGAATATACCTGACTAGAAATAATCTTAAAACCTACGGATTTATATGTCTCCGAAAGACAATCAAGCGTGTGTACAGCGGCATAAATGCAGCAGTGATAGTATTGGTGAGGTTCGGTGAGCAAATGCAGACCCTTTGAAGTCATATTGCATGGTACCCATTCCATGGGTCTCAACTCTCCAGGTTTAAGGGATTCTTCCTTCAGCTAAAACATGCATGTGGAACCCAGAGTATGATCCACCGTGTGATCGGGAAACGTGTTCAAATGTGTCTCAGTTTTCGTCCCCTGGTACTCGGGTGCAAACTCCAGACGCTTTACTAACACTCTCCCCACTTGGAGAGTCAGTGCCTTTAACCTCCTGTTTGGCCCAGTTTGCAATTTCTGCGGAAAATGTACAGGAATAGGGAGAACCAATGAGAGACTAACTGGGGGTGTCTGGACGGGCAAATTTAACTCTCATTTCCGAGCAGGAAGAGGAATTAACCAAAGGCTCAGCGTGCCGTGCCGGAACCACACTAGGGCCTGAAGCAATCCTGCGGTGTTGTGGCTAGCTCACAAGAAAGCGAGTTGAAGAAAGGAGCTCAGGGGCACTGTAATTCACAAACCTGCAGAGTTATAAATGACAGCTATCGTCCAAAAATATATTGAAGTAAGGCTGCCAAGAGGACTTGAAAGCGGGGCAGAATTGCAAGAAACCGATTTCAGGAGGTAGACGGGAATTGCATGTAAAGCATAGGAAAAGAGGCAGAACGTCCACAATGATGCACTTGGCCAAAAAGGGCGTATGCGTTTTTTCCAGGAAAAAACGCATACACACTTTTTGGCCAACCAAGCAAGTTTGCAAAGGAAATCTGCACTACAATGAAGTCTCGCTGCCCCGCGGTCAAAAGGGCCATATGAAAAAAGTGTAAAATCCAGAAAGGCAGGACAGGCCATGGAGAACTGGGAGCCTTGTTATGCTGATGGGCGGGATGTAATTTGCCAACAGCCACTCTGGAGAAGTGTATGCTGTTTCCTGAAACATCTAAAAAACTAAGCAACAGAGCCTAGGGCACTTCCACTTATGGTCCTATAGCTTAGGGAAATGAAAATCAAACAGACACAGCCACCCCAAAGTTTGGGACGGCTCTGTTTACAAGAACCTCGTTTACGGTACAAGTTCAATATCACAGAAAGCGAAAAATGGATAAAGAAGTTGTGGTACTTACATACAATGCAATATCACTCAGCAATGAAATCTATGTCATCAGGCCCGTCGCAGCATAATGAGTGGATTCAGGTACGATGATTCTAAGTGAAATAAGTCACACAGAAAAAGAAACATCATAAGATATCAGTACTACACGGAATGTAAACTTGGCTACACAGGAACTGAATTACAAAACAGAACAGGGTCTCAAATGTAGAAAACCAACTTATGCTTGCTTAAGGGGAAAGGTGAGTTGGGGTGCAGCATGAAACCAGAGATTGAAATTAGCACAGATACCGTGCCATAAGCCAAATATGTAATAGACAAGAGCTACTCCTTGCTAAACGAAGTGTACTCAACACCCCATATTAAACGCCTAAGAATACACCTGACTAGTAAGAATCTTAAAACCTGTGGATTTATATGTGTCCAAAAGAGAATCAAGCGTGTGTACGGCGGCATAAACGCAGCAGTGATAGGATTGGTGAGGTTCGGTGAGCAAATGCAGACCCTTTGAAGTCATATTGCATGGTACCCATTCCATGGGTCTCAACTCTCCAGGTTTAAGGGATTCTTCCTTCAGCTAAAACATGCATGTGGAACCCAGAGTATGATCCACTGTGTGATCGGGAAACGTGTTCAAATGTGTCTCAGTTTTCGTCCCCTGGTACTCGGGTGCAACATTCAAGACGCTTTACTAACACTCTCCCCACTTGGAGAGTCAGTGCCTTTAAACTCCTGTTTGGCCCAGTTTGCAATTTCTGCGGAAAATGTACAGGAATAGGGAGAACCAATGAGAGACTAGCTGGAGGTGTCTGGAGGGGCAAATTTAACTCTCATTTCCCACCAGGAAGAGGAATTAACCAAAGGCTCAGCGTGCCGTGCCGGAACCACACTAGGGCCTGAAGCAATCCTGCGGTGTTGCGGCCAGCTCACAAGAAAGCGAGTTGAAGAAACGAGCTCAGGGGCACTGTAATTCACAAACCTGCAGAGTTATAAATGACAGCTATCGTCCAAAAATATATTGAAGTAAGGCTGCCAAGAGGACTTGAAAGCGGGGCAGAATTGCAGGAAACCGATTTCAGGAGGTAGACGGGAATTGCATGTAAAGCATAGGAAAAGAGGCAGAACGTCCACAATGATGCACTTGGCCAAAAAGGGCGTATGCGTTTTTTCCTGAATATATTCAGGAAAAAACGCATACGCCCTTTTTGGCCAACCAAGCAAGCTTGCAAAGGAAATCTGCACTACAATGAAGTCTCACTGCCCCCCGGTCAAAAGGGCCATCTGAAAAAAGTGTAAAATCCAGAAAGGCAAGACAGGACATGGAGAATTGGGAGCCTTGTTATGCTGATGGGCGGGATGTAAATTGCCAACAGCCACTCTGGAGAAGTGTATGGTGTTTCCTGAAACATCTAAAAAACAAAGCAACAGAGCCTAGGGCACTTCCACTTATGGTCCTATATCTTAGGGAAATTAAAATCAAAAAGACACAGCCACCCCAAAGTTTGGGCCGGCTCTGTTTACAAGAACCTCGTTTACGGTACAAGTTCAATATCACAGAAAGCGGAAAATGGATAAAGAAGTTGTGGTACTTACGTACAATGCAATATCACTCAGCAATGAAATCTATGTCATCAGGCCCGTAGCAGCATAATGAGTGGATGCAGGTACGATGATTCTAAGTGAAATAAGTCACACAGAAAAAGAAACATCATAAGGTATCACTACTACACGGAATGTAAACTTGGCTACACAGGAACTGAATTACAAAACAGAACAGGGTCTCAAATGTAGAAAACCAACTTATGCTTGCTTGAGGGGAAAGGTGAGTTGGGGTGCTGCATGAAACCAGAGATTGAAATTAGCACAGACACCGTTCCATAAGCCAAATATGTAATAGACAAGAGCTACTCCTTGCTCAACGAAGTGGACTCAACACCCCATATTAAACGCCTATGAATATCCCTGACTAGTAAGAATCTTAAAACCTACCGATTTATATGTCTCCAAAAGAGAATCAAGCGTGTGTACGGCGGCATAAACGCAGCAGTGATAGGATTGGTGAAGTTCGGTGAGCAAATGCAGACCCTTTGAAGTCATATTGCATGGTACCCATTCCATGTGTCTCAACTCTCCAGGTTTAAGGGATTCTTCCTTCAGCTAAAACATGCATGTGGAACCCAGAGTATGATCCACCATGTGATCGGGAAACGTGTTCAAATGTGTCTCAGTTTTCGTTCCCTGGTACTCGGGTGCAACATTCAAGACGCTTTACTAACACTCTCCCCACTTGGAGAGTCAGTGCCTTTAAACTCCTGTTTGGCCCAGATTGCTATTTCTGCGGAAAATGTACAGGAATAGGGAGAACCAATGAGAGACTAGCTGGAGGTGTCTGGACGGGCAAATTTAACTCTCATTTCCCACCAGGAAGAGGAATTAACCAAAGGTTCTGCGTGCCATGCCGGAATCACACTAGGGCCTGAAGCAATCCTGCGGTGTTGTGGCCAGCTCACAAGAAAGCGAGTTGAAGAAAGGAGCTCAGGGGCACTGTAATTCACAAACCTGCAGAGTTATAAATGACAGCTATCGTCCAAAAATATATTGAAGTAAGGCTGCCAAGAGGACTTGAAAGCGGGGCAGAATTGCAGGAAACCGATTTCAGGAGGCAGACGGGAATTGCATGTAAAGCATAGGAAAAGAGGCAGAACGTCCACAATGATGCACTTGGCCAAAAAGGGCGTATGCGTTTTTTCCTGAATATATTCAGGAAAAAACGCATACGCCGTTTTTGGCCAACCAAGCAAGCTTGCAAAGGAAATCTGCACTACAATGAAGTCTCACTGCCCCCCGGTCAAAAGGGCCATCTGAAAAAAGTGTAAAATCCAGAAAGGCAAGACAGGACATGGAGAATTGGGAGCCTTGTTATGCTGATGGGCGGGATGTAAATTGCCAACAGCCACTCTGGAGAAGTGTATGCTGTTTCCTGAAACATCCAAAAAACAAAGCAACAGAGCCTAGGGCACTTCCACTTATGGTTCTATAGCTTAGGGAAATTAAAATCAAAAAGACACAGCCACCCCAAAGTTTGGGACGGCTCTGTTTACAAGAACCTTGTTTACGGTACAAGTTCAATATCACAGAAAGCGAAAAATGGATAAAGATGTTGTGGTACTTACGTACAATGCAATATCGCTCAGCAATGAAATCTATGTCATCAGGCCCGTAGCAGCATAATGAGTGGATTAAGGTACGATGATTGTAAGTGAAATAAGTCACACAGAAAACGAAACATCATAAGATATCACTACTACACGGAATGTAAACTTGGCTACACAGGAACTGAATTTCAAAACAGAACAGGGTCTCAAATGTAGAAAACCAACTTACGCTAGCTTAAGGGGAAAGGTGAGTTGGGGTGATGCATGAAACCAGAGATTGAAATTAGCACAGATACAGTTCCATCAGCCAAATATGTAATAGACAAGAGCTACTCCTTGCTCAACGAAGTGGACTCAACACCCCATATTAAACGCCTAAGAATATACCTGACTAGAAATAATCTTAAAACCTACGGATTTATATGTCTCCGAAAGACAATCAAGCGTGTGTACAGCGGCATAAATGCAGCAGTGATAGGATTGGTGAGGTTCGGTGAGCAAATGCAGACCCTTTGAAGTCATATTGCATGGTACCCATTCCATGGGTCTCAACTCTCCAGGTTTAAGGGATTCTTCCTTCAGCTAAAACATGCATGTGGAACCCAGAGTATGATCCACCGTGTGATCGGGAAACGTGTTCAAATGTGTCTCAGTTTTCGTCCCCTGGTACTCGGGTGCAAACTCCAGACGCTTTACTAACACTCTCCCCACTTGGAGAGTCAGTGCCTTTAACCTCCTGTTTGGCCCAGTTTGCAATTTCTGCGGAAAATGTACAGGAATAGGGAGAACCAATGAGAGACTAGCTGGGGGTGTCTGGACGGGCAAATTTAACTCTCATTTCCCACCAGGAAGAGGAATTAACCAAAGGCTCAGCGTGCCGTGCCGGAACCACACTAGGGCCTGAAGCAATCCTGCGGCGTTGTGGCTAGCTCACAAGAAAGCGAGTTGAAGAAAGGAGCTCAGGGGCACTGTAATTCACAAACCTGCAGAGTTATAAATGACAGCTATCGTCCAAAAATATATTGAAGTAAGGCTGCCAAGAGGACTTGAAAGCGGGGCAGAATTGCAGGAAACCGATTTCAGGAGGTAGACGGGAATTGCATGTAAAGCATAGGAAAAGAGGCAGAACGTCCACAATGATGCACTTGGCCAAAAAGGGCGTATGCGTTTTTTCCAGGAAAAAACGCATACACACTTTTTGGCCAACCAAGCAAGTTTGCAAAGGAAATCTGCACTACAATGAAGTCTCGCTGCCCCCCGGTCAAAAGGGCCATATGAAAAAAGTGTAAAATCCAGAAAGGCAGGACAGGCCATGGAGAACTGGGAGCCTTGTTATGCTGATGGGCGGGATGTAAACTGCCAACAGCCACTCTGGAGAAGTGTATGGTGTTTCCTGAAACATCTAAAAAACAAAGCAACAGAGCCTAGGGCACTTCCACTTATGGTCCTATATCTTAGGGAAATTAAAATCAAAAAGACACAGCCACCCCAAAGTTTGGGCCGTCTCTGTTTACAAGAACCTCGTTTACGGTACAAGTTCAATATCACAGAAAGCGGAAAATGGATAAAGAAGTTGTGGTACTTACGTACAATGCAATATCACTCAGCAATGAAATCTATGTCATCAGGCCCGTAGCAGCATAATGAGTGGATGCAGGTACGATGATTCTAAGTGAAATAAGTCACACAGAAAAAGAAACATCATAAGGTATCACTACTACACGGAATGTAAACTTGGCTACACAGGAACTGAATTACAAAACAGAACAGGGTCTCAAATGTAGAAAACCAACTTATGCTTGCTTAAGGGGAAAGGTGAGTTGGGGTGCAGCATGAAACCAGAGATTGAAATTAGCACAGATACCGTGCCATAAGCCAAATATGTAATAGACAAGAGCTACTCCTTGCTAAACGAAGTGTACTCAACACCCCATATTAAACGCCTAAGAATACACCTGACTAGTAAGAATCTTAAAACCTGTGGATTTATATGTGTCCAAAAGAGAATCAAGCGTGTGTACGGCGGCATAAACGCAGCAGTGATAGGATTGGTGAGGTTCGGTGAGCAAATGCAGACCCTTTGAAGTCATATTGCATGGTACCCATTCCATGGGTCTCAACTCTCCAGGTTTAAGGGACTCTTCCTTCAGCTAAAACATGCATGTGGAACCCAGAGTATGATCCACTGTGTGATCGGGAAACGTGTTCAAATGTGTCTCAGTTTTCGTCCCCTGGTACTCGGGTGCAACATTCAAGACGCTTTACTAACACTCTCCCCACTTGGAGAGTCAGTGCCTTTAAACTCCTGTTTGGCCCAGTTTGCAATTTCTGCGGAAAATGTACAGGAATAGGGAGAACCAATGAGAGACTAGCTGGAGGTGTCTGGAGGGGCAAATTTAACTCTCATTTCCCACCAGGAAGAGGAATTAACCAAAGGTTCAGCGTGCCGTGCCAGAACCACACTAGGGCCTGAAGCAATCCTGCGGTGTTGCGGCCAGCTCACAAGAAAGCGAGTTGAAGAAAGGAGCTCAGGGGCACTGTAATTCACAAACCTGCAGAGTTATAAATGACAGCTATCGTCCAAAAATATATTGAAGTAAGGCTGCCAAGAGGACTTGAAAGCGGGGCAGAATTGCAGGAAACCGATTTCAGGAGGTAGACGGGAATTGCATGTAAAGCATAGGAAAAGAGGCAGAACGTCCACAATGATGCACTTGGCCAAAAAGGGCGTATGCGTTTTTTCCTGAATATATTCAGGAAAAAACGCATACGCCCTTTTTGGCCAACCAAGCAAGCTTGCAAAGGAAATCTGCACTACAATGAAGTCTCACTGCCCCCCGGTCAAAAGGGCCATCTGAAAAAAGTGTAAAATCCAGAAAGGCAAGACAGGACATGGAGAATTGGGAGCCTTGTTATGCTGATGGGCGGGATGTAAATTGCCAACAGCCACTCTGGAGAAGTGTATGCTGTTTCCTGAAACATCTAAAAAACAAAGCAACAGAGCCTAGGGCACTTCCACTTATGGTCCTATAGCTTAGGGAAATTAAAATCAAAAAGACACAGCCACCCCAAAGTTTGGGACGGCTCTGTTTACAAGAACCTCGTTTACGGTACAAGTTCAATATCACAGAAAGCGAAAAATGGATAAAGAAGCTGTGGTACTTACGTACAATGCAATATCACTCAGCAATGAAATCTATGTCATCAGGCCCGTCGCAGCATAATGAGTGGATTCAGGTACGATGATTCTAAGTGAAATAAGTCACACAGAAAAAGAAACATCATAAGATATCACTACTACACGGAAGGTAAACTTGGCTACACAAGAACTGAATTACAAAACAGAACTGGGTCTCAAATGTAGAAAACCAACTTATGCTTGCTTAAGAGGAAAGGTGAGTTGGGGTGCTGCATGAAACCAGAGATTGAAATTAGCACAGATACCGTTCCATAAGCCAAATATGTAATAGACAAGAGCTACTCCTTGCTCAACGAAGTGGACTCAACACCCCATATTAAACGCTTAAGAATACACCTGACTAGAAATAATCTTAAAAACTACGAATTTATATGTCTCCGAAAGACAATCAAGCGTGTGTACAGCGGCATAAACGCAGCAGTGATAGGATTGGTGAGGTTCGGTGAGCAAATGCAGACCCTTTGAAGTCATATTGCATGGTACCCATTCCATGGGTCTCAACTCTCCAGGTTTAAGGGATTCTTCCTTCAGCTAAAACATGCATGTGGAACCCAGAGTATGATCCACCGTGTGATCGGGAAACGTGTTCAAATGTGTCTCAGTTTTCGTCCCCTGGTACTCGGGTGCAACACTCCAGACCCTTTACTAAGACTCTCCCCACTTGGAGAGTCAGTGCCTTTAACCTCCTGTATGGCCCAGTTTGCAATTTCTGCGGAAAATGTACAGGAATAGGGAGAACCAATGAGAAACTAGCTGGAGGTGTCTGGACGGGCAAATTTAACTCTCATTTCCCACCAGAAAGAGGAATTAACCAAAGGCTCAGCATGCCGTTCCAGAACCACACTAGGGCCTGAAACAATCCTGCGGTGTTGCGGCCAGCTCACAAGAAAGCGAGTTGAAGAAAGGAGCTCAGGGGCACTGTAATTCACAAACCTGCAGAGTTATAAATGACAGCTATCGTCCAAAAATATATTGAAGTAAGGCTGCCAAGAGGACTTGAAAGCGGGGCAGAATTGCAGGAAATCGATTTCAGGAGGTACACTGGAATTGCATGTAAAGCATAGAAAAGAGGCAGAACGTCCACAATGATGCACTTGGCCAAAAAGGGCGTATGCGTTTTTTCCTGAATATATTCAGGAAAAAACGCATACGCCCTTTTTGGCCAACCAAGCAAGCTTGCAAAGGAAATCTGCACTACAATGAAGTCTCACTGCCCCCCGGTCAAAAGGGCCATCTGAAAAAAGTGTAAAATCCAGAAAGGCAGGACAGGCCATGGAGAACTGGGAGCCTTGTTATGCTGATGGGCGGGATGTAAATTGCCAACAGCCACTCTGGAGAAGTGTATGGTGTTTCCTGAAACATCTAAAAAACTAAGCAACAGAGCCTAGGGCACTTCCACTTATGGTCCTATAGCTTAGGGAAATTAAAATCAAAAAGACACGGTCACCCCAAAGTTTGGGACAGCTCTGTTTACAAGAACCTAGTTTACGGTACAAGTTCAATATCACAGAAAGCGAAAAATGGATAAAGAAGTTGTGGTACTTACGTACAATGCAATATCACTCAGCAATGAAATCTATGTCATCAGGCCCGTAGCATCATAATGAGTGGATGCAGGTATGATGAGTCTAAGTGAAATAAGTCACACAGAAAAAGAAACATCATAAGATATCACTACTACACGGAATGTAAACTTGGCTACACAGGAACTGAATTACAAAACAGAACAGGGTCTCAAATGTAGAAAACCAACTTATGCTTGCTTAAGGGGAAAGGTGAGTTGGGGTGCAGCATGAAACCAGAGATTGAAATTAGCACAGATACCGTGCCATAAGCCAAATATGTAATAGACAAGAGCTACTCCTTGCTAAACGAAGTGTACTCAACACCCCATATTAAACGCCTAAGAATACACCTGACTAGTAAGAATCTTAAAACCTGTGGATTTATATGTCTCCGAAAGAGAATCAAGCGTGTGTACGGCGGCATAAACGCAGCAGTGATAGGATTGGTGAGGTTCGGTGAGCAAATGCAGACCCTTTGAAGTCATATTGCATGGTACCCATTCCATGGGTCTCAACTCTCCAGGTTTAAGGGATTCTTCCTTCAGCTAAAACATGCATGTGGAACCCAGAGTATGATCCACCGTGTGATTGGGAAACGTGTTCAAATGTGTCTCAGTTTTCGTCCCCTGGTACTCGGGTGCAACATTCAAGACGCTTTACTAACACTCTCCCCACTTGGAGAGTCAGTGCCTTTAACCTCCT
This sequence comes from Leucopleurus acutus, assembly GCF_964270905.1. Classification (NCBI taxonomy): domain Eukaryota; kingdom Metazoa; phylum Chordata; class Mammalia; order Artiodactyla; family Delphinidae; genus Leucopleurus; species Leucopleurus acutus. The sequence goes on along the minus strand of NC_139142.1, from coordinate 120,183,723 downwards.
GTTTGGCCCAGTTTGCAATTTCTGCGGAAAATGTACAGGAATAGGGAGAACCAATGAGAGACTAGCTGGAGGTGTCTGGACGGGCAAATTTAACTCTCATTTCCCACCAGGAAGAGGAATTAACCAAAGGCTCAGCGTGCCGTGCCGGAACCACACTAGGGCCTGAAGCAATCCTGCGGTGTTGTGGCCAGCTCACAAGAAAGCGAGTTGAAGAAAGGAGCTCAGGGGCACTGTAATTCACAAACCTGCAGAGTTATAAATGACAGCTATCGTCCAAAAATATATTGAAGTAAGGCTGCCAAGAGGACTTGAAAGCGGGGCAGAATTGCAGGAAACCGATTTCAGGAGGTAGACGGGAATTGCATGTAAAGCATAGGAAAAGAGGCAGAACGTACACAATGATGCACTTGGCCAAAAAGGGCGTATGCGTTTTTTCCTGAATATATTCAGGAAAAAACGCATACGCCCTTTTTGGCCAACCAAGCAAGCTTGCAAAGGAAATCTGCACTACAATGAAGTCTCACTGCCCCCCGGTCAAAAGGGCCATCTGAAAAAAGTGTAAAATCCAGAAAGGCAAGACAGGACATGGAGAATTGGGAGCCTTGTTATGCTGATGGGCGGGATGTAAATTGCCAATAGCCACTCTGGAGAAGTGTATGCTGTTTCCTGAAACATCTAAAAACCAAAGCAACAGAGCCTAGGGCACTTCCACTTATGGTCCTATAGCTTAGGGAAATTAAAATCAAAAAGACACAGCCACCCCAAAGTTTGGGACGGCTCTGTTTACAAGAACCTTGTTTACGGTACAAGTTCAATATCACAGAAAGCGAAAAATGGATAAAGAAGTTGTGGTACTTACGTACAATGCAATATCACTCAGCAATGAAATCTATGTCATCAGGCCCGTAGCAGCATAATGAGTGGATTAAGGTACTATGATTGTAAGTGAAATAAGTCACACAGAAAAAGAAACATCATAAGATATCACTACTACACGGAATATAAACTTGGCTACACAGGAACTGAATTACAAAACAGAACAGGGTCTCAAATGTAGAAAATCAACTTACGCTAGCTTAAGGGGAAAGGTGAGTTGGGGTGCTGCATGAAACCAGAGATTGAAATTAGCACAGATACCGTTCCATAAGCCAAATATGTAATAGACAAGAGCTACTCCTTGCTCAACGAAGTGGACTCAACACCCCATATTAAACGCCTAAGAATATACCTGACTAGAAATAATCTTAAAACCTACGGATTTATATGTCTCTGAAAGACAATCAAGCGTGTGTACAGCGGCATAAACGCAGCAGTGATAGGATTGGTGAGGTTCGGTGAGCAAATGCAGACCCTTTGAAGTCATATTGCATGGTACCCATTCCATGGGTCTCAACTCTCCAGGTTTAAGGGATTCTTCCTTCAGCTAAAACATGCATGTGGAACCCAGAGTATGATCCACCGTGTGATCGGGAAACGTGTTCAAATGTGTCTCAGTTTTCGTCCCCTGGTACTCGGGTGCAACACTCCAGACGCTTTACTAACACTCTCCCCACTTGGAGAGTCAGTGCCTTTAACCTCCTGTATGGCCCAGTTTGCAATTTCTGCGGAAAATGTACAGGAATAGGGAGAACCAATGAGAAACTAGCTGGAGGTGTCTGGACGGGCAAATTTAACTCTCATTTCCCACCAGAAAGAGGAATTAACCAAAGGCTCAGCATGCCGTTCCAGAACCACACTAGGGCCTGAAACAATCCTGCGGTGTTGCGGCCAGCTCACAAGAAAGCGAGTTGAAGAAACGAGCTCAGGGGCACTGTAATTCACAAACCTGCAGAGTTATAAATGACAGCTATCGTCCAAAAATATATTGAAGTAAGGCTGCCAAGAGGACTTGAAAGTGGTGCAGAATTGCACGAAACCGATTTCAGGAGGTAGACTGGAATTGCATGTAAAGCATAGGAAAAGAGGCAGAACGTCCACAACAATGCACTTGGCCAAAAAGGGCGTATGCGTTTTTTCCATTCAGGAAAAAACGCATACGCCCTTTTTGGCCAACCAAGAAAGCTTGCAAAGGAAATCTGCACTACAATGAAGTCTCACTGCCCCCCGGTCAAAAGGGCCATCTGAAAAAAGTATAAAATCCAGAAAGGCAGGACAGGCCATGGAGAACTGGGAGCCTTGTTATGCTGGTGGGCGGGATGTAAATTGCCAACAGCCACTCTGGAGAAGTGTATGGTGTTTCCTGAAACATCTAAAAAACAAAGCAACAGAGCCTAGGGCACTTCCACTTATGGTCCTATATCTTAGGGAAATTAAAATCAAAAAGACACAGCCACCCCAAAGTTTGGGCCGGCTCTGTTTACAAGAACCTCGTTTACGGTACAAGTTCAATATCACAGAAAGCGGAAAATGGATAAAGAAGTTGTGGTACTTACGTACAATGCAATATCACTCAGCAATGAAATCTATGTCATCAGGCCCGTAGCAGCATAATGAGTGGATGCAGGTACGATGATTGTAAGTGAAATAAGTCACACAGAAAAAGAAACATCATAAGGTATCACTACTACACGGAATGTAAACTTGGCTACACAGGAACTGAATTACAAAACAGAACAGGGTCTCAAATGTAGAAAACCAACTTATGCTTGCTTGAGGGGAAAGGTGAGTTGGGGTGCTGCATGAAACCAGAGATTGAAATTAGCACAGACACCGTTCCATAAGCCAAATATGTAATAGACAAGAGCTACTCCTTGCTCAACGAAGTGGACTCAACACCCCATATTAAACGCCTAAGAATATCCCTGACTAGTAAGAATCTTAAAACCTACCGATTTATATGTCTCCAAAAGAGAATCAAGCGTGTGTACGGCGGCATAAACGCAGCAGTGATAGGATTGGTGAAGTTCGGTGAGCAAATGCAGACCCTTTGAAGTCATATTGCATGGTACCCATTCCATGGGTCTCAACTCTCCAGGTTTAAGGGATTCTTCCTTCAGCTAAAACATGCATGTGGAACCCAGAGTATGATCCACCATGTGATCGGGAAACGTGTTCAAATGTGTCTCAGTTTTCGTCCCCTGGTACTCGGGTGCAAACTCCAGACGCTTTACTAACACTCTCCCCACTTGGAGAGTCAGTGCCTTTAACCTCCTGTTTGGCCCAGTTTGCAATTTCTGCGGAAAATGTACAGGAATAGGGAGAACCAATGAGAGACTAGCTGGGGGTGTCTGGACGGGCAAATTTAACTCTCATTTCCCACCAGGAAGAGGAATTAACCAAAGGCTCAGCGTGCCGTGCCGGAACCACAGTAGGGCCTGAAGCAATCCTGCGGTGTTGCGGCCAGCTCACAAGAAAGCGAGTTGATGAAACGAGCTCAAGGGCACTGTAATTCACAAACCTGCAGAGTTATAAATGACAGCTATCGTCCAAAAATATATTGAAGTAAGGCTGCCAAGAGGACTTGAAAGCGGGGCAGAATTGCAGGAAACCGATTTCAGGAGGTAGACGGGAATTGCATGTAAAGCATAGGAAAAGAGGCAGAACGTACACAATGATGCACTTGGCCAAAAAGGGCGTATGCGTTTTTTCCTGAATATATTCAGGAAAAAACGCATACGCCCTTTTTGGCCAACCAAGCAAGCTTGCAAAGGAAATCTGCACTACAATGAAGTCTCACTGCCCCCCGGTCAAAAGGGCCATCTGAAAAAAGTGTAAAATCCAGAAAGGCAGGACAGGCCATAGAGAACTGGGAGCTTTGTTATGCTGATGGGCGGGATGTAAATTGCCAACAGCCAATCTGGAGAAGTGTATGCTGTTTCCTGAAACATCTAAAAAACAAAGCAACAGAGCCTAGGGCACTTCCACTTATGGTCCTATAGCTTAGGGAAATTAAAATCAAAAAGACACAGCCACCCCAATGTTTGGGACGGCTCTGTTTACAAGAACCTCGTTTACGGTACAAGTTCAATATCACAGAAAGCGAAAAATGGATAAAAAGCTGTGGTACTTACGTACAATGCAATATCACTCAGCAATGAAATCTATGTCATCAGGCCCGTCGCAGCATAATGAGTGGATTCAGGTACGATGATTCTAAGTGAAATAAGTCACACAGAAAAAGAAACATCATAAGATATCACTACTACACGGAAGGTAAACTTGGCTACACAAGAACTGAATTACAAAACAGAACTGGGTCTCAAATGTAGAAAACCAACTTATTCTTGCTTAAGAGGAAAGGTGAGTTGGGGTGCTGCATGAAACCAGAGATTGAAATTAGCACAGATACCGTTCCATAAGCCAAATATGTAATAGACAAGAGCTACTCCTTGCTCAACGAAGTGGACTCAACACCCCATATTAAACGCTTAAGAATACACCTGACTAGAAATAATCTTAAAAACTACGAATTTATATGTCTCCGAAAGACAATCAAGCGTGTGTACAGCGGCATAAACGCAGCAGTGATAGGATTGGTGAGGTTCGGTGAGCAAATGCAGACCCTTTGAAGTCATATTGCATGGTACCCATTCCATGGGTCTCAACTCTCCAGGTTTAAGGGATTCTTCCTTCAGCTAAAACATGCATGTGGAACCCAGAGTATGATCCACCGTGTGATCGGGAAACGTGTTCAAATGTGTCTCAGTTTTCGTCCCCTGGTACTCGGGTGCAACACTCCAGACGCTTTACTAACACTCTCCCCACTTGGAGAGTCAGTGCCTTTAACCTCCTGTATGGCCCAGTTTGCAATTTCTGCGGAAAATGTACAGGAATAGGGAGAACCAATGAGAAACTAGCTGGAGGTGTCTGGACGGGCAAATTTAACTCTCATTTCCCACCAGAAAGAGGAATTAACCAAAGGCTCAGCATGCCGTTCCAGAACCACACTAGGGCCTGAAACAATCCTGCGGTGTTGCGGCCAGCTCACAAGAAAGCGAGTTGAAGAAAGGAGCTCAGGGGCACTGTAATTCACAAACCTGCAGAGTTATAAATGACAGCTATCGTCCAAAAATATATTGAAGTAAGGCTGCCAAGAGGACTTGAAAGCGGGGCAGAATTGCAGGAAATCGATTTCAGGAGGTACACTGGAATTGCATGTAAAGCATAGAAAAGAGGCAGAACGTCCACAATGATGCACTTGGCCAAAAAGGGCGTATGAGTTTTTTCCTGAATATATTCAGGAAAAAACGCATACGCACTTTTTGGCCAACCAAGCAAGCTTGCAAAGGAAATCTGCACTACAATGAAGTCTCATTGCCCCCCGGTCAAAAGGGCCATCTGAAAAAAGTGTAAAATCCAGAAAGGCAGGACAGGCCATGGAGAACTGGGAGCCTTGTTATGCTGATGGGCGGGATGTAAATTGCCAACAGCCACTCTGGAGAAGTGTATGGTGTTTCCTGAAACATCTAAAAAACTAAGCAACAGAGCCTAGGGCACTTCCACTTATGGTCCTATAGCTTAGGGAAATTAAAATCAAAAAGACAAGGTCACCCCAAAGTTTGGGACAGCTCTGTTTACAAGAACCTAGTTTACGGTACAAGTTCAATATCACAGAAAGCGAAAAATGGATAAAGAAGTTGTGGTACTTACGTACAATGCAATATCACTCAGCAATGAAATCTATGTCATCAGGCCCGTAGCATCATAATGAGTGGATGCAGGTATGATGAGTCTAAGTGAAATAAGTCACACAGAAAAAGAAACATCATAAGATATCACTACTACACGGAATGTAAACTTGGCTACACAGGAACTGAATTACAAAACAGAACAGGGTCTCAAATGTAGAAAACCAACTTATGCTTGCTTAAGGGGAAAGGTGAGTTGGGGTGCAGCATGAAACCAGAGATTGAAATTAGCACAGATACCGTGCCATAAGCCAAATATGTAATAGACAAGAGCTACTCCTTGCTAAACGAAGTGTACTCAACACCCCATATTAAACGCCTAAGAATACACCTAACTAGTAAGAATCTTAAAACCTGTGGATTTATATGTCTCCGAAAGAGAATCAAGCGTGTGTACGGCGGCATAAACGCAGCAGTGATAGGATTGGTGAGGTTCGGTGAGCAAATGCAGACCCTTTGAAGTCATATTGCATGGTACCCATTCCATGGGTCTCAACTCTCCAGGTTTAAGGGATTCTTCCTTCAGCTAAAACATGCATGTGGAACCCAGAGTATGATCCACCGTGTGATTGGGAAACGTGTTCAAATGTGTCTCAGTTTTCGTCCCCTGGTACTCGGGTGCAACATTCAAGACGCTTTACTAACACTCTCCCCACTTGGAGAGTCAGTGCCTTTAAACTCCTGTTTGGCCCAGTTTGCAATTTCTGCGGAAAATGTACAGGAATAGGGAGAACCAATGAGAGACTAGCTGGAGGTGTCTGGACGGGCAAATTTAACTCTCATTTCCCACCAGGAAGAGGAATTAACCAAAGGCTCAGCGTGCCGTGCCGGAACCACACTAGGGCCTGAAGCAATCCTGCGGTGTTGTGGCCAGCTCACAAGAAAGCGAGTTGAAGAAAGGAGCTCAGGGGCACTGTAATTCACAAACCTGCAGAGTTATAAATGACAGCTATCGTCCAAAAATATATTGAAGTAAGGCTGCCAAGAGGACTTGAAAGCGGGGCAGAATTGCAGGAAACCGATTTCAGGAGGTAGACGGGAATTGCATGTAAAGCATAGGAAAAGAGCCAGAACGTCCACAATGATGCACTTGGCCAAAAAGGGCGTATGCGTTTTTTCCTGAATATATTCAGGAAAAAACGCATACGCCCTTTTTGGCCAACCAAGCAAGCTTGCAAAGGAAATCTGCACTACAATGAAGTCTCACTGCCCCCCGGTCAAAAGGGCCATCTGAAAAAAGTGTAAAATCCAGAAAGGCAAGACAGGACATGGAGAATTGGGAGCCTTGTTATGCTGATGGGCGGGATGTAAATTGCCAATAGCCACTCTGGAGAAGTGTATGCTGTTTCCTGAAACATCTAAAAAACAAAGCAACAGAGCCTAGGGCACTTCCACTTATGGTCCTATAGCTTAGGGAAATTAAAATCAAAAAGACACAGCCACCCCAAAGTTTGGGACGGCTCTGTTTACAAGAACCTTGTTTACGGTACAAGTTCAATATCACAGAAAGCGAAAAATGGATAAAGAAGTTGTGGTACTTACGTACAATGCAATATCACTCAGCAATGAAATCTATGTCATCAGGCCCGTAGCAGCATAATGAGTGGATTAAGGTACTATGATTGTAAGTGAAATAAGTCACACAGAAAAAGAAACATCATAAGATATCACTACTACACGGAATATAAACTTGGCTACACAGGAACTGAATTACAAAACAGAACAGGGTCTCAAATGTAGAAAACCAACTTACGCTAGCTTAAGGGGAAAGGTGAGTTGGGGTGCTGCATGAAACCAGAGATTGAAATTAGCACAGATACCGTTCCATAAGCCAAATATGTAATAGACAAGAGCTACTCCTTGCTCAACGAAGTGGACTCAACACCCCATATTAAACGCCTAAGAATATACCTGACTAGAAATAATCTTAAAACCTACGGATTTATATGTCTCTGAAAGACAATCAAGCGTGTGTACAGCGGCATAAACGCAGCAGTGATAGGATTGGTGAGGTTCGGTGAGCAAATGCAGACCCTTTGAAGTCATATTGCATGGTACCCATTCCATGGGTCTCAACTCTCCAGGTTTAAGGGATTCTTCCTTCAGCTAAAACATGCATGTGGAACCCAGAGTATGATCCACCGTGTGATCGGGAAACGTGTTCAAATGTGTCTCAGTTTTCGTCCCCTGGTACTCGGGTGCAACACTCCAGACGTTTTACTAACACTCTCCCCACTTGGAGAGTCAGTGCCTTTAACCTCCTGTATGGCCCAGTTTGCAATTTCTGCGGAAAATGTACAGGAATAGGGAGAACCAATGAGAAACTAGCTGGAGGTGTCTGGACGGGCAAATTTAACTCTCATTTCCCACCAGAAAGAGGAATTAACCAAAGGCTCAGCATGCCGTTCCAGAACCACACTAGGGCCTGAAACAATCCTGCGGTGTTGCGGCCAGCTCACAAGAAAGCGAGTTGAAGAAAGGAGCTCAGGGGCACTGTAATTCACAAACCTGCAGAGTTATAAATGACAGCTATCGTCCAAAAATATATTGAAGTAAGGCTGCCAAGAGGACTTGAAAGTGGTGCAGAATTGCACGAAACCGATTTCAGGAGGTAGACTGGAATTGCATGTAAAGCATAGGAAAAGAGGCAGAACGTCCACAACGATGCACTTGGCCAAAAAGGGCGTATGCGTTTTTTCCTGAATATATTCAGGAAAAAACGCATACGCCCTTTTTGGCCAACCAAGCAAGCTTGCAAAGGAAATCTGCACTACAATGAAGTCTCACTGCCCCCCGGTCAAAAGGGCCATCTGAAAAAAGTGTAAAATCCAGAAAGGCAGGACAGGACATGGAGAATTGGGAGCCTTGTTATGCTGATGGGCGGGATGTAAATTGCCAACAGCCACTCTTCAGAAGTGTATGCTGTTTCCTGAAACATCCAAAAAACAAAGCAACAGAGCCTAGGGCACTTCTACTTATGGTCCTATAGCTTAGGGAAATTAAAATCAAAAAGACACAGCCACCCCAAAGTTTGGGACGGCTCTGTTTACAAGAACCTTGTTTACGGTACAAGTTCAATATCACAGAAAGCGAAAAATGGATAAAGAAGTTGTGGTACTTACGTACAATGCAATATCGCTCAGCAATGAAATCTATGTCATCAGGCCCGTAGCAGCATAATGAGTGGATTAAGGTACGATGATTGTAAGTGAAATAAGTCACACAGAAAACGAAACATCATAAGATATCACTACTACACGGAATGTAAACTTGGCTACACAGGAACTGAATTTCAAAACAGAACAGGGTCTCAAATGTAGAAAACCAACTTACGCTAGCTTAAGGGGAAAGGTGAGTTGGGGTGATGCATGAAACCAGAGATTGAAATTAGCACAGATACAGTTCCATAAGCCAAATATGTAATAGACAAGAGCTACTCCTTGCTCAACGAAGTGGACTCAACACCCCATATTAAACGCCTAAGAATATACCTGACTAGAAATAATCTTAAAACCTACGGATTTATATGTCTCCGAAAGACAATCAAGCGTGTGTACAGCGGCATAAATGCAGCAGTGATAGTATTGGTGAGGTTCGGTGAGCAAATGCAGACCCTTTGAAGTCATATTGCATGGTACCCATTCCATGGGTCTCAACTCTCCAGGTTTAAGGGATTCTTCCTTCAGCTAAAACATGCATGTGGAACCCAGAGTATGATCCACCGTGTGATCGGGAAACGTGTTCAAATGTGTCTCAGTTTTCGTCCCCTGGTACTCGGGTGCAAACTCCAGACGCTTTACTAACACTCTCCCCACTTGGAGAGTCAGTGCCTTTAACCTCCTGTTTGGCCCAGTTTGCAATTTCTGCGGAAAATGTACAGGAATAGGGAGAACCAATGAGAGACTAACTGGGGGTGTCTGGACGGGCAAATTTAACTCTCATTTCCGAGCAGGAAGAGGAATTAACCAAAGGCTCAGCGTGCCGTGCCGGAACCACACTAGGGCCTGAAGCAATCCTGCGGTGTTGTGGCTAGCTCACAAGAAAGCGAGTTGAAGAAAGGAGCTCAGGGGCACTGTAATTCACAAACCTGCAGAGTTATAAATGACAGCTATCGTCCAAAAATATATTGAAGTAAGGCTGCCAAGAGGACTTGAAAGCGGGGCAGAATTGCAGGAAACCGATTTCAGGAGGTAGACGGGAATTGCATGTAAAGCATAGGAAAAGAGGCAGAACGTCCACAATGATGCACTTGGCCAAAAAGGGCGTATGCGTTTTTTCCAGGAAAAAACGCATACACACTTTTTGGCCAACCAAGCAAGTTTGCAAAGGAAATCTGCACTACAATGAAGTCTCGCTGCCCCCCGGTCAAAAGGGCCATATGAAAAAAGTGTAAAATCCAGAAAGGCAGGACAGGCCATGGAGAACTGGGAGCCTTGTTATGCTGATGGGCGGGATGTAATTTGCCAACAGCCACTCTGGAGAAGTGTATGCTGTTTCCTGAAACATCTAAAAAACTAAGCAACAGAGCCTAGGGCACTTCCACTTATGGTCCAATAGCTTAGGGAAATGAAAATCAAACAGACACAGCCACCCCAAAGTTTGGGACGGCTCTGTTTACAAGAACCTCGTTTACGGTACAAGTTCAATATCACAGAAAGCGAAAAATGGATAAAGAAGTTGTGGTACTTACATACAATGCAATATCACTCAGCAATGAAATCTATGTCATCAGGCCCGTCGCAGCATAATGAGTGGATTCAGGTACGATGATTGTAAGTGAAATAAGTCACACAGAAAAAGAAACATCATAAGATATCAGTACTACACGGAATGTAAACTTGGCTACACAGGAACTGAATTACAAAACAGAACAGGGTCTCAAATGTAGAAAACCAACTTATGCTTGCTTAAGGGGAAAGGTGAGTTGGGGTGCAGCATGAAACCAGAGATTGAAATTAGCACAGATACCGTGCCATAAGCCAAATATGTAATAGACAAGAGCTACTCCTTGCTAAACGAAGTGTACTCAACACCCCATATTAAACGCCTAAGAATACACCTGACTAGTAAGAATCTTAAAACCTGTGGATTTATATGTGTCCAAAAGAGAATCAAGCGTGTGTACGGCGGCATAAACGCAGCAGTGATAGGATTGGTGAGGTTCGGTGAGCAAATGCAGACCCTTTGAAGTCATATTGCATGGTACCCATTCCATGGGTCTCAACTCTCCAGGTTTAAGGGATTCTTCCTTCAGCTAAAACATGCATGTGGAACCCAGAGTATGATCCACTGTGTGATCGGGAAACGTGTTCAAATGTGTCTCAGTTTTCGTCCCCTGGTACTCGGGTGCAACATTCAAGACGCTTTACTAACACTCTCCCCACTTGGAGAGTCAGTGCCTTTAAACTCCTGTTTGGCCCAGTTTGCAATTTCTGCGGAAAATGTACAGGAATAGGGAGAACCAATGAGAGACTAGCTGGAGGTGTCTGGAGGGGCAAATTTAACTCTCATTTCCCACCAGGAAGAGGAATTAACCAAAGGCTCAGCGTGCCGTGCCGGAACCACACTAGGGCCTGAAGCAATCCTGCGGTGTTGCGGCCAGCTCACAAGAAAGCGAGTTGAAGAAACGAGCTCAGGGGCACTGTAATTCACAAACCTGCAGAGTTATAAATGACAGCTATCGTCCAAAAATATATTGAAGTAAGGCTGCCAAGAGGACTTGAAAGCGGGGCAGAATTGCAGGAAACCGATTTCAGGAGGTAGACGGGAATTGCATGTAAAGCATAGGAAAAGAGGCAGAACGTCCACAATGATGCACTTGGCCAAAAAGGGCGTATGCGTTTTTTCCTGAATATATTCAGGAAAAAACGCATACGCCCTTTTTGGCCAACCAAGCAAGCTTGCAAAGGAAATCTGCACTACAATGAAGTCTCACTGCCCCCCGGTCAAAAGGGCCATCTGAAAAAAGTGTAAAATCCAGAAAGGCAAGACAGGACATGGAGAATTGGGAGCCTTGTTATGCTGATGGGCGGGATGTAAATTGCCAACAGCCACTCTGGAGAAGTGTATGGTGTTTCCTGAAACATCTAAAAAACAAAGCAACAGAGCCTAGGGCACTTCCACTTATGGTCCTATATCTTAGGGAAATTAAAATCAAAAAGACACAGCCACCCCAAAGTTTGGGCCGGCTCTGTTTACAAGAACCTCGTTTACGGTACAAGTTCAATATCACAGAAAGCGGAAAATGGATAAAGAAGTTGTGGTACTTACGTACAATGCAATATCACTCAGCAATGAAATCTATGTCATCAGGCCCGTAGCAGCATAATGAGTGGATGCAGGTACGATGATTCTAAGTGAAATAAGTCACACAGAAAAAGAAACATCATAAGGTATCACTACTACACGGAATGTAAACTTGGCTACACAGGAACTGAATTACAAAACAGAACAGGGTCTCAAATGTAGAAAACCAACTTATGCTTGCTTGAGGGGAAAGGTGAGTTGGGGTGCTGCATGAAACCAGAGATTGAAATTAGCACAGACACCGTTCCATAAGCCAAATATGTAATAGACAAGAGCTACTCCTTGCTCAACGAAGTGGACTCAACACCCCATATTAAACGCCTAAGAATATCCCTGACTAGTAAGAATCTTAAAACCTACCGATTTATATGTCTCCAAAAGAGAATCAAGCGTGTGTACGGCGGCATAAACGCAGCAGTGATAGGATTGGTGAAGTTCGGTGAGCAAATGCAGACCCTTTGAAGTCATATTGCATGGTACCCATTCCATGTGTCTCAACTCTCCAGGTTTAAGGGATTCTTCCTTCAGCTAAAACATGCATGTGGAACCCAGAGTATGATCCACCATGTGATCGGGAAACGTGTTCAAATGTGTCTCAGTTTTCGTTCCCTGGTACTCGGGTGCAACATTCAAGACGCTTTACTAACACTCTCCCCACTTGGAGAGTCAGTGCCTTTAAACTCCTGTTTGGCCCAGATTGCTATTTCTGCGGAAAATGTACAGGAATAGGGAGAACCAATGAGAGACTAGCTGGAGGTGTCTGGACGGGCAAATTTAACTCTCATTTCCCACCAGGAAGAGGAATTAACCAAAGGTTCTGCGTGCCATGCCGGAATCACACTAGGGCCTGAAGCAATCCTGCGGTGTTGTGGCCAGCTCACAAGAAAGCGAGTTGAAGAAAGGAGCTCAGGGGCACTGTAATTCACAAACCTGCAGAGTTATAAATGACAGCTATCGTCCAAAAATATATTGAAGTAAGGCTGCCAAGAGGACTTGAAAGCGGGGCAGAATTGCAGGAAACCGATTTCAGGAGGCAGACGGGAATTGCATGTAAAGCATAGGAAAAGAGGCAGAACGTCCACAATGATGCACTTGGCCAAAAAGGGCGTATGCGTTTTTTCCTGAATATATTCAGGAAAAAACGCATACGCCGTTTTTGGCCAACCAAGCAAGCTTGCAAAGGAAATCTGCACTACAATGAAGTCTCACTGCCCCCCGGTCAAAAGGGCCATCTGAAAAAAGTGTAAAATCCAGAAAGGCAAGACAGGACATGGAGAATTGGGAGCCTTGTTATGCTGATGGGCGGGATGTAAATTGCCAACAGCCACTCTGGAGAAGTGTATGCTGTTTCCTGAAACATCCAAAAAACAAAGCAACAGAGCCTAGGGCACTTCCACTTATGGTTCTATAGCTTAGGGAAATTAAAATCAAAAAGACACAGCCACCCCAAAGTTTGGGACGGCTCTGTTTACAAGAACCTCGTTTACGGTACAAGTTCAATATCACAGAAAGCGAAAAATGGATAAAGATGTTGTGGTACTTACGTACAATGCAATATCGCTCAGCAATGAAATCTATGTCATCAGGCCCGTAGCAGCATAATGAGTGGATTAAGGTACGATGATTGTAAGTGAAATAAGTCACACAGAAAACGAAACATCATAAGATATCACTACTACACGGAATGTAAACTTGGCTACACAGGAACTGAATTTCAAAACAGAACAGGGTCTCAAATGTAGAAAACCAACTTACGCTAGCTTAAGGGGAAAGGTGAGTTGGGGTGATGCATGAAACCAGAGATTGAAATTAGCACAGATACAGTTCCATCAGCCAAATATGTAATAGACAAGAGCTACTCCTTGCTCAACGAAGTGGACTCAACACCCCATATTAAACGCCTAAGAATATACCTGACTAGAAATAATCTTAAAACCTACGGATTTATATGTCTCCGAAAGACAATCAAGCGTGTGTACAGCGGCATAAATGCAGCAGTGATAGGATTGGTGAGGTTCGGTGAGCAAATGCAGACCCTTTGAAGTCATATTGCATGGTACCCATTCCATGGGTCTCAACTCTCCAGGTTTAAGGGATTCTTCCTTCAGCTAAAACATGCATGTGGAACCCAGAGTATGATCCACCGTGTGATCGGGAAACGTGTTCAAATGTGTCTCAGTTTTCGTCCCCTGGTACTCGGGTGCAAACTCCAGACGCTTTACTAACACTCTCCCCACTTGGAGAGTCAGTGCCTTTAACCTCCTGTTTGGCCCAGTTTGCAATTTCTGCGGAAAATGTACAGGAATAGGGAGAACCAATGAGAGACTAGCTGGGGGTGTCTGGACGGGCAAATTTAACTCTCATTTCCCACCAGGAAGAGGAATTAACCAAAGGCTCAGCGTGCCGTGCCGGAACCACACTAGGGCCTGAAGCAATCCTGCGGCGTTGTGGCTAGCTCACAAGAAAGCGAGTTGAAGAAAGGAGCTCAGGGGCACTGTAATTCACAAACCTGCAGAGTTATAAATGACAGCTATCGTCCAAAAATATATTGAAGTAAGGCTGCCAAGAGGACTTGAAAGCGGGGCAGAATTGCAGGAAACCGATTTCAGGAGGTAGACGGGAATTGCATGTAAAGCATAGGAAAAGAGGCAGAACGTCCACAATGATGCACTTGGCCAAAAAGGGCGTATGCGTTTTTTCCAGGAAAAAACGCATACACACTTTTTGGCCAACCAAGCAAGTTTGCAAAGGAAATCTGCACTACAATGAAGTCTCGCTGCCCCCCGGTCAAAAGGGCCATATGAAAAAAGTGTAAAATCCAGAAAGGCAGGACAGGCCATGGAGAACTGGGAGCCTTGTTATGCTGATGGGCGGGATGTAAATTGCCAACAGCCACTCTGGAGAAGTGTATGGTGTTTCCTGAAACATCTAAAAAACAAAGCAACAGAGCCTAGGGCACTTCCACTTATGGTCCTATATCTTAGGGAAATTAAAATCAAAAAGACACAGCCACCCCAAAGTTTGGGCCGGCTCTGTTTACAAGAACCTCGTTTACGGTACAAGTTCAATATCACAGAAAGCGGAAAATGGATAAAGAAGTTGTGGTACTTACGTACAATGCAATATCACTCAGCAATGAAATCTATGTCATCAGGCCCGTAGCAGCATAATGAGTGGATTAAGGTACGATGATTGTAAGTGAAATAAGTCACACAGAAAACGAAACATCATAAGATATCACTACTACACGGAATGTAAACTTGGCTACACAGGAACTGAATTTCAAAACAGAACAGGGTCTCAAATGTAGAAAACCAACTTACGCTAGCTTAAGGGGAAAGGTGAGTTGGGGTGATGCATGAAACCAGAGATTGAAATTAGCACAGATACAGTTCCATCAGCCAAATATGTAATAGACAAGAGCTACTCCTTGCTCAACGAAGTGGACTCAACACCCCATATTAAACGCCTAAGAATATACCTGACTAGAAATAATCTTAAAACCTACGGATTTATATGTCTCCGAAAGACAATCAAGCGTGTGTACAGTGGCATAAATGCAGCAGTGATAGGATTGGTGAGGTTCGGTGAGCAAATGCAGACCCTTTGAAGTCATATTGCATGGTACCCATTCCATGGGTCTCAACTCTCCAGGTTTAAGGGATTCTTCCTTCAGCTAAAACATGCATGTGGAACCCAGAGTATGATCCACCGTGTGATCGGGAAACGTGTTCAAATGTGTCTCAGTTTTCGTCCCCTGGTACTCGGGTGCAAACTCCAGACGCTTTACTAACACTCTCCCCACTTGGAGAGTCAGTGCCTTTAACCTCCTGTTTGGCCCAGTTTGCAATTTCTGCGGAAAATGTACAGGAATAGGGAGAACCAATGAGAGACTAGCTGGGGGTGTCTGGACGGGCAAATTTAACTCTCATTTCCCACCAGGAAGAGGAATTAACCAAAGGCTCAGCGTGCCGTGCCGGAACCACACTAGGGCCTGAAGCAATCCTGCGGCGTTGTGGCTAGCTCACAAGAAAGCGAGTTGAAGAAAGGAGCTCAGGGGCACTGTAATTCACAAACCTGCAGAGTTATAAATGACAGCTATCGTCCAAAAATATATTGAAGTAAGGCTGCCAAGAGGACTTGAAAGCGGGGCAGAATTGCAGGAAACCGATTTCAGGAGGTAGACGGGAATTGCATGTAAAGCATAGGAAAAGAGGCAGAACGTCCACAATGATGCACTTGGCCAAAAAGGGCGTATGCGTTTTTTCCTGAATATATTCAGGAAAAAACGCATACGCCCTTTTTGGCCAACCAAGCAAGCTTGCAAAGGAAATCTGCACTACAATGAAGTCTCACTGCCCCCCGGTCAAAAGGGCCATCTGAAAAAAGTGTAAAATCCAGAAAGGCAGGACAGGCCATGGAGAACTGGGAGCCTTGTTATGCTGATGGGCGGGATGTAATTTGCAAACAGCCACTCTGGAGAAGTGTATGCTGTTTCCTGAAACATCTAAAAAACTAAGCAACAGAGCCTAGGGCACTTCCACTTATGGTCCTATAGCTTAGGGAAATGAAAATCAAACAGACACAGCCACCCCAAAGTTTGGGACTGCTCTGTTTACAAGAACCTCGTTTACGGTACAAGTTCAATATCACAGAAAGCGAAAAATGGATAAAGAAGTTGTGGTACTTACGTACAATGCAATATCACTCAGCAATGAAATCTATGTCATCAGGCCCGTCGCAGCATAATGAGTGGATTCAGGTACGATGATTCTAAGTGAAATAAGTCACACAGAAAAAGAAACATCATAAGATATCAGTACTACACGGAATGTAAACTTGGCTACACAGGAACTGAATTACAAAACAGAACAGGGTCTCAAATGTAGAAAACCAACTTATGCTTGCTTAAGGGGAAAGGTGAGTTGGGGTGCAGCATGAAACCAGAGATTGAAATTAGCACAGATACCGTGCCATAAGCCAAATATGTAATAGACAAGAGCTACTCCTTGCTAAACGAAGTGTACTCAACACCCCATATTAAACGCCTAAGAATACACCTGACTAGTAAGAATCTTAAAACCTGTGGATTTATATGTGTCCAAAAGAGAATCAAGCGTGTGTACGGCGGCATAAACGCAGCAGTGATAGGATTGGTGAGGTTCGGTGAGCAAATGCAGACCCTTTGAAGTCATATTGCATGGTACCCATTCCATGGGTCTCAACTCTCCAGGTTTAAGGGACTCTTCCTTCAGCTAAAACATGCATGTGGAACCCAGAGTATGATCCACTGTGTGATCGGGAAACGTGTTCAAATGTGTCTCAGTTTTCGTCCCCTGGTACTCGGGTGCAACATTCAAGACGCTTTACTAACACTCTCCCCACTTGGAGAGTCAGTGCCTTTAAACTCCTGTTTGGCCCAGTTTGCAATTTCTGCGGAAAATGTACAGGAATAGGGAGAACCAATGAGAGACTAGCTGGAGGTGTCTGGAGGGGCAAATTTAACTCTCATTTCCCACCAGGAAGAGGAATTAACCAAAGGTTCAGCGTGCCGTGCCAGAACCACACTAGGGCCTGAAGCAATCCTGCGGTGTTGCGGCCAGCTCACAAGAAAGCGAGTTGAAGAAAGGAGCTCAGGGGCACTGTAATTCACAAACCTGCAGAGTTATAAATGACAGCTATCGTCCAAAAATATATTGAAGTAAGGCTGCCAAGAGGACTTGAAAGCGGGGCAGAATTGCAGGAAACCGATTTCAGGAGGTAGACGGGAATTGCATGTAAAGCATAGGAAAAGAGGCAGAACGTCCACAATGATGCACTTGGCCAAAAAGGGCGTATGCGTTTTTTCCTGAATATATTCAGGAAAAAACGCATACGCCCTTTTTGGCCAACCAAGCAAGCTTGCAAAGGAAATCTGCACTACAATGAAGTCTCACTGACCCCCGGTCAAAAGGGCCATCTGAAAAAAGTGTAAAATCCAGAAAGGCAAGACAGGACATGGAGAATTGGGAGCCTTGTTATGCTGATGGGCGGGATGTAAATTGCCAACAGCCACTCTGGAGAAGTGTATGCTGTTTCCTGAAACATCTAAAAAACAAAGCAACAGAGCCTAGGGCACTTCCACTTATGGTCCTATAGCTTAGGGAAATTAAAATCAAAAAGACACAGCCACCCCAAAGTTTGGGACGGCTCTGTTTACAAGAACCTCGTTTACGGTACAAGTTCAATATCACAGAAAGCGAAAAATGGATAAAGAAGCTGTGGTACTTACGTACAATGCAATATCACTCAGCAATGAAATCTATGTCATCAGGCCCGTCGCAGCATAATGAGTGGATTCAGGTACGATGATTCTAAGTGAAATAAGTCACACAGAAAAAGAAACATCATAAGATATCACTACTACACGGAAGGTAAACTTGGCTACACAAGAACTGAATTACAAAACAGAACTGGGTCTCAAATGTAGAAAACCAACTTATGCTTGCTTAAGAGGAAAGGTGAGTTGGGGTGCTGCATGAAACCAGAGATTGAAATTAGCACAGATACCGTTCCATAAGCCAAATATGTAATAGACAAGAGCTACTCCTTGCTCAACGAAGTGGACTCAACACCCCATATTAAACGCTTAAGAATACACCTGACTAGAAATAATCTTAAAAACTACGAATTTATATGTCTCCGAAAGACAATCAAGCGTGTGTACAGCGGCATAAACGCAGCAGTGATAGGATTGGTGAGGTTCGGTGAGCAAATGCAGACCCTTTGAAGTCATATTGCATGGTACCCATTCCATGGGTCTCAACTCTCCAGGTTTAAGGGATTCTTCCTTCAGCTAAAACATGCATGTGGAACCCAGAGTATGATCCACCGTGTGATCGGGAAACGTGTTCAAATGTGTCTCAGTTTTCGTCCCCTGGTACTCGGGTGCAACACTCCAGACGCTTTACTAAGACTCTCCCCACTTGGAGAGTCAGTGCCTTTAACCTCCTGTATGGCCCAGTTTGCAATTTCTGCGGAAAATGTACAGGAATAGGGAGAACCAATGAGAAACTAGCTGGAGGTGTCTGGACGGGCAAATTTAACTCTCATTTCCCACCAGAAAGAGGAATTAACCAAAGGCTCAGCATGCCGTTCCAGAACCACACTAGGGCCTGAAACAATCCTGCGGTGTTGCGGCCAGCTCACAAGAAAGCGAGTTGAAGAAAGGAGCTCAGGGGCACTGTAATTCACAAACCTGCAGAGTTATAAATGACAGCTATCGTCCAAAAATATATTGAAGTAAGGCTGCCAAGAGGACTTGAAAGCGGGGCAGAATTGCAGGAAATCGATTTCAGGAGGTACACTGGAATTGCATGTAAAGCATAGAAAAGAGGCAGAACGTCCACAATGATGCACTTGGCCAAAAAGGGCGTATGCGTTTTTTCCTGAATATATTCAGGAAAAAACGCATACGCCCTTTTTGGCCAACCAAGCAAGCTTGCAAAGGAAATCTGCACTACAATGAAGTCTCACTGCCCCCCGGTCAAAAGGGCCATCTGAAAAAAGTGTAAAATCCAGAAAGGCAGGACAGGCCATGGAGAACTGGGAGCCTTGTTATGCTGATGGGCGGGATGTAAATTGCCAACAGCCACTCTGGAGAAGTGTATGGTGTTTCCTGAAACATCTAAAAAACTAAGCAACAGAGCCTAGGGCACTTCCACTTATGGTCCTATAGCTTAGGGAAATTAAAATCAAAAAGACACGGTCACCCCAAAGTTTGGGACAGCTCTGTTTACAAGAACCTAGTTTACGGTACAAGTTCAATATCACAGAAAGCGAAAAATGGATAAAGAAGTTGTGGTACTTACGTACAATGCAATATCACTCAGCAATGAAATCTATGTCATCAGGCCCGTAGCATCATAATGAGTGGATGCAGGTATGATGAGTCTAAGTGAAATAAGTCACACAGAAAAAGAAACATCATAAGATATCACTACTACACGGAATGTAAACTTGGCTACACAGGAACTGAATTACAAAACAGAACAGGGTCTCAAATGTAGAAAACCAACTTATGCTTGCTTAAGGGGAAAGGTGAGTTGGGGTGCAGCATGAAACCAGAGATTGAAATTAGCACAGATACCGTGCCATAAGCCAAATATGTAATAGACAAGAGCTACTCCTTGCTAAACGAAGTGTACTCAACACCCCATATTAAACGCCTAAGAATACACCTGACTAGTAAGAATCTTAAAACCTGTGGATTTATATGTCTCCGAAAGAGAATCAAGCGTGTGTACGGCGGCATAAACGCAGCAGTGATAGGATTGGTGAGGTTCGGTGAGCAAATGCAGACCCTTTGAAGTCATATTGCATGGTACCCATTCCATGGGTCTCAACTCTCCAGGTTTAAGGGATTCTTCCTTCAGCTAAAACATGCATGTGGAACCCAGAGTATGATCCACCGTGTGATTGGGAAACGTGTTCAAATGTGTCTCAGTTTTCGTCCCCTGGTACTCGGGTGCAACATTCAAGACGCTTTACTAACACTCTCCCCACTTGGAGAGTCAGTGCCTTTAACCTCCTGTTTGGCCCAGTTTGCAATTTCTGCGGAAAATGTACAGGAATAGGGAGAACCAATGAGAGACTAGCTGGAGGTGTCTGGACGGGCAAATTTAACTCTCATTTCCCACCAGGAAGAGGAATTAACCAAAGGCTCAGCGTGCCGTGCCGGAACCACACTAGGGCCTGAAGCAATCCTGCGGTGTTGTGGCCAGCTCACAAGAAAGCGAGTTGAAGAAAGGAGCTCAGGGGCACTGTAATTCACAAACCTGCAGAGTTATAAATGACAGCTATCGTCCAAAAATATATTGAAGTAAGGCTGCCAAGAGGACTTGAAAGCGGGGCAGAATTGCAGGAAACCGATTTCAGGAGGTAGACGGGAATTGCATGTAAAGCATAGGAAAAGAGGCAGAACGTACACAATGATGCACTTGGCCAAAAAGGGCGTATGCGTTTTTTCCTGAATATATTCAGGAAAAAACGCATACGCCCTTTTTGGCCAACCAAGCAAGCTTGCAAAGGAAATCTGCACTACAATGAAGTCTCACTGCCCCCCGGTCAAAAGGGCCATCTGAAAAAAGTGTAAAATCCAGAAAGGCAAGACAGGACATGGAGAATTGGGAGCCTTGTTATGCTGATGGGCGGGATGTAAATTGCCAACAGCCACTCTGGAGAAGTGTATGCTGTTTCCTGAAACATCCAAAAAACAAAGCAACAGAGCCTAGGGCACTTCCACTTATGGTCCTATAGCTTAGGGAAATTAAAATCAAAAAGACACAGCCACCCCAAAGTTTGGGACGGCTCTGTTTACAAGAACCTTGTTTACGGTACAAGTTCAATATCACAGAAAGCGAAAAATGGATAAAGAAGTTGTGGTACTTACGTACAATGCAATATCACTCAGCAATGAAATCTATGTCATCAGGCCCGTAGCAGCATAATGAGTGGATTAAGGTACGATGATTGTAAGTGAAATAAGTCACACAGAAAACGAAACATCATAAGATATCACTACTACACGGAATGTAAACTTGGCTACACAGGAACTGAATTTCAAAACAGAACAGGGTCTCAAATGTAGAAAACCAACTTACGCTAGCTTAAGGGGAAAGGTGAGTTGGGGTGATGCATGAAACCAGAGATTGAAATTAGCACAGATACAGTTCCATAAGCCAAATATGTAATAGACAAGAGCTACTCCTTGCTCAACGAAGTGGACTCAACACCCCATATTAAACGCCTAAGAATATACCTGACTAGAAATAATCTTAAAACCTACGGATTTATATGTCTCCGAAAGACAATCAAGCGTGTGTACAGCGGCATAAATGCAGCAGTGATAGGATTGGTGAGGTTCGGTGAGCAAATGCAGACCCTTTGAAGTCATATTGCATGGTACCCATTCCATGGGTCTCAACTCTCCAGGTTTAAGGGATTCTTCCTTCAGCTAAAACATGCATGTGGAACCCAGAGTATGATCGACCGTGTGATCGGGAAACGTGTTCAAATGTGTCTCAGTTTTCGTCCCCTGGGACTCGGGTGCAAACTCCAGACGCTTTACTAACACTCTCCCCACTTGGAGAGTCAGTGCCTTTAACCTCCTGTTTGGCCCAGTTTGCAATTTCTGCGGAAAATGTACAGGAATAGGGAGAACCAATGAGAGACTAGCTGGGGGTGTCTGGACGGGCAAATTTAACTCTCATTTCCCACCAGGAAGAGGAATTAACCAAAGGCTCAGCGTGCCGTGCCGGAACCACACTGGGGCCTGAAGCAATCCTGCGGTGTTGCGGCCAGCTCACAAGAAAGCGAGTTGAAGAAAGGAGCTCAAGGGCACTGTAATTCACAAACCTGCAGAGTTATAAATGACAGCTATCGTCCAAAAATATATTGAAGTAAGGCTGCCAAGAGGACTTGAAAGCGGGGCAGAATTGCAGGAAACCGATTTCAGGAGGTAGACGGGAATTGCATGTAAAGCATAGGAAAAGAGGCAGAACGTCCACAATGATGCACTTGGCCAAAAAGGGCGTATGCGTTTTTTCCTGAATATATTCAGGAAAAAACGCATACGCCCTTTTTGACCAACCAAGCAAGCTTGCAAAGGAAATCTGCACTACAATGAAGTCTCACTGCCCCCCGGTCAAAAGGGCCATCTGAAAAAAGTGTAAAATCCAGAAAGGCAAGACAGGCCATGGAGAATTGGGAGCCTTGTTATGCTGATGGGCGGGATGTAAATTGCCAACAGCCACTCTGGAGAAGTGTATGCTATTTCCTGAAACATCCAAAAAACAAAGCAACAGAGCCTAGGGCACTTCCACTTATGGTCCTATAGCTTAGGGAAATTAAAATCAAAAAGACACGGTCACCCCAAAGTTTGGGACAGCTCTGTTTACAAGAACCTCGTTTACGGTACAAGTTCAATATCACAGAAAGCGAAAAATGGATAAAGAAGTTGTGGTACTTACGTACAATGCAATATCACTCAGCAATGAAATCTATGTCATCAGGCCCGTAGCAGCATAATGAGTGGATGCAGGTATGATGAGTCTAAGTGAAATAAGTCACACAGAAAAAGAAACATCATAAGATATCACTACTACACGGAATGTAAACTTGGCTACACAGGAACTGAATTACAAAACAGAACAGGGTCTCAAATGTAGAAAACCAACTTACGCTAGCTTAAGGGGAAAGGTGAGTTGGGGTGCAGCATGAAACCAGAGATTGAAATTAGCACAGATACCGTTCCATAAGCCAAATATGTAATAGACAAGAGCAACTCCTTGCTAAACGAAGTGTACTCAACACCCCATATTAAACGCCTAAGAATATACCTGACTAGTAAGAATCTTAAAACCTGTGGATTTATATGTCTCCGAAAGAGAATCAAGCGTGTGTACGGCGGCATAAACGCAGCAGTGATAGGATTGGTGAGGTTCGGTGAGCAAATGCAGACCCTTTGAAGTCATATTGCATGGTACCCATTCCATGGGTCTCAACTCTCCAGGTTTAAGGGATTCTTCCTTCAGCTAAAACATGCATGTGGAACCCAGAGTATGATCCACCGTGTGATCGGGAAACGTGTTCAAATGTGTCTCAGTTTTCGTCCCCTGGTACTCGGGTGCAACATTCAAGACGCTTTACTAACACTCTCCCCACTTGGAGAGTCAGTGCCTTTAAACTCCTGTTTGGCCCAGTTTGCAATTTCTGCGGAAAATGTACAGGAATAGGGAGAACCAATGAGAGACTAGCTGGAGGTGTCTGGACGGGCAAATTTAACTCTCATTTCCCACCAGGAAGAGGAATTAACCAAAGGTTCAGCATGCCATGCCGGAAACACACTAGGGCCTGAAGCAATCCTGCGGTGTTGTGGCCAGCTCACAACAAAGCGAGTTGAAGAAAGGAGCTCAGGGGCACTGTAATTCACAAACCTGCAGAGTTATAAATGACAGCTATCGTCCAAAAATATATTGAAGTAAGGCTGCCAAGAGGACTTGAAAGCGGGGCAGAATTGCAGGAAACCGATTTCAGGAGGTAGACGGGAATTGCATGTAAAGCATAGGAAAAGAGGCAGAACGTCCACAATGATGCACTTGGCCAAAAAGGGCGTATGCGTTTTTTCCTGAATATATTCAGGAAAAAACGCATACGCCCTTTTTGGCCAACCAAGCAAGCTTGCAAAGGAAATCTGCACTACAATGAAGTCTCACTGCCCCCCGGTCAAAAGGGCCATCTGAAAAAAGTGTAAAATCCAGAAAGGCAGGACAGGCCATGGAGAACTGGGAGCTTTGTTATGCTGATGGGTGGGATGTAAATTGCCAACAGCCACTCTGGAGAAGTGTATGCTGTTTCCTGAAACATCTAAAAAACAAAGCAACAGAGCCTAGGGCACTTCCACTTATGGTCCTATAGCTTAGGGAAATTAAAATCAAAAAGACACAGCCACCCCAAAGTTTGGGACGGCTCTGTTTACAAAAACCTCGTTTACGGTACAAGTTCAATATCACAGAAAGCGAAAAATGGATAAAGAAGTTGTGGTACTTACGTACAATGCAATATCACTCAGCAATGAAATCTATGTCATCAGGCCCGTAGCAGCATAATGAGTGGATTAAGGTACGATGATTGTAAGTGAAATAAGTCACACAGAAAAAGAAACATCATAAGATATCACTACTACACGGAATATAAACTTGGCTACACAGGAACTGAATTACAAAACAGAACAGGGTCTCAAATGTAGAAAACCAACTTACGCTAACTTAAGGGGAAAGGTGAGTTGGGGTGCTGCATGAAACCAGAGATTGAAATTAGCACAGATACCGTTCCATAAGCCAAATATGTAATAGACAAGAGCTACTCCTTGCTCAACGAAGTGTACTCAACACCCCATATTAAACGCCTAAGAATATACCTGACTAGAAATAATCTTAAAACCTACGGATTTATATGTCTCCGAAAGACAATCAAGCGTGTGTACAGCGGCATAAACGCAGCAGTGATAGGATTGGTGAGGTTCGGTGAGCAAATGCAGACCCTTTGAAGTCATATTGCATGGTACCCATTCCATGGGTCTCAACTCTCCAGGTTTAAGGGATTCTTCCTCCAGCTAAAACATGCATGTGGAACCCAGAGTATGATCCACCGTGTGATCGGGAAACGTGTTCAAATGTGTCTCAGTTTTCGTCCCCTGGTACTCGGGTGCAAACTCCAGACGCTTTACTAACACTCTCCCCACTTGGAGAGTCAGTGCCTTTAACCTCCTGTTTGGCCCAGTTTGCAATTTCTGCGAAAAATGTACAGGGATAGGGAGAACCAATGAGAGACTAGTTGGGGGTGTCTGGACGGGCAAATTTAACTCTCATTTCCCACCAGAAAGAGGAATTAACCAAAGGTCAGCGTGCCGTGCCGGAACCACACTAGGACCTGAAGCAATCCTGCGGTGTTGTGGACAGCTCACAAGAAAGCGAGTTGAAGAAAGGAGCTCAGGGGCACTGTAATTCACAAACCTGCAGAGTTATAAATGACAGCTATCGTCCAAAAATATATTGAAGTAAGGCTGCCAAGAGGACTTGAAAGCGGGGCAGAATTGCAGGAAACCGATTTCAAGAGGTAGACGGGAATTGCATGTAAAGCATAGGAAAAGAGGCAGAACGTACACAATGATGCACTTGGCCAAAAAGGGCGTATGCGTTCTTTCCTGAATATATTCAGGAAAAAACGCATACGCCCTTTCTGGCCAACCAAGCAAGCTTGCAAAGGAAATCTGCACTACAATGTAGTCTCACTGCCCCCCGGTCAAAAGGGCCATCTGAAAAAAGTGTAAAATCCAGAAAGGCAGGACAGGCCATGGAGAACTGGGAGCTTTGTTATGCTGATGGGCGGGATGTAAATTGCCAACAGCCAATCTGTAGAAGTGTATGGTGTTTCCTGAAACATCTAAAAAACAAAGCAACAGAGCCTAGGGCACTTCCACTTATGGTCCTATAGCTTAGGGAAATTAAAATCAAAAAGACACAGCCACCCCAAATTTTGGGACGGCTCTGTTTACAAGAACCTCGTTTACGGTACAAGTTCAATATCACAGAAAGCGAAAAATGGATAAAGAAGTTGTGGTACTTACGTACAATGCAATATCACTCAGCAATGAAATCTATGTCATCAGGCCCGTCGCAGCATAATGAGTGGATTCAGGTACGATGATTCTAAGTGAAATAAGTCACACAGAAAAAGAAACATCATAAGATATCAGTACTACACGGAATGTAAACTTGGCTACACAGGAACTGAATTACAAAACAGAACAGGGTCTCAAATGTAGAAAACCAACTTATGCTTGCTTAAGTGGAAAGGTGAGTTGGGGTGCTGCATGAAACCAGAGATTGAAATTAGCACAGATACCGTGCCATAAGCCAAATATGTAATAGACAGGAGCAACTCCTTGCTAAACGAAGTGTACTCAACACCCCATATTAAACGCCTAAGAATACACCTGACTAGTAAGAATCTTAAAACCTGTGGATTTATATGTCTCCGAAAGAGAATCAAGCGTGTGTACGGTGGCATAAACGCAGCAGTGATAGGATTGGTGAGGTTCTGTGAGCAAATGCAGACCCTTTGAAGTCATATTGCATGGTACCCATTCCATGGGTCTCAACTCTCCAGGTTTAAGGGATTCTTCCTTCAGCTAAAACATGCATGTGGAACACAGAGTATGATCCACCGTGTGATCGGGAAACGTGTTCAAATGTGTCTCAGTTTTCGTCCCCTGGTACTCGGGTGCAACATTCAAGACGCTTTACTAACACTCTCCCCACTTGGAGAGTCAGTGCCTTTAACCTCCTGTTTGGCCCAGTTTGCAATTTCTGCGGAAAATGTACAGGAATAGGGAGAACCAATGAGAGACTAGCTGGGGGTGTCTGGACGGGCAAATTTAACTCTCATTTCCCACCAGGAAGAGGAATTAACCAAAGGCTCAGCGTGCCGTGCCGGAACCACACTAGGGCCTGAAGCAATCCTGCGGTGTTGCGGCCAGCTCACAAGAAAGCGAGTTGAAGAAAGGAGCTCAGGGGCACTGTAATTCACAAACCTGCAGAGTTATAAATGACAGCTATCGTCCAAAAATATATTGAAGTAAGGCTGCCAAGAGGACTTGAAAGCGGGGCAGAATTGCAGGAAACCGATTTCAGGAGGTAGACGGGAATTGCATGTAAAGCATAGGAAAAGAGGCAGAACGTCCACAATGATGCACTTGGCCAAAAAGGGCGTATGCGTTTTTTCCTGAATATATTCAGGAAAAAACGCATACGCCCTTTTTGGCCAACCAAGCAAGCTTGCAAAGGAAATCTGCACTACAATGAAGTCTCACTGCCCCCCGGTCAAAAGGGCCATCTGAAAAAAGTGTAAAATCCAGAAAGGCAAGACAGGACATGGAGAATTGGGAGCCTTGTTATGCTGATGTGTGGGATGTAAATTGCCAACAGCCACTCTGGAGAAGTGTATGCTGTTTCCTGAAACATCTAAAAAACAAAGCAACAGAGCCTAGGGCACTTCCACTTATGGTCCTATAGCTTAGGGAAATTAAAATCAAAAAGACACAGCCACCCCAAAGTTTGGGCCGGCTCTGTTTACAAGAACCTCGTTTACGGTACAAGTTCAATATCACAGAAAGCGAAAAATGGATAAAGAAGTTGTGGTACTTACGTACAATGCAATATCACTCAGCAATGAAATCTATGTCATCAGGCCTGTAGCAGCATAATGAGTGGATTAAGGTACGATGATTGTAAGTGAAATAAGTCACACAGAAAAAGAAACATCATAAGATATCACTACTACACGGAATATAAACTTGGCTACACAGGAACTGAATTACAAAACAGAACAGGGTCTCAAATGTAGAAAACCAACTTACGCTAGCTTAAGGGGAAAGGTGAGTTGGGGTGCTGCATGAAACCAGAGATTGAAATTAGCACAGATACCGTTCCATAAGCCAAATATGTAATAGACAAGAGCTACTCCTTGCTCAACGAAGTGGACTCAACACCCCATATTAAACGCCTAAGAATATACCTGACTAGAAATAATCTTAAAACCTACGGATTTATATGTCTCCGAAAGACAATCAAGCGTGTGTACAGCGGCATAAACGCAGCAGTGATAGGATTGGTGAGGTTCGGTGAGCAAATGCAGACCCTTTGAAGTCATATTGCATGGTACCCATTCCATGGGTCTCAACTCTCCAGGTTTAAGGGATTCTTCCTTCAGCTAAAACATGCATGTGGAACCCAGAGTATGATCCACCGTGTGATCGGGAAACGTGTTCAAATGTGTCTCAGTTTTCGTCCCCTGGTACTCGGGTGCAAACTCCAGACGCTTTACTAACACTCTCCCCACTTGGAGAGTCAGTGCCTTTAACCTCCTGTTTGGCCCAGTTTGCAATTTCTGCGAAAAATGTACAGGAATAGGGAGAACCAATGAGAGACTAGTTGGGGGTGTCTGGACGGGCAAATTTAACTCTCATTTCCCACCAGAAAGAGGAATTAACCAAAGGCTCAGCGTGCCGTGCCGGAACCACACTAGGACCTGAAGCAATCCTGCGGTGTTGTGGACAGCTCACAAGAAAGCGAGTTGAAGAAAGGAGCTCAGGGGCACTGTAATTCACAAACCTGCAGAGTTATAAATGACAGCTATCGTCCAAAAATATATTGAAGTAAGGCTGCCAAGAGGACTTGAAAGCGGGGCAGAATTGCAGGAAACCGATTTCAGGAGGTAGACGGGAATTGCATGTAAAGCATAGGAAAAGAGGCAGAACGTACACAATGATGCACTTGGCCAAAAAGGGCGTATGCGTTCTTTCCTGAATATATTCAGGAAAAAACGCATACGCCCTTTTTGGCCAACCAAGCAAGCTTGCAAAGGAAATCTGCACTACAATGAAGTCTCACTGCCCCCCGGTCAAAAGGGCCATCTGAAAAAAGTGTAAAATCCAGAAAGGCAGGACAGGCCATGGAGAACTGGGAGCTTTGTTATGCTGATGGGCGGGATGTAAATTGCCAACAGCCAATCTGTAGAAGTGTATGGTGTTTCCTGAAACATCTAAAAAACAAAGCAACAGAGCCTAGGGCACTTCCACTTATGGTCCTATAGCTTAGGGAAATTAAAATCAAAAAGACACAGCCACCCCAAAGTTTGGGACGGCTCTGTTTACAAGAACCTCGTTTACGGTACAAGTTCAATATCACAGAAAGCGAAAAATGGATAAAGAAGTTGTGGTACTTACGTACATTGCAATATCACTCAGCAATGAAATCTATGTCATCAGGCCCGTCGCAGCATAATGAGTGGATTCAGGTACGATGATTCTAAGTGAAATAAGTCACACAGAAAAAGAAACATCATAAGATATCAGTACTACACGGAATGTAAACTTGGCTACACAGGAACTGAATTACAAAACAGAACAGGGTCTCAAATGTAGAAAACCAACTTATGCTTGCTTAAGGGGAAAGGTGAGTTGGGGTGCTGCATGAAACCAGAGATTGAAATTAGCACAGATACCGTGCCATAAGCCAAATATGTAATAGACAAGAGCAACTCCTTGCTATACGAAGTGTACTCAACACCCCATATTAAACGCCTAAGAATACACCTGACTAGTAAGAATCTTAAAACCTGTGGATTTATATGTCTCCGAAAGAGAATCAAGCGTGTGTACGGTGGCATAAACGCAGCAGTGATAGGATTGGTGAGGTTCGGTGAGCAAATGCAGACCCTTTGAAGTCATATTGCATGGTACCCATTCCATGGGTCTCAACTCTCCAGGTTTAAGGGATTCTTCCTTCAGCTAAAACATGCATGTGGAACACAGAGTATGATCCACCGTGTGATCGGGAAACGTGTTCAAATGTGTCTCAGTTTTCGTCCCCTGGTACTCGGGTGCAACATTCAAGACGCTTTAGTAACACTCTCCCCACTTGGAGAGTCAGTGCCTTTAACCTCCTGTTTGGCCCAGTTTGCAATTTCTGCGGAAAATGTACAGGAATAGGGAGAACCAATGAGAGACTAGCTGGGGGTGTCTGGACGGGTAAATTTAACTCTCATTTCCCACCAGGAAGAGGAATTAACCAAAGGCTCAGCGTGCCGTGCCGGAACCACACTAGGGCCTGAAGCAATCCTGCGGTGTTGCGGCCAGCTCACAAGAAAGCGAGTTGAAGAAAGGAGCTCAGGGGCACTGTAATTCACAAACCTGCAGAGTTATAAATGACAGCTATCGTCCAAAAATATATTGAAGTAAGGCTGCCAAGAGGACTTGAAAGCGGGGCAGAATTGCAGGAAACCGATTTCAGGAGGTAGACGGGAATTGCATGTAAAGCATAGGAAAAGAGGCAGAACGTCCACAATGATGCACTTGGCCAAAAAGGGCGTATGCGTTTTTTCCTGAATATATTCAGGAAAAAACGCATACGCCCTTTTTGGCCAACCAAGCAAGCTTGCAAAGGAAATCTGCACTACAATGAAGTCTCACTGCCCCCCGGTCAAAAGGGCCATCTGAAAAAAGTGTAAAATCCAGAAAGGCAAGACAGGACATGGAGAATTGGGAGCCTTGTTATGCTGATGGGTGGGATGTAAATTGCCAACAGCCACTCTGGAGAAGTGTATGCTGTTTCCTGAAACATCTAAAAAACAAAGCAACAGAGCCTAGGGCACTTCCACTTATGGTCCTATAGCTTAGGGAAATTAAAATCAAAAAGACACAGCCACCCCAAAGTTTGGGACGGCTCTGTTTACAAGAACCTCGTTTACGGTACAAGTTCAATATCACAGAAAGCGAAAAATGGATAAAGAAGTTGTGGTACTTACGTACAATGCAATATCACTCAGCAATGAAATCTATGTCATCAGGCCCGTAGCAGCATAATGAGTGGATTAAGGTACGATGATTGTAAGTGAAATAAGTCACACAGAAAAAGAAACATCATAAGATATCACTACTACACGGAATGTAAACTTGGCTACACAGGAACTGAATTACAAAACAGAACAGGGTCTCAAATGTAGAAAACCAACTTACGCTAGCTTAAGGGGAAAGGTGAGTTGGGGTGCTGCATGAAACCAGAGATTGAAATTAGCACAGATACCGTTCCATAAGCCAAATATGTAATAGACAAGAGCTACTCCTTGCTCAACGAAGTGGACTCAACACCCCATATTAAACGCCTAAGAATATACCTGACTAGAAATAATCTTAAAACCTACGGATTTATATGTCTCCGAAAGACAATCAAGCGTGTGTACAGCGGCATAAACGCAGCAGTGATAGGATTGGTGAGGTTCGGTGAGCAAATGCAGACCCTTTGAAGTCATATTGCATGGTACCCATTCCATGGGTCTCAACTCTCCAGGTTTAAGGGATTCTTCCTTCAGCTAAAACATGCATGTGGAACCCAGAGTATGATCCACCGTGTGATCGGGAAACGTGTTCAACTGTGTTTCAGTTTTCGTCCCCTGGTACTCGGGTGCAAACTCCAGACGCTTTACTAACACTCTCCCCACTTGGAGAGTCAGTGCCTTTAACCTCCTGTTTGGCCCAGTTTGCAATTTCTGCGGAAAATGTACAGGAATAGGGAGAACCAATGAGAGACTAGCTGGGGGTGTCTGGACGGGCAAATTTAACTCTCATTTCCCACCAGGAGGAGGAATTAACCAAAGGCTCAGCGTGCCGTGCCGGAACCACACTAGGGCCTGAAGCAATCCTGCGGTGTTGCGGCCAGCTCACAAGAAAGCGAGTTGAAGAAAGGAGCTCAGGGGCACTGTAATTCACAAACCTGCAGAGTTATAAATGACAGCTATCGTCCAAAAATATATTGAAGTAAGGCTGCCAAGAGGACTTGAAAGCGGGGCAGAATTGCAGGAAACCGATTTCAGGAGGTAGACGGGAATTGCATGTAAAGCATAGGAAAAGAGGCAGAACGTCCACAATGATGCACTTGGCCAAAAAGGGCGTATGCGTTTTTTCCTGAATATATTCAGGAAAAAACGCATACGCCCTTTTTGGCCAACCAAGCAAGCTTGCAAAGGAAATCTGCACTACAATGAAGTCTCACTGCCCCCCGGTCAAAAGGGCCATCTGAAAAAAGTGTAAAATCCAGAAAGGCAAGACAGGACATGGAGAATTGGGAGCCTTGTTATGCTGATGGGCGGGATGTAAATTGCCAACAGCCACTCTGGAGAAGTGTATGCTGTTTCCTGAAACATCTAAAAACCAAAGCAACAGAGCCTAGGGCACTTCCACTTATGGTCCTATAGCTTAGGGAAATTAAAATCAAAAAGACACAGCCACCCCAAAGTTTGGGACGGCTCTGTTTACAAGAACCTCGTTTACGGTACAAGTTCAATATCACAGAAAGCGAAAAATGGATAAAGAAGTTGTGGTACTTACGTACAATGCAATATCACTCAGCAATGAAATCTATGTCATCAGGCCCGTAGCAGCATAATGAGTGGATTAAGGTACGATGATTGTAAGTGAAATAAGTCACACAGAAAAAGAAACATCATAAGATATCACTACTACACGGAATGTAAACTTGTCTACACAGGAACTGAATTACAAAACAGAACAGGGTCTCAAATGTAGAAAACCAACTTACGCTAGCTTAAGGGGAAAGGTGAGTTGGGGTGCTGCATGAAACCAGAGATTGAAATTAGCACAGATACCGTTCCATAAGCCAAATATGTAATAGACAAGAGCTACTCCTTGCTCAACGAAGTGGACTCAACACCCCATATTAAACGCCTAAGAATATACCTGACTAGAAATAATCTTAAAACCTACGGATTTATATGTCTCCGAAAGACAATCAAGCGTGTGTACAGCGGCATAAACGCAGCAATGATAGGATTGGTGAGGTTCGGTGAGCAAATGCAGACCCTTTGAAGTCATATTGCATGGTACCCATTCCATGGGTCTCAACTCTCCAGGTTTAAGGGATTCTTCCTTCAGCTAAAACATGCATGTGGAACCCAGAGTATGATCCACCGTGTGATCGGGAAACGTGTTCAAATGTGTCTCAGTTTTCGTCCCCTGGTACTCGGGTGCAAACTCCAGACGCTTTACTAACACTCTCCCCACTTGGAGAGTCAGTGCCTTTAACCTCCTGTTTGGCCCAGTTTGCAATTTCTGCGGAAAATGTACAGGAATAGGGAGAACCAATGAGAGACTAGCTGGGGGTGTCTGGACGGGCAAATTTAACTCTCATTTCCCACCAGGAAGAGGAATTAACCAAAGGCTCAGCGTGCCGTGCCGGAACCACACTAGGGCCTGAAGCAATCCTGCGGTGTTACGGCCAGCTCACAAGAAAGCGAGTTGAAGAAAGGAGCTCAGGGGCACTGTAATTCACAAACCTGCAGAGTTATAAATGACAGCTATCGTCCAAAAATATATTGAAGTAAGGCTGCCAAGAGGACTTGAAAGCGGGGCAGAATTGCAGGAAACCGATTTCAGGAGGTAGACGGGAATTGCATGTAAAGCATAGGAAAAGAGGCAGAACGTCCACAATGATGCACTTGGCCAAAAAGGGCGTATGCGTTTTTTCCTGAATATATTCAGGAAAAAACGCATACGCCCTTTTTGGCCAACCAAGCAAGCTTGCAAAGGAAATCTGCACTACAATGAAGTCTCACTGCCCCCCGGTCAAAAGGGCCATCTGAAAAAAGTGTAAAATCCAGAAAGGCAAGACAGGCCATGGAGAACTGGGAGCCTTGTTATGCTGATGGGCGGGATGTAAATTGCCAACAGCCACTCTGGAGAAGTGTATGGTGTTTCCTGAAACATCTAAAAAACTAAGCAACAGAGCCTAGGGCACTTCCACTTATGGTCCTATAGCTTAGGGAAATTAAAATCAAAAATACACGGTCACCCCAAAGTTTGGGACAGCTCTGTTTACAAGAACCTCGTTTACGGTACAAGTTCAATATCACAGAAAGCGAAAAATGGATAAAGAAGTTGTGGTACTTACGTACAATGCAATATCACTCAGCAATGAAATCTATGTCATCAGGCCCGTAGCATCATAATGAGTGGATGCAGGTATGATGAGTCTAAGTGAAATAAGTCACACAGAAAAAGAAACATCATAAGATATCAGTACTACACGGAATGTAAACTTGGCTACACAGGAACTGAATTACAAAACAGAACAGGGTCTCAAATGTAGAAAACCAACTTATACTTGCTTAAGGGGAAAGGTGAGTTGGGGTGCAGCATGAAACCAGAGATTGAAATTAGCACAGATACCGTGCCATAAGCCAAATATGTAATAGACAAGAGCAACTCCTTGCTAAACGAAGTGTACTCAACACCCCATATTAAACGCCTAAGAATACACCTGACTAGTAAGAATCTTAAAACCTGTGGATTTATATGTCTCCGAAAGAGAATCAAGCGTGTGTACGGCGGCATAAACGCAGCAGTGATAGGATTGGTGACGTTCGGTGAGCAAATGCAGACCCTTTGAAGTCATATTGCATGGTACCCATTCCATGGGTCTCAACTCTCCAGGTTTAAGGGATTCTTCCTTCAGCTAAAACATGCATGTGGAACCCAGAGTATGATCCACCGTGTGATTGGGAAACGTGTTCAAATGTGTCTCAGTTTTCGTCCCCTGGTACTCGGGTGCAACATTCAAGACGCTTTACTAACACTCTCCCCACTTGGAGAGTCAGTGCCTTTAAACTCCTGTTTGGCCCAGTTTGCAATTTCTGCGGAAAATGTACAGGAATAGGGAGAACCAATGAGAGACTAGCTGGAGGTGTCTGGACGGGCAAATTTAACTCTCATTTCCCACCAGGAAGAGGAATTAACCAAAGGTTCAGCATGCCATTGCGGAACCACACTAGGGCCTGAAGCAATCCTGCGGTGTTGTGGCTAGCTCACAAGAAAGCGAGTTGAAGAAAGGAGCTCAGGGGCACTGTAATTCACAAACCTGCAGAGTTATAAATGACAGCTATCGTCCAAAAATATATTGAAGTAAGGCTGCCAAGAGGACTTGAAAGCGGGGCAGAATTGCAGGAAACCGATTTCAGGAGGTAGACGGGAATTGCATGTAAAGCATAGGAAAAGAGGCAGAACGTCCACAATGATGCACTTGGCCAAAAAGGGCGTATGCGTTTTTTCCTGAATATATTCAGGAAAAAACGCATACGCCCTTTTTGGCCAACCAAGCAAGCTTGCAAAGGAAATCTGCACTACAATGAAGTCTCACTGCCCCCCGGTCAAAAGGGCCATCTGAAAAAAGTGTAAAATCCAGAAAGGCAAGACAGGACATGGAGAATTGGGAGCCTTGTTATGCTGATGGGCGGGATGTAAATTGCCAACAGCCACTCTGGAGAAGTGTATGGTGTTTCCTGAAACATCTAAAAAACAAAGCAACAGAGCCTAGGGCACTTCCACTTATGGTCCTATATCTTAGGGAAATTAAAATCAAAAAGACACAGCCACCCCAAAGTTTGGGACGGCTCTGTTTACAAGAACCTCGTTTACGGTACAAGTTCAATATCACAGAAAGCGAAAAATGGATAAAGAAGTTGTGGTACTTACGTACAATGCAATATCACTCAGCAATGAAATCTATGTCATCAGGCCCGTCGCAGCATAATGAGTGGATTCAGGTACGATGATTCTAAGTGAAATAAGTCACACAGAAAAAGAAACATCATAAGATATCAGTACTACACGGAATGTAAACTTGGCTACACAGGAACTGAATTACAAAACAGAACAGGGTCTCAAATGTAGAAAACCAACTTATGCTTGCTTAAGGGGAAAGGTGAGTTGGGGTGCAGCATGAAACCAGAGATTGAAATTAGCACAGATACCGTGCCATAAGCCAAATATGTAATAGACAAGAGCTACTCCTTGCTAAACGAAGTGTACTCAACACCCCATATTAAACGCCTAAGAATACACCTGACTAGTAAGAATCTTAAAACCTGTGGATTTATATGTGTCCAAAAGAGAATCAAGCGTGTGTACGGCGGCATAAACGCAGCAGTGATAGGATTGGTGAGGTTCGGTGAGCAAATGCAGACCCTTTGAAGTCATATTGCATGGTACCCATTCCATGGGTCTCAACTCTCCAGGTTTAAGGGACTCTTCCTTCAGCTAAAACATGCATGTGGAACCCAGAGTATGATCCACTGTGTGATCGGGAAACGTGTTCAAATGTGTCTCAGTTTTCGTCCCCTGGTACTCGGGTGCAACATTCAAGACGCTTTACTAACACTCTCCCCACTTGGAGAGTCAGTGCCTTTAAACTCCTGTTTGGCCCAGTTTGCAATTTCTGCGGAAAATGTACAGGAATAGGGAGAACCAATGAGAGACTAGCTGGAGGTGTCTGGAGGGGCAAATTTAACTCTCATTTCCCACCAGGAAGAGGAATTAACCAAAGGTTCAGCGTGCCGTGCCAGAACCACACTAGGGCCTGAAGCAATCCTGCGGTGTTGCGGCCAGCTCACAAGAAAGCGAGTTGAAGAAAGGAGCTCAGGGGCACTGTAATTCACAAACCTGCAGAGTTATAAATGACAGCTATCGTCCAAAAATATATTGAAGTAAGGCTGCCAAGAGGACTTGAAAGCGGGGCAGAATTGCAGGAAACCGATTTCAGGAGGTAGACGGGAATTGCATGTAAAGCATAGGAAAAGAGGCAGAACGTCCACAATGATGCACTTGGCCAAAAAGGGCGTATGCGTTTTTTCCTG
This sequence comes from Leucopleurus acutus, assembly GCF_964270905.1. Classification (NCBI taxonomy): domain Eukaryota; kingdom Metazoa; phylum Chordata; class Mammalia; order Artiodactyla; family Delphinidae; genus Leucopleurus; species Leucopleurus acutus. The sequence goes on along the minus strand of NC_139142.1, from coordinate 120,146,986 downwards.
AATCAGGAAAAAACGCATACGCCCTTTTTGGCCAACCAAGCAAGCTTGCAAAGGAAATCTGCACTACAATGAAGTCTCACTGCCCCCCGGTCAAAAGGGCCATCTGAAAAAAGTGTAAAATCCAGAAAGGCAAGACAGGACATGGAGAATTGGGAGCCTTGTTATGCTGATGGGCGGGATGTAAATTGCCAACAGCCACTCTGGAGAAGTGTATGCTGTTTCCTGAAACATCTAAAAAACAAAGCAACAGAGCCTAGGGCACTTCCACTTATGGTCCTATAGCTTAGGGAAATTAAAATCAAAAAGACACAGCCACCCCAAAGTTTGGGACGGCTCTGTTTACAAGAACCTCGTTTACGGTACAAGTTCAATATCACAGAAAGCGAAAAATGGATAAAGAAGCTGTGGTACTTACGTACAATGCAATATCACTCAGCAATGAAATCTATGTCATCAGGCCCGTCGCAGCATAATGAGTGGATTCAGGTACGATGATTCTAAGTGAAATAAGTCACACAGAAAAAGAAACATCATAAGATATCACTACTACACGGAAGGTAAACTTGGCTACACAAGAACTGAATTACAAAACAGAACAGGGTCTCAAATGTAGAAAACCAACTTATGCTTGCTTAAGAGGAAAGGTGAGTTGGGGTGCTGCATGAAACCAGAGATTGAAATTAGCACAGATACCGTTCCATAAGCCAAATATGTAATAGACAAGAGCTACTCCTTGCTCAACGAAGTGGACTCAACACCCCATATTAAACGCTTAAGAATACACCTGACTAGAAATAATCTTAAAAACTACGAATTTATATGTCTCCGAAAGACAATCAAGCGTGTGTACAGCGGCATAAACGCAGCAGTGATAGGATTGGTGAGGTTCGGTGAGCAAATGCAGACCCTTTGAAGTCATATTGCATGGTACCCATTCCATGGGTCTCAACTCTCCAGGTTTAAGGGATTCTTCCTTCAGCTAAAACATGCATGTGGAACCCAGAGTATGATCCACCGTGTGATCGGGAAACGTGTTCAAATGTGTCTCAGTTTTCGTCCCCTGGTACTCGGGTGCAACACTCCAGACGCTTTACTAAGACTCTCCCCACTTGGAGAGTCAGTGCCTTTAACCTCCTGTATGGCCCAGTTTGCAATTTCTGCGGAAAATGTACAGGAATAGGGAGAACCAATGAGAAACTAGCTGGAGGTGTCTGGACGGGCAAATTTAACTCTCATTTCCCACCAGAAAGAGGAATTAACCAAAGGCTCAGCATGCCGTTCCAGAACCACACTAGGGCCTGAAACAATCCTGCGGTGTTGCGGCCAGCTCACAAGAAAGCGAGTTGAAGAAAGGAGCTCAGGGGCACTGTAATTCACAAACCTGCAGAGTTATAAATGACAGCTATCGTCCAAAAATATATTGAAGTAAGGCTGCCAAGAGGACTTGAAAGCGGGGCAGAATTGCAGGAAATCGATTTCAGGAGGTACACTGGAATTGCATGTAAAGCATAGAAAAGAGGCAGAACGTCCACAATGATGCACTTGGCCAAAAAGGGCGTATGCGTTTTTTCCTGAATTCAGGAAAAAACGCATACGCCCTTTTTGGCCAACCAAGCAAGCTTGCAAAGGAAATCTGCACTACAATGAAGTCTCACTGCCCCCCGGTCAAAAGGGCCATCTGAAAAAAGTGTAAAATCCAGAAAGGCAGGACAGGCCATGGAGAACTGGGAGCCTTGTTATGCTGATGGGCGGGATGTAAATTGCCAACAGCCACTCTGGAGAAGTGTATGGTGTTTCCTGAAACATCTAAAAAACTAAGCAACAGAGCCTAGGGCACTTCCACTTATGGTCCTATAGCTTAGGGAAATTAAAATCAAAAAGACACGGTCACCCCAAAGTTTGGGACAGCTCTGTTTACAAGAACCTAGTTTACGGTACAAGTTCAATATCACAGAAAGCGAAAAATGGATAAAGAAGTTGTGGTACTTACGTACAATGCAATATCACTCAGCAATGAAATCTATGTCATCAGGCCCGTAGCATCATAATGAGTGGATGCAGGTATGATGAGTCTAAGTGAAATAAGTCACACAGAAAAAGAAACATCATAAGATATCACTACTACACGGAATGTAAACTTGGCTACACAGGAACTGAATTACAAAACAGAACAGGGTCTCAAATGTAGAAAACCAACTTATGCTTGCTTAAGGGGAAAGGTGAGTTGGGGTGCAGCATGAAACCAGAGATTGAAATTAGCACAGATACCGTGCCATAAGCCAAATATGTAATAGACAAGAGCTACTCCTTGCTAAACGAAGTGTACTCAACACCCCATATTAAACGCCTAAGAATACACCTGACTAGTAAGAATCTTAAAACCTGTGGATTTATATGTCTCCGAAAGAGAATCAAGCGTGTGTACGGCGGCATAAACGCAGCAGTGATAGGATTGGTGAGGTTCGGTGAGCAAATGCAGACCCTTTGAAGTCATATTGCATGGTACCCATTCCATGGGTCTCAACTCTCCAGGTTTAAGGGATTCTTCCTTCAGCTAAAACATGCATGTGGAACCCAGAGTATGATCCACCGTGTGATTGGGAAACGTGTTCAAATGTGTCTCAGTTTTCGTCCCCTGGTACTCGGGTGCAACATTCAAGACGCTTTACTAACACTCTCCCCACTTGGAGAGTCAGTGCCTTTAACCTCCTGTTTGGCCCAGTTTGCAATTTCTGCGGAAAATGTACAGGAATAGGGAGAACCAATGAGAGACTAGCTGGAGGTGTCTGGACGGGCAAATTTAACTCTCATTTCCCACCAGGAAGAGGAATTAACCAAAGGCTCAGCGTGCCGTGCCGGAACCACACTAGGGCCTGAAGCAATCCTGCGGTGTTGTGGCCAGCTCACAAGAAAGCGAGTTGAAGAAAGGAGCTCAGGGGCACTGTAATTCACAAACCTGCAGAGTTATAAATGACAGCTATCGTCCAAAAATATATTGAAGTAAGGCTGCCAAGAGGACTTGAAAGCGGGGCAGAATTGCAGGAAACCGATTTCAGGAGGTAGACGGGAATTGCATGTAAAGCATAGGAAAAGAGGCAGAACGTACACAATGATGCACTTGGCCAAAAAGGGCGTATGCGTTTTTTCCTGAATATATTCAGGAAAAAACGCATACGCCCTTTTTGGCCAACCAAGCAAGCTTGCAAAGGAAATCTGCACTACAATGAAGTCTCACTGCCCCCCGGTCAAAAGGGCCATCTGAAAAAAGTGTAAAATCCAGAAAGGCAAGACAGGACATGGAGAATTGGGAGCCTTGTTATGCTGATGGGCGGGATGTAAATTGCCAATAGCCACTCTGGAGAAGTGTATGCTGTTTCCTGAAACATCTAAAAAACAAAGCAACAGAGCCTAGGGCACTTCCACTTATGGTCCTATAGCTTAGGGAAATTAAAATCAAAAAGACACAGCCACCCCAAAGTTTGGGACGGCTCTGTTTACAAGAACCTTGTTTACGGTACAAGTTCAATATCACAGAAAGCGAAAAATGGATAAAGAAGTTGTGGTACTTACGTACAATGCAATATCACTCAGCAATGAAATCTATGTCATCAGGCCCGTAGCAGCATAATGAGTGGATTAAGGTACTATGATTGTAAGTGAAATAAGTCACACAGAAAAAGAAACATCATAAGATATCACTACTACACGGAATATAAACTTGGCTACACAGGAACTGAATTACAAAACAGAACAGGGTCTCAAATGTAGAAAACCAACTTACGCTAGCTTAAGGGGAAAGGTGAGTTGGGGTGCTGCATGAAACCAGAGATTGAAATTAGCACAGATACCGTTCCATAAGCCAAATATGTAATAGACAAGAGCTACTCCTTGCTCAACGAAGTGGACTCAACACCCCATATTAAACGCCTAAGAATATACCTGACTAGAAATAATCTTAAAACCTACGGATTTATATGTCTCTGAAAGACAATCAAGCGTGTGTACAGCGGCATAAACGCAGCAGTGATAGGATTGGTGAGGTTCGGTGAGCAAATGCAGACCCTTTGAAGTCATATTGCATGGTACCCATTCCATGGGTCTCAACTCTCCAGGTTTAAGGGATTCTTCCTTCAGCTAAAACATGCATGTGGAACCCAGAGTATGATCCACCGTGTGATCGGGAAACGTGTTCAAATGTGTCTCAGTTTTCGTCCCCTGGTACTCGGGTGCAACACTCCAGACGCTTTACTAACACTCTCCCCACTTGGAGAGTCAGTGCCTTTAACCTCCTGTATGGCCCAGTTTGCAATTTCTGCGGAAAATGTACAGGAATAGGGAGAACCAATGAGAAACTAGCTGGAGGTGTCTGGACGGGCAAATTTAACTCTCATTTCCCACCAGAAAGAGGAATTAACCAAAGGCTCAGCATGCCGTTCCAGAACCACACTAGGGCCTGAAACAATCCTGCGGTGTTGCGGCCAGCTCACAAGAAAGCGAGTTGAAGAAAGGAGCTCAGGGGCACTGTAATTCACAAACCTGCAGAGTTATAAATGACAGCTATCGTCCAAAAATATATTGAAGTAAGGCTGCCAAGAGGACTTGAAAGTGGTGCAGAATTGCACGAAACCGATTTCAGGAGGTAGACTGGAATTGCATGTAAAGCATAGGAAAAGAGGCAGAACGTCCACAACAATGCACTTGGCCAAAAAGGGCGTATGCGTTTTTTCCATTCAGGAAAAAACGCATACGCCCTTTTTGGCCAACCAAGAAAGCTTGCAAAGGAAATCTGCACTACAATGAAGTCTCACTGCCCCCCGGTCAAAAGGGCCATCTGAAAAAAGTGTAAAATCCAGAAAGGCAAGACAGGACATGGAGAATTGGGAGCCTTGTTATGCTGATGGGCGGGATGTAAATTGCCAACAGCCACTCTGGAGAAGTGTATGCTGTTTCCTGAAACATCCAAAAAACAAAGCAACAGAGCCTAGGGCACTTCCACTTATGGTCCTATAGCTTAGGGAAATTAAAATCAAAAAGACACGGTCACCCCAAATTTTGGGACAGCTCTGTTTACAAGAACCTCGTTTACGGTACAAGTTCAATATCACAGAAAGCGAAAAATGGATAAAGAAGTTGTGGTACTTACGTACAATGCAATATCACTCAGCAATGAAATCTATGTCATCAGGCCCGTAGCAGCATAATGAGTGGATGCAGGTATGATGAGTCTAAGTGAAATAAGTCACACAGAAAAAGAAACATCATAAGATATCACTACTACACGGAATGTAAACTTGGCTACACAGGAACTGAATTACAAAACAGAACAGGGTCTCAAATGTAGAAAACCAACTTACGCTAGCTTAAGGGGAAAGGTGAGTTGGGGTGCTGCATGAAACCAGAGATTGAAATTAGCACAGATACCGTTCCATAAGCCAAATATGTAATAGACAAGAGCTACTCCTTGCTCAACGAAGTGGACTCAACACCCCATATTAAACGCCTAAGAATATACCTGACTAGAAATAATCTTAAAACCTACGGATTTATATGTCTCCGAAAGACAATCAAGCGTGTGTACAGCGGCATAAATGCAGCAGTGATAGGATTGGTGAGGTTCGGTGAGCAAATGCAGACCCTTTGAAGTCATATTGCATGGTACCCATTCCATGGGTCTCAACTCTCCAGGTTTAAGGGATTCTTCCTTCAGCTAAAACATGCATGTGGAACCCAGAGTATGATCCACCGTGTGATCGGGAAACGTGTTCAAATGTGTCTCAGTTTTCGTCCCCTGGTACTCGGGTGCAAACTCCAGACGCTTTACTAACACTCTCCCCACTTGGAGAGTCAGTGCCTTTAACCTCCTGTTTGGCCCAGTTTGCAATTTCTGCGGAAAATGTACAGGAATAGGGAGAACCAATGAGAGACTAGCTGGGGGTGTCTGGACGGGCAAATTTAACTCTCATTTCCCACCAGGAAGAGGAATTAACCAAAGGCTCAGCGTGCCGTGCCGGAACCACACTGGGGCCTGAAGCAATCCTGCGGTGTTGCGGCCAGCTCACAAGAAAGCGAGTTGAAGAAAGGAGCTCAAGGGCACTGTAATTCACAAACCTGCAGAGTTATAAATGACAGCTATCGTCCAAAAATATATTGAAGTAAGGCTGCCAAGAGGACTTGAAAGCGGGGCAGAATTGCAGGAAACCGATTTCAGGAGGTAGACGGGAATTGCATGTAAAGCATAGGAAAAGAGGCAGAACGTACACAATGATGCACTTGGCCAAAAAGGGCGTATGCGTTTTTTCCTGAATATATTCAGGAAAAAACGCATACGCCCTTTTTGGCCAACCAAGCAAGCTTGCAAAGGAAATCTGCACTACAATGAAGTCTCACTGCCCCCCGGTCAAAAGGGCCATCTGAAAAAAGTGTAAAATCCAGAAAGGCAAGAGAGGACATGGAGAATTGGGAGCCTTGTTATGCTGATGGGCGGGATGTAAATTGCCAACAGCCACTCTGGAGAAGTGTATGCTGTTTCCTGAAACATCCAAAAAACAAAGCAACAGAGCCTAGGGCACTTCCACTTATGGTCCTATAGCTTAGGGAAATTAAAATCAAAAAGACACGGTCACCCCAAATTTTGGGACAGCTCTGTTTACAAGAACCTCGTTTACGGTACAAGTTCAATATCACAGAAAGCGAAAAATGGATAAAGAAGTTGTGGTACTTACGTACAATGCAATATCACTCAGCAATGAAATCTATGTCATCAGGCCCGTAGCAGCATAATGAGTGGATGCAGGTATGATGAGTCTAAGTGAAATAAGTCACACAGAAAAAGAAACATCATAAGATATCACTACTACACGGAATGTAAACTTGGCTACACAGGAACTGAATTACAAAACAGAACAGGGTCTCAAATGTAGAAAACCAACTTACGCTAGCTTAAGGGGAAAGGTGAGTTGGGGTGCTGCATGAAACCAGAGATTGAAATTAGCACAGATACCGTTCCATAAGCCAAATATGTAATAGACAAGAGCTACTCCTTGCTCAACGAAGTGGACTCAACACCCCATATTAAACGCCTAAGAATATACCTGACTAGAAATAATCTTAAAACCTACGGATTTATATGTCTCCGAAAGACAATCAAGCGTGTGTACAGCGGCATAAACGCAGCAGTGATAGGATTGGTGAGGTTCGGTGAGCAAATGCAGACCCTTTGAAGTCATGTTGCATGGTACCCATTCCATGGGTGTCAACTCTCCAGGTTTAAGGGATTCTTCCTTCAGCTAAAACATGCATGTGGAACCCAGAGTATGATCCACCGTGTGATCGGGAAACGTGTTCAAATGTGTCTCAGTTTTCGTCCCCTGGTACTCGGGTGCAAACTCCAGATGCTTTACTAACACTCTCCCCACTTGGAGAGTCAGTGCCTTTAACCTCCTGTTTGGCCCAGTTTGCAATTTCTGCGGAAAATGTACAGGAATGGGGAGAACCAATGAGAGACTAGCTGGGGGTGTCTGGACGGGCAAATTTAACTCTCATTTCCCACCAGGAAGAGGAATTAACCAAAGGCTCAGCGTGCCGTGCCGGAACCACACTAGGGCCTGAAGCAATCCTGCGGTGTTGCGGCCAGCTCACAAGAAAGCGAGTTGAAGAAACGAGCTCAGGGGCACTGTAATTCACAAACCTGCAGAGTTATAAATGACAGCTATCATCCAAAAATATATTGAAGTAAGGCTGCCAAGAGGACTTGAAAGCGGGACAGAATTGCAGGAAACCGATTTCAGGAGGTAGACGGGAATTGCATGTAAAGCATAGGAAAAGAGGCAGAACGTCCACAATGATGCACTTGGCCAAAAAGGGCGTATGCGTTTTTTCCTGAATATATTCAGGAAAAAACGCATACGCCCTTTTTGGCCAACCAAGCAAGCTTGCAAAGGAAATCTGCACTACAATGAAGTCTCACTGCCCCCCGGTCAAAAGGGCCATCTGAAAAAAGTGTAAAATCCAGAAAGGCAAGACAGGACATGGAGAATTGGGAACCTTGTTATGCTGATGAGCGGGATGTAAATTGCCAACAGCCACTCTGGAGAAGTGTATGCTGTTTCCTGAAACATCTAAAAAACAAAGCAACAGAGCCTAGGGCACTTCCACTTATGGTCCTATAGCTTAGGGAAATTAAAATCAAAAAGACACAGCCACCCCAAAGTTTGGGACGGCTCTGTTTACAAGAACCTCGTTTACGGTACAAGTTCAATATCACAGAAAGCGAAAAATGGATAAAGAAGTTGTGGTACTTACGTACAATGCAATATCACTCAGCAATGAAATCTATGTCATCAGGCCCGTAGCAGCATAATGAGTGGATTAAGGTACGATGATTCTAAGTGAAATAAGTCACACAGAAAAAGAAACATCATAAGATATCACTACTACACCGAATGTAAACTTGGCTACACAGGAACTGAATTACAAAACAGAACAGGGTCTCAAATGTAGAAAACCAACTTACGCTAGCTTAAGGGGAAAGGTGAGTTGGGGTGCTGCATGAAACCAGAGATTGAAATTAGCACAGATACCGTTCCATAAGCCAAATATGTAATAGACAAGAGCTACTCCTTGCTCAACGAAGTGGACTCAACACCCCATATTAAACGCCTAAGAATATACCTGACTAGAAATAATCTTAAAACCTACGGATTTATATGTCTCCGAAAGACAATCAAGCGTGTGTACAGCGGCATAAACGCAGCAGTGATAGGATTGGTGAGGTTCGGTGAGCAAATGCAGACCCTTTGAAGTCATATTGCATGGTACCCATTCCATGGGTCTCAACCCTCCAGGTTTAAGGGATTCTTCCTTCAGCTAAAACATGCATGTGGAACCCAGAGTATGATCCACCGTGTGATCGGGAAACGTGTTCAAATGTGTCTCAGTTTTCGTCCCCTGGTACTCGGGTGCAACACTCCAGACGCTTTACTAACACTCTCCCCACTTGGAGAGTCAGTGCCTTTAACCTCCTGTTTGGCCCAGTTTGCAATTTCTGCGGAAAATGTACAGGAATAGGGAGAACCAATGAGAGACTAGCTGGGGGTGTCTGGACGGGCAAATTTAACTCTCATTTCCCACCAGGAAGAGGAATTAACCAAAGGCTCAGCGTGCCGTGCCAGAACCACACTAGGGCCTGAAGCAATCCTGCGGTGTTGCGGCCAGCTCACAAGAAAGCGAGTTGAAGAAAGGAGCTCAGGGGCACTGTAATTCACAAACCTGCAGAGTTATAAATGACAGCTATCGTCCAAAAATATATTGAAGTAAGGCTGCCAAGAGGACTTGAAAGCGGGGCAGAATTGCAGGAAACCGATTTCAGGAGGTAGACGGGAATTGCATGTAAAGCATAGGAAAAGAGGCAGAACGTCCACAATGATGCACTTGGCCAAAAAGGGCGTATGCGTTTTTTCCAGGAAAAAACGCATACGGCCTTTTTGGCCAATCAAGCAAGCTTGCAAAGGAAATCTGCACTACAATGAAGTCTCGCTGCCCCCCGGTCAAAAGGGCCATATGAAAAAAGTGTAAAATCCAAAAAGGCAGGACAGGCAATGGAGAACTGGGAGCCTTGTTATGCTGATGGGCGGGATGTAAATTGACAACAGCCACTCTGGAGAAGTGTATGGTGTTTCCTGAAACATCTAAAAAACTAAGCAACAGAGCCTAGGGCACTTCCACTTATGGTCCTATAGTTTAGGGAAATGAAAATCAAACAGACACAGCCACCCCAAAGTTTGGGACGGCTCTGTTTACAAGAACCTCGTTTACGGTACAAGTTCAATATCACAGAAAGCGAAAAATGGATAAAGAAGTTGTGGTACTTACGTACAATGCAATATCACACAGCAATGAAATCTATGTCATCAGGCCCGTAGCAGCATAATGAGTGGATTCAGGTATGATGATTCTAAGTGAAATAAGTCACACAGAAAAAGAAACATCATAAGATATCACTACTACACGGAAGGTAAACTTGGCTACACAAGAACTGAATTACAAAACAGAACAGGGTCTCAAATGTAGAAAACCAACTTATGCTTGCTTAAGAGGAAAGGTGAGTTGGGGTGCTGCATGAAACCAGAGATTGAAATTAGAACAGATACCGTTCCATAAGCCAAACATGTAATAGACAAGAGCTACTCCTTGCTCAATGAAGTGGACTCAACACCCCATATTAAACGCTTAAGAATACACCTGACTAGAAATAATCTTAAGAACTACGAATTTATATGTCTCCGAAAGACAATCAAGCGTGTGTACAGCGGCATAAACGCAGCAGTGATAGGATTGGTGAGGTTCGGTGAGCAAATGCAGACCCTTTGAAGTCATATTACATGGTACCCATTCCATGGGTCTCAACTCTCCAGGTTTAAGGGATTCTTCCTTCAGCTAAAACATGCATGTGGAACCCAGAGTATGATCCACCGTGTGATTGGGAAACGTGTTCAAATGTGTCTCAGTTTTCGTCCCCTGGTACTCGGGTGCAACACTCCAGACGCTTTACTAACACTCTCCCCACTTGGAGAGTCAGTGCCTTTAACGTCCTGTATGGCCCAGTTTGCAATTTCTGCGGAAAATGTACAGAAATAGGGAGAACCAATGAGAAACTAGCTGGAGGTGTCTGGACGGGCAAATTTAACTCTCATTTCCCACCAGAAAGAGGAATTAACCAAAGGCTCAGCATGCCTTTCCAGAACCACACTAGGGCCTGAAGCAATCCTGTGGTATTGCGGCCAGCTCACAAGAAAGTGAGTTGAAGAAAGGAGCTCAGGGGCACTGTAATTCACAAACCTGCAGAGTTATAAATGACAGCTATCGTCCAACAATATATTGAAGTAAGGCTGCCAAGACGACTTGAAAGCGGGGCAGAATTGCAGGAAATCTATTTCAGGAGGTACACTGGAATTGCATGTAAAGCACAGAAAAGAGGCAGAACGTCCACAATGATGCACTTGGCCAAAAAGGGCGTATGCGTTTTTTCCTGAATATATTCAGGAAAAAACGCATACGCCCTTTTTGGCCAACCAAGCAAGCTTGCAAAGGAAATCTGCACTACAATGAAGTCTCACTGCGCCCCGGTCAAAAGGGCCATCTGAAAAAAGTGTAAAATCCAGAAAGGCAGGACAGGCCATGGAGAACTGGGAGCCTTGTTATGCTGATGGGCGGGATGTAAATTGCCAACAGCCACTCTGGAGAAGTGTATGGTGTTTCCTGAAACATCTAAAAAACTAAGCAACAGAGCCTAGGGCACTTCCACTTATGGTCCTATAGCTTAGGGAAATTAAAATCAAAAATACACGGTCACCCCAAAGTTTGGGACAGCTCTGTTTACAAGAACCTCGTTTACGGTACAAGTTCAATATCACAGAAAGCGAAAAATGGATAAAGAAGTTGTGGTACTTACGTACAATGCAATATCACTCAGCAATGAAATCTATGTCATCAGGCCCGTAGCATCATAATGAGTGGATGCAGGTATGATGAGTCTAAGTGAAATAAGTCACACAGAAAAAGAAACATCATAAGATATCACTACTACACGGAATGTAAACTTGGCTACACAGGAACTGAATTACAAAACAGAACAGGGTCTCAAATGTAGAAAACCAACTTATACTTGCTTAAGGGGAAAGGTGAGTTGGGGTGCAGCATGAAACCAGAGATTGAAATTAGCACAGATACCGTGCCATAAGCCAAATATGTAATAGACAAGAGCAACTCCTTGCTAAACGAAGTGTACTCAACACCCCATATTAAACGCCTAAGAATACACCTGACTAGTAAGAATCTTAAAACCTGTGGATTTATATGTCTCCGAAAGAGAATCAAGCGTGTGTACGGCGGCATAAACGCAGCAGTGATAGGATTGGTGAGGTTCGGTGAGCAAATGCAGACCCTTTGAAGTCATATTGCATGGTACCCATTCCATGGGTCTCAACTCTCCAGGTTTAAGGGATTCTTCCTTCAGCTAAAACATGCATGTGGAACCCAGAGTATGATCCACCGTGTGATCGGGAAACGTGTTCAAATGTGTCTCAGTTTTCGTCCCCTGGTACTCGGGTGCAACATTCAAGACGCTTTACTAACACTCTCCCCACTTGGAGAGTCAGTGCCTTTAAACTCCTGTTTGGCCCAGTTTGCAATTTCTGCGGAAAATGTACAGGAATAGGGAGAACCAATGAGAGACTAGCTGGAGGTGTCTGGACGGGCAAATTTAACTCTCATTTCCCACCAGGAAGAGGAATTAACCAAAGGTTCAGCATGCCATGCCGGAAACACACTAGGGCCTGAAGCAATCCTGCGGTGTTGTGGCCAGCTCACAACAAAGCGAGTTGAAGAAAGGAGCTCAGGGGCACTGTAATTCACAAACCTGCAGAGTTATAAATGACAGCTATCGTCCAAAAATATATTGAAGTAAGGCTGCCAAGAGGACTTGAAAGCGGGGCAGAATTGCAGGAAACCGATTTCAGGAGGTAGACGGGAATTGCATGTAAAGCATAGGAAAAGAGGCAGAACGTCCACAATGATGCACTTGGCCAAAAAGGGCGTATGCGTTTTTTCCTGAATATATTCAGGAAAAAACGCATACGCCCTTTTTGGCCAACCAAGCAAGCTTGCAAAGGAAATCTGCACTACAATGAAGTCTCACTGCCCCCCGGTCAAAAGGGCCATCTGAAAAAAGTGTAAAATCCAGAAAGGCAAGACAGGACATGGAGAATTGGGAGCCTTGTTATGCTGATGTGTGGGATGTAAATTGCCAACAGCCACTCTGGAGAAGTGTATGCTGTTTCCTGAAACATCTAAAAAACAAAGCAACAGAGCCTAGGGCACTTCCACTTATGGTCCTATAGCTTAGGGAAATTAAAATCAAAAAGACACAGCCACCCCAAAGTTTGGGACGGCTCTGTTTACAAAAACCTCGTTTACGGTACAAGTTCAATATCACAGAAAGCGAAAAATGGATAAAGAAGTTGTGGTACTTACGTACAATGCAATATCACTCAGCAATGAAATCTATGTCATCAGGCCCGTAGCAGCATAATGAGTGGATTAAGGTACGATGATTGTAAGTGAAATAAGTCACACAGAAAAAGAAACATCATAAGATATCACTACTACACGGAATATAAACTTGGCTACACAGGAACTGAATTACAAAACAGAACAGGGTCTCAAATGTAGAAAACCAACTTACGCTAACTTAAGGGGAAAGGTGAGTTGGGGTGCTGCATGAAACCAGAGATTGAAATTAGCACAGATACCGTTCCATAAGCCAAATATGTAATAGACAAGAGCTACTCCTTGCTCAACGAAGTGTACTCAACACCCCATATTAAACGCCTAAGAATATACCTGACTAGAAATAATCTTAAAACCTACGGATTTATATGTCTCCGAAAGACAATCAAGCGTGTGTACAGCGGCATAAACGCAGCAGTGATAGGATTGGTGAGGTTCGGTGAGCAAATGCAGACCCTTTGAAGTCATATTGCATGGTACCCATTCCATGGGTCTCAACTCTCCAGGTTTAAGGGATTCTTCCTCCAGCTAAAACATGCATGTGGAACCCAGAGTATGATCCACCGTGTGATCGGGAAACGTGTTCAAATGTGTCTCAGTTTTCGTCCCCTGGTACTCGGGTGCAAACTCCAGACGCTTTACTAACACTCTCCCCACTTGGAGAGTCAGTGCCTTTAACCTCCTGTTTGGCCCAGTTTGCAATTTCTGCGAAAAATGTACAGGAATAGGGAGAACCAATGAGAGACTAGTTGGGGGTGTCTGGACGGGCAAATTTAACTCTCATTTCCCACCAGAAAGAGGAATTAACCAAAGGTCAGCGTGCCGTGCCGGAACCACACTAGGACCTGAAGCAATCCTGCGGTGTTGTGGACAGCTCACAAGAAAGCGAGTTGAAGAAAGGAGCTCAGGGGCACTGTAATTCACAAACCTGCAGAGTTATAAATGACAGCTATCGTCCAAAAATATATTGAAGTAAGGCTGCCAAGAGGACTTGAAAGCGGGGCAGAATTGCAGGAAACCGATTTCAAGAGGTAGACGGGAATTGCATGTAAAGCATAGGAAAAGAGGCAGAACGTACACAATGATGCACTTGGCCAAAAAGGGCGTATGCGTTCTTTCCTGAATATATTCAGGAAAAAACGCATACGCCCTTTCTGGCCAACCAAGCAAGCTTGCAAAGGAAATCTGCACTACAATGTAGTCTCACTGCCCCCCGGTCAAAAGGGCCATCTGAAAAAAGTGTAAAATCCAGAAAGGCAGGACAGGCCATGGAGAACTGGGAGCTTTGTTATGCTGATGGGCGGGATGTAAATTGCCAACAGCCAATCTGTAGAAGTGTATGGTGTTTCCTGAAACATCTAAAAAACAAAGCAACAGAGCCTAGGGCACTTCCACTTATGGTCCTATAGCTTAGGGAAATTAAAATCAAAAAGACACAGCCACCCCAAAGTTTGGGACGGCTCTGTTTACAAGAACCTCGTTTACGGTACAAGTTCAATATCACAGAAAGCGAAAAATGGATAAAGAAGTTGTGGTACTTACGTACAATGCAATATCACTCAGCAATGAAATCTATGTCATCAGGCCCGTCGCAGCATAATGAGTGGATTCAGGTACGATGATTCTAAGTGAAATAAGTCACACAGAAAAAGAAACATCATAAGATATCAGTACTACACGGAATGTAAACTTGGCTACACAGGAACTGAATTACAAAACAGAACAGGGTCTCAAATGTAGAAAACCAACTTATGCTTGCTTAAGTGGAAAGGTGAGTTGGGGTGCTGCATGAAACCAGAGATTGAAATTAGCACAGATACCGTGCCATAAGCCAAATATGTAATAGACAAGAGCAACTCCTTGCTAAACGAAGTGTACTCAACACCCCATATTAAACGCCTAAGAATACACCTGACTAGTAAGAATCTTAAAACCTGTGGATTTATATGTCTCCGAAAGAGAATCAAGCGTGTGTACGGTGGCATAAACGCAGCAGTGATAGGATTGGTGAGGTTCTGTGAGCAAATGCAGACCCTTTGAAGTCATATTGCATGGTACCCATTCCATGGGTCTCAACTCTCCAGGTTTAAGGGATTCTTCCTTCAGCTAAAACATGCATGTGGAACACAGAGTATGATCCACCGTGTGATCGGGAAACGTGTTCAAATGTGTCTCAGTTTTCGTCCCCTGGTACTCGGGTGCAACATTCAAGACGCTTTACTAACACTCTCCCCACTTGGAGAGTCAGTGCCTTTAACCTCCTGTTTGGCCCAGTTTGCAATTTCTGCGGAAAATGTACAGGAATAGGGAGAACCAATGAGAGACTAGCTGGGGGTGTCTGGACGGGCAAATTTAACTCTCATTTCCCACCAGGAAGAGGAATTAACCAAAGGCTCAGCGTGCCGTGCCGGAACCACACTAGGGCCTGAAGCAATCCTGCGGTGTTGCGGCCAGCTCACAAGAAAGCGAGTTGAAGAAAGGAGCTCAGGGGCACTGTAATTCACAAACCTGCAGAGTTATAAATGACAGCTATCGTCCAAAAATATATTGAAGTAAGGCTGCCAAGAGGACTTGAAAGCGGGGCAGAATTGCAGGAAACCGATTTCAGGAGGTAGACGGGAATTGCATGTAAAGCATAGGAAAAGAGGCAGAACGTCCACAATGATGCACTTGGCCAAAAAGGGCGTATGCGTTTTTTCCTGAATATATTCAGGAAAAAACGCATACGCCCTTTTTGGCCAACCAAGCAAGCTTGCAAAGGAAATCTGCACTACAATGAAGTCTCACTGCCCCCCGGTCAAAAGGGCCATCTGAAAAAAGTGTAAAATCCAGAAAGGCAAGACAGGACATGGAGAATTGGGAGCCTTGTTATGCTGATGTGTGGGATGTAAATTGCCAACAGCCACTCTGGAGAAGTGTATGCTGTTTCCTGAAACATCTAAAAAACAAAGCAACAGAGCCTAGGGCACTTCCACTTATGGTCCTATAGCTTAGGGAAATTAAAATCAAAAAGACACAGCCACCCCAAAGTTTGGGACGGCTCTGTTTACAAAAACCTCGTTTACGGTACAAGTTCAATATCACAGAAAGCGAAAAATGGATAAAGAAGTTGTGGTACTTACGTACAATGCAATATCACTCAGCAATGAAATCTATGTCATCAGGCCCGTAGCAGCATAATGAGTGGATTAAGGTACGATGATTGTAAGTGAAATAAGTCACACAGAAAAAGAAACATCATAAGATATCACTACTACACGGAATATAAACTTGGCTACACAGGAACTGAATTACAAAACAGAACAGGGTCTCAAATGTAGAAAACCAACTTACGCTAGCTTAAGGGGAAAGGTGAGTTGGGGTGCTGCATGAAACCAGAGATTGAAATTAGCACAGATACCGTTCCATAAGCCAAATATGTAATAGACAAGAGCTACTCCTTGCTCAACGAAGTGGACTCAACACCCCATATTAAACGCCTAAGAATATACCTGACTAGAAATAATCTTAAAACCTACGGATTTATATGTCTCCGAAAGACAATCAAGCGTGTGTACAGCGGCATAAACGCAGCAGTGATAGGATTGGTGAGGTTCGGTGAGCAAATGCAGACCCTTTGAAGTCATATTGCATGGTACCCATTCCATGGGTCTCAACTCTCCAGGTTTAAGGGATTCTTCCTTCAGCTAAAACATGCATGTGGAACCCAGAGTATGATCCACCGTGTGATCGGGAAACGTGTTCAAATGTGTCTCAGTTTTCGTCCCCTGGTACTCGGGTGCAAACTCCAGACGCTTTACTAACACTCTCCCCACTTGGAGAGTCAGTGCCTTTAACCTCCTGTTTGGCCCAGTTTGCAATTTCTGCGAAAAATGTACAGGAATAGGGAGAACCAATGAGAGACTAGTTGGGGGTGTCTGGACGGGCAAATTTAACTCTCATTTCCCACCAGAAAGAGGAATTAACCAAAGGCTCAGCGTGCCGTGCCGGAACCACACTAGGACCTGAAGCAATCCTGCGGTGTTGTGGACAGCTCACAAGAAAGCGAGTTGAAGAAAGGAGCTCAGGGGCACTGTAATTCACAAACCTGCAGAGTTATAAATGACAGCTATCGTCCAAAAATATATTGAAGTAAGGCTGCCAAGAGGACTTGAAAGCGGGGCAGAATTGCAGGAAACCGATTTCAGGAGGTAGACGGGAATTGCATGTAAAGCATAGGAAAAGAGGCAGAACGTACACAATGATGCACTTGGCCAAAAAGGGCGTATGCGTTCTTTCCTGAATATATTCAGGAAAAAACGCATACGCCCTTTTTGGCCAACCAAGCAAGCTTGCAAAGGAAATCTGCACTACAATGAAGTCTCACTGCCCCCCGGTCAAAAGGGCCATCTGAAAAAAGTGTAAAATCCAGAAAGGCAGGACAGGCCATGGAGAACTGGGAGCTTTGTTATGCTGATGGGCGGGATGTAAATTGCCAACAGCCAATCTGTAGAAGTGTATGGTGTTTCCTGAAACATCTAAAAAACAAAGCAACAGAGCCTAGGGCACTTCCACTTATGGTCCTATAGCTTAGGGAAATTAAAATCAAAAAGACACAGCCACCCCAAAGTTTGGGACGGCTCTGTTTACAAGAACCTCGTTTACGGTACAAGTTCAATATCACAGAAAGCGAAAAATGGATAAAGAAGTTGTGGTACTTACGTACATTGCAATATCACTCAGCAATGAAATCTATGTCATCAGGCCCGTCGCAGCATAATGAGTGGATTCAGGTACGATGATTCTAAGTGAAATAAGTCACACAGAAAAAGAAACATCATAAGATATCAGTACTACACGGAATGTAAACTTGGCTACACAGGAACTGAATTACAAAACAGAACAGGGTCTCAAATGTAGAAAACCAACTTATGCTTGCTTAAGGGGAAAGGTGAGTTGGGGTGCTGCATGAAACCAGAGATTGAAATTAGCACAGATACCGTGCCATAAGCCAAATATGTAATAGACAAGAGCAACTCCTTGCTAAACGAAGTGTACTCAACACCCCATATTAAACGCCTAAGAATACACCTGACTAGTAAGAATCTTAAAACCTGTGGATTTATATGTCTCCGAAAGAGAATCAAGCGTGTGTACGGTGGCATAAACGCAGCAGTGATAGGATTGGTGAGGTTCGGTGAGCAAATGCAGACCCTTTGAAGTCATATTGCATGGTACCCATTCCATGGGTCTCAACTCTCCAGGTTTAAGGGATTCTTCCTTCAGCTAAAACATGCATGTGGAACACAGAGTATGATCCACCGTGTGATCGGGAAACGTGTTCAAATGTGTCTCAGTTTTCGTCCCCTGGTACTCGGGTGCAACATTCAAGACGCTTTACTAACACTCTCCCCACTTGGAGAGTCAGTGCCTTTAACCTCCTGTTTGGCCCAGTTTGCAATTTCTGCGGAAAATGTACAGGAATAGGGAGAACCAATGAGAGACTAGCTGGGGGTGTCTGGACGGGTAAATTTAACTCTCATTTCCCACCAGGAAGAGGAATTAACCAAAGGCTCAGCGTGCCGTGCCGGAACCACACTAGGGCCTGAAGCAATCCTGCGGTGTTGCGGCCAGCTCACAAGAAAGCGAGTTGAAGAAAGGAGCTCAGGGGCACTGTAATTCACAAACCTGCAGAGTTATAAATGACAGCTATCGTCCAAAAATATATTGAAGTAAGGCTGCCAAGAGGACTTGAAAGCGGGGCAGAATTGCAGGAAACCGATTTCAGGAGGTAGACGGGAATTGCATGTAAAGCATAGGAAAAGAGGCAGAACGTCCACAATGATGCACTTGGCCAAAAAGGGCGTATGCGTTTTTTCCTGAATATATTCAGGAAAAAACGCATACGCCCTTTTTGGCCAACCAAGCAAGCTTGCAAAGGAAATCTGCACTACAATGAAGTCTCACTGCCCCCCGGTCAAAAGGGCCATCTGAAAAAAGTGTAAAATCCAGAAAGGCAAGACAGGACATGGAGAATTGGGAGCCTTGTTATGCTGATGGGCGGGATGTAAATTGCCAACAGCCACTCTGGAGAAGTGTATGCTGTTTCCTGAAACATCTAAAAACCAAAGCAACAGAGCCTAGGGCGCTTCCACTTATGGTCCTATAGCTTAGGGAAATTAAAATCAAAAAGACACAGCCACCCCAAAGTTTGGGACGGCTCTGTTTACAAGAACCTCGTTTACGGTACAAGTTCAATATCACAGAAAGCGAAAAATGGATAAAGAAGTTGTGGTACTTACGTACAATGCAATATCACTCAGCAATGAAATCTATGTCATCAGGCCCGTAGCAGCATAATGAGTGGATTAAGGTACGATGATTGTAAGTGAAATAAGTCACACAGAAAAAGAAACATCATAAGATATCACTACTACACGGAATGTAAACTTGTCTACACAGGACCTGAATTACAAAACAGAACAGGGTCTCAAATGTAGAAAACCAACTTACGCTAGCTTAAGGGGAAAGGTGAGTTGGGGTGCTGCATGAAACCAGAGATTGAAATTAGCACAGATACCGTTCCATAAGCCAAATATGTAATAGACAAGAGCTACTCCTTGCTCAACGAAGTGGACTCAACACCCCATATTAAACGCCTAAGAATATACCTGACTAGAAATAATCTTAAAACCTACGGATTTATATGTCTCCGAAAGACAATCAAGCGTGTGTACAGCGGCATAAACGCAGCAATGATAGGATTGGTGAGGTTCGGTGAGCAAATGCAGACCCTTTGAAGTCATATTGCATGGTACCCATTCCATGGGTCTCAACTCTCCAGGTTTAAGGGATTCTTCCTTCAGCTAAAACATGCATGTGGAACCCAGAGTATGATCCACCGTGTGATCGGGAAACGTGTTCAAATGTGTCTCAGTTTTCGTCCCCTGGTACTCGGGTGCAAACTCCAGACGCTTTACTAACACTCTCCCCACTTGGAGAGTCAGTGCCTTTAACCTCCTGTTTGGCCCAGTTTGCAATTTCTGCGGAAAATGTACAGGAATAGGGAGAACCAATGAGAGACTAGCTGGGGGTGTCTGGACGGGCAAATTTAACTCTCATTTCCCACCAGGAAGAGGAATTAACCAAAGGCTCAGCGTGCCGTGCCGGAACCACACTAGGGCCTGAAGCAATCCTGCGGTGTTACGGCCAGCTCACAAGAAAGCGAGTTGAAGAAAGGAGCTCAGGGGCACTGTAATTCACAAACCTGCAGAGTTATAAATGACAGCTATCGTCCAAAAATATATTGAAGTAAGGCTGCCAAGAGGACTTGAAAGCGGGGCAGAATTGCAGGAAACCGATTTCAGGAGGTAGACGGGAATTGCATGTAAAGCATAGGAAAAGAGGCAGAACGTCCACAATGATGCACTTGGCCAAAAAGGGCGTATGCGTTTTTTCCTGAATATATTCAGGAAAAAACGCATACGCCCTTTTTGGCCAACCAAGCAAGCTTGCAAAGGAAATCTGCACTACAATGAAGTCTCACTGCCCCCCGGTCAAAAGGGCCATCTGAAAAAAGTGTAAAATCCAGAAAGGCAAGACAGGCCATGGAGAACTGGGAGCCTTGTTATGCTGATGGGCGGGATGTAAATTGCCAACAGCCACTCTGGAGAAGTGTATGGTGTTTCCTGAAACATCTAAAAAACTAAGCAACAGAGCCTAGGGCACTTCCACTTATGGTCCTATAGCTTAGGGAAATTAAAATCAAAAATACACGGTCACCCCAAAGTTTGGGACAGCTCTGTTTACAAGAACCTCGTTTACGGTACAAGTTCAATATCACAGAAAGCGAAAAATGGATAAAGAAGTTGTGGTACTTACGTACAATGCAATATCACTCAGCAATGAAATCTATGTCATCAGGCCCGTAGCATCATAATGAGTGGATGCAGGTATGATGAGTCTAAGTGAAATAAGTCACACAGAAAAAGAAACATCATAAGATATCAGTACTACACGGAATGTAAACTTGGCTACACAGGAACTGAATTACAAAACAGAACAGGGTCTCAAATGTAGAAAACCAACTTATACTTGCTTAAGGGGAAAGGTGAGTTGGGGTGCAGCATGAAACCAGAGATTGAAATTAGCACAGATACCGTGCCATAAGCCAAATATGTAATAGACAAGAGCAACTCCTTGCTAAACGAAGTGTACTCAACACCCCATATTAAACGCCTAAGAATACACCTGACTAGTAAGAATCTTAAAACCTGTGGATTTATATGTCTCCGAAAGAGAATCAAGCGTGTGTACGGCGGCATAAACGCAGCAGTGATAGGATTGGTGACGTTCGGTGAGCAAATGCAGACCCTTTGAAGTCATATTGCATGGTACCCATTCCATGGGTCTCAACTCTCCAGGTTTAAGGGATTCTTCCTTCAGCTAAAACATGCATGTGGAACCCAGAGTATGATCCACCGTGTGATTGGGAAACGTGTTCAAATGTGTCTCAGTTTTCGTCCCCTGGTACTCGGGTGCAACATTCAAGACGCTTTACTAACACTCTCCCCACTTGGAGAGTCAGTGCCTTTAAACTCCTGTTTGGCCCAGTTTGCAATTTCTGCGGAAAATGTACAGGAATAGGGAGAACCAATGAGAGACTAGCTGGAGGTGTCTGGACGGGCAAATTTAACTCTCATTTCCCACCAGGAAGAGGAATTAACCAAAGGTTCAGCATGCCATTGCGGAACCACACTAGGGCCTGAAGCAATCCTGCGGTGTTGTGGCTAGCTCACAAGAAAGCGAGTTGAAGAAAGGAGCTCAGGGGCACTGTAATTCACAAACCTGCAGAGTTATAAATGACAGCTATCGTCCAAAAATATATTGAAGTAAGGCTGCCAAGAGGACTTGAAAGCGGGGCAGAATTGCAGGAAACCGATTTCAGGAGGTAGACGGGAATTGCATGTAAAGCATAGGAAAAGAGGCAGAACGTCCACAATGATGCACTTGGCCAAAAAGGGCGTATGCGTTTTTTCCAGGAAAAAACGCATACACACTTTTTGGCCAACCAAGCAAGTTTGCAAAGGAAATCTGCACTACAATGAAGTCTCGCTGCCCCCCGGTCAAAAGGGCCATATGAAAAAAGTGTAAAATCCAGAAAGGCAGGACAGGCCATGGAGAACTGGGAGCCTTGTTATGCTGATGGGCGGGATGTAATTTGCCAACAGCCACTCTGGAGAAGTGTATGCTGTTTCCTGAAACATCTAAAAAACTAAGCAACAGAGCCTAGGGCACTTCCACTTATGGTCCTATAGCTTAGGGAAATGAAAATCAAACAGACACAGCCACCCCAAAGTTTGGGACGGCTCTGTTTACAAGAACCTCGTTTACGGTACAAGTTCAATATCACAGAAAGCGAAAAATGGATAAAGAAGTTGTGGTACTTACATACAATGCAATATCACTCAGCAATGAAATCTATGTCATCAGGCCCGTCGCAGCATAATGAGTGGATTCAGGTACGATGATTCTAAGTGAAATAAGTCACACAGAAAAAGAAACATCATAAGATATCAGTACTACACGGAATGTAAACTTGGCTACACAGGAACTGAATTACAAAACAGAACAGGGTCTCAAATGTAGAAAACCAACTTATGCTTGCTTAAGGGGAAAGGTGAGTTGGGGTGCAGCATGAAACCAGAGATTGAAATTAGCACAGATACCGTGCCATAAGCCAAATATGTAATAGACAAGAGCTACTCCTTGCTAAACGAAGTGTACTCAACACCCCATATTAAACGCCTAAGAATACACCTGACTAGTAAGAATCTTAAAACCTGTGGATTTATATGTGTCCAAAAGAGAATCAAGCGTGTGTACGGCGGCATAAACGCAGCAGTGATAGGATTGATGAGGTTCGGTGAGCAAATGCAGACCCTTTGAAGTCATATTGCATGGTACCCATTCCATGGGTCTCAACTCTCCAGGTTTAAGGGATTCTTCCTTCAGCTAAAACATGCATGTGGAACCCAGAGTATGATCCACTGTGTGATCGGGAAACGTGTTCAAATGTGTCTCAGTTTTCGTCCCCTGGTACTCGGGTGCAACATTCAAGACGCTTTACTAACACTCTCCCCACTTGGAGAGTCAGTGCCTTTAAACTCCTGTTTGGCCCAGTTTGCAATTTCTGCGGAAAATGTACAGGAATAGGGAGAACCAATGAGAGACTAGCTGGAGGTGTCTGGAGGGGCAAATTTAACTCTCATTTCCCACCAGGAAGAGGAATTAACCAAAGGCTCAGCGTGCCGTGCCGGAACCACACTAGGGCCTGAAGAAATCCTGCGGTGTTGCGGCCAGCTCACAAGAAAGCGAGTTGAAGAAACGAGCTCAGGGGCACTGTAATTCACAAACCTGCAGAGTTATAAATGACAGCTATCGTCCAAAAATATATTGAAGTAAGGCTGCCAAGAGGACTTGAAAGCGGGGCAGAATTGCAGGAAACCGATTTCAGGAGGTAGACGGGAATTGCATGTAAAGCATAGGAAAAGAGGCAGAACGTCCACAATGATGCACTTGGCCAAAAAGGGCGTATGCGTTTTTTCCTGAATATATTCAGGAAAAAACGCATACGCCCTTTTTGGCCAACCAAGCAAGCTTGCAAAGGAAATCTGCACTACAATGAAGTCTCACTGCCCCCCGGTCAAAAGGGCCATCTGAAAAAAGTGTAAAATCCAGAAAGGCAAGACAGGACATGGAGAATTGGGAGACTTGTTATGCTGATGGGCGGGATGTAAATTGCCAACAGCCACTCTGGAGAAGTGTATGCTGTTTCCTGAAACATCTAAGAAACAAAGCAACAGAGCCTAGGGCACTTCCACTTATGGTCCTATATCTTAGGGAAATTAAAATCAAAAAGACACAGCCACCCCAAAGTTTGGGCCGGCTCTGTTTACAAGAACCTCGTTTACGGTACAAGTTCAATATCACAGAAAGCGGAAAATGGATAAAGAAGTTGTGGTACTTACGTACAATGCAATATCACTCAGCAATGAAATCTATGTCATCAGGCCCGTAGCAGCATAATGAGTGGATGCAGGTACGATGATTCTAAGTGAAATACGTCACACAGAAAAAGAAACATCATAAGATATCACTACTACACGGAAGGTAAACTTGGCTACACAAGAACTGAATTACAAAACAGAACTGGGTCTCAAATGTAGAAAACCAACTTATGCTTGCTTAAGAGGAAAGGTGAGTTGGGGTGCTGCATGAAACCAGAGATTGAAATTAGCACAGATACCGTTCCATAAGCCAAATATGTAATAGACAAGAGCTACTCCTTGCTCAACGAAGTGGACTCAACACCCCATATTAAACGCTTAAGAATACACCTGACTAGAAATAATCTTAAAAACTACGAATTTATATGTCTCCGAAAGACAATCAAGCGTGTGTACAGCGGCATAAATGCAGCAGTGATAGGATTGGTGAGGTTCGGTGAGCAAATGCAGACCCTTTGAAGTCATATTGCATGGTACCCATTCCATGGGTCTCAACTCTCCAGGTTTAAGGGATTCTTCCTTCAGCTAAAACATGCATGTGGAACCCAGAGTATGATCCACCGTGTGATCGGGAAACGTGTTCAAATGTGTCTCAGTTTTCGTCCCCTGGTACTCGGGTGCAACACTCCAGACGCTTTACTAACACTCTCCCCACTTGGAGAGTCAGTGCCTTTAACCTCCTGTATGGCCCAGTTTGCAATTTCTGCGGAAAATGTACAGGAATAGGGAGAACCAATGAGAAACTAGCTGGAGGTGTCTGGACGGGCAAATTTAACTCTCATTTCCCACCAGAAAGAGGAATTAACCAAAGGCTCAGCATGCCGTTCCAGAACCACACTAGGGCCTGAAACAATCCTGCGGTGTTGCGGCCAGCTCACAAGAAAGCGAGTTGAAGAAAGGAGCTCAGGGGCACTGTAATTCACAAACCTGCAGAGTTATAAATGACAGCTATCGTCCAAAAATATATTGAAGTAAGGCTGCCAAGAGGACTTGAAAGCGGGGCAGAATTGCAGGAAATCGATTTCAGGAGGTACACTGGAATTGCATGTAAAGCATAGAAAAGAGGCAGAACGTCCACAATGATGCACTTGGCCAAAAAGGGCGTATGCGTTTTTTCCTGAATATATTCAGGAAAAAACGCATACGCCCTTTTTGGCCAACCAAGCAAGCTTGCAAAGGAAATCTGCACTACAATGAAGTCTCACTGCCCCCCGGTCAAAAGGGCCATCTGAAAAAAGTGTAAAATCCAGAAAGGCAGGACAGGCCATGGAGAACTGGGAGCCTTGTTATGCTGATGGGCGGGATGTAAATTGCCAACAGCCACTCTGGAGAAGTGTATGGTGTTTCCTGAAACATCTAAAAAACTAAGCAACAGAGCCTAGGGCACTTCCACTTATGGTCCTATAGCTTAGGGAAATTAAAATCAAAAAGACACGGTCACCCCAAAGTTTGGGACAGCTCTGTTTACAAGAACCTAGTTTACGGTACAAGTTCAATATCACAGAAAGCGAAAAATGGATAAAGAAGTTGTGGTACTTACGTACAATGCAATATCACTCAGCAATGAAATCTATGTCATCAGGCCCGTAGCATCATAATGAGTGGATGCAGGTATGATGAGTCTAAGTGAAATAAGTCACACAGAAAAAGAAACATCATAAGATATCACTACTACACGGAATGTAAACTTGGCTACACAGGAACTGAATTACAAAACAGAACAGGGTCTCAAATGTAGAAAACCAACTTATGCTTGCTTAAGGGGAAAGGTGAGTTGGGGTGCAGCATGAAACCAGAGATTGAAATTAGCACAGATACCGTGCCATAAGCCAAATATGTAATAGACAAGAGCTACTCCTTGCTAAACGAAGTGTACTCAACACCCCATATTAAACGCCTAAGAATACACCTGACTAGTAAGAATCTTAAAACCTGTGGATTTATATGTCTCCGAAAGAGAATCAAGCGTGTGTACGGCGGCATAAACGCAGCAGTGATAGGATTGGTGAGGTTCGGTGAGCAAATGCAGACCCTTTGAAGTCATATTGCATGGTACCCATTCCATGGGTCTCAACTCTCCAGGTTTAAGGGATTCTTCCTTCAGCTAAAACATGCATGTGGAACCCAGAGTATGATCCACCGTGTGATTGGGAAACGTGTTCAAATGTGTCTCAGTTTTCGTCCCCTGGTACTCGGGTGCAACATTCAAGACGCTTTACTAACACTCTCCCCACTTGGAGAGTCAGTGCCTTTAACCTCCTGTTTGGCCCAGTTTGCAATTTCTGCGGAAAATGTACAGGAATAGGGAGAACCAATGAGAGACTAGCTGGAGGTGTCTGGACGGGCAAATTTAACTCTCATTTCCCACCAGGAAGAGGAATTAACCAAAGGCTCAGCGTGCCGTGCCGGAACCACACTAGGGCCTGAAGCAATCCTGCGGTGTTGTGGCCAGCTCACAAGAAAGCGAGTTGAAGAAAGGAGCTCAGGGGCACTGTAATTCACAAACCTGCAGTTATAAATGACAGCTATCGTCCAAAAATATATTGAAGTAAGGCTGCCAAGAGGACTTGAAAGCGGGGCAGAATTGCAGGAAACCGATTTCAGGAGGTAGACGGGAATTGCATGTAAAGCATAGGAAAAGAGGCAGAACGTACACAATGATGCACTTGGCCAAAAAGGGCGTATGCGTTTTTTCCTGAATATATTCAGGAAAAAACGCATACGCCCTTTTTGGCCAACCAAGCAAGCTTGCAAAGGAAATCTGCACTACAATGAAGTCTCACTGCCCCCCGGTCAAAAGGGCCATCTGAAAAAAGTGTAAAATCCAGAAAGGCAAGACAGGACATGGAGAATTGGGAGCCTTGTTATGCTGATGGGCGGGATGTAAATTGCCAATAGCCACTCTGGAGAAGTGTATGCTGTTTCCTGAAACATCTAAAAAACAAAGCAACAGAGCCTAGGGCACTTCCACTTATGGTCCTATAGCTTAGGGAAATTAAAATCAAAAAGACACAGCCACCCCAAAGTTTGGGACGGCTCTGTTTACAAAAACCTTGTTTACGGTACAAGTTCAATATCACAGAAAGCGAAAAATGGATAAAGAAGTTGTGGTACTTACGTACAATGCAATATCACTCAGCAATGAAATCTATGTCATCAGGCCCGTAGCAGCATAATGAGTGGATTAAGGTACTATGATTGTAAGTGAAATAAGTCACACAGAAAAAGAAACATCATAAGATATCACTACTACACGGAATATAAACTTGGCTACACAGGAACTGAATTACAAAACAGAACAGGGTCTCAAATGTAGAAAACCAACTTACGCTAGCTTAAGGGGAAAGGTGAGTTGGGGTGCTGCATGAAACCAGAGATTGAAATTAGCACAGATACCGTTCCATAAGCCAAATATGTAATAGACAAGAGCTACTCCTTGCTCAACGAAGTGGACTCAACACCCCATATTAAACGCCTAAGAATATACCTGACTAGAAATAATCTTAAAACCTACGGATTTATATGTCTCTGAAAGACAATCAAGCGTGTGTACAGCGGCATAAACGCAGCAGTGATAGGATTGGTGAGGTTCGGTGAGCAAATGCAGACCCTTTGAAGTCATATTGCATGGTACCCATTCCATGGGTCTCAACTCTCCAGGTTTAAGGGATTCTTCCTTCAGCTAAAACATGCATGTGGAACCCAGAGTATGATCCACCGTGTGATCGGGAAACGTGTTCAAATGTGTCTCAGTTTTCGTCCCCTGGTACTCGGGTGCAACACTCCAGACGCTTTACTAACACTCTCCCCACTTGGAGAGTCAGTGCCTTTAACCTCCTGTATGGCCCAGTTTGCAATTTCTGCGGAAAATGTACAGGAATAGGGAGAACCAATGAGAAACTAGCTGGAGGTGTCTGGACGGGCAAATTTAACTCTCATTTCCCACCAGAAAGAGGAATTAACCAAAGGCTCAGCATGCCGTTCCAGAACCACACTAGGGCCTGAAACAATCCTGCGGTGTTGCGGCCAGCTCACAAGAAAGCGAGTTGAAGAAAGGAGCTCAGGGGCACTGTAATTCACAAACCTGCAGAGTTATAAATGACAGCTATCGTCCAAAAATATATTGAAGTAAGGCTGCCAAGAGGACTTGAAAGTGGTGCAGAATTGCATGAAACCGATTTCAGGAGGTAGACTGGAATTGCATGTAAAGCATAGGAAAAGAGGCAGAACGTCCACAACGATGCACTTGGCCAAAAAGGGCGTATGCGTTTTTTCCTGAATATATTCAGGAAAAAACGCATACGCCGTTTTTGGCCAACCAAGCAAGCTTGCAAAGGAAATCTGCACTACAATGAAGTCTCACTGCCCCCCGGTCAAAAGGGCCATCTGAAAAAAGTGTAAAATCCAGAAAGGCAAGACAGGACATGGAGAATTGGGAGCCTTGTTATGCTGATGGGCGGGATGTAAATTGCCAACAGCCACTCTGGAGAAGTGTATGCTGTTTCCTGAAACATCCAAAAAACAAAGCAACAGAGCCTAGGGCACTTCCACTTATGGTCCTATAGCTTAGGGAAATTAAAATCAAAAAGACACAGCCACCCCAAAGTTTGGGACGGCTCTGTTTACAAGAACCTTGTTTACGGTACAAGTTCAATATCACAGAAAGCGAAAAATGGATAAAGAAGTTGTGGTACTTACGTACAATGCAATATCGCTCAGCAATGAAATCTATGTCATCAGGCCCGTAGCAGCATAATGAGTGGATTAAGGTACGATGATTGTAAGTGAAATAAGTCACACAGAAAACGAAACATCATAAGATATCACTACTACACGGAATGTAAACTTGGCTACACAGGAACTGAATTTCAAAACAGAACAGGGTCTCAAATGTAGAAAACCAACTTACGCTAGCTTAAGGGGAAAGGTGAGTTGGGGTGATGCATGAAACCAGAGATTGAAATTAGCACAGATACAGTTCCATAAGCCAAATATGTAATAGACAAGAGCTACTCCTTGCTCAACGAAGTGGACTCAACACCCCATATTAAACGCCTAAGAATATACCTGACTAGAAATAATCTTAAAACCTACGGATTTATATGTCTCCGAAAGACAATCAAGCGTGTGTACAGCGGCATAAATGCAGCAGTGATAGGATTGGTGAGGTTCGGTGAGCAAATGCAGACCCTTTGAAGTCATATTGCATGGTACCCATTCCATGGGTCTCAACTCTCCAGGTTTAAGGGATTCTTCCTTCAGCTAAAACATGCATGTGGAACCCAGAGTATGATCGACCGTGTGATCGGGAAACGTGTTCAAATGTGTCTCAGTTTTCGTCCCCTGGGACTCGGGTGCAAACTCCAGACGCTTTACTAACACTCTCCCCACTTGGAGAGTCAGTGCCTTTAACCTCCTGTTTGGCCCAGTTTGCAATTTCTGCGGAAAATGTACAGGAATAGGGAGAACCAATGAGAGACTAGCTGGGGGTGTCTGGACGGGCAAATTTAACTCTCATTTCCCACCAGGAAGAGGAATTAACCAAAGGCTCAGCGTGCCGTGCCGGAACCACACTGGGGCCTGAAGCAATCCTGCGGTGTTGCGGCCAGCTCACAAGAAAGCGAGTTGAAGAAAGGAGCTCAAGGGCACTGTAATTCACAAACCTGCAGAGTTATAAATGACAGCTATCGTCCAAAAATATATTGAAGTAAGGCTGCCAAGAGGACTTGAAAGCGGGGCAGAATTGCAGGAAACCGATTTCAGGAGGTAGACGGGAATTGCATGTAAAGCATAGGAAAAGAGGCAGAACGTCCACAATGATGCACTTGGCCAAAAAGGGCGTATGGGTTTTTTCCTGAATATATTCAGGAAAAAACGCATACGCCCTTTTTGGCCAACCAAGCAAGCTTGCAAAGGAAATCTGCACTACAATGAAGTCTCACTGCCCCCCGGTCAAAAGGGCCATCTGAAAAAAGTGTAAAATCCAGAAAGGCAAGACAGGACATGGAGAATTGGGAGCCTTGTTATGCTGATGGGCGGGATGTAAATTGCCAACAGCCACTCTGGAGAAGTGTATGCTGTTTCCTGAAACATCCAAAAAACAAAGCAACAGAGCCTAGGGCACTTCCACTTATGGTCCTATAGCTTAGGGAAATTAAAATCAAAAAGACACGGTCACCCCAAATTTTGGGACAGCTCTGTTTACAAGAACCTCGTTTACGGTACAAGTTCAATATCACAGAAAGCGAAAAATGGATAAAGAAGTTGTGGTACTTACGTACAATGCAATATCACTCAGCAATGAAATCTATGTCATCAGGCCCGTAGCAGCATAATGAGTGGATGCAGGTATGATGAGTCTAAGTGAAATAAGTCACACAGAAAAAGAAACATCATAAGATATCACTACTACACGGAATGTAAACTTGGCTACACAGGAACTGAATTACAAAACAGAACAGGGTCTCAAATGTAGAAAACCAACTTACGCTAGCTTAAGGGGAAAGGTGAGTTGGGGTGCTGCATGAAACCAGAGATTGAAATTAGCACAGATACCGTTCCATAAGCCAAATATGTAATAGACAAGAGCTACTCCTTGCTCAACGAAGTGGACTCAACACCCCATATTAAACGCCTAAGAATATACCTGACTAGAAATAATCTTAAAACCTACGGATTTATATGTCTCCGAAAGACAATCAAGCGTGTGTACAGCGGCATAAATGCAGCAGTGATAGGATTGGTGAGGTTCGGTGAGCAAATGCAGACCCTTTGAAGTCATATTGCATGGTACCCATTCCATGGGTCTCAACTCTCCAGGTTTAAGGGATTCTTCCTTCAGCTAAAACATGCATGTGGAACCCAGAGTATGATCCACCGTGTGATCGGGAAACGTGTTCAAATGTGTCTCAGTTTTCGTCCCCTGGTACTCGGGTGCAAACTCCAGACGCTTTACTAACACTCTCCCCACTTGGAGAGTCAGTGCCTTTAACCTCCTGTTTGGCCCAGTTTGCAATTTCTGCGGAAAATGTACAGGAATAGGGAGAACCAATGAGAGACTAGCTGGGGGTGTCTGGACGGGCAAATTTAACTCTCATTTCCCACCAGGAAGAGGAATTAACCAAAGGCTCAGCGTGCCGTGCCGGAACCACACTGGGGCCTGAAGCAATCCTGCGGTGTTGCGGCCAGCTCACAAGAAAGCGAGTTGAAGAAAGGAGCTCAAGGGCACTGTAATTCACAAACCTGCAGAGTTATAAATGACAGCTATCGTCCAAAAATATATTGAAGTTAGGCTGCCAAGAGGACTTGAAAGCGGGGCAGAATTGCAGGAAACCGATTTCAGGAGGTAGACGGGAATTGCATGTAAAGCATAGGAAAAGAGGCAGAACGTCCACAATGATGCACTTGGCCAAAAAGGGCGTATGCGTTTTTTCCTGAATATATTCAGGAAAAAACGCATACGCCCTTTTTGGCCAACCAAGCAAGCTTGCAAAGGAAATCTGCACTACAATGAAGTCTCACTGCCCCCCGGTCAAAAGGGCCATCTGAAAAAAGTGTAAAATCCAGAAAGGCAAGAGAGGACATGGAGAATTGGGAGCCTTGTTATGCTGATGGGCGGGATGTAAATTGCCAACAGCCACTCTGGAGAAGTGTATGCTGTTTCCTGAAACAT
Source organism: Leucopleurus acutus (assembly GCF_964270905.1). Lineage (NCBI taxonomy): Eukaryota > Metazoa > Chordata > Mammalia > Artiodactyla > Delphinidae > Leucopleurus > Leucopleurus acutus. Next base: position 120,115,201 of record NC_139142.1, on the reverse strand, counting down.
CCAAAAAACAAAGCAACAGAGCCTAGGGCACTTCCACTTATGGTCCTATAGCTTAGGGAAATTAAAATCAAAAAGACACGGTCACCCCAAATTTTGGGACAGCTCTGTTTACAAGAACCTCGTTTACGGTACAAGTTCAATATCACAGAAAGCGAAAAATGGATAAAGAAGTTGTGGTACTTACGTACAATGCAATATCACTCAGCAATGAAATCTATGTCATCAGGCCCGTAGCAGCATAATGAGTGGATGCAGGTATGATGAGTCTAAGTGAAATAAGTCACACAGAAAAAGAAACATCATAAGATATCACTACTACACGGAATGTAAACTTGGCTACACAGGAACTGAATTACAAAACAGAACAGGGTCTCAAATGTAGAAAACCAACTTACGCTAGCTTAAGGGGAAAGGTGAGTTGGGGTGCTGCATGAAACCAGAGATTGAAATTAGCACAGATACCGTTCCATAAGCCAAATATGTAATAGACAAGAGCTACTCCTTGCTCAACGAAGTGGACTCAACACCCCATATTAAACGCCTAAGAATATACCTGACTAGAAATAATCTTAAAACCTACGGATTTATATGTCTCCGAAAGACAATCAAGCGTGTGTACAGCGGCATAAACGCAGCAGTGATAGGATTGGTGAGGTTCGGTGAGCAAATGCAGACCCTTTGAAGTCATGTTGCATGGTACCCATTCCATGGGTCTCAACTCTCCAGGTTTAAGGGATTCTTCCTTCAGCTAAAACATGCATGTGGAACCCAGAGTATGATCCACCGTGTGATCGGGAAACGTGTTCAAATGTGTCTCAGTTTTCGTCCCCTGGTACTCGGGTGCAAACTCCAGACGCTTTACTAACACTCTCCCCACTTGGAGAGTCAGTGCCTTTAACCTCCTGTTTGGCCCAGTTTGCAATTTCTGCGGAAAATGTACAGGAATAGGGAGAACCAATGAGAGACTAGCTGGGGGTGTCTGGACGGGCAAATTTAACTCTCATTTCCCACCAGGAAGAGGAATTAACCAAAGGCTCAGCGTGCCGTGCCGGAACCACACTGGGGCCTGAAGCAATCCTGCGGTGTTGCGGCCAGCTCACAAGAAAGCGAGTTGAAGAAAGGAGCTCAAGGGCACTGTAATTCACAAACCTGCAGAGTTATAAATGACAGCTATCGTCCAAAAATATATTGAAGTAAGGCTGCCAAGAGGACTTGAAAGCGGGGCAGAATTGCAGGAAACCGATTTCAGGAGGTAGACGGGAATTGCATGTAAAGCATAGGAAAAGAGGCAGAACGTCCACAATGATGCACTTGGCCAAAAAGGGCGTATGCGTTTTTTCCTGAATATATTCAGGAAAAAACGCATACGCCCTTTTTGGCCAACCAAGCAAGCTTGCAAAGGAAATCTGCACTACAATGAAGTCTCACTGCCCCCCGGTCAAAAGGGCCATCTGAAAAAAGTGTAAAATCCAGAAAGGCAAGAGAGGACATGGAGAATTGGGAGCCTTGTTATGCTGATGGGCGGGATGTAAATTGCCAACAGCCACTCTGGAGAAGTGTATGCTGTTTCCTGAAACATCCAAAAAACAAAGCAACAGAGCCTAGGGCACTTCCACTTATGGTCCTATAGCTTAGGGAAATTAAAATCAAAAAGACACGGTCACCCCAAATTTTGGGACAGCTCTGTTTACAAGAACCTCGTTTACGGTACAAGTTCAATATCACAGAAAGCGAAAAATGGATAAAGAAGTTGTGGTACTTACGTACAATGCAATATCACTCAGCAATGAAATCTATGTCATCAGGCCCGTAGCAGCATAATGAGTGGATGCAGGTATGATGAGTCTAAGTGAAATAAGTCACACAGAAAAAGAAACATCATAAGATATCACTACTACACGGAATGTAAACTTGGCTACACAGGAACTGAATTACAAAACAGAACAGGGTCTCAAATGTAGAAAACCAACTTACGCTAGCTTAAGGGGAAAGGTGAGTTGGGGTGCTGCATGAAACCAGAGATTGAAATTAGCACAGATACCGTTCCATAAGCCAAATATGTAATAGACAAGAGCTACTCCTTGCTCAACGAAGTGGACTCAACACCCCATATTAAACGCCTAAGAATATACCTGACTAGAAATAATCTTAAAACCTACGGATTTATATGTCTCCGAAAGACAATCAAGCGTGTGTACAGCGGCATAAACGCAGCAGTGATAGGATTGGTGAGGTTCGGTGAGCAAATGCAGACCCTTTGAAGTCATGTTGCATGGTACCCATTCCATGGGTCTCAACTCTCCAGGTTTAAGGGATTCTTCCTTCAGCTAAAACATGCATGTGGAACCCAGAGTATGATCCACCGTGTGATCGGGAAACGTGTTCAAATGTGTCTCAGTTTTCGTCCCCTGGTACTCGGGTGCAAACTCCAGATGCTTTACTAACACTCTCCCCACTTGGAGAGTCAGTGCCTTTAACCTCCTGTTTGGCCCAGTTTGCAATTTCTGCGGAAAATGTACAGGAATAGGGAGAACCAATGAGAGACTAGCTGGGGGTGTCTGGACGGGCAAATTTAACTCTCATTTCCCACCAGGAAGAGGAATTAACCAAAGGCTCAGCGTGCCGTGCCGGAACCACACTGGGGCCTGAAGCAATCCTGCGGTGTTGCGGCCAGCTCACAAGAAAGCGAGTTGAAGAAAGGAGCTCAAGGGCACTGTAATTCACAAACCTGCAGAGTTATAAATGACAGCTATCGTCCAAAAATATATTGAAGTTAGGCTGCCAAGAGGACTTGAAAGCGGGGCAGAATTGCAGGAAACCGATTTCAGGAGGTAGACGGGAATTGCATGTAAAGCATAGGAAAAGAGGCAGAACGTCCACAATGATGCACTTGGCCAAAAAGGGCGTATGCGTTTTTTCCTGAATATATTCAGGAAAAAACGCATACGCACTTTTTGGCCAACCAAGCAAGCTTGCAAAGGAAATCTGCACTACAATGAAGTCTCACTGCCCCCCGGTCAAAAGGGCCATCTGAAAAAAGTGTAAAATCCAGAAAGGCAAGAGAGGACATGGAGAATTGGGAGCCTTGTTATGCTGATGGGCGGGATGTAAATTGCCAACAGCCACTCTGGAGAAGTGTATGCTGTTTCCTGAAACATCCAAAAAACAAAGCAACAGAGCCTAGGGCACTTCCACTTATGGTCCTATAGCTTAGGGAAATTAAAATCAAAAAGACACGGTCACCCCAAATTTTGGGACAGCTCTGTTTACAAGAACCTCGTTTACGGTACAAGTTCAATATCACAGAAAGCGAAAAATGGATAAAGAAGTTGTGGTATTTACGTACAATGCAATATCACTCAGCAATGAAATCTATGTCATCAGGCCCGTAGCAGCATAATGAGTGGATGCAGGTATGATGAGTCTAAGTGAAATAAGTCACACAGAAAAAGAAACATCATAAGATATCACTACTACACGGAATGTAAACTTGGCTACACAGGAACTGAATTACAAAACAGAACAGGGTCTCAAATGTAGAAAACCAACTTACGCTAGCTTAAGGGGAAAGGTGAGTTGGGGTGCTGCATGAAACCAGAGATTGAAATTAGCACAGATACCGTTCCATAAGCCAAATATGTAATAGACAAGAGCTACTCCTTGCTCAACGAAGTGGACTCAACACCCCATATTAAACGCCTAAGAATATACCTGACTAGAAATAATCTTAAAACCTACGGATTTATATGTCTCCGAAAGACAATCAAGCGTGTGTACAGCGGCATAAACGCAGCAGTGATAGGATTGGTGAGGTTCGGTGAGCAAATGCAGACCCTTTGAAGTCATGTTGCATGGTACCCATTCCATGGGTCTCAACTCTCCAGGTTTAAGGGATTCTTCCTTCAGCTAAAACATGCATGTGGAACCCAGAGTATGATCCACCGTGTGATCGGGAAACGTGTTCAAATGTGTCTCAGTTTTCGTCCCCTGGTACTCGGGTGCAAACTCCAGATGCTTTACTAACACTCTCCCCACTTGGAGAGTCAGTGCCTTTAACCTCCTGTTTGGCCCAGTTTGCAATTTCTGCGGAAAATGTACAGGAATGGGGAGAACCAATGAGAGACTAGCTGGGGGTGTCTGGACGGGCAAATTTAACTCTCATTTCCCACCAGGAAGAGGAATTAACCAAAGGCTCAGCGTGCCGTGCCGGAACCACACTGGGGCCTGAAGCAATCCTGCGGTGTTGCGGCCAGCTCACAAGAAAGCGAGTTGAAGAAACGAGCTCAGGGGCACTGTAATTCACAAACCTGCAGAGTTATAAATGACAGCTATCATCCAAAAATATATTGAAGTAAGGCTGCCAAGAGGACTTGAAAGCGGGGCAGAATTGCAGGAAACCGATTTCAGGAGGTAGACGGGAATTGCATGTAAAGCATAGGAAAAGAGGCAGAACGTCCACAATGATGCACTTGGCCAAAAAGGGCGTATGCGTTTTTTCCTGAATATATTCAGGAAAAAACGCATACGCCCTTTTTGGCCAACCAAGCAAGCTTGCAAAGGAAATCTGCACTACAATGAAGTCTCACTGCCCCCCGGTCAAAAGGGCCATCTGAAAAAAGTGTAAAATCCAGAAAGGCAAGACAGGACATGGAGAATTGGGAGCCTTGTTATGCTGATGAGCGGGATGTAAATTGCCAACAGCCACTCTGGAGAAGTGTATGCTGTTTCCTGAAACATCTAAAAAACAAAGCAACAGAGCCTAGGGCACTTCCACTTATGGTCCTATAGCTTAGGGAAATTAAAATCAAAAAGACACAGCCACCCCAAAGTTTGGGACGGCTCTGTTTACAAGAACCTCGTTTACGGTACAAGTTCAATATCACAGAAAGCGAAAAATGGATAAAGAAGTTGTGGTACTTACGTACAATGCAATATCACTCAGCAATGAAATCTATGTCATCAGGCCCGTAGCAGCATAATGAGTGGATTAAGGTACGATGATTCTAAGTGAAATAAGTCACACAGAAAAAGAAACATCATAAGATATCACTACTACACCGAATGTAAACTTGGCTACACAGGAACTGAATTACAAAACAGAACAGGGTCTCAAATGTAGAAAACCAACTTACGCTAGCTTAAGGGGAAAGGTGAGTTGGGGTGCTGCATGAAACCAGAGATTGAAATTAGCACAGATACCGTTCCATAAGCCAAATATGTAATAGACAAGAGCTACTCCTTGCTCAACGAAGTGGACTCAACACCCCATATTAAACGCCTAAGAATATACCTGACTAGAAATAATCTTAAAACCTACGGATTTATATGTCTCCGAAAGACAATCAAGCGTGTGTACAGCGGCATAAACGCAGCAGTGATAGGATTGGTGAGGTTCGGTGAGCAAATGCAGACCCTTTGAAGTCATATTGCATGGTACCCATTCCATGGGTCTCAACCCTCCAGGTTTAAGGGATTCTTCCTTCAGCTAAAACATGCATGTGGAACCCAGAGTATGATCCACCGTGTGATCGGGAAACGTGTTCAAATGTGTCTCAGTTTTCGTCCCCTGGTACTCGGGTGCAAACTCCAGACGCTTTACTAACACTCTCCCCACTTGGAGAGTCAGTGCCTTTAACCTCCTGTTTGGCCCAGTTTGCAATTTCTGCGGAAAATGTACAGGAATAGGGAGAACCAATGAGAGACTAGCTGGGGGTGTCTGGACGGGCAAATTTAACTCTCATTTCCCACCAGGAAGAGGAATTAACCAAAGGCTCAGCGTGCCGTGCCAGAACCACACTAGGGCCTGAAGCAATCCTGCGGTGTTGCGGCCAGCTCACAAGAAAGCGAGTTGAAGAAAGGAGCTCAGGGGCACTGTAATTCACAAACCTGCAGAGTTATAAATGACAGCTATCGTCCAAAAATATATTGAAGTAAGGCTGCCAAGAGGACTTGAAAGCGGGGCAGAATTGCAGGAAACCGATTTCAGGAGGTAGACGGGAATTGCATGTAAAGCATAGGAAAAGAGGCAGAACGTCCACAATGATGCACTTGGCCAAAAAGGGCGTATGCGTTTTTTCCAGGAAAAAACGCATACGGCCTTTTTGGCCAATCAAGCAAGCTTGCAAAGGAAATCTGCACTACAATGAAGTCTCGCTGCCCCCCGGTCAAAAGGGCCATATGAAAAAAGTGTAAAATCCAAAAAGGCAGGACAGGCAATGGAGAACTGGGAGCCTTGTTATGCTGATGGGCGGGATGTAAATTGACAACAGCCACTCTGGAGAAGTGTATGGTGTTTCCTGAAACATCTAAAAAACTAAGCAACAGAGCCTAGGGCACTTCCACTTATGGTCCTATAGTTTAGGGAAATGAAAATCAAACAGACACAGCCACCCCAAAGTTTGGGACGGCTCTGTTTACAAGAACCTCGTTTACGGTACAAGTTCAATATCACAGAAAGCGAAAAATGGATAAAGAAGTTGTGGTACTTACGTACAATGCAATATCACACAGCAATGAAATCTATGTCATCAGGCCCGTAGCAGCATAATGAGTGGATTCAGGTATGATGATTCTAAGTGAAATAAGTCACACAGAAAAAGAAACATCATAAGATATCACTACTACACGGAAGGTAAACTTGGCTACACAAGAACTGAATTACAAAACAGAACAGGGTCTCAAATGTAGAAAACCAACTTATGCTTGCTTAAGAGGAAAGGTGAGTTGGGGTGCTGCATGAAACCAGAGATTGAAATTAGAACAGATACCGTTCCATAAGCCAAATATGTAATAGACAAGAGCTACTCCTTGCTCAATGAAGTGGACTCAACACCCCATATTAAACGGTTAAGAATACACCTGACTAGAAATAATCTTAAGAACTACGAATTTATATGTCTCCGAAAGACAATCAAGCGTGTGTACAGCGGCATAAACGCAGCAGTGATAGGATTGGTGAGGTTCGGTGAGCAAATGCAGACCCTTTGAAGTCATATTACATGGTACCCATTCCATGGGTCTCAACTCTCCAGGTTTAAGGGATTCTTCCTTCAGCTAAAACATGCATGTGGAACCCAGAGTATGATCCACCGTGTGATTGGGAAACGTGTTCAAATGTGTCTCAGTTTTCGTCCCCTGGTACTCGGGTGCAACACTCCAGATGCTTTACTAACACTCTCCCCACTTGGAGAGTCAGTGCCTTTAACCTCCTGTATGGCCCAGTTTGCAATTTCTGCGGAAAATATACAGAAATAGGGAGAACCAATGAGAAACTAGCTGGAGGTGTCTGGACGGGCAAATTTAACTCTCATTTCCCACCAGAAAGAGGAATTAACCAAAGGCTCAGCATGCCTTTCCAGAACCACACTAGGGCCTGAAGCAATCCTGCGGTGTTGCGGCCAGCTCACAAGAAAGTGAGTTGAAGAAAGGAGCTCAGGGGCACTGTAATTCACAAACCTGCAGAGTTATAAATGACAGCTATCGTCCAACAATATATTGAAGTAAGGCTGCCAAGACGACTTGAAAGCGGGGCAGAATTGCAGGAAATCTATTTCAGGAGGTACACTGGAATTGCATGTAAAGCACAGAAAAGAGGCAGAACGTCCACAATGATGCACTTGGCCAAAAAGGGCGTATGCGTTTTTTCCTGAATATATTCAGGAAAAAACGCATACGCCCTTTTTGGCCAACCAAGCAAGCTTGCAAAGGAAATCTGCACTACAATGAAGTCTCACTGCGCCCCGGTCAAAAGGGCCATCTGAAAAAAGTGTAAAATCCAGAAAGGCAGGACAGGCCATGGAGAACTGGGAGCCTTGTTATGCTGATGGGCGGGATGTAAATTGCCAACAGCCACTCTGGAGAAGTGTATGGTGTTTCCTGAAACATCTAAAAAACTAAGCAACAGAGCCTAGGGCACTTCCACTTATGGTCCTATAGCTTAGGGAAATTAAAATCAAAAATACACGGTCACCCCAAAGTTTGGGACAGCTCTGTTTACAAGAACCTCGTTTACGGTACAAGTTCAATATCACAGAAAGCGAAAAATGGATAAAGAAGTTGTGGTACTTACGTACAATGCAATATCACTCAGCAATGAAATCTATGTCATCAGGCCCGTAGCATCATAATGAGTGCATGCAGGTATGATGAGTCTAAGTGAAATAAGTCACACAGAAAAAGAAACATCATAAGATATCACTACTACACGGAATGTAAACTTGGCTACACAGGAACTGAATTACAAAACAGAACAGGGTCTCAAATGTAGAAAACCAACTTATACTTGCTTAAGGGGAAAGGTGAGTTGGGGTGCAGCATGAAACCAGAGATTGAAATTAGCACAGATACCGTGCCATAAGCCAAATATGTAATAGACAAGAGCAACTCCTTGCTAAACGAAGTGTACTCAACACCCCATATTAAACGCCTAAGAATACACCTGACTAGTAAGAATCTTAAAACCTGTGGATTTATATGTCTCCGAAAGAGAATCAAGCGTGTGTACGGCGGCATAAACGCAGCAGTGATAGGATTGGTGAGGTTCGGTGAGCAAATGCAGACCCTTTGAAGTCATATTGCATGGTACCCATTCCATGGGTCTCAACTCTCCAGGTTTAAGGGATTCTTCCTTCAGCTAAAACATGCATGTGGAACCCAGAGTATGATCCACCGTGTGATCGGGAAACGTGTTCAAATGTGTCTCAGTTTTCGTCCCCTGGTACTCGGGTGCAACATTCAAGACGCTTTACTAACACTCTCCCCACTTGGAGAGTCAGTGCCTTTAAACTCCTGTTTGGCCCAGTTTGCAATTTCTGCGGAAAATGTACAGGAATAGGGAGAACCAATGAGAGACTAGCTGGAGGTGTCTGGACGGGCAAATTTAACTCTCATTTCCCACCAGGAAGAGGAATTAACCAAAGGTTCAGCATGCCATGCCGGAACCACACTAGGGCCTGAAGCAATCCTGCGGTGTTGTGGCCAGCTCACAAGAAAGCGAGTTGAAGAAAGGAGCTCAGGGGCACTGTAATTCACAAACCTGCAGAGTTATAAATGACAGCTATCGTCCAAAAATATATTGAAGTAAGGCTGCCAAGAGGACTTGAAAGCGGGGCAGAATTGCAGGAAACCGATTTCAGGAGGTAGACGGGAATTGCATGTAAAGCATAGGAAAAGAGGCAGAACGTCCACAATGATGCACTTGGCCAAAAAGGGCGTATGCGTTTTTTCCTGAATATATTCAGGAAAAAACGCATACGCCCTTTTTGGCCAACCAAGCAAGCTTGCAAAGGAAATCTGCACTACAATGAAGTCTCACTGCCCCCCGGTCAAAAGGGCCATCTGAAAAAAGTGTAAAATCCAGAAAGGCAAGACAGGACATGGAGAATTGGGAGCCTTGTTATGCTGATTTGTGGGATGTAAATTGCCAACAGCCACTCTGGAGAAGTGTATGCTGTTTCCTGAAACATCTAAAAAACAAAGCAACAGAGCCTAGGGCACTTCCACTTATGGTCCTATAGCTTAGGGAAATTAAAATCAAAAAGACACAGCCACCCCAAAGTTTGGGACGGCTCTGTTTACAAAAACCTCGTTTACGGTACAAGTTCAATATCACAGAAAGCGAAAAATGGATAAAGAAGTTGTGGTACTTACGTACAATGCAATATCACTCAGCAATGAAATCTATGTCATCAGGCCCGTAGCAGCATAATGAGTGGATTAAGGTACGATGATTGTAAGTGAAATAAGTCACACAGAAAAAGAAACATCATAAGATATCACTACTACACGGAATATAAACTTGGCTACACAGGAACTGAATTACAAAACAGAACAGGGTCTCAAATGTAGAAAACCAACTTACGCTAACTTAAGGGGAAAGGTGAGTTGGGGTGCTGCATGAAACCAGAGATTGAAATTAGCACAGATACCGTTCCATAAGCCAAATATGTAATAGACAAGAGCTACTCCTTGCTCAACGAAGTGGACTCAACACCCCATATTAAACGCCTAAGAATATACCTGACTAGAAATAATCTTAAAACCTACGGATTTATATGTCTCCGAAAGACAATCAAGCGTGTGTACAGCGGCATAAACGCAGCAGTGATAGGATTGGTGAGGTTCGGTGAGCAAATGCAGACCCTTTGAAGTCATATTGCATGGTACCCATTCCATGGGTCTCAACTCTCCAGGTTTAAGGGATTCTTCCTTCAGCTAAAACATGCATGTGGAACCCAGAGTATGATCCACCGTGTGATCGGGAAACGTGTTCAAATGTGTCTCAGTTTTCGTCCCCTGGTACTCGGGTGCAAACTCCAGACGCTTTACTAACACTCTCCCCACTTGGAGAGTCAGTGCCTTTAACCTCCTGTTTGGCCCAGTTTGCAATTTCTGCGAAAAATGTACAGGAATAGGGAGAACCAATGAGAGACTAGTTGGGGGTGTCTGGACGGGCAAATTTAACTCTCATTTCCCACCAGAAAGAGGAATTAACCAAAGGTCAGCGTGCCGTGCCGGAACCACACTAGGACCTGAAGCAATCCTGCGGTGTTGTGGACAGCTCACAAGAAAGCGAGTTGAAGAAAGGAGCTCAGGGGCACTGTAATTCACAAACCTGCAGAGTTATAAATGACAGCTATCGTCCAAAAATATATTGAAGTAAGGCTGCCAAGAGGACTTGAAAGCGGGGCAGAATTGCAGGAAACCGATTTCAAGAGGTAGACGGGAATTGCATGTAAAGCATAGGAAAAGAGGCAGAACGTACACAATGATGCACTTGGCCAAAAAGGGCGTATGCGTTCTTTCCTGAATATATTCAGGAAAAAACGCATACGCCCTTTCTGGCCAACCAAGCAAGCTTGCAAAGGAAATCTGCACTACAATGTAGTCTCACTGCCCCCCGGTCAAAAGGGCCATCTGAAAAAAGTGTAAAATCCAGAAAGGCAGGACAGGCCATGGAGAACTGGGAGCTTTGTTATGCTGATGGGCGGGATGTAAATTGCCAACAGCCAATCTGTAGAAGTGTATGGTGTTTCCTGAAACATCTAAAAAACAAAGCAACAGAGCCTAGGGCACTTCCACTTATGGTCCTATAGCTTAGGGAAATTAAAATCAAAAAGACACAGCCACCCCAAAGTTTGGGACGGCTCTGTTTACAAGAACCTCGTTTACGGTACAAGTTCAATATCACAGAAAGCGAAAAATGGATAAAGAAGTTGTGGTACTTACGTACATTGCAATATCACTCAGCAATGAAATCTATGTCATCAGGCCCGTCGCAGCATAATGAGTGGATTCAGGTACGATGATTCTAAGTGAAATAAGTCACACAGAAAAAGAAACATCATAAGATATCAGTACTACACGGAATGTAAACTTGGCTACACAGGAACTGAATTACAAAACAGAACAGGGTCTCAAATGTAGAAAACCAACTTATGCTTGCTTAAGTGGAAAGGTGAGTTGGGGTGCTGCATGAAACCAGAGATTGAAATTAGCACAGATACCGTGCCATAAGCCAAATATGTAATAGACAAGAGCAACTCCTTGCTAAACGAAGTGTACTCAACACCCCATATTAAACGCCTAAGAATACACCTGACTAGTAAGAATCTTAAAACCTGTGGATTTATATGTCTCCGAAAGAGAATCAAGCGTGTGTACGGTGGCATAAACACAGCAGTGATAGGATTGGTGAGGTTCGGTGAGCAAATGCAGACCCTTTGAAGTCATATTGCATGGTACCCATTCCATGGGTCTCAACTCTCCAGGTTTAAGGGATTCTTCCTTCAGCTAAAACATGCATGTGGAACACAGAGTATGATCCACCGTGTGATCGGGAAACGTGTTCAAATGTGTCTCAGTTTTCGTCCCCTGGTACTCGGGTGCAACATTCAAGACGCTTTACTAACACTCTCCCCACTTGGAGAGTCAGTGCCTTTAACCTCCTGTTTGGCCCAGTTTGCAATTTCTGCGGAAAATGTACAGGAATAGGGAGAACCAATGAGAGACTAGCTGGGGGTGTCTGGACGGGCAAATTTAACTCTCATTTCCCACCAGGAAGAGGAATTAACCAAAGGCTCAGCGTGCCGTGCCGGAACCACACTAGGGCCTGAAGCAATCCTGCGGTGTTGCGGCCAGCTCACAAGAAAGCGAGTTGAAGAAAGGAGCTCAGGGGCACTGTAATTCACAAACCTGCAGAGTTATAAATGACAGCTATCGTCCAAAAATATATTGAAGTAAGGCTGCCAAGAGGACTTGAAAGCGGGGCAGAATTGCAGGAAACCGATTTCAGGAGGTAGACGGGAATTGCATGTAAAGCATAGGAAAAGAGGCAGAACGTCCACAATGATGCACTTGGCCAAAAAGGGCGTATGCGTTTTTTCCTGAATATATTCAGGAAAAAACGCATACGCCCTTTTTGGCCAACCAAGCAAGCTTGCAAAGGAAATCTGCACTACAATGAAGTCTCACTGCCCCCCGGTCAAAAGGGCCATCTGAAAAAAGTGTAAAATCCAGAAAGGCAAGACAGGACATGGAGAATTGGGAGCCTTGTTATGCTGATGGGCGGGATGTAAATTGCCAACAGCCACTCTGGAGAAGTGTATGCTGTTTCCTGAAACATCTAAAAACCAAAGCAACAGAGCCTAGGGCACTTCCACTTATGGTCCTATAGCTTAGGGAAATTAAAATCAAAAAGACACAGCCACCCCAAAGTTTGGGACGGCTCTGTTTACAAGAACCTCGTTTACGGTACAAGTTCAATATCACAGAAAGCGAAAAATGGATAAAGAAGTTGTGGTACTTACGTACAATGCAATATCACTCAGCAATGAAATCTATGTCATCAGGCCCGTAGCAGCATAATGAGTGGATTAAGGTACGATGATTGTAAGTGAAATAAGTCACACAGAAAAAGAAACATCATAAGATATCACTACTACACGGAATGTAAACTTGTCTACACAGGACCTGAATTACAAAACAGAACAGGGTCTCAAATGTAGAAAACCAACTTACGCTAGCTTAAGGGGAAAGGTGAGTTGGGGTGCTGCATGAAACCAGAGATTGAAATTAGCACAGATACCGTTCCATAAGCCAAATATGTAATAGACAAGAGCTACTCCTTGCTCAACGAAGTGGACTCAACACCCCATATTAAACGCCTAAGAATATACCTGACTAGAAATAATCTTAAAACCTACGGATTTATATGTCTCCGAAAGACAATCAAGCGTGTGTACAGCGGCATAAACGCAGCAATGATAGGATTGGTGAGGTTCGGTGAGCAAATGCAGACCCTTTGAAGTCATATTGCATGGTACCCATTCCATGGGTCTCAACTCTCCAGGTTTAAGGGATTCTTCCTTCAGCTAAAACATGCATGTGGAACCCAGAGTATGATCCACCGTGTGATCGGGAAACGTGTTCAAATGTGTCTCAGTTTTCGTCCCCTGGTACTCGGGTGCAAACTCCAGACGCTTTACTAACACTCTCCCCACTTGGAGAGTCAGTGCCTTTAACCTCCTGTTTGGCCCAGTTTGCAATTTCTGCGGAAAATGTACAGGAATAGGGAGAACCAATGAGAGACTAGCTGGGGGTGTCTGGACGGGCAAATTTAACTCTCATTTCCCACCAGGAAGAGGAATTAACCAAAGGCTCAGCGTGCCGTGCCGGAACCACACTAGGGCCTGAAGCAATCCTGCGGTGTTACGGCCAGCTCACAAGAAAGCGAGTTGAAGAAAGGAGCTCAGGGGCACTGTAATTCACAAACCTGCAGAGTTATAAATGACAGCTATCGTCCAAAAATATATTGAAGTAAGGCTGCCAAGAGGACTTGAAAGCGGGGCAGAATTGCAGGAAACCGATTTCAGGAGGTAGACGGGAATTGCATGTAAAGCATAGGAAAAGAGGCAGAACGTCCACAATGATGCACTTGGCCAAAAAGGGCGTATGCGTTTTTTCCTGAATATATTCAGGAAAAAACGCATACGCACTTTTTGGCCAACCAAGCAAGCTTGCAAAGGAAATCTGCACTACAATGAAGTCTCACTGCCCCCCGGTCAAAAGGGCCATCTGAAAAAAGTGTAAAATCCAGAAAGGCAAGACAGGCCATGGAGAACTGGGAGCCTTGTTATGCTGATGGGCGGGATGTAAATTGCCAACAGCCACTCTGGAGAAGTGTATGGTGTTTCCTGAAACATCTAAAAAACTAAGCAACAGAGCCTAGGGCACTTCCACTTATGGTCCTATAGCTTAGGGAAATTAAAATCAAAAATACACGGTCACCCCAAAGTTTGGGACAGCTCTGTTTACAAGAACCTCGTTTACGGTACAAGTTCAATATCACAGAAAGCGAAAAATGGATAAAGAAGTTGTGGTACTTACGTACAATGCAATATCACTCAGCAATGAAATCTATGTCATCAGGCCCGTAGCATCATAATGAGTGGATGCAGGTATGATGAGTCTAAGTGAAATAAGTCACACAGAAAAAGAAACATCATAAGATATCAGTACTACACGGAATGTAAACTTGGCTACACAGGAACTGAATTACAAAACAGAACAGGGTCTCAAATGTAGAAAACCAACTTATACTTGCTTAAGGGGAAAGGTGAGTTGGGGTGCAGCATGAAACCAGAGATTGAAATTAGCACAGATACCGTGCCATAAGCCAAATATGTAATAGACAAGAGCAACTCCTTGCTAAACGAAGTGTACTCAACACCCCATATTAAACGCCTAAGAATACACCTGACTAGTAAGAATCTTAAAACCTGTGGATTTATATGTCTCCGAAAGAGAATCAAGCGTGTGTACGGCGGCATAAACGCAGCAGTGATAGGATTGGTGACGTTCGGTGAGCAAATGCAGACCCTTTGTATTCATATTGCATGGTACCCATTCCATGGGTCTCAACTCTCCAGGTTTAAGGGATTCTTCCTTCAGCTAAAACATGCATGTGGAACCCAGAGTATGATCCACCGTGTGATTGGGAAACGTGTTCAAATGTGTCTCAGTTTTCGTCCCCTGGTACTCGGGTGCAACATTCAAGACGCTTTACTAACACTCTCCCCACTTGGAGAGTCAGTGCCTTTAAACTCCTGTTTGGCCCAGTTTGCAATTTCTGCGGAAAATGTACAGGAATAGGGAGAACCAATGAGAGACTAGCTGGAGGTGTCTGGACGGGCAAATTTAACTCTCATTTCCCACCAGGAAGAGGAATTAACCAAAGGTTCAGCATGCCATGCCGGAACCACACTAGGGCCTGAAGCAATCCTGCTGTGTTGTGGCCAGCTCACAAGAAAGCGAGTTGAAGAAAGGAGCTCAGGGGCACTGTAATTCACAAACCTGCAGAGTTATAAATGACAGCTATCGTCCAAAAATATATTGAAGTAAGGCTGCCAAGAGGACTTGAAAGCGGGGCAGAATTACAGGAAACCGATTTCAGGAGGTAGACGGGAATTGCATGTAAAGCATAGGAAAAGAGGCAGAACGTCCACAATGATGCACTTGGCCAAAAAGGGCGTATGCGTTTTTTCCTGAATATATTCAGGAAAAAACGCATACGCCCTTTTTGGCCAACCAAGCAAGCTTGCAAAGGAAATCTGCACTACAATGAAGTCTCACTGCCCCCCGGTCAAAAGGGCCATCTGAAAAAAGTGTAAAATCCAGAAAGGCAAGACAGGACATGGAGAATTGGGAGCCTTGTTATGCTGATGGGCGGGATGTAAATTGCCAACAGCCACTCTGGAGAAGTGTATGCTGTTTCCTGAAACATCTAAAAAACAAAGCAACAGAGCCTAGGGCACTTCCACTTATGGTCCTATAGCTTAGGGAAATTAAAATCAAAAAGACACAGCCACCCCAAAGTTTGGGACGGCTCTGTTTACAAGAACCTTGTTTACGGTACAAGTTCAATATCACAGAAAGTGAAAAATGGATAAAGAAGTTGTGGTACTTACGTACAATGCAATATCACTCAGCAATGAAATCTATGTCATCAGGCCCGTAGCAGCATAATGAGTGGATTAAGGTACGATGATTGTAAGTGAAATAAGTCACACAGAAAAAGAAACATCATAAGATATCACTACTACACGGAATATAAACTTGGCTACACAGGAACTGAATTACAAAACAGAACAGGGTCTCAAATGTAGAAAACCAACTTACGCTAGCTTAAGGGGAAAGGTGAGTTGGGGTGCTGCATGAAACCAGAGATTGAAATTAGCACAGATACCGTTCCATAAGCCAAATATGTAATAGACAAGAGCTACTCCTTGCTCAACGAAGTGGACTCAACACCCCATATTAAACGCCTAAGAATATACCTGACTAGAAATAATCTTAAAACCTACGGATTTATATGTCTCCGAAAGACAATCAAGCGTGTGTACAGTGGCATAAACGCAGCAGTGATAGGATTGGTGAGGTTCGGTGAGCAAATGCAGACCCTTTGAAGTCATATTGCATGGTACCCATTCCATGGGTCTCAACTCTCCAGGTTTAAGGGATTCTTCCTTCAGCTAAAACATGCATGTGGAACCCAGAGTATGATCCACCATGTGATCGGGAAACGTGTTCAAATGTGTCTCAGTTTTCGTTCCCTGGTACTCGGGTGCAAACTCCAGACGCTTTACTAACACTCTCCCCACTTGGAGAGTCAGTGCCTTTAACCTCCTGTTTGGCCCAGTTTGCAATTTCTGCGGAAAATGTACAGGAATAGGGAGAACCAATGAGAGACTAGCTGGGGGTGTCTGGACGGGCAAATTTAACTCTCATTTCCCACCAGAAAGAGGAATTAACCAAAGGTCAGCGTGCCGTGCCGGAACCACACTAGGACCTGAAGCAATCCTG
Organism: Leucopleurus acutus; assembly: GCF_964270905.1. NCBI lineage: Eukaryota > Metazoa > Chordata > Mammalia > Artiodactyla > Delphinidae > Leucopleurus > Leucopleurus acutus. The sequence continues at coordinate 120,098,341 of NC_139142.1, read as the reverse complement.
CGGTGTTGTGGCCAGCTCACAAGAAAGCGAGTTGAAGAAAGGAGCTCAGGGGCACTGTAATTCACAAACCTGCAGAGTTATAAATGACAGCTATCGTCCAAAAATATATTGAAGTAAGGCTGCCAAGAGGACTTGAAAGCGGGTCAGAATTGCAGGAAACCGATTTCAGGAGGTAGACGGGAATTGCATGTTAAGCATAGGAAAAGAGGCAGAACGTCCACAATGATGCACTTGGCCAAAAAGGGCGTATGCGTTTTTTCCTGAATATATTCAGGAAAAAACGCATACGCCCTTTTTGGCCAACCAAGCAAGCTTGCAAAGGAAATCTGCACTACAATGAAGTCTCACTGCCCCCCGGTCAAAAGGGCCATCTGAAAAAAGTGTAAAATCCAGAAAGGCAAGACAGGACATGGAGAATTGGGAGCCTTGTTATGCTGATGGGCGGGATGTAAATTGCCAACAGCCACTCTGGAGAAGTGTATGCTGTTTCCTGAAACATCTAAAAACCAAAGCAACAGAGCCTAGGGCACTTCCACTTATGGTCCTATAGCTTAGGGAAATTAAAATCAAAAAGACACAGCCACCCCAAAGTTTGGGACGGCTCTGTTTACAAGAACCTCGTTTACGGTACAAGTTCAATATCACAGAAAGCGAAAAATGGATAAAGAAGTTGTGGTACTTACGTACAATGCAATATCACTCAGCAATGAAATCTATGTCATCAGGCCCGTAGCAGCATAATGAGTGGATTAAGGTACGATGATTGTAAGTGAAATAAGTCACACAGAAAAAGAAACATCATAAGATATCACTACTACACGGAATGTAAACTTGGCTACACAGGAACTGAATTACAAAACAGAACAGGGTCTCAAATGTAGAAAACCAACTTACGCTAGCTTAAGGGGAAAGGTGAGTTGGGGTGCTGCATGAAACCAGAGATTGAAATTAGCACAGATACCGTTCCATAAGCCAAATATGTAATAGACAAGAGCTACTCCTTGCTCAACGAAGTGGACTCAACACCCCATATTAAACGCCTAAGAATATACCTGACTAGAAATAATCTTAAAACCTACGGATTTATATGTCTCCGAAAGACAATCAAGCGTGTGTACAGCGGCATAAACGCAGCAGTGATAGGATTGGTGAGGTTCGGTGAGCAAATGCAGACCCTTTGAAGTCATATTGCATGGTACCCATTCCATGGGTCTCAACTCTCCAGGTTTAAGGGATTCTTCCTTCAGCTAAAACATGCATGTGGAACCCAGAGTATGATCCACCGTGTGATCGGGAAACGTGTTCAAATGTGTCTCAGTTTTCGTCCCCTGGTACTCGGGTGCAAACTCCAGACGCTTTACTAACACTCTCCCCACTTGGAGAGTCAGTGCCTTTAACCTCCTGTTTGGCCCAGTTTGCAATTTCTGCGGAAAATGTACAGGAATAGGGAGAACCAATGAGAGACTAGCTGGGGGTGTCTGGACGGGCAAATTTAACTCTCATTTCCCACCAGGAAGAGGAATTAACCAAAGGCTCAGCGTGCCGTGCCGGAACCACACTAGGGCCTGAAGCAATCCTGCGGTGTTACGGCCAGCTCACAAGAAAGCGAGTTGAAGAAAGGAGCTCAGGGGCACTGTAATTCACAAACCTGCAGAGTTATAAATGACAGCTATCGTCCAAAAATATATTGAAGTAAGGCTGCCAAGAGGACTTGAAAGCGGGGCAGAATTGCAGGAAACCGATTTCAGGAGGTAGACGGGAATTGCATGTAAAGCATAGGAAAAGAGGCAGAACGTCCACAATGATGCACTTGGCCAAAAAGGGCGTATGCGTTTTTTCCTGAATATATTCAGGAAAAAACGCAGACGCCCTTTTTGGCCAACCAAGCAAGCTTGCAAAGGAAATCTGCACTACAATGAAGTCTCACTGCCCCCCGGTCAAAAGGGCCATCTGAAAAAAGTGTAAAATCCAGAAAGGCAAGACAGGACATGGAGAATTGGGAGCCTTGTTATGCTGATGGGCGGGATGTAAATTGCCAACAGCCACTCTGGAGAAGTGTATGCTGTTTCCTGAAACATCTAAAAAACAAAGCAACAGAGCCTAGGGCACTTCCACTTATGGTCCTATAGCTTAGGGAAATTAAAATCAAAAAGACACAGCCACCCCAAAGGTTGGGACGGCTCTGTTTACAAGAACCTCGTTTACGGTACAAGTTCAATATCACAGAAAGCGAAAAATGGATAAAGAAGTTGTGGTACTTACGTACAATGCAATATCACTCAGCAATGAAATCTATGTCATCAGGCCCGTAGCAGCATAATGAGTGGATTAAGGTACGATGATTGTAAGTGAAATAAGTCACACAGAAAAAGAAACATCATAAGATATCACTACTACACGGAATGTAAACTTGGCTACACAGGAACTGAATTACAAAACAGAACAGGGTCTCAAATGTAGAAAACCAACTTACGCTAGCTTAAGGGGAAAGGTGAGTTGGGGTGCTGCATGAAACCAGAGATTGAAATTAGCACAGATACCGTTCCATAAGCCAAATATGTAATAGACAAGAGCTACTCCTTGCTCAACGAAGTGGACTCAACACCCCATATTAAACGCCTAAGAATATACCTGACTAGAAATAATCTTAAAACCTACGGATTTATATGTCTCCGAAAGACAATCAAGCGTGTGAACAGCGGCATAAACGCAGCAGTGAGAGGATTGGTGAGGTTCGGTGAGCAAATGCAGACCCTTTGAAGTCATATTGCATGGTACCCATTCCATGGGTCTCAACTCTCCAGGTTTAAGGGATTCTTCCTTCAGCTAAAACATGCATGTGGAACCCAGAGTATGATCCACCGTGTGATCGGGAAACGTGTTCAAATGTGTCTCAGTTTTCGTCCCCTGGTACTCGGGTGCAAACTCCAGACGCTTTACTAACACTCTCCCCACTTGGAGAGTCAGTGCCTTTAACCTCCTGTTTGGTCCAGTTTGCAATTTCTGCGGAAAATGTACAGGAATAGGGAGAACCAATGAGAGACTAGCTGGGGGTGTCTGGACGGGCAAATTTAACTCTCATTTCCCACCAGGAAGAGGAATTAACCAAAGGCTCAGCGTGCCGTGCCGGAACCACACTAGGGCCTGAAGCAATCCTGCGGTGTTGCGGCCAGCTCACAAGAAAGCGAGTTGAAGAAAGGAGCTCAGGGGCACTGTAATTCACAAACCTGCAGAGTTATAAATGACAGCTATCGTCCAAAAATATATTGAAGTAAGGCTGCCAAGAGGACTTGAAAGCGGGGCAGAATTGCAGGAAACCAATTTCAGGAGGTAGACGGGAATTGCATGTAAAGCATAGGAAAAGAGGCAGAACGTCCACAATGATGCACTTGGCCAAAAAGGGCGTATGCGTTTTTTCCTGAATATATTCAGGAAAAAACGCATACGCCCTTTTTGGCCAACCAAGCAAGCTTGCAAAGGAAATCTGCACTACAATGAAGTCTCACTGCCCCCCGGTCAAAAGGGCCATCTGAAAAAAGTGTAAAATCCAGAAAGGCAAGACAGGACATGGAGAATTGGGAGCCTTGTTATGCTGATGGGCGGGATGTAAATTGCCAACAGCCACTCTGGAGAAGTGTATGCTGTTTCCTGAAACATCTAAAAACCAAAGCAACAGAGCCTAGGGCACTTCCACTTATGGTCCTATAGCTTAGGGAAATTAAAATCAAAAAGACACAGCCACCCCAAAGTTTGGGACGGCTCTGTTTACAAGAACCTCGTTTACGGTACAAGTTCAATATCACAGAAAGCGAAAAATGGATAAAGAAGTTGTGGTACTTACGTACAATGCAATATCACTCAGCAATGAAATCTATGTCATCAGGCCCGTAGCAGCATAATGAGTGGATTAAGGTACGATGATTGTAAATGAAATAAGTCACACAGAAAAAGAAACATCATAAGATATCACTACTACACGGAATGTAAACTTGGCTACACAGGAACTGAATTACAAAACAGAACAGGGTCTCAAATGTAGAAAACCAACTTATGCTAGCTTAAGGGGAAAGGTGAGTTGGGGTGCTGCATGAAACCAGAGATTGAAATTAGCACAGATACCGTTCCATAAGCCAAATATGTAATAGACAAGAGCTACTCCTTGCTCAACGAAGTGGACTCAACACCCCATATTAAACGCCTAAGAATATACCTGACTAGAAATAATCTTAAAACCTACGGATTTATATGTCTCCGAAAGACAATCAAGCGTGTGTACAGCGGCATAAACGCAGCAGTGATAGGATTGGTGAGGTTCGGTGAGCAAATGCAGACCCTTTGAAGTCATATTGCATGGTACCCATTCCATGGGTCTCAACTCTCCAGGTTTAAGGGATTCTTCCTTCAGCTAAAACATGCATGTGGAACCCAGAGTATGATCCACCGTGTGATCGGGAAACGTGTTCAAATGTGTCTCAGTTTTCGTCCCCTGGTACTCGGGTGCAAACTGCAGACGCTTTACTAACACTCTCCCCACTTGGAGAGTCAGTGCCTTTAACCTCCTGTTTGGCCCAGTTTGCAATTTCTGCGGAAAATGTACAGGAATAGGGAGAACCAATGAGAGACTAGCTGGGGGTGTCTGGACGGGCAAATTTAACTCTCATTTCCCACCAGGAAGAGGAATTAACCAAAGGCTCAGCGTGCCGTGCCGGAACCACACTAGGGCCTGAAGCAATCCTGCGGTGTTGCGGCCAGCTCACAAGAAAGCGAGTTGAAGAAAGGAGCTCAGGGGCACTGTAATTCACAAACCTGCAGAGTTATAAATGACAGCTATCGTCCAAAAATATATTGAAGTAAGGCTGCCAAGAGGACTTGAAAGCGGGGCAGAATTGCAGGAAACCGATTTCAGGAGGTAGACGGGAATTGCATGTAAAGCATAGGAAAAGAGGCAGAACGTCCACAATGATGCACTTGGCCAAAAAGGGCGTATGCGTTTTTTCCAGGAAAAAACGCATACACCCTTTTTGGCCAACCAAGCAAGTTTGCAAAGGAAATCTGCACTACAATGAAGTCTCGCTGCCCCCCGGTCAAAAGGGCCATATGAAAAAAGTGTAAAATTCAGAAAGGCAGGACAGGCCATGGAGAACTGGGAGCCTTGTTATGCTGATGGGCGGGATGTAATTTGCCAACAGCCACTCTGGAGAAGTGTATGCTGTTTCCTGAAACATCTAAAAAACTAAGCAACAGAGCCTAGGGCACTTCCACTTATGGTCCTATAGCTTAGGGAAATGAAAATCAAACAGACACAGCCACCCCAAAGTTTGGGACGGCTCTGTTTACAAGAACCTCGTTTACGGTACAAGTTCAATATCACAGAAAGCGAAAAATGGATAAAGAAGTTGTGGTACTTACGTACAATGCAATATCACTCAGCAATGAAATCTATGTCATCAGGCCCGTCGCAGCATAATGAGTGGATTCAGGTACGATGATTCTAAGTGAAATAAGTCACACAGAAAAAGAAACATCATAAGATATCAGTACTACACGGAATGTAAACTTGGCTACACAGGAACTGAATTACAAAACAGAACAGGGTCTCAAATGTAGAAAACCAACTTATGCTTGCTTAAGGGGAAAGGTGAGTTGGGGTGCAGCATGAAACCAGAGATTGAAATTAGCACAGATACCGTGCCATAAGCCAAATATGTAATAGACAAGAGCTACTCCTTGCTAAACGAAGTGTACTCAACACCCCATATTAAACGCCTAAGAATACACCTGACTAGTAAGAATCTTAAAACCTGTGGATTTATATGTGTCCAAAAGAGAATCAAGCGTGTGTACGGTGGCATAAACGCAGCAGTGATAGGATTGGTGAGGTTCGGTGAGCAAATGCAGACCCTTTGAAGTCATATTGCATGGTACCCATTCCATGGGTCTCAACTCTCCAGGTTTAAGGGATTCTTCCTTCAGCTAAAACATGCATGTGGAACCCAGAGTATGATCCACTGTGTGATCGGGAAACGTGTTCAAATGTGTCTCAGTTTTCGTCCCCTGGTACTCGGGTGCAACATTCAAGACGCTTTACTAACACTCTCCCCACTTGGAGAGTCAGTGCCTTTAAACTCCTGTTTGGCCCAGTTTGCAATTTCTGCGGAAAATGTACAGGAATAGGGAGAACCAATGAGAGACTAGCTGGAGGTGTCTGGACGGGCAAATTTAACTCTCATTTCCCACCAGGAAGAGGAATTAACCAAAGGTTCAGCGTGCCGTGCCGGAACCACACTAGGGCCTGAAGCAATCCTGCGGTGTTGCGGCCAGCTCACAAGAAAGCGAGTTGAAGAAAGGAGCTCAGGGGCACTGTAATTCACAAACCTGCAGAGTTATAAATGACAGCTATCGTCCAAAAATATATTGAAGTAAGGCTGCCAAGAGGACTTGAAAGCGGGGCAGAATTGCAGGAAACCGATTTCAGGAGGTAGACGGGAATTGCATGTAAAGCATAGGAAAAGAGGCAGAACGTCCACAATGATGCACTTGGCCAAAAAGGGCGTATGCGTTTTTTCCTGAATATATTCAGGAAAAAACGCATACGCCCTTTTTGGCCAACCAAGCAAGCTTGCAAAGGAAATCTGCACTACAATGAAGTCTCACTGCCCCCCGGTCAAAAGGGCCATCTGAAAAAAGTGTAAAATCCAGAAAGGCAAGACAGGACATGGAGAATTGGGAGCCTTGTTATGCTGATGGGCGGGATGTAAATTGCCAACAGCCACTCTGGAGAAGTGTATGCTGTTTCCTGAAACATCTAAAAAACAAAGCAACAGAGCCTAGGGCACTTCCACTTATGGTCCTATAGCTTAGGGAAATTAAAATCAAAAAGACACGGTCACCCCAAAGTTTGGGACAGCTCTGTTTACAAGAACCTCGTTTACGGTACAAGTTCAATATCACAGAAAGCGAAAAATGGATAAAGAAGTTGTGGTACTTACGTACAATGCAATATCACTCAGCAATGAAATCTATGTCATCAGGCCCGTAGCATCATAATGAGTGGATGCAGGTATGATGAGTCTAAGTGAAATAAGTCACACAGAAAAAGAAACATCATAAGATATCACTACTACACGGAATGTAAACTTGGCTACACAGGAACTGAATTACAAAACAGAACAGGGTCTCAAATGTAGAAAACCAACTTACGCTAGCTTAAGGGGAAAGGTGAGTTGGGGTGCTGCATGAAACCAGAGATTGAAATTAGCACAGATACCGTTCCATAAGCCAAATATGTAATAGACAAGAGCTACTCCTTGCTCAACGAAGTGGACTCAACACCCCATATTAAACGCCTAAGAATATACCTGACAAGAAATAATCTTAAAACCTAGAGATTTATATGTCTCCGAAAGACAATCAAGCGTGTGTACAGCGGCATAAACGCAGCAGTGATAGGATTGGTGAGGTTCGGTGAGCAAATGCAGACCCTTTGAAGTCATATTGCATGGTACCCATTCCATGGGTCTCAACTCTCCAAGTTTAAGGGATTCTTCCTTCAGCTAAAACATGCATGTGGAACCCAGAGTATGATCCACAGTGTGATCGGGAAACGTGTTCAAATGTGTCTCAGTTTTCGTCCCCTGGTACTCGGGTGCAACACTCCAGACGCTTTACTAACACTCTCCCCACTTGGAGAGTCAGTGCCTTTAACCTCCTGTTTGGCCCAGTTTGCAATTTCTGCGGAAAATGTACAGGAATAGGGAGAACCAATGAGAGACTAGCTGGGGGTGTCTGGACGGGCAAATTTAACTCTCATTTCCCACCAGGAAGAGGAATTAACCAAAGGCTCAGCGTGCCGTGCCGGAACCACACTAGGGCCTGAAGCAATCCTGCAGTGTTGCGGCCGGCTCACAAGAAAGCGAGTTGAAGAAAGGAGCTCAAGGGCACTGTAATTCACAAACCTGCAGAGTTATAAATGACAGCTATCGTCCAAAAATATATTGAAGTAAGGCTGCCAAGAGGACTTGAAAGCGGGGCAGAATTGCAGGAAACCGATTTCAGGAGGTAGACGGGAATTGCATGTAAAGCATAGGAAAAGAGGCAGAACGTACACAATGATGCACTTGGCCAAAAAGGGCGTATGCGTTTTTTCCTGAATATATTCAGGAAAAAACGCATACGCCCTTTTTGGCCAACCAAGCAAGCTTGCAAAGGAAATCTGCACTACAATGAAGTCTCACTGCCCCCAGGTCTAAAGGGCCATCTGAAAAAAGTGTAAAATCCAGAAAGGCAGGACAGGCCATGGAGAACTGGGAGCTTTGTTATGCTGATGGGCGGGATGTAAATTGCCAACAGCCAATCTGGAGAAGTGTATGGTGTTTCCTGAAACATCTAAAAAACAAAGCAACAGAGCCTAGGGCACTTCCACTTATGGTCCTATAGCTTAGGGAAATTAAAATCAAAAAGACACAGCCACCCCAAAGTTTGGGACGGCTCTGTTTACAAGAACCTCGTTTACGGTACAAGTTCAATATCACAGAAAGCGAAAAATGGATAAAGAAGTTGTGGTACTTACGTATAATGCAATATCACTCAGCAATGAAATCTATGTCATCAGGCCCGTCGCAGCATAATGAGTGGATTCAGGTACGATGATTCTAAGTGAAATAAGTCACACAGAAAAAGAAACATCATAAGATATCACTACTACACGGAAGGTAAACTTGGCTACACAAGAACTGAATTACAAAACAGAACAGGGTCTCAAATGTAGAAAACCAACTTATGCTTGCTTAAGAGGAAAGGTGAGTTGGGGTGCTGCATGAAACCAGAGATTGAAATTAGCACAGATACCGTTCCATAAGCCAAATATGTAATAGACAAGAGCTACTCCTTGCTCAACGAAGTGGACTCAACACCCCATATTAAACGCTTAAGAATACACCTGACTAGAAATAATCTTAAAAACTACGAATTTATATGTCTCCGAAAGACAATCAAGCGTGTGTACAGCGGCATAAACGCAGCAGTGATAGGATTGGTGAGGTTCGGTGAGCAAATGCAGACCCTTTGAAGTCATATTGCATGGTACCCATTCCATGGGTCTCAACTCTCCAGGTTTAAGGGATTCTTCCTTCAGCTAAAACATGCATGTGGAACCCAGAGTATGATCCACCATGTGATCGGGAAACGTGTTCAAATGTGTCTCAGTTTTCGTCCCCTGGTACTCGGGTGCAAACTCCAGACGCTTTACTAACACTCTCCCCACTTGGAGAGTCAGTGCCTTTAACCTCCTGTATGGCCCAGTTTGCAATTTCTGCGGAAAATGTACAGGAATAGGGAGAACCAATGAGAAACTAGCTGGAGGTGTCTGGACGGGCAAATTTAACTCTCATTTCCCACCAGAAAGAGGAATTAACCAAAGGCTCAGCATGCCGTTCCAGAACCACACTAGGGCCTGAAACAATACTGCGGTGTTGCGGCCAGCTCACAAGAAAGCGAGTTGAAGAAAGGAGCTCAGGGGCACTGTAATTCACAAACCTGCAGAGTTATAAATGACAGCTATCGTCCAAAAATATATTGAAGTAAGGCTGCCAAGAGGACTTGAAAGCGGGGCAGAATTGCAGGAAATCGATTTCAGGAGGTACACTGGAATTGCATGTAAAGCATAGAAAAGAGGCAGAACGTCCACAATGATGCACTTGGCCAAAAAGGGCATATGCGTTTTTTCCTGAATATATTCAGGAAAAAACGCATACGCCCTTTTTGGCCAACCAAGCAAGCTTGCAAAGGAAATCTACACTACAATGAAGTCTCACTGCCCCCCGGTCAAAAGGGCCATCTGAAAAAAGTGTAAAATCCAGAAAGGCAGGACAGGCCATGGAGAACTGGGAGCCTTGTTATGCTGATGGGCGGGATGTAAATTGCCAACAGCCACTCTGGAGAAGTGTATGGTGTTTCCTGAAACATCTAAAAAACTAAGCAACAGAGCCTAGGGCACTTCCACTTATGGTCCTATAGCTTAGGGAAATTAAAATCAAAAAGACACGGTCACCCCAAAGTTTGGGACAGCTCTGTATACAAGAACCTCGTTTACGGTACAAGTTCAATATCACAGAAAGCGAAAAATGGATAAAGAAGTTGTGGTACTTACGTACAATGCAATATCACTCAGCAATGAAATCTATGTCATCAGGCCCGTAGCATCATAATGAGTGGATGCAGGTATGATGAGTCTAAGTGAAATAAGTCACACAGAAAAAGAAACATCATAAGATATCACTACTACACGGAATGTAAACTTGGCTACACAGGAACTGAATTACAAAACAGAACAGGGTCTCAAATGTAGAAAACCAACTTATGCTTGCTTAAGGGGAAAGGTGAGTTGGGGTGCAGCATGAAACCAGAGATTGAAATTAGCACAGATACCGTGCCATAAGCCAAATATGTAATAGACAAGAGCTACTCCTTGCTAAACGAAGTGTACTCAACACCCCATATTAAACGCCTAAGAATACACCTGACTAGTAAGAATCTTAAAACCTGTGGATTTATATGTCTCCGAAAGAGAATCAAGCGTGTGTACGGCGGCATAAACGCAGCAGTGATAGGATTGGTGAGGTTCGGTGAGCAAATGCAGACCCTTTGAAGTCATATTGCATGGTACCCATTCCATGGGTCTCAACTCTCCAGGTTTAAGGGATTCTTCCTTCAGCTAAAACATGCATGTGGAACCCAGAGTATGATCCACCGTGTGATTGGGAAACGTGTTCAAATGTGTCTCAGTTTTCGTCCCCTGGTACTCGGGTGCAACATTCAAGACGCTTTACTAACACTCTCCCCACTTGGAGAGTCAGTGCCTTTAAACTCCTGTTTGGCCCAGTTTGCAATTTCTGCGGAAAATGTACAGGAATAGGGAGAACCAATGAGAGACTAGCTGGAGGTGTCTGGACGGGCAAATTTAACTCTCATTTCCCACCAGGAAGAGGAATTAACCAAAGGCTCAGCGTGCCGTGCCGGAACGACACTAGGGCCTGAAGCAATCCTGCGGTGTTGTGGCCAGCTCACAAGAAAGCGAGTTGAAGAAGGGAGCTCAGGGGCACTGTAATTCACAAACCTGCAGAGTTATAAATGACAGCTATCGTCCAAAAATATATTGAAGTAAGGCTGCCAAGAGGACTTGAAAGCGGGGCAGAATTGCAGGAAACCGATTTCAGGAGGTAGACGGGAATTGCATGTAAAGCATAGGAAAAGAGGCAGAACGTCCACAATGATGCACTTGGCCAAAAAGGGCGTATGCGTTTTTTCCTGAATATATTCAGGAAAAAACGCATACGCCCTTTTTGGCCAACCAAGCAAGCTTGCAAAGGAAATCTGCACTACAATGAAGTCTCACTGCCCCCCGGTCAAAAGGGCCATCTGAAAAAAGTGTAAAATCCAGAAAGGCAGGACAGGCCATGGAGAACTGGGAGCCTTGTTATGCTGATGGGCGGGATGTAAATTGCCAACAGCCACTCTGGAGAAGTGTATGGTGTTTCCTGAAACATCTAAAAAACTAAGCAACAGAGCCTAGGGCACTTCCACTTATGGTCCTATAGCTTAGGGAAATTAAAATCAAAAAGACACGGTCACCCCAAAGTTTGGGACAGCTCTGTATACAAGAACCTCGTTTACGGTACAAGTTCAATATCACAGAAAGCGAAAAATGGATAAAGAAGTTGTGGTACTTACGTACAATGCAATATCACTCAGCAATGAAATCTATGTCATCAGGCCCGTAGCATCATAATGAGTGGATGCAGGTATGATGAGTCTAAGTGAAATAAGTCACACAGAAAAAGAAACATCATAAGATATCAGTACTACACGGAATGTAAACTTGGCTACACAGGAACTGAATTACAAAACAGAACAGGGTCTCAAATGTAGAAAACCAACTTATGCTTGCTTAAGGGGAAAGGTGAGTTGGGGTGCTGCATGAAACCAGAGATTGAAATTAGCACAGATACCGTGTCATAAGCCAAATATGTAATAGACAAGAGCAACTCCTTGCTAAACGAAGTGTACTCAACACCCCATATTAAACGCCTAAGAATACACCTGACTAGTAAGAATCTTAAAACCTGTTGATTTATATGTCTCCGAAAGAGAATCAAGCGTGTGTACGGTGGCATAAACGCAGCAGTGATAGGATTGGTGAGGTTCGGTGAGCAAATGCAGACCCTTTGAAGTCATATTGCATGGTACCCATTCCATGGGTCTCAACTCTCCAGGTTTAAGGGATTCTTCCTTCAGCTAAAACATGCATGTGGAACCCAGAGTATGATCCACCGTGTGATTGGGAAACGTGTTCAAATGTGTCTCAGTTTTCGTCCCCTGGTACTCGGGTGCAACATTCAAGACGCTTTACTAACACTCTCCCCACTTGGAGAGTCAGTGCCTTTAAACTCCTGTTTGGCCCAGTTTGCAATTTCTGCGGAAAATGTACAGGAATAGGGAGAACCAATGAGAGACTAGCTGGAGGTGTCTGGACGGGCAAATTTAACTCTCATTTCCCACCAGGAAGAGGAATTAACCAAAGGCTCAGCGTGCCGTGCCGGAACGACACTAGGGCCTGAAGCAATCCTGCGGTGTTGTGGCCAGCTCACAAGAAAGCGAGTTGAAGAAGGGAGCTCAGGGGCACTGTAATTCACAAACCTGCAGAGTTATAAATGACAGCTATCGTCCAAAAATATATTGAAGTAAGGCTGCCAAGAGGACTTGAAAGCGGGGCAGAATTGCAGGAAACCGATTTCAGGAGGTAGACGGGAATTGCATGTAAAGCATAGGAAAAGAGGCAGAACGTCCACAATGATGCACTTGGCCAAAAAGGGCGTATGCGTTTTTTCCTGAATATATTCAGGAAAAAACGCATACGCCCTTTTTGGCCAACCAAGCAAGCTTGCAAAGGAAATCTGCACTACAATGAAGTCTCACTGCCCCCCGGTCAAAAGGGCCATCTGAAAAAAGTGTAAAATCCAGAAAGGCAAGACAGGACATGGAGAATTGGGAGCCTTGTTATGCTGATGGGCGGGATGTAAATTGCCAACAGCCACTCTGGAGAAGTGTATGCTGTTTCCTGAAACATCTAAAAAACAAAGCAACAGAGCCTAGGGCACTTCCACTTATGGTCCTATAGCTTAGGGAAATTAAAATCAAAAAGACACAGCCACCCCAAAGTTTGGGACGGCTCTGTTTACAAGAACCTTGTTTACGGTACAAGTTCAATATCACAGAAAGCGAAAAATGGATAAAGAAGTTGTGGTACTTACGTACAATGCAATATCACTCAGCAATGAAATCTATGTCATCAGGCCCGTAGCAGCATAATGAGTGCATTAAGGTACGATGATTGTAAGTGAAATAAGTCACACAGAAAAAGAAACATCATAAGATATCACTACTACACGGAATATAAACTTGGCTTCACAGGAACTGAATTACAAAACAGAACAGGGTCTCAAATGTAGAAAACCAACTTACGCTAGCTTAAGGGGAAAGGTGAGATGGGGTGCTGCATGAAACCAGAGATTGAAATTAGCACAGATACCGTTCCATAAGCCAAATATGTAATAGACAAGAGCTACTCCTTGCTCAACGAAGTGGACTCAACACCCCATATTAAACGCCTAAGAATATACCTGACTAGAAATAATCTTAAAACCTGTGGATTTATATGTCTCCGAAAGAGAATCAAGCGTGTGTACGGTGGCATAAACGCAGTAGTGATAGGATTGGTGAGGTTCGGTGAGCAAATGCAGACCCTTTGAAGTCATATTGCATGGTACCCATTCCATGGGTCTCAACTCTCCAGGTTTAAGGGATTCTTCCTTCAGCTAAAACATGCATGTGGAACCCAGAGTATGATCCACCGTGTGATCGGGAAACGTGTTCAAATGTGTCTCAGTTTTCGTCCCCTGGTACTCGGGTGCAAACTCCAGACGCTTTACTAACACTCTCCCCACTTGGAGAGTCAGTGCCTTTAACCTCCTGTTTGGCCCAGTTTGCAATTTCTGCGGAAAATGTACAGGAATAGGGAGAACCAATGAGAGACTAGCTGGGGGTGTCTGGACGGGCAAATTTAACTCTCATTTCCCACCAGGAAGAGGAATTAACCAAAGGCTCAGCGTGCCGTGCTGGAACCACACTAGGGCCTGAAGCAATCCTGCGGTGTTGTGGCCAGCTCACAAGAAAGCGAGTTGAAGAAAGGAGCTCAGGGGCACTGTAATTCACAAACCTGCAGAGTTATAAATGACAGCTATCGTCCAAAAATATATTGAAGTAAGGCTGCCAAGAGGACTTGAAAGCGGGGCAGAATTGCAGGAAACCGATTTCAGGAGGTAGACGGGAATTGCATGTAAAGCATAGGAAAAGAGGCAGAACGTACACAATGATGCACTTGGCCAAAAAGGGCGTATGCGTTTTTTCCTGAATATATTCAGGAAAAAACGCATACGCCCTTTTTGGCCAACCAAGCAAGCTTGCAAAGGAAATCTGCACTACAATGAAGTCTCACTGCCCCCAGGTCTAAAGGGCCATCTGAAAAAAGTGTAAAATCCAGAAAGGCAGGACAGGCCATGGAGAACTGGGAGCTTTGTTATGCTGATGGGCGGGATGTAAATTGCCAACAGCCAATCTGGAGAAGTGTATGGTGTTTCCTGAAACATCTAAAAAACAAAGCAACAGAGCCTAGGGCACTTCCACTTATGGTCCTATAGCTTAGGGAAATTAAAATCAAAAAGACACAGCCACCCCAAAGTTTGGGACGGCTCTGTTTACAAGAACCTCGTTTACGGTACAAGTTCAATATCACAGAAAGCGAAAAATGGATAAAGAAGTTGTGGTACTTACGTACAATGCAATATCACTCAGCAATGAAATCTATGTCATCAGGCCCGTCGCAGCATAATGAGTGGATTCAGGTACGATGATTCTAAGTGAAATAAGTCACACAGAAAAAGAAACATCATAAGATATCACTACTACACGGAAGGTAAACTTGGCTACACAAGAACTGAATTACAAAACAGAACAGGGTCTCAAATGTAGAAAACCAACTTATGCTTGCTTAAGAGGAAAGGTGAGTTGGGGTGCTGCATGAAACCAGAGATTGAAATTAGCACAGATACCGTTCCATAAGCCAAATATGTAATAGACAAGAGCTACTCCTTGCTCAATGAAGTGGACTCAACACCCCATATTAAACGCTTAAGAATACACCTGACTAGAAATAATCTTAAAAACTACGAATTTATATGTCTCCGAAAGACAATCAAGCGTGTGTACAGCGGCATAAACGCAGCAGTGATAGGATTGGTGAGGTTCGGTGAGCAAATGCAGACCCTTTGAAGTCATATTGCATGGTACCCATTCCATGGGTCTCAACTCTCCAGGTTTAAGGGATTCTTCCTTCAGCTAAAACATGCATGTGGAACCCAGAGTATGATCCACCGTGTGATCGGGAAACGTGTTCAAATGTGTCTCAGTTTTCGTCCCCTGGTACTCGGGTGCAACACTCCAGACGCTTTACTAACACTCTCCCCACTTGGAGAGTCAGTGCCTTTAACCTCCTGTATGGCCCAGTTTGCAATTTCTGCGGAAAATGTACAGGAATAGGGAGAACCAATGAGAAACTAGCTGGAGGTGTCTGGACGGGCAAATTTAACTCTCATTTCCCACCAGGAAGAGGAATTAACCAAAGGCTCAGCATGCCGTTCCAGAACCACACTAGGGCCTGAAACAATCCTGCGGTGTTGCGGCCAGCTCACAAGAAAGCGAGTTGAAGAAAGGAGCTCAGGGGCACTGTAATTCACAAACCTGCAGAGTTATAAATGACAGTTATCGTCCAAAAATATATTGAAGTAAGGCTGCCAAGAGGACTTGAAAGCGGGGCAGAATTGCAGGAAATCGATTTCAGGAGGTACACTGGAATTGCATGTAAAGCATAGAAAAGAGGCAGAACGTCCACAATGATGCACTTGGCCAAAAAGGGCGTATGCGTTTTTTCCTGAATATATTCAGGAAAAAACGCATACGCCCTTTTTGGCCAACCAAGCAAGCTTGCAAAGGAAATCTGCACTACAATGAAGTCTCACTGCCCCCCGGTCAAAAGGGCCATCTGAAAAAAGTGTAAAATCCAGAAAGGCAGGACAGGCCATGGAGAACTGGGAGCCTTGTTATGCTGATGGGCGGGATGTAAATTGCCAACAGCCACTCTGGAGAAGTGTATGGTGTTTCCTGAAACATCTAAAAAACTAAGCAACAGAGCCTAGGGCACTTCCACTTATGGTCCTATAGCTTAGGGAAATTAAAATCAAAAAGACACGGTCACCCCAAAGTTTGGGACAGCTCTGTATACAAGAACCTCGTTTACGGTACAAGTTCAATATCACAGAAAGCGAAAAATGGATAAAGAAGTTGTGGTACTTACGTACAATGCAATATCACTCAGCAATGAAATCTATGTCATCAGGCCCGTAGCATCATAATGAGTGGATGCAGGTATGATGAGTCTAAGTGAAATAAGTCACACAGAAAAAGAAACATCATAAGATATCACTACTACACGGAATGTAAACTTGGCTACACAGGAACTGAATTACAAAACAGAACAGGGTCTCAAATGTAGAAAACCAACTTATGCTTGCTTAAGGGGAAAGGTGAGTTGGGGTGCAGCATGAAACCAGAGATTGAAATTAGCACAGATACCGTGCCATAAGCCAAATATGTAATAGACAAGAGCTACTCCTTGCTAAACGAAGTGTACTCAACACCCCATATTAAACGCCTAAGAATACACCTGACTAGTAAGAATCTTAAAACCTGTGGATTTATATGTCTCCGAAAGAGAATCAAGCGTGTGTACGGCGGCATAAACGCAGCAGTGATAGGATTGGTGAGGTTCGGTGAGCAAATGCAGACCCTTTGAAGTCATATTGCATGGTACCCATTCCATGGGTCTCAACTCTCCAGGTTTAAGGGATTCTTCCTTCAGCTAAAACATGCATGTGGAACCCAGAGTATGATCCACCGTGTGATTGGGAAACGTGTTCAAATGTGTCTCAGTTTTCGTCCCCTGGTACTCGGGTGCAACATTCAAGACGCTTTACTAACACTCTCCCAACTTGGAGAGTCAGTGCCTTTAAACTCCTGTTTGGCCCAGTTTGCAATTTCTGCGGAAAATGTACAGGAATAGGGAGAACCAATGAGAGACTAGCTGGAGGTGTCTGGACGGGCAAATTTAACTCTCATTTCCCACCAGGAAGAGGAATTAACCAAAGGTTCAGCATGCCATGCCGGAACCACACTAGGGCCTGAAGCAATCCTGCGGTGTTGTGGCCAGCTCACAAGAAAGCGAGTTGAAGAAGGGAGCTCAGGGGCACTGTAATTCACAAACCTGCAGAGTTATAAATGACAGCTATCGTCCAAAAATATATTGAAGTAAGGCTGCCAAGAGGACTTGAAAGCGGGGCAGAATTGCAGGAAACCGATTTCAGGAGGTAGACGGGAATTGCATGTAAAGCATAGGAAAAGAGGCAGAACGTCCACAATGATGCACTTGGCCAAAAAGGGCGTATGCGTTTTTTCCTGAATATATTCAGGAAAAAACGCATACGCCCTTTTTGGCCAACCAAGCAAGCTTGCAAAGGAAATCTGCACTACAATGAAGTCTCACTGCCCCCCGGTCAAAAGGGCCATCTGAAAAAAGTGTAAAATCCAGAAAGGCAAGACAGGACATGGAGAATTGGGAGCCTTGTTATGCTGATGGGCGGGATGTAAATTGCCAACAGCCACTCTGGAGAAGTGTATGCTGTTTCCTGAAACATCTAAAAAACAAAGCAACAGAGCCTAGGGCACTTCCACTTATGGTCCTATAGCTTAGGGAAATTAAAATCAAAAAGACACAGCCACCCCAAAGTTTGGGACGGCTCTGTTTACAAGAACCTTGTTTACGGTACAAGTTCAATATCACAGAAAGCGAAAAATGGATAAAGAAGTTGTGGTACTTACGTACAATGCAATATCACTCAGCAATGAAATCTATGTCATCAGGCCCGTCGCAGCATAATGAGTGCATTAAGGTACGATGATTGTAAGTGAAATAAGTCACACAGAAAAAGAAACATCATAAGATATCACTACTACACGGAATATAAACTTGGCTTCACAGGAACTGAATTACAAAACAGAACAGGGTCTCAAATGTAGAAAACCAACTTACGCTAGCTTAAGGGGAAAGGTGAGATGGGGTGCTGCATGAAACCAGAGATTGAAATTAGCACAGATACCGTTCCATAAGCCAAATATGTAATAGACAAGAGCTACTCCTTGCTCAACGAAGTGGACTCAACACCCCATATTAAACGCCTAAGAATATACCTGACTAGAAATAATCTTAAAACCTGTGGATTTATATGTCTCCGAAAGAGAATCAAGCGTGTGTACGGTGGCATAAACGCAGCAGTGATAGGATTGGTGAGGTTCGGTGAGCAAATGCAGACCCTTTGAAGTCATATTGCATGGTACCCATTCCATGGGTCTCAACTCTCCAGGTTTAAGGGATTCTTCCTTCAGCTAAAACATGCATGTGGAACACAGAGTATGATCCACCGTGTGATCGGGAAACGTGTTCAAATGTGTCTCAGTTTTCGTCCCCTGGTACTCGGGTGCAAACTCCAGACGCTTTACTAACACTCTCCCCACTTGGAGAGTCAGTGCCTTTAACCTCCTGTTTGGCCCAGTTTGCAATTTCTGCGGAAAATGTACAGGAATAGGGAGAACCAATGAGAGACTAGCTGGGGGTGTCTGGACGGGCAAATTTAACTCTCATTTCCCACCAGGAAGAGGAATTAACCAAAGGCTCAGCGTGCCGTGCCGGAACCACACTAGGGCCTGAGGCAATCCTGCGGTGTTGCGGCCAGCTCACAAGAAAGCGAGTTGAAGAAAGGAGCTCAGGGGCACTGTAATTCACAAACCTGCAGAGTTATAAATGACAGCTATCGTCCAAAAATATATTGAAGTAAGGCTGCCAAGAGGACTTGAAAGCGGGGCAGAATTGCAGGAAACCGATTTCAGGAGGTAGACGGGAATTGCATGTAAAGCATAGGAAAAGAGGCAGAACGTACACAATGATGCACTTGGCCAAAAAGGGCGTATGCGTTTTTTCCTGAATATATTCAGGAAAAAACGCATACGCCCTTTTTGGCCAACCAAGCAAGCTTGCAAAGGAAATCTGCACTACAATGAAGTCTCACTGCCCCCAGGTCTAAAGGGCCATCTGAAAAAAGTGTAAAATCCAGAAAGGCAGGACAGGCCATGGAGAACTGGGAGCTTTGTTATGCTGATGGGCGGGATGTAAATTGCCAACAGCCAATCTGGAGAAGTGTATGGTGTTTCCTGAAACATCTAAAAAACAAAGCAACAGAGCCTAGGGCACTTCCACTTATGGTCCTATAGCTTAGGGAAATTAAAATCAAAAAGACACAGCCACCCCAAAGTTTGGGACGGCTCTGTTTACAAGAACCTCGTTTACGGTACAAGTTCAATATCACAGAAAGCGAAAAATGGATAAAGAAGTTGTGGTACTTACGTACAATGCAATATCACTCAGCAATGAAATCTATGTCATCAGGCCCGTCGCAGCATAATGAGTGGATTCAGGTACGATGATTCTAAGTGAAATAAGTCACACAGAAAAAGAAACATCATAAGATATCACTACTACACGGAAGGTAAACTTGGCTACACAAGAACTGAATTACAAAACAGAACAGGGTCTCAAATGTAGAAAACCAACTTATGCTTGCTTAAGAGGAAAGGTGAGTTGGGGTGCTGCATGAAACCAGAGATTGAAATTAGCACAGATACCGTTCCATAAGCCAAATATGTAATAGACAAGAGCTACTCCTTGCTCAACGAAGTGGACTCAACACCCCATATTAAACGCTTAAGAATACACCTGACTAGAAATAATCTTAAAAACTACGAATTTATATGTCTCCGAAAGACAATCAAGCGTGTGTACAGCGGCATAAACGCAGCAGTGATAGGATTGGTGAGGTTCGGTGAGCAAATGCAGACCCTTTGAAGTCATATTGCATGGTACCCATTCCATGGGTCTCAACTCTCCAGGTTTAAGGGATTCTTCCTTCAGCTAAAACATGCATGTGGAACCCAGAGTATGATCCACCATGTGATCGGGAAACGTGTTCAAATGTGTCTCAGTTTTCGTCCCCTGGTACTCGGGTGCAAACTCCAGACGCTTTACTAACACTCTCCCCACTTGGAGAGTCAGTGCCTTTAACCTCCTGTTTGGCCCAGTTTGCAATTTCTGCGGAAAATGTACAGGAATAGGGAGAACCAATGAGAGACTAGCTGGGGGTGTCTGGACGGGCAAATTTAACTCTCATTTCCCACCAGGAAGAGGAATTAACCAAAGGCTCAGCGTGCCGTGCCGGAACCACACTAGGGCCTGAAGCAATCCTGCGGTGTTGCGGCCAGCTCACAAGAAAGCGAGTTGAAGAAAGGAGCTCAAGGGCACTGTAATTCACAAACCTGCAGAGTTATAAATGACAGCTATCGTCCAAAAATATATTGAAGTAAGGCTGCCAAGAGGACTTGAAAGCAGGGCAGAATTGCAGGAAACCGATTTCAGGAGGTAGACGGGAATTGCATGTAAAGCATAGGAAAAGAGGCAGAACGTCCACAATGATGCACTTGGCCAAAAAGGGCGTATGCGTTTTTTCCTGAATATATTCAGGAAAAAACGCATACGCCCTTTTTGGCCAACCAAGCAAGCTTGCAAAGGAAATCTGCACTACAATGAAGTCTCACTGCCCCCCGGTCAAAAGGGCCATCTGAAAAAAGTGTAAAATCCAGAAAGGCTGGACAGGCCAGGGAGAACAGGGAGCTTTGTTATGCTGATGGGCGGGATGTAAATTGCCAACAGCCAATCTGGAGAAGTGTATGGTGTTTCCTGAAACATCTAAAAAACAAAGCAACAGAGCCTAGGGCACTTCCACTTATGGTCCTATAGCTTAGGGAAATTAAAATTAAAAAGACACAGCCACCCCAAAGTTTGGGACGGCTCTGTTTACAAGAACCTCGTTTACGGTACAAGATCAATATCACAGAAAGCGAAAAATGGATAAAGAAGTTGTGGTACTTACGTACAATGCAATATCACTCAGCAATGAAATCTATGTCATCAGGCCCGTCGCAGCATAATGAGTGGATTCAGGTACGATGATTCTAAGTGAAATAAGTCACACAGAAAAAGAAACATCATAAGATATCAGTACTACACGGAATGTAAACTTGGCTACACAGGAACTGAATTACAAAACAGAACAGGATCTCAAATGTAGAAAACCAACTTATGCTTGCTTAAGGGGAAAGGTGAGTTGGGGTGCTGCATGAAACCAGAGATTGAAATTAGCACAGATACCGTGTCATAAGCCAAATATGTAATAGACAAGAGCAACTCCTTGCTAAACGAAGTGTACTCAACACCCCATATTAAACGCCTAAGAATACACCTGACTAGTAAGAATCTTAAAACCTGTGGATTTATATGTCTCCGAAAGAGAATCAAGCGTGTGTACGGTGGCATAAACGCAGCAGTGATAGGATTGGTGAGGTTCGGTGAGCAAATGCAGACCCTTTGAAGTCATATTGCATGGTACCCATTCCATGGGTCTCAACTCTCCAGGTTTAAGGGATTCTTCCTTCAGCTAAAACATGCATGTGGAACACAGAGTATGATCCACCGTGTGATTGGGAAACGTGTTCAAATGTGTCTCAGTTTTCGTCCCCTGGTACTCGGGTGCAAACTCCAGACGCTTTACTAACACTCTCCCCACTTGGAGAGTCAGTGCCTTTAACCTCCTGTTTGGCCCAGTTTGCAATTTCTGCGGAAAATGTACAGGAATAGGGAGAACCAATGAGAGACTAGCTGGGGGTGTCTGGACGGGCAATTTTAACTCTCATTTCCCACCAGGAAGAGGAATTAACCAAAGGCTCAGCGTGCCGTGCCGGAACCACACTAGGGCCTGAAGCAATCCTGCGGTGTTGCGGCCAGCTCACAAGAAAGCGAGTTGAAGAAAGGAGCTCAGGGGCACTGTAATTCACAAACCTGCAGAGTTATAAATGACAGCTATCGTCCAAAAATATATTGAAGTAAGGCTGCCAAGAGGACTTGAAAGCGGGGCAGAATTGCAGGAAACCGATTTCAGGAGGTAGACGGGAATTGCATGTAAAGCATAGGAAAAGAGGCAGAAAGTACACAATGATGCACTTGGCCAAAAAGGGCGTATGCGTTTTTTCCTGAATTAGGAAAAAACGCATACGCCCTTTTTGGCCAACCAAGCAAGCTTGCAAAGGAAATCTGCACTACAATGAAGTCTCACTGCCCCCCGGTCAAAAGGGCCATCTGAAAAAAGTGTAAAATCCAGAAAGGCAGGACAGGCCATGGAGAACAGGGAGCTTTGTTATGCTGATGGGCGGGATGTAAATTGCCAACAGCCAATCTGGAGAAGTGTATGGTGTTTCCTGAAACATCTAAAAAACAAAGCAACAGAGCCTAGGGCACTTCCACTTATGGTCCTATAGCTTAGGGAAATTAAAATCAAAAAGACACAGCCACCCCAAAGTTTGGGACGGCTCTGTTTACAAGAACCTCGTTTACGGTACAAGTTCAATATCACAGAAAGCGAAAAATGGATAAAGAAGTTGTGGTACTTACGTACAATGCAATATCACTCAGCAATGAAATCTATGTCATCAGGCCCGTCGCAGCATAATGAGTGGATTCAGGTACGATGATTCTAAGTGAAATAAGTCACACAGGAAAAGAAACATCATAAGATATCACTACTACACGGAAGGTAAACTTGGCTACACAAGAACTGAATTACAAAACAGAACAGGGTCTCAAATGTAGAAAACCAACTTATGCTTGCTTAAGAGGAAAGGTGAGTTGGGGTGCTGCATGAAACCAGAGATTGAAATTAGCACAGATACCGTTCCATAAGCCAAATATGTAATAGACAAGAGCTACTCCTTGCTCAACGAAGTGGACTCAACACCCCATATTAAACGCTTAAGAATACACCTGACTAGAAATAATCTTAAAAACTACGAATTTATATGTCTCCGAAAGACAATCAAGCGTGTGTACAGCGGCATAAACGCAGCAGTGATAGGATTGGTGAGGTTCGGTGAGCAAATGCAGACCCTTTGAAGTCATATTGCATGGTACCCATTCCATGGGTCTCAACTCTCCAGGTTTAAGGGATTCTTCCTTCAGCTAAAACATGCATGTGGAACCCAGAGTATGATCCACCATGTGATCGGGAAACGTGTTCAAATGTGTCTCAGTTTTCGTCCCCTGGTACTCGGGTGCAAACTCCAGACGCTTTACTAACACTCTCCCCACTTGGAGAGTCAGTGCCTTTAACCTCCTGTTTGGCCCAGTTTGCAATTTCTGCGGAAAATGTACAGGAATAGGGAGAACCAATGAGAGACTAGCTGGGGGTGTCTGGACGGGCAAATTTAACTCTCATTTCCCACCAGGAAGAGGAATTAACCAAAGGCTCAGCGTGCCGTGCCGGAACCACACTAGGGCCTGAAGCAATCCTGCGGTGTTGCGGCCAGCTCACAAGAAAGCGAGTTGAAGAAAGGAGCTCAAGGGCACTGTAATTCACAAACCTGCAGAGTTATAAATGACAGCTATCGTCCAAAAATATATTGAAGTAAGGCTGCCAAGAGGACTTGAAAGCGGGGCAGAATTGCAGGAAACCGATTTCAGGAGGTAGACGGGAATTGCATGTAAAGCATAGGAAAAGAGGCAGAACGTCCACAATGATGCACTTGGCCAAAAAGGGCGTATGCGTTTTTTCCTGAATATATTCAGGAAAAAACGCATACGCCCTTTTTGGCCAACCAAGCAAGCTTGCAAAGGAAATCTGCACTACAATGAAGTCTCACTACCCCCCGGTCAAAAGGGCCATCTGAAAAAAGTGTAAAATCCAGAAAGGCAGGACAGGCCATGGAGAACAGGGAGCTTTGTTATGCTGATGGGCGGGATGTAAATTGCCAACAGCCACTCTGGAGAAGTGTATGCTGTTTCCTGAAACATCCAAAAAACAAAGCAACAGAGCCTAGGGCACTTCCACTTATGGTCCTATAGCTTAGGGAAATTAAAATCAAAAAGACACGGTCACCCCAAAGTTTGGGACAGCTCTGTATACAAGAACCTCGTTTACGGTACAAGTTCAATATCACAGAAAGCGAAAAATGGATAAAGATGTTGTGGTACTTACGTACAATGCAATATCACTCAGCAATGAAATCTATGTCATCAGGCCCGTAGCATCATAATGAGTGGATGCAGGTATGATGAGTCTAAGTGAAATAAGTCACACAGAAAAAGAAACATCATAAGATATCACTACTACACGGAATGTAAACTTGGCTACACAGGAACTGAATTACAAAACAGAACAGGGTCTCAAATGTAGAAAACCAACTTATGCTTGCTTAAGGGGAAAGGTGAGTTGGGGTGCAGCATGAAACCAGAGATTGAAATTAGCACAGATACCGTGCCATAAGCCAAATATGTAATAGACAAGAGCTACTCCTTGCTAAACGAAGTGTACTCAACACCCCATATTAAACGCCTAAGAATACACCTGACTAGTAAGAATCTTAAAACCTGTGGATTTATATGTCTCCGAAAGAGAATCAAGCGTGTGTACGGCGGCATAAACGCAGCAGTGATAGGATTGGTGAGGTTCGGTGAGCAAATGCAGACCCTTTGAAGTCATATTGCATGGTACCCATTCCATGGGTCTCAACTCTCCAGGTTTAAGGGATTCTTCCTTCAGCTAAAACATGCATGTGGAACCCAGAGTATGATCCACCGTGTGATTGGGAAACGTGTTCAAATGTGTCTCAGTTTTCGTCCCCTGGTACTCGGGTGCAACATTCAAGACGCTTTACTAACACTCTCCCAACTTGGAGAGTCAGTGCCTTTAAACTCCTGTTTGGCCCAGTTTGCAATTTCTGCGGAAAATGTACAGGAATAGGGAGAACCAATGAGAGACTAGCTGGAGGTGTCTGGACGGGCAAATTTAACTCTCATTTCCCACCAGGAAGAGGAATTAACCAAAGGTTCAGCATGCCATGCCGGAACCACACTAGGGCCTGAAGCAATCCTGCGGTGTTGTGGCCAGCTCACAAGAAAGCGAGTTGAAGAAGGGAGCTCAGGGGCACTGTAATTCACAAACCTGCAGAGTTATAAATGACAGCTATCGTCCAAAAATATATTGAAGTAAGGCTGCCAAGAGGACTTGAAAGCGGGGCAGAATTGCAGGAAACCGATTTCAGGAGGTAGACGGGAATTGCATGTAAAGCATAGGAAAAGAGGCAGAACGTCCACAATGATGCACTTGGCCAAAAAGGGCGTATGCGTTTTTTCCTGAATATATTCAGGAAAAAACGCATACGCCCTTTTTGGCCAACCAAGCAAGCTTGCAAAGGAAATCTGCACTACAATGAAGTCTCACTGCCCCCCGGTCAAAAGGGCCATCTGAAAAAAGTGTAAAATCCAGAAAGGCAAGACAGGACATGAAGAATTGGGAGCCTTGTTATGCTGATGGGCGGGATGTAAATTGCCAACAGCCACTCTGGAGAAGTGTATGCTGTTTCCTGAAACATCTAAAAAACAAAGCAACAGAGCCTAGGGCACTTCCACTTATGGTCCTATAGCTTAGGGAAATTAAAATCAAAAAGACACAGCCACCCCAAAGTTTGGGACGGCTCTGTTTACAAGAACCTTGTTTACGGTACAAGTTCAATATCACAGAAAGCGAAAAATGGATAAAGAAGTTGTGGTACTTACGTACAATGCAATATCACTCAGCAATGAAATCTATGTCATCAGGCCCGTCGCAGCATAATGAGTGCATTAAGGTACGATGATTGTAAGTGAAATAAGTCACACAGAAAAAGAAACATCATAAGATATCACTACTACACGGAATATAAACTTGGCTTCACAGGAACTGAATTACAAAACAGAACAGGGTCTCAAATGTAGAAAACCAACTTACGCTAGCTTAAGGGGAAAGGTGAGATGGGGTGCTGCATGAAACCAGAGATTGAAATTAGCACAGATACCGTTCCATAAGCCAAATATGTAATAGACAAGAGCTACTCCTTGCTCAACGAAGTGGACTCAACACCCCATATTAAACGCCTAAGAATATACCTGACTAGAAATAATCTTAAAACCTGTGGATTTATATGTCTCCGAAAGAGAATCAAGCGTGTGTACGGTGGCATAAACGCAGCAGTGATAGGATTGGTGAGGTTCGGTGAGCAAATGCAGACCCTTTGAAGTCATATTGCATGGTACCCATTCCATGGGTCTCAACTCTCCAGGTTTAAGGGATTCTTCCTTCAGCTAAAACATGCATGTGGAACACAGAGTATGATCCACCGTGTGATCGGGAAACGTGTTCAAATGTGTCTCAGTTTTCGTCCCCTGGTACTCGGGTGCAAACTCCAGACGCTTTACTAACACTCTCCCCACTTGGAGAGTCAGTGCCTTTAACCTCCTGTTTGGCCCAGTTTGCAATTTCTGCGGAAAATGTACAGGAATAGGGAGAACCAATGAGAGACTAGCTGGGGGTGTCTGGACGGGCAAATTTAACTCTCATTTCCCACCAGGAAGAGGAATTAACCAAAGGCTCAGCGTGCCGTGCCGGAACCACACTAGGGCCTGAGGCAATCCTGCGGTGTTGCGGCCAGCTCACAAGAAAGCGAGTTGAAGAAAGGAGCTCAGGGGCACTGTAATTCACAAACCTGCAGAGTTATAAATGACAGCTATCGTCCAAAAATATATTGAAGTAAGGCTGCCAAGAGGACTTGAAAGCGGGGCAGAATTGCAGGAAACCGATTTCAGGAGGTAGACGGGAATTGCATGTAAAGCATAGGAAAAGAGGCAGAACGTACACAATGATGCACTTGGCCAAAAAGGGCGTATGCGTTTTTTCCTGAATATATTCAGGAAAAAACGCATACGCCCTTTTTGGCCAACCAAGCAAGCTTGCAAAGGAAATCTGCACTACAATGAAGTCTCACTGCCCCCAGGTCTAAAGGGCCATCTGAAAAAAGTGTAAAATCCAGAAAGGCAGGACAGGCCATGGAGAACTGGGAGCTTTGTTATGCTGATGGGCGGGATGTAAATTGCCAACAGCCAATCTGGAGAAGTGTATGGTGTTTCCTGAAACATCTAAAAAACAAAGCAACAGAGCCTAGGGCACTTCCACTTATGGTCCTATAGCTTAGGGAAATTAAAATCAAAAAGACACAGCCACCCCAAAGTTTGGGACGGCTCTGTTTACAAGAACCTCGTTTACGGTACAAGTTCAATATCACAGAAAGCGAAAAATGGATAAAGAAGTTGTGGTACTTACGTACAATGCAATATCACTCAGCAATGAAATCTATGTCATCAGGCCCGTCGCAGCATAATGAGTGGATTCAGGTACGATGATTCTAAGTGAAATAAGTCACACAGAAAAAGAAACATCATAAGATATCACTACTACACGGAAGGTAAACTTGGCTACACAAGAACTGAATTACAAAACAGAACAGGGTCTCAAATGTAGAAAACCAACTTATGCTTGCTTAAGAGGAAAGGTGAGTTGGGGTGCTGCATGAAACCAGAGATTGAAATTAGCACAGATACCGTTCCATAAGCCAAATATGTAATAGACAAGAGCTACTCCTTGCTCAACGAAGTGGACTCAACACCCCATATTAAACGCTTAAGAATACACCTGACTAGAAATAATCTTAAAAACTACGAATTTATATGTCTCCGAAAGACAATCAAGCGTGTGTACAGCGGCATAAACGCAGCAGTGATAGGATTGGTGAGGTTCGGTGAGCAAATGCAGACCCTTTGAAGTCATATTGCATGGTACCCATTCCATGGGTCTCAACTCTCCAGGTTTAAGGGATTCTTCCTTCAGCTAAAACATGCATGTGGAACCCAGAGTATGATCCACCATGTGATCGGGAAACGTGTTCAAATGTGTCTCAGTTTTCGTCCCCTGGTACTCGGGTGCAAACTCCAGACGCTTTACTAACACTCTCCCCACTTGGAGAGTCAGTGCCTTTAACCTCCTGTTTGGCCCAGTTTGCAATTTCTGCGGAAAATGTACAGGAATAGGGAGAACCAATGAGAGACTAGCTGGGGGTGTCTGGACGGGCAAATTTAACTCTCATTTCCCACCAGGAAGAGGAATTAACCAAAGGCTCAGCGTGCCGTGCCGGAACCACACTAGGGCCTGAAGCAATCCTGCGGTGTTGCGGCCAGCTCACAAGAAAGCGAGTTGAAGAAAGGAGCTCAAGGGCACTGTAATTCACAAACCTGCAGAGTTATAAATGACAGCTATCGTCCAAAAATATATTGAAGTAAGGCTGCCAAGAGGACTTGAAAGCAGGGCAGAATTGCAGGAAACCGATTTCAGGAGGTAGACGGGAATTGCATGTAAAGCATAGGAAAAGAGGCAGAACGTCCACAATGATGCACTTGGCCAAAAAGGGCGTATGCGTTTTTTCCTGAATATATTCAGGAAAAAACGCATACGCCCTTTTTGGCCAACCAAGCAAGCTTGCAAAGGAAATCTGCACTACAATGAAGTCTCACTGCCCCCCGGTCAAAAGGGCCATCTGAAAAAAGTGTAAAATCCAGAAAGGCAGGACAGGCCATGGAGAACAGGGAGCTTTGTTATGCTGATGGGCGGGATGTAAATTGCCAACAGCCAATCTGGAGAAGTGTATGGTGTTTCCTGAAACATCTAAAAAACAAAGCAACAGAGCCTAGGGCACTTCCACTTATGGTCCTATAGCTTAGGGAAATTAAAATTAAAAAGACACAGCCACCCCAAAGTTTGGGACGGCTCTGTTTACAAGAACCTCGTTTACGGTACAAGATCAATATCACAGAAAGCGAAAAATGGATAAAGAAGTTGTGGTACTTACGTACAATGCAATATCACTCAGCAATGAAATCTATGTCATCAGGCCCGTCGCAGCATAATGAGTGGATTCAGGTACGATGATTCTAAGTGAAATAAGTCACACAGAAAAAGAAACATCATAAGATATCAGTACTACACGGAATGTAAACTTGGCTACACAGGAACTGAATTACAAAACAGAACAGGGTCTCAAATGTAGAAAACCAACTTATGCTTGCTTAAGGGGAAAGGTGAGTTGGGGTGCTGCATGAAACCAGAGATTGAAATTAGCACAGATACCGTGTCATAAGCCAAATATGTAATAGACAAGAGCAACTCCTTGCTAAACGAAGTGTACTCAACACCCCATATTAAACGCCTAAGAATACACCTGACTAGTAAGAATCTTAAAACCTATGGATTTATATGTCTCCGAAAGAGAATCAAGCGTGTGTACGGTGGCATAAACGCAGCAGTGATAGGATTGGTGAGGTTCGGTGAGCAAATGCAGACCCTTTGAAGTCATATTGCATGGTACCCATTCCATGGGTCTCAACTCTCCAGGTTTAAGGGATTCTTCCTTCAGCTAAAACATGCATGTGGAACCCAGAGTATGATCCACCGTGTGATTGGGAAACGTGTTCAAATGTGTCTCAGTTTTCGTCCCCTGGTACTCGGGTGCAAACTCCAGATGCTTTACTAACACTCTCCCCACTTGGAGAGTCAGTGCCTTTAACCTCCTGTTTGGCCCAGTTTGCAATTTCTGCGGAAAATGTACAGGAATAGGGAGAACCAATGAGAGACTAGCTGGGGGTGTCTGGACGGGCAATTTTAACTCTCATTTCCCACCAGGAAGAGGAATTAACCAAAGGCTCAGCGTGCCGTGCCGGAACCACACTAGGGCCTGAAGCAATCCTGCGGTGTTGCGGCCAGCTCACAAGAAAGCGAGTTGAAGAAAGGAGCTCAGGGGCACTGTAATTCACAAACCTGCAGAGTTATAAATGATAGCTATCGTCCAAAAATATATTGAAGTAAGGCTGCCAAGAGGACTTGAAAGCGGGGCAGAATTGCAGGAAACCGATTTCAGGAGGTAGACGGGAATTGCATGTAAAGCATAGGAAAGAGGCAGAAAGTACACAATGATGCACTTGGCCAAAAAGGGCGTATGCGTTTTTTCCTGAATCAGGAAAAAACGCATACGCCCTTTTTGGCCAACCAAGCAAGCTTGCAAAGGAAATCTGCACTACAATGAAGTCTCACTGCCCCCCGGTCAAAAGGGCCATCTGAAAAAAGTGTAAAATCCAGAAAGGCAGGACAGGCCATGGAGAACAGGGAGCTTTGTTATGCTGATGGGCGGGATGTAAATTGCCAACAGCCAATCTGGAGAAGTGTATGGTGTTTCCTGAAACATCTAAAAAACAAAGCAACAGAGCCTAGGGCACTTCCACTTATGGTCCTATAGCTTAGGGAAATTAAAATCAAAAAGACACAGCCACCCCAAAGTTTGGGACGGCTCTGTTTACAAGAACCTCGTTTACGGTACAAGTTCAATATCACAGAAAGCGAAAAATGGATAAAGAAGTTGTGGTACTTACGTACAATGCAATATCACTCAGCAATGAAATCTATGTCATCAGGCCCGTCGCAGCATAATGAGTGGATTCAGGTACGATGATTCTAAGTGAAATAAGTCACACAGGAAAAGAAACATCATAAGATATCACTACTACACGGAAGGTAAACTTGGCTACACAAGAACTGAATTACAAAACAGAACAGGGTCTCAAATGTAGAAAACCAACTTATGCTTGCTTAAGAGGAAAGGTGAGTTGGGGTGCTGCATGAAACCAGAGATTGAAATTAGCACAGATACCGTTCCATAAGCCAAATATGTAATAGACAAGAGCTACTCCTTGCTCAACGAAGTGGACTCAACACCCCATATTAAACGCTTAAGAATACACCTGACTAGAAATAATCTTAAAAACTACGAATTTATATGTCTCCGAAAGACAATCAAGCGTGTGTACAGCGGCATAAACGCAGCAGTGATAGGATTGGTGAGGTTCGGTGAGCAAATGCAGACCCTTTGAAGTCATATTGCATGGTACCCATTCCATGGGTCTCAACTCTCCAGGTTTAAGGGATTCTTCCTTCAGCTAAAACATGCATGTGGAACCCAGAGTATGATCCACCATGTGATCGGGAAACGTGTTCAAATGTGTCTCAGTTTTCGTCCCCTGGTACTCGGGTGCAAACTCCAGACGCTTTACTAACACTCTCCCCACTTGGAGAGTCAGTGCCTTTAACCTCCTGTTTGGCCCAGTTTGCAATTTCTGCGGAAAATGTACAGGAATAGGGAGAACCAATGAGAGACTAGCTGGGGGTGTCTGGACGGGCAAATTTAACTCTCATTTCCCACCAGGAAGAGGAATTAACCAAAGGCTCAGCGTGCCGTGCCGGAACCACACTAGGGCCTGAAGCAATCCTGCGGTGTTGCGGCCAGCTCACAAGAAAGCGAGTTGAAGAAAGGAGCTCAAGGGCACTGTAATTCACAAACCTGCAGAGTTATAAATGACAGCTATCGTCCAAAAATATATTGAAGTAAGGCTGCCAAGAGGACTTGAAAGCGGGGCAGAATTGCAGGAAACCGATTTCAGGAGGTAGACGGGAATTGCATGTAAAGCATAGGAAAAGAGGCAGAACGTCCACAATGATGCACTTGGCCAAAAAGGGCGTATGCGTTTTTTCCTGAATATATTCAGGAAAAAACGCATACGCCCTTTTTGGCCAACCAAGCAAGCTTGCAAAGGAAATCTGCACTACAATGAAGTCTCACTGCCCCCCGGTCAAAAGGGCCATCTGAAAAAAGTGTAAAATCCAGAAAGGCAGGACAGGCCATGGAGAACAGGGAGCTTTGTTATGCTGATGGGCGGGATGTAAATTGCCAACAGCCAATCTGGAGAAGTGTATGGTGTTTCCTGAAACATCTAAAAAACAAAGCAACAGAGCCTAGGGCACTTCCACTTATGGTCCTATAGCTTAGGGAAATTAAAATTAAAAAGACACAGCCACCCCAAAGTTTGGGACGGCTCTGTTTACAAGAACCTCGTTTACGGTACAAGATCAATATCACAGAAAGCGAAAAATGGATAAAGAAGTTGTGGTACTTACGTACAATGCAATATCACTCAGCAATGAAATCTATGTCATCAGGCCCGTCGCAGCATAATGAGTGGATTCAGGTACGATGATTCTAAGTGAAATAAGTCACACAGAAAAAGAAACATCATAAGATATCACTACTACACGGAATGTAAACTTGGCTACACAGGAACTGAATTACAAAACAGAACAGGGTCTCAAATGTAGAAAACCAACTTATGCTTGCTTAAGGGGAAAGGTGAGTTGGGGTGCTGCATGAAACCAGAGATTGAAATTAGCACAGATACCGTGTCATAAGCCAAATATGTAATAGACAAGAGCAACTCCTTGCTAAACGAAGTGTACTCAACACCCCATATTAAACGCCTAAGAATACACCTGACTAGTAAGAATCTTAAAACCTGTGGATTTATATGTCTCCGAAAGAGAATCAAGCGTGTGTACGGTGGCATAAACGCAGCAGTGATAGGATTGGTGAGGTTCGGTGAGCAAATGCAGACCCTTTGAAGTCATATTGCATGGTACCCATTCCATGGGTCTCAACTCTCCAGGTTTAAGGGATTCTTCCTTCAGCTAAAACATGCATGTGGAACACAGAGTATGATCCACCGTGTGATTGGGAAACGTGTTCAAATGTGTCTCAGTTTTCGTCCCCTGGTACTCGGGTGCAAACTCCAGACGCTTTACTAACACTCTCCCCACTTGGAGAGTCAGTGCCTTTAACCTCCTGTTTGGCCCAGTTTGCAATTTCTGCGGAAAATGTACAGGAATAGGGAGAACCAATGAGAGACTAGCTGGGGGTGTCTGGACGGGCAATTTTAACTCTCATTTCCCACCAGGAAGAGGAATTAACCAAAGGCTCAGCGTGCCGTGCCGGAACCACACTAGGGCCTGAAGCAATCCTGCGGTGTTGCGGCCAGCTCACAAGAAAGCGAGTTGAAGAAAGGAGCTCAGGGGCACTGTAATTCACAAACCTGCAGAGTTATAAATGACAGCTATCGTCCAAAAATATATTGAAGTAAGGCTGCCAAGAGGACTTGAAAGCGGGGCAGAATTGCAGGAAACCGATTTCAGGAGGTAGACGGGAATTGCATGTAAAGCATAGGAAAAGAGGCAGAAAGTACACAATGATGCACTTGGTCAAAAAGGGCGTATGCGTTTTTTCCTGAATCAGGAAAAAACGCATACGCCCTTTTTGGCCAACCAAGCAAGCTTGCAAAGGAAATCTGCACTACAATGAAGTCTCACTGCCCCCCGGTCAAAAGGGCCATCTGAAAAAAGTGTAAAATCCAGAAAGGCAGGACAGGCCATGGAGAACAGGGAGCTTTGTTATGCTGATGGGCGGGATGTAAATTGCCAACAGCCAATCTGGAGAAGTGTATGGTGTTTCCTGAAACATCTAAAAAACAAAGCAACAGAGCCTAGGGCACTTCCACTTATGGTCCTATAGCTTAGGGAAATTAAAATCAAAAAGACACAGCCACCCCAAAGTTTGGGACGGCTCTGTTTACAAGAACCTCGTTTACGGTACAAGTTCAATATCACAGAAAGCGAAAAATGGATAAAGAAGTTGTGGTACTTACGTACAATGCAATATCACTCAGCAATGAAATCTATGTCATCAGGCCCGTCGCAGCATAATGAGTGGATTCAGGTACGATGATTCTAAGTGAAATAAGTCACACAGAAAAAGAAACATCATAAGATATCACTACTACACGGAAGGTAAACTTGGCTACACAAGAACTGAATTACAAAACAGAACAGGGTCTCAAATGTAGAAAACCAACTTATGCTTGCTTAAGAGGAAAGGTGAGTTGGGGTGCTGCATGAAACCAGAGATTGAAATTAGCACAGATACCGTTCCATAAGCCAAATATGTAATAGACAAGAGCTACTCCTTGCTCAACGAAGTGGACTCAACACCCCATATTAAACGCTTAAGAATACACCTGACTAGAAATAATCTTAAAAACTACGAATTTATATGTCTCCGAAAGACAATCAAGCGTGTGTACAGCGGCATAAACGCAGCAGTGATAGGATTGGTGAGGTTCGGTGAGCAAATGCAGACCCTTTGAAGTCATATTGCATGGTACCCATTCCATGGGTCTCAACTCTCCAGGTTTAAGGGATTCTTCCTTCAGCTAAAACATGCATGTGGAACCCAGAGTATGATCCACCATGTGATCGGGAAACGTGTTCAAATGTGTCTCAGTTTTCGTCCCCTGGTACTCGGGTGCAAACTCCAGACGCTTTACTAACACTCTCCCCACTTGGAGAGTCAGTGCCTTTAACCTCCTGTTTGGCCCAGTTTGCAATTTCTGCGGAAAATGTACAGGAATAGGGAGAACCAATGAGAGACTAGCTGGGGGTGTCTGGACGGGCAAATTTAACTCTCATTTCCCACCAGGAAGAGGAATTAACCAAAGGCTCAGCGTGCCGTGCCGGAACCACACTAGGGCCTGAAGCAATCCTGCGGTGTTGCGGCCAGCTCACAAGAAAGCGAGTTGAAGAAAGGAGCTCAAGGGCACTGTAATTCACAAACCTGCAGAGTTATAAATGACAGCTATCGTCCAAAAATATATTGAAGTAAGGCTGCCAAGAGGACTTGAAAGCGGGGCAGAATTGCAGGAAACCGATTTCAGGAGGTAGACGGGAATTGCATGTAAAGCATAGGAAAAGAGGCAGAACGTCCACAATGATGCACTTGGCCAAAAAGGGCGTATGCGTTTTTTCCTGAATATATTCAGGAAAAAACGCATACGCCCTTTTTGGCCAACCAAGCAAGCTGGCAAAGGAAATCTGCACTACAATGAAGTCTCACTGCCCCCCGGTCAAAAGGGCCATCTGAAAAAAGTGTAAAATCCAGAAAGGCAGGACAGGCCATGGAGAACTGGGAGCTTTGTTATGCTGATGGGCGGGATGTAAATTGCCAACAGCCAATCTGGAGAAGTGTATGGTGTTTCCTGAAACATCTAAAAAACAAAGCAACAGAGCCTAGGGCACTTCCACTTATGGTCCTATAGCTTAGGGAAATTAAAATCAAAAAGACACAGCCACCCCAAAGTTTGGGACGGCTCTGTTTACAAGAACCTCGTTTACGGTACGAGTTCAATATCACAGAAAGCGAAAAATGGATAAAGAAGTTGTGGTACTTACGTACAATGCAATATCACTCAGCAATGAAATCTATGTCATCAGCCCCGTCGCAGCATAATGAGTGGATTCAGGTACGATGATTCTAAGTGAAATAAGTCACACAGAAAAAGAAACATCATAAGATATCACTACTACACGGAAGGTAAACTTGGCTACACAAGAACTGAATTACAAAACAGAACAGGGTCTCAAATGTAGAAAACCAACTTATGCTTGCTTAAGGGGAAAGGTGAGTTGGGGTGCAGCATGAAACCAGAGATTGAAATTAGCACAGATACCGTTCCATAAGCCAAATATGTAATAGACAAGAGCTACTCCTTGCTCAACGAAGTGGACTCAACACCCCATATTAAACGCTTAAGAATACACCTGACTAGAAATAATCTTAAAAACTACGAATTTATATGTCTCCGAAAGACAATCAAGCGTGTGTACAGCGGCATAAACGCAGCAGTGTTAGGATTGGTGAGGTTCGGTGAGCAAATGCAGACCCTTTGAAGTCATATTGCATGGTACCCATTCCATGGGTCTCAACTCTCCAGGTTTAAGGGATTCTTCCTTCAGCTAAAACATGCATGTGGAACCCAGAGTATGATCCACCATGTGATCGGGAAACGTGTTCAAATGTGTCTCAGTTTTCGTCCCCTGGTACTCGGGTGCAAACTCCAGACGCTTTACTAACACTCTCCCCACTTGGAGAGTCAGTGCCTTTAACCTCCTGTTTGGCCCAGTTTGCAATTTCTGCGGAAAATGTACAGGAATAGGGAGAACCAATGAGAGACTAGCTGGGGGTGTCTGGACGGGCAAATTTAACTCTCATTTCCCACCAGGAAGAGGAATTAACCAAAGGCTCAGCGTGCCGTGCCGGAACCACACTAGGGCCTGAAGCAATCCTGCGGTGTTGCGGCCAGCTCACAAGAAAGCGAGTTGAAGAAAGGAGCTCAAGGGCACTGTAATTCACAAACCTGCAGAGTTATAAATGACAGCTATCGTCCAAAAATATATTGAAGTAAGGCTGCCAAGAGGACTTGAAAGCGGGGCAGAATTGCAGGAAACCGATTTCAGGAGGTAGACGGGAATTGCATGTAAAGCATAGGAAAAGAGGCAGAAAGTACACAATGATGCACTTGGTCAAAAAGGGCGTATGCGTTTTTTCCTGAATCAGGAAAAAACGCATACGCCCTTTTTGGCCAACCAAGCAAGCTTGCAAAGGAAATCTGCACTACAATGAAGTCTCACTGCCCCCCGGTCAAAAGGGCCATCTGAAAAAAGTGTAAAATCCAGAAAGGCAGGACAGGCCATGGAGAACAGGGAGCTTTGTTATGCTGATGGGCGGGATGTAAATTGCCAACAGCCAATCTGGAGAAGTGTATGGTGTTTCCTGAAACATCTAAAAAACAAAGCAACAGAGCCTAGGGCACTTCCACTTATGGTCCTATAGCTTAGGGAAATTAAAATCAAAAAGACACAGCCACCCCAAAGTTTGGGACGGCTCTGTTTACAAGAACCTCGTTTACGGTACAAGTTCAATATCACAGAAAGCGAAAAATGGATAAAGAAGTTGTGGTACTTACGTACAATGCAATATCACTCAGCAATGAAATCTATGTCATCAGGCCCGTCGCAGCATAATGAGTGGATTCAGGTACGATGATTCTAAGTGAAATAAGTCACACAGAAAAAGAAACATCATAAGATATCACTACTACACGGAAGGTAAACTTGGCTACACAAGAACTGAATTACAAAACAGAACAGGGTCTCAAATGTAGAAAACCAACTTATGCTTGCTTAAGAGGAAAGGTGAGTTGGGGTGCTGCATGAAACCAGAGATTGAAATTAGCACAGATACCGTTCCATAAGCCAAATATGTAATAGACAAGAGCTACTCCTTGCTCAACGAAGTGGACTCAACACCCCATATTAAACGCTTAAGAATACACCTGACTAGAAATAATCTTAAAAACTACGAATTTATATGTCTCCGAAAGACAATCAAGCGTGTGTACAGCGGCATAAACGCAGCAGTGATAGGATTGGTGAGGTTCGGTGAGCAAATGCAGACCCTTTGAAGTCATATTGCATGGTACCCATTCCATGGGTCTCAACTCTCCAGGTTTAAGGGATTCTTCCTTCAGCTAAAACATGCATGTGGAACCCAGAGTATGATCCACCATGTGATCGGGAAACGTGTTCAAATGTGTCTCAGTTTTCGTCCCCTGGTACTCGGGTGCAAACTCCAGACGCTTTACTAACACTCTCCCCACTTGGAGAGTCAGTGCCTTTAACCTCCTGTTTGGCCCAGTTTGCAATTTCTGCGGAAAATGTACAGGAATAGGGAGAACCAATGAGAGACTAGCTGGGGGTGTCTGGACGGGCAAATTTAACTCTCATTTCCCACCAGGAAGAGGAATTAACCAAAGGCTCAGCGTGCCGTGCCGGAACCACACTAGGGCCTGAAGCAATCCTGCGGTGTTGCGGCCAGCTCACAAGAAAGCGAGTTGAAGAAAGGAGCTCAAGGGCACTGTAATTCACAAACCTGCAGAGTTATAAATGACAGCTATCGTCCAAAAATATATTGAAGTAAGGCTGCCAAGAGGACTTGAAAGCGGGGCAGAATTGCAGGAAACCGATTTCAGGAGGTAGACGGGAATTGCATGTAAAGCATAGGAAAAGAGGCAGAACGTCCACAATGATGCACTTGGCCAAAAAGGGCGTATGCGTTTTTTCCTGAATATATTCAGGAAAAAACGCATACGCCCTTTTTGGCCAACCAAGCAAGCTGGCAAAGGAAATCTGCACTACAATGAAGTCTCACTGCCCCCCGGTCAAAAGGGCCATCTGAAAAAAGTGTAAAATCCAGAAAGGCAGGACAGGCCATGGAGAACTGGGAGCTTTGTTATGCTGATGGGCGGGATGTAAATTGCCAACAGCCAATCTGGAGAAGTGTATGGTGTTTCCTGAAACATCTAAAAAACAAAGCAACAGAGCCTAGGGCACTTCCACTTATGGTCCTATAGCTTAGGGAAATTAAAATCAAAAAGACACAGCCACCCCAAAGTTTGGGACGGCTCTGTTTACAAGAACCTCGTTTACGGTACGAGTTCAATATCACAGAAAGCGAAAAATGGATAAAGAAGTTGTGGTACTTACGTACAATGCAATATCACTCAGCAATGAAATCTATGTCATCAGCCCCGTCGCAGCATAATGAGTGGATTCAGGTACGATGATTCTAAGTGAAATAAGTCACACAGAAAAAGAAACATCATAAGATATCACTACTACACGGAAGGTAAACTTGGCTACACAAGAACTGAATTACAAAACAGAACAGGGTCTCAAATGTAGAAAACCAACTTATGCTTGCTTAAGGGGAAAGGTGAGTTGGGGTGCAGCATGAAACCAGAGATTGAAATTAGCACAGATACCGTTCCATAAGCCAAATATGTAATAGACAAGAGCTACTCCTTGCTCAACGAAGTGGACTCAACACCCCATATTAAACGCTTAAGAATACACCTGACTAGAAATAATCTTAAAAACTACGAATTTATATGTCTCCGAAAGACAATCAAGCGTGTGTACAGCGGCATAAACGCAGCAGTGATAGGATTGGTGAGGTTCGGTGAGCAAATGCAGACCCTTTGAAGTCATATTGCATGGTACCCATTCCATGGGTCTCAACTCTCCAGGTTTAAGGGATTCTTCCTTCAGCTAAAACATGCATGTGGAACCCAGAGTATGATCCACCATGTGATCGGGAAACGTGTTCAAATGTGTCTCAGTTTTCGTCCCCTGGTACTCGGGTGCAAACTCCAGACGCTTTACTAACACTCTCCCCACTTGGAGAGTCAGTGCCTTTAACCTCCTGTTTGGCCCAGTTTGCAATTTCTGCGGAAAATGTACAGGAATAGGGAGAACCAATGAGAGACTAGCTGGGGGTGTCTGGACGGGCAAATTTAACTCTCATTTCCCACCAGGAAGAGGAATTAACCAAAGGCTCAGCGTGCCGTGCCGGAACCACACTAGGGCCTGAAGCAATCCTGCGGTGTTGCGGCCAGCTCACAAGAAAGCGAGTTGAAGAAAGGAGCTCAAGGGCACTGTAATTCACAAACCTGCAGAGTTATAAATGACAGCTATCGTCCAAAAATATATTGAAGTAAGGCTGCCAAGAGGACTTGAAAGCGGGGCAGAATTGCAGGAAACCGATTTCAGGAGGTAGACGGGAATTGCATGTAAAGCATAGGAAAAGAGGCAGAACGTCCACAATGATGCACTTGGCCAAAAAGGGCGTATGCGTTTTTTCCTGAATATATTCAGGAAAAAACGCATACGCCCTTTTTGGCCAACCAAGCAAGCTTGCAAAGGAAATCTGCACTACAATGAAGTCTCACTGCCCCCCGGTCAAAAGGGCCATCTGAAAAAAGTGTAAAATCCAGAAAGGCAGGACAGGCCATGGAGAACAGGGAGCTTTGTTATGCTGATGGGCGGGATGTAAATTGCCAACAGCCAATCTGGAGAAGTGTATGGTGTTTCCTGAAACATCTAAAAAACAAAGCAACAGAGCCTAGGGCACTTCCACTTATGGTCCTATAGCTTAGGGAAACTAAAATTAAAAAGACACAGCCACCCCAAAGTTTGGGACGGCTCTGTTTACAAGAACCTCGTTTACGGTACAAGATCAATATCACAGAAAGCGAAAAATGGATAAAGAAGTTGTGGTACTTACGTACAATGCAATATCACTCAGCAATGAAATCTATGTCATCAGGCCCGTCGCAGCATAATGAGTGGATTCAGGTACGATGATTCTAAGTGAAATAAGTCACACAGAAAAAGAAACATCATAAGATATCACTACTACACGGAATGTAAACTTGGCTACACAGGAACTGAATTACAAAACAGAACAGGGTCTCAAATGTAGAAAACCAACTTATGCTTGCTTAAGGGGAAAGGTGAGTTGGGGTGCTGCATGAAACCAGAGATTGAAATTAGCACAGATACCGTGTCATAAGCCAAATATGTAATAGACAAGAGCAACTCCTTGCTAAACGAAGTGTACTCAACACCCCATATTAAACGCCTAAGAATACACCTGACTAGTAAGAATCTTAAAACCTGTGGATTTATATGTCTCCGAAAGAGAATCAAGCGTGTGTACGGTGGCATAAACGCAGCAGTGATAGGATTGGTGAGGTTCAGTGAGCAAATGCAGACCCTTTGAAGTCATATTGCATGGTACCCATTCCATGGGTCTCAACTCTCCAGGTTTAAGGGATTCTTCCTTCAGCTAAAACATGCATGTGGAACACAGAGTATGATCCACCGTGTGATTGGGAAACGTGTTCAAATGTGTCTCAGTTTTCGTCCCCTGGTACTCGGGTGCAAACTCCAGACGCTTTACTAACACTCTCCCCACTTGGAGAGTCAGTGCCTTTAACCTCCTGTTTGGCCCAGTTTGCAATTTCTGCGGAAAATGTACAGGAATAGGGAGAACCAATGAGAGACTAGCTGGGGGTGTCTGGACGGGCAATTTTAACTCTCATTTCCCACCAGGAAGAGGAATTAACCAAAGGCTCAGCGTGCCGTGCCGGAACCACACTAGGGCCTGAAGCAATCCTGCGGTGTTGCGGCCAGCTCACAAGAAAGCGAGTTGAAGAAAGGAGCTCAGGGGCACTGTAATTCACAAACCTGCAGAGTTATAAATGACAGCTATCGTCCAAAAATATATTGAAGTAAGGCTGCCAAGAGGACTTGAAAGCGGGGCAGAATTGCAGGAAACCGATTTCAGGAGGTAGACGGGAATTGCATGTAAAGCATAGGAAAAGAGGCAGAAAGTACACAATGATGCACTTGGCCAAAAAGGGCGTATGCGTTTTTTCCTGAATCAGGAAAAAACGCATACGCCCTTTTTGGCCAACCAAGCAAGCTTGCAAAGGAAATCTGCACTACAATGAAGTCTCACTGCCCCCCGGTCAAAAGGGCCATCTGAAAAAAGTGTAAAATCCAGAAAGGCAGGACAGGCCATGGAGAACAGGGAGCTTTGTTATGCTGATGGGCGGGATGTAAATTGCCAACAGCCAATCTGGAGAAGTGTATGGTGTTTCCTGAAACATCTAAAAAACAAAGCAACAGAGCCTAGGGCACTTCCACTTATGGTCCTATAGCTTAGGGAAATTAAAATCAAAAAGACACAGCCACCCCAAAGTTTGGGACGGCTCTGTTTACAAGAACCTCGTTTACGGTACAAGTTCAATATCACAGAAAGCGAAAAATGGATAAAGAAGTTGTGGTACTTACGTACAATGCAATATCACTCAGCAATGAAATCTATGTCATCAGGCCCGTCGCAGCATAATGAGTGGATTCAGGTACGATGATTCTAAGTGAAATAAGTCACACAGAAAAAGAAACATCATAAGATATCACTACTACACGGAAGGTAAACTTGGCTACACAAGAACTGAATTACAAAACAGAACAGGGTCTCAAATGTAGAAAACCAACTTATGCTTGCTTAAGAGGAAAGGTGAGTTGGGGTGCTGCATGAAACCAGAGATTGAAATTAGCACAGATACCGTTCCATAAGCCAAATATGTAATAGACAAGAGCTACTCCTTGCTCAACGAAGTGGACTCAACACCCCATATTAAACGCTTAAGAATACACCTGACTAGAAATAATCTTAAAAACTACGAATTTATATGTCTCCGAAAGACAATCAAGCGTGTGTACAGCGGCATAAACGCAGCAGTGATAGGATTGGTGAGGTTCGGTGAGCAAATGCAGACCCTTTGAAGTCATATTGCATGGTACCCATTCCATGGGTCTCAACTCTCCAGGTTTAAGGGATTCTTCCTTCAGCTAAAACATGCATGTGGAACCCAGAGTATGATCCACCATGTGATCGGGAAACGTGTTCAAATGTGTCTCAGTTTTCGTCCCCTGGTACTCGGGTGCAAACTCCAGACGCTTTACTAACACTCTCCCCACTTGGAGAGTCAGTGCCTTTAACCTCCTGTTTGGCCCAGTTTGCAATTTCTGCGGAAAATGTACAGGAATAGGGAGAACCAATGAGAGACTAGCTGGGGGTGTCTGGACGGGCAAATTTAACTCTCATTTCCCACCAGGAAGAGGAATTAACCAAAGGCTCAGCGTGCCGTGCCGGAACCACACTAGGGCCTGAAGCAATCCTGCGGTGTTGCGGCCAGCTCACAAGAAAGCGAGTTGAAGAAAGGAGCTCAAGGGCACTGTAATTCACAAACCTGCAGAGTTATAAATGACAGCTATCGTCCAAAAATATATTGAAGTAAGGCTGCCAAGAGGACTTGAAAGCGGGGCAGAATTGCAGGAAACCGATTTCAGGAGGTAGACGGGAATTGCATGTAAAGCATAGGAAAAGAGGCAGAACGTCCACAATGATGCACTTGGCCAAAAAGGGCGTATGCGTTTTTTCCTGAATATATTCAGGAAAAAACGCATACGCCCTTTTTGGCCAACCAAGCAAGCTTGCAAAGGAAATCTGCACTACAATGAAGTCTCACTGCCCCCCGGTCAAAAGGGCCATCTGAAAAAAGTGTAAAATCCAGAAAGGCAGGACAGGCCATGGAGAACAGGGAGCTTTGTTATGCTGATGGGCGGGATGTAAATTGCCAACAGCCAATCTGGAGAAGTGTATGGTGTTTCCTGAAACATCTAAAAAACAAAGCAACAGAGCCTAGGGCACTTCCACTTATGGTCCTATAGCTTAGGGAAATTAAAATTAAAAAGACACAGCCACACCAAAGTTTGGGACGGCTCTGTTTACAAGAACCTCGTTTACGGTACAAGATCAATATCACAGAAAGCGAAAAATGGATAAAGAAGTTGTGGTACTTACGTACAATGCAATATCACTCAGCAATGAAATCTATGTCATCAGGCCCGTCGCAGCATAATGAGTGGATTCAGGTACGATGATTCTAAGTGAAATAAGTCACACAGAAAAAGAAACATCATAAGATATCACTACTACACGGAATGTAAACTTGGCTACACAGGAACTGAATTACAAAACAGAACTGGGTCTCAAATGTAGAAAACCAACTTATGCTTGCTTAAGGGGAAAGGTGAGTTGGGGTGCTGCATGAAACCAGAGATTGAAATTAGCACAGATACCGTGTCATAAGCCAAATATGTAATAGACAAGAGCAACTCCTTGCTAAACGAAGTGTACTCAACACCCCATATTAAACGCCTAAGAATACACCTGACTAGTAAGAATCTTAAAACCTGTGGATTTATATGTCTCCGAAAGAGAATCAAGCGTGTGTACGGTGGCATAAACGCAGCAGTGATAGGATTGGTGAGGTTCGGTGAGCAAATGCAGACCCTTTGAAGTCATATTGCATGGTACCCATTCCATGGGTCTCAACTCTCCATGTTTAAGGGATTCTTCCTTCAGCTAAAACATGCATGTGGAACCCAGAGTATGATCCACCGTGTGATCGGAAAACGTGTTCAAATGTGTCTCAGTTTACGTCCCCTGGTACTCGGGTGCAACATTCCAGACGCTTTACTAACACTCTCCCCACTTGGAGAGTCAGTGCCTTTAACCTCCTGTTTGGCCCAGTTTGCAATTTCTCTGGAAAATGAACAGGAATAGGGAGAACCAATGAGAGACTAGCTGGAGGTGTCTGGACGGGCAAATTTAACTCTCATATCCCACCAGGAAGAGGAATTAACCAAAGGCTCAGCATGCCGTGCCGGAAACAAACTAGGGCCTGAAGCAATCCTGCGGTGTTGCGGCCAGCTCACAAGAAAGCGAGTTGAAGAAAGGAGCTCAGGGGCACTGTAATTCACAAACCTGCAGAGTTATAAATGACAGCTATCTTCCAAAAATATATTGAAGTAAGGCTGCCAAGAGGAGTTGAAAGCGGGGCAGAATTGCAGGA
Organism: Leucopleurus acutus; assembly: GCF_964270905.1. Taxonomy (NCBI): domain Eukaryota; kingdom Metazoa; phylum Chordata; class Mammalia; order Artiodactyla; family Delphinidae; genus Leucopleurus; species Leucopleurus acutus. The sequence goes on along the minus strand of NC_139142.1, from coordinate 120,054,003 downwards.
AACCGATTTCAGGAGGTAGACTGGAATTGCATTTAAAGCATAGGAAAGGAGGCAGAACGTCCAAAATGATGCACTTGGCCAAAAAGGGCGTATGCGTTTTTTCCTGAATATATTCAGGAAAAAACGCATACGCCCTTTTTGGCCAACCAAGCAAGCTTGCAAAGGAAATCTGCACTACAGTGAAGTCTCACTGCCCCCCGGTCAAAAGGGCCACCTGAAAAAAGTGTAAAATCCAGAAAGGCAGGACAGGCCATGGAGAACTGGGAGCCTTGTTATGCTGATGGGCGGGACGTAAATTGCCAGCAGCCACTCTGGAGAAGTGTATGGTGTTTCCTAAAACATCCAAAAAACAAAGCAACAGAGCCTAGGGCACTTCCACTTATGGTCCTATAGCTTAGGGAAATTAAAATCAAAAAGACACAGCCACCCCAAAGTTTGGGACGGCTCTGTTTACAAGAACCTTGTTCACCGTACAAGTTCAATATCACAGAAAGCGAAAAATGGATAAAGAAGTTGTGGTACATACGTACAATGCAATATCACTCAGCAATGAAATCTATGTCATAAGGCCCATAGCAGCATAATGAGTGGATTCAGGTACGATGATTCTAAGTGAAATAAGTCACACAGGGCTTACCTGGTGGCGCAGTGGTTGAGAGTCCGCCTGCCGATGCAGAGGACATGGGTTCGTGCCCCGCTCCGTGAAGATCCCACATGCCGCGGAGCGGCTGGGCCTGTGAGCCATGGCTGCTGAGCCTGCGCGTCCGGAGCCTGTGCTCCGCAATGGGAAAGACCACAACAGTGAGAGGCCCACGTACCCCAAAAAAAAAAAAAAATAAAAAAATAAAAAAAATAAAAAAATAAGTCACACAGAAAAAGAAACATCATAAGATATCACTATTACACGGAATGTAAACTTGGTTACACTGGAACTAAATTACTAAACAGAACAGAGTGTCAAATGTAGAAAACCAATTTATTCTTGCTTAAGGGGAAAGGTGAGTTGGGGTGCTGCATACAACAAGAGATTGAAATTAGCACAGATACCGTTCCATAAGCCAAATATATAATAGACAAGTGCTACTCCTTGCTCAACGAACTGGACTCAACACCCCATATTAAACGCCTAACAATATACCTGACTAGTAAGAATCTTAAAAACTATGGATTTATATGTCTCCGAAAGAGAATGAAGCGTGTGTACAGCGGCATAAACGCAGCAGTGATAGGATTGGTGAGGTTCGGTGAGCAAATGCAGACCCTTTGAAGTCATATTGCATGGTACCCATTCCATGGGTTTCAACTCTCCAAGTTTAAGGGATTCTTCCTTCAGCTAAAACATGCATGTGGAACACAGAGTATGATCCACCGTGTGATCAGGAAACGTGTTCAAATGTGTCTCAGTTTTCGTCCCCTGGTACTCGGGTGCAACACTCCAGACGCTTTACTAACACTCTCCCCACTTGGAGAGTCAGTGCCTTTAACCTCCTGTATGGCCCAGTTTGCAATTTCTGCGGAAAATGTACAGGAATAGGGAGAACCAATGAGAAACTAGCTGGAGGTGTCTGGACGGGCAAATATAACTCTCATTTCCCACCAGGAAGAGGAATTAACCAAAGGCTCAGCGTGCCGTGCCGGAACCACACTAGGGCCTGAAGCAATCCTGCGGTGTTGCGGCCAGCTCACAAGAAAGCGAGTTGAAGAAAGGAGCTCAGGGGCACTGTAATTCACAAACCTGCAGAGTTATAAATGACAGCTATCATCCAAAAATATATTGAAGTAAGGCTGCCAAGAGGACTTGAAAGTGGTGCAGAATTGCACGAAACCGATTTCAGGAGGTAGACTGGAATTGCATGTAAAGCATAGGAAAAGAGGCAGAACGTCCACAACGATGCACTTGGCCAAAAAGGGCGTATGCGTTTTTTCCTGAATATATTCAGGAAAAAACGCATACGCCCTTTTTGGCCAACCAAGAAAGCTTGCAAAGGAAATCTGCACTACAATGAAGTCTCACTGCCCCCCGGTCAAAAGGGTCATCTGAAAAAAGTATAAAATCCAGAAAGGCAGGACAGGCCATGGAGAACTGGGAGCCTTGTTATGCTGGTGGGCGGGATGTAAATTGCCAACAGCCACTCTGGAGAAGTGTATGCTGTTTCCTGAAACATCTAAAAAACAAAGCAACAGAGCCTAGGGCACTTCCACTTATGGTCCTATATCTTAGGGAAATTAAAATCAAAAAGACACAGCCACCCCAAAGTTTGGGCCGGCTCTGTTTACAAGAACCTCGTTTACGGTACAAGTTCAATATCACAGAAAGCGGAAAATGGATAAAGAAGTTGTGGTACTTACGTACAATGCAATATCACTCAGCAATGAAATCTATGTCATCAGGCCCGTAGCAGCATAATGAGTGGATGCAGGTACGATGATTCTAAGTGAAATAAGTCACACAGAAAAAGAAACATCATAAGGTATCACTACTACACGGAATGTAAACTTGGCTACACAGGAACTGAATTACAAAACAGAACAGGGTCTCAAATGTAGAAAACCAACTTATGCTTGCTTGAGGGGAAAGGTGAGTTGGGGTGCTGCATGAAACCAGAGATTGAAATTAGCACAGACACCGTTCCATAAGCCAAATATGTAATAGACAAGAGCTACTCCTTGCTCAACGAAGTGGACTCAACACCCCATATTAAACGCCTAAGAATATCCCTGACTAGTAAGAATCTTAAAACCTACCGATTTATATGTCTCCAAAAGAGAATCAAGCGTGTGTACGGCGGCATAAACGCAGCAGTGATAGGATTGGTGAAGTTCGGTGAGCAAATGCAGACCCTTTGAAGTCATATTGCATGGTACCCATTCCATGTGTCTCAACTCTCCAGGTTTAAGGGATTCTTCCTTCAGCTAAAACATGCATGTGGAACCCAGAGTATGATCCACCATGTGATCGGGAAACGTGTTCAAATGTGTCTCAGTTTTCGTTCCCTGGTACTCGGGTGCAACACTCCAGACGCTTTACTAACACTCTCCCCACTTGGAGAGTCAGTGCCTTTAAACTCCTGTTTGGCCCAGATTGCTATTTCTGCGGAAAATGTACAGGAATAGGGAGAACCAATGAGAGACTAGCTGGAGGTGTCTGGACGGGCAAATTTAACTCTCATTTCCCACCAGGAAGAGGAATTAACCAAAGGTTCTGCGTGCCATGCCGGAATCACACTAGGGCCTGAAGCAATCCTGCGGTGTTGTGGCCAGCTCACAAGAAAGCGAGTTGAAGAAAGGAGCTCAGGGGCACTGTAATTCACAAACCTGCAGAGTTATAAATGACAGCTATCGTCCAAAAATATATTGAAGTAAGGCTGCCAAGAGGACTTGAAAGCGGGGCAGAATTGCAGGAAACCGATTTCAGGAGGTAGACGGGAATTGCATGTAAAGCATAGGAAAAGAGGCAGAACGTCCACAATGATGCACTTGGCCAAAAAGGGCGTATGCGTTTTTTCCTGAATATATTCAGGAAAAAACGCATACGCCGTTTTTGGCCAACCAAGCAAGCTTGCAAAGGAAATCTGCACTACAATGAAGTCTCACTGCCCCCCGGTCAAAAGGGCCATCTGAAAAAAGTGTAAAATCCAGAAAGGCAAGACAGGACATGGAGAATTGGGAGCCTTGTTATGCTGATGGGCGGGATGTAAATTGCCAACAGCCACTCTGGAGAAGTGTATGCTGTTTCCTGAAACATCCAAAAAACAAAGCAACAGAGCCTAGGGCACTTCCACTTATGGTCCTATAGCTTAGGGAAATTAAAATCAAAAAGACACAGCCACCCCAAAGTTTGGGACGGCTCTGTTTACAAGAACCTTGTTTACGGTACAAGTTCAATATCACAGAAAGCGAAAAATGGATAAAGAAGTTGTGGTACTTACGTACAATGCAATATCGCTCAGCAATGAAATCTATGTCATCAGGCCCGTAGCAGCATAATGAGTGGATTAAGGTACGATGATTGTAAGTGAAATAAGTCACACAGAAAACGAAACATCATAAGATATCACTACTACACGGAATGTAAACTTGGCTACACAGGAACTGAATTTCAAAACAGAACAGGGTCTCAAATGTAGAAAACCAACTTACGCTAGCTTAAGGGGAAAGGTGAGTTGGGGTGATGCATGAAACCAGAGATTGAAATTAGCACAGATACAGTTCCATAAGCCAAATATGTAATAGACAAGAGCTACTCCTTGCTCAACGAAGTGGACTCAACACCCCATATTAAACGCCTAAGAATATACCTGACTAGAAATAATCTTAAAACCTACGGATTTATATGTCTCCGAAAGACAATCAAGCGTGTGTACAGCGGCATAAATGCAGCAGTGATAGGATTGGTGAGGTTCGGTGAGCAAATGCAGACCCTTTGAAGTCATATTGCATGGTACCCATTCCATGGGTCTCAACTCTCCAGGATTAAGGGATTCTTCCTTCAGCTAAAACATGCATGTGGAACCCAGAGTATGATCCACCGTGTGATCGGGAAACGTGTTCAAATGTGTCTCAGTTTTCGTCCCCTGGTACTCGGGTGCAAACTCCAGACGCTTTACTAACACTCTCCCCACTTGGAGAGTCAGTGCCTTTAACCTCCTGTTTGGCCCAGTTTGCAATTTCTGCGGAAAATGTACAGGAATAGGGAGAACCAATGAGAGACTAGCTGGGGGTGTCTGGACGGGCAAATTTAACTCTCATTTCCCACCAGGAAGAGGAATTAACCAAAGGCTCAGCGTGCCGTGCCGGAACCACACTAGGGCCTGAAGCAATCCTGCGGTGTTGTGGCTAGCTCACAAGAAAGCGAGTTGAAGAAAGGAGCTCAGGGGCACTGTAATTCACAAACCTGCAGAGTTATAAATGACAGCTATCGTCCAAAAATATATTGAAGTAAGGCTGCCAAGAGGACTTGAAAGCGGGGCAGAATTGCAGGAAACCGATTTCAGGAGGTAGACGGGAATTGCATGTAAAGCATAGGAAAAGAGGCAGAACGTCCACAATGATGCACTTGGCCAAAAAGGGCGTATGCGTTTTTTCCAGGAAAAAACGCATACACACTTTTTGGCCAACCAAGCAAGTTTGCAAAGGAAATCTGCACTACAATGAAGTCTCGCTGCCCCCCGGTCAAAAGGGCCATATGAAAAAAGTGTAAAATCCAGAAAGGCAGGACAGGCCATGGAGAACTGGGAGCCTTGTTATGCTGATGGGCGGGATGTAATTTGCCAACAGCCACTCTGGAGAAGTGTATGCTGTTTCCTGAAACATCTAAAAAACTAAGCAACAGAGCCTAGGGCACTTCCACTTATGGTCCTATAGCATAGGGAAATGAAAATCAAACAGACACAGCCACCCCAAAGTTTGGAACGGCTCTGTTTACAAGAACCTCGTTTACGGTACAAGTTCAATATCACAGAAAGCGAAAAATGGATAAAGAAGTTGTGGTAATTACGTACAATGCAATATCACTCAGCAATGAAATCTATGTCATCAGGCCCGTCGCAGCATAATGAGTGGATGCAGGTACGATGATTCTAAGTGAAATAAGTCACACAGAAAAAGAAACATCATAAGATATCAGTACTACACGGAATGTAAACTTGGCTACACAGGAACTGAATTACAAAACAGAACAGGGTCTCAAATGTAGAAAACCAACTTATGCTTGCTTAAGGGGAAAGGTGAGTTGGGGTGCAGCATGAAACCAGAGATTGAAATTAGCACAGATACCGTTCCATAAGCCAAATATGTAATAGACAAGAGCTACTCCTTGCTCAACGAAGTGGACTCAACACCCCATATTAAACGCTTAAGAATACACCTGACTAGAAATAATCTTAAAAACTACGAATTTATATGTCTCCGAAAGACAATCAAGCGTGTGTACAGCGGCATAAACGCAGCAGTGATAGGATTGGTGAGGTTCGGTGAGCAAATGCAGACCCTTTGAAGTCATATTGCATGGTACCCATTCCATGGGTCTCAACTCTCCAGGTTTAAGGGATTCTTCCTTCAGCTAAAACATGCATGTGGAACCCAGAGTATGATCCACCGTGTGATCGGGAAACGTGTTCAAATGTGTCTCAGTTTTCGTCCCCTGGTACTCGGGTGCAACACTCCAGACGCTTTACTAACACTCTCCCCACTTGGAGAGTCAGTGCCTTTAACCTCCTGTATGGCCCAGTTTGCAATTTCTGCGGAAAATGTACAGGAATAGGGAGAACCAATGAGAAACTAGCTGGAGGTGTCTGGACGGGCAAATTTAACTCTCATTTCCCACCAGAAAGAGGAATTAACCAAAGGCTCAGCATGCCGTTCCAGAACCACACTAGGGCCTGAAACAATCCTGCGGTGTTGCGGCCAGCTCACAAGAAAGCGAGTTGAAGAAAGGAGCTCAGGGGCACTGTAATTCACAAACCTGCAGAGTTATAAATGACAGCTATCGTCCAAAAATATATTGAAGTAAGGCTGCCAAGAGGACTTGAAAGCGGGGCAGAATTGCAGGAAATCGATTTCAGGAGGTACACTGGAATTGCATGTAAAGCATAGAAAAGAGGCAGAACGTCCACAATGATGCACTTGGCCAAAAAGGGCGTATGCGTTTTTTCCTGAATATATTCAGGAAAAAACGCATACGCCCTTTTTGGCCAACCAAGCAAGCTTGCAAAGGAAATCTGCACTACAATGAAGTCTCACTGCCCCCCGGTCAAAAGGGCCATCTGAAAAAAGTGTAAAATCCAGAAAGGCAGGACAGGCCATGGAGAACTGGGAGCCTTGTTATGCTGATGGGCGGGATGTAAATTGCCAACAGCCACTCTGGAGAAGTGTATGGTGTTTCCTGAAACATCTAAAAAACTAAGCAACAGAGCCTAGGGCACTTCCACTTATGGTCCTATAGCTTAGGGAAATTAAAATCAAAAAGACAAGGTCACCCCAAAGTTTGGGACAGCTCTGTTTACAAGAACCTAGTTTACGGTACAAGTTCAATATCACAGAAAGCGAAAAATGGATAAAGAAGTTGTGGTACTTACGTACAATGCAATATCACTCAGCAATGAAATCTATGTCATCAGGCCCGTAGCATCATAATGAGTGGATGCAGGTATGATGAGTCTAAGTGAAATAAGTCACACAGAAAAAGAAACATCATAAGATATCAGTACTACACGGAATGTAAACTTGGCTACACAGGAACTGAATTACAAAACAGAACAGGGTCTCAAATGTAGAAAACCAACTTATGCTTGCTTAAGGGGAAAGGTGAGTTGGGGTGCAGCATGAAACCAGAGATTGAAATTAGCACAGATACCGTGCCATAAGCCAAATATGTAATAGACAAGAGCTACTCCTTGCTAAACGAAGTGTACTCAACACCCCATATTAAACGCCTAAGAATACACCTGACTAGTAAGAAACTTAAAACCTGTGGATTTATATGTCTCCGAAAGAGAATCAAGCGTGTGTACGGCGGCATAAACGCAGCAGTGATAGGATTGGTGAGGTTCGGTGAGCAAATGCAGACCCTTTGAAGTCATATTGCATGGTACCCATTCCATGGGTCTCAACTCTCCAGGTTTAAGGGATTCTTCCTTCAGCTAAAACATGCATGTGGAACCCAGAGTATGATCCACCGTGTGATTGGGAAACGTGTTCAAATGTGTCTCAGTTTTCGTCCCCTGGTACTCGGGTGCAACATTCAAGACGCTTTACTAACACTCTCCCCACTTGGAGAGTCCGTGCCTTTAAACTCCTGTTTGGCCCAGTTTGCAATTTCTGCGGAAAATGTACAGGAATAGGGAGAACCAATGAGAGACTAGCTGGAGGTGTCTGGATGGGCAAATTTAACTCTCATTTCCCACCAGGAAGAGGAATTAACCAAAGGCTCAGCGTGCCGTGCCGGAACCACACTAGGGCCTGAAGCAATCCTGCGGTGTTGTGGCCAGCTCACAAGAAAGCGAGTTGAAGAAAGGAGCTCAGGGGCACTGTAATTCACAAACCTGCAGAGTTATAAATGACAGCTATCGTCCAAAAATATATTGAAGTAAGGCTGCCAAGAGGACTTGAAAGCGGGGCAGAATTGCAGGAAACCGATTTCAGGAGGTAGACGGGAATTGCATGTAAAGCATAGGAAAAGAGCCAGAACGTCCACAATGATGCACTTGGCCAAAAAGGGCGTATGCGTTTTTTCCTGAATATATTCAGGAAAAAACGCATACGCCCTTTTTGGCCAACCAAGCAAGCTTGCAAAGGAAATCTGCACTACAATGAAGTCTCACTGCCCCCCGGTCAAAAGGGCCATCTGAAAAAAGTGTAAAATCCAGAAAGGCAAGACAGGACATGGAGAATTGGGAGCCTTGTTATGCTGATGGGCGGGATGTAAATTGTCAATAGCCACTCTGGAGAAGTGTATGCTGTTTCCTGAAACATCTAAAAAACAAAGCAACAGAGCCTAGGGCACTTCCACTTATGGTCCTATAGCTTAGGGAAATTAAAATCAAAAAGACACAGCCACCCCAAAGTTTGGGACGGCTCTGTTTACAAGAACCTTGTTTACGGTACAAGTTCAATATCACAGAAAGCGAAAAATGGATAAAGAAGTTGTGGTACTTACGTACAATGCAATATCACTCAGCAATGAAATCTATGTCATCAGGCCCGTAGCAGCATAATGAGTGGATTAAGGTACTATGATTGTAAGTGAAATAAGTCACACAGAAAAAGAAACATCATAAGATATCACTACTACACGGAATATAAACTTGGCTACACAGGAACTGAATTACAAAACAGAACAGGGTCTCAAATGTAGAAAACCAACTTACGCTAGCTTAAGGGGAAAGGTGAGTTGGGGTGCTGCATGAAACCAGAGATTGAAATTAGCACAGATACCGTTCCATAAGCCAAATATGTAATAGACAAGAGCTACTCCTTGCTCAACGAAGTGGACTCAACACCCCATATTAAACGCCTAAGAATATACCTGACTAGAAATAATCTTAAAACCTACGGATTTATATGTCTCTGAAAGACAATCAAGCGTGTGTACAGCGGCATAAACGCAGCAGTGATAGGATTGGTGAGGTTCGGTGAGCAAATGCAGACCCTTTGAAGTCATATTGCATGGTACCCATTCCATGGGTCTCAACTCTCCAGGTTTAAGGGATTCTTCCTTCAGCTAAAACATGCATGTGGAACCCAGAGTATGATCCACCGTGTGATCGGGAAACGTGTTCAAATGTGTCTCAGTTTTCGTCCCCTGGTACTCGGGTGCAACACTCCAGACGCTTTACTAACACTCTCCCCACTTGGAGAGTCAGTGCCTTTAACCTCCTGTATGGCCCAGTTTGCAATTTCTGCGGAAAATGTACAGGAATAGGGAGAACCAATGAGAAACTAGCTGGAGGTGTCTGGACGGGCAAATTTAACTCTCATTTCCCACCAGAAAGAGGAATTAACCAAAGGCTCAGCATGCCGTTCCAGAACCACACTAGGGCCTGAAACAATCCTGCGGTGTTGCGGCCAGCTCACAAGAAAGCGAGTTGAAGAAAGGAGCTCAGGGGCACTGTAATTCACAAACCTGCAGAGTTATAAATGACAGCTATCGTCCAAAAATATATTGAAGTAAGGCTGCCAAGAGGACTTGAAAGTGGTGCAGAATTGCACGAAACCGATTTCAGGAGGTAGACTGGAATTGCATGTAAAGCATAGGAAAAGAGGCAGAACGTCCACAACGATGCACTTGGCCAAAAAGGGCGTATGCGTTTTTTCCTGAATATATTCAGGAAAAAACGCATACGCCCTTTTTGGCCAACCAAGAAAGCTTGCAAAGGAAATCTGCACTACAATGAAGTCTCACTGCCCCCCGGTCAAAAGGGTCATCTGAAAAAAGTATAAAATCCAGAAAGGCAGGACAGGCCATGGAGAACTGGGAGCCTTGTTATGCTGGTGGGCGGGATGTAAATTGCCAACAGCCACTCTGGAGAAGTGTATGGTGTTTCCTGAAACATCTAAAAAACAAAGCAACAGAGCCTAGGGCACTTCCACTTATGGTCCTATATCTTAGGGAAATTAAAATCAAAAAGACACAGCCACCCCAAAGTTTGGGCCGGCTCTGTTTACAAGAACCTCGTTTACGGTACAAGTTCAATATCACAGAAAGCGGAAAATGGATAAAGAAGTTGTGGTACTTACGTACAATGCAATATCACTCAGCAATGAAATCTATGTCATCAGGCCCGTAGCAGCATAATGAGTGGATGCAGGTACGATGATTCTAAGTGAAATAAGTCACACAGAAAAAGAAACATCATAAGGTATCACTACTACACGGAATGTAAACTTGGCTACACAGGAACTGAATTACAAAACAGAACAGGGTCTCAAATGTAGAAAACCAACTTATGCTTGCTTGAGGGGAAAGGTGAGTTGGGGTGCTGCATGAAACCAGAGATTGAAATTAGCACAGACACCGTTCCATAAGCCAAATATGTAATAGACAAGAGCTACTCCTTGCTCAACGAAGTGGACTCAACACCCCATATTAAACGCCTAAGAATATCCCTGACTAGTAAGAATCTTAAAACCTACCGATTTATATGTCTCCAAAAGAGAATCAAGCGTGTGTACGGCGGCATAAACGCAGCAGTGATAGGATTGGTGAAGTTCGGTGAGCAAATGCAGACCCTTTGAAGTCATATTGCATGGTACCCATTCCATGGGTCTCAACTCTCCAGGTTTAAGGGATTCTTCCTTCAGCTAAAACATGCATGTGGAACCCAGAGTATGATCCACCATGTGATCGGGAAACGTGTTCAAATGTGTCTCAGTTTTCGTTCCCTGGTACTCGGGTGCAACATTCAAGACGCTTTACTAACACTCTCCCCACTTGGAGAGTCAGTGCCTTTAAACTCCTGTTTGGCCCAGATTGCTATTTCTGCGGAAAATGTACAGGAATAGGGAGAACCAATGAGAGACTAGCTGGAGGTGTCTGGACGGGCAAATTTAACTCTCATTTCCCACCAGGAAGAGGAATTAACCAAAGGTTCTGCGTGCCATGCCGGAATCACACTAGGGCCTGAAGCAATCCTGCGGTGTTGTGGCCAGCTCACAAGAAAGCGAGTTGAAGAAAGGAGCTCAGGGGCACTGTAATTCACAAACCTGCAGAGTTATAAATGACAGCTATCGTCCAAAAATATATTGAAGTAAGGCTGCCAAGAGGACTTGAAAGCGGGGCAGAATTGCAGGAAACCGATTTCAGGAGGTAGACGGGAATTGCATGTAAAGCATAGGAAAAGAGGCAGAACGTACACAATGATGCACTTGGCCAAAAAGGGCGTATGCGTTTTTTCCTGAATATATTCAGGAAAAAACGCATACGCCGTTTTTGGCCAACCAAGCAAGCTTGCAAAGGAAATCTGCACTACAATGAAGTCTCACTGCCCCCCGGTCAAAAGGGCCATCTGAAAAAAGTGTAAAATCCAGAAAGGCAAGACAGGACATGGAGAATTGGGAGCCTTGTTATGCTGATGGGCGGGATGTAAATTGCCAACAGCCACTCTGGAGAAGTGTATGCTGTTTCCTGAAACATCCAAAAAACAAAGCAACAGAGCCTAGGGCACTTCCACTTATGGTCCTATAGCTTAGGGAAATTAAAATCAAAAAGACACAGCCACCCCAAAGTTTGGGACGGCTCTGTTTACAAGAACCTTGTTTACGGTACAAGTTCAATATCACAGAAAGCGAAAAATGGATAAAGAAGTTGTGGTACTTACGTACAATGCAATATCGCTCAGCAATGAAATCTATGTCATCAGGCCCGTAGCAGCATAATGAGTGGATTAAGGTACGATGATTGTAAGTGAAATAAGTCACACAGAAAACGAAACATCATAAGATATCACTACTACACGGAATGTAAACTTGGCTACACAGGAACTGAATTTCAAAACAGAACAGGGTCTCAAATGTAGAAAACCAACTTACGCTAGCTTAAGGGGAAAGGTGAGTTGGGGTGATGCATGAAACCAGAGATTGAAATTAGCACAGATACAGTTCCATAAGCCAAATATGTAATAGACAAGAGCTACTCCTTGCTCAACGAAGTGGACTCAACACCCCATATTAAACGCCTAAGAATATACCTGACTAGAAATAATCTTAAAACCTACGGATTTATATGTCTCCGAAAGACAATCAAGCGTGTGTACAGCGGCATAAATGCAGCAGTGATAGGATTGGTGAGGTTCGGTGAGCAAATGCAGACCCTTTGAAGTCATATTGCATGGTACCCATTCCATGGGTCTCAACTCTCCAGGTTTAAGGGATTCTTCCTTCAGCTAAAACATGCATGTGGAACCCAGAGTATGATCCACCGTGTGATCGGGAAACGTGTTCAAATGTGTCTCAGTTTTCGTCCCCTGGTACTCGGGTGCAAACTCCAGACGCTTTACTAACACTCTCCCCACTTGGAGAGTCAGTGCCTTTAACCTCCTGTTTGGCCCAGTTTGCAATTTCTGCGGAAAATGTACAGGAATAGGGAGAACCAATGAGAGACTAGCTGGGGGTGTCTGGACGGGCAAATTTAACTCTCATTTCCCACCAGGAAGAGGAATTAACCAAAGGCTCAGCGTGCCGTGCCGGAACCACACTAGGGCCTGAAGCAATCCTGCGGTGTTGTGGCTAGCTCACAAGAAAGCGAGTTGAAGAAAGGAGCTCAGGGGCACTGTAATTCACAAACCTGCAGAGTTATAAATGACAGCTATCGTCCAAAAATATATTGAAGTAAGGCTGCCAAGAGGACTTGAAAGCGGGGCAGAATTGCAGGAAACCGATTTCAGGAGGTAGACGGGAATTGCATGTAAAGCATAGGAAAAGAGGCAGAACGTCCACAATGATGCACTTGGCCAAAAAGGGCGTATGCGTTTTTTCCAGGAAAAAACGCATACACACTTTTTGGCCAACCAAGCAAGTTTGCAAAGGAAATCTGCACTACAATGAAGTCTCGCTGCCCCCCGGTCAAAAGGGCCATATGAAAAAAGTGTAAAATCCAGAAAGGCAGGACAGGCCATGGAGAACTGGGAGCCTTGTTATGCTGATGGGCGGGATGTAATTTGCCAACAGCCACTCTGGAGAAGTGTATGCTGTTTCCTGAAACATCTAAAAAACTAAGCAACAGAGCCTAGGGCACTTCCACTTATGGTCCTATAGCTTAGGGAAATGAAAATCAAACAGACACAGCCACCCCAAAGTTTGGGACGGCTCTGTTTACAAGAACCTCGTTTACGGTACAAGTTCAATATCACAGAAAGCGAAAAATGGATAAAGAAGTTGTGGTACTTACGTACAATGCAATATCACTCAGCAATGAAATCTATGTCATCAGGCCCGTCGCAGCATAATGAGTGGATTCAGGTACGATGATTCTAAGTGAAATAAGTCACACAGAAAAAGAAACATCATAAGATATCAGTACTACACGGAATGTAAACTTGGCTACACAGGAACTGAATTACAAAACAGAACAGGGTCTCAAATGTAGAAAACCAACTTATGCTTGCTTAAGGGGAAAGGTGAGTTGGGGTGCAGCATGAAACCAGAGATTGAAATTAGCACAGATACCGTGCCATAAGCCAAATATGTAATAGACAAGAGCTACTCCTTGCTAAACGAAGTGTACTCAACACCCCATATTAAACGCCTAAGAATACACCTGACTAGTAAGAATCTTAAAACCTGTGGATTTATATGTGTCCAAAAGAGAATCAAGCGTGTGTACGGCGGCATAAACGCAGCAGTGATAGGATTGGTGAGGTTCGGTGAGCAAATGCAGACCCTTTGAAGTCATATTGCATGGTACCCATTCCATGGGTCTCAACTCTCCAGGTTTAAGGGATTCTTCCTTCAGCTAAAACATGCATGTGGAACCCAGAGTATGATCCACTGTGTGATCGGGAAACGTGTTCAAATGTGTCTCAGTTTTCGTCCCCTGGTACTCGGGTGCAACATTCAAGACGCTTTACTAACACTCTCCCCACTTGGAGAGTCAGTGCCTTTAAACTCCTGTTTGGCCCAGTTTGCAATTTCTGCGGAAAATGTACAGGAATAGGGAGAACCAATGAGAGACTAGCTGGAGGTGTCTGGAGGGGCAAATTTAACTCTCATTTCCCACCAGGAAGAGGAATTAACCAAAGGCTCAGCGTGCCGTGCCGGAACCACACTAGGGCCTGAAGCAATCCTGCGGTGTTGCGGCCAGCTCACAAGAAAGCGAGTTGAAGAAACGAGCTCAGGGGCACTGTAATTCACAAACCTGCAGAGTTATAAATGACAGCTATCGTCCAAAAATATATTGAAGTAAGGCTGCCAAGAGGACTTGAAAGCGGGGCAGAATTGCAGGAAACCGATTTCAGGAGGTAGACGGGAATTGCATGTAAAGCATAGGAAAAGAGGCAGAACGTCCACAATGATGCACTTGGCCAAAAAGGGCGTATGCGTTTTTTCCTGAATATATTCAGGAAAAAACGCATACGCCCTTTTTGGCCAACCAAGCAAGCTTGCAAAGGAAATCTGCACTACAATGAAGTCTCACTGCCCCCCGGTCAAAAGGGCCATCTGAAAAAAGTGTAAAATCCAGAAAGGCAAGACAGGACATGGAGAATTGGGAGCCTTGTTATGCTGATGGGCGGGATGTAAATTGCCAACAGCCACTCTGGAGAAGTGTATGGTGTTTCCTGAAACATCTAAAAAACAAAGCAACAGAGCCTAGGGCACTTCCACTTATGGTCCTATATCTTAGGGAAATTAAAATCAAAAAGACACAGCCACCCCAAAGTTTGGGCCGGCTCTGTTTACAAGAACCTCGTTTACGGTACAAGTTCAATATCACAGAAAGCGGAAAATGGATAAAGAAGTTGTGGTACTTACGTACAATGCAATATCACTCAGCAATGAAATCTATGTCATCAGGCCCGTAGCAGCATAATGAGTGGATGCAGGTACGATGATTCTAAGTGAAATAAGTCACACAGAAAAAGAAACATCATAAGGTATCACTACTACACGGAATGTAAACTTGGCTACACAGGAACTGAATTACAAAACAGAACAGGGTCTCAAATGTAGAAAACCAACTTATGCTTGCTTGAGGGGAAAGGTGAGTTGGGGTGCTGCATGAAACCAGAGATTGAAATTAGCACAGACACCGTTCCATAAGCCAAATATGTAATAGACAAGAGCTACTCCTTGCTCAACGAAGTGGACTCAACACCCCATATTAAACGCCTAAAAATATCCCTGACTAGTAAGAATCTTAAAACCTACCGATTTATATGTCTCCAAAAGAGAATCAAGCGTGTGTACGGCGGCATAAACGCAGCAGTGATAGGATTGGTGAAGTTCGGTGAGCAAATGCAGACCCTTTGAAGTCATATTGCATGGTACCCATTCCATGTGTCTCAACTCTCCAGGTTTAAGGGATTCTTCCTTCAGCTAAAACATGCATGTGGAACCCAGAGTATGATCCACCATGTGATCGGGAAACGTGTTCAAATGTGTCTCAGTTTTCGTTCCCTGGTACTCGGGTGCAACATTCAAGACGCTTTACTAACACTCTCCCCACTTGGAGAGTCAGTGCCTTTAAACTCCTGTTTGGCCCAGATTGCTATTTCTGCGGAAAATGTACAGGAATAGGGAGAACCAATGAGAGACTAGCTGGAGGTGTCTGGACGGGCAAATTTAACTCTCATTTCCCACCAGGAAGAGGAATTAACCAAAGGTTCTGCGTGCCATGCCGGAATCACACTAGGGCCTGAAGCAATCCTGCGGTGTTGTGGCCAGCTCACAAGAAAGCGAGTTGAAGAAAGGAGCTCAGGGGCACTGTAATTCACAAACCTGCAGAGTTATAAATGACAGCTATCGTCCAAAAATATATTGAAGTAAGGCTGCCAAGAGGACTTGAAAGCGGGGCAGAATTGCAGGAAACCGATTTCAGGAGGCAGACGGGAATTGCATGTAAAGCATAGGAAAAGAGGCAGAACGTCCACAATGATGCACTTGGCCAAAAAGGGCGTATGCGTTTTTTCCTGAATATATTCAGGAAAAAACGCATACGCCGTTTTTGGCCAACCAAGCAAGCTTGCAAAGGAAATCTGCACTACAATGAAGTCTCACTGCCCCCCGGTCAAAAGGGCCATCTGAAAAAAGTGTAAAATCCAGAAAGGCAAGACAGGATATGGAGAATTGGGAGCCTTGTTATGCTGATGGGCGGGATGTAAATTGCCAACAGCCACTCTGGAGAAGTGTATGCTGTTTCCTGAAACATCCAAAAAACAAAGCAACAGAGCCTAGGGCACTTCCACTTATGGTTCTATAGCTTAGGGAAATTAAAATCAAAAAGACACAGCCACCCCAAAGTTTGGGACGGCTCTGTTTACAAGAACCTTGTTTACGGTACAAGTTCAATATCACAGAAAGCGAAAAATAGATAAAGATGTTGTGGTACTTACGTACAATGCAATATCGCTCAGCAATGAACTCTATGTCATCAGGCCCGTAGCAGCATAATGAGTGGATTAAGGTACGATGATTGTAAGTGAAATAAGTCACACAGAAAACGAAACATCATAAGATATCACTACTACACGGAATGTAAACTTGGCTACACAGGAACTGAATTTCAAAACAGAACAGGGTCTCAAATGTAGAAAACCAACTTACGCTAGCTTAAGGGGAAAGGTGAGTTGGGGTGATGCATGAAACCAGAGATTGAAATTAGCACAGATACAGTTCCATCAGCCAAATATGTAATAGACAAGAGCTACTCCTTGCTCAACGAAGTGGACTCAACACCCCATATTAAACGCCTAAGAATATACCTGACTAGAAATAATCTTAAAACCTACGGATTTATATGTCTCCGAAAGACGATCAAGCGTGTGTACAGCGGCATAAACGCAGCAGTGATAGGATTGGTGAGGTTCGGTGAGCAAATGCAGACCCTTTGAAGTCATATTGCATGGTACCCATTCCATGGGTCTCAACTCTCCAGGTTTAAGGGATTCTTCCTTCAGCTAAAACATGCATGTGGAACCCAGAGTATGATCCACCGTGTGATCGGGAAACGTGTTCAAATGTGTCTCAGTTTTCGTCCCCTGGTACTCGGGTGCAAACTCCAGACGCTTTACTAACACTCTCCCCACTTGGAGAGTCAGTGCCTTTAACCTCCTGTTTGGCCCAGTTTGCAATTTCTGCGGAAAATGTACAGGAATAGGGAGAACCAATGAGAGACTAGCTGGGGGTGTCTGGACGGGCAAATTTAACTCTCATTTCCCACCAGGAAGAGGAATTAACCAAAGGCTCAGCGTGCCGTGCCGGAACCACACTAGGGCCTGAAGCAATCCTGCGGCGTTGTGGCTAGCTCACAAGAAAGCGAGTTGAAGAAAGGAGCTCAGGGGCACTGTAATTCACAAACCTGCAGAGTTATAAATGACAGCTATCGTCCAAAAATATATTGAAGTAAGGCTGCCAAGAGGACTTGAAAGCGGGGCAGAATTGCAGGAAACCGATTTCAGGAGGTAGACGGGAATTGCATGTAAAGCATAGGAAAAGAGGCAGAACGTCCACAATGATGCACTTGGCCAAAAAGGGCGTATGCGTTTTTTCCAGGAAAAAACGCATACACACTTTTTGGCCAACCAAGCAAGTTTGCAAAGGAAATCTGCACTACAATGAAGTCTCGCTGCCCCCCGGTCAAAAGGGCCATATGAAAAAAGTGTAAAATCCAGAAAGGCAGGACAGGCCATGGAGAACTGGGAGCCTTGTTATGCTGATGGGCGGGATGTAATTTGCCAACAGCCACTCTGGAGAAGTGTATGCTGTTTCCTGAAACATCTAAAAAACTAAGCAACAGAGCCTAGGGCACTTCCACTTATGGTCCTATAGCTTAGGGAAATGAAAATCAAACAGACACAGCCACCCCAAAGTTTGGGACGGCTCTGTTTACAAGAACCTCGTTTACGGTACAAGTTCAATATCACAGAAAGCGAAAAATGGATAAAGAAGTTGTGGTACTTACGTACAATGCAATATCACTCAGCAATGAAATCTATGTCATCAGGCCCGTCGCAGCATAATGAGTGGATTCAGGTACGATGATTCTAAGTGAAATAAGTCACACAGAAAAAGAAACATCATAAGATATCAGTACTACACGGAATGTAAACTTGGCTACACAGGAACTGAATTACAAAACAGAACAGGGTCTCAAATGTAGAAAACCAACTTATGCTTGCTTAAGGGGAAAGGTGAGTTGGGGTGCAGCATGAAACCAGAGATTGAAATTAGCACAGATACCGTGCCATAAGCCAAATATGTAATAGACAAGAGCTACTCCTTGCTAAACGAAGTGTACTCAACACCCCATATTAAACGCCTAAGAATACACCTGACTAGTAAGAATCTTAAAACCTGTGGATTTATATGTGTCCAAAAGAGAATCAAGCGTGTGTACGGCGGCATAAACGCAGCAGTGATAGGATTGGTGAGGTTCGGTGAGCAAATGCAGACCCTTTGAAGTCATATTGCATGGTACCCATTCCATGGGTCTCAACTCTCCAGGTTTAAGGGATTCTTCCTTCAGCTAAAACATGCATGTGGAACCCAGAGTATGATCCACTGTGTGATCGGGAAACGTGTTCAAATGTGTTTCAGTTTTCGTCCCCTGGTACTCGGGTGCAACATTCAAGACGCTTTACTAACACTCTCCCCACTTGGAGAGTCAGTGCCTTTAAACTCCTGTTTGGCCCAGTTTGCAATTTCTGCGGAAAATGTACAGGAATAGGGAGAACCAATGAGAGACTAGCTGGAGGTGTCTGGAGGGGCAAATTTAACTCTCATTTCCCACCAGGAAGAGGAATTAACCAAAGGTTCAGCGTGCCGTGCCAGAACCACACTAGGGCCTGAAGCAATCCTGCGGTGTTGCGGCCAGCTCACAAGAAAGCGAGTTGAAGAAAGGAGCTCAGGGGCACTGTAATTCACAAACCTGCAGAGTTATAAATGACAGCTATCGTCCAAAAATATATTGAAGTAAGGCTGCCAAGAGGACTTGAAAGCGGGGCAGAATTGCAGGAAACCGATTTCAGGAGGTAGACGGGAATTGCATGTAAAGCATAGGAAAAGAGGCAGAACGTACACAATGATGCACTTGGCCAAAAAGGGCGTATGCGTTTTTTCCTGAATATATTCAGGAAAAAACGCATACGCCCTTTTTGGCCAACCAAGCAAGCTTGCAAAGGAAATCTGCACTACAATGAAGTCTCACTGCCCCCCGGTCAAAAGGGCCATCTGAAAAAAGTGTAAAATCCAGAAAGGCAATACAGGACATGGAGAATTGGGAGCCTTGTTATGCTGATGGGCGGGATGTAAATTGCCAACAGCCACTCTGGAGAAGTGTATGCTGTTTCCTGAAACATCTAAAAAACAAAGCAACAGAGCCTAGGGCACTTCCACTTATGGTCCTATAGCTTAGGGAAATTAAAATCAAAAAGACACAGCCACCCCAAAGTTTGGGACGGCTCTGTTTACAAGAACCTCGTTTACGGTACAAGTTCAATATCACAGAAAGCGAAAAATGGATAAAGAAGCTGTGGTACTTACGTACAATGCAATATCACTCAGCAATGAAATCTATGTCATCAGGCCCGTCGCAGCATAATGAGTGGATTCAGGTACGATGATTCTAAGTGAAATAAGTCACACAGAAAAAGAAACATCATAAGATATCACTACTACACGGAAGGTAAACTTGGCTACACAAGAACTGAATTACAAAACAGAACAGGGTCTCAAATGTAGAAAACCAACTTATGCTTGCTTAAGAGGAAAGGTGAGTTGGGGTGCTGCATGAAACCAGAGATTGAAATTAGCACAGATACCGTTCCATAAGCCAAATATGTAATAGACAAGAGCTACTCCTTGCTCAACGAAGTGGACTCAACACCCCATATTAAACGCTTAAGAATACACCTGACTAGAAATAATCTTAAAAACTACGAATTTATATGTCTCCGAAAGACAATCAAGCGTGTGTACAGCGGCATAAACGCAGCAGTGATAGGATTGGTGAGGTTCGGTGAGCAAATGCAGACCCTTTGAAGTCATATTGCATGGTACCCATTCCATGGGTCTCAACTCTCCAGGTTTAAGGGATTCTTCCTTCAGCTAAAACATGCATGTGGAACCCAGAGTATGATCCACCGTGTGATCGGGAAACGTGTTCAAATGTGTCTCAGTTTTCGTCCCCTGGTACTCGGGTGCAACACTCCAGACGCTTTACTAACACTCTCCCCACTTGGAGAGTCAGTGCCTTTAACCTCCTGTATGGCCCAGTTTGCAATTTCTGCGGAAAATGTACAGGAATAGGGAGAACCAATGAGAAACTAGCTGGAGGTGTCTGGACGGGCAAATTTAACTCTCATTTCCCACCAGAAAGAGGAATTAACCAAAGGCTCAGCATGCCGTTCCAGAACCACACTAGGGCCTGAAACAATCCTGCGGTGTTGCGGCCAGCTCACAAGAAAGCGAGTTGAAGAAAGGAGCTCAGGGGCACTGTAATTCACAAACCTGCAGAGTTATAAATGACAGCTATCGTCCAAAAATATATTGAAGTAAGGCTGCCAAGAGGACTTGAAAGCGGGGCAGAATTGCAGGAAATCAATTTCAGGAGGTACACTGGAATTGCATGTAAAGCATAGAAAAGAGGCAGAACGTCCACAATGATGCACTTGGCCAAAAAGGGCGTATGCGTTTTTTCCTGAATATATTCAGGAAAAAACGCATACGCCCTTTTTGGCCAACCAAGCAAGCTTGCAAAGGAAATCTGCACTACAATGAAGTCTCACTGCCCCCCGGTCAAAAGGGCCATCTGAAAAAAGTGTAAAATCCAGAAAGGCAGGACAGGCCATGGAGAACTGGGAGCCTTGTTATGCTGATGGGCGGGATGTAAATTGCCAACAGCCACTCTGGAGAAGTGTATGGTGTTTCCTGAAACATCTAAAAAACTAAGCAACAGAGCCTAGGGCACTTCCACTTATGGTCCTATAGCTTAGGGAAATTAAAATCAAAAAGACACGGTCACCCCAAAGTTTGGGACAGCTCTGTTTACAAGAACCTAGTTTACGTTACAAGTTCAATATCACAGAAAGCGAAAAATGGATAAAGAAGTTGTGGTACTTACGTACAATGCAATATCACTCAGCAATGAAATCTATGTCATCAGGCCCGTAGCATCATAATGAGTGGATGCAGGTATGATGAGTCTAAGTGAAATAAGTCACACAGAAAAAGAAACATCATAAGATATCACTACTACACGGAATGTAAACTTGGCTACACAGGAACTGAATTACAAAACAGAACAGGGTCTCAAATGTAGAAAACCAACTTATGCTTGCTTAAGGGGAAAGGTGAGTTGGGGTGCAGCATGAAACCAGAGATTGAAATTAGCACAGATACCGTGCCATAAGCCAAATATGTAATAGACAAGAGCTACTCCTTGCTAAACGAAGTGTACTCAACACCCCATATTAAACGCCTAAGAATACACCTGACTAGTAAGAATCTTAAAACCTGTGGATTTATATGTCTCCGAAAGAGAATCAAGCGTGTGTACGGCGGCATAAACGCAGCAGTGATAGGATTGGTGAGGTTCGGTGAGCAAATGCAGACCCTTTGAAGTCATATTGCATGGTACCCATTCCATGGGTCTCAACTCTCCAGGTTTAAGGGATTCTTCCTTCAGCTAAAACATGCATGTGGAACCCAGAGTATGATCCACCGTGTGATTGGGAAACGTGTTCAAATGTGTCTCAGTTTTCGTCCCCTGGTACTCGGGTGCAACATTCAAGACGCTTTACTAACACTCTCCCCACTTGGAGAGTCAGTGCCTTTAACCTCCTGTTTGGCCCAGTTTGCAATTTCTGCGGAAAATGTACAGGAATAGGGAGAACCAATGAGAGACTAGCTGGAGGTGTCTGGACGGGCAAATTTAACTCTCATTTCCCACCAGGAAGAGGAATTAACCAAAGGCTCAGCGTGCCGTGCCGGAACCACACTAGGGCCTGAAGCAATCCTGCGGTGTTGTGGCCAGCTCACAAGAAAGCGAGTTGAAGAAAGGAGCTCAGGGGCACTGTAATTCACAAACCTGCAGAGTTATAAATGACAGCTATCGTCCAAAAATATATTGAAGTAAGGCTGCCAAGAGGACTTGAAAGCGGGGCAGAATTGCAGGAAACCGATTTCAGGAGGTAGACGGGAATTGCATGTAAAGCATAGGAAAAGAGGCAGAACGTACACAATGATGCACTTGGCCAAAAAGAGCGTATGCGTTTTTTCCTGAATATATTCAGGAAAAAACGCATACGCCCTTTTTGGCCAACCAAGCAAGCTTGCAAAGGAAATCTGCACTACAATGAAGTCTCACTGCCCCCCGGTCAAAAGGGCCATCTGAAAAAAGTGTAAAATCCAGAAAGGCAAGACAGGACATGGAGAATTGGGAGCCTTGTTATGCTGATGGGCGGGATGTAAATTGCCAACAGCCACTCTGGAGAAGTGTATGCTGTTTCCTGAAACATCTAAAAAACAAAGCAACAGAGCCTAGGGCACTTCCACTTATGGTCCTATAGCTTAGGGAAATTAAAATCAAAAAGACACAGCCACCCCAAAGTTTGGGACGGCTCTGTTTACAAGAACCTCGTTTACGGTACAAGTTCAATATCACAGAAAGCGAAAAATGGATAAAGAAGCTGTGGTACTTACGTACAATGCAATATCACTCAGCAATGAAATCTATGTCATCAGGCCCGTCGCAGCATAATGAGTGGATTCAGGTACGATGATTCTAAGTGAAATAAGTCACACAGAAAAAGAAACATCATAAGATATCACTACTACACGGAAGGTAAACTTGGCTACACAAGAACTGAATTACAAAACAGAACTGGGTCTCAAATGTAGAAAACCAACTTATGCTTGCTTAAGAGGAAAGGTGAGTTGGGGTGCTGCATGAAACCAGAGATTGAAATTAGCACAGATACCGTTCCATAAGCCAAATATGTAATAGACAAGAGCTACTCCTTGCTCAACGAAGTGGACTCAACACCCCATATTAAACGCTTAAGAATACACCTGACTAGAAATAATCTTAAAAACTACGAATTTATATGTCTCCGAAAGACAATCAAGCGTGTGTACAGCGGCATAAACGCAGCAGTGATAGGATTGGTGAGGTTCGGTGAGCAAATGCAGACCCTTTGAAGTCATATTGCATGGTACCCATTCCATGGGTCTCAACTCTCCAGGTTTAAGGGATTCTTCCTTCAGCTAAAACATGCATGTGGAACCCAGAGTATGATCCACCGTGTGATCGGGAAACGTGTTCAAATGTGTCTCAGTTTTCGTCCCCTGGTACTCGGGTGCAACACTCCAGACGCTTTACTAAGACTCTCCCCCCTTGGAGAGTCAGTGCCTTTAACCTCCTGTATGGCCCAGTTTGCAATTTCTGCGGAAAATGTACAGGAATAGGGAGAACCAATGAGAAACTAGCTGGAGGTGTCTGGACGGGCAAATTTAACTCTCATTTCCCACCAGAAAGAGGAATTAACCAAAGGCTCAGCATGCCGTTCCAGAACCACACTAGGGCCTGAAACAATCCTGCGGTGTTGCGGCCAGCTCACAAGAAAGCGAGTTGAAGAAAGGAGCTCAGGGGCACTGTAATTCACAAACCTGCAGAGTTATAAATGACAGCTATCGTCCAAAAATATATTGAAGTAAGGCTGCCAAGAGGACTTGAAAGCGGGGCAGAATTGCAGGAAATCGATTTCAGGAGGTACACTGGAATTGCATGTAAAGCATAGAAAAGAGGCAGAACGTCCACAATGATGCACTTGGCCAAAAAGGGCGTATGCGTTTTTTCCTGAATATATTCAGGAAAAAACGCATACGCCCTTTTTGGCCAACCAAGCAAGCTTGCAAAGGAAATCTGCACTACAATGAAGTCTCACTGTCCCCCGGTCAAAAGGGCCATCTGAAAAAAGTGTAAAATCCAGAAAGGCAGGACAGGCCATGGAGAACTGGGAGCCTTGTTATGCTGATGGGCGGGATGTAAATTGCCAACAGCCACTCTGGAGAAGTGTATGGTGTTTCCTGAAACATCTAAAAAACTAAGCAACAGAGCCTAGGGCACTTCCACTTATGGTCCTATAGCTTAGGGAAATTAAAATCAAAAAGACACGGTCACCCCAAAGTTTGGGACAGCTCTGTTTACAAGAACCTAGTTTACGGTACAAGTTCAATATCACAGAAAGCGAAAAATGGATAAAGAAGTTGTGGTACTTACGTACAATGCAATATCACTCAGCAATGAAATCTATGTCATCAGGCCCGTAGCATCATAATGAGTGGATGCAGGTATGATGAGTCTAAGTGAAATAAGTCACACAGAAAAAGAAACATCATAAGATATCACTACTACACGGAATGTAAACTTGGCTACACAGGAACTGAATTACAAAACAGAACAGGGTCTCAAATGTAGAAAACCAACTTATGCTTGCTTAAGGGGAAAGGTGAGTTGGGGTGCAGCATGAAACCAGAGATTGAAATTAGCACAGATACCGTGCCATAAGCCAAATATGTAATAGACAAGAGCTACTCCTTGCTAAACGAAGTGTACTCAACACCCCATATTAAACGCCTAAGAATACACCTGACTAGTAAGAATCTTAAAACCTGTGGATTTATATGTCTCCGAAAGAGAATCAAGCGTGTGTACGGCGGCATAAACGCAGCAGTGATAGGATTGGTGAGGTTCGGTGAGCAAATGCAGACCCTTTGAAGTCATATTGCATGGTACCCATTCCATGGGTCTCAACTCTCCAGGTTTAAGGGATTCTTCCTTCAGCTAAAACATGCATGTGGAACCCAGAGTATGATCCACCGTGTGATTGGGAAACGTGTTCAAATGTGTCTCAGTTTTCGTCCCCTGGTACTCGGGTGCAACACTCCAGACGCTTTACTAACACTCTCCCCACTTGGAGAGTCAGTGCCTTTAACCTCCTGTTTGGCCCAGTTTGCAATTTCTGCGGAAAATGTACAGGAATAGGGAGAACCAATGAGAGACTAGCTGGAGGTGTCTGGACGGGCAAATTTAACTCTCATTTCCCACCAGAAAGAGGAATTAACCAAAGGCTCAGCATGCCGTTCCAGAACCACACTAGGGCCTGAAACAATCCTGCGGTGTTGCGGCCAGCTCACAAGAAAGCGAGTTGAAGAAAGGAGCTCAGGGGCACTGTAATTCACAAACCTGCAGAGTTATAAATGACAGCTATCGTCCAAAAATATATTGAAGTAAGGCTGCCAAGAGGACTTGAAAGCGGGGCAGAATTGCAGGAAATCGATTTCAGGAGGTACACTGGAATTGCATGTAAAGCATAGAAAAGAGGCAGAACGTCCACAATGATGCACTTGGCCAAAAAGGGCGTATGCGTTTTTTCCTGAATATATTCAGGAAAAAACGCATACGCCCTTTTTGGCCAACCAAGCAAGCTTGCAAAGGAAATCTGCAC
The DNA here is from genome assembly GCF_964270905.1 of Leucopleurus acutus. Taxonomy (NCBI): domain Eukaryota; kingdom Metazoa; phylum Chordata; class Mammalia; order Artiodactyla; family Delphinidae; genus Leucopleurus; species Leucopleurus acutus. The sequence goes on along the minus strand of NC_139142.1, from coordinate 120,028,345 downwards.
TACAATGAAGTCTCACTGCCCCCCGGTCAAAAGGGCCATCTGAAAAAAGTGTAAAATCCAGAAAGGCAGGACAGGCCATGGAGAACTGGGAGCCTTGTTATGCTGATGGGCGGGATGTAAATTGCCAACAGCCACTCTGGAGAAGTGTATGGTGTTTCCTGAAACATCTAAAAAACTAAGCAACAGAGCCTAGGGCACTTCCACTTATGGTCCTATAGCTTAGGGAAATTAAAATCAAAAAGACACGGTCACCCCAAAGTTTGGGACAGCTCTGTTTACAAGAACCTAGTTTACGGTACAAGTTCAATATCACAGAAAGCGAAAAATGGATAAAGAAGTTGTGGTACTTACGTACAATGCAATATCACTCAGCAATGAAATCTATGTCATCAGGCCCGTCGCAGCATAATGAGTGGATTCAGGTACGATGATTCTAAGTGAAATAAGTCACACAGAAAAAGAAACATCATAAGATATCACTACTACACGGAAGGTAAACTTGGCTACACAAGAACTGAATTACAAAACAGAACTGGGTCTCAAATGTAGAAAACCAACTTATGCTTGCTTAAGAGGAAAGGTGAGTTGGGGTGCTGCATGAAACCAGAGATTGAAATTAGCACAGATACCGTTCCATAAGCCAAATATGTAATAGACAAGAGCTACTCCTTGCTCAACGAAGTGGACTCAACACCCCATATTAAACGCTTAAGAATACACCTGACTAGAAATAATCTTAAAAACTACGAATTTATATGTCTCCGAAAGACAATCAAGCGTGTGTACAGCGGCATAAACGCAGCAGTGATAGGATTGGTGAGGTTCGGTGAGCAAATGCAGACCCTTTGAAGTCATATTGCATGGTACCCATTCCATGGGTCTCAACTCTCCAGGTTTAAGGGATTCTTCCTTCAGCTAAAACATGCATGTGGAACCCAGAGTATGATCCACCGTGTGATCGGGAAACGTGTTCAAATGTGTCTCAGTTTTCGTCCCCTGGTACTCGGGTGCAACACTCCAGACGCTTTACTAAGACTCTCCCCCCTTGGAGAGTCAGTGCCTTTAACCTCCTGTATGGCCCAGTTTGCAATTTCTGCGGAAAATGTACAGGAATAGGGAGAACCAATGAGAAACTAGCTGGAGGTGTCTGGACGGGCAAATTTAACTCTCATTTCCCACCAGAAAGAGGAATTAACCAAAGGCTCAGCATGCCGTTCCAGAACCACACTAGGGCCTGAAACAATCCTGCGGTGTTGCGGCCAGCTCACAAGAAAGCGAGTTGAAGAAAGGAGCTCAGGGGCACTGTAATTCACAAACCTGCAGAGTTATAAATGACAGCTATCGTCCAAAAATATATTGAAGTAAGGCTGCCAAGAGGACTTGAAAGCGGGGCAGAATTGCAGGAAATCGATTTCAGGAGGTACACTGGAATTGCATGTAAAGCATAGAAAAGAGGCAGAACGTCCACAATGATGCACTTGGCCAAAAAGGGCGTATGCGTTTTTTCCTGAATATATTCAGGAAAAAACGCATACGCCCTTTTTGGCCAACCAAGCAAGCTTGCAAAGGAAATCTGCACTACAATGAAGTCTCACTGTCCCCCGGTCAAAAGGGCCATCTGAAAAAAGTGTAAAATCCAGAAAGGCAGGACAGGCCATGGAGAACTGGGAGCCTTGTTATGCTGATGGGCGGGATGTAAATTGCCAACAGCCACTCTGGAGAAGTGTATGGTGTTTCCTGAAACATCTAAAAAACTAAGCAACAGAGCCTAGGGCACTTCCACTTATGGTCCTATAGCTTAGGGAAATTAAAATCAAAAAGACACGGTCACCCCAAAGTTTGGGACAGCTCTGTTTACAAGAACCTAGTTTACGGTACAAGTTCAATATCACAGAAAGCGAAAAATGGATAAAGAAGTTGTGGTACTTACGTACAATGCAATATCACTCAGCAATGAAATCTATGTCATCAGGCCCGTAGCATCATAATGAGTGGATGCAGGTATGATGAGTCTAAGTGAAATAAGTCACACAGAAAAAGAAACATCATAAGATATCACTACTACACGGAATGTAAACTTGGCTACACAGGAACTGAATTACAAAACAGAACAGGGTCTCAAATGTAGAAAACCAACTTATGCTTGCTTAAGGGGAAAGGTGAGTTGGGGTGCAGCATGAAACCAGAGATTGAAATTAGCACAGATACCGTGCCATAAGCCAAATATGTAATAGACAAGAGCTACTCCTTGCTAAACGAAGTGTACTCAACACCCCATATTAAACGCCTAAGAATACACCTGACTAGTAAGAATCTTAAAACCTGTGGATTTATATGTCTCCGAAAGAGAATCAAGCGTGTGTACGGCGGCATAAACGCAGCAGTGATAGGATTGGTGAGGTTCGGTGAGCAAATGCAGACCCTTTGAAGTCATATTGCATGGTACCCATTCCATGGGTCTCAACTCTCCAGGTTTAAGGGATTCTTCCTTCAGCTAAAACATGCATGTGGAACCCAGAGTATGATCCACCGTGTGATTGGGAAACGTGTTCAAATGTGTCTCAGTTTTCGTCCCCTGGTACTCGGGTGCAACACTCCAGACGCTTTACTAACACTCTCCCCACTTGGAGAGTCAGTGCCTTTAACCTCCTGTTTGGCCCAGTTTGCAATTTCTGCGGAAAATGTACAGGAATAGGGAGAACCAATGAGAGACTAGCTGGAGGTGTCTGGACGGGCAAATTTAACTCTCATTTCCCACCAGAAAGAGGAATTAACCAAAGGCTCAGCATGCCGTTCCAGAACCACACTAGGGCCTGAAACAATCCTGCGGTGTTGCGGCCAGCTCACAAGAAAGCGAGTTGAAGAAAGGAGCTCAGGGGCACTGTAATTCACAAACCTGCAGAGTTATAAATGACAGCTATCGTCCAAAAATATATTGAAGTAAGGCTGCCAAGAGGACTTGAAAGCGGGGCAGAATTGCAGGAAATCGATTTCAGGAGGTACACTGGAATTGCATGTAAAGCATAGAAAAGAGGCAGAACGTCCACAATGATGCACTTGGCCAAAAAGGGCGTATGCGTTTTTTCCTGAATATATTCAGGAAAAAACGCATACGCCCTTTTTGGCCAACCAAGCAAGCTTGCAAAGGAAATCTGCACTACAATGAAGTCTCACTGCCCCCCGGTCAAAAGGGCCATCTGAAAAAAGTGTAAAATCCAGAAAGGCAGGACAGGCCATGGAGAACTGGGAGCCTTGTTATGCTGATGGGCGGGATGTAAATTGCCAACAGCCACTCTGGAGAAGTGTATGGTGTTTCCTGAAACATCTAAAAAACTAAGCAACAGAGCCTAGGGCACTTCCACTTATGGTCCTATAGCTTAGGGAAATTAAAATCAAAAAGACACGGTCACCCCAAAGTTTGGGACAGCTCTGTTTACAAGAACCTAGTTTACGGTACAAGTTCAATATCACAGAAAGCGAAAAATGGATAAAGAAGTTGTGGTACTTACGTACAATGCAATATCACTCAGCAATGAAATCTATGTCATCAGGCCCGTAGCAGCATAATGAGTGGATTAAGGTACTATGATTGTAAGTGAAATAAGTCACACAGAAAAAGAAACATCATAAGATATCACTACTACACGGAATATAAACTTGGCTACACAGGAACTGAATTACAAAACAGAACAGGGTCTCAAATGTAGAAAACCAACTTACGCTAGCTTAAGGGGAAAGGTGAGTTGGGGTGCTGCATGAAACCAGAGATTGAAATTAGCACAGATACCGTTCCATAAGCCAAATATGTAATAGACAAGAGCTACTCCTTGCTCAACGAAGTGGACTCAACACCCCATATTAAACGCCTAAGAATATCCCTGACTAGTAAGAATCTTAAAACCTACCGATTTATATGTCTCCAAAAGAGAATCAAGCGTGTGTACGGCGGCATAAATGCAGCAGTGATAGGATTGGTGAAGTTCGGTGAGCAAATGCAGACCCTTTGAAGTCATATTGCATGGTACCCATTCCATGTGTCTCAACTCTCCAGGTTTAAGGGATTCTTCCTTCAGCTAAAACATGCATGTGGAACCCAGAGTATGATCCACCATGTGATCGGGAAACGTGTTCAAATGTGTCTCAGTTTTCGTTCCCTGGTACTCGGGTGCAACATTCAAGACGCTTTACTAACACTCTCCCCACTTGGAGAGTCAGTGCCTTTAACCTCCTGTTTGGCCCAGTTTGCAATTTCTGCGGAAAATGTACAGGAATAGGGAGAACCAATGAGAGACTAGCTGGGGGTGTCTGGACGGGCAAATTTAACTCTCATTTCCCACCAGGAAGAGGAATTAACCAAAGGCTCAGCGTGCCGTGCCGGAACCACACTGGGGCCTGAAGCAATCCTGCGGTGTTGCGGCCAGCTCACAAGAAAGCGAGTTGAAGAAAGGAGCTCAAGGGCACTGTAATTCACAAACCTGCAGAGTTATAAATGACAGCTATCGTCCAAAAATATATTGAAGTAAGGCTGCCAAGAGGACTTGAAAGTGGGGCAGAATTGCAGGAAACCGATTTCAGGAGGTAGACGGGAATTGCATGTAAAGCATAGGAAAAGAGGCAGAACGTCCACAATGATGCACTTGGCCAAAAAGGGCGTATGCGTTTTTTCCTGAATATATTCAGGAAAAAACGCATACGCCCTTTTTGGCCAACCAAGCAAGCTTGCAAAGGAAATCTGCACTACAATGAAGTCTCACTGCCCCCCGGTCAAAAGGGCCATCTGAAAAAAGTGTAAAATCCAGAAAGGCAAGACAGGACATGGAGAATTGGGAGCCTTGTTATGCTGATGGGCGGGATGTAAATTGCCAACAGCCACTCTGGAGAAGTGTATGCTGTTTCCTGAAACATCCAAAAAACAAAGCAACAGAGCCTAGGGCACTTCCACTTATGGTCCTATAGCTTAGGGAAATTAAAATCAAAAAGACACGGTCACCCCAAATTTTGGGACAGCTCTGTTTACAAGAACCTCGTTTACGGTACAAGTTCAATATCACAGAAAGCGAAAAATGGATAAAGAAGTTGTGGTACTTACGTACAATGCAATATCACTCAGCAATGAAATCTATGTCATCAGGCCCGTAGCAGCATAATGAGTGGATGCAGGTATGATGAGTCTAAGTGAAATAAGTCACACAGAAAAAGAAACATCATAAGATATCACTACTACACGAAATGTAAACTTGGCTACACAGGAACTGAATTACAAAACAGAACAGGGTCTCAAATGTAGAAAACCAACTTACGCTAGCTTAAGGGGAAAGGTGAGTTGGGGTGCTGCATGAAACCAGAGATTGAAATTAGCACAGATACCGTTCCATAAGCCAAATATGTAATAGACAAGAGCTACTCCTTGCTCAACGAAGTGGACTCAACACCCCATATTAAACGCCTAAGAATACACCTGACTAGTAAGAATCTTAAAACCTGTGGATTTATATGTCTCCGAAAGAGAATCAAGCGTGTGTACGGTGGCATAAACGCAGCAGTGATAGGATTGGTGAGGTTCGGTGAGCAAATGCAGACCCTTTGAAGTCATATTGCATGGTACCCATTCCATGGGTCTCAACTCTCCAGGTTTAAGGGATTCTTCCTTCAGCTAAAACATGCATGTGGAACCCAGAGTATGATCCACCGTGTGATCGGGAAACGTGTTCAAATGTGTCTCAGTTTTCGTCCCCTGGTACTCGGGTGCAAACTCCAGACGCTTTACTAACACTCTCCCCACTTGGAGAGTCAGTGCCTTTAACCTCCTGTTTGGCCCAGTTTGCAATTTCTGCGGAAAATGTACAGGAATAGGGAGAACCAATGAGAGACTAGCTGGGGGTGTCTGGACGGGCAAATTTAACTCTCATTTCCCACCAGGAAGAGGAATTAACCAAAGGCTCAGCGTGCCGTGCCAGAACCACACTAGGGCCTGAAGCAATCCTGCGGTGTTGCGGCCAGCTCACAAGAAAGCGAGTTGAAGAAAGGAGCTCAGGGGCACTGTAATTCACAAACCTGCAGAGTTATAAATGACAGCTATCGTCCAAAAATATATTGAAGTAAGGCTGCCAAGAGGACTTGAAAGCGGGGCAGAATTGCAGGAAACCGATTTCAGGAGGTAGACGGGAATTGCATGTAAAGCATAGGAAAAGAGGCAGAACGTCCACAATGATGCACTTGGCCAAAAAGGGCGTAATCGTTTTTTCCAGGAAAAAACGCATACGGCCTTTTTGGCCAATCAAGCAAGCTTGCAAAGGAAATCTGCACTACAATGAAGTCTCACTGCCCCCCGGTCAAAAGGGCCATCTGAAAAAAGTGTAAAATCCAGAAAGGCAAGACAGGACATGGAGAATTGGGAGCCTTGTTATGCTGATGTGTGGGATGTAAATTGCCAACAGCCACTCTGGAGAAGTGTATGCTGTTTCCTGAAACATCTAAAAAACAAAGCAACAGAGCCTAGGGCACTTCCACTTATGGTCCTATAGCTTAGGGAAATTAAAATCAAAAAGACACAGCCACCCCAAAGTTTGGGACGGCTCTGTTTACAAAAACCTCGTTTACGGTACAAGTTCAATATCACAGAAAGCGAAAAATGGATAAAGAAGTTGTGGTACTTACGTACAATGCAATATCACTCAGCAATGAAATCTATGTCATCAGGCCCGTAGCAGCATAATGAGTGGATTAAGGTACGATGATTGTAAGTGAAATAAGTCACACAGAAAAAGAAACATCATAAGATATCACTACTACACGGAATATAAACTTGGCTACACAGGAACTGAATTACAAAACAGAACAGGGTCTCAAATGTAGAAAACCAACTTACGCTAGCTTAAGGGGAAAGGTGAGTTGGGGTGCTGCATGAAACCAGAGATTGAAATTAGCACAGATACCGTTCCATAAGCCAAATATGTAATAGACAAGAGCTACTCCTTGCTCAACGAAGTGGACTCAACACCCCATATTAAACGCCTAAGAATATACCTGACTAGAAATAATCTTAAAACCTACGGATTTATATGTCTCCGAAAGACAATCAAGCGTGTGTACAGCGGCATAAACGCAGCAGTGATAGGATTGGTGAGGTTCGGTGAGCAAATGCAGACCCTTTGAAGTCATATTGCATGGTACCCATTCCATGGGTCTCAACTCTCCAGGTTTAAGGGATTCTTCCTTCAGCTAAAACATGCATGTGGAACCCAGAGTATGATCCACCGTGTGATCGGGAAACGTGTTCAAATGTGTCTCAGTTTTCGTCCCCTGGTACTCGGGTGCAAACTCCAGACGCTTTACTAACACTCTCCCCACTTGGAGAGTCAGTGCCTTTAACCTCCTGTTTGGCCCAGTTTGCAATTTCTGCGAAAAATGTACAGGAATAGGGAGAACCAATGAGAGACTAGTTGGGGGTGTCTGGACGGGCAAATTTAACTCTCATTTCCCACCAGAAAGAGGAATTAACCAAAGGTCAGCGTGCCGTGCCGGAACCACACTAGGACCTGAAGCAATCCTGCGGTGTTGTGGACAGCTCACAAGAAAGCGAGTTGAAGAAAGGAGCTCAGGGGCACTGTAATTCACAAACCTGCAGAGTTATAAATGACAGCTATCGTCCAAAAATATATTGAAGTAAGGCTGCCAAGAGGACTTGAAAGCGGGGCAGAATTGCAGGAAACCGATTTCAGGAGGTAGACGGGAATTGCATGTAAAGCATAGGAAAAGAGGCAGAACGTACACAATGATGCACTTGGCCAAAAAGGGCGTATGCGTTCTTTCCTGAATATATTCAGGAAAAAACGCATACGCCCTTTTTGGCCAACCAAGCAAGCTTGCAAAGGAAATCTGCACTACAATGAAGTCTCACTGCCCCCCGGTCAAAAGGGCCATCTGAAAAAAGTGTAAAATCCAGAAAGGCAGGACAGGCCATGGAGAACTGGGAGCTTTGTTATGCTGATGGGCGGGATGTAAATTGCCAACAGCCAATCTGTAGAAGTGTATGGTGTTTCCTGAAACATCTAAAAAACAAAGCAACAGAGCCTAGGGCACTTCCACTTATGGTCCTATAGCTTAGGGAAATTAAAATCAAAAAGACACAGCCACCCCAAAGTTTGGGACGGCTCTGTTTACAAGAACCTCGTTTACGGTACAAGTTCAATATCACAGAAAGCGAAAAATGGATAAAGAAGTTGTGGTACTTACGTACAATGCAATATCACTCAGCAATGAAATCTATGTCATCAGGCCCGTCGCAGCATAATGAGTGGATTCAGGTACGATGATTCTAAGTGAAATAAGTCACACAGAAAAAGAAACATCATAAGATATCAGTACTACACGGAATGTAAACTTGGCTACACAGGAACTGAATTACAAAACAGAACAGGGTCTCAAATGTAGAAAACCAACTTATGCTTGCTTAAGGGGAAAGGTGAGTTGGGGTGCTGCATGAAACCAGAGATTGAAATTAGCACAGATACCGTGCCATAAGCCAAATATGTAATAGACAAGAGCAACTCCTTGCTAAACGAAGTGTACTCAACACCCCATATTAAACGCCTAAGAATACACCTGACTAGTAAGAATCTTAAAACCTGTGGATTTATATGTCTCCGAAAGAGAATCAAGCGTGTGTACGGTGGCATAAACGCAGCAGTGATAGGATTGGTGAGGTTCGGTGAGCAAATGCAGACCCTTTGAAGTCATATTGCATGGTACCCATTCCATGGGTCTCAACTCTCCAGGTTTAAGGGATTCTTCCTTCAGCTAAAACATGCATGTGGAACACAGAGTATGATCCACCGTGTGATCGGGAAACGTGTTCAAATGTGTCTCAGTTTTCGTCCCCTGGTACTCGGGTGCAACATTCAAGACGCTTTACTAACACTCTCCCCACTTGGAGAGTCAGTGCCTTTAACCTCCTGTTTGGCCCAGTTTGCAATTTCTGCGGAAAATGTACAGGAATAGGGAGAACCAATGAGAGACTAGCTGGGGGTGTCTGGACGGGCAAATTTAACTCTCATTTCCCACCAGGAAGAGGAATTAACCAAAGGCTCAGCGTGCCGTGCCGGAACCACACTAGGGCCTGAAGCAATCCTGCGGTGTTGCGGCCAGCTCACAAGAAAGCGAGTTGAAGAAAGGAGCTCAGGGGCACTGTAATTCACAAACCTGCAGAGTTATAAATGACAGCTATCGTCCAAAAATATATTGAAGTAAGGCTGCCAAGAGGACTTGAAAGCGGGGCAGAATTGCAGGAAACCGATTTCAGGAGGTAGACGGGAATTGCATGTAAAGCATAGGAAAAGAGGCAGAACGTCCACAATGATGCACTTGGCCAAAAAGGGCGTATGCGTTTTTTCCTGAATATATTCAGGAAAAAACGCATACGCACTTTTTGGCCAACCAAGCAAGCTTGCAAAGGAAATCTGCACTACAATGAAGTCTCACTGCCCCCCGGTCAAAAGGGCCATCTGAAAAAAGTGTAAAATCCAGAAAGGCAAGACAGGACATGGAGAATTGGGAGCCTTGTTATGCTGATGGGTGGGATGTAAATTGCCAACAGCCACTCTGGAGAAGTGTATGCTGTTTCCTGAAACATCTAAAAAACAAAGCAACAGAGCCTAGGGCACTTCCACTTATGGTCCTATAGCTTAGGGAAATTAAAATCAAAAAGACACAGCCACCCCAAAGTTTGGGACGGCTCTGTTTACAAGAACCTCGTTTACGGTACAAGTTCAATATCACAGAAAGCGAAAAATGGATAAAGAAGTTGTGGTACTTACGTACAATGCAATATCACTCAGCAATGAAATCTATGTCATCAGGCCCGTAGCAGCATAATGAGTGGATTAAGGTACGATGATTGTAAGTGAAATAAGTCACACAGAAAAAGAAACATCATAAGATATCACTACTACACGGAATGTAAACTTGGCTACACAGGAACTGAATTACAAAACAGAACAGGGTCTCAAATGTAGAAAACCAACTTACGCTAGCTTAAGGGGAAAGGTGAGTTGGGGTGCTGCATGAAACCAGAGATTGAAATTAGCACAGATACCGTTCCATAAGCCAAATATGTAATAGACAAGAGCTACTCCTTGCTCAACGAAGTGGACTCAACACCCCATATTAAACGCCTAAGAATATACCTGACTAGAAATAATCTTAAAACCTACGGATTTATATGTCTCCGAAAGACAATCAAGCGTGTGTACAGCGGCATAAACGCAGCAGTGATAGGATTGGTGAGGTTCGGTGAGCAAATGCAGACCCTTTGAAGTCATATTGCATGGTACCCATTCCATGGGTCTCAACTCTCCAGGTTTAAGGGATTCTTCCTTCAGCTAAAACATGCATGTGGAACCCAGAGTATGATCCACCGTGTGATCGGGAAACGTGTTCAACTGTGTTTCAGTTTTCGTCCCCTGGTACTCGGGTGCAAACTCCAGACGCTTTACTAACACTCTCCCCACTTGGAGAGTCAGTGCCTTTAACCTCCTGTTTGGCCCAGTTTGCAATTTCTGCGGAAAATGTACAGGAATAGGGAGAACCAATGAGAGACTAGCTGGGGGTGTCTGGACGGGCAAATTTAACTCTCATTTCCCACCAGGAAGAGGAATTAACCAAAGGCTCAGCGTGCCGTGCCGGAACCACACTAGGGCCTGAAGCAATCCTGCGGTGTTGCGGCCAGCTCACAAGAAAGCGAGTTGAAGAAAGGAGCTCAGGGGCACTGTAATTCACAAACCTGCAGAGTTATAAATGACAGCTATCGTCCAAAAATATATTGAAGTAAGGCTGCCAAGAGGACTTGAAAGCGGGGCAGAATTGCAGGAAACCGATTTCAGGAGGTAGACGGGAATTGCATGTAAAGCATAGGAAAAGAGGCAGAACGTCCACAATGATGCACTTGGCCAAAAAGGGCGTATGCGTTTTTTCCTGAATATATTCAGGAAAAAACGCATACGCCCTTTTTGGCCAACCAAGCAAGCTTGCAAAGGAAATCTGCACTACAATGAAGTCTCACTGCCCCCCGGTCAAAAGGGCCATCTGAAAAAAGTGTAAAATCCAGAAAGGCAAGACAGGACATGGAGAATTGGGAGCCTTGTTATGCTGATGGGCGGGATGTAAATTGCCAACAGCCACTCTGGAGAAGTGTATGCTGTTTCCTGAAACATCTAAAAACCAAAGCAACAGAGCCTAGGGCACTTCCACTTATGGTCCTATAGCTTAGGGAAATTAAAATCAAAAAGACACAGCCACCCCAAAGTTTGGGACGGCTCTGTTTACAAGAACCTCGTTTACGGTACAAGTTCAATATCACAGAAAGCGAAAAATGGATAAAGAAGTTGTGGTACTTACGTACAATGCAATATCACTCAGCAATGAAATCTATGTCATCAGACCCGTAGCAGCATAATGAGTGGATTAAGGTACGATGATTGTAAGTGAAATAAGTCACACAGAAAAAGAAACATCATAAGATATCACTACTACACGGAATGTAAACTTGTCTACACAGGAACTGAATTACAAAACAGAACAGGGTCTCAAATGTAGAAAACCAACTTACGCTAGCTTAAGGGGAAAGGTGAGTTGGGGTGCTGCATGAAACCAGAGATTGAAATTAGCACAGATACCGTTCCATAAGCCAAATATGTAATAGACAAGAGCTACTCCTTGCTCAACGAAGTGGACTCAACACCCCATATTAAACGCCTAAGAATATACCTGACTAGAAATAATCTTAAAACCTACGGATTTATATGTCTCCGAAAGACAATCAAGCGTGTGTACAGCGGCATAAACGCAGCAATGATAGGATTGGTGAGGTTCGGTGAGCAAATGCAGACCCTTTGAAGTCATATTGCATGGTACCCATTCCATGGGTCTCAACTCTCCAGGTTTAAGGGATTCTTCCTTCAGCTAAAACATGCATGTGGAACCCAGAGTATGATCCACCGTGTGATCGGGAAACGTGTTCAAATGTGTCTCAGTTTTCGTCCCCTGGTACTCGGGTGCAAACTCCAGACGCTTTACTAACACTCTCCCCACTTGGAGAGTCAGTGCCTTTAACCTCCTGTTTGGCCCAGTTTGCAATTTCTGCGGAAAATGTACAGGAATAGGGAGAACCAATGAGAGACTAGCTGGGGGTGTCTGGACGGGCAAATTTAACTCTCATTTCCCACCAGGAAGAGGAATTAACCAAAGGCTCAGCGTGCCGTGCCGGAACCACACTAGGGCCTGAAGCAATCCTGCGGTGTTACGGCCAGCTCACAAGAAAGCGAGTTGAAGAAAGGAGCTCAGGGGCACTGTAATTCACAAACCTGCAGAGTTATAAATGACAGCTATCGTCCAAAAATATATTGAAGTAAGGCTGCCAAGAGGACTTGAAAGCGGGGCAGAATTGCAGGAAACCGATTTCAGGAGGTAGACGGGAATTGCATGTAAAGCATAGGAAAAGAGGCAGAACGTCCACAATGATGCACTTGGCCAAAAAGGGCGTATGCGTTTTTTCCTGAATATATTCAGGAAAAAACGCATACGCCCTTTTTGGCCAACCAAGCAAGCTTGCAAAGGAAATCTGCACTACAATGAAGTCTCACTGCCCCCCGGTCAAAAGGGCCATCTGAAAAAAGTGTAAAATCCAGAAAGGCAAGACAGGACATGGAGAATTGGGAGCCTTGTTATGCTGATGGGCGGGATGTAAATTGCCAACAGCCACTCTGGAGAAGTGTATGCTGTTTCCTGAAACATCTAAAAAACAAAGCAACAGAGCCTAGGGCACTTCCACTTATGGTCCTATAGCTTAGGGAAATTAAAATCAAAAAGACACAGCCACCCCAAAGTTTGGGACGGCTCTGTTTACAAGAACCTTGTTTACGGTACAAGTTCAATATCACAGAAAGTGAAAAATGGATAAAGAAGTTGTGGTACTTACGTACAATGCAATATCACTCAGCAATGAAATCTATGTCATCAGGCCCGTAGCAGCATAATGAGTGGATTAAGGTACGATGATTCTAAGTGAAATAAGTCACACAGAAAAAGAAACATCATAAGATATCACTACTACACGGAATATAAACTTGGCTACACAGGAACTGAATTACAAAACAGAACAGGGTCTCAAATGTAGAAAACCAACTTACGCTAGCTTAAGGGGAAAGGTGAGTTGGGGTGCTGCATGAAACCAGAGATTGAAATTAGCACAGATACCGTTCCATAAGCCAAATATGTAATAGACAAGAGCTACTCCTTGCTCAACGAAGTGGACTCAACACCCCATATTAAACGCCTAAGATTATACCTGACAAGAAATAATCTTAAAACCTACGGATTTATATGTCTCCGAAAGACAATCAAGCGTGTGTACAGTGGCATAAACGCAGCAGTGATAGGATTGGTGAGGTTCGGTGAGCAAATGCAGACCCTTTGAAGTCATATTGCATGGTACCCATTCCATGGGTCTCAACTCTCCAGGTTTAAGGGATTCTTCCTTCAGCTAAAACATGCATGTGGAACCCAGAGTATGATCCACCATGTGATCGGGAAACGTGTTCAAATGTGTCTCAGTTTTCGTTCCCTGGTACTCGGGTGCAAACTCCAGACGCTTTACTAACACTCTCCCCACTTGGAGAGTCAGTGCCTTTAACCTCCTGTTTGGCCCAGTTTGCAATTTCTGCGGAAAATGTACAGGAATAGGGAGAACCAATGAGAGACTAGCTGGGGGTGTCTGGACGGGCAAATTTAACTCTCATTTCCCACCAGAAAGAGGAATTAACCAAAGGTCAGCGTGCCGTGCCGGAACCACACTAGGACCTGAAGCAATCCTGCGGTGTTGTGGCCAGCTCACAAGAAAGCGAGTTGAAGAAAGGAGCTCAGGGGCACTGTAATTCACAAACCTGCAGAGTTATAAATGACAGCTATCGTCCAAAAATATATTGAAGTAAGGCTGCCAAGAGGACTTGAAAGCGGGTCAGAATTGCAGGAAACCGATTTCAGGAGGTAGACGGGAATTGCATGTTAAGCATAGGAAAAGAGGCAGAACGTCCACAATGATGCACTTGGCCAAAAAGGGCGTATGCGTTTTTTCCTGAATATATTCAGGAAAAAACGCATACGCCCTTTTTGGCCAACCAAGCAAGCTTGCAAAGGAAATCTGCACTACAATGAAGTCTCACTGCCCCCCGGTCAAAAGGGCCATCTGAAAAAAGTGTAAAATCCAGAAAGGCAAGACAGGACATGGAGAATTGGGAGCGTTGTTATGCTGATGGGCGGGATGTAAATTGCCAACAGCCACTCTGGAGAAGTGTATGCTGTTTCCTGAAACATCTAAAAAACAAAGCAACAGAGCCTAGGGCACTTCCACTTATGGTCCTATAGCTTAGGGAAATTAAAATCAAAAAGACACAGCCACCCCAAAGTTTGGGACGGCTCTGTTTACAAGAACCTCGTTTACGGTACAAGTTCAATATCACAGAAAGCGAAAAATGGATAAAGAAGTTGTGGTACTTACGTACAATGCAATATCACTCAGCAATGAAATCTATGTCATCAGGCCCGTAGCAGCATAATGAGTGGATTAAGGTACGATGATTGTAAGTGAAATAAGTCACACAGAAAAAGAAACATCATAAGATATCACTACTACACGGAATGTAAACTTGGCTACACAGGAACTGAATTACAAAACAGAACAGGGTCTCAAATGTAGAAAACCAACTTACGCTAGCTTAAGGGGAAAGGTGAGTTGGGGTGCTGCATGAAACCAGAGATTGAAATTAGCACAGATACCGTTCCATAAGCCAAATATGTAATAGACAAGAGCTACTCCTTGCTCAACGAAGTGGACTCAACACCCCATATTAAACGCCTAAGAATATACCTGACTAGAAATAATCTTAAAACCTACGGATTTATATGTCTCCGAAAGACAATCAAGCGTGTGAACAGCGGCGTAAACGCAGCAGTGAGAGGATTGGTGAGGTTCGGTGAGCAAATGCAGACCCTTTGAAGTCATATTGCATGGTACCCATTCCATGGGTCTCAACTCTCCAGGTTTAAGGGATTCTTCCTTCAGCTAAAACATGCATGTGGAACCCAGAGTATGATCCACCGTGTGATCGGGAAACGTGTTCAAATGTGTCTCAGTTTTCGTCCCCTGGTACTCGGGTGCAAACTCCAGACGCTTTACTAACACTCTCCCCACTTGGAGTGTCAGTGCCTTTAACCTCCTGTTTGGTCCAGTTTGCAATTTCTGCGGAAAATGTACAGGAATAGGGAGAACCAATGAGAGACTAGCTGGGGGTGTCTGGACGGGCAAATTTAACTCTCATTTCCCACCAGGAAGAGGAATTAACCAAAGGCTCAGCGTGCCGTGCCGGAACCACACTAGGGCCTGAAGCAATCCTGCGGTGTTGCGGCCAGCTCACAAGAAAGCGAGTTGAAGAAAGGAGCTCAGGGGCACTGTAATTCACAAACCTGCAGAGTTATAAATGACAGCTATCGTCCAAAAATATATTGAAGTAAGGCTGCCAAGAGGACTTGAAAGCGGGGCAGAATTGCAGGAAACCGATTTCAGGAGGTAGACGGGAATTGCATGTAAAGCATAGGAAAAGAGGCAGAACGTCCACAATGATGCACTTGGCCAAAAAGGGTGTATGCGTTTTTTCCTGAATATATTCAGGAAAAAACGCATACGCCCTTTTTGGCCAACCAAGCAAGCTTGCAAAGGAAATCTGCACTACAATGAAGTCTCACTGCCCCCCGGTCAAAAGGGCCATCTGAAAAAAGTGTAAAATCCAGAAAGGCAAGACAGGACATGGAGAATTGGGAGCCTTGTTATGCTGATGGGCGGGATGTAAATTGCCAACAGCCACTCTGGAGAAGTGTATGCTGTTTCCTGAAACATCTAAAAACCAAAGCAACAGAGCCTAGGGCACTTCCACTTATGGTCCTATAGCTTAGGGAAATTAAAATCAAAAAGACACAGCCACCCCAAAGTTTGGGACGGCTCTGTTTACAAGAACCTCGTTTACGGTACAAGTTCAATATCACAGAAAGCGAAAAATGGATAAAGAAGTTGTGGTACTTACGTACAATGCAATATCACTCAGCAATGAAATCTATGTCATCAGGCCCGTAGCAGCATAATGAGTGGATTAAGGTACGATGATTGTAAGTGAAATAAGTCACACAGAAAAAGAAACATCATAAGATATCACTACTACACGGAATGTAAACTTGGCTACACAGGAACTGAATTACAAAACAGAACAGGGTCTCAAATGTAGAAAACCAACTTACGCTAGCTTAAGGGGAAAGGTGAGTTGGGGTGCTGCATGAAACCAGAGATTGAAATTAGCACAGATACCGTTCCATAAGCCAAATATGTAATAGACAAGAGCTACTCCTTGCTCAACGAAGTGGACTCAACACCCCATATTAAACGCCTAAGAATATACCTGACTAGAAATAATCTTAAAACCTACGGATTTATATGTCTCCGAAAGACAATCAAGCGTGTGTACAGCGGCATAAACGCAGCAGTGATAGGATTGGTGAGGTTCGGTGAGCAAATGCAGACCCTTTGAAGTCATATTGCATGGTACCCATTCCATGGGTCTCAACTCTCCAGGTTTAAGGGATTCTTCCTTCAGCTAAAACATGCATGTGGAACCCAGAGTATGATCCACCGTGTGATCGGGAAACGTGTTCAAATGTGTCTCAGTTTTCGTCCCCTGGTACTCGGGTGCAAACTCCAGACGCTTTACTAACACTCTCCCCACTTGGAGAGTCAGTGCCTTTAACCTCCTGTTTGGCCCAGTTTGCAATTTCTGCGGAAAATGTACAGGAATAGGGAGAACCAATGAGAGACTAGCTGGGGGTGTCTGGACGGGCAAATTTAACTCTCATTTCCCACCAGGAAGAGGAATTAACCAAAGGCTCAGCGTGCCGTGCCGGAACCACACTAGGGCCTGAAGCAATCCTGCGGTGTTGTGGCTAGCTCACAAGAAAGCGAGTTGAAGAAAGGAGCTCAGGGGCACTGTAATTCACAAACCTGCAGAGTTATAAATGACAGCTATCGTCCAAAAATATATTGAAGTAAGGCTGCCAAGAGGACTTGAAAGCGGGGCAGAATTGCAGGAAACCGATTTCAGGAGGTAGACGGGAATTGCATGTAAAGCATAGGAAAAGAGGCAGAACGTCCACAATGATGCACTTGGCCAAAAAGGGCGTATGCGTTTTTTCCAGGAAAAAACGCATACACCCTTTTTGGCCAACCAAGCAAGTTTGCAAAGGAAATCTGCACTACAATGAAGTCTCGCTGCCCCCCGGTCAAAAGGGCCATATGAAAAAAGTGTAAAATTCAGAAAGGCAGGACAGGCCATGGAGAACTGGGAGCCTTGTTATGCTGATGGGCGGGATGTAATTTGCCAACAGCCACTCTGGAGAAGTGTATGCTGTTTCCTGAAACATCTAAAAAACTAAGCAACAGAGCCTAGGGCACTTCCACTTATGGTCCTATAGCTTAGGGAAATGAAAATCAAACAGACACAGCCACCCCAAAGTTTGGGACGGCTCTGTTTACAAGAACCTCGTTTACGGTACAAGTTCAATATCACAGAAAGCGAAAAATGGATAAAGAAGTTGTGGTACTTACGTACAATGCAATATCACTCAGCAATGAAATCTATGTCATCAGGCCCGTCGCAGCATAATGAGTGGATTCAGGTACGATGATTCTAAGTGAAATAAGTCACACAGAAAAAGAAACATCATAAGATATCAGTACTACACGGAATGTAAACTTGGCTACACAGGAACTGAATTACAAAACAGAACAGGGTCTCAAATGTAGAAAACCAACTTATGCTTGCTTAAGGGGAAAGGTGAGTTGGGGTGCAGCATGAAACCAGAGATTGAAATTAGCACAGATACCGTGCCATAAGCCAAATATGTAATAGACAAGAGCTACTCCTTGCTAAACGAAGTGTACTCAACACCCCATATTAAACGCCTAAGAATACACCTGACTAGTAAGAATCTTAAAACCTGTGGATTTATATGTGTCCAAAAGAGAATCAAGCGTGTGTACGGCGGCATAAACGCAGCAGTGATAGGATTGGTGAGGTTCGGTGAGCAAATGCAGACCCTTTGAAGTCATATTGCATGGTACCCATTCCATGGGTCTCAACTCTCCAGGTTTAAGGGATTCTTCCTTCAGCTAAAACATGCATGTGGAACCCAGAGTATGATCCACTGTGTGATCGGGAAACGTGTTCAAATGTGTCTCAGTTTTCGTCCCCTGGTACTCGGGTGCAACATTCAAGACGCTTTACTAACACTCTCCCCACTTGCAGAGTCAGTGCCTTTAAACTCCTGTTTGGCCCAGTTTGCAATTTCTGCGGAAAATGTACAGGAATAGGGAGAACCAATGAGAGACTAGCTGGAGGTGTCTGGACGGGCAAATTTAACTCTCATTTCCCACCAGGAAGAGGAATTAACCAAAGGTTCAGCGTGCCGTGCCAGAACCACACTAGGGCCTGAAGCAATCCTGCGGTGTTGCGGCCAGCTCACAAGAAAGCGAGTTGAAGAAAGGAGCTCAGGGGCACTGTAATTCACAAACCTGCAGAGTTATAAATGACAGCTATCGTCCAAAAATATATTGAAGTAAGGCTGCCAAGAGGACTTGAAAGCGGGGCAGAATTGCAGGAAACCGATTTCAGGAGGTAGACGGGAATTGCATGTAAAGCATAGGAAAAGAGGCAGAACGTCCACAATGATGCACTTGGCCAAAAAGGGCGTATGCGTTTTTTCCTGAATATATTCAGGAAAAAACGCATACGCCCTTTTTGGCCAACCAAGCAAGCTTGCAAAGGAAATCTGCACTACAATGAAGTCTCACTGCCCCCCGGTCAAAAGGGCCATCTGAAAAAAGTGTAAAATCCAGAAAGGCAAGACAGGACATGGAGAATTGGGAGCCTTGTTATGCTGATGGGCGGGATGTAAATTGCCAACAGCCACTCTGGAGAAGTGTATGCTGTTTCCTGAAACATCTAAAAAACAAAGCAACAGAGCCTAGGGCACTTCCACTTATGGTCCTATAGCTTAGGGAAATTAAAATCAAAAAGACACAGCCACCCCAAAGTTTGGGACGGCTCTGTTTACAAGAACCTCGTTTACGGTACAAGTTCAATATCACAGAAAGCGAAAAATGGATAAAGAAGTTGTGGTACTTACGTACAATGCAATATCACTCAGCAATGAAATCTATGTCATCAGGCCCGTAGCAGCATAATGAGTGGATTAAGGTACGATGATTCTAAGTGAAATAAGTCACACAGAAAACGAAACATCATAAGATATCACTACTACACGGAATGTAAACTTGGCTACACAGGAACTGAATTACAAAACAGAACAGGGTCTCAAATGTAGAAAACCAACTTACGCTAGCTTAAGGGGAAAGGTGAGTTGGGGTGCTGCATGAAACCAGAGATTGAAATTAGCACAGATACCGTTCCATAAGCCAAATATGTAATAGACAAGAGCCACTCCTTGCTCAACGAGGTGGACTCAACACCCCGTATTAAACGCCTAAGAATATACCTGACTAGAAATAATCTTAAAACCTACGGATTTATATGTCTCCGAAAGACAATCAAGCGTGTGTACAGCGGCATAAACGCAGCAGTGATAGGATTGGTGAGGTTCGGTGAGCAAATGCAGACCCTTTGAAGTCATATTGCATGGTACCCATTCCATGGGTCTCAACTCTCCAGGTTTAAGGGATTCTTCCTTCAGCTAAAACATGCATGTGGAACCCAGAGTATGATCCACCGTGTGATCGGGAAACGTGTTCAAATGTGTCTCAGTTTTCGTCCCCTGGTACTCGGGTGCAAACTCCAGATGCTTTACTAACACTCTCCCCACTTGGAGAGTCAGTGCCTTTAACCTCCTGTTTGGCCCAGTTTGCAATTTCTGCGGAAAATGTACAGGAATAGGGAGAACCAATGAGAGACTAGCTGGGGGTGTCTGGACGGGCAAATTTAACTCTCATTTCCCACCAGGAAGAGGAATTAACCAAAGGCTCTGCGTGCCGTGCCGGAACCACACTAGGGCCTGAAGCAATCCTGCGGTGTTGCGACCAGCTCACAAGAAAACGAGTTGAAGAAAGGAGCTCAGGGGCACTGTAATTCACAAACCTGCAGAGTTATAAATGACAGCTATCGTCCAAAAATATATTGAAGTAAGGCTGCCAAGAGGACTTGAAAGCGGGGCAGAATTGCAGGAAACCGATTTCAGGAGGTAGACGGGAATTGCATGTAAAGCATAGGAAAAGAGGCAGAACGTCCACAATGATGCACTTGGCCAAAAAGGGCGTATGCGTTTTTTCCTGAATATATTCAGGAAAAAACGCATACGCCCTTTTTGGCCAACCAAGCAAGCTTGCAAAGGAAATCTGCACTACAATGAAGTCTCACTGCCCCCCGGTCAAAAGGGCCATCTGAAAAAAGTGTAAAATCCAGAAAGGCAAGACAGGACATGGAGAATTGGGAGCCTTGTTATGCTGATGGGCGGGATGTAAATTGCCAACAGCCACTCTGGAGAAGTGTATGCTGTTTCCTGAAACATCTAAAAAACAAAGCAACAGAGCCTAGGGCACTTCCACTTATGGTCCTATAGCTTAGGGAAATTAAAATCAAAAAGACACAGCCACCCCAAAGTTTGGGACGGCTCTGTTTACAAGAACCTTGTTTACGGTACAAGTTCAATATCACAGAAAGCGAAAAATGGATAAAGAAGTTGTGGTACTTACGTACAATGCAATATCACTCAGCAATGAAATCTATGTCATCAGGCCCGTAGCAGCATAATGAGTGGATTAAGGTACGATGATTGTAAGTGAAATAAGTCACACAGAAAAAGAAACATCATAAGATATCACTACTACACGGAATGTAAACTTGGCTACACAGGAACTGAATTACAAAACAGAACAGGGTCTCAAATGTAGAAAACCAAATTATGCTTGCTTAAGAGGAAAGGTGAGTTGGGGTGCTGCATGAAACCAGAGATTGAAATTAGCACAGATACCGTTCCATAAGCCAAATATGTAATAGACAAGAGCTACTCCTTGCTCAACGAAGTGGACTCAACACCCCATATTAAACGCTTAATAATACACCTGACTAGAAATAATCTTAAAAACTACGAATTTATATGTCTCCGAAAGACAATCAAGCGTGTGTACAGCGGCATAAACGCAGCAGTGATAGGATTGGTGAGGTTCGGTGAGCAAATGCAGACCCTTTGAAGTCATATTGCATGGTACCCATTCCATGGGTCTCAACTCTCCAGGTTTAAGGGATTCTTCCTTCAGCTAAAACATGCATGTGGAACCCAGAGTATGATCCACCGTGTGATCAGGAAACGTGTTCAAATGTGTCTCAGTTTTCGTCCCCTGGTACTCGGGTGCAACACTCCAGACGCTTTACTAACACTCTCCCCACTTGGAGAGTCAGTGCCTTTAACCTCCTGTATGGCCCAGTTTGCAATTTCTGCGGAAAATGTACAGGAATAGGGAGAACCAATGAGAAACTAGCTGGAGGTGTCTGGACGGGCAAATTTAACTCTCATTTCCCACCAGAAAGAGGAATTAACCAAAGGCTCAGCATGCCGTTCCAGAACCACACTAGGGCCTGAAACAATCCTGCGGTGTTGCGGCCAGCTCACAAGAAAGCGAGTTGAAGAAAGGAGCTCAGGGGCACTGTAATTCACAAAACTGCAGAGTTATAAATGACAGCTATCGTCCAAAAATATATTGAAGTAAGGCTGCCAAGAGGACTTGAAAGCGGGGCAGAATTGCAGGAAATCGATTTCAGGAGGTACACTGGAATTGCATGTAAAGCATAGAAAAGAGGCAGAACGTCCACAATGATGCACTTGGCCAAAAAGGGCGTATGCGTTTTTTCCTGCAGGAAAAAACGCATACGCCCTTTTTGGCCAACCAAGCAAGCTTGCAAAGGAAATCTGCACTACAATGAAGTCTCACTGCCCCCCGGTCAAAAGGGCCATCTGAAAAAAGTGTAAAATCCAGAAAGGCAGGACAGGCCATGGAGAACTGGGAGCCTTGTTATGCTGATGGGCGGGATGTAAATTGCCAACAGCCACTCTGGAGAAGTGTATGGTGTTTCCTGAAACATCTAAAAAACTAAGCAACAGAGCCTAGGGCACTTCCACTTATGGTCCTATAGCTTAGGGAAATTAAAATCAAAAAGACACGGTCACCCCAAAGTTTGGGACAGCTCTGTTTACAAGAACCTAGTTTACGGTACAAGTTCAATATCACAGAAAGTGAAAAATGGATAAAGAAGTTGTGGTACTTACGTACAATGCAATATCACTCAGCAATGAAATCTATGTCATCAGGCCCGTAGCATCATAATGAGTGGATGCAGGTATGATGAGTCTAAGTGAAATAAGTCACACAGAAAAAGAAACATCATAAGATATCACTACTACACGGAATGTAAACTTGGCTACACAGGAACTGAATTACAAAACAGAACAGGGTCTCAAATGTAGAAAACCAACTTATGCTTGCTTAAGGGGAAAGGTGAGTTGGGGTGCAGCATGAAACCAGAGATTGAAATTAGCACAGATACCGTGCCATAAGCCAAATATGTAATAGACAAGAGCTACTCCTTGCTAAACGAAGTGTACTCAACACCCCATATTAAACGCCTAAGAATACACCTGACTAGTAAGAATCTTAAAACCTGTGGATTTATATGTCTCCGAAAGAGAATCAAGCGTGTGTACGGCGGCATAAACGCAGCAGTGATAGGATTGGTGAGGTTCGGTGAGCAAATGCAGACCCTTTGAAGTCATATTGCATGGTACCCATTCCATGGGTCTCAACTCTCCAGGTTTAAGGGATTCTTCCTTCAGCTAAAACATGCATGTGGAACCCAGAGTATGATCCACCGTGTGATTGGGAAACGTGTTCAAATGTGTCTCAGTTTTCGTCCCCTGGTACTCGGGTGCAACATTCAAGACGCTTTACTAACACTCTCCCCACTTGGAGAGTCAGTGCCTTTAAACTCCTGTTTGGCCCAGTTTGCAATTTCTGCGGAAAATGTACAGGAATAGGGAGAACCAATGAGAGACTAGCTGGAGGTGTCTGGACGGGCAAATTTAACTCTCATTTCCCACCAGGAAGAGGAATTATCCAAAGGCTCAGCGTGCCGTGCCGGAACCACACTAGGGCCTGAAGCAATCCTGCGGTGTTGTGGCCAGCTCACAAGAAAGCGAGTTGAAGAAAGGAGCTCAGGTGCACTGTAATTCACAAACCTGCAGAGTTATAAATGACAGCTATCGTCCAAAAATATATTGAAGTAAGGCTGCCAAGAGGACTTGAAAGCGGGGCAGAATTGCAGGAAACCGATTTCAGGAGGTAGACGGGAATTGCATGTAAAGCATAGGAAAAGAGGCAGAACGTCCACAATGATGCACTTGGCCAAAAAGGGCGTATGCGTTTTTTCCTGAATATATTCAGGAAAAAACGCATACGCCCTTTTTGGCCAACCAAGCAAGCTTGCAAAGGAAATCTGCACTACAATGAAGTCTCACTGCCCCCCGGTCAAAAGGGCCATCTGAAAAAAGTGTAAAATCCAGAAAGGCAGGACAGGCCATGGAGAACTGGGAGCCTTGTTATGCTGATGGGCGGGATGTAAATTGCCAACAGCCACTCTGGAGAAGTGTATGGTGTTTCCTGAAACATCTAAAAAACTAAGCAACAGAGCCTAGGGCACTTCCACTTATGGTCCTATAGCTTAGGGAAATTAAAATCAAAAAGACACGGTCACCCCAAAGTTTGGGACAGCTCTGTTTACAAGAACCTCGTTTACGGTACAAGTTCAATATCACAGAAAGCGAAAAATGGATAAAGAAGTTGTGGTACTTACGTACAATGCAATATCACTCAGCAATGAAATCTATGTCATCAGGCCCGTAGCATCATAATGAGTGGATGCAGGTATGATGAGTCTAAGTGAAATAAGTCACACAGAAAAAGAAACATCATAAGATATCACTACTACACGGAATGTAAACTTGGCTACACAGGAACTGAATTACAAAACAGAACAGGGTCTCAAATGTAGAAAACCAACTTACGCTAGCTTAAGGGGAAAGGTGAGTTGGGGTGCTGCATGAAACCAGAGATTGAAATTAGCACAGATACCGTTCCATAAGCCAAATATGTAATAGACAAGAGCTACTCCTTGCTCAACGAAGTGGACTCAACACCCCATATTAAACGCCTAAGAATATACCTGACAAGAAATAATCTTAAAACCTACAGATTTATATGTCTCCGAAAGACAATCAAGCGTGTGTACAGCGGCATAAACGCAGCAGTGATAGGATTGGTGAGGTTCGGTGAGCAAATGCAGACCCTTTGAAGTCATATTGCATGGTACCCATTCCATGGGTCTCAACTCTCCAAGTTTAAGGGATTCTTCCTTCAGCTAAAACATGCATGTGGAACCCAGAGTATGATCCACAGTGTGATCGGGAAACGTGTTCAAATGTGTCTCAGTTTTCGTCCCCTGGTACTCGGGTGCAAACTCCAGACGCTTTACTAACACTCTCCCCACTTGGAGAGTCAGTGCCTTTAACCTCCTGTTTGGCCCAGTTTGCAATTTCTGCGGAAAATGTACAGGAATAGGGAGAACCAATGAGAGACTAGCTGGGGGTGTCTGGACGGGCAAATTTAACTCTCATTTCCCACCAGGAAGAGGAATTAACCAAAGGCTCAGCGTGCCGTGCCGGAACCACACTAGGGCCTGAAGCAATCCTGCAGTGTTGCGGCCAGCTCACAAGAAAGCGAGTTGAAGAAAGGAGCTCAGGGGCACTGTAATTCACAAACCTGCAGAGTTATAAATGACAGCTATCGTCCAAAAATATATTGAAGTAAGGCTGCCAAGAGGACTTGAAAGCGGGGCAGAATTGCAGGAAACCGATTTCAGGAGGTAGACGGGAATTGCATGTAAAGCATAGGAAAAGAGGCAGAACGTACACAATGATGCACTTGGCCAAAAAGGGCGTATGCGTTTTTTCCTGAATATATTCAGGAAAAAACGCATACGCCCTTTTTGGCCAACCAAGCAAGCTTGCAAAGGAAATCTGCACTACAATGAAGTCTCACTGCCCCCCGGTCAAAAGGGCCATCTGAAAAAAGTGTAAAATCCAGAAAGGCAGGACAGGCCATGGAGAACTGGGAGCTTTGTTATGCTGATGGGCGGGATGTAAATTGCCAACAGCCAATCTGGAGAAGTGTATGGTGTTTCCTGAAACATCTAAAAAACAAAGCAACAGAGCCTAGGGCACTTCCACTTATGGTCCTATAGCTTAGGGAAATTAAAATCAAAAAGACACAGCCACCCCAAAGTTTGGGACGGCTCTGTTTACAAGAACCTCGTTCACGGTACAAGTTCAATATCACAGAAAGCGAAAAATGGATAAAGAAGTTGTGGTACTTACGTACAATGCAATATCACTCAGCAATGAAATCTATGTCATCAGGCCCGTCGCAGCATAATGAGTGGATTCAGGTACGATGATTCTAAGTGAAATAAGTCACACAGAAAAAGAAACATCATAAGATATCACTACTACACGGAAGGTAAACTTGGCTACACAAGAACTGAATTACAAAACAGAACAGGGTCTCAAATGTAGAAAACCAACTTATGCTTGCTTAAGAGGAAAGGTGAGTTGGGGTGCTGCATGAAACCAGAGATTGAAATTAGCACAGATACCGTTCCATAAGCCAAATATGTAATAGACAAGAGCTACTCCTTGCTCAACGAAGTGGACTCAACACCCCATATTAAACGCTTAAGAATACACCTGACTAGAAATAATCTTAAAAACTACGAATTTATATGTCTCCGAAAGACAATCAAGCGTGTGTACAGCGGCATAAACGCAGCAGTGATAGGATTGGTGAGGTTCGGTGAGCAAATGCAGACCCTTTGAAGTCATATTGCATGGTACCCATTCCATGGGTCTCAACTCTCCAGGTTTAAGGGATTCTTCCTTCAGCTAAAACATGCATGTGGAACCCAGAGTATGATCCACCATGTGATCGGGAAACGTGTTCAAATGTGTCTCAGTTTTCGTCCCCTGGTACTCGGGTGCAAACTCCAGACGCTTTACTAACACTCTCCCCACTTGGAGAGTCAGTGCCTTTAACCTCCTGTATGGCCCAGTTTGCAATTTCTGCGGAAAATGTACAGGAATAGGGAGAACCAATGAGAAACTAGCTGGAGGTGTCTGGACGGGCAAATTTAACTCTCATTTCCCACCAGAAAGAGGAATTAACCAAAGGCTCAGCATGCCGTTCCAGAACCACACTAGGGCCTGAAACAATACTGCGGTGTTGCGGCCAGCTCACAAGAAAGCGAGTTGAAGAAAGGAGCTCAGGGGCACTGTAATTCACAAACCTGCAGAGTTATAAATGACAGCTATCGTCCAAAAATATATTGAAGTAAGGCTGCCAAGAGGACTTGAAAGCGGGGCAGAATTGCAGGAAATCGATTTCAGGAGGTACACTGGAATTGCATGTAAAGCATAGAAAAGAGGCAGAACGTCCACAATGATGCACTTGGCCAAAAAGGGCATATGCGTTTTTTCCTGAATATATTCAGGAAAAAACGCATACGCCCTTTTTGGCCAACCAAGCAAGCTTGCAAAGGAAATCTGCACTACAATGAAGTCTCACTGCCCCCCGGTCAAAAGGGCCATCTGAAAAAAGTGTAAAATCCAGAAAGGCAGGACAGGCCATGGAGAACTGGGAGCCTTGTTATGCTGATGGGCGGGATGTAAATTGCCAACAGCCACTCTGGAGAAGTGTATGGTGTTTCCTGAAACATCTAAAAAACTAAGCAACAGAGCCTAGGGCACTTCCACTTATGGTCCTATAGCTTAGGGAAATTAAAATCAAAAAGACACGGTCACCCCAAAGTTTGGGACAGCTCTGTATACAAGAACCTCGTTTACGGTACAAGTTCAATATCACAGAAAGCGAAAAATGGATAAAGAAGTTGTGGTACTTACGTACAATGCAATATCACTCAGCAATGAAATCTATGTCATCAGGCCCGTAGCATCATAATGAGTGGATGCAGGTATGATGAGTCTAAGTGAAATAAGTCACACAGAAAAAGAAACATCATAAGATATCACTACTACACGGAATGTAAACTTGGCTACACAGGAACTGAATTACAAAACAGAACAGGGTCTCAAATGTAGAAAACCAACTTATGCTTGCTTAAGGGGAAAGGTGAGTTGGGGTGCAGCATGAAACCAGAGATTGAAATTAGCACAGATACCGTGCCATAAGCCAAATATGTAATAGACAAGAGCTACTCCTTGCTAAACGAAGTGTACTCAACACCCCATATTAAACGCCTAAGAATACACCTGACTAGTAAGAATCTTAAAACCTGTGGATTTATATGTCTCCGAAAGAGAATCAAGCGTGTGTACGGCGGCATAAACGCAGCAGTGATAGGATTGGTGAGGTTCGGTGAGCAAATGCAGACCCTTTGAAGTCATATTGCATGGTACCCATTCCATGGGTCTCAACTCTCCAGGTTTAAGGGATTCTTCCTTCAGCTAAAACATGCATGTGGAACCCAGAGTATGATCCACCGTGTGATTGGGAAACGTGTTCAAATGTGTCTCAGTTTTCGTCCCCTGGTACTCGGGTGCAACATTCAAGACGCTTTACTAACACTCTCCCCACTTGGAGAGTCAGTGCCTTTAAACTCCTGTTTGGCCCAGTTTGCAATTTCTGCGGAAAATGTACAGGAATAGGGAGAACCAATGAGAGACTAGCTGGAGGTGTCTGGACGGGCAAATTTAACTCTCATTTCCCACCAGGAAGAGGAATTAACCAAAGGTTCAGCATGCCATGCCGGAACGACACTAGGGCCTGAAGCAATCCTGCGGTGTTGTGGCCAGCTCACAAGAAAGCGAGTTGAAGAAGGGAGCTCAGGGGCACTGTAATTCACAAACCTGCAGAGTTATAAATGACAGCTATCGTCCAAAAATATATTGAAGTAAGGCTGCCAAGAGGA
Organism: Leucopleurus acutus; assembly: GCF_964270905.1. Lineage (NCBI taxonomy): Eukaryota > Metazoa > Chordata > Mammalia > Artiodactyla > Delphinidae > Leucopleurus > Leucopleurus acutus. The sequence continues at coordinate 120,000,152 of NC_139142.1, read as the reverse complement.
CTTGAAAGCGGGGCAGAATTGCAGGAAACCGATTTCAGGAGGTAGACGGGAATTGCATGTAAAGCATAGGAAAAGAGGCAGAACGTCCACAATGATGCACTTGGCCAAAAAGGGCGTATGCGTTTTTTCCTGAATATATTCAGGAAAAAACGCATACGCCCTTTTTGGCCAACCAAGCAAGCTTGCAAAGGAAATCTGCACTACAATGAAGTCTCACTGCCCCCCGGTCAAAAGGGCCATCTGAAAAAAGTGTAAAATCCAGAAAGGCAAGACAGGACATGGAGAATTGGGAGCCTTGTTATGCTGATGGGCGGGATGTAAATTGCCAACAGCCACTCTGGAGAAGTGTATGCTGTTTCCTGAAACATCTAAAAAACAAAGCAACAGAGCCTAGGGCACTTCCACTTATGGTCCTATAGCTTAGGGAAATTAAAATCAAAAAGACACAGCCACCCCAAAGTTTGGGACGGCTCTGTTTACAAGAACCTTGTTTACGGTACAAGTTCAATATCACAGAAAGCGAAAAATGGATAAAGAAGTTGTGGTACTTACGTACAATGCAATATCACTCAGCAATGAAATCTATGTCATCAGGCCCGTAGCAGCATAATGAGTGGATTAAGGTACGATGATTGTAAGTGAAATAAGTCACACAGAAAAAGAAACATCATAAGATACCACTACTACACGGAATATAAACTTGGCTTCACAGGAACTGAATTACAAAACAGAACAGGGTCTCAAATGTAGAAAACCAACTTACGCTAGCTTAAGGGGAAAGGTGAGATGGGGTGCTGCATGAAACCAGAGATTGAAATTAGCACAGATACCGTTCCATAAGCCAAATATGTAATAGACAAGAGCTACTCCTTGCTCAACGAAGTGGACTCAACACCCCATATTAAACGCCTAAGAATATACCTGACTAGAAATAATCTTAAAACCTGTGGATTTATATGTCTCCGAAAGAGAATCAAGCGTGTGTACGGTGGCATAAACGCAGTAGTGATAGGATTGGTGAGGTTCGGTGAGCAAATGCAGACCCTTTGAAGTCATATTGCATGGTACCCATTCCATGGGTCTCAACTCTCCAGGTTTAAGGGATTCTTCCTTCAGCTAAAACATGCATGTGGAACCCAGAGTATGATCCACCGTGTGATCGGGAAACGTGTTCAAATGTGTCTCAGTTTTCGTCCCCTGGTACTCGGGTGCAAACTCCAGACGCTTTACTAACACTCTCCCCACTTGGAGAGTCAGTGCCTTTAACCTCCTGTTTGGCCCAGTTTGCAATTTCTGCGGAAAATGTACAGGAATAGGGAGAACCAATGAGAGACTAGCTGGGGGTGTCTGGACGGGCAAATTTAACTCTCATTTCCCACCAGGAAGAGGAATTAACCAAAGGCTCAGCGTGCCGTGCTGGAACCACACTAGGGCCTGAAGCAATCCTGCGGTGTTGTGGCCAGCTCACAAGAAAGCGAGTTGAAGAAAGGAGCTCAGGGGCACTGTAATTCACAAACCTGCAGAGTTATAAATGACAGCTATCGTCCAAAAATATATTGAAGTAAGGCTGCCAAGAGGACTTGAAAGCGGGGCAGAATTGCAGGAAACCGATTTCAGGAGGTAGACGGGAATTGCATGTAAAGCATAGGAAAAGAGGCAGAAAGTACACAATGATGCACTTGGCCAAAAAGGGCGTATGCGTTTTTTCCTGAATCAGGAAAAAACGCATACGCCCTTTTTGGCCAACCAAGCAAGCTTGCAAAGGAAATCTGCACTACAATGAACTCTCACTGCCCCCCGGTCAAAAGGGCCATCTGAAAAAAGTGTAAAATCCAGAAAGGCAGGACAGGCCATGGAGAACAGGGAGCTTTGTTATGCTGATGGGCGGGATGTAAATTGCCAACAGCCAATCTGGAGAAGTGTATGGTGTTTCCTGAAACATCTAAAAAACAAAGCAACAGAGCCTAGGGCACTTCCACTTATGGTCCTATAGCTTAGGGAAATTAAAATCAAAAAGACACAGCCACCCCAAAGTTTGGGACGGCTCTGTTTACAAGAACCTCGTTTACGGTACAAGTTCAATATCACAGAAAGCGAAAAATGGATAAAGAAGTTGTGGTACTTACGTACAATGCAATATCACTCAGCAATGAAATCTATGTCATCAGGCCCGTCGCAGCATAATGAGTGGATTCAGGTACGATGATTCTAAGTGAAATAAGTCACACAGAAAAAGAAACATCATAAGATATCACTACTACACGGAAGGTAAACTTGGCTACACAAGAACTGAATTATAAAACAGAACAGGGTCTCAAATGTAGAAAACCAACTTATGCTTGCTTAAGAGGAAAGGTGAGTTGGGGTGCTGCATGAAACCAGAGATTGAAATTAGCACAGATACCGTTCCATAAGCCAAATATGTAATAGACAAGAGCTACTCCTTGCTCAACGAAGTGGACTCAACACCCCATATTAAACGCTTAAGAATACACCTGACTAGAAATAATCTTAAAAACTACGAATTTATATGTCTCCGAAAGACAATCAAGCGTGTGTACAGCGGCATAAACGCAGCAGTGATAGGATTGGTGAGGTTCGGTGAGCAAATGCAGACCCTTTGAAGTCATATTGCATGGTACCCATTCCATGGGTCTCAACTCTCCAGGTTTAAGGGATTCTTCCTTCAGCTAAAACATGCATGTGGAACCCAGAGTATGATCCACCGTGTGATCGGGAAACGTGTTCAAATGTGTCTCAGTTTTCGTCCCCTGGTACTCGGGTGCAAACTCCAGACGCTTTACTAACACTCTCCCCACTTGGAGAGTCAGTGCCTTTAACCTCCTGTTTGGCCCAGTTTGCAATTTCTGCGGAAAATGTACAGGAATAGGGAGAACCAATGAGAGACTAGCTGGGGGTGTCTGGACGGGCAAATTTAACTCTCATTTCCCACCAGGAAGAGGAATTAACCAAAGGCTCAGCGTGCCGTGCCGGAACCACACTAGGGCCTGAAGCAATCCTGCGGTGTTGCGGCCAGCTCACAAGAAAGCGAGTTGAAGAAAGGAGCTCAAGGGCACTGTAATTCACAAACCTGCAGAGTTATAAATGACAGCTATCGTCCAAAAATATATTGAAGTAAGGCTGCCAAGAGGACTTGAAAGCGGGGCAGAATTGCAGGAAACCGATTTCAGGAGGTAGACGGGAATTGCATGTAAAGCATAGGAAAAGAGGCAGAACGTCCACAATGATGCACTTGGCCAAAAAGGGCGTATGCGTTTTTTCCTGAATATATTCAGGAAAAAACGCATACGCCCTTTTTGGCCAACCAAGCAAGCTTGCAAAGGAAATCTGCACTACAATGAAGTCTCACTGCCCCCCGGTCAAAAGGGCCATCTGAAAAAAGTGTAAAATCCAGAAAGGCAGGACAGGCCATGGAGAACAGGGAGCTTTGTTATGCTGATGGGCGGGATGTAAATTGCCAACAGCCAATCTGGAGAAGTGTATGGTGTTTCCTGAAACATCTAAAAAACAAAGCAACAGAGCCTAGGGCACTTCCACTTATGGTCCTATAGCTTAGGGAAATTAAAATTAAAAAGACACAGCCACCCCAAAGTTTGGGACGGCTCTGTTTACAAGAACCTCGTTTACGGTACAAGATCAATATCACAGAAAGCGAAAAATGGATAAAGAAGTTGTGGTACTTACGTACAATGCAATATCACTCAGCAATGAAATCTATGTCATCAGGCCCGTCGCAGCATAATGAGTGGATTCAGGTACGATGATTCTAAGTGAAATAAGTCACACAGAAAAAGAAACATCATAAGATATCACTACTACACGGAATGTAAACTTGGCTACACAGGAACTGAATTACAAAACAGAACAGGGTCTCAAATGTAGAAAACCAACTTATGCTTGCTTAAGGGGAAAGGTGAGTTGGGGTGCTGCATGAAACCAGAGATTGAAATTAGCACAGATACCGTGTCATAAGCCAAATATGTAATAGACAAGAGCAACTCCTTGCTAAACGAAGTGGACTCAACACCCCATATTAAACGCCTAAGAATACACCTGACTAGTAAGAATCTTAAAACCTGTGGATTTATATGTCTCCGAAAGAGAATCAAGCGTGTGTACGGTGGCATAAACGCAGCAGTGATAGGATTGGTGAGGTTCGGTGAGCAAATGCAGACCCTTTGAAGTCATATTGCATGGTACCCATTCCATGGGTCTCAACTCTCCAGGTTTAAGGGATTCTTCCTTCAGCTAAAACATGCATGTGGAACACAGAGTATGATCCACCGTGTGATTGGGAAACGTGTTCAAATGTGTCTCAGTTTTCGTCCCCTGGTACTCGGGTGCAAACTCCAGACGCTTTACTAACACTCTCCCCACTTGGAGAGTCAGTGCCTTTAACCTCCTGTTTGGCCCAGTTTGCAATTTCTGCGGAAAATGTACAGGAATAGGGAGAACCAATGAGAGACTAGCTGGGGGTGTCTGGACGGGCAATTTTAACTCTCATTTCCCACCAGGAAGAGGAATTAACCAAAGGCTCAGCGTGCCGTGCCGGAACCACACTAGGGCCTGAAGCAATCCTGCGGTGTTGCGGCCAGCTCACAAGAAAGCGAGTTGAAGAAAGGAGCTCAGGGGCACTGTAATTCACAAACCTGCAGAGTTATAAATGACAGCTATCGTCCAAAAATATATTGAAGTAAGGCTGCCAAGAGGACTTGAAAGCGGGGCAGAATTGCAGGAAACCGATTTCAGGAGGTAGACGGGAATTGCATGTAAAGCATAGGAAAAGAGGCAGAAAGTACACAATGATGCACTTGGCCAAAAAGGGCGTATGCGTTTTTTCCTGAATCAGGAAAAAACGCATACGCCCTTTTTGGCCAACCAAGCAAGCTTGCAAAGGAAATCTGCACTACAATGAAGTCTCACTGCCCCCCGGTCAAAAGGGCCATCTGAAAAAAGTGTAAAATCCAGAAAGGCAGGACAGGCCATGGAGAACAGGGAGCTTTGTTATGCTGATGGGCGGGATGTAAATTGCCAACAGCCAATCTGGAGAAGTGTATGGTGTTTCCTGAAACATCTAAAAAACAAAGCAACAGAGCCTAGGGCACTTCCACTTATGGTCCTATAGCTTAGGGAAATTAAAATCAAAAAGACACAGCCACCCCAAAGTTTGGGACGGCTCTGTTTACAAGAACCTCGTTTACGGTACAAGTTCAATATCACAGAAAGCGAAAAATGGATAAAGAAGTTGTGGTACTTACGTACAATGCAATATCACTCAGCAATGAAATCTATGTCATCAGGCCCGTCGCAGCATAATGAGTGGATTCAGGTACGATGATTCTAAGTGAAATAAGTCACACAGAAAAAGAAACATCATAAGATATCACTACTACACGGAAGGTAAACTTGGCTACACAAGAACTGAATTACAAAACAGAACAGGGTCTCAAATGTAGAAAACCAACTTATGCTTGCTTAAGAGGAAAGGTGAGTTGGGGTGCTGCATGAAACCAGAGATTGAAATTAGCACAGATACCGTTCCATAAGCCAAATATGTAATAGACAAGAGCTACTCCTTGCTCAACGAAGTGGACTCAACACCCCATATTAAACGCTTAAGAATACACCTGACTAGAAATAATCTTAAAAACTACGAATTTATATGTCTCCGAAAGACAATCAAGCGTGTGTACAGCGGCATAAACGCAGCAGTGATAGGATTGGTGAGGTTCGGTGAGCAAATGCAGACCCTTTGAAGTCATATTGCATGGTACCCATTCCATGGGTCTCAACTCTCCAGGTTTAAGGGATTCTTCCTTCAGCTAAAACATGCATGTGGAACCCAGAGTATGATCCACCATGTGATCGGGAAACGTGTTCAAATGTGTCTCAGTTTTCGTCCCCTGGTACTCGGGTGCAAACTCCAGACGCTTTACTAACACTCTCCCCACTTGGAGAGTCAGTGCCTTTAACCTCCTGTTTGGCCCAGTTTGCAATTTCTGCGGAAAATGTACAGGAATAGGGAGAACCAATGAGAGACTAGCTGGGGGTGTCTGGACGGGCAAATTTAACTCTCATTTCCCACCAGGAAGAGGAATTAACCAAAGGCTCAGCGTGCCGTGCCGGAACCACACTAGGGCCTGAAGCAATCCTGCGGTGTTGCGGCCAGCTCACAAGAAAGCGAGTTGAAGAAAGGAGCTCAAGGGCACTGTAATTCACAAACCTGCAGAGTTATAAATGACAGCTATCGTCCAAAAATATATTGAAGTAAGGCTGCCAAGAGGACTTGAAAGCGGGGCAGAATTGCAGGAAACCGATTTCAGGAGGTAGACGGGAATTGCATGTAAAGCATAGGAAAAGAGGCAGAACGTCCACAATGATGCACTTGGCCAAAAAGGGCGTATGCGTTTTTTCCTGAATATATTCAGGAAAAAACGCATACGCCCTTTTTGGCCAACCAAGCAAGCTGGCAAAGGAAATCTGCACTACAATGAAGTCTCACTGCCCCCCGGTCAAAAGGGCCATCTGAAAAAAGTGTAAAATCCAGAAAGGCAGGACAGGCCATGGAGAACTGGGAGCTTTGTTATGCTGATGGGCGGGATGTAAATTGCCAACAGCCAATCTGGAGAAGTGTATGGTGTTTCCTGAAACATCTAAAAAACAAAGCAACAGAGCCTAGGGCACTTCCACTTATGGTCCTATAGCTTAGGGAAATTAAAATCAAAAAGACACAGCCACCCCAAAGTTTGGGACGGCTCTGTTTACAAGAACTTCGTTTACGGTACGAGTTCAATATCACAGAAAGTGAAAAATGGATAAAGAAGTTGTGGTACTTACGTACAATGCAATATCACTCAGCAATGAAATCTATGTCATCAGGCCCGTCGCAGCATAATGAGTGGATTCAGGTACGATGATTCTAAGTGAAATAAGTCACACAGAAAAAGAAACATCATAAGATATCACTACTACACGGAAGGTAAACTTGGCTACACAAGAACTGAATTACAAAACAGAACAGGGTCTCAAATGTAGAAAACCAACTTATGCTTGCTTAAGAGGAAAGGTGAGTTGGGGTGCTGCATGAAACCAGAGATTGAAATTAGCACAGATACCGTTCCATAAGCCAAATATGTAATAGACAAGAGCTACTCCTTGCTCAACGAAGTGGACTCAACACCCCATATTAAACGCCTAAGAATATACCTGACTAGAAATAATCTTAAAACCTACGGATTTATATGTCTCCGAAAGACAATCAAGCGTGTGTACAGCGGCATAAACGCAGCAGTGATAGGATTGGTGAGGTTCGGTGAGCAAATGCAGACCCTTTGAAGTCATATTGCATGGTACCCATTCCATGGGTCTCAACTCTCCAGGTTTAAGGGATTCTTCCTTCAGCTAAAACATGCATGTGGAACCCAGAGTATGATCCACCGTGTGATCGGGAAACGTGTTCAAATGTGTCTCAGTTTTCGTCCCCTGGTACTCGGGTGCAAACTCCAGACGCTTTACTAACACTCTCCCCACTTGGAGAGTCAGTGCCTTTAACCTCCTGTTTGGCCCAGTTTGCAATTTCTGCGGAAAATGTACAGGAATAGGGAGAACCAATGAGAGACTAGCTGGGGGTGTCTGGACGGGCAAATTTAACTCTCATTTCCCACCAGGAAGAGGAATTAACCAAAGGCTCAGCGTGCCATGCCGGAACCACATTAGGGCCTGAAGCAATCCTGCGGTGTTGCGGCCAGCTCACAAGAAAGCGAGTTGAAGAAAGGAGCTCAGGGGCACTGTAATTCACAAACCTGCAGAGCTATAAATGACAGCTATCTTCCAAAAATATATTGAAGTAAGGCTGCCAAGAGGACTTGAAAGCGGGGCAGAATTGCAGGAAACCGATTTCAGGAGGTAGACGGGAATTGCATGTAAAGCATAGGAAAAGAGGCAGAACGTCCACAATGATGCACTTGGCCAAAAAGGGCGTATGCGTTTCTTCCAGGAAAAAACGCATACGGCCTTTTTGGCCAATCAAGCAAGCTTGCAAAGGAAATCTGCACTACAATGAAGTCTCGCTGCCCCCCGGTCAAAAGGGCCATATGAAAAAAGTGTAAAATCCAGAAAGGCAGAACAGGCCATGGAGGACTGGGAGTCTTGTTTTGCTGATGGGCAGGATGTAAATTGCCAACAGCCACTCTGGAGAAGTGTATGCTGTTTCCTGAAACATCTAAAAAACAAAGCAACAGAGCCTAGGGCACTTCCACTTATGGTCCTATAGCTTAGGGAAATTAAAATCAAAAAGACACAGCCACCCCAAAGTTTGGGACGGCTCTGTTTACAAGAACCTTGTTTACGGTACAAGTTCAATATCACAGAAAGCGAAAAATGGATAAAGAAGTTGTGGTACTTACGTACAATACAATATCACTCAGCAATGAAATCTATGTCATCAGGCCCGTAGCAGCATAATGAGTGGATTAAGGTACGATGATTGTAAGTGAAATAAGTCACACAGAAACAGAAACATCATAAGATATCACTACTACACGGAATGTAAACTTGGCTACACAGGAACTGAATTACAAAACAGAACAGGGTCTCAAATGTAGAAAACCAACTTACGCTAGCTTAAGGGGAAAGGTGAGTTGGGGTGCTGCATGAAACCAGAGATTGAAATTAGCACAGATACCGTTCCATAAGCCAAATATGTAATAGACAAGAGCTACTCCTTGCTCAACGAAGTGGACTCAACACCCCATATTAAACGCCTAAGAATATACCTGACTAGAAATAATCTTAAAACCTACGGATTTATATGTCTCCGAAAGACAATCAAGCGTGTGTACAGCGGCATAAACGCAGCAGTGATAGGATTGGTGAGGTTCGGTGAGCAAATGCAGACCCTTTGAAGTCATATTGCATGGTACCCATTCCATGGGTCTCAACTCTCCAGGTTTAAGGGATTCTTCCTTCAGCTAAAACATGCATGTGGAACCCAGAGTATGATCCACCGTGTGATCGGGAAACGTGTTCAAATGTGTCTCAGTTTTCGTCCCCTGGTACTCGGGTGCAAACTCCAGATGCTTTACTAATACTCTCCCCACTTGGAGAGTCAGTGCCTTTAACCTCCTGTTTGGCCCAGTTTGCAATTTCTGTGGAAAATGTACAGGAATAGGGAGAACCAATGAGAGACTAGCTGGGGGTGTCTGGATGGGCAAATTTAACTCTCATTTCCCACCAGGAAGAGGAATTAACCAAAGGCTCAGCGTGCCGTGCCGGAACCACACTAGGGCCTGAAGCAATCCTGCGGTGTTGCGGCCAGCTCACAAGAAAGCGAGTTGAAGAAAGGAGCTCAGGGGCACTGTAATTCACAAACCTGCAGAGTTATAAATGACAGCTATCGTCCAAAAATATATTGAAGTAAGGCTGCCAAGAGGACTTGAAAGCGGGGCAGAATTGCAGGAAACCGATTTCAGGAGGTAGACGGGAATTGCATGTAAAGCATAGGAAAAGAGGCAGAACGTCCACAATGATGCACTTGGCCAAAAAGGGCATATGCGTTTTTTCCAGGAAAAAACACATACGCCCTTTTTGGCCAACCAAGCAAGCTTGCAAAGGAAATCTGCACTACAATGAAGTCTCGCTGTCCCCCGGTCAAAAGGGTCATATGAAAAAAGTGTAAAATCCAGAAAGGCAGGACAGGCCATGGAGAACTGGGAGCCTTGTTATGCTGATGGGCGGGATGTAAATTGCCAACAGCCACTCTGGAGAAGTGTATGCTGTTTCCTGAAACATCTAAAAAACTAAGCAACAGAGCCTAGGGCACTTCCACTTATGGTCCTATAGCTTAGGGAAATTAAAATCAAAAAGACACAGCCACCCCAAAGTTTGGGACGGCTCTGTTTACAAGAACCTTGTTTACGGTACAAGTTCAATATCACAGAAAGCGAAAAATGCATAAAGAAGTTGTGGTACTTACGTACAATGAAATATCACTCAGCAATGAAATCTATGTCATCAGGCCCGTAGCAGCATAATGAGTGGATGCAGGTACGATGATTCTAAGTGAAATAAGTCACACAGAAAAAGAAACATCATAAGATATCACTACTACACGGAATGTAAACTTGGCTACACAGGAACTGAATTACAAAACAGAACAGGGTCTCAAATGTAGAAAACCAACTTATGCTAGCTTAAGGGGAAAGGTGAGTTGGGGTGCTGCATGAAACCAGAGATTGAAATTAGCACAGATACCGTTCCATAAGCCAAATATGTAATAGACAAGAGCTACTCCTTGCTCAACGAAGTGGACTCAACATCCCATATTAAAAGCCTAAGAATGTACCTGACTAGTAAGAATCTTAAAACCTATGGATTTATATGTCTCCGAAAGAGAATCAAGCATGTGTACAGCGGCATAAATGCAGCAGTGATAGGATTGGTGAGGTTCGGTGAGCAAATGCAGACCCTTTGAAGTCATATTGCATGGTACCCATTCCATGGTCTCAACTCTCCAGGTTTAAGGGATTCTTCATTCAGCTAAAACATGCATGTGGAACACAGAGTATGATCCACGGTGTGATCGGGAAACGTGTTCAAATGTGTCTCAGTTTTCGTCCCCTGGTACTTGGGTACAACATTCCAGACGCTTTACTAACACTCTCCCCACTTGGAGAGTCAGTGCCTTTAACCTCCTGTTTGGCCCAGTTTGCAGTTTCTGTGGAAGATGAACAGGAAGATGGAGAACCAAGGAGAGACTAGCTGGAGGTGTCTGGAAGGGCAAATTTAACTCTCATTTCCCACCAGGAAGAGGAATTAACCAAAGGCTCAGTGTGCCATGCCGGAACCACACTAGGGCCTGAAGCAATCCTGTGGTGTTGCGGCCAGCTCACAAAAAAGCGAGTTGAAGAAAGGAGCTCAGGGACACTGTAATTCACAACCCTACAGAGTTATAAATGACACTTATCGTCCAAAAATATATTGAAGTAAGGCTGCCAAGAGGACTTGAAAGCGGGGCAGAATTGCAGGAAACCGATTTCAGGAGGTAGACTGGAATTGCATGTAAAGCATAGGAAAAGAGGCAGAACGTCCACAATGATGCACTTGGCCAAAAAGGGCGTATGCGTTTTTTCCTGAATATAGGAAAAAACGCATACGCCCTTTTTGGCCAACCAAGCAAGCTTGCAAAGGAAATCTGTACTTCAATGAAGTCTCACTGCCCCCCGGTCAAAAGGGCCATCTGAAAAAAGTGTAAAATCCAGAAAGGCAGGATAGGCCATGGAGAACTGGGAGCCTTGTTATGCTGATGGGCGGGATGTAAATTGCCAACAGCAACACTGGAGAAGTGTATGGTGTTTCCTGAAACATCCAAAAATCAAAGCAACAGAGCCTAGGGCACTTCCACTTATGGTCCTATAGCTTAGGGAAATTAAAATCAAAAAGACACAGCCACCCCAAGATTGGGACGGCTCTGTTTACAAGAACCTCGTTTACGGTACAAGTTCAATATCACAGAAAGCGAAAAATGGATAAAGAAGTTGTGGTACTTACGTACAATGCAATATCACTCAGCAATGAAATCTATGTCATCAGGCCTGTAGCAGCATAATGAGTGGATTCAGGTACGATGATTCTAAGTGAAATAAGTCACACAGAGCTTACCTGGTGGCGCAGTGGTTGAGAGTCCGCCTGCCGATGCAGAGGACATGGGTTCGTGCCCCGCTCCGGGAAGGTCCCACATGCCGCGGAGCGGCTGGGCCTGTGAGCCATGGCCGCTGAGCCTGCGCGTCCGGAGCCTGTGCTCTGCAATGGGAAAGACCACAGCAGTGACAGGCCCACGTACCGCAAAATAAATAAATAAATAAATAAATAAATAAAATAAAAAAATAAGTCACACAGAAAAAGAAACATCATAAGATATCACTACTACATGGAATGTAAACTTGGTTACACAGGAACTAAATTACTAAACAGAACAGAGTGTCAAATGTAGAAAACCAATTTATGCTTGCTTAAGGGGAAAGGTGAGTTGGGGTGCTGCATACAACAAGAGATTGAAATTAGCACAGATACCGTTCCATAAGCCAAATATATAATAGACAAGTGCTACTCCTTGCTCAACGAACTGGACTCAACACCCCATATTAAACGCCTAACAATATACCTGACTAGTAAGAATCTTAAAAACTATGGATTTATATGTCTCCGAAAGAGAATGAAGCGTGTGTACAGCGGCATAAACGCAGCAGTGATAGGATTGGTGAGGTTCGGTGAGCAAATGCAGACCCTTTGAAGTCATATTGCATGGTACCCATTCCATGGGTCTCAACTCTCCATGTTTAAGGGATTCTTCCTTCAGCTAAAACATGCATGTGGAACCCAGAGTATGATCCACTGTGTGATCGGAAAACGTGTTCAAATGTGTCTCAGTTTACGTCCCCTGGTACTCGGGTGCAACATTCCAGACGCTTTACTAACACTCTCCCCACTTGGAGAGTCAGTGCCTTTAACCTCCTGTTTGGCCCAGTTTGCAATTTCTGTGGAAAATGAACAGGAATAGGGAGAACCAATGAGAGACTAGCTGGAGGTGTCTGGACGGGCAAATTTAACTCTCATTTCCCACCAGGAAGAGGAATTAACCAAAGGCTCAGCATGCCGTGCCGGAAACAAACTAGGGCCTGAAGCAATCCTGCGGTGTTGCGGCCAGCTCACAAGAAAGCGAGTTGAAGAAAGGAGCTCAGGGGCACTGTAATTCACAAACCTGCAGAGTTATAAATGACAGCTATCATCCAAAAATATATTGAAGTAAGGCTGCCAAGAGGACTTGAAAGTGTTGCAGAATTGCACGAAACCGATTTCAGGAGGTAGACTGGAATTGCATGTAAAGCATAGGAAAAGAGGCAGAACGTCCACAACGATGCACTTGGCCAAAAAGGGCGTATGCGTTTTTTCCTGAATATATTCAGGAAAAAACGCATACGCCCTTTTTGGCCAACCAAGAAAGCTTGCAAAGGAAATCTGCACTACAATGAAGTCTCACTGCCCCCCGGTCAAAAGGGTCATCTGAAAAAAGTATAAAATCCAGAAAGGCAGGACAGGCCATGGAGAACTGGGAGCCTTGTTATGCTGGTGGGCGGGATGTAAATTGCCAACAGCCACTCTGGAGAAGTGTATGGTGTTTCCTGAAACATCTAAAAAAACAAAGCAACAGAGCCTAGGGCACTTCCACTTATGGTCCTATAGCTTAGGGAAATTAAAATCAAAAAGACACAGCCACCCCAAAGTTTGGGACGGCTCTGTTTACAAGAACCTCGTTTACGGTACAAGTTCAATATCACAGAAAGCGAAAAATGGATAAAGAAGCTGTGGTACTTACGTACAATGCAATATCACTCAGCAATGAAATCTATGTCATCAGGCCCGTCGCAGCATAATGAGTGGATTCAGGTACGATGATTCTAAGTGAAATAAGTCACACAGAAAAAGAAACATCATAAGATATCACTACTACACGGAAGGTAAACTTGGCTACACAAGAACTGAATTACAAAACAGAACTGGGTCTCAAATGTAGAAAACCAACTTATTCTTGCTTAAGAGGAAAGGTGAGTTGGGGTGCTGCATGAAACCAGAGATTGAAATTAGCACAGATACCGTTTCATAAGCCAAATATGTAATAGACAAGAGCTACTCCTTGCTGAACGAAGTGGACTCAACACCCCATATTAAACGCCTAAGAATATACCTGACTAGAAATAATCTTAAAACCTACGGATTTATATGTCTCCGAAAGACAATCAAGCGTGTGTACAGCGGCATAAACGCAGCAGTGATAGGATTGGTGAAGTTCGGTGAGCAAATGCAGACCCTTTGAAGTCATATTGCATGGTACCCATTCCATGTGTCTCAACTCTCCAGGTTTAAGGGATTCTTCCTTCAGCTAAAACATGCATGTGGAACCCAGAGTATGATCCACCGTGTGATCGGGAAACGTGTTCAAATGTGTCTCAGTTTTCGTTCCCTGGTACTCGGGTGCAACATTCAAGACGCTTTACTAACACTCTCCCCACTTGGAGAGTCAGTGCCTTTAAACTCCTGTTTGGCCCAGATTGCTATTTCTGCGGAAAATGTACAGGAATAGGGAGAACCAATGAGAGACTAGCTGGAGGTGTCTGGACGGGCAAATTTAACTCTCATTTCCCACCAGGAAGAGGAATTAACCAAAGGTTCTGCGTGCCATGCCGGAATCACACTAGGGCCTGAAGCAATCCTGCGGTGTTGTGGCCAGCTCACAAGAAAGCGAGTTGAAGAAAGGAGCTCAGGGGCACTGTAATTCACAAACCTGCAGAGTTATAAATGACAGCTATCGTCCAAAAATATATTGAAGTAAGGCTGCCAAGAGGACTTGAAAGCGGGGCAGAATTGCAGGAAACCGATTTCAGGACGTAGACGGGAATTGCATGTAAAGCATAGGAAAAGAGGCAGAACGTCCACAATGATGCACTTGGCCAAAAAGGGCGTATGCGTTTTTTCCAGGAAAAAACGCATACGCCCTTTTTGGCCAACCAAGCAAGCTTGCAAAGGAAATCTGCACTACAATGAAGTCTCACTGCCCCCCGGTCAAAAGGGCCATCTGAAAAAAGTGTAAAATCCAGAAAGGCAAGACAGGACATGGAGAATTAGGAGCCTTGTTATGCTGATGGGCGGGATGTAAATTGCCAACAGCCACTCTGGAGAAGTGTATGCTGTTTCCTGAAACATCTAAAAAACAAAGCAACAGAGCCTAGGGCACTTCCACTTATGGTCCTATAGCTTAGGGAAATTAAAATCAAAAAGACACAGCCACCCCAAAGTTTGGGACGGCTCTGTTTACAAGAACCTAGTTTACGGTACAAGTTCAATATCACAGAAAGCGAAAAATGGATAAAGAAGTTGTGGTACTTACGTACAATGCAATATCACTCAGCAATGAAATCTATGTGATCAGGCCCGTAGCAGCATAATGAGTGGATTAAGGTACGATGATTCTAAGTGAAATAAGTCACACAGAAAAAGAAACATCATAAGATATCACTACTACACGGAATGTAAACTTGGCTACACAGGAACTGAATTACAAAACAGAACAGGGTCTCAAATGTAGAAAACCAACTTACGCTAGCTTAAGGGGAAAGGTGAGTTGGGGTGCTGCATGAAACCAGAGATTGAAATTAGCACAGATACCGTTCCATAAGCCAAATATGTAATAGACAAGAGCTACTCCTTGCTCAACGAAGTGGACTCAACACCCCATATTAAACGCCTAAGAATATACCTGACTAGAAATAATCTTAAAACCTACGGATTTATATGTCTCCGAAAGACAATCAAGCGTGTGTACAGCGGCATAAATGCAGCAGTGATAGGATTGGTGAGGTTCGGTGAGCAAATGCAGACCCTTTGAAGTCATATTGCATGGTACCCATTCCATGGGTCTCAACTCTCCAGGTTTAAGGGATTCTTCCTTCAGCTAAAACATGCATGTGGAACCCAGAGTATGATCCACCGTGTGATCGGGAAACGTGTTCAAATGTGTCTCAGTTTTCGTCCCCTGGTACTCGGGTGCAAACTCCAGACGCTTTACTAACACTCTCCCCACTTGGAGAGTCAGTGCCTTTAACCTCCTGTTTGGCCCAGTTTGCAATTTCTGCGGAAAATGTACAGGAATAGGGAGAACCAATGAGAGACTAGCTGGGGGTGTCTGGACGGGCAAATTTAACTCTCATTTCCCACCAGGAAGAGGAATTAACCAAAGGCTCAGCGTGCCGTGCCAGAACCACACTAGGGCCTGAAGCAATCCTGCGGTGTTGCGGCCAGCTCACAAGAAAGCGAGTTGAAGAAAGGAGCTCAGGGGCACTGTAATTCACAAACCTGCAGAGTTATAAATGACAGCTATCGTCCAAAAATATATTGAAGTAAGGCTGCCAAGAGGACTTGAAAGCGGGGCAGAATTGCAGGAAACCGATTTCAGGAGGTAGACGGGAATTGCATGTAAAGCATAGGAAAAGAGGCAGAACGTCCACAATGATGCACTTGGCCAAAAAGGGCGTATGCGTTTTTTCCTGAATATATTCAGGAAAAAACGCATACGCCCTTTTTGGCCAACCAAGCAAGCTTGCAAAGGAAATCTGCACTACAATGAAGTCTCACTGCCCCCCGGTCAAAAGGGCCATCTGAAAAAAGTGTAAAATCCAGAAAGGCAGGACAGGCCATGGAGAACTGGGAGCTTTGTTATGCTGATGGGCGGGATGTAAATTGCCAACAGCCACTCTGGAGAAGTGTATGGTGTTTCCTGAAACATCTAAAAAACAAAGCAACAGAGCCTAGGGCACTTCCACTTATGGTCCTATAGCTTAGGGAAATGAAAATCAAACAGACACAGCCACCCCAAAGTTTGGGATGGCTCTGTTTACAAGAACCTCGTTTACGGTACAAGTTCAATATCACAGAAAGCGAAAAATGGATAAAGAAGTTGTGGTACTTACGTACAATGCAATATCACTAAGCAATGAAATCTATGTCATCAGGCCCGTCGCAGCATAATAAGTGGATTCAGGTACGATGATTCTAAGTGAAATAAGTCACACAGAAAAAGAAACATCATAAGATATCACTACTACACGGAATGTAAACTTGGCTACACAGGAACTGAATTACAAAACAGAACAGGGTCTCAAATGTAGAAAACCAACTTATGCTTGCTTAAGGGGAAAGGTGAGTTGGGGTGCTGCATGAAACCAGAGATTGAAATTAGCACAGATACCGTGCCATAAGCCAAATATGTAATAGACAAGAGCTACTCCTTGCTAAACGAAGTGTACACAACACCACATATTAAACGCCTAAGAATACACCTGACTAGTAAGAATCTTAAAAACCTACGGATTTATATGTCTCCGAAAGAGAATCAAGCGTGTGTACGGCGGCATAAACGCAGCAGTGATAGGATTGGTGAGGTTCGGTGAGCAAATGCAGACCCTTTGAAGTCATATTGCATGGTACCCATTCCATGGGTCTCAACTCTCCAGGTTTAAGGGATTCTTCCTTCAGCTAAAACATGCATGTGGAACCCAGAGTATGATCCACCGTGTGATCGGGAAACGTGTTCAAATGTGTCTCAGTTTTTGTCCCCTGGTACTCGGGTGCAACATTCAAGACGCTTTACTAACACTCTCCGCACTTGGAGAGTCAGTGCCTTTAAACTCCTATTTGGCCCAGTTTGCAATTTCTGCGGAAAATGTACAGGAATAGGGAGAACCAATGAGAGACTAGCTGGAGGTGTCTGGACGGGCAAATTTAACTCTCATTTCCCACCAGGAAGAGGAATTAACCAAAGGATCAGCGTGCCGTGCCGGAACCACACTAGGGCCTGAAGCAATCCTGCGGTGTTGTGGCCAGCTCACAAGAAAGCGAGTTGAAGAAAGGAGCTCAGGGGCACTGTAATTCACAAACCTGC
This sequence comes from Leucopleurus acutus, assembly GCF_964270905.1. Taxonomy (NCBI): domain Eukaryota; kingdom Metazoa; phylum Chordata; class Mammalia; order Artiodactyla; family Delphinidae; genus Leucopleurus; species Leucopleurus acutus. The sequence goes on along the minus strand of NC_139142.1, from coordinate 119,982,640 downwards.
AGAGTTATAAATGACAGCTATCGTCCAAAAATATATTGAAGTAAGGCTGCCAAGAGGACTTGAAAGCGGGGCAGAATTGCAGGAAACCGATTTCAGGAGGTAGACGGGAATTGCATGTAAAGCATAGGAAAAGAGGCAGAACGTCCACAATGATGCACTTGGCCAAAAAGGGCGTATGCGTTTTTTCCTGAATATATTCAGGAAAAAACGCATACGCCGTTTTTGGCCAACCAAGCAAGCTTGCAAAGGAAATCTGCACTACAATGAAGTCTCACTGCCCCCCGGTCAAAAGGGCCATCTGAAAAAAGTGTAAAATCCAGAAAGGCAAGACAGGACATGGAGAATTGGGAGCCTTGTTATGCTGATGGGCGGGATGTAAATTGCCAACAGCCACTCTGGAGAAGTGTATGCTGTTTCCTGAAACATCCAAAAAACAAAGCAACAGAGCCTAGGGCACTTCCACTTATGGTCCTATAGCTTAGGGAAATTAAAATCAAAAAGACACGGTCACCCCAAATTTTGGGACAGCTCTGTTTACAAGAACCTCGTTTACGGTACAAGTTCAATATCACAGAAAGCGAAAAATGGATAAAGAAGTTGTGGTACTTACGTACAATGCAATATCACTCAGCAATGAAATCTATGTCATCAGGCCCGTAGCATCATAATGAGTGGATGCAGGTATGATGAGTCTAAGTGAAATAAGTCACACAGAAAAAGAAACATCATAAGATATCACTACTACACGGAATGTAAACTTGGCTACACAGGAACTGAATTACAAAACAGAACGGGGTCTCAAATGTAGAAAACCAACTTATGCTTGCTTAAGGGGAAAGGTGAGTTGGGGTGCAGCATGAAACCAGAGATTGAAATTAGCACAGATACCGTGCCATAAGCCAAATATGTAATAGACAAGAGCAACTCCTTGTTAAACGAAGTGTACTCAACACCCCATATTAAACGCCTAAGAATACACCTGACTAGTAAGAATCTTAAAACCTGTGGATTTATATGTCTCCGAAAGACAATCAAGCGTGTGTACGGTGGCATAAACGCAGCAGTGATAGGATTGGTGAGGTTCGGTGAGCAAATGCAGACCCTTTGAAGTCATATTGCATGGTACCCATTCCATGGGTCTCAACTCTCCAGGTTTAAGGGATTCTTCCTTCAGCTAAAACATGCATGTGGAACCCAGAGTATGATCCACCGTGTGATCGGGAAACGTGTTCAAATGTGTCTCAGTTTTCGTCCCCTGGTACTCGGGTGCAACATTCAAGATGCTTTACTAACACTCTCCCCACTTGGAGAGTCAGTGCCTTTAAACTCCTGTTTGGCCCAGTTTGCAATTTCTGCGGAAAATGTACAGGAATAGGGAGAACCAATGAGAGACTAGCTGGAGGTGTCTGGACGGGCAAATTTAACTCTCATTTCCCACCAGGAAGAGGAATTAACCAAAGGTTCAGCGTGCCGTGCCGGAACCACACTAGGGCCTGAAGCAATCCTGCGGTGTTGCGGCCAGCTCACAAGAAAGCGAGTTGAAGAAAGGAGCTCAGGGGCACTGTAATTCACAAACCTGCAGAGTTATAAATGACAGCTATCGTCCAAAAATATATTGAAGTAAGGCTGCCAAGAGGACTTGAAAGCGGGGCAGAATTGCAGGAAACCGATTTCAGGAGGTAGACGGGAATTGCATGTAAAGCATAGGAAAAGAGGCAGAACGTCCACAATGATGCACTTGGCCAAAAAGGGCGTATGCGTTTTTTCCAGGAAAAAACGCATACGCCCTTTTTGGCCAACCAAGCAAGCTTGCAAAGGAAATCTGCACTACAATGAAGTCTCACTGCCCCCCGGTCAAAAGGGCCATCTGAAAAAAGTGTAAAATCCAGAAAGGCAAGACAGGACATGGAGAATTGGGAGCCTTGTTATGCTGATGGGCGGGATGTAAATTGCCAACAGCCACTCTGGAGAAGTGTATGCTGTTTCCTGAAACATCTAAAAAACAAAGCAACAGAGCCTAGGGCACTTCCACTTATGGTCCTATAGCTTAGGGAAATTAAAATCAAAAAGACACAGCCACCCCAAAGTTTGGGACGGCTCTGTTTACAAGAACCTCGTTTACGGTACAAGTTCAATATCACAGAAAGCGAAAAATGGATAAAGAAGTTGTGGTACTTACGTACAATGCAATATCACTCAGCAATGAAATCTATGTCATCAGGCCCGTAGCAGCATAATGAGTGGATTAAGGTACGATGATTCTAAGTGAAATAAGTCACACAGAAAAAGAAACATCATAAGATATCACTACTACACGGAATATAAACTTGGCTACACAGGAACTGAATTACAAAACAGAACAGGGTCTCAAATGTAGAAAACCAACTTACGCTAGCTTAAGGGGAAAGGTGAGTTGGGGTGCTGCATGAAACCAGAGATTGAAATTAGCACAGATACCGTTCCATAAGCCAAATATGTAATAGACAAGAGCTACTCCTTGCTCAACGAAGTGGACTCAACACCCCATATTAAACGCCTAAGAATATACCTGACTAGAAATAATCTTAAAACCTACGGATTTATATGTCTCCGAAAGACAATCAAGCGTGTGTACAGCGGCATAAATGCAGCAGTGATAGGATTGGTGAGGTTCGGTGAGCAAATGCAGACCCTTTGAAGTCATATTGCATGGTACCCATTCCATGGGTCTCAACTCTCCAGGTTTAAGGGATTCTTCCTTCAGCTAAAACATGCATGTGGAACCCAGAGTATGATCCACCGTGTGATCGGGAAACGTGTTCAAATGTGTCTCAGTTTTCGTCCCCTGGTACTCGGGTGCAAACTCCAGACGCTTTACTAACACTCTCCCCACTTGGAGAGTCAGTGCCTTTAACCTCCTGTTTGGCCCAGTTTGCAATTTCTGCGGAAAATGTACAGGAATAGGGAGAACCAATGAGAGACTAGCTGGGGGTGTCTGGACGGGCAAATTTAACTCTCATTTCCCACCAGGAAGAGGAATTAACCAAAGGCTCAGCGTGCCGTGCCGGAACCACACTAGGGCCTGAAGCAATCCTGCGGTGTTGCGGCCAGCTCACAAGAAAGCGAGTTGAAGAAAGGAGCTCAGGGGCACTGTAATTCACAAACCTGCAGAGTTATAAATGACAGCTATCGTCCAAAAATATATTGAAGTAAGGCTGCCAAGAGGACTTGAAAGCGGGGCAGAATTGCAGGAAACCGATTTCAGGAGGTAGACGGGAATTGCATGTAAAGCATAGGAAAAGAGGCAGAACGTCCACAATGATGCACTTGGCCAAAAAGGGCGTATGCGTTTTTTCCTGAATATATTCAGGAAAAAACGCATACGCCCTTTTTGGCCAACCAAGCAAGCTTGCAAAGGAAATCTGCACTACAATGAAGTCTCACTGCCCCCCGGTCAAAAGGGCCATCTGAAAAAAGTGTAAAATCCAGAAAGGCAGGACAGGCCATGGAGAACTGGGAGCTTTGTAATGCTGATGGGCGGGATGTAAATTGCCAACAGCCACTCTGGAGAAGTGTATGGTGTTTCCTGAAACATCTAAAAAACAAAGCAACAGAGCCTAGGGCACTTCCACTTATGGTCCTATAGCTTAGGGAAATGAAAATCAAACAGACACAGCCACCCCAAAGTTTGGGATGGCTCTGTTTACAAGAACCTCGTTTACGGTACAAGTTCAATATCACAGAAAGCGAAAAATGGATAAAGAAGTTGTGGTACTTACGTACAATGCAATATCACTAAGCAATGAAATCTATGTCATCAGGCCCGTCGCAGCATAATAAGTGGATTCAGGTAAGATGATTCTAAGTGAAATAAGTCACACAGAAAAAGAAACATCATAAGATATCACTACTACACGGAATGTAAACTTGGCTACACAGGAACTGAATTACAAAACAGAACAGGGTCTCAAATGTAGAAAACCAACTTATGCTTGCTTAAGGGGAAAGGTGAGTTGGGGTGCTGCATGAAACCAGAGATTGAAATTAGCACAGATACCGTGCCATAAGCCAAATATGTAATAGACAAGAGCTACTCCTTGCTAAACGAAGTGTACACAACACCACATATTAAACGCCTAAGAATACACCTGACTAGTAAGAATCTTAAAAACCTATGGATTTATATGTCTCCGAAAGAGAATCAAGCGTGTGTACGGCGGCATAAACGCAGCAGTGATAGGATTGGTGAGGTTCGGTGAGCAAATGCAGACCCTTTGAAGTCATATTGCATGGTACCCATTCCATGGGTCTCAACTCTCCAGGTTTAAGGGATTCTTCCTTCAGCTAAAACATGCATGTGGAACCCAGAGTATGATCCACCGTGTGATCGGGAAACGTGTTCAAATGTGTCTCAGTTTTCGTCCCCTGGTACTCGGGTGCAACATTCAAGACGCTTTACTAACACTCTCCGCACTTGGAGAGTCAGTGCCTTTAAACTCCTATTTGGCCCAGTTTGCAATTTCTGCGGAAAATGTACAGGAATAGGGAGAACCAATGAGAGACTAGCTGGAGGTGTCTGGACGGGCAAATTTAACTCTCATTTCCCACCAGGAAGAGGAATTAACCAAAGGTTCAGCGTGCCGTGCCGGAACCACACTAGGGCCTGAAGCAATCCTGCGGTGTTGTGGCCAGCTCACAAGAAAGCGAGTTGAAGAAAGGAGCTCAGGGGCACTGTAATTCACAAACCTGCAGAGTTATAAATGACAGCTATCGTCCAAAAATATATTGAAGTAAGGCTGCCAAGAGGACTTGAAAGCGGGGCAGAATTGCAGGAAACCGATTTCAGGAGGTAGACGGGAATTGCATGTAAAGCATAGGAAAAGAGGCAGAACGTCCACAATGATGCACTTGGCCAAAAAGGGCGTATGCGTTTTTTCCTGAATATATTCAGGAAAAAACGCATACGCCGTTTTTGGCCAACCAAGCAAGCTTGCAAAGGAAATCTGCACTACAATGAAGTCTCACTGCCCCCCGGTCAAAAGGGCCATCTGAAAAAAGTGTAAAATCCAGAAAGGCAAGACAGGACATGGAGAATTGGGAGCCTTGTTATGCTGATGGGCGGGATGTAAATTGCCAACAGCCACTCTGGAGAAGTGTATGCTGTTTCCTGAAACATCCAAAAAACAAAGCAACAGAGCCTAGGGCACTTCCACTTATGGTCCTATAGCTTAGGGAAATTAAAATCAAAAAGACACGGTCACCCCAAATTTTGGGACAGCTCTGTTTACAAGAACCTCGTTTACGGTACAAGTTCAATATCACAGAAAGCGAAAAATGGATAAAGAAGTTGTGGTACTTACGTACAATGCAATATCACTCAGCAATGAAATCTATGTCATCAGGCCCGTAGCATCATAATGAGTGGATGCAGGTATGATGAGTCTAAGTGAAATAAGTCACACAGAAAAAGAAACATCATAAGATATCACTACTACACGGAATGTAAACTTGGCTACACAGGAACTGAATTACAAAACAGAACGGGGTCTCAAATGTAGAAAACCAACTTATGCTTGCTTAAGGGGAAAGGTGAGTTGGGGTGCAGCATGAAACCAGAGATTGAAATTAGCACAGATACCGTGCCATAAGCCAAATATGTAATAGACAAGAGCAACTCCTTGTTAAACGAAGTGTACTCAACACCCCATATTAAACGCCTAAGAATACACCTGACTAGTAAGAATCTTAAAACCTGTGGATTTATATGTCTCCGAAAGACAATCAAGCGTGTGTACGGTGGCATAAACGCAGCAGTGATAGGATTGGTGAGGTTCGGTGAGCAAATGCAGACCCTTTGAAGTCATATTGCATGGTACCCATTCCATGGGTCTCAACTCTCCAGGTTTAAGGGATTCTTCCTTCAGCTAAAACATGCATGTGGAACCCAGAGTATGATCCACCGTGTGATCGGGAAACGTGTTCAAATGTGTCTCAGTTTTCGTCCCCTGGTACTCGGGTGCAACATTCAAGATGCTTTACTAACACTCTCCCCACTTGGAGAGTCAGTGCCTTTAAACTCCTGTTTGGCCCAGTTTGCAATTTCTGCGGAAAATGTACAGGAATAGGGAGAACCAATGAGAGACTAGCTGGAGGTGTCTGGACGGGCAAATTTAACTCTCATTTCCCACCAGGAAGAGGAATTAACCAAAGGTTCAGCGTGCCGTGCCGGAACCACACTAGGGCCTGAAGCAATCCTGCGGTGTTGCGGCCAGCTCACAAGAAAGCGAGTTGAAGAAAGGAGCTCAGGGGCACTGTAATTCACAAACCTGCAGAGTTATAAATGACAGCTATCGTCCAAAAATATATTGAAGTAAGGCTGCCAAGAGGACTTGAAAGCGGGGCAGAATTGCAGGAAACCGATTTCAGGAGGTAGACGGGAATTGCATGTAAAGCATAGGAAAAGAGGCAGAACGTCCACAATGATGCACTTGGCCAAAAAGGGCGTATGCGTTTTTTCCAGGAAAAAACGCATACGCCCTTTTTGGCCAACCAAGCAAGCTTGCAAAGGAAATCTGCACTACAATGAAGTCTCACTGCCCCCCGGTCAAAAGGGCCATCTGAAAAAAGTGTAAAATCCAGAAAGGCAAGACAGGACATGGAGAATTGGGAGCCTTGTTATGCTGATGGGCGGGATGTAAATTGCCAACAGCCACTCTGGAGAAGTGTATGCTGTTTCCTGAAACATCTAAAAAACAAAGCAACAGAGCCTAGGGCACTTCCACTTATGGTCCTATAGCTTAGGGAAATTAAAATCAAAAAGACACAGCCACCCCAAAGTTTGGGACGGCTCTGTTTACAAGAACCTCGTTTACGGTACAAGTTCAATATCACAGAAAGCGAAAAATGGATAAAGAAGTTGTGGTACTTACGTACAATGCAATATCACTCAGCAATGAAATCTATGTCATCAGGCCCGTAGCAGCATAATGAGTGGATTAAGGTACGATGATTGTAAGTGAAATAAGTCACACAGAAAAAGAAACATCATAAGATATCACTACTACACGGAATATAAACTTGGCTACACAGGAACTGAATTACAAAACAGAACAGGGTCTCAAATGTAGAAAACCAACTTACGCTAGCTTAAGGGGAAAGGTGAGTTGGGGTGCTGCATGAAACCAGAGATTGAAATTAGCACAGATACCGTTCCATAAGCCAAATATGTAATAGACAAGAGCTACTCCTTGCTCAACGAAGTGGACTCAACACCCCATATTAAACGCCTAAGAATATACCTGACTAGAAATAATCTTAAAACCTACGGATTTATATGTCTCCGAAAGACAATCAAGCGTGTGTACAGCGGCATAAATGCAGCAGTGATAGGATTGGTGAGGTTCGGTGAGCAAATGCAGACCCTTTGAAGTCATATTGCATGGTACCCATTCCATGGGTCTCAACTCTCCAGGTTTAAGGGATTCTTCCTTCAGCTAAAACATGCATGTGGAACCCAGAGTATGATCCACCGTGTGATCGGGAAACGTGTTCAAATGTGTCTCAGTTTTCGTCCCCTGGTACTCGGGTGCAAACTCCAGACGCTTTACTAACACTCTCCCCACTTGGAGAGTCAGTGCCTTTAACCTCCTGTTTGGCCCAGTTTGCAATTTCTGCGGAAAATGTACAGGAATAGGGAGAACCAATGAGAGACTAGCTGGGGGTGTCTGGACGGGCAAATTTAACTCTCATTTCCCACCAGGAAGAGGAATTAACCAAAGGCTCAGCGTGCCGTGCCGGAACCACACTAGGGCCTGAAGCAATCCTGCGGTGTTGCGGCCAGCTCACAAGAAAGCGAGTTGAAGAAAGGAGCTCAGGGGCACTGTAATTCACAAACCTGCAGAGTTATAAATGACAGCTATCGTCCAAAAATATATTGAAGTAAGGCTGCCAAGAGGACTTGAAAGCGGGGCAGAATTGCAGGAAACCGATTTCAGGAGGTAGACGGGAATTGCATGTAAAGCATAGGAAAAGAGGCAGAACGTCCACAATGATGCACTTGGCCAAAAAGGGCGTATGCGTTTTTTCCTGAATATATTCAGGAAAAAACGCATACGCCCTTTTTGGCCAACCAAGCAAGCTTGCAAAGGAAATCTGCACTACAATGAAGTCTCACTGCCCCCCGGTCAAAAGGGCCATCTGAAAAAAGTGTAAAATCCAGAAAGGCAGGACAGGCCATGGAGAACTGGGAGCTTTGTTATGCTGATGGGCGGGATGTAAATTGCCAACAGCCACTCTGGAGAAGTGTATGGTGTTTCCTGAAACATCTAAAAAACAAAGCAACAGAGCCTAGGGCACTTCCACTTATGGTCCTATAGCTTAGGGAAATGAAAATCAAACAGACACAGCCACCCCAAAGTTTGGGATGGCTCTGTTTACAAGAACCTCGTTTACGGTACAAGTTCAATATCACAGAAAGCGAAAAATGGATAAAGAAGTTGTGGTACTTACGTACAATGCAATATCACTAAGCAATGAAATCTATGTCATCAGGCCCGTCGCAGCATAATAAGTGGATTCAGGTACGATGATTCTAAGTGAAATAAGTCACACAGAAAAAGAAACATCATAAGATATCACTACTACACGGAATGTAAACTTGGCTACACAGGAACTGAATTACAAAACAGAACAGGGTCTCAAATGTAGAAAACCAACTTATGCTTGCTTAAGGGGAAAGGTGAGTTGGGGTGCTGCATGAAACCAGAGATTGAAATTAGCACAGATACCGTGCCATAAGCCAAATATGTAATAGACAAGAGCTACTCCTTGCTAAACGAAGTGTACACAACACCACATATTAAACGCCTAAGAATACACCTGACTAGTAAGAATCTTAAAAACCTATGGATTTATATGTCTCCGAAAGAGAATCAAGCGTGTGTACGGCGGCATAAACGCAGCAGTGATAGGATTGGTGAGGTTCGGTGAGCAAATGCAGACCCTTTGAAGTCATATTGCATGGTACCCATTCCATGGGTCTCAACTCTCCAGGTTTAAGGGATTCTTCCTTCAGCTAAAACATGCATGTGGAACCCAGAGTATGATCCACCATGTGATCGGGAAACGTGTTCAAATGTGTCTCAGTTTTCGTCCCCTGGTACTCGGGTGCAACATTCAAGACGCTTTACTAACACTCTCCGCACTTGGAGAGTCAGTGCCTTTAAACTCCTATTTGGCCCAGTTTGCAATTTCTGCGGAAAATGTACAGGAATAGGGAGAACCAATGAGAGACTAGCTGGAGGTGTCTGGACGGGCAAATTTAACTCTCATTTCCCACCAGGAAGAGGAATTAACCAAAGGTTCAGCGTGCCGTGCCGGAACCACACTAGGGCCTGAAGCAATCCTGCGGTGTTGTGGCCAGCTCACAAGAAAGCGAGTTGAAGAAAGGAGCTCAGGGGCACTGTAATTCACAAACCTGCAGAGTTATAAATGACAGCTATCGTCCAAAAATATATTGAAGTAAGGCTGCCAAGAGGACTTGAAAGCGGGGCAGAATTGCAGGAAACCGATTTCAGGAGGTAGACGGGAATTGCATGTAAAGCATAGGAAAAGAGGCAGAACGTCCACAATGATGCACTTGGCCAAAAAGGGCGTATGCGTTTTTTCCTGAATATATTCAGGAAAAAACGCATACGCCGTTTTTGGCCAACCAAGCAAGCTTGCAAAGGAAATCTGCACTACAATGAAGTCTCACTGCCCCCCGGTCAAAAGGGCCATCTGAAAAAAGTGTAAAATCCAGAAAGGCAAGACAGGACATGGAGAATTGGGAGCCTTGTTATGCTGATGGGCGGGATGTAAATTGCCAACAGCCACTCTGGAGAAGTGTATGCTGTTTCCTGAAACATCCAAAAAACAAAGCAACAGAGCCTAGGGCACTTCCACTTATGGTCCTATAGCTTAGGGAAATTAAAATCAAAAAGACTCGATCACCCCAAATTTTGGGACAGCTCTGTTTACAAGAACCTCATTTACGGTACAAGTTCAATATCACAGAAAGCGAAAAATGGATAAAGAAGTTGTGGTACTTACGTACAATGCAATATCACTCAGCAATGAAATCTATGTCATCAGGCCCGTAGCATCATAATGAGTGGATGCAGGTATGATGAGTCTAAGTGAAATAAGTCACACAGAAAAAGAAACATCATAAGATATCACTACTACACGGAATGTAAACTTGGCTACACAGGAACTGAATTACAAAACAGAACGGGGTCTCAAATGTAGAAAACCAACTTATGCTTGCTTAAGGGGAAAGGTGAGTTGGGGTGCAGCATGAAACCAGAGATTGAAATTAGCACAGATACCGTGCCATAAGCCAAATATGTAATAGACAAGAGCAACTCCTTGTTAAACGAAGTGTACTCAACACCCCATATTAAACGCCTAAGAATACACCTGACTAGTAAGAATCTTAAAACCTGTGGATTTATATGTCTCCGAAAGACAATCAAGCGTGTGTACGGTGGCATAAACGCAGCAGTGATAGGATTGGTGAGGTTCGGTGAGCAAATGCAGACCCTTTGAAGTCATATTGCATGGTACCCATTCCATGGGTCTCAACTCTCCAGGTTTAAGGGATTCTTCCTTCAGCTAAAACATGCATGTGGAACCCAGAGTATGATCCACCGTGTGATCGGGAAACGTGTTCAAATGTGTCTCAGTTTTCGTCCCCTGGTACTCGGGTGCAAACTCCAGACGCTTTACTAACACTCTCCCCACTTGGAGAGTCAGTGCCTTTAACCTCCTGTTTGGCCCAGTTTGCAATTTCTGCGGAAAATGTACAGGAATAGGGAGAATCAATGAGAGACTAGCTGGGGGTGTCTGGACGGGCAAATTTAACTCTCATTTCCCACCAGGAAGAGGAATTAACCAAAGGCTCAGCATGCCGTGCCGGAACCAAACTTGGGCCTGAAGCAATCCTGCAGTGTTGCGGCCAGCTCACAAGAAAGCGAGTTGAAGAAAGGAGCTCAGGGGCACTGTAATTCACAAACCTGCAGAGTTATAAATGACAGCTATTGTTCAAAAATATATTGAAGTAAGGCTGCCAAGAGGACTTGAAAGCGGGGCAGAATTGCAGGAAACCGATTTCAGGAGGTAGACGGGAATTGCATGTAAAGGATAGGAAAAGAGGCAGAACGTCCACAATGATGCACTTGGCCAAAAAGGGCGTATGCGTTTTTTCCTGAATATATTCAGGAAAAAACGCATACGCCCTTTTTGGCCAACCAAGCAAGCTTGCAAAGGAAATCTGCACTACAATGAAGTCTCACTGCCCCCCGGTCAAAAGGGCCATCTGAAAAAAGTGTAAAATCCAGAAAGGCAGGACAGGCCATAGAGAACTGGGAGCTTTGTTATGCTGATGGGCGGGATGTAAATTGCCAACAGCCACTCTGGAGAAGTGTATGGTGTTTCCTGAAACATCTAAAAAACAAAGCAACAGAGCCTAGGGCACTTCCACTTATGGTCCTATAGCTTAGGGAAATTAAAATCAAAAAGACACAGCCACCCCAAAGTTTGGGACGGCTCTGTTTACAAGAACCTTGTTTACGGTACAAGTTCAATATCACAGAAAGCGAAAAATGGATAAAGAAGTTGTGGTACTTACGTACAATGCAATATCACTGAGCAATGAAATCTATGTCATCAGGCCCGTAGCAGCATAATGAGTGGATTAAGGTACGATGATTGTAAGTGAAATAAGTCACACAGAAAAAGAAACATCATAAGATATCACTACTACACGGAATGTAAACTTGGCTACACAGGAACTGAATTACAAAACAGAACAGGGTCTCAAATGTAGAAAACCAACTTACGCTAGCTTAAGGGGAAAGGTGAGTTGGGGTGCTGCATGAAACCAGAGATTGAAATTAGCACAGATACCGTTCCATAAGCCAAATATGTAATAGACAAGAGCTACTCCTTGCTCAACGAAGTGGACTCAACACCCCATATTAAACGCCTAAGAATATACCTGACTAGAAATAATCTTAAAACCTACGGATTTATATGTCTCCGAAAGACAATCAAGCGTGTGTACAGCGGCATAAACGCAGCAGTGATAGGATTGGTGAGGTTCGGTGAGCAAATGCAGACCCTTTGAAGTCATATTGCATGGTACCCATTCCATGGGTCTCAACTCTCCAGGTTTAAGGGATTCTTCCTTCAGCTAAAACATGCATGTGGAACCCAGAGTATGATCCACCGTGTGATCGGGAAACGTGTTCAAATGTGTCTCAGTTTTCGTCCCCTGGTACTCGGGTGCAAACTCCAGACGCTTTACTAACACTCTCCCCACTTGGAGAGTCAGTGCCTTTAACCTCCTGTTTGGCCCAGTTTGCAATTTCTGCGGAAAATGTACAGGAATAGGGAGAATCAATGAGAGACTAGCTGGGGGTGTCTGGACGGGCAAATTTAACTCTCATTTCCCACCAGGAAGAGGAATTAACCAAAGGCTCAGCGTGCCGTGCCGGAACCACACTAGGGCCTGAAGCAATCCTGCGGTGTTGCGGCCAGCTCACAAGAAAGCGAGTTGAAGAAAGGAGCTCAGGGGCACTGTAATTCACAAACATGCAGAGTTATAAATGACAGCTATCGTCCAAAAATATATTGAAGTAAGGCTGCCAAGAGGACTTGAAAGCGGGGCAGAATTGCAGGAAACCGATTTCAGGAGGTAGACGGGAATTGCATGTAAAGCATAGGAAAAGAGGCAGAACGTCCACAATGATGCACTTGGCCAAAAAGGGCGTATGCGTTTTTTCCTGAATATATTCAGGAAAAAACGCATACGCCCTTTTTGGCCAACCAAGCAAGCTTGCAAAGGAAATCTGCACTACAATGAAGTCTCACTGCCCCCCGGTCAAAAGGGCCATCTGAAAAAAGTGTAAAATCCAGAAAGGCAAGACAGGACATGGAGAATTGGGAGCCTTGTTATGCTGATGGGCGGGATGTAAATTGCCAACAGCCACTCTGGAGAAGTGTATGCTGTTTCCTGAAACATCTGAAAAACAAAGCAACAGAGCCTAGGGCACTTCCACTTATGGTCCTATAGCTTAGGGAAATTAAAATCAAAAAGACACAGCCACCCCAAAGTTTCGGCCGGCTCTGTTTACAAGAACCTCGTTTACTGTACAAGTTCAATATCACAGAAAGCGAAAAATGGATAAAGAAGTTGTGGTACTTACGTACAATGCAATATCACTCAGCAATGAAATCTATGTCATCAGGCCCGTCGCAGCATAATGAGTGGATTCAGGTACGATGATTCTACGTGAAATACGTCACACAGAAAAAGAAACATCATAAGATATCACTACTACACGGAATGTAAACTTGGCTACACAGGAACTGAATTACAAAACAGAACAGGGTCTCAAATGTAGAAAACCAACTTACGCTAGCTTAGGGGAAAGGTGAGTTGGGGTGCTGCATGAAACCAGAGATTGAAATTAGCACAGATACCGTTCCATAAGCCAAATATGTAATAGACAAGAGCTACTCCTTGCTCAACGAAGTGGACTCAACACCCCATATTAAACGCCTAAGAATATACCTGACTAGAAATAATCTTAAAACCTACGGATTTATATGTCTCCGAAAGACAATCAAGCGTGTGTACAGCGGCATAAACGCAGCAGTGATAGGATTGGTGAGGTTCGGTGAGCAAATGCAGACCCTTTGAAGTCATATTGCATGGTACCCATTCCATGGGTCTCAACTCTCCAGGTTTAAGGGATTCTTCCTTCAGCTAAAACATGCATGTGGAACCCAGAGTATGATCCACTGTGTGATCGGGAAACGTGTTCAAATGTGTCTCAGTTTTCGTCCCCTGGTACTCGGGTGCAAACTCCAGACGCTTTACTAACACTCTCCCCACTTGGAGAGTCAGTGCCTTTAACCTCCTGTTTGGCCCAGTTTGCAATTTCTGCGGAAAATGTACAGGAATAGGGAGAACCAATGAGAGACTAGCTGGAGGTGTCTGGACGGGCAAATTTAACTCTCATTTCCCACCAGGAAGAGGAATTAACCAAAGGCTCAGCGTGCCGTGCCGGAACCACACTAGGGCCTGAAGCAATCCTGCGGTGTTGCGGCCAGCTCACAAGAAAGCGAGTTGAAGAAAGGAGCTCAGGGGCACTGTAATTCACAAACATGCAGAGTTATAAATGACAGCTATCGTCCAAAAATATATTGAAGTAAGGCTGCCAAGAGGACTTGAAAGCGGGGCAGAATTGCAGGAAACCGATTTCAGGAGGTAGACGGGAATTGCATGTAAAGCATAGGAAAAGAGGCAGAACGTCCACAATGATGCACTTGGCCAAAAAGGGCGTATGCGTTTTTTCCTGAATATATTCAGGAAAAAACGCATACGCCCTTTTTGGCCAACCAAGCAAGCTTGCAAAGGAAATCTGCACTACAATGAAGTCTCACTGCCCCCTGGTCAAAAGGGCCATCTGAAAAAAGTGTAAAATCCAGAAAGGCAAGACAGGACATGGAGAATTGGGAGACTTGTTATGCTGATGGGCGGGATGTAAATTGCCAACAGCCACTCTGGAGAAGTGTATGCTGTTTCCTGAAACATCTAAGAAACAAAGCAACAGAGCCTAGGGCACTTCCACTTATGGTCCTATAGCTTAGGGAAATTAAAATCAAAAAGACACAGCCACCCCAAAGTTTGGGACGGCTCTGTTTACAAGAACCTTGTTTACGGTACAAGTTCAATATCACAGAAAGCGAAAAATGGATAAAGAAGTTGTGGTACTTACGTACAATGCAATATCACTGAGCAATGAAATCTATGTCATCAGGCCCGTAGCAGCATAATGAGTGGATTAAGGTACGATGATTGTAAGTGAAATAAGTCACACAGAAAAAGAAACATCATAAGATATCACTACTACACGGAATGTAAACTTGGCTACACAGGAACTGAATTACAAAACAGAACAGGGTCTCAAATGTAGAAAACCAACTTACGCTAGCTTAAGGGGAAAGGTGAGTTGGGGTGCTGCATGAAACCAGAGATTGAAATTAGCACAGATACCGTTCCATAAGCCAAATATGTAATAGACAAGAGCTACTCCTTGCTCAACGAAGTGGACTCAACACCCCATATTAAACGCCTAAGAATATACCTGACTAGAAATAATCTTAAAACCTACGGATTTATATGTCTCCGAAAGACAATCAAGCGTGTGTACAGCGGCATAAACGCAGCAGTGATAGGATTGGTGAGGTTCGGTGAGCAAATGCAGACCCTTTGAAGTCATATTGCATGGTACCCATTCCATGGGTCTCAACTCTCCAGGTTTAAGGGATTCTTCCTTCAGCTAAAACATGCATGTGGAACCCAGAGTATGATCCACTGTGTGATCGGGAAACGTGTTCAAATGTGTCTCAGTTTTCGTCCCCTGGTACTCGGGTGCAAACTCCAGACGCTTTACTAACACTCTCCCCACTTGGAGAGTCAGTGCCTTTAACCTCCTGTTTGGCCCAGTTTGCAATTTCTGCGGAAAATGTACAGGAATAGGGAGAACCAATGAGAGACTAGCTGGGGGTGTCTGGACGGGCAAATTTAACTCTCATTTCCCACCAGGAAGAGGAATTAACCAAAGGCTCAGCGTGCCGTGCCGGAACCACACTAGGGCCTGAAGCAATCCTGCGGTGTTGCGGCCAGCTCACAAGAAAGCGAGTTGAAGAAAGGAGCTCAGGGGCACTGTAATTCACAAACCTGCAGAGTTATAAATGACAGCTATCGTCCAAAAATATATTGAAGTAAGGCTGCCAAGAGGACTTGAAAGCGGGGCAGAATTGCAGGAAACCGATTTCAGGAGGTAGACGGGAATTGCATGTAAAGCATAGGAAAAGAGGCAGAACGTCCACAATGATGCACTTGGCCAAAAAGGGCGTATGCGTTTTTTCCTGAATATATTCAGGAAAAAACGCATACGCCCTTTTTGGCCAACCAAGCAAGCTTGCAAAGGAAATCTGCACTACAATGAAGTCTCACTGCCCCCCGGTCAAAAGGGCCATCTGAAAAAAGTGTAAAATCCAGAAAGGCAAGACAGGACATGGAGAATTGGGAGACTTGTTATGCTGATGGGCGGGATGTAAATTGCCAACAGCCACTCTGGAGAAGTGTATGCTGTTTCCTGAAACATCTAAGAAACAAAGCAACAGAGCCTAGGGCACTTCCACTTATGGTCCTATAGCTTAGGGAAATTAAAATCAAAAAGACACAGCCACCCCAAAGTTTGGGACGGCTCTGTTTACAAGAACCTCGTTTACGGTACAAGTTCAATATCACAGAAAGCGAAAAATGGATAAAGAAGTTGTGGTACTTACGTACAATGCAATATCACTGAGCAATGAAATCTATGTCATCAGGCCCGTAGCAGCATAATGAGTGGATGCAGGTACGATGATTCTAAGTGAAATAAGTCACACAGAAAAAGAAACATCATAAGGTATCACTACTACACGGAATGTAAACTTGGCTACACAGGAACTGAATTACAAAACAGAACAGGGTCTCAAATGTAGAAAACCAACTTATGCTTGCTTAAGGGGAAAGGTGACTCGGGGTGCTGCATAAAACCAGAGATTGAAATTAGCACAGATACCGTTCCATAAGCCAAATATGTAATAGACAAGAGCTACACCTTGCTCAATGCAGTGGACTCAACACCCCATATTAAACGCCTAAGAATATACCTGACTAGAAATAATCTTAAAACCTACGGATTTATGTGTCTCCGAAAGAGAATCAAGCGTGTGTACGGTGGCATAAACGCAGCAGTGATAGGATTGGTGAGGTTCGGTGAGCAAATGCAGACCCTTTGAAGTCATACTGCATGGTACCCATTCCATGGGTCTCAACTCTCCAGGTTTAAGGGATTCTTCCTTCAGCTGAAACATGCATGTGGAACACAGAGTATGATCCACCGTGTGATCAGGAAACGTGTTCAAATGTGTCTCAGTTTTCGTCCCCTGGTACTCGGGTGCAACATTCAAGACGCTTTACTAACACTCTCCCCACTTGGAGAGTCAGTGTCTTTAAACTCCTGTTTGGCCCAGTTTGCAATTTCTGCGGAAAATGTACAGGAATGGGGAGAACCAATGAGAGACTAGCTGGAGGTGTGTGGACGGGCAAATTTAACTCTCATTTCCCACCAGGAAGAGGAATTAACCAAAGGCTCAGCGTGCCATGCCGGAACTACACTAGGGCCTGAAGCAATCCTGCGGTGTTGCGGCCAGCTCACAAGAAAGCGAGTTGAAGAAAGGAGCTCAGGGGCACTGTAATTCACAAACCTGCAGAGTTATAAATGACAGCTATTGTTCAAAAATATATTGAAGTAAGGCTGCCAAGAGGACTTGAAAGCGGGGCAGAATTGCAGGAAACCGATTTCAGGAGGTAGACGGGAATTGCATGTAAAGCATAGGAAAATAGGCAGAACGTCCACAATGATGCACTTGGCCTAAAAGGGCGTATGCGTTTTTTCCTGAATATATTCAGGAAAAAACGCATACGCCCTTTTTGGCCAACCAAGCAAGCTTGCAAAGGAAATCTGCACTACAATGAAGTCTCACTGCCCCCCCCCGGTCAAAAGGGCCATCTGAAAAAAGTGTAAAATCCAGAAAGGCAGGACAGGCCATGGAGAACTGGGAGCCTTGTTATGCTGATGGGCGGGATGTAAATTGCCAACAGCCACTCTGGAGAAGTGTATGGTGTTTCCTGAAACATCTAAAAAACAAAGCAACAGAGCCTAGGGCACTTCCACTTATGGTCCTATAGCTTAGGGAAATTAAAATCAAAAAGACACAGCCACCCCAAAGTTTGGGACGGCTCTGTTTACAAGAACCTTGTTTACGGTACAAGTTCAATATCACAGAAAGCAAAAAATGGATAAAGAAGTTGTGGTACTTACGTACAATACAATATCACTCAGCAATGAAATCTATGTCATCAGGCCCGTAGCAGCATAATGAGTGGATTAAGGTACGATGATTGTAAGTGAAATAAGTCACACAGAAAAAGAAACATCATAAGATATCACTACTACACGGAATGTAAACTTGGCTACACAGGAACTGAATTACAAAACAGAACAGGGTCTCAAATGTAGAAAACCAACTTACGCTAGCTTAAGGGGAAAGGTGAGTTGGGGTGCTGCATGAAACCAGAGATTGAAATTAGCACAGATACCGTTCCATAAGCCAAATATGTAATAGACAAGAGCTACTCCTTGCTCAACGAAGTGGACTCAACACCCCATATTAAACGCCTAAGAATATACCTGACTAGAAATAATCTTAAAACCTACGGATTTATATGTCTCCGAAAGACAATCAAGCGTGTGTACAGTGGCATAAACGCAGCAGTGATAGGATTGGTGAGGTTCGGTGAGCAAATGCAGACCCTTTGAAGTCATATTGCATGGTACCCATTCCATGGGTCTCAACTCTCCAGGTTTAAGGGATTCTTCCTTCAGCTAAAACATGCATGTGGAACCCAGAGTATGATCCACCGTGTGATCGGGAAACGTGTTCAAATGTGTCTCAGTTTTCGTCCCCTGGTACTCGGGTGCAAACTCCAGATGCTTTACTAATACTCTGCCCACTTGGAGAGTCAGTGCCTTTAACCTCCTGTTTGGCCCAGTTTGCAATTTCTGCGGAAAATGTACAGGAATAGGGAGAACCAATGAGAGACTAGCTGGGGGTGTCTGGACGGGCAAATTTAACTCTCATTTCCCACCAGGAAGAGGAATTAACCAAAGGCTCAGCGTGCCGTGCCGGAACCACACTAGGGCCTGAAGCAATCCTGCGGTGTTGCGGCCAGCTCACAAGAAAGCGAGTTGAAGAAAGGAGCTCAGGGGCACTGTAATTCACAAACCTGCAGAGTTATAAATGACAGCTATCGTCCAAAAATATATTGAAGTAAGGCTGCCAAGAGGACTTGAAAGCGGGGCAGAATTGCAGGAAACCGATTTCAGGAGGTAGACGGGAATTGCATGTAAAGCATAGGAAAAGAGGCAGAACGTCCACAATGATGCACTTGGCCAAAAAGGGCGTATGCGTTTTTTCCAGGAAAAAACGCATACGCACTTTTTGGCCAACCAAGCAAGCTTGCAAAGGAAATCTGCACTACAATGAAGTCTCGCTGCCCCCCGGTCAAAAGGGCCATATGAAAAAAGTGTAAAATCCAGAAAGGCAGGACAGGCCATGGAGAACTGGGAGCCTTGTTATGCTGATGGGCGGGATGTAAATTGCCAACAGCCACTCTGGAGAAGTGTATGCTGTTTCCTGAAACATCTAAAAAACTAAGCAACAGAGCCTAGGGCACTTCCACTTATGGTCCTATAGCTTAGGGAAATGAAAATCAAACAGACACAGCCACCCCAAAGTTTGGGCCGGCTCTGTTTACAAGAACCTCGTTTACGGTACAAGTTCAATATCACAGAAAGCGAAAAATGGATAAAGAAGTTGTGGTACTTACGTACAATGCAATATCACTGAGCAATGAAATCTATGTCATCAGGCCCGTAGCAGCATAATGAGTGGATGCAGGTACGATGATTCTAAGTGAAATAAGTCACACAGAAAAAGAAACATCATAAGGTATCACTACTACACGGAATGTAAACTTGGCTACACAGGAACTGAATTACAAAACAGAACAGGGTCTCAAATGTAGAAAACCAACTTATGCTTGCTTAAGGGGAAAGGTGACTCGGGGTGCTGCATAAAACCAGAGATTGAAATTAGCACAGATACCGTTCCATAAGCCAAATATGTAATAGACAAGAGCTACACCTTGCTCAATGCAGTGGACTCAACACCCCATATTAAACGCCTAAGAATATACCTGACTAGAAATAATCTTAAAACCTACGGATTTATTTGTCTCCGAAAGAGAATCAAGCGTGTGTACGGCGGCATAAACGCAGCAGTGATAGGATTGGTGAGGTTCGGTGAGCAAATGCAGACCCTTTGAAGTCATACTGCATGGTACCCATTCCATGGGTCTCAACTCTCCAGGTTTAAGGGATTCTTCCTTCAGCTGAAACATGCATGTGGAACACAGAGTATGATCCACCGTGTGATCAGGAAACGTGTTCAAATGTGTCTCAGTTTTCGTCCCGTGGAACTCGGGTGCAACATTCCAGATGCTTTACTAACACTCTCCCCACTTGGAGAGTCAGTGCCTTTAACCTCCTGTTTGGCCCAGTTTGCAATTTCTGTGGAAAATGAACAGGAATAGGGAGAACCAAAGAGAGACTAGCTGGAGGTGTCTGGACGGGCAAATTTAACTCTCATTTCCCACCAGGAAGAGGAATTAACCAAAGGCTCAGCGTGCCGTGCCGGAACCACACTAGGGCCTGAAGCAATCCTGCGGTGTTGCGGCCAGCTCACAAAAAAGCGAGTTGAAGAAAGGAGCTCAGGGGCACTGTAATTCACAAACCTGCAGAGTTATAAATGACAGCTATCGTCCAAAAATATATTGAAGTAAGGCTGCCAAGAGGACTTGAAAGCGGGGCAGAATTGCAGGAAACCGATTTCAGGAGGTAGACGGGAATTGCATGTAAAGCATAGGAAAAGAGGCAGAACGTCCACAATGATGCACTTGGCTAAAAAGGGCGTATGCGTTTTTTCCTGAATATATTCAGGAAAAAACGCATACGCCCTTTTTGGCCAACCAAGCAAGCTTGCAAAGGAAATCTGCACTACAATGAAGTCTCACTGCCCCCCGGTCAAAAGCGCCATCTGAAAAAAGTGTAAAATCCAGAAAGGCAGGACAGGCCATGGAGAACTGGGAGCCTTGTTATGCTGGTGGGCGGGATGTAAATTGCCAACAGCCACTCTGGAGAAGTGTATGCTGTTTCCTGAAACATCTAAAAAACAAAGCAACAGAGCCTAGGGCACTTCCACTTATGGTCCTATAGCTTAGGAATATTAAAATCAAAAAGACACAGCCACCCCAAAGTTTGGGACGGCTCTGTTTACAAGAACCTCGTTTACGGTACAAGATCAATATCACAGAAAGCGAAAAATGGATAAAGAAGTTGTGGTACTTACGTACAATGCAATATCACTCAGCAATGAAATCTATGTCATCAGGCCCGTAGCAGCATAATGAGTGGATGCAGGTACGATGATTCTAAGTGAAATAAGTCACACAGAAAAAGAAACATCATAAGGTATCACTACTACACGGAATGTAAACTTGGCTACACAGGAACTGAATTACAAAACAGAACAGGGTCTCAAATGTAGAAAACCAACTTATGCTAGCTTAAGGGGAAAGGTGAGTTGGGGTGCTGCATGAAACCAGAGATTGAAATTAGCACAGATACCATTCCATAAGCCAAATATGTAATAGACAAGAGCTACTCCTTGCTCAACGAAGTGGACTCAACATCCCATATTAAAAGCCTAAGAATATACCTGACTAGTAAGAATCTTAAAACCTATGGATTTATATGTCTCCGAAAGAGAATCAAGCATGTGTACAGCGGCATAAACGCAGCAGTGATAGGATTGGTGAGGTTCGGTGAGCAAATGCAGACCCTTTGAAGTCATATTGCATGGTACCCATTCCATGGTCTCAACTCTCCAGGTTTAAGGGATTCTTCATTCAGCTAAAACATGCATGTGGAACCCAGAGTATGATCCACGGTGTGATCGGGAAACGTGTTCAAATGTGTCTCAGTTTTCGTCCCCTTTTACTCGGGTACAACATTCCAGACGCTTTACTAACACTCTCCCCACTTGGAGAGTCAATGCCTTTAACCTCCTGTTTGGCCCAGTTTGCAGTTTCTGTGGAAGATGAACAGGAAGATGGAGAACCAAGGAGAGACTAGCTGGAGGTGTTTGGAAGGGCAAATTTAACTCTCATTTCCCACCAGGAAGAGGAATTAACCAAAGGCTCAGCATGCCATGCCGGAACCACACTAGGGCCTGAAGCAATCCTGTGGTGTTGCGGTCAGCTCACAAGAAAGCGAGTTGAAGAAAGGAGCTCAGGGACACTGTAATTCACAACCCTACAGAGTTATAAATGACACTTATCGTCCAAAAATATATTGAAGTAAGGCTGCCAAGAGGACTTGAAAGCGGGGCAGAATTGCAGGAAACCAATTTCAGGAGGTAGACTGGAATTGCATGTAAAGCATAGGAAAAGAGGCAGAACGTCCACAATGATGCACTTGGCCAAAAAGAGCGTATGCGTTTTTTCCTGAATATATTCAGGAAAAAACGCATACGCCCTTTTTGGCCAACCAAGCAAGCTTGCAAAGGAAATCTGCACTACAATGAAGTCTCACTGCCCCCCGGTCAAAAGGGCCATCTGAAAAAAAGTGTAAAATCCAGAAAGGCAGGACAGGCCATGGAGAACTGGGAGCTTTGTTATGCTGATGGGCGGGATGTAAATTGCCAACAGCCACTCTGGAGAAGTGTATGGTGTTTCCTGAAACATCTAAAAAACAAAGCAACAGAGCCTAGGGCACTTCCACTTATGGTCCTATAGCTTAGGGAAATTAAAATCAAAAAGACACAGCCACCCCAAAGTTTGGGCCGGCTCTGTTTACAAGAACCTCGTTTACGGTACAAGTTCAATATCACAGAAAGCGAAAAATGGATAAAGAAGTTGTGGTACTTACGTACAATGCAATATCACTCAGCAATGAAATCTATGTCATCAGGCCCGTCGCAGCATAATGAGTGGATTCAGGTACGATGATTCTAAGTGAAATAAGTCACACAGAAAAAGAAACATCATAAGATATCACTACTACACGGAATGTAAACTTGGCTACACAGGAACTGAATTACAAAACAGAACAGGGTCTCAAATGTAGAAAACCAACTTACGCTAGCTTAAGGGGAAAGGTGAGTTGGGGTGCTGCATGAAACCAGAGATTGAAATTAGCACAGATACCGTTCCATTATCCAAATATGTAATAGACAAGAGCTACTCCTTGCTCAACGAAGTGGACTCAACACCCCATATTAAACGCCTAAGAATATACCTGACTAGAAATAATCTTAAAACCTACGGATTTATATGTCTCCGAAAGACAATCAAGCGTGTGTACAGCGGCATAAACGCAGCAGTGATAGGATTGGTGAGGTTCGGTGAGCAAATGCAGACCCTTTGAAGTTATATTGCATGGTACCCATTCCATGGGTCTCAACTCTCCAGGTTTAAGGGATTCTTCCTTCAGCTAAAACATGCATGTGGAACGCAGAGTATGATCCACCGTGTGATCGGGAAACGTGTTCAAATGTGTCTCAGTTTTCGTCCCCTGGTACTCAGGTGCAAACTCCAGACGCTTTACTAACACTCTCCCCACTTGGAGAGTCAGTGCCTTTAACCTCCTGTTTGGCCCAGTTTGCAATTTCTGCGGAAAATGTACAGGAATAGGGAGAACCAATGAGAGACTAGCTGGGGGTGTCTGGACGGGCAAATTTAACTCTCATTTCCCACCAGGAAGAGGAATTAACCAAAGGCTCAGCGTGCCGTGCCGGAACCACACTAGGGCCTGAAGCAATCCTGCGGTGTTGCGGCCAGCTCACAAGAAAGCGAGTTGAAGAAAGGAGCTGAGGGGCACTGTAATTCACAAACCTGCAGAGTTATAAATGACAGCTATCGTCCAAAAATATATTGAAGTAAGGCTGCCAAGAGGACTTGAAAGCGGGGCAGAATTGCAGGAAACCGATTTCAGGAGGTAGACGGGAATTGCATGTAAAGCATAGGAAAAGAGGCAGAACGTCCACAATGATGCACTTGGCCAAAAAGGGCGTATGCGTTTTTTCCTGAATATATTCAGGAAAAAACGCATACGCCCTTTTTGGCCAACCAAGCAAGCTTGCAAAGGAAATCTGCACTACAATGAAGTCTCACTGCCCCCCGGTCAAAAGGGCCATCTGAAAAAAGTGTAAAATCCAGAAAGGCAGGACAGGCCATGGAGAACTGGGAGCCTTGTTAGGCTGATGGGCGGGATGTAAATTGCCAACAGCCACTCTGGAGAAGTGTATGGTGTTTCCTGAAACATCCAAAAAACAAAGCAACAGAGCCTAGGGCACTTCCACTTATGGTCCTATCGCTTAGGGAAATTAAAATCAAAAAGACACAGCCACCCCAAAGTTTGGGACGGCTCTGTTTACAAGAAACTCGTTTACAGTACAAGTTCAATATCACAGAAAGCGAAAAATGGATAAAGAAGTTGTGGTACTTACGTACAATGCAATATCACTCAGCAATGAAATCTATGTCATCAGGCCCGTAGCAGCATAATGAGTGGATTAAGGTACGATGATTGTAAGTGAAATAAGTCACACAGAAAAAGAAACATCATAAGATATCACTACTACACGGAATATAAACTTGGCTTCACAGGAACTGAATTACAAAACAGAACAGGGTCTCAAATGTAGAAAACCAACTTACGCTAGCTTAAGGGGAAAGGTGAGATGGGGTGCTGCATGAAACCAGAGATTGAAATTAGCACAGATACCGTTCCATAAGCCAAATATGTAATAGACAAGAGCTACTCCTTGCTCAACGAAGTGGACTCAACACCCCATATTAAACGCCTAAGAATATACCTGACTAGAAATAATCTTAAAACCTGTGGATTTATATGTCTCTGAAAGAGAATCAAGCGTGTGTACGGTGGCATAAACGCAGCAGTGATAGGATTGGTGAGGTTCGGTGAGCAAATGCAGACCCTTTGAAGTCATATTGCATGGTACCCATTCCATGGGTCTCAACTCTCCAGGTTTAAGGGATTCTTCCTTCAGCTAAAACATGCATGTGGAACACAGAGTATGATCCACCGTGTGATCGGGAAACGTGTTCAAATGTGTCTCAGTTTTCGTCCCCTGGTACTCGGGTGCAAACTCCAGACGCTTTACTAACACTCTCCCCACTTGGAGAGTCAGTGCCTTTAACCTCCTGTTTGGCCCAGTTTGCAATTTCTGCGGAAAATGTACAGGAATAGGGAGAACCAATGAGAGACTAGCTGGGGGTGTCTGGACGGGCAAATTTAACTCTCATTTCCCACCAGGAAGAGGAATTAACCAAAGGCTCAGCGTGCCGTGCCGGAACCACACTAGGGCCTGAAGCAATCCTGCGGTGTTGCGGCCAGCTCACAAGAAAGCGAGTTGAAGAAAGGAGCTCAGGGGCACTGTAATTCACAAACCTGCAGAGTTATAAATGACAGCTATCGTCCAAAAATATATTGAAGTAAGGCTGCCAAGAGGACTTGAAAGCGGGGCAGAATTGCAGGAAACCGATTTCAGTAGGTAGACGGGAATTGCATGTAAAGCATAGGAAAAGAGGCAGAACGTACACAATGATGCACTTGGCCAAAAAGGGCGTATGCGTTTTTTCCTGAATATATTCAGGAAAAAACGCATACGCCCTTTTTGGCCAACCAAGCAAGCTTGCAAAGGAAATCTGCACTACAATGAAGTCTCACTACCCCCAGGTCTAAAGGGCCATCTGAAAAAAGTGTAAAATCCAGAAAGGCAGGACAGGCCATGGAGAACTGGGAGCTTTGTTATGCTGATGGGCGGGATGTAAATTGCCAACAGCCAATCTGGAGAAGTGTATGGTGTTTCCTGAAACATCTAAAAAACAAAGCAACAGAGCCTAGGGCACTTCCACTTATGGTCCTATAGCTTAGGGAAATTAACATCAAAAAGACACAGCCACCCCAAAGTTTGGGACGGCTCTGTTTACAAGAACCTCGTTTACGGTACAAGTTCAATATCACAGAAAGCGAAAAATGGATAAAGAAGTTGTGGTACTTACGTACAATGCAATATCACTCAGCAATGAAATCTATGTCATCAGGCCCGTCGCAGCATAATGAGTGGATTCAGGTACGATGATTCTAAGTGAAATAAGTCACACAGAAAAAGAAACATCATAAGATATCACTACTACACGGAAGGTAAACTTGGCTACACAAGAACTGAATTACAAAACAGAACAGGGTCTCAAATGTAGAAAACCAACTTATGCTTGCTTAAGAGGAAAGGTGAGTTGGGGTGCTGCATGAAACCAGAGATTGAAATTAGCACAGATACCGTTCCATAAGCCAAATATGTAATAGACAAGAGCTACTCCTTGCTCAACGAAGTGGACTCAACACCCCATATTAAACGCTTAAGAATACACCTGACCTGAAATAATCTTAAAAACTACGAATTTATATGTCTCCGAAAGACAATCAAGCGTGTGTACAGCGGCATAAACGCAGCAGTGATAGGATTGGTGAGGTTCGGTGAGCAAATGCAGACCCTTTGAAGTCATATTGCATGGTACCCATTCCATGGGTCTCAACTCTCCAGGTTTAAGGGATTCTTCCTTCAGCTAAAACATGCATGTGGAACCCAGAGTATGATCCACCATGTGATCGGGAAACGTGTTCAAATGTGTCTCAGTTTTCGTCCCCTGGTACTCGGGTGCAAACTCCAGACGCTTTACTAACACTCTCCCCACTTGGAGAGTCAGTGCCTTTAACCTCCTGTTTGGCCCAGTTTGCAATTTCTGCGGAAAATGTACAGGAATAGGGAGAACCAATGAGAGACTAGCTGGGGGTGTCTGGACGGGCAAATTTAACTCTCATTTCCCACCAGGAAGAGGAATTAATCAAAGGCTCAGCGTGCCGTGCCAGAACCACACTAGGGCCTGAAGCAATCCTGCGGTGTTGCGGCCAGCTCACAAGAAAGCGAGTTGAAGAAAGGAGCTCAAGGGCACTGTAATTCACAAACCTGCAGAGTTATAAATGACAGCTATCGTCCAAAAATATATTGAAGTAAGGCTGCCAAGAGGACTTGAAAGCGGGGCAGAATTGCAGGAAACCGATTTCAGGAGGTAGACGGGAATTGCATGTAAAGCATAGGAAAAGAGGCAGAACGTCCACATTGATGCACTTGGCCAAAAAGGGCGTATGCGTTTTTTCCTGAATATATTCAGGAAAAAACGCATACGCCCTTTTTGGCCAACCAAGCAAGCTTGCAAAGGAAATCTGCACTACAATGAAGTCTCACTGCCCCCCGGTCAAAAGGGCCATCTGAAAAAAGTGTAAAATCCAGAAAGGCAGGACAGGCCATGGAGAACTGGGAGCTTTGTTATGCTGATGGGCGGGATGTAAATTGCCAACAGCCAATCTGGAGAAGTGTATGGTGTTTCCTGAAACATCTAAAAAACAAAGCAACAGAGCCTAGGGCACTTCCACTTATGGTCCTATAGCTTAGGGAAATTAAAATCAAAAAGACACAGCCACCCCAAAGTTTGGGACGGCTCTGTTTACAAGAACCTCGTTTACGGTACAAGTTCAATATCACAGAAAGCGAAAAATGGATAAAGAAGTTGTGGTACTTACGTACAATGCAATATCACTCAGCAATGAAATCTATGTCATCAGGCCCGTCGCAGCATAATGAGTGGATTCAGGTACGATGATTCTAAGTGAAATAAGTCACACAGAAAAAGAAACATCATAAGATATCACTACTACACGGAATGTAAACTTGGCTACACAGGAACTGAATTACAAAACAGAACAGGGTCTCAAATGTAGAAAACCAACTTATGCTTGCTTAAGGGGAAAGGTGAGTTGGGGTGCTGCATGAAACCAGAGATTGAAATTAGCACAGATACCGTGTCATAAGCCAAATATGTAATAGACAAGAGCAACTCCTTGCTAAACGAAGTGTACTCAACACCCCATATTAAACGCCTAAGAATACACCTGACTAGTAAGAATCTTAAAACCTGTGGATTTATATGTCTCCGAAAGAGAATCAAGCGTGTGTACGGTGGCATAAACGCAGCAGTGATAGGATTGGTGAGGTTCGGTGAGCAAATGCAGACCCTTTGAAGTCATATTGCATGGTACCCATTCCATGGGTCTCAACTCTCCAGGTTTAAGGGATTCTTCCTTCAGCTAAAACATGCATGTGGAACACAGAGTATGATCCACCGTGTGATCGGGAAACGTGTTCAAATGTGTCTCAGTTTTCGTCCCCTGGTACTCGGGTGCAAACTCCAGACGCTTTACTAACACTCTCCCCACTTGGAGAGTCAGTGCCTTTAACCTCCTGTTTGGCCCAGTTTGCAATTTCTGCGGAAAATGTACAGGAATAGGGAGAACCAATGAGAGACTAGCTGGGGGTGTCTGGACGGGCAAATTTAACTCTCATTTCCCACCAGGAAGAGGAATTAACCAAAGGCTCAGCGTGCCGTGCCGGAACCACACTAGGGCCTGAAGCAATCCTGCGGTGTTGCGGCCAGCTCACAAGAAAGCGAGTTGAAGAAAGGAGCTCAGGGGCACTGTAATTCACAAACCTGCAGAGTTATAAATGACAGCTATCGTCCAAAAATATATTGAAGTAAGGCTGCCAAGAGGACTTGAAAGCGGGGCAGAATTGCAGGAAACCGATTTCAGGAGGTAGACGGGAATTGCATGTAAAGCATAGGAAAAGAGGCAGAACGTCCACAATGATGCACTTGGCCAAAAAGGGCGTATGCGTTTTTTCCTGAATATATTCAGGAAAAAACGCATACGCCCTTTTTGGCCAACCAAGCAAGCTTGCAAAGGAAATCTGCACTACAATGAAGTCTCACTGCCCCCCGGTCAAAAGGGCCATCTGAAAAAAGTGTAAAATCCAGAAAGGCAAGACAGGACATGGAGAATTGGGAGCCTTGTTATGCTGATGGGCGGGATGTAAATTGCCAACAGCCACTCTGGAGAAGTGTATGCTGTTTCCTGAAACATCTAAAAAACAAAGCAACAGAGCCTAGGGCACTTCCACTTATGGTCCTATAGCTTAGGGAAATTAAAATCAAAAAGACACAGCCACCCCAAAGTTTGGGACGGCTCTGTTTACAAGAACCTTGTTTACGGTACAAGTTCAATATCACAGAAAGCGAAAAATGGATAAAGAAGTTGTGGTACTTACGTACAATGCAATATCACTCAGCAATGAAATCTATGTCATCAGGCCCGTAGCAGCATAATGAGTGGATTAAGGTACGATGATTGTAAGTGAAATAAGTCACACAGAAAAAGAAACATCATAAGATATCACTACTACACGGAATGTAAACTTGGCTACACAGGAACTGACTTACAAAACAGAACAGGGTCTCAAATGTAGAAAACCAACTTACGCTAGCTTAAGGGGAAAGGTGACTTGGGGTGCTGCATGAAACCAGAGATTGAAATTAGCACAGATACCGTTCCATAAGCCAAATATGTAATAGACAAGAGCTACTCCTTGCTCAACGAAGTGGACTCAACACCCCATATTAAACGCCTAAGAATATACCTGACTAGAAATAATCTTAAAACCTACGGATTTATATGTCTCCGAAAGACAATCAAGCGTGTGTACAGCGGCATAAACGCAGCAGTGATAGGATTGGTGAGGTTCGGTGAGCAAATGCAGACCCTTTGAAGTCATATTGCATGGTACCCATTCCATGGGTCTCAACTCTCCAGGTTTAAGGGATTCTTCCTTCAGCTAAAACATGCATGTGGAACCCAGAGTATGATCCACCGTGTGATCGGGAAACGTGTTCAAATGTGTCTCAGTTTTCGTCCCCTGGTACTCGGGTGCAAACTCCAGACGCTTTACTAACACTCTCCCCACTTGGAGAGTCAGTGCCTTTAACCTCCTGTTTGGCCCAGTTTGCAATTTCTGCGGAAAATGTACAGGAATAGGGAGAACCAATGAGAGACTAGCTGGGGGTGTCTGGACGGGCAAATTTAACTCTCATTTCCCACCAGGAAGAGGAATTAACCAAAGGCTCAGCGTGCCGTGCCGGAAACACACTAGG
Source organism: Leucopleurus acutus (assembly GCF_964270905.1). Lineage (NCBI taxonomy): Eukaryota > Metazoa > Chordata > Mammalia > Artiodactyla > Delphinidae > Leucopleurus > Leucopleurus acutus. The sequence goes on along the minus strand of NC_139142.1, from coordinate 119,952,750 downwards.
GCCTGAAGCAATCCTGCGGTGTTGCGGCCAGCTCACAAGAAAGCGAGTTGAAGAAAGGAGCTCAGGGGCACTGTAATTCACAAACCTGCAGAGTTATAAATGACAGCTATCGTCCAAAAATATATTGAAGTAAGGCTGCCAAGAGGACTTGAAAGCGGGGCAGAATTGCAGGAAACCGATTTCAGGAGGTAGACGGGAATTGCATGTAAAGCATAGGAAAAGAGGCAGAACGTACACAATGATGCACTTGGCCAAAAAGGGCGTATGCGTTTTTTCCTGAATCAGGAAAAAACGCATACGCCCTTTTTCGCCAACCAAGCAAGCTTGCAAAGGAAATCTGCACTACAATGAAGTCTCACTGCCCCCCGGTCAAAAGGGCCATCTGAAAAAAGTGTAAAATCCAGAAAGGCAGGACAGGCCATGGAGAACTGGGAGCTTTGTTATGCTGATGGGTGGGATGTAAATTGCCAACAGCCAATCTGGAGAAGTGTATGGTGTTTCCTGAAACATCTAAAAAACAAAGCAACAGAGCCTAGGGCACTTCCACTTATGGTCCTATAGCTTAGGGAAATTAAAATCAAAAAGACACAGACACCCCAAAGTTTGGGACGGCTCTGTTTACAAGAACCTCGTTTACGGTACAAGTTCAATATCACAGAAAGCGAAAAATGGATAAAGAAGTTGTGGTACTTACGTACAATGCAATATCACTCAGCAATGAAATCTATGTCATCAGGCCCGTCGCAGCATAATGAGTGGATTCAGGTACGATGATTCTAAGTGAAATAAGTCACACAGAAAAAGAAACATCATAAGATATCACTACTACACGGAAGGTAAACTTGGCTACACAAGAACTGAATTACAAAACAGAACAGGGTCTCAAATGTAGAACACCAACTTATGCTTGCTTAAGAGGAAAGGTGAGTTGGGGTGCTGCATGAAACCAGAGATTGAAATTAGCACAGATACCGTTCCATAAGCCAAATATGTAATAGACAAGAGCTACTCCTTGCTCAACGAAGTGGACTCAACACCCCATATTAAACGCTTAAGAATACACCTGACTAGAAATAATCTTAAAAACTACGAATTTATATGTCTCCGAAAGACAATCAAGCGTGTGTACAGCGGCATAAACGCAGCAGTGATAGGATTGGTGAGGTTCGGTGAGCAAATGCAGACCCTTTGAAGTCATATTGCATGGTACCCATTCCATGGGTCTCAACTCTCCAGGTTTAAGGGATTCTTCCTTCAGCTAAAACATGCATGTGGAACCCAGAGTATGATCCACCGTGTGATCGGGAAACGTGTTCAAATGTGTCTCAGTTTTCGTCCCCTGGTACTCGGGTGCAACACTCCAGACGCTTTACTAACACTCTCCCCACTTGGAGAGTCAGTGCCTTTAACCTCCTGTATGGCCCAGTTTGCAATTTCTGCGGAAAATGTACAGGAATAGGGAGAACCAATGAGAAACTAGCTGGAGGTGTCTGGACGGGCAAATTTAACTCTCATTTCCCACCAGAAAGAGGAATTAACCAAAGGCTCAGCATGCCGTTCCAGAACCACACTAGGGCCTGAAGCAATCCTGCGGTGTTGCGGCCAGCTCACAAGAAAGCGAGTTGAAGAAAGGAGCTCAGGGGCACTGTAATTCACAAACCTGCAGAGTTATAAATGACAGCTATCGTCCAAAAATATATTGAAGTAAGGCTGCCAAGAGGACTTGAAAGCGGGGCAGAATTGCAGGAAATCGATTTCAGGAGGTACACTGGAATTGCATGTAAAGCATAGGAAAAGAGGCAGAACGTCCACAATGATGCACTTGGCCAAAAAGGGCGTATGCGTTTTTTCCTGAATATATTCAGGAAAAAACGCATACGCCCATTTTGGCCAACCAAGCAAGCTTGCAAAGGAAATCTGCACTACAATGAAGTCTCACTGCCTCCCGGTCAAAAGGGCCATCTGAAAAAAGTGTAAAATCCAGAAAGGCAGGACAGGCCATGGAGAACTGGGAGCCTTGTTATGCTGATGGGCGGGATGTAAATTGCCAACAGCCACTCTGGAGAAGTGTATGGTGTTTCCTGAAACATCTAAAAAACAAAGCAACAGAGCCTAGGGCACTTCCACTTATGGTCCTATAGCTTAGGGAAATTAAAATCAAAAAGACACGGTCACCCCAAAGTTTGGGACAGCTCTGTTTACAAGAACCTCGTTTACGGTACAAGTTCAATATCACAGAAAGCGAAAAATGGATAAAGAAGTTGTGGTACTTACGTACAATGCAATATCACTCAGCAATGAAATCTATGTCATCAGGCCCATAGCATCATAATGAGTGGATGCAGGTATGATGAGTCTAAGTGAAATAAGTCACACAGAAAAAGAAACATCATAAGATATCACTACTACATGGAATGTAAACTTGGCTACACAGGAACTGAATTACAAAACAGAACAGTGTCTCAAATGTAGAAAACCAACTTATGCTTGCTAAAGGGGAAAGGTGAGTTGGGGTGCAGCATGAAACCAGAGATTGAAATTAGCACAGATACCGTGCCATAAGCCAAATATGTAATAGACAAGAGCTACTCCTTGCTAAACGAAGTGTACTCAACACCCCATATTAAACGCCTAAGAATACACCTGACTAGTAAGAATCTTAAAACCTGTGGATTTATATGTCTCCGAAAGAGAATCAACCGTGTGTACGGCGGCATAAACGCAGCAGTGATAGGATTGGTGAGGTTCGGTGAGCAAATGCAGACCCTTTGAAGTCATATTGCATGGTACCCATTCCATGGGTCTCAACTCTCCAGGTTTAAGGGATTCTTCCTTCAGCTAAAACATGCATGTGGAACCCAGAGCATGATCCACCGTGTGATTGGGAAACGTGTTCAAATGTGTCTCAGTTTTCGTCCCCTGGTACTCGAGTGCAACATTCAAGACGCTTTACTAACACTCTCCCCACTTGGAGAGTCAGTGCCTTTAAACTCCTGTTTGGCCCAGTTTGCAATTTCTGCGGAAAATGTACAGGAATAGGGAGAACCAATGAGAGACTAGCTGGAGGTGTCTGGACGGGCAAATTTAACTCTCATTTCCCACCAGGAAGAGAAATTAACCAAAGGTTCAGCATGCCATGCCGGAACCACACTAGGGCCTGAAGCAATCCTGCGGTGTTGTGGCCAGCTCACAAGAAAGCGAGTTGAAGAAAGGAGCTCAGGGGCACTGTAATTCACAAACCTGCAGAGTTATAAATGACAGCTATCGTCCAAAAATATATTGAAGTAAGGCTGCCAAGAGGACTTGAAAGCGGGGCAGAATTACAGGAAACCGATTTCAGGAGGTAGACGGGAATTGCATGTAAAGCATAGGAAAAGAGGCAGAACGTCCACAATGATGCACTTGGCCAAAAAGGGCGTATGCGTTTTTTCCTGAATATATTCAGGAAAAAACGCATACGCCCTTTTTGGCCAACCAAGCAAGCTTGCAAAGGAAATCTGCACTACAATGAAGTCTCACTGCCCCCCCGGTCAAAAGGGCCATCTGAAAAAAGTGTAAAATCCAGAAAGGCAAGACAGGACATGGAGAATTGGGAGCCTTGTTATGCTGATGGGCGGGATGTAAATTGCCAACAGCCACTCTGGAGAAGTGTATGCTGTTTCCTGAAACATCTAAAAAACAAAGCAACAGAGCCTAGGGCACTTCCACTTATGGTCCTATAGCTTAGGGAAATTAAAATCAAAAAGACACAGCCACCCCAAAGTTTGGGCCGGCTCTGTTTACAAGAACCTTGTTTACGGTACAAGTTCAATATCACAGAAAGCGAAAAATGGATAAAGAAGTTGTGGTACTTACGTACAATGCAATATCACTCAGCAATGAAATCTATGTCATCAGGCCCGTAGCAGCATAATGAGTGGATTAAGGTACGATGATTGTAAGTGAAATAAGTCACACAGAAAAAGAAACATCATAAGATATCACTACTACACGGAATATAAACTTGGGTACACAGGAACTGAATTACAAAACAGAACAGGGTCTCAAATGTAGAAAACCAACTTACGCTAGCTTAAGGGGAAAGGTGAGTTGGGGTGCTGCATGAAACCAGAGATTGAAATTAGCACAGATACCGTTCCATAAGCCAAATATGTAATAGACAAGAGCTACTCCTTGCTCAACGAAGTGGACTCAACACCCCATATTAAACGCCTAAGAATATACCTGACTAGAAATAATCTTAAAACCTACGGATTTATATGTCTCCGAAAGAGAATCAAGCGTGTGTACAGCGGCATAAACGCAGCAGTGATAGGATTGGTGAGGTTCGGTGAGCAAATGCAGACCCTTTGAAGTCATATTGCATGGTACCCATTCCATGGGTCTCAACTCTCCAGGTTTAAGGGATTCTTCCTTCAGCTAAAACATGCATGTGGAACCCAGAGTATGATCCACCGTGTGATCGGGAAACGTGTTCAAATGTGTCTCAGTTTTCGTCCCCTGGTACTCGGGTGCAAACTCCAGACGCTTTACTAACACTCTCCCCACTTGGAGAGTCAGTGCCTTTAACCTCCTGTTTGGCCCAGTTTGCAATTTCTGCGGAAAATGTACAGGAATAGGGAGAACCAATGAGAGACTAGCTGGGGGTGTCTGGACGGGCAAATTTAACTCTCATTTCCCACCAGGAAGAGGAATTAACCAAAGGCTCAGCGTGCCGTGCCGGAACCACACTAGGGCCTGAAGCAATCCTGCGGTGTTGCGGCCAGCTCACAAGAAAGCGAGTTGAAGAAAGGAGCTCAAGGGCACTGTAATTCACAAACCTGCAGAGTTATAAATGACAGCTATCGTCCAAAAATATATTGAAGTAAGGCTGCCAAGAGGACTTGAAAGCGGGGCAGAATTGCAGGAAACCGATTTCAGGAGGTAGACGGGAATTGCATGTAAAGCATAGGAAAAGAGGCAGAACGTCCACAATGATGCACTTGGCCAAAAAGGGCGTATGCGTTTTTTCCTGAATATATTCAGGAAAAAACGCATACGCCCTTTTTGGCCAACCAAGCAAGCTTGCAAAGGAAATCTGCACTACAATGAAGTCTCACTGCCCCCCGGTCAAAAGGGCCATCTGAAAAAAGTGTAAAATCCAGAAAGGCAGGACAGGCCATGGAGAACTGGGAGCTTTGTTATGCTGATGGGTGGGATGTAAATTGCCAACAGCCAACCTGGAGAAGTGTATGGTGTTTCCTGAAACATCTAAAAAACAAAGCAACAGAGCCTAGGGCACTTCCACTTATGGTCCTATAGCTTAGGGAAATTAAAATCAAAAAGACACAGACACCCCAAAGTTTGGGACGGCTCTGTTTACAAGAACCTCGTTTACGGTACAAGTTCAATATCACAGAAAGCGAAAAATGGATAAAGAAGTTGTGGTACTTACGTACAATGCAATATCACTCAGCAATGAAATCTATGTCATCAGGCCCGTCGCAGCATAATGAGTGGATTCAGGTACGATGATTCTAAGTGAAATAAGTCACACAGAAAAAGAAACATCATAAGATATCACTACTACACGGAAGGTAAACTTGGCTACACAAGAACTGAATTACAAAACAGAACAGGGTCTCAAATGTAGAAAACCAACTTATGCTTGCTAAAGGGGAAAGGTGAGTTGGGGTGCAGCATGAAACCAGAGATTGAAATTAGCACAGATACCGTGCCATAAGCCAAATATGTAATAGACAAGAGCTACTCCTTGCTAAACGAAGTGTACTCAACACCCCATATTAAACGCCTAAGAATACACCTGACTAGTAAGAATCTTAAAACCTGTGGATTTATATGTCTCCGAAAGAGAATCAACCGTGTGTACGGCGGCATAAACGCAGCAGTGATAGGATTGGTGAGGTTCGGTGAGCAAATGCAGACCCTTTGAAGTCATATTGCATGGTACCCATTCCATGGGTCTCAACTCTCCAGGTTTAAGGGATTCTTCCTTCAGCTAAAACATGCATGTGGAACCCAGAGTATGATCCACCGTGTGATTGGGAAACGTGTTCAAATGTGTCTCAGTTTTCGTCCCCTGGTACTCGAGTGCAACATTCAAGACGCTTTACTAACACTCTCCCCACTTGGAGAGTCAGTGCCTTTAAACTCCTGTTTGGCCCAGTTTGCAATTTCTGCGGAAAATGTACAGGAATAGGGAGAACCAATGAGAGACTAGCTGGAGGTGTCTGGACGGGCAAATTTAACTCTCATTTCCCACCAGGAAGAGAAATTAACCAAAGGTTCAGCATGCCATGCCGGAACCACACTAGGGCCTGAAGCAATCCAGCGGTGTTGTGGCCAGCTCACAAGAAAGCGAGTTGAAGAAAGGAGCTCAGGGGCACTGTAATTCACAAACCTGCAGAGTTATAAATGACAGCTATCGTCCAAAAATATATTGAAGTAAGGCTGCCAAGAGGACTTGAAAGCGGGGCAGAATTACAGGAAACCGATTTCAGGAGGTAGACGGGAATTGCATGTAAAGCATAGGAAAAGAGGCAGAACGTCCACAATGATGCACTTGGCCAAAAAGGGCGTATGCGTTTTTTCCTGAATATATTCAGGAAAAAACGCATACGCCCTTTTTGGCCAACCAAGCAAGCTTGCAAAGGAAATCTGCACTACAATGAAGTCTCACTGCCCCCCCGGTCAAAAGGGCCATCTGAAAAAAGTGTAAAATCCAGAAAGGCAAGACAGGACATGGAGAATTGGGAGCCTTGTTATGCTGATGGGCGGGATGTAAATTGCCAACAGCCACTCTGGAGAAGTGTATGCTGTTTCCTGAAACATCTAAAAAACAAAGCAACAGAGCCTAGGGCACTTCCACTTATGGTCCTATAGCTTAGGGAAATTAAAATCAAAAAGACACAGCCACCCCAAAGTTTGGGCCGGCTCTGTTTACAAGAACCTTGTTTACGGTACAAGTTCAATATCACAGAAAGCGAAAAATGGATAAAGAAGTTGTGGTACTTACGTACAATGCAATATCACTCAGCAATGAAATCTATGTCATCAGGCCCGTAGCAGCATAATGAGTGGATTAAGGTACGATGATTGTAAGTGAAATAAGTCACACAGAAAAAGAAACATCATAAGATATCACTACTACACGGAAGGTAAACTTGGCTACACATGAACTGAATTACAAAACAGAACAGGGTCTCAAATGTAGAAAACCAACTTATGCTTGCTTAAGAGGAAAGGTGAGTTGGGGTGCTGCATGAAACCAGAGATTGAAATTAGCACAGATACCGTTCCATAAGCCAAATATGTAATAGACAAGAGCTACTCCTTGCTCAATGAAGTGGACTCAACACCCCATATTAAACGCTTAAGAATACACCTGACTAGAAATAATCTTAAAAACTACGAATTTATATGTCTCCGAAAGACAATCAAGCGTGTGTACAGCGGCATAAACGCAGCAGTGATAGGATTGGTGAGGTTCGGTGAGCAAATGCAGACTCTTTGAAGTCATATTGCATGGTACCCATTCCATGGGTCTCAACTCTCCAGGTTTAAGGGATTCTTCCTTCAGCTAAAACATGCATGTGGAACCCAGAGTATGATCCACCGTGTGATCGGGAAACGTGTTCAAATGTGTCTCAGTTTTCGTCCCCTGGTACTCGGGTGCAACACTCCAGACGCTTTACTAACACTCTCCCCACTTGGAGAGTCAGTGCCTTTAACCTCCTGTATGGCCCAGTTTGCAATTTCTGCGGAAAATGTACAGGAATAGGGAGAACCAATGAGAGACTAGCTGGAGGTGTCTGGACGGGCAAATTTAACTCTCATTTCCCACCAGGAAGAGGAATTAACCAAAGGTTCAGCATGCCATGCCGGAACCACACTAGGGCCTGAAGCAATCCTGCGGTGTTGTGGCCAGCTCACAAGAAAGCGAGTTGAAGAAGGGAGCTCAGGGGCACTGTAATTCACAAACCTGCAGAGTTATAAATGACAGCTATCGTCCAAAAATATATTGAAGTAAGGCTGCCAAGAGGACTTGAAAGCGGGGCAGAATTGCAGGAAACCGATTTCAGGAGGTAGACGGGAATTGCATGTAAAGCATAGGAAAAGAGGCAGAACGTCCACAATGATGCACTTGGCCAAAAAGGGCGTATGCGTTTTTTCCTGAATATATTCAGGAAAAAACGCATACGCCCTTTTTGGCCAACCAAGCAAGCTTGCAAAGGAAATCTGCACTACAATGAAGTCTCACTGCCCCCCGGTCAAAAGGGCCATCTGAAAAAAGTGTAAAATCCAGAAAGGCAAGACAGGACATGGAGAATTGGGAGCCTTGTTATGCTGATGGGCGGGATGTAAATTGCCAACAGCCACTCTGGAGAAGTGTATGCTGTTTCCTGAAACATCTAAAAAACAAAGCAACAGAGCCTAGGGCACTTCCACTTATGGTCCTATAGCTTAGGGAAATTAAAATCAAAAAGACACAGCCACCCCAAAGTTTGGGACGGCTCTGTTTACAAGAACCTCGTTTACGGTACAAGTTCAATATCACAGAAAGCGAAAAATGGATAAAGAAGTTGTGGTACTTACGTACAATGCAATATCACTCAGCAATGAAATCTATGTCATCAGGCCCGTAGCAGCATAATGAGTGGATTAAGGTACGATGATTGTAAGTGAAATAAGTCACACAGAAAAAGAAACATCATAAGATATCACTACTACACGGAATGTAAACTTGGCTACACAGGAACTGACTTACAAAACAGAACAGGGTCTCAAATGTAGAAAACCAACTTACGCTAGCTTAAGGGGAAAGGTGACTTGGGGTGCTGCATGAAACCAGAGATTGAAATTAGCACAGATACCGTTCCATAAGCCAAATATGTAATAGACAAGAGCTACTCCTTGCTCAACGAAGTGGACTCAACACCCCATATTAAACGCCTAAGAATATACCTGACTAGAAATAATCTTAAAACCTACGGATTTATATGTCTCCGAAAGACAATCAAGCGTGTGTACAGCGGCATAAACGCAGCAGTGATAGGATTGGTGAGGTTCGGTGAGCAAATGCAGACCCTTTGAAGTCATATTGCATGGTACCCATTCCATGGGTCTCAACTCTCCAGGTTTAAGGGATTCTTCCTTCAGCTAAAACATGCATGTGGAACCCAGAGTATGATCCACCGTGTGATCGGGAAACGTGTTCAAATGTGTCTCAGTTTTCGTCCCCTGGTACTCGGGTGCAAACTCCAGACGCTTTACTAACACTCTCCCCACTTGGAGAGTCAGTGCCTTTAACCTCCTGTTTGGCCCAGTTTGCAATTTCTGCGGAAAATGTACAGGAATAGGGAGAACCAATGAGAGACTAGCTGGGGGTGTCTGGACGGGCAAATTTAACTCTCATTTCCCACCAGGAAGAGGAATTAACCAAAGGCTCAGCGTGCCGTGCCGGAAACACACTAGGGCCTGAAGCAATCCTGCGGTGTTGCGGCCAGCTCACAAGAAAGCGAGTTGAAGAAAGGAGCTCAGGGGCACTGTAATTCACAAACCTGCAGAGTTATAAATGACAGCTATCGTCCAAAAATATATTGAAGTAAGGCTGCCAAGAGGACTTGAAAGCGGGGCAGAATTGCAGGAAACCGATTTCAGGAGGTAGACGGGAATTGCATGTAAAGCATAGGAAAAGAGGCAGAACGTACACAATGATGCACTTGGCCAAAAAGGGCGTATGCGTTTTTTCCTGAATCAGGAAAAAACGCATACGCCCTTTTTCGCCAACCAAGCAAGCTTGCAAAGGAAATCTGCACTACAATGAAGTCTCACTGCCCCCCGGTCAAAAGGGCCATCTGAAAAAAGTGTAAAATCCAGAAAGGCAGGACAGGCCATGGAGAACAGGGAGCTTTGTTATGCTGATGGGCGGGATGTAAATTGCCAACAGCCAATCTGGAGAAGTGTATGGTGTTTCCTGAAACATCTAAAAAACAAAGCAACAGAGCCTAGGGCACTTCCACTTATGGTCCTATAGTTTAGGGAAATTAAAATCAAAAAGACACAGCCACCCCAAAGTTTGGGACGGCTCTGTTTACAAGAACCTCGTTTACGGTACAAGTTCAATATCACAGAAAGCGAAAAATGGATAAAGAAGTTGTGGTACTTACGTACAATGCAATATCACTCAGCAATGAAATCTATGTCATCAGGCCCGTCGCAGCATAATGAGTGGATTCAGGTACGATGATTCTAAGTGAAATAAGTCACACAGAAAAAGAAACATCATAAGATATCACTACTACACGGAAGGTAAACTTGGCTACACAAGAACTGAATTACAAAACAGAACAGGGTCTCAAATGTAGAAAACCAACTTATGCTTGCTTAAGAGGAAAGGTGAGTTGGGGTGCTGCATGAAACCAGAGATTGAAATTAGCACAGATACCGTTCCATAAGCCAAATATGTAATAGACAAGAGCTACTCCTTGCTCAACGAAGTGGACTCAACACCCCATATTTAACGCTTAAGAATACACCTGACTAGAAATAATCTTAAAAACTACGAATTTATATGTCTCCGAAAGACAATCAAGCATGTGTACAGCGGCATAAACGCAGCAGTGATAGGATTGGTGAGGTTCGGTGAGCAAATGCAGACCCTTTGAAGTCATATTGCATGGTACCCATTCCATGGGTCTCAACTCTCCAGGTTTAAGGGATTCTTCCTTCAGCTAAAACATGCATGTGGAACCCAGAGTATGATCCACCATGTGATCGGGAAACGTGTTCAAATGTGTCTCAGTTTTCGTCCCCTGGTACTCGGGTGCAAACTCCAGACGCTTTACTAACACTCTCCCCACTTGGAGAGTCAGTGCCTTTAACCTCCTGTTTGGCCCAGTTTGCAATTTCTGCGGAAAATGTACAGGAATAGGGAGAACCAATGAGAGACTAGCTGGGGGTGTCTGGACGGGCAAATTTAACTCTCATTTCCCACCAGGAAGAGGAATTAATCAAAGGCTCAGCGTGCCGTGCCGGAACCACACTAGGGCCTGAAGCAATCCTGCGGTGTTGCGGCCAGCTCACAAGAAAGCGAGTTGAAGAAAGGAGCTCAGGGGCACTGTAATTCACAAACCTGCAGAGTTATAAATGACAGCTATCGTCCAAAAATATATTGAAGTAAGGCTGCCAAGAGGACTTGAAAGCGGGGCAGAATTGCAGGAAATCGATTTCAGGAGGTACACTGGAATTGCATGTAAAGCATAGGAAAAGAGGCAGAACGTCCACAATGATGCACTTGGCCAAAAAGGGCGTATGCGTTTTTTCCTGAATATATTCAGGAAAAAACGCATACGCCCATTTTGGCCAACCAAGCAAGCTTGCAAAGGAAATCTGCACTACAATGAAGTCTCACTGCCTCCCGGTCAAAAGGGCCATCTGAAAAAAGTGTAAAATCCAGAAAGGCAGGACAGGCCATGGAGAACTGGGAGCCTTGTTATGCTGATGGGCGGGATGTAAATTGCCAACAGCCACTCTGGAGAAGTGTATGGTGTTTCCTGAAACATCTAAAAAACAAAGCAACAGAGCCTAGGGCACTTCCACTTATGGTCCTATAGCTTAGGGAAATTAAAATCAAAAAGACACGGTCACCCCAAAGTTTGGGACAGCTCTGTTTACAAGAACCTCGTTTACGGTACAAGTTCAATATCACAGAAAGCGAAAAATGGATAAAGAAGTTGTGGTACTTACGTACAATGCAATATCACTCAGCAATGAAATCTATGTCATCAGGCCCATAGCATCATAATGAGTGGATGCAGGTATGATGAGTCTAAGTGAAATAAGTCACACAGAAAAAGAAACATCATAAGATATCACTACTACATGGAATGTAAACTTGGCTACACAGGAACTGAATTACAAAACAGAACAGTGTCTCAAATGTAGAAAACCAACTTATGCTTGCTAAAGGGGAAAGGTGAGTTGGGGTGCAGCATGAAACCAGAGATTGAAATTAGCACAGATACCGTGCCATAAGCCAAATATGTAATAGACAAGAGCTACTCCTTGCTAAACGAAGTGTACTCAACACCCCATATTAAACGCCTAAGAATACACCTGACTAGTAAGAATCTTAAAACCTGTGGATTTATATGTCTCCGAAAGAGAATCAAGCGTGTGTACGGCGGCATAAACGCAGCAGTGATAGGATTGGTGAGGTTCGGTGAGCAAATGCAGACCCTTTGAAGTCATATTGCATGGTACCCATTCCATGGGTCTCAACTCTCCAGGTTTAAGGGATTCTTCCTTCAGCTAAAACATGCATGTGGAACCCAGAGTATGATCCACCGTGTGATTGGGAAACGTGTTCAAATGTGTCTCAGTTTTCGTCCCCTGGTACTCGAGTGCAACATTCAAGACGCTTTACTAACACTCTCCCCACTTGGAGAGTCAGTGCCTTTAAACTCCTGTTTGGCCCAGTTTGCAATTTCTGCGGAAAATGTACAGGAATAGGGAGAACCAATGAGAGACTAGCTGGAGGTGTCTGGACGGGCAAATTTAACTCTCATTTCCCACCAGGAAGAGAAATTAACCAAAGGTTCAGCATGCCATGCCGGAACCACACTAGGGCCTGAAGCAATCCTGCGGTGTTGTGGCCAGCTCACAAGAAAGCGAGTTGAAGAAAGGAGCTCAGGGGCACTGTAATTCACAAACCTGCAGAGTTATAAATGACAGCTATCGTCCAAAAATATATTGAAGTAAGGCTGCCAAGAGGACTTGAAAGCGGGGCAGAATTACAGGAAACCGATTTCAGGAGGTAGACGGGAATTGCATGTAAAGCATAGGAAAAGAGGCAGAACGTCCACAATGATGCACTTGGCCAAAAAGGGCGTATGCGTTTTTTCCTGAATATATTCAGGAAAAAACGCATACGCCCTTTTTGGCCAACCAAGCAAGCTTGCAAAGGAAATCTGCACTACAATGAAGTCTCACTGCCCCCCGGTCAAAAGGGCCATCTGAAAAAAGTGTAAAATCCAGAAAGGCAAGACAGGACATGGAGAATTGGGAGCCTTGTTATGCTGATGGGCGGGATGTAAATTGCCAACAGCCACTCTGGAGAAGTGTATGCTGTTTCCTGAAACATCTAAAAAACAAAGCAACAGAGCCTAGGGCACTTCCACTTATGGTCCTATAGCTTAGGGAAATTAAAATCAAAAAGACACAGCCACCCCAAAGTTTGGGCCGGCTCTGTTTACAAGAACCTTGTTTACGGTACAAGTTCAATATCACAGAAAGCGAAAAATGGATAAAGAAGTTGTGGTACTTACGTACAATGCAATATCACTCAGCAATGAAATCTATGTCATCAGGCCCGTAGCAGCATAATGAGTGGATTAAGGTACGATGATTGTAAGTGAAATAAGTCACACAGAAAAAGAAACATCATAAGATATCACTACTACACGGAATATAAACTTGGGTACACAGGAACTGAATTACAAAACAGAACAGGGTCTCAAATGTAGAAAACCAACTTACGCTAGCTTAAGGGGAAAGGTGAGTTGGGGTGCTGCATGAAACCAGAGATTGAAATTAGCACAGATACCGTTCCATAAGCCAAATATGTAATAGACAAGAGCTACTCCTTGCTCAACGAAGTGGACTCAACACCCCATATTAAACGCCTAAGAATATACCTGACTAGAAATAATCTTAAAACCTACGGATTTATATGTCTCCGAAAGACAATCAAGCGTGTGTACAGCGGCATAAACGCAGCAGTGATAGGATTGGTGAGGTTCGGTGAGCAAATGCAGACCCTTTGAAGTCATATTGCATGGTACCCATTCCATGGGTCTCAACTCTCCAGGTTTAAGGGATTCTTCCTTCAGCTAAAACATGCATGTGGAACCCAGAGTATGATCCACCGTGTGATCGGGAAACGTGTTCAAATGTGTCTCAGTTTTCGTCCCCTGGTACTCGGGTGCAAACTCCAGACGCTTTACTAACACTCTCCCCACTTGGAGAGTCAGTGCCTTTAACCTCCTGTTTGGCCCAGTTTGCAATTTCTGCGGAAAATGTACAGGAATAGGGAGAACCAATGAGAGACTAGCTGGGGGTGTCTGGACGGGCAAATTTAACTCTCATTTCCCACCAGGAAGAGGAATTAACCAAAGGCTCAGCGTGCCGTGCCGGAACCACAGTAGGGCCTGAAGCAATCCTGCGGTGTTGCGGCCAGCTCACAAGAAAGCGAGTTGAAGAAAGGAGCTCAAGGGCACTGTAATTCACAAACCTGCAGAGTTATAAATGACAGCTATCGTCCAAAAATATATTGAAGTAAGGCTGCCAAGAGGACTTGAAAGCGGGGCAGAATTGCAGGAAACCGATTTCAGGAGGTAGACGGGAATTGCATGTAAAGCATAGGAAAAGAGGCAGAACGTACACAATGATGCACTTGGCCAAAAAGGGCGTATGCGTTTTTTCCTGAATATATTCAGGAAAAAACGCATACGCCCTTTTTGGCCAACCAAGCAAGCTTGCAAAGGAAATCTGCACTACAATGAAGTCTCACTGCCCCCCGGTCAAAAGGGCCATCTGAAAAAAGTGTAAAATCCAGAAAGGCAGGACAGGCCATGGAGAACTGGGAGCTTTGTTATGCTGATGGGTGGGATGTAAATTGCCAACAGCCAATCTGGAGAAGTGTATGGTGTTTCCTGAAACATCTAAAAAACAAAGCAACAGAGCCTAGGGCACTTCCACTTATGGTCCTATAGCTTAGGGAAATTAAAATCAAAAAGACACAGACACCCCAAAGTTTGGGACGGCTCTGTTTACAAGAACCTCGTTTACGGTACAAGTTCAATATCACAGAAAGCGAAAAATGGATAAAGAAGTTGTGGTACTTACGTACAATGCAATATCACTCAGCAATGAAATCTATGTCATCAGGCCCGTCGCAGCATAATGAGTGGATTCAGGTACGATGATTCTAAGTGAAATAAGTCACACAGAAAAAGAAACATCATAAGATATCACTACTACACGGAAGGTAAACTTGGCTACACAAGAACTGAATTACAAAACAGAACAGGGTCTCAAATGTAGAAAACCAACTTATGCTTGCTTAAGAGGAAAGGTGAGTTGGGGTGCTGCATGAAACCAGAGATTGAAATTAGCACAGATACCGTTCCATAAGCCAAATATGTAATAGACAAGAGCTACTCCTTGCTCAACGAAGTGGACTCAACACCCCATATTAAACGCTTAAGAATACACCTGACTAGAAATAATCTTAAAAACTACGAATTTATATGTCTCCGAAAGACAATCAAGCGTGTGTACAGCGGCATAAACGCAGCAGTGATAGGATTGGTGAGGTTCGGTGAGCAAATGCAGACCCTTTGAAGTCATATTGCATGGTACCCATTCCATGGGTCTCAACTCTCCAGGTTTAAGGGATTCTTCCTTCAGCTAAAACATGCATGTGGAACCCAGAGTATGATCCACCGTGTGATCGGGAAACGTGTTCAAATGTGTCTCAGTTTTCGTCCCCTGGTACTCGGGTGCAACACTCCAGACGCTTTACTAACACTCTCCCCACTTGGAGAGTCAGTGCCTTTAACCTCCTGTATGGCCCAGTTTGCAATTTCTGCGGAAAATGTACAGGAATAGGGAGAACCAATGAGAAACTAGCTGGAGGTGTCTGGACGGGCAAATTTAACTCTCATTTCCCACCAGAAAGAGGAATTAACCAAAGGCTCAGCATGCCGTTCCAGAACCACACTAGGGCCTGAAGCAATCCTGCGGTGTTGCGGCCAGCTCACAAGAAAGCGAGTTGAAGAAAGGAGCTCAGGGGCACTGTAATTCACAAACCTGCAGAGTTATAAATGACAGCTATCGTCCAAAAATATATTGAAGTAAGGCTGCCAAGAGGACTTGAAAGCGGGGCAGAATTGCAGGAAATCGATTTCAGGAGGTACACTGGAATTGCATGTAAAGCATAGGAAAAGAGGCAGAACGTCCACAATGATGCACTTGGCCAAAAAGGGCGTATGCGTTTTTTCCTGAATATATTCAGGAAAAAACGCATACGCCCATTTTGGCCAACCAAGCAAGCTTGCAAAGGAAATCTGCACTACAATGAAGTCTCACTGCCTCCCGGTCAAAAGGGCCATCTGAAAAAAGTGTAAAATCCAGAAAGGCAGGACAGGCCATGGAGAACTGGGAGCCTTGTTATGCTGATGGGCGGGATGTAAATTGCCAACAGCCACTCTGGAGAAGTGTATGGTGTTTCCTGAAACATCTAAAAAACAAAGCAACAGAGCCTAGGGCACTTCCACTTATGGTCCTATAGCTTAGGGAAATTAAAATCAAAAAGACACGGTCACCCCAAAGTTTGGGACAGCTCTGTTTACAAGAACCTCGTTTACGGTACAAGTTCAATATCACAGAAAGCGAAAAATGGATAAAGAAGTTGTGGTACTTACGTACAATGCAATATCACTCAGCAATGAAATCTATGTCATCAGGCCCATAGCATCATAATGAGTGGATGCAGGTATGATGAGTCTAAGTGAAATAAGTCACACAGAAAAAGAAACATCATAAGATATCACTACTACATGGAATGTAAACTTGGCTACACAGGAACTGAATTACAAAACAGAACAGTGTCTCAAATGTAGAAAACCAACTTATGCTTGCTAAAGGGGAAAGGTGAGTTGGGGTGCAGCATGAAACCAGAGATTGAAATTAGCACAGATACCGTGCCATAAGCCAAATATGTAATAGACAAGAGCTACTCCTTGCTAAACGAAGTGTACTCAACACCCCATATTAAACGCCTAAGAATACACCTGACTAGTAAGAATCTTAAAACCTGTGGATTTATATGTCTCCGAAAGAGAATCAAGCGTGTGTACGGCGGCATAAACGCAGCAGTGATAGGATTGGTGAGGTTCGGTGAGCAAATGCAGACCCTTTGAAGTCATATTGCATGGTACCCATTCCATGGGTCTCAACTCTCCAGGTTTAAGGGATTCTTCCTTCAGCTAAAACATGCATGTGGAACCCAGAGTATGATCCACCGTGTGATTGGGAAACGTGTTCAAATGTGTCTCAGTTTTCGTCCCCTGGTACTCGAGTGCAACATTCAAGACGCTTTACTAACACTCTCCCCACTTGGAGAGTCAGTGCCTTTAAACTCCTGTTTGGCCCAGTTTGCAATTTCTGCGGAAAATGTACAGGAATAGGGAGAACCAATGAGAGACTAGCTGGAGGTGTCTGGACGGGCAAATTTAACTCTCATTTCCCACCAGGAAGAGAAATTAACCAAAGGTTCAGCATGCCATGCCGGAACCACACTAGGGCCTGAAGCAATCCTGCGGTGTTGTGGCCAGCTCACAAGAAAGCGAGTTGAAGAAAGGAGCTCAGGGGCACTGTAATTCACAAACCTGCAGAGTTATAAATGACAGCTATCGTCCAAAAATATATTGAAGTAAGGCTGCCAAGAGGACTTGAAAGCGGGGCAGAATTACAGGAAACCGATTTCAGGAGGTAGACGGGAATTGCATGTAAAGCATAGGAAAAGAGGCAGAACGTCCACAATGATGCACTTGGCCAAAAAGGGCGTATGCGTTTTTTCCTGAATATATTCAGGAAAAAACGCATACGCCCTTTTTGGCCAACCAAGCAAGCTTGCAAAGGAAATCTGCACTACAATGAAGTCTCACTGCCCCCCCGGTCAAAAGGGCCATCTGAAAAAAGTGTAAAATCCAGAAAGGCAAGACAGGACATGGAGAATTGGGAGCCTTGTTATGCTGATGGGCGGGATGTAAATTGCCAACAGCCACTCTGGAGAAGTGTATGCTGTTTCCTGAAACATCTAAAAAACAAAGCAACAGAGCCTAGGGCACTTCCACTTATGGTCCTATAGCTTAGGGAAATTAAAATCAAAAAGACACAGCCACCCCAAAGTTTGGGCCGGCTCTGTTTACAAGAACCTTGTTTACGGTACAAGTTCAATATCACAGAAAGCGAAAAATGGATAAAGAAGTTGTGGTACTTACGTACAATGCAATATCACTCAGCAATGAAATCTATGTCATCAGGCCCGTAGCAGCATAATGAGTGGATTAAGGTACGATGATTGTAAGTGAAATAAGTCACACAGAAAAAGAAACATCATAAGATATCACTACTACACGGAATATAAACTTGGGTACACAGGAACTGAATTACAAAACAGAACAGGGTCTCAAATGTAGAAAACCAACTTACGCTAGCTTAAGGGGAAAGGTGAGTTGGGGTGCTGCATGAAACCAGAGATTGAAATTAGCACAGATACCGTTCCATAAGCCAAATATGTAATAGACAAGAGCTACTCCTTGCTCAACGAAGTGGACTCAACACCCCATATTAAACGCCTAAGAATATACCTGACTAGAAATAATCTTAAAACCTACGGATTTATATGTCTCCGAAAGACAATCAAGCGTGTGTACAGCGGCATAAACGCAGCAGTGATAGGATTGGTGAGGTTCGGTGAGCAAATGCAGACCCTTTGAAGTCATATTGCATGGTACCCATTCCATGGGTCTCAACTCTCCAGGTTTAAGGGATTCTTCCTTCAGCTAAAACATGCATGTGGAACCCAGAGTATGATCCACCGTGTGATCGGGAAACGTGTTCAAATGTGTCTCAGTTTTCGTCCCCTGGTACTCGGGTGCAAACTCCAGACGCTTTACTAACACTCTCCCCACTTGGAGAGTCAGTGCCTTTAACCTCCTGTTTGGCCCAGTTTGCAATTTCTGCGGAAAATGTACAGGAATAGGGAGAACCAATGAGAGACTAGCTGGGGGTGTCTGGACGGGCAAATTTAACTCTCATTTCCCACCAGGAAGAGGAATTAACCAAAGGCTCAGCGTGCCGTGCCGGAACCACAGTAGGGCCTGAAGCAATCCTGCGGTGTTGCGGCCAGCTCACAAGAAAGCGAGTTGAAGAAAGGAGCTCAAGGGCACTGTAATTCACAAACCTGCAGAGTTATAAATGACAGCTATCGTCCAAAAATATATTGAAGTAAGGCTGCCAAGAGGACTTGAAAGCGGGGCAGAATTGCAGGAAACCGATTTCAGGAGGTAGACGGGAATTGCATGTAAAGCATAGGAAAAGAGGCAGAACGTACACAATGATGCACTTGGCCAAAAAGGGCGTATGCGTTTTTTCCTGAATATATTCAGGAAAAAACGCATACGCCCTTTTTGGCCAACCAAGCAAGCTTGCAAAGGAAATCTGCACTACAATGAAGTCTCACTGCCCCCCGGTCAAAAGGGCCATCTGAAAAAAGTGTAAAATCCAGAAAGGCAGGACAGGCCATGGAGAACTGGGAGCTTTGTTATGCTGATGGGTGGGATGTAAATTGCCAACAGCCAATCTGGAGAAGTGTATGGTGTTTCCTGAAACATCTAAAAAACAAAGCAACAGAGCCTAGGGCACTTCCACTTATGGTCCTATAGCTTAGGGAAATTAAAATCAAAAAGACACAGACACCCCAAAGTTTGGGACGGCTCTGTTTACAAGAACCTCGTTTACGGTACAAGTTCAATATCACAGAAAGCGAAAAATGGATAAAGAAGTTGTGGTACTTACGTACAATGCAATATCACTCAGCAATGAAATCTATGTCATCAGGCCCATCGCAGCATAATGAGTGGATTCAGGTACGATGATTCTAAGTGAAATAAGTCACACAGAAAAAGAAACATCATAAGATATCACTACTACACGGAAGGTAAACTTGGCTACACAAGAACTGAATTACAAAACAGAACAGGGTCTCAAATGTAGAAAACCAACTTATGCTTGCTTAAGAGGAAAGGTGAGTTGGGGTGCTGCATGAAACCAGAGATTGAAATTAGCACAGATACCGTTCCATAAGCCAAATATGTAATAGACAAGAGCTACTCCTTGCTCAACGAAGTGGACTCAACACCCCATATTAAACGCTTAAGAATACACCTGACTAGAAATAATCTTAAAAACTACGAATTTATATGTCTCCGAAAGACAATCAAGCGTGTGTACAGCGGCATAAACGCAGCAGTGATAGGATTGGTGAGGTTCGGTGAGCAAATGCAGACCCTTTGAAGTCATATTGCATGGTACCCATTCCATGGGTCTCAACTCTCCAGGTTTAAGGGATTCTTCCTTCAGCTAAAACATGCATGTGGAACCCAGAGTATGATCCACCGTGTGATCGGGAAACGTGTTCAAATGTGTCTCAGTTTTCGTCCCCTGGTACTCGGGTGCAACACTCCAGACGCTTTACTAACACTCTCCCCACTTGGAGAGTCAGTGCCTTTAAACGCCTGTTTGGCCCAGTTTGCAATTTCTGCGGAAAATGTACAGGAATAGGGAGAACCAATGAGAGACTAGCTGGAGGTGTCTGGACGGGCAAATTTAACTCTCATTTCCCACCAGGAAGAGGAATTAACCAAAGGTTCAGCATGCCATGCCGGAACCACACTAGGGCCTGAAGCAATCCTGCGGTGTTGTGGCCAGCTCACAAGAAAGCGAGTTGAAGAAAGGAGCTCAGGGGCACTGTAATTCACAAACCTGCAGAGTTATAAATGACAGCTATCGTCCAAAAATATATTGAAGTAAGGCTGCCAAGAGGACTTGAAAGCGGGGCAGAATTGCAGGAAACCGATTTCAGGAGGTAGACGTGAATTGCATGTACAGCATAGGAAAAGAGGCAGAACGTCCACAATGATGCACTTGGCCAAAAAGGGCGTATGCGTTTTTTCCTGAATATATTCAGGAAAAAACGCATACGCCCTTTTTGGCCAACCAAGCAAGCTTGCAAAGGAAATCTGCACTACAATGAAGTCTCACTGCCCCCCGGTCAAAAGGGCCATCTGAAAAAAGTGTAAAATCCAGAAAGGCAAGACAGGACATGGAGAATTGGGAGCCTTGTTATGCTGATGGGCGGGATGTAAATTGCCAACAGCCACTCTGGAGAAGTGTATGCTGTTTCCTGAAACATCTAAAAAACAAAGCAACAGAGCCTAGGGCACTTCCACTTATGGTCCTATAGCTTAGGGAAATTAAAATCAAAAAGACACAGCCACCCCAAAGTTTGGGACGGCTCTGTTTACAAGAACCTCGTTTACGGTACAAGTTCAATATCACAGAAAGCGAAAAATGGATAAAGAAGTTGTGGTACTTACGTACAATGCAATATCACTCAGCAATGAAATCTATGTCATCAGGCCCGTCGCAGCATAATGAGTGGATTCAGGTACGATGATTCTAAGTGAAATAAGTCACACAGAAAAAGAAACATCATAAGATATCAGTACTACACGGAATGTAAACTTGGCTACACAGGAACTGAATTACAAAACAGAACAGGGTCTCAAATGTAGAAAACCAACTTATGCTTGCTTAAGGGGAAAGGTGAGTTGGGGTGCTGCATGAAACCAGAGATTGAAATTAGCACAGATACCGTGCCATAAGCCAAATATGTAATAGACAAGAGCAACTCCTTGCTAAACGAAGTGTACTCAACACCCCATATTAAACGCCTAAGAATACACCTGACTAGTAAGAATCTTAAAACCTGTGGATTTATATGTCTCCGAAAGAGAATCAAGCGTGTGTACGGTGGCATAAACGCAGCAGTGATAGGATTGGTGAGGTTCGGTGAACAAATGCAGACCCTTTGAAGTCATATTGCATGGTACCCATTCCATGGGTCTCAACTCTCCAGGTTTAAGGGATTCTTCCTTCAGCTAAAACATGCATGTGGAACACAGAGTATGATCCACCGTGTGATCGGGAAACGTGTTCAAATGTGTCTCAGTTTTCGTCCCCTGGTACTCGGGTGCAACATTCAAGACGCTTTACTAACACTCTCCCCACTTGGAGAGTCAGTGCCTTTAAACTCCTGTTTGGCCCAGTTTGCAATTTCTGCGGAAAATGTACAGGAATAGGGAGAACCAATGAGAGACTAGCTGGGGGTGTCTGGACGGGCAAATTTAACTCTCATTTCCCACCAGGAAGAGGAATTAACCAAAGGCTCAGCGTGCCGTGCCGGAACCACACTAGGGCCTGAAGCAATCCTGCGGTGTTGCGGCCAGCTCACAAGAAAGCGAGTTGAAGAAAGGAGCTCAGGGGCACTGTAATTCACAAACCTGCAGAGTTATAAATGACAGCTATCGTCCAAAAATATATTGAAGTAAGGCTGCCAAGAGGACTTGAAAGCGGGGCAGAATTGCAGGAAACCGATTTCAGGAGGTAGACGGGAATTGCATGTAAAGCATAGGAAAAGAGGCAGAACGTCCACAATGATGCACTTGGCCAAAAAGGGCGTATGCGTTTTTTCCTGAATATATTCAGGAAAAAACGCATACGCCCTTTTTGGCCAACCAAGCAAGCTTGCAAAGGAAATCTGCACTACAATGAAGTCTCACTGCCCCCCTGTCAAAAGGGCCATCTGAAAAAAGTGTAAAATCCAGAAAGGCAGGACAGGCCATGGAGAACTGGGAGCCTTGTTATGCTGATGGGCGGGATGTAAATTACCAGCAGCCACTCTGGAGAAGTGTATGGTGTTTCCTGAAACATCCAAAAAACAAAGCAACAGAGCCTAGGGCAATTCCACTTATGGTCCTATAGCTTAGGGAAATTAAAATCAAAAAGGCATAGCCACCCCAAAGTTTGGGACGGCTCTGTTTACAAGAACCTTGTTCACCGTACAAGTTCAATATCACAGAAAGCGAAAAATGGATAAAGAAGTTGTGGTACTTACGTACAATGCAATATCACTCAGCAATGAAATCTATGTCATCAGGCCCGTAGCAGCATAATGAGTGGATTCAGGTACGATGATTCTAAGTGAAATAAGTCACACAGAAAAAGAAACATCATAAGATATCACTACTACACGGAATGTAAACTTGGCTACACAGGAACTGAATTACAAAACAGAACAGGGTGTCAAATGTAGAAAACCAACTTATGCTTGCTTCAGTGGAAAGGTGAGTTGGGGTGCTGCATAAAACCAGAGATTGAAATTAGCACAGATACCGTTACATAAGCCAAATATGTAATAGACAAGAGCTACTCCTTGCTCAACGAAGTGGACTCAACAACTCATATTAAACGCCTAAGAATATACCTGAGTAGTAAGAATCTTAAAACCTATGGATTTATATGTCTCCGAAAGAGAATGAAGCGTGTGTACAGCGGCATAAACGCAGCAGTGATAGGATTGGTGAGGTTCAGTGAGCAAATGCAGACCCTTTGAAGTCATATTGCATGGTACCCATTCCATGGGTCTCAACTCTCCATGTTTAAGGGATTCTTCCTTCAGCTAAAACATGCATGTGGAACCCAGAGTATGATCCACCGTGTGATCGGAAAACGTGTTCAAATGTGTCTCAGTTTACATCCCCTGGTACTCGGGTGCAACATTCCAGACGCTTTACTAACACTCTCCCCACTTGGAGAGTCAGTGCCTTTAACCTCCTGTTTGGCCCAGTTTGCAATTTCTCTGGAAAATGAACAGGAATAGGGAGAACCAATGAGAGACTAGCTGGAGGTGTCTGGACGGGCAAATTTAACTCTCATTTCCCACCAGGAAGAGGAATTAACCAAAGGCTCAGCATGCCGTGCCGGAAACAAACTAGGGCCTGAAGCAATCCTGCGGTGTTGCGGCCAGCTCACAAGAAAGCGAGTTGAAGAAAGGAGCTCAGGGGCACTGTAATTCACAAACCTGCAGAGTTATAAATGACAGCTATCTTCCAAAAATATATTGAAGTAAGGCTGCCAAGAGGAGTTGAAAGCGGGGCAGAATTGCAGGAAACCGATTTCAGGAGGTAGACTGGAATTGCATTTAAAGCATAGGAAAGGAGGCAGAACGTCCACAATGATGCACTTGGCCAAAAAGGGCGTATGCGTTTTTTCCTGAATATATTCAGGAAAAAACGCATACGCCCTTTTTGGCCAACCAAGGAAGCTTGCAAAGGAAATCTGCACTACAGTGAAGTCTCACTGCCCCCCGGTCAAAAGGGCCATCTGAAAAAAGTGTAAAATCCAGAAAGGCAGGACAGGCCATGGAGAACTGGGAGCCTTGTTATGCTGATGGGCGGGACGTAAATTGCCAGCAGCCACTCTGGAGAAGTGTATGGTGTTTCCTAAAACATCCAAAAAACAAAGCAACAGAGCCTAGGGCACTTCCACTTATGGTCCTATAGCTTAGGGAAATTAAAATCAAAAAGACACAGCCACCCCAAAGTTTGGGACGGCTCTGTTTACAAGAACCTTGTTCACCGTACAAGTTCAATATCACAGAAAGCGAAAAATGGATAAAGAAGTTGTGGTACATACGTACAATGCAATATCACTCAGCAATGAAATCTATTTCATAAGGCCCATAGCAGCATAATGAGTGGATTCAGGTACGATGATTCTAAGTGAAATAAGTCACACAGGGCTTACCTGGTGGCGCAGTGGTTGAGAGTCCGCCTGCCGATGCAGAGGACATGGGTTCGTGCCCCGCTCCGTGAAGATCCCACATGCCGCGGAGCGGCTGGGCCTGTGAGCCATGGCTGCTGAGCCTGCGCGTCCGGAGCCTGTGCTCCGCAATGGGAAAGACCACAACAGTGAGAGGCCCATGTACCCCAAAAAAAAAAAAAATAAAAAAATAAAAAAAATAAAAAAATAAGTCACACAGAAAAAGAAACATCATAAGATATCACTATTACACGGAATGTAAACTTGGTTACACAGGAACTAAATTACTAAACAGAACAGAGTGTCAAATGTAGAAAACCAATTTATTCTTGCTTAAGGGGAAAGGTGAGTTGGGGTGCTGCATACAACAAGAGATTGAAATTAGCACAGATACCGTTCCATAAGCCAAATATATAATAGACAAGTGCTACTCCTTGCTCAACGAACTGGACTCAACACCCCATATTAAACGCCTAACAATATACCTGACTAGTAAGAATCTTAAAAACTATGGATTTATATGTCTCCGAAAGAGAATGAAGCGTGTGTACAGCGGCATAAACGCAGCAGTGATAGGATTGGTGAGGTTCGGTGAGCAAATGCAGACCCTTTGAAGTCATATTGCATGGTACCCATTCCATGGGTTTCAACTCTCCAAGTTTAAGGGATTCTTCCTTCAGCTAAAACATGCATGTGGAACACAGAGTATGATCCACCGTGTGATCAGGAAACGTGTTCAAATGTGTCTCAGTTTTCGTCCCCTGGTACTCGGGTGCAACACTCCAGACGCTTTACTAACACTCTCTCCACTTGGAGAGTCAGTGCCTTTAACCTCCTGTATGGCCCAGTTTGCAATTTCTGCGGAAAATGTACAGGAATAGGGAGAACCAATGAGAAACTAGCTGGAGGTGTCTGGACGGGCAAATATAACTCTCATTTCCCACCAGGAAGAGGAATTAACCAAAGGCTCAGCGTGCCGTGCCGGAACCACACTAGGGCCTGAAGCAATCCTGCGGTGTTGCGGCCAGCTCACAAGAAAGCGAGTTGAAGAAAGGAGCTCAGGGGCACTGTAATTCACAAACCTGCAGAGTTATAAATGACAGCTATCATCCAAAAATATATTGAAGTAAGGCTGCCAAAAGGACTTGAAAGTCGTGCAGAATTGCACGAAACCGATTTCAGGAGGTAGACTGGAATTGCATGTAAAGCATAGGAAAAGAGGCAGAACGTCCACAACGATGCACTTGGCCAAAAAGGGCGTATGCGTTTTTTCCTGAATATATTCAGGAAAAAACGCATACGCCCTTTTTGGCCAACCAAGAAAGCTTGCAAAGGAAATCTGCACTACAATGAAGTCTCACTGCCCCCCGGTCAAAAGGGTCATCTGAAAAAAGTATAAAATCCAGAAAGGCAGGACAGGCCATGGAGAACTGGGAGCCTTGTTATGCTGGTGGGCGGGATGTAAATTGCCAACAGCCACTCTGGAGAAGTGTATGGTGTTTCCTGAAACATCTAAAAAACAAAGCAACAGAGCCTAGGGCACTTCCACTTATGGTCCTATATCTTAGGGAAATTAAAATCAAAAAGACACAGCCACCCCAAAGTTTGGGCCGGCTCTGTTTACAAGAACCTCGTTTACGGTACAAGTTCAATATCACAGAAAGCGGAAAATGGATAAAGAAGTTGTGGTACTTACGTACAATGCAATATCACTCAGCAATGAAATCTATGTCATCAGGCCCGTAGCAGCATAATGAGTGGATGCAGGTACGATGATTCTAAGTGAAATAAGTCACACAGAAAAAGAAACATCATAAGGTATCACTACTACACGGAATGTAAACTTGGCTACACAGGAACTGAATTACAAAACAGAACAGGGTCTCAAATGTAGAAAACCAACTTATGCTTGCTTGAGGGGAAAGGTGAGTTGGGGTGCTGCATGAAACCAGAGATTGAAATTAGCACAGACACCGTTCCATAAGCCAAATATGTAATAGACAAGAGCTACTCCTTGCTCAACGAAGTGGACTCAACACCCCATATTAAACGCCTAAGAATATCCCTGACTAGTAAGAATCTTAAAACCTACCGATTTATATGTCTCCAAAAGAGAATCAAGCGTGTGTACGGCGGCATAAACGCAGCAGTGATAGGATTGGTGAAGTTCGGTGAGCAAATGCAGACCCTTTGAAGTCATATTGCATGGTACCCATTCCATGTGTCTCAACTCTCCAGGTTTAAGGGATTCTTCCTTCAGCTAAAACATGCATGTGGAACCCAGAGTATGATCCACCATGTGATCGGGAAACGTGTTCAAATGTGTCTCAGTTTTCGTTCCCTGGTACTCGGGTGCAACATTCAAGACGCTTTACTAACACTCTCCCCACTTGGAGAGTCAGTGCCTTTAAACTCCTGTTTGGCCCAGATTGCTATTTCTGCGGAAAATGTACAGGAATAGGGAGAACCAATGAGAGACTAGCTGGAGGTGTCTGGACGGGCAAATTTAACTCTCATTTCCCACCAGGAAGAGGAATTAACCAAAGGTTCTGCGTGCCATGCCGGAATCACACTAGGGCCTGAAGCAATCCTGCGGTGTTGTGGCCAGCTCACAAGAAAGCGAGTTGAAGAAAGGAGCTCAGGGGCACTGTAATTCACAAACCTGCAGAGTTATAAATGACAGCTATCGTCCAAAAATATATTGAAGTAAGGCTGCCAAGAGGACTTGAAAGCGGGGCAGAATTGCAGGAAACCGATTTCAGGAGGTAGACGGGAATTGCATGTAAAGCATAGGAAAAGAGGCAGAACGTCCACAATGATGCACTTGGCCAAAAAGGGCGTATGCGTTTTTTCCTGAATATATTCAGGAAAAAACGCATACGCCGTTTTTGGCCAACCAAGCAAGCTTGCAAAGGAAATCTGCACTACAATGAAGTCTCACTGCCCCCCGGTCAAAAGGGCCATCTGAAAAAAGTGTAAAATCCAGAAAGGCAAGACAGGACATGGAGAATTGGGAGCCTTGTTATGCTGATGGGCGGGATGTAAATTGCCAACAGCCACTCTGGAGAAGTGTATGCTGTTTCCTGAAACATCCAAAAAACAAAGCAACAGAGCCTAGGGCACTTCCACTTATGGTCCTATAGCTTAGGGAAATTAAAATCAAAAAGACACAGCCACCCCAAAGTTTGGGACGGCTCTGTTTACAAGAACCTTGTTTACGGTACAAGTTCAATATCACAGAAAGCGAAAAATGGATAAAGAAGTTGTGGTACTTACGTACAATGCAATATCACTCAGCAATGAAATCTATGTCATCAGGCCCGTAGCAGCATAATGAGTGGATTAAGGTACGATGATTGTAAGTGAAATAAGTCACACAGAAAACGAAACATCATAAGATATCACTACTACACGGAATGTAAACTTGGCTACACAGGAACTGAATTTCAAAACAGAACAGGGTCTCAAATGTAGAAAACCAACTTACGCTAGCTTAAGGGGAAAGGTGAGTTGGGGTGATGCATGAAACCAGAGATTGAAATTAGCACAGATACAGTTCCATAAGCCAAATATGTAATAGACAAGAGCTACTCCTTGCTCAACGAAGTGGACTCAACACCCCATATTAAACGCCTAAGAATATACCTGACTAGAAATAATCTTAAAACCTACGGATTTATATGTCTCCGAAAGACAATCAAGCGTGTGTACAGCGGCATAAATGCAGCAGTGATAGGATTGGTGAGGTTCGGTGAGCAAATGCAGACCCTTTGAAGTCATATTGCATGGTACCCATTCCATGGGTCTCAACTCTCCAGGTTTAAGGGATTCTTCCTTCAGCTAAAACATGCATGTGGAACCCAGAGTATGATCCACCGTGTGATCGGGAAACGTGTTCAAATGTGTCTCAGTTTTCGTCCCCTGGTACTCGGGTGCAAACTCCAGACGCTTTACTAACACTCTCCCCACTTGGAGAGTCAGTGCCTTTAACCTCCTGTTTGGCCCAGTTTGCAATTTCTGCGGAAAATGTACAGGAATAGGGAGAACCAATGAGAGACTAGCTGGGGGTGTCTGGACGGGCAAATTTAACTCTCATTTCCCACCAGGAAGAGGAATTAACCAAAGGCTCAGCGTGCCGTGCCGGAACCACACTAGGGCCTGAAGCAATCCTGCGGTGTTGTGGCTAGCTCACAAGAAAGCGAGTTGAAGAAAGGAGCTCAGGGGCACTGTAATTCACAAACCTGCAGAGTTATAAATGACAGCTATCGTCCAAAAATATATTGAAGTAAGGCTGCCAAGAGGACTTGAAAGCGGGGCAGAATTGCAGGAAACCGATTTCAGGAGGTAGACGGGAATTGCATGTAAAGCATAGGAAAAGAGGCAGAACGTCCACAATGATGCACTTGGCCAAAAAGGGCGTATGCGTTTTTTCCTGAATATATTCAGGAAAAAACGCATACGCCCTTTTTGGCCAACCAAGCAAGTTTGCAAAGGAAATCTGCACTACAATGAAGTCTCGCTGCCCCCCGGTCAAAAGGGCCATATGAAAAAAGTGTAAAATCCAGAAAGGCAGGACAGGCCATGGAGAACTGGGAGCCTTGTTATGCTGATGGGCGGGATGTAATTTGCCAACAGCCACTCTGGAGAAGTGTATGCTGTTTCCTGAAACATCTAAAAAACTAAGCAACAGAGCCTAGGGCACTTCCACTTATGGTCCTATAGCTTAGGGAAATGAAAATCAAACAGACACAGCCACCCCAAAGTTTGGGACGGCTCTGTTTACAAGAACCTCGTTTACGGTACAAGTTCAATATCACAGAAAGCGAAAAATGGATAAAGAAGTTGTGGTACTTACGTACAATGCAATATCACTCAGCAATGAAATCTATGTCATCAGGCCCGTCGCAGCATAATGAGTGGATGCAGGTACGATGATTCTAAGTGAAATAAGTCACACAGAAAAAGAAACATCATAAGATATCAGTACTACACGGAATGTAAACTTGGCTACACAGGAACTGAATTACAAAACAGAACAGGGTCTCAAATGTAGAAAACCAACTTATGCTTGCTTAAGGGGAAAGGTGAGTTGGGGTGCAGCATGAAACCAGAGATTGAAATTAGCACAGATACCGTGCCATAAGCCAAATATGTAATAGACAAGAGCTACTCCTTGCTAAACGAAGTGTACTCAACACCCCATATTAAACGCCTAAGAATACACCTGACTAGTAAGAATCTTAAAACCTGTGGATTTATATGTGTCCAAAAGAGAATCAAGCGTGTGTACGGCGGCATAAACGCAGCAGTGATAGGATTGGTGAGGTTCGGTGAGCAAATGCAGACCCTTTGAAGTCATATTGCATGGTACCCATTCCATGGGTCTCAACTCTCCAGGTTTAAGGGATTCTTCCTTCAGCTAAAACATGCATGTGGAACCCAGAGTATGATCCACTGTGTGATCGGGAAACGTGTTCAAATGTGTCTCAGTTTTCGTCCCCTGGTACTCGGGTGCAACATTCAAGACGCTTTACTAACACTCTCCCCACTTGGAGAGTCAGTGCCTTTAAACTCCTGTTTGGCCCAGTTTGCAATTTCTGCGGAAAATGTACAGGAATAGGGAGAACCAATGAGAGACTAGCTGGAGGTGTCTGGAGGGGCAAATTTAACTCTCATTTCCCACCAGGAAGAGGAATTAACCAAAGGCTCAGCGTGCCGTGCCGGAACCACACTAGGGCCTGAAGCAATCCTGCGGTGTTGCGGCCAGCTCACAAGAAAGCGAGTTGAAGAAACGAGCTCAGGGGCACTGTAATTCACAAACCTGCAGAGTTATAAATGACAGCTATCGTCCAAAAATATATTGAAGTAAGGCTGCCAAGAGGACTTGAAAGCGGGGCAGAATTGCAGGAAACCGATTTCAGGAGGTAGACGGGAATTGCATGTAAAGCATAGGAAAAGAGTCAGAACGTCCACAATGATGCACTTGGCCAAAAAGTGCGTATGCGTTTTTTCCTGAATATATTCAGGAAAAAACGCATACGCCCTTTTTGGCCAACCAAGCAAGCTTGCAAAGGAAATCTGCACTACAATGAAGTCTCACTGCCCCCCGGTCAAAAGGGCCATCTGAAAAAAGTGTAAAATCCAGAAAGGCAAGACAGGACATGGAGAATTGGGAGCCTTGTTATGCTGATGGGCGGGATGTAAATTGCCAACAGCCACTCTGGAGAAGTGTATGGTGTTTCCTGAAACATCTAAAAAACAAAGCAACAGAGCCTAGGGCACTTCCACTTATGGTCCTATATCTTAGGGAAATTAAAATCAAAAAGACACAGCCACCCCAAAGTTTGGGCCGGCTCTGTTTACAAGAACCTCGTTTACGGTACAAGTTCAATATCACAGAAAGCGGAAAATGGATAAAGAAGTTGTGGTACTTACGTACAATGCAATATCACTCAGCAATGAAATCTATGTCATCAGGCCCGTAGCAGCATAATGAGTGGATGCAGGTACGATGATTCTAAGTGAAATAAGTCACACAGAAAAAGAAACATCATAAGGTATCACTACTACACGGAATGTAAACTTGGCTACACAGGAACTGAATTACAAAACAGAACAGGGTCTCAAATGTAGAAAACCAACTTATGCTTGCTTGAGGGGAAAGGTGAGTTGGGGTGCTGCATGAAACCAGAGATTGAAATTAGCACAGATACAGTTCCATAAGCCAAATATGTAATAGACAAGAGCTACTCCTTGCTCAACGAAGTGGACTCAACACCCCATATTAAACGCCTAAGAATATACCTGACTAGAAATAATCTTAAAACCTACGGATTTATATGTCTCCGAAAGACAATCAAGCGTGTGTACAGCGGCATAAATGCAGCAGTGATAGGATTGGTGAGGTTCGGTGAGCAAATGCAGACCCTTTGAAGTCATATTGCATGGTACCCATTCCATGGGTCTCAACTCTCCAGGTTTAAGGGATTCTTCCTTCAGCTAAAACATGCATGTGGAACCCAGAGTATGATCCACCGTGTGATCGGGAAACGTGTTCAAATGTGTCTCAGTTTTCGTCCCCTGGTACTCGGGTGCAAACTCCAGACGCTTTACTAACACTCTCCCCACTTGGAGAGTCAGTGCCTTTAACCTCCTGTTTGGCCCAGTTTGCAATTTCTGCGGAAAATGTACAGGAATAGGGAGAACCAATGAGAGACTAGCTGGGGGTGTCTGGACGGGCAAATTTAACTCTCATTTCCCACCAGGAAGAGGAATTAACCAAAGGCTCAGCGTGCCGTGCCGGAACCACACTAGGGCCTGAAGCAATCCTGCGGTGTTGTGGCTAGCTCACAAGAAAGCGAGTTGAAGAAAGGAGCTCAGGGGCACTGTAATTCACAAACCTGCAGAGTTATAAATGACAGCTATCGTCCAAAAATATATTGAAGTAAGGCTGCCAAGAGGACTTGAAAGCGGGGCAGAATTGCAGGAAACCGATTTCAGGAGGTAGACGGGAATTGCATGTAAAGCATAGGAAAAGAGGCAGAACGTCCACAATGATGCACTTGGCCAAAAAGGGCGTATGCGTTTTTTCCTGAATATATTCAGGAAAAAAACGCATACGCCCTTTTTGGCCAACCAAGCAAGTTTGCAAAGGAAATCTGCACTACAATGAAGTCTCGCTGCCCCCCGGTCAAAAGGGCCATATGAAAAAAGTGTAAAATCCAGAAAGGCAGGACAGGCCATGGAGAACTGGGAGCCTTGTTATGCTGATGGGCGGGATGTAATTTGCCAACAGCCACTCTGGAGAAGTGTATGCTGTTTCCTGAAACATCTAAAAAACTAAGCAACAGAGCCTAGGGCACTTCCACTTATGGTCCTATAGCTTAGGGAAATGAAAATCAAACAGACACAGCCACCCCAAAGTTTGGGACGGCTCTGTTTACAAGAACCTCGTTTACGGTACAAGTTCAATATCACAGAAAGCGAAAAATGGATAAAGAAGTTGTGGTACTTACGTACAATGCAATATCACTCAGCAATGAAATCTATGTCATCAGGCCCGTCGCAGCATAATGAGTGGATGCAGGTACGATGATTCTAAGTGAAATAAGTCACACAGAAAAAGAAACATCATAAGATATCAGTACTACACGGAATGTAAACTTGGCTACACAGGAACTGAATTACAAAACAGAACAGGGTCTCAAATGTAGAAAACCAACTTATGCTTGCTTAAGGGGAAAGGTGAGTTGGGGTGCAGCATGAAACCAGAGATTGAAATTAGCACAGATACCGTGCCATAAGCCAAATATGTAATAGACAAGAGCTACTCCTTGCTAAACGAAGTGTACTCAACACCCCATATTAAACGCCTAAGAATACACCTGACTAGTAAGAATCTTAAAACCTGTGGATTTATATGTGTCCAAAAGAGAATCAAGCGTGTGTACGGCGGCATAAACGCAGCAGTGATAGGATTGGTGAGGTTCGGTGAGCAAATGCAGACCCTTTGAAGTCATATTGCATGGTACCCATTCCATGGGTCTCAACTCTCCAGGTTTAAGGGATTCTTCCTTCAGCTAAAACATGCATGTGGAACCCAGAGTATGATCCACTGTGTGATCGGGAAACGTGTTCAAATGTGTCTCAGTTTTCGTCCCCTGGTACTCGGGTGCAACATTCAAGACGCTTTACTAACACTCTCCCCACTTGGAGAGTCAGTGCCTTTAAACTCCTGTTTGGCCCAGTTTGCAATTTCTGCGGAAAATGTACAGGAATAGGGAGAACCAATGAGAGACTAGCTGGAGGTGTCTGGAGGGGCAAATTTAACTCTCATTTCCCACCAGGAAGAGGAATTAACCAAAGGCTCAGCGTGCCGTGCCGGAACCACACTAGGGCCTGAAGCAATCCTGCGGTGTTGCGGCCAGCTCACAAGAAAGCGAGTTGAAGAAACGAGCTCAGGGGCACTGTAATTCACAAACCTGCAGAGTTATAAATGACAGCTATCGTCCAAAAATATATTGAAGTAAGGCTGCCAAGAGGACTTGAAAGCGGGGCAGAATTGCAGGAAACCGATTTCAGGAGGTAGACGGGAATTGCATGTAAAGCATAGGAAAAGAGTCAGAACGTCCACAATGATGCACTTGGCCAAAAAGTGCGTATGCGTTTTTTCCTGAATATATTCAGGAAAAAACGCATACGCCCTTTTTGGCCAACCAAGCAAGCTTACAAAGGAAATCTGCACTACAATGAAGTCTCACTGCCCCCCGGTCAAAAGGGCCATCTGAAAAAAGTGTAAAATCCAGAAAGGCAAGACAGGACATGGAGAATTGGGAGCCTTGTTATGCTGATGGGCGGGATGTAAATTGCCAACAGCCACTCTGGAGAAGTGTATGGTGTTTCCTGAAACATCTAAAAAACAAAGCAACAGAGCCTAGGGCACTTCCACTTATGGTCCTATATCTTAGGGAAATTAAAATCAAAAAGACACAGCCACCCCAAAGTTTGGGCCGGCTCTGTTTACAAGAACCTCGTTTACGGTACAAGTTCAATATCACAGAAAGCGGAAAATGGATAAAGAAGTTGTGGTACTTACGTACAATGCAATATCACTCAGCAATGAAATCTATGTCATCAGGCCCGTAGCAGCATAATGAGTGGATGCAGGTACGATGATTCTAAGTGAAATAAGTCACACAGAAAAAGAAACATCATAAGGTATCACTACTACACGGAATGTAAACTTGGCTACACAGGAACTGAATTACAAAACAGAACAGGGTCTCAAATGTAGAAAACCAACTTATGCTTGCTTGAGGGGAAAGGTGAGTTGGGGTGCTGCATGAAACCAGAGATTGAAATTAGCACAGACACCGTTCCATAAGCCAAATATGTAATAGACAAGAGCTACTCCTTGCTCAACGAAGTGGACTCAACACCCCATATTAAACGCCTAAGAATATCCCTGACTAGTAAGAATCTTAAAACCTACCGATTTATATGTCTCCAAAAGAGAATCAAGCGTGTGTACGGCGGCATAAACGCAGCAGTGATAGGATTGGTGAAGTTCGGTGAGCAAATGCAGACCCTTTGAAGTCATATTGCATGGTACCCATTCCATGTGTCTCAACTCTCCAGGTTTAAGGGATTCTTCCTTCAGCTAAAACATGCATGTGGAACCCAGAGTATGATCCACCATGTGATCGGGAAACGTGTTCAAATGTGTCACAGTTTTCGTTCCCTGGTACTCGGGTGCAACATTCAAGACGCTTTACTAACACTCTCCCCACTTGGAGAGTCAGTGCCTTTAAACTCCTGTTTGGCCCAGATTGCTATTTCTGCGGAAAATGTACAGGAATAGGGAGAACCAATGAGAGACTAGCTGGAGGTGTCTGGACGGGCAAATTTAACTCTCATTTCCCACCAGGAAGAGGAATTAACCAAAGGTTCTGCGTGCCATGCCGGAATCACACTAGGGCCTGAAGCAATCCTGCGGTGTTGTGGCCAGCTCACAAGAAAGCGAGTTGAAGAAAGGAGCTCAGGGGCACTGTAATTCACAAACCTGCAGAGTTATAAATGACAGCTATCGTCCAAAAATATATTGAAGTAAGGCTGCCAAGAGGACTTGAAAGCGGGGCAGAATTGCAGGAAACCGATTTCAGGAGGCAGACGGGAATTGCATGTAAAGCATAGGAAAAGAGGCAGAACGTCCACAATGATGCACTTGGCCAAAAAGGGCGTATGCGTTTTTTCCTGAATATATTCAGGAAAAAACGCATACGCCGTTTTTGGCCAACCAAGCAAGCTTGCAAAGGAAATCTGCACTACAATGAAGTCTCACTGCCCCCCGGTCAAAAGGGCCATCTGAAAAAAGTGTAAAATCCAGAAAGGCAAGACAGGACATGGAGAATTGGGAGCCTTGTTATGCTGATGGGCGGGATGTAAATTGCCAACAGCCACTCTGGAGAAGTGTATGCTGTTTCCTGAAACATCCAAAAAACAAAGCAACAGAGCCTAGGGCACTTCCACTTATGGTTCTATAGCTTAGGGAAATTAAAATCAAAAAGACACAGCCACCCCAAAGTTTGGGACGGCTCTGTTTACAAGAACCTTGTTTACGGTACAAGTTCAATATCACAGAAAGCGAAAAATGGATAAAGATGTTGTGGTACTTACGTACAATGCAATATCGCTCAGCAATGAAATCTATGTCATCAGGCCCGTAGCAGCATAATGAGTGGATTAAGGTACGATGATTGTAAGTGAAATAAGTCACACAGAAAACGAAACATCATAAGATATCACTACTACACGGAATGTAAACTTGGCTACACAGGAACTGAATTTCAAAACAGAACAGGGTCTCAAATGTAGAAAACCAACTTATGCTAGCTTAAGGGGAAAGGTGAGATGGGGTGCTGCATGAAACCAGAGATTGAAATTAGCACAGATACCGTTCCATAAGCCAAATATGTAATAGACAAGAGCTACTCCTTGCTCAACGAAGTGGACTCAACACCCCATATTAAACGCCTAAGAATATACCTGACTAGAAATAATCTTAAAACCTGTGGATTTATATGTCTCTGAAAGAGAATCAAGCGTGTGTACGGTGGCATAAACGCAGCAGTGATAGGATTGGTGAGGTTCGGTGAGCAAATGCAGACCCTTTGAAGTCATATTGCATGGTACCCATTCCATGGGTCTCAACTCTCCAGGTTTAAGGGATTCTTCCTTCAGCTAAAACATGCATGTGGAACACAGAGTATGATCCACCGTGTGATCGGGAAACGTGTTCAAATGTGTCTCAGTTTTCGTCCCCTGGTACTCGGGTGCAAACTCCAGACGCTTTACTAACACTCTCCCCACTTGGAGAGTCAGTGCCTTTAACCTCCTGTTTGGCCCAGTTTGCAATTTCTGCGGAAAATGTACAGGAATAGGGAGAACCAATGAGAGACTAGCTGGGGGTGTCTGGACGGGCAAATTTAACTCTCATTTCCCACCAGGAAGAGGAATTAACCAAAGGCTCAGCGTGCCGTGCCGGAACCACACTAGGGCCTGAAGCAATCCTGCGGTGTTGCGGCCAGCTCACAAGAAAGCGAGTTGAAGAAAGGAGCTCAGGGGCACTGTAATTCACAAACCTGCAGAGTTATAAATGACAGCTATCGTCCAAAAATATATTGAAGTAAGGCTGCCAAGAGGACTTGAAAGCGGGGCAGAATTGCAGGAAACCGATTTCAGTAGGTAGACGGGAATTGCATGTAAAGCATAGGAAAAGAGGCAGAACGTACACAATGATGCACTTGGCCAAAAAGGGCGTATGCGTTTTTTCCTGAATATATTCAGGAAAAAACGCATACGCCCTTTTTGGCCAACCAAGCAAGCTTGCAAAGGAAATCTGCACTACAATGAAGTCTCACTACCCCCAGGTCTAAAGGGCCATCTGAAAAAAGTGTAAAATCCAGAAAGGCAGGACAGGCCATGGAGAACTGGGAGCTTTGTTATGCTGATGGGCGGGATGTAAATTGCCAACAGCCAATCTGGAGAAGTGTATGGTGTTTCCTGAAACATCTAAAAAACAAAGCAACAGAGCCTAGGGCACTTCCACTTATGGTCCTATAGCTTAGGGAAATTAACATCAAAAAGACACAGCCACCCCAAAGTTTGGGACGGCTCTGTTTACAAGAACCTCGTTTACGGTACAAGTTCAATATCACAGAAAGCGAAAAATGGATAAAGAAGTTGTGGTACTTACGTACAATGCAATATCACTCAGCAATGAAATCTATGTCATCAGGCCCGTCGCAGCATAATGAGTGGATTCAGGTACGATGATTCTAAGTGAAATAAGTCACACAGAAAAAGAAACATCATAAGATATCACTACTACACGGAAGGTAAACTTGGCTACACAAGAACTGAATTACAAAACAGAACAGGGTCTCAAATGTAGAAAACCAACTTATGCTTGCTTAAGAGGAAAGGTGAGTTGGGGTGCTGCATGAAACCAGAGATTGAAATTAGCACAGATACCGTTCCATAAGCCAAATATGTAATAGACAAGAGCTACTCCTTGCTCAACGAAGTGGACTCAACACCCCATATTAAACGCTTAAGAATACACCTGACCTGAAATAATCTTAAAAACTACGAATTTATATGTCTCCGAAAGACAATCAAGCGTGTGTACAGCGGCATAAACGCAGCAGTGATAGGATTGGTGAGGTTCGGTGAGCAAATGCAGACCCTTTGAAGTCATATTGCATGGTACCCATTCCATGGGTCTCAACTCTCCAGGTTTAAGGGATTCTTCCTTCAGCTAAAACATGCATGTGGAACCCAGAGTATGATCCACCATGTGATCGGGAAACGTGTTCAAATGTGTCTCAGTTTTCGTCCCCTGGTACTCGGGTGCAAACTCCAGACGCTTTACTAACACTCTCCCCACTTGGAGAGTCAGTGCCTTTAACCTCCTGTTTGGCCCAGTTTGCAATTTCTGCGGAAAATGTACAGGAATAGGGAGAACCAATGAGAGACTAGCTGGGGGTGTCTGGACGGGCAAATTTAACTCTCATTTCCCACCAGGAAGAGGAATTAATCAAAGGCTCAGCGTGCCGTGCCAGAACCACACTAGGGCCTGAAGCAATCCTGCGGTGTTGCGGCCAGCTCACAAGAAAGCGAGTTGAAGAAAGGAGCTCAAGA
Source organism: Leucopleurus acutus (assembly GCF_964270905.1). Taxonomy (NCBI): domain Eukaryota; kingdom Metazoa; phylum Chordata; class Mammalia; order Artiodactyla; family Delphinidae; genus Leucopleurus; species Leucopleurus acutus. The sequence goes on along the minus strand of NC_139142.1, from coordinate 119,914,536 downwards.
GCACTGTAATTCACAAACCTGCAGAGTTATAAATGACAGCTATCGTCCAAAAATATATTGAAGTAAGGCTGCCAAGAGGACTTGAAAGCGGGGCAGAATTGCAGGAAACCGATTTCAGGAGGTAGACGGGAATTGCATGTAAAGCATAGGAAAAGAGGCAGAACGTCCACATTGATGCACTTGGCCAAAAAGGGCGTATGCGTTTTTTCCTGAATATATTCAGGAAAAAACGCATACGCCCTTTTTGGCCAACCAAGCAAGCTTGCAAAGGAAATCTGCACTACAATGAAGTCTCACTGCCCCCCGGTCAAAAGGGCCATCTGAAAAAAGTGTAAAATCCAGAAAGGCAGGACAGGCCATGGAGAACTGGGAGCCTTGTTATGCTGATGGGCGGGATGTAAATTGCCAACAGCCACTCTGGAGAAGTGTATGGTGTTTCCTGAAACATCTAAAAAACAAAGCAACAGAGCCTAGGGCACTTCCACTTATGGTCCTATAGCTTAGGGAAATTAAAATCAAAAAGACACAGCCACCCCAAAGTTTGGGACGGCTCTGTTTACAAGAACCTCGTTTACGGTACAAGTTCAATATCACAGAAAGCGAAAAATGGATAAAGAAGTTGTGGTACTTACGTACAATGCAATATCACTCAGCAATGAAATCTATGTCATCAGGCCCGTCGCAGCATAATGAGTGGATTCAGGTACGATGATTCTAAGTGAAATAAGTCACACAGAAAAAGAAACATCATAAGATATCACTACTACACGGAATGTAAACTTGGCCACACAGGAACTGAATTACAAAACAGAACAGGGTCTCAAATGTAGAAAACCAACTTATGCTTGCTTAAGGGGAAAGGTGACTTGGGGTGCTGCATGAAACCAGAGATTGAAATTAGCACAGATACCGTGTCATAAGCCAAATATGTAATAGACAAGAGCAACTCCTTGCTAAACGAAGTGTACTCAACACCCCATATTAAACGCCTAAGAATACACCTGACTAGTAAGAATCTTAAAACCTGTGGATTTATATGTCTCCGAAAGAGAATCAAGCGTGTGTACGGTGGCATAAACGCAGCAGTGATAGGATTGGTGAGGTTCGGTGAGCAAATGCAGACCCTTTGAAGTCATATTGCATGGTACCCATTCCATGGGTCTCAACTCTCCAGGTTTAAGGGATTCTTCCTTCAGCTAAAACATGCATGTGGAACACAGAGTATGATCCACCGTGTGATCGGGAAACGTGTTCAAATGTGTCTCAGTTTTCGTCCCCTGGTACTCGGGTGCAAACTCCAGACGCTTTACTAACACTCTCCCCACTTGGAGAGTCAGTGCCTTTAACCTCCTGTTTGGCCCAGTTTGCAATTTCTGCGGAAAATGTACAGGAATAGGGAGAACCAATGAGAGACTAGCTGGGGGTGTCTGGACGGGCAAATTTAACTCTCATTTCCCACCAGGAAGAGGAATTAACCAAAGGCTCAGCGTGCCGTGCCGGAACCACACTAGGGCCTGAAGCAATCCTGCGGTGTTGCGGCCAGCTCACAAGAAAGCGAGTTGAAGAAAGGAGCTCAGGGGCACTGTAATTCACAAACCTGCAGAGTTATAAATGACAGCTATCGTCCAAAAATATATTGAAGTAAGGCTGCCAAGAGGACTTGAAAGCGGGGCAGAATTGCAGGAAACCGATTTCAGGAGGTAGACGGGAATTGCATGTAAAGCATAGGAAAAGAGGCAGAACGTACACAATGATGCACTTGGCCAAAAAGGGCGTATGCGTTTTTTCCTGAATATATTCAGGAAAAAACGCATACGCCCTTTTTGGCCAACCAAGCAAGCTTGCAAAGGAAATCTGCACTACAATGAAGTCTCACTGCCCCCCGGTCAAAAGGGCCATCTGAAAAAAGTGTAAAATCCAGAAAGGCAAGACAGGACATGGAGAATTGGGAGCCTTGTTATGCTGATGGGCGGGATGTAAATTGCCAACAGCCACTCTGGAGAAGTGTATGCTGTTTCCTGAAACATCTAAAAAACAAAGCAACAGAGCCTAGGGCACTTCCACTTATGGTCCTATAGCTTAGGGAAATTAAAATCAAAAAGACACAGCCACCCCAAAGTTTGGGACGGCTCTGTTTACAAGAACCTCGTTTACGGTACAAGTTCAATATCACAGAAAGCGAAAAATGGATAAAGAAGTTGTGGTACTTACGTACAATGCAATATCACTCAGCAATGAAATCTATGTCATCAGGCCCGTAGCAGCATAATGAGTGGATTAAGGTACGATGATTGTAAGTGAAATAAGTCACACAGAAAAAGAAACATCATAAGATATCACTACTACACGGAATGTAAACTTGGCTACACAGGAACTGACTTACAAAACAGAACAGGGTCTCAAATGTAGAAAACCAACTTACGCTAGCTTAAGGGGAAAGGTGACTTGGGGTGCTGCATGAAACCAGAGATTGAAATTAGCACAGATACCGTTCCATAAGCCAAATATGTAATAGACAAGAGCTACTCCTTGCTCAACGAAGTGGACTCAACACCCCATATTAAACGCCTAAGAATATACCTGACTAGAAATAATCTTAAAACCTACGGATTTATATGTCTCCGAAAGACAATCAAGCGTGTGTACAGCGGCATAAACGCAGCAGTGATAGGATTGGTGAGGTTCGGTGAGCAAATGCAGACCCTTTGAAGTCATATTGCATGGTACCCATTCCATGGGTCTCAACTCTCCAGGTTTAAGGGATTCTTCCTTCAGCTAAAACATGCATGTGGAACCCAGAGTATGATCCACCGTGTGATCGGGAAACGTGTTCAAATGTGTCTCAGTTTTCGTCCCCTGGTACTCGGGTGCAAACTCCAGACGCTTTACTAACACTCTCCCCACTTGGAGAGTCAGTGCCTTTAACCTCCTGTTTGGCCCAGTTTGCAATTTCTGCGGAAAATGTACAGGAATAGGGAGAACCAATGAGAGACTAGCTGGGGGTGTCTGGACGGGCAAATTTAACTCTCATTTCCCACCAGGAAGAGGAATTAACCAAAGGCTCAGCGTGCCGTGCCGGAAACACACTAGGGCCTGAAGCAATCCTGCGGTGTTGCGGCCAGCTCACAAGAAAGCGAGTTGAAGAAAGGAGCTCAGGGGCACTGTAATTCACAAACCTGCAGAGTTATAAATGACAGCTATCGTCCAAAAATATATTGAAGTAAGGCTGCCAAGAGGACTTGAAAGCGGGGCAGAATTGCAGGAAACCGATTTCAGGAGGTAGACGGGAATTGCATGTAAAGCATAGGAAAAGAGGCAGAACGTACACAATGATGCACTTGGCCAAAAAGGGCGTATGCGTTTTTTCCTGAATCAGGAAAAAATGCATACGCCCTTTTTGGCCAACCAAGCAAGCTTGCAAAGGAAATCTGCACTACAATGAAGTCTCACTGCCCCCCGGTCAAAAGGGCCATCTGAAAAAAGTGTAAAATCCAGAAAGGCAGGACAGGCCATGGAGAACAGGGAGCTTTGTTATGCTGATGGGCGGGATGTAAATTGCCAACAGCCAATCTGGAGAAGTGTATGGTGTTTCCTGAAACATCTAAAAAACAAAGCAACAGAGCCTAGGGCACTTCCACTTATGGTCCTATAGTTTAGGGAAATTAAAATCAAAAAGACACAGCCACCCCAAAGTTTGGGACGGCTCTGTTTACAAGAACCTCGTTTACGGTACAAGTTCAATATCACAGAAAGCGAAAAATGGATAAAGAAGTTGTGGTACTTACGTACAATGCAATATCACTCAGCAATGAAATCTATGTCATCAGGCCCGTCGCAGCATAATGAGTGGATTCAGGTACGATGATTCTAAGTGAAATAAGTCACACAGAAAAAGAAACATCATAAGATATCACTACTACACGGAAGGTAAACTTGGCTACACAAGAACTGAATTACAAAACAGAACAGGGTCTCAAATGTAGAAAACCAACTTATGCTTGCTTAAGAGGAAAGGTGAGTTGGGGTGCTGCATGAAACCAGAGATTGAAATTAGCACAGATACCGTTCCATAAGCCAAATATGTAATAGACAAGAGCTACTCCTTGCTCAACGAAGTGGACTCAACACCCCATATTTAACGCTTAAGAATACACCTGACTAGAAATAATCTTAAAAACTACGAATTTATATGTCTCCGAAAGACAATCAAGCATGTGTACAGCGGCATAAACGCAGCAGTGATAGGATTGGTGAGGTTCGGTGAGCAAATGCAGACCCTTTGAAGTCATATTGCATGGTACCCATTCCATGGGTCTCAACTCTCCAGGTTTAAGGGATTCTTCCTTCAGCTAAAACATGCATGTGGAACCCAGAGTATGATCCACCATGTGATCGGGAAACGTGTTCAAATGTGTCTCAGTTTTCGTCCCCTGGTACTCGGGTGCAAACTCCAGACGCTTTACTAACACTCTCCCCACTTGGAGAGTCAGTGCCTTTAACCTCCTGTTTGGCCCAGTTTGCAATTTCTGCGGAAAATGTACAGGAATAGGGAGAACCAATGAGAGACTAGCTGGGGGTGTCTGGACGGGCAAATTTAACTCTCATTTCCCACCAGGAAGAGGAATTAATCAAAGGCTCAGCGTGCCGTGCCGGAACCACACTAGGGCCTGAAGCAATCCTGCGGTGTTGCGGCCAGCTCACAAGAAAGCGAGTTGAAGAAAGGAGCTCAACGGCACTGTAATTCACAAACCTGCAGAGTTATAAATGACAGCTATCGTCCAAAAATATATTGAAGTAAGGCTGCCAAGAGGACTTGAAAGCGGGGCAGAATTGCAGGAAACCGATTTCAGGAGGTAGACGGGAATTGCATGTAAAGCATAGGAAAAGAGGCAGAACGTACACAATGATGCACTTGGCCAAAAAGGGCGTATGCGTTTTTTCCTGAATATATTCAGGAAAAAACGCATACGCCCTTTTTGGCCAACCAAGCAAGCTTGCAAAGGAAATCTGCACTACAATGAAGTCTCACTGCCCCCCGGTCAAAAGGGCCATCTGAAAAAAGTGTAAAATCCAGAAAGGCAGGACAGGCCATGGAGAACTGGGAGCTTTGTTATGCTGATGGGTGGGATGTAAATTGCCAACAGCCAATCTGGAGAAGTGTATGGTGTTTCCTGAAACATCTAAAAAACAAAGCAACAGAGCCTAGGGCACTTCCACTTATGGTCCTATAGCTTAGGGAAATTAAAATCAAAAAGACACAGACACCCCAAAGTTTGGGACGGCTCTGTTTACAAGAACCTCGTTTACGGTACAAGTTCAATATCACAGAAAGCGAAAAATGGATAAAGAAGTTGTGGTACTTACGTACAATGCAATATCACTCAGCAATGAAATCTATGTCATCAGGCCCGTCGCAGCATAATGAGTGGATTCAGGTACGATGATTCTAAGTGAAATAAGTCACACAGAAAAAGAAACATCATAAGATATCACTACTACACGGAAGGTAAACTTGGCTACACAAGAACTGAATTACAAAACAGAACAGGGTCTCAAATGTAGAAAACCAACTTATGCTTGCTTAAGAGGAAAGGTGAGTTGGGGTGCTGCATGAAACCAGAGATTGAAATTAGCACAGATACCGTTCCATAAGCCAAATATGTAATAGACAAGAGCTACTCCTTGCTCAACGAAGTGGACTCAACACCCCATATTAAACGCTTAAGAATACACCTGACTAGAAATAATCTTAAAAACTACGAATTTATATGTCTCCGAAAGACAATCAAGCGTGTGTACAGCGGCATAAACGCAGCAGTGATAGGATTGGTGAGGTTCGGTGAGCAAATGCAGACCCTTTGAAGTCATATTGCATGGTACCCATTCCATGGGTCTCAACTCTCCAGGTTTAAGGGATTCTTCCTTCAGCTAAAACATGCATGTGGAACCCAGAGTATGATCCACCGTGTGATCGGGAAACGTGTTCAAATGTGTCTCAGTTTCCGTCCCCTGGTACTCGGGTGCAACACTCCAGACGCTTTACTAACACTCTCCCCACTTGGAGAGTCAGTGCCTTTAACCTCCTGTATGGCCCAGTTTGCAATTTCTGCGGAAAATGTACAGGAATAGGGAGAACCAATGAGAAACTAGCTGGAGGTGTCTGGACGGGCAAATTTAACTCTCATTTCCCACCAGAAAGAGGAATTAACCAAAGGCTCAGCATGCCGTTCCAGAACCACACTAGGGCCTGAAGCAATCCTGCGGTGTTGCGGCCAGCTCACAAGAAAGCGAGTTGAAGAAAGGAGCTCAGGGGCACTGTAATTCACAAACCTGCAGAGTTATAAATGACAGCTATCGTCCAAAAATATATTGAAGTAAGGCTGCCAAGAGGACTTGAAAGCGGGGCAGAATTGCAGGAAATCGATTTCAGGAGGTACACTGGAATTGCATGTAAAGCATAGGAAAAGAGGCAGAACGTCCACAATGATGCACTTGGCCAAAAAGGGCGTATGCGTTTTTTCCCAGGAAAAAACGCATACGCCCATTTTGGCCAACCAAGCAAGCTTGCAAAGGAAATCTGCACTACAATGAAGTCTCACTGCCTCCCGGTCAAAAGGGCCATCTGAAAAAAGTGTAAAATCCAGAAAGGCAGGACAGGCCATGGAGAACTGGGAGCCTTGTTATGCTGATGGGCGGGATGTAAATTGCCAACAGCCACTCTGGAGAAGTGTATGGTGTTTCCTGAAACATCTAAAAAACAAAGCAACAGAGCCTAGGGCACTTCCACTTATGGTCCTATAGCTTAGGGAAATTAAAATAAAAAAGACACGGTCACCCCAAAGTTTGGGACAGCTCTGTTTACAAGAACCTCGTTTACGGTACAAGTTCAATATCACAGAAAGCGAAAAATGGATAAAGAAGTTGTGGTACTTACGTACAATGCAATATCACTCAGCAATGAAATCTATGTCATCAGGCCCATAGCATCATAATGAGTGGATGCAGGTATGATGAGTCTAAGTGAAATAAGTCACACAGAAAAAGAAACATCATAAGATATCACTACTACATGGAATGTAAACTTGGCTACACAGGAACTGAATTACAAAACAGAACAGTGTCTCAAATGTAGAAAACCAACTTATGCTTGCTAAAGGGGAAAGGTGAGTTGGGGTGCAGCATGAAACCAGAGATTGAAATTAGCACAGATACCGTGCCATAAGCCAAATATGTAATAGACAAGAGCTACTCCTTGCTAAACGAAGTGTACTCAACACCCCATATTAAACGCCTAAGAATACACCTGACTAGTAAGAATCTTAAAACCTGTGGATTTATATGTCTCCGAAAGAGAATCAACCGTGTGTACGGCGGCATAAACGCAGCAGTGATAGGATTGGTGAGGTTCGGTGAGCAAATGCAGACCCTTTGAAGTCATATTGCATGGTACCCATTCCATGGGTCTCAACTCTCCAGGTTTAAGGGATTCTTCCTTCAGCTAAAACATGCATGTGGAACCCAGAGTATGATCCACCGTGTGATTGGGAAACGTGTTCAAATGTGTCTCAGTTTTCGTCCCCTGGTACTCGAGTGCAACATTCAAGACGCTTTACTAACACTCTCCCCACTTGGAGAGTCAGTGCCTTTAAACTCCTGTTTGGCCCAGTTTGCAATTTCTGCGGAAAATGTACAGGAATAGGGAGAACCAATGAGAGACTAGCTGGAGGTGTCTGGACGGGCAAATTTAACTCTCATTTCCCACCAGGAAGAGAAATTAACCAAAGGTTCAGCATGCCATGCCGGAACCACACTAGGGCCTGAAGCAATCCTGCGGTGTTGTGGCCAGCTCACAAGAAAGCGAGTTGAAGAAAGGAGCTCAGGGGCACTGTAATTCACAAACCTGCAGAGTTATAAATGACAGCTATCGTCCAAAAATATATTGAAGTAAGGCTGCCAAGAGGACTTGAAAGCAGGGCAGAATTACAGGAAACCGATTTCAGGAGGTAGACGGGAATTGCATGTAAAGCATAGGAAAAGAGGCAGAACGTCCACAATGATGCACTTGGCCAAAAAGGGCGTATGCGTTTTTTCCTGAATATATTCAGGAAAAAACGCATACGCCCTTTTTGGCCAACCAAGCAAGCTTGCAAAGGAAATCTGCACTACAATGAAGTCTCACTGCCCCCCCCGGTCAAAAGGGCCATCTGAAAAAAGTGTAAAATCCAGAAAGGCAAGACAGGACATGGAGAATTGGGAGCCTTGTTATGCTGATGGGCGGGATGTAAATTGCCAACAGCCACTCTGGAGAAGTGTATGCTGTTTCCTGAAACATCTAAAAAACAAAGCAACAGAGCCTAGGGCACTTCCACTTATGGTCCTATAGCTTAGGGAAATTAAAATCAAAAAGACACAGCCACCCCAAAGTTTGGGCCGGCTCTGTTTACAAGAACCTTGTTTACGGTACAAGTTCAATATCACAGAAAGCGAAAAATGGATAAAGAAGTTGTGGTACTTACGTACAATGCTATATCACTCAGCAATGAAATCTATGTCATCAGGCCCGTAGCAGCATAATGAGTGGATTAAGGTACGATGATTGTAAGTGAAATAAGTCACACAGAAAAAGAAACATCATAAGATATCACTACTACACGGAATATAAACTTGGGTACACAGGAACTGAATTACAAAACAGAACAGGGTCTCAAATGTAGAAAACCAACTTACGCTAGCTTAAGGGGAAAGGTGAGTTGGGGTGCTGCATGAAACCAGAGATTGAAATTAGCACAGATACCGTTCCATAAGCCAAATATGTAATAGACAAGAGCTACTCCTTGCTCAACGAAGTGGACTCAACACCCCATATTAAACGCCTAAGAATATACCTGACTAGTAAGAATCTTAAAACCTTTGAATTTATGTCTCCGAAAGAGAATCAAGCGTGTGTACAGCGGCATAAACGCAGCAGTGATAGGATTGGTGAGGTTCGGTGAGCAAATGCAGACCCTTTGAAGTCATATTGCATGGTACCCATTCCATGGGTCTCAACTCTCCAGGTTTAAGGGATTCTTCCTTCAGCTAAAACATGCATGTGGAACACAGAGTATGATCCACCGTGTGATCGGGAAACGTGTTCAAATGTGTCTCAGTTTTCGTCCCCTGGTACTCGGGTGCAACACTCCAGACGCTTTACTAACACTCTCCCCACTTGGAGAGTCAGTGCCTTTAACCTCCTGTATGGCCCAGTTTGCAATTTCTGCGGAAAATGTTCAGGAATAGGGAGAACCAATGAGAAACTAGCTGGAGGTGTCTGGACGGGCAAATTTAACTCTCATTTCCCACCAGGAAGAGGAATTAACCAAAGGCTCAGCGTGCCGTGCCGGATCCACACTAGGACCAGAAGCAATCCTTTGGTGTTGCAGCCAGCTCACAAGAAAGCGAGTTGAAGAAAGGAGCTCAGGGGCACTGTAATTCACAAACCTGCAGAGTTATAAATGACAGCTATCGTCCAAAAATATATTGAAGTAAGGCTGCCAAGAGGACTTGAAAGCGGGGCAGAATTGCAGGAAACCGATTTCAGGAGGTAGACGGGAATTGCATGTAAAGCATAGGAAAAGAGGCAGAACGTCCACAATGATGCACTTGGCCAAAAAGGGCGTATGCGTTTTTTCCTGAATATATTCAGGAAAAAACGCATACGCCCTTTTTGGCCAACCAAGCAAGCTTGCAAAGGAAATCTGCACTACAATGAAGTCTCACTGCCCCCCGGTCAAAAGGGCCATCTGAAAAAAGTGTAAAATCCAGAAAGGCAAGACAGGACATGGAGAATTGGGAGCCTTGTTATGCTGATGGGCGGGATGTAAATTGCCAACAGCCACTCTGGAGAAGTGTATGGTGTTTCCTGAAACATCTAAAAAACTAAGCAACAGAGCCTAGGGCACTTCCACTTATGGTCCTATAGCTTAGGGAAATTAAAATCAAAAAGACACAGCCACCCCAAAGTTTGGGACGGCTCTGTTTACAAGAACCTTGTTTACGGTACAAGTTCAATATCACAGAAAGCGAAAAATGGATAAAGAAGTTGTGGTACTTACGTACAATGCAATATCACTCAGCAATGAAATCTATGTCATCAGGCCCGTAGCAGCATAATGAGTGGATTAAGGTACGATGATTGTAAGTGAAATAAGTCACACAGAAAAAGAAACATCATAAGATATCACTACTACACGGAATATAAACTGGGCTACCCAGGAACTGAATTACAAAACAGAACAGGGTCTCAAATGTAGAAAACCAACTTACGCTAGCTTAAGGGGAAAGGTGAGTTGGGGTGCTGCATGAAACCAGAGATTGAAATTAGCACAGATACCGTTCCATAAGCCAAATATGTAATAGACAAGAGCTACTCCTTGCTCAACGAAGTGGACTCAACACCCCATATTAAACGCCTAAGAATATACCTGACTAGAAATAATCTTAAAACCTACGGATTTATATGTCTCCAAAAGACAATCAAGCGTGTGTACAGCAGCATAAACGCAGCAGTGATAGGATTGGTGAGGTTCAGTGAGCAAATGCAGACCCTTTGAAGTCATATTGCATGGTACCCATTCCATGGGTCTCAACTCTCCAGGTTTAAGGGATTCTTCCTTCAGCTAAAACATGCATGTGGAACCCAGAGTATGATCCACCGTGTGATCGGGAAACGTGTTCAAATGTGTCTCAGTTTTCGTCCCCTGGTACTCGGGTGCAAACTCCAGACGCTTTACTAACACTCTCCCCACTTGGAGAGTCAGTGCCTTTAACCTCCTGTTTGGCCCAGTTTGCAATTTCTGCGGAAAATGAACAGGAATAGGGAGAACCAATGAGAGACTAGCTGGAGGTGTCTGGACGAGCAAATTTAACTCTCATTTCCCACCAGGAAGAGGAATTAACCAAAGGTTCAGCGTGCCGTGCCGGAACCACACTAGGGCCTGAAGCAATCCTGCGGTGTTGTGGCCAGCTCACTAGAAAGCGAGTTGAAGAAAGGAGCTCAGGGGCACTGTAATTCACAAACCTGCAGAGTTATAAATGACAGCTATCGTCCAAAAATATATTGAAGTAAGGCTGCCAAGAGGACTTGAAAGCGGGGCAGAATTGCAGGAAAACGATTTCAGGAGGTAGACGGGAATTGCATGTAAAGCATAGGAAAAGAGGCAGAATGTCCACAATGATGCACTTGGCCAAAAAGGGCGTATGCGTTTTTTCCTGAATATATTCAGGAAAAAACGCATACGCCCTTTTTGGCCAACCAAGCAAGCTTGCAAAGGAAATCTGCACTACAATGAAGTCTCACTGCCCCCCGGTCAAAAGGGCCATCTGAAAAAAGTGTAAAATCCAGAAAGGCAAGACAGGACATGGAGAATTGGGAGCCTTGTTATGCTGATGGGCGGGATGTAAATTGCCAACAGCCACTCTGGAGAAGTGTATGCTGTTTCCTGAAACATCTAAAAAACAAAGCAACAGAGCCTAGGGCACTTCCACTTATGGGCCTATAGCTTAGGGAAATTAAAATCAAAAAGACACAGCCACCCCAAAGTTTGGGACGGCTCTGTTTACAAGAACCTCGTTTACGGTACAAGTTCAATATCACAGAAAGCGAAAAATGGATAAAGAAGTTGTGGTACTTACGTACAATGCAATATCACTCAGCAATGAAATCTATGTCATCAGGCCCGTAGCAGCATAATGAGTGGATTAAGGTACGATGATTGTAAGTGAAATAAGTCACACAGAAAAAGAAACATCATAAGATATCACTACTACACGGAATGTAAACTTGGCTACACAGGAACTGAATTACAAAACAGAACAGGGTCTCAAATGTAGAAAACCAACTTACGCTAGCTTAAGGGGAAAGGTGAGTTGGGGTGCTGCATGAAACCAGAGATTGAAATTAGCACAGATACCGTTCCATAAGCCAAATATGTAATAGACAAGAGCTACTCCTTGCTCAACGAAGTGGACTCAACACCCCATATTAAACGCCTAAGAATATACTTGACTAGAAATAATCTTAAAACCTACGGATTTATATGTCTCTGAAAGACAATCAAGCGTGTGTACAGCGGCATAAACGCAGCAGTGATAGGATTGGTGAGGTTCGGTGAGCAAATGCAGACCCTTTGAAGTCATATTGCATGGTACCCATTCCATGGGTCTCAACTCTCCAGGTTTAAGGGATTCTTCCTTCAGCTAAAACATGCATGTGGAACCCAGAGTATGATCCACCGTGTGATCGGGAAACGTGTTCAAATGTGTCTCAGTTTTCGTCCCCTGGTACTCGGGTGCAAACTCCAGATGCTTTACTACTACTCTCCCCACTTGGAGAGTCAGTGCCTTTAACCTCCTGTTTGGCCCAGTTTGCAATTTCTGCGGAAAATGTACAGGAATAGGGAGAACCAATGAGAGACTAGCTGGGGGTGTCTGGACGGGCAAATTTAACTCTCATTTCCCACCAGGAAGAGGAATTAACCAAAGGCTCAGCGTGCCGTGCCGGAACCACACTAGGGCCTGAAGCAATCCTGCGGTGTTGCGGCCAGCTCACAAGAAAGCGAGTTGAAGAAACGAGCTCAGGGGCACTGTAATTCACAAACCTGCAGAGTTATAAATGACAGCTATCGTCCAAAAATATATTGAAGTAAGGCTGCCAAGAGGACTTGAAAACGGGGCAGAATTGCAGGAAACCGATTTCAGGAGGTAGACGGGAATTGCATGTAAAGCATAGGAAAAGAGGCAGAACGTCCACAATGATGCACTTGGCCAAAAAGGGCGTATGCGTTTTTTCCTGAATATATTCAGGAAAAAACGCATACGCACTTTTTGGCCAACCAAGCAAGCTTGCAAAGGAAATCTGCACTACAATGAAGTCTCACTGCCCCCCGGTCAAAAGGGCCATCTGAAAAAAGTGTAAAATCCAGAAAGGCAAGACAGGACATGGAGAATTGGGAGCCTTGTTATGCTGATGGGCGGGATGTAAATTGCCAACAGCCACTCTGGAGAAGTGTATGCTGTTTCCTGAAACATCTAAAAAACAAAGCAACAGAGCCTAGGGCACTTCCACTTATGGTCCTATAGCTTAGGGAAATTAAAATCAAAAAGACACAGCCACCCCAAAGTTTGGGACGGCTCTGTTTACAAGAACCTCGTTTACGGTACAAGTTCAATATCACAGAAAGCGAAAAATGGATAAAGAAGTTGTGGTACTTACGTACAATGCAATATCACTCAGCAATGAAATCTATGTCATCAGGCCCGTAGCAGCATAATGAGTGGATTAAGGTACGATGATTGTAAGTGAAATAAGTCACACAGAAAAAGAAACATCATAAGATATCACTACTACACGGAATGTAAACTTGGCTACACAGGAACTGAATTACAAAACAGAACAGGGTCTCAAATGTAGAAAACCAACTTACGCTAGCTTAAGGGGAAAGGTGAGTTGGGGTGCTGCATGAAACCAGAGATTGAAATTAGCACAGATACCGTTCCATAAGCCAAATATGTAATAGACAAGAGCTACTCCTTGCTCAACGAAGTGGACTCAACACCCCATATTAAACGCCTAAGAATATACCTGACTAGAAATAATCTTAAAACCTACGGATTTATATGTCTCCGAAAGACAATCAAGCGTGTGTACAGCGGCATAAACGCAGCAGTGATAGGATTGGTGAGGTTCGGTGAGCAAATGCAGACCCTTTGAAGTCATATTGCATGGTACCCATTCCATGGGTCTCAACTCTCCAGGTTTAAGGGATTCTTCCTTCAGCTAAAACATGCATGTGGAACCCAGAGTATGATCCACCGTGTGATCGGGAAACGTGTTCAAATGTGTCTCAGTTTTCGTCCCCTGGTACTCGGGTGCAAACTCCAGACGCTTTACTAATACTCTCCCCACTTGGAGAGTCAGTGCCTTTAACCTCCTGTTTGGCCCAGTTTGCAATTTCTGCGGAAAATGTACAGGAATAGGGAGAACCAATGAGAGACTAGCTGGGGGTGTCTGGACGGGCAAATTTAACTCTCATTTCCCACCAGGAACAGGAATTAACCAAAGGCTCAGCGTGCCGTGCCGGAACCACACTAGGGCCTGAAGCAATCCTGCGGTGTTGCGGCCAGCTCACAAGAAAGCGAGTTGAAGAAAGGAGCTCAGGGGCACTGTAATTCACAAACCTGCAGAGTTATAAATGACAGCTATCGTCCAAAAATATATTGAAGTTAGGCTGCCAAGAGGACTTGAAAGCGGGGCAGAATTGCAGGAAACCGATTTCAGGAGGTAGACGGGAATTGCATGTAAAGCATAGGAAAAGAGGCAGAACGTCCACAATGATGCACTTGGCCAAAAAGGGCGTATGCGTTTTTTCCTGAATATATTCAGGAAAAAACGCATACGCCCTTTTTGGCCAACCAAGCAAGCTTGCAAAGGAAATCTGCACTACAATGAAGTCTCACTGCCCCCCGGTCAAAAGGGCCATCTGAAAAAAGTGTAAAATCCAGAAAGGCAAGACAGGACATGGAGAATTGGGAGCCTTGTTATGCTGATGGGCGGGATGTAAATTGCCAACAGCCACTCTGGAGAAGTGTATGCTGTTTCCTGAAACATCTAAAAAACAAAGCAACAGAGCCTAGGGCACTTCCACTTATGGTCCTATAGCTTAGGGAAATTAAAATCAAAAAGACACAGCCACCCCAAAGTTTGGGACGGCTCTGTTTACAAGAACCTCGTTTACGGTACAAGTTCAATATCACAGAAAGCGAAAAATGGATAAAGAAGTTGTGGTACTTACGTACAATGCAATATCACTCAGCAATGAAATCTATGTCATCAGGCCCGTAGCAGCATAATGAGTGGATTAAGGTACGATGATTGTAAGTGAAATAAGTCACACAGAAAAAGAAACATCATAAGATATCACTACTACACGGAATGTAAACTTGGCTACACAGGAACTGAATTACAAAACAGAACAGGGTCTCAAATGTAGAAAACCAACTTACGCTAGCTTAAGGGGAAAGGTGAGTTGGGGTGCTGCATGAAACCAGAGATTGAAATTAGCACAGATACCGTTCCATAAGCCAAATATGTAATAGACAAGAGCTACTCCTTGCTCAACGAAGTGGACTCAACACCCCATATTAAACGCCTAAGAATATACCTGACTAGAAATAATCTTAAAACCTACGGATTTATATGTCTCCGAAAGACAATCAAGCGTGTGTACAGCGGCATAAACGCAGCAGTGATAGGATTGGTGAGGTTCGGTGAGCAAATGCAGACCCTTTGAAGTCATATTGCATGGTACCCATTCCATGGGTCTCAACTCTCCAGGTTTAAGGGATTCTTCCTTCAGCTAAAACATGCATGTGGAACCCAGAGTATGATGCACCGTGTGATCGGGAAACGTGTTCAAATGTGTCTCAGTTTTCGTCCCCTGGTACTCGGGTGCAAACTCCAGACGCTTTACTAATACTCTCCCCACTTGGAGAGTCAGTGCCTTTAACCTCCTGTTTGGCCCAGTTTGCAATTTCTGCGGAAAATGTACAGGAATAGGGAGAACCAATGAGAGACTAGCTGGGGGTGTCTGGACGGGCAAATTTAACTCTCATTTCCCACCAGGAACAGGAATTAACCAAAGGCTCAGCGTGCCGTGCCGGAACCACACTAGGGCCTGAAGCAATCCTGCGGTGTTGCGGCCAGCTCACAAGAAAGCGAGTTGAAGAAAGGAGCTCAGGGGCACTGTAATTCACAAACCTGCAGAGTTATAAATGACAGCTATCGTCCAAAAATATATTGAAGTTAGGCTGCCAAGAGGACTTGAAAGCGGGGCAGAATTGCAGGAAACCGATTTCAGGAGGTAGACGGGAATTGCATGTAAAGCATAGGAAAAGAGGCAGAACGTCCACAATGATGCACTTGGCCAAAAAGGGCGTATGCGTTTTTTCCTGAATATATTCAGGAAAAAACGCATACGCCCTTTTTGGCCAACCAAGCAAGCTTGCAAAGGAAATCTGCACTACAATGAAGTCTCACTGCCCCCCGGTCAAAAGGGCCATCTGAAAAAAGTGTAAAATCCAGAAAGGCAAGACAGGACATGGAGAATTGGGAGCCTTGTTATGCTGATGGGCGGGATGTAAATTGCCAACAGCCACTCTGGAGAAGTGTATGCTGTTTCCTGAAACATCTAAAAAACAAAGCAACAGAGCCTAGGGCACTTCCACTTATGGTCCTATAGCTTAGGGAAATTAAAATCAAAAAGACACAGCCACCCCAAAGGTTGGGACGGCTCTGTTTACAAGAACCTCGTTTACGGTACAAGTTCAATATCACAGAAAGTGAAAAATGGATAAAGAAGTTGTGGTACTTACGTACAATGCAATATCACTCAGCAATGAAATCTATGTCATCAGGCCCGTAGCAGCATAATGAGTGGATTAAGGTACGATGATTGTAAGTGAAATAAGTCACACAGAAAAAGAAACATCGTAAGATATCACTACTACACGGAATGTAAACTTGGCTACACAGGAACTGAATTACAAAACAGAACAGGGTCTCAAATGTAGAAAACCAACTTACGCTAGCTTAAGGGGAAAGGTGAGTTGGGGTGCTGCATGAAACCAGAGATTGAAATTAGCACAGATACCGTTCCATAAGCCAAATATGTAATAGACAAGAGCTACTCCTTGCTCAACGAAGTGGACTCAACACCCCATATTAAACGCCTAAGAATATACCTGACTAGAAATAATCTTAAAACCTACGGATTTATATGTCTCCGAAAGAGAATCAAGCGTGTGTACAGCGGCATAAACGCAGCAGTGATAGGATTGGTGAGGTTCGGTGAGCAAATGCAGACCCTTTGAAGTCATATTGCATGGTACCCATTCCATGGGTCTCAACTCTCCAGGTTTAAGGGATTCTTCCTTCAGCTAAAACATGCATGTGGAACCCAGAGTATGATCCACCGTGTGATCGGGAAACGTGTTCAAATGTGTCTCAGTTTTCGTCCCCTGGTACTCGGGTGCAAACTCCAGACGCTTTACTAACACTCTCCCCACTTGGAGAGTCAGTGCCTTTAACCTCCTGTTTGGCCCAGTTTGCAATTTCTGCGGAAAATGTACAGGAATGGGGAGAACCAATGAGAGACTAGCTGGGGGTGTCTGGACGGGCAAATTTAACTCTCATTTCCCACCAGGAAGAGGAATTAACCAAAGGCTCAGCGTGCCGTGCCGGAACCACACTAGGGCCTGAAGCAATCCTGCGGTGTTGCGGCCAGCTCACAAGAAAGCGAGTTGAAGAAAGGAGCTCAGGGGCACTGTAATTCACAAACCTGCAGAGTTATAAATGACAGCTATCGTCCAAAAATATATTGAAGTAAGGCTGCCAAGAGGACTTGAAAGCGGGGCAGAATTGCAGGAAACCGATTTCAGGAGGTAGACGGGAATTGCATGTAAAGCATAGGAAAAGAGGCAGAACGTCCACAATGATGCACTTGGCCAAAAAGGGCGTATGCGTTTTTTCCTGAATATATTCAGGAAAAAACGCATACGCCCTTTTTGGCCAACCAAGCAAGCTTGCAAAGGAAATCTGCACTACAATGAAGTCTCACTGCCCCCCGGTCAAAAGGGCCATCTGAAAAAAGTGTAAAATCCAGAAAGGCAAGACAGGACATGGAGAATTGGGAGCCTTGTTATGCTGATGGGCGGGATGTAAATTGCCAACAGCCACTCTGGAGAAGTGTATGCTGTTTCCTGAAACATCTAAAAAACAAAGCAACAGAGCCTAGGGCACTTCCACTTATGGTCCTATAGCTTAGGGAAATTAAAATCAAAAAGACACAGCCACCCCAAAGGTTGGGACGGCTCTGTTTACAAGAACCTCGTTTACGGTACAAGTTCAATATCACAGAAAGCGAAAAATGGATAAAGAAGTTGTGGTACTTACGTACAATGCAATATCACTCAGCAATGAAATCTATGTCATCAGGCCCGTAGCAGCATAATGAGTGGATTAAGGTACGATGATTGTAAGTGAAATAAGTCACACAGAAAAAGAAACATCATAAGATATCACTACTACACGGAATGTAAACTTGGCTACACAGGAACTGAATTACAAAACAGAACAGGGTCTCAAATGTAGAAAACCAACTTACGCTAGCTTAAGGGGAAAGGTGAGTTGGGGTGCTGCATGAAACCAGAGATTGAAATTAGCACAGATACCGTTCCATAAGCCAAATATGTAATAGACAAGAGCTACTCCTTGCTCAACGAAGTGGACTCAACACCCCATATTAAACGCCTAAGAATATACCTGACTAGAAATAATCTTAAAACCTACGGATTTATATGTCTCCGAAAGACAATCAAGCGTGTGTACAGCGGCATAAACGCAGCAGTGATAGGATTGGTGAGGTTCGGTGAGCAAATGCAGACCCTTTGAAGTCATATTGCATGGTACCCATTCCATGGGTCTCAACTCTCCAGGTTTAAGGGATTCTTCCTTCAGCTAAAACATGCATGTGGAACCCAGAGTATGATCCACCGTGTGATCGGGAAACGTGTTCAAATGTGTCTCAGTTTTCGTCCCCTGGTACTCGGGTGCAAACTCCAGACGCTTTACTAACACTCTCCCCACTTGGAGAGTCAGTGCCTTTAACCTCCTGTTTGGCCCAGTTTGCAATTTCTGCGGAAAATGTACAGGAATAGGGAGAACCAATGAGAGACTAGCTGGGGGTGTCTGGACGGGCAAATTTAACTCTCATTTCCCACCAGGAAGAGGAATTAACCAAAGGCTCAGCGTGCCGTGCCGGAACCACACTAGGGCCTGAAGCAATCCTGCGGTGTTGCGGCCAGCTCACAAGAAAGCGAGTTGAAGAAAGGAGCTCAGGGGCACTGTAATTCACAAACCTGCAGAGTTATAAATGACAGCTATCGTCCAAAAATATATTGAAGTAAGGCTGCCAAGAGGACTTGAAAGCGGGGCAGAATTGCAGGAAACCGATTTCAGGAGGTAGACGGGAATTGCATGTAAAGCATAGGAAAAGAGGCAGAACGTCCACAATGATGCACTTGGCCAAAAAGGGCGTATGCGTTTTTTCAGGAAAAAACGCATACGCCCTTTTTGGCCAACCAAGCAAGCTTGCAAAGGAAATCTGCACTACAATGAAGTCTCACTGCCCCCCGGTCAAAAGGGCCATCTGAAAAAAGTGTAAAATCCAGAAAGGCAAGACAGGACATGGAGAATTGGGAGCCTTGTTATGCTGATGGGCGGGATGTAAATTGCCAACAGCCACTCTGGAGAAGTGTATGCTGTTTCCTGAAACATCTAAAAAACAAAGCAACAGAGCCTAGGGCACTTCCACTTATGGTCCTATAGCTTAGGGAAATTAAAATCAAAAAGACACAGCCACCCCAAAGTTTGGGACGGCTCTGTTTACAAGAACCTCGTTTACGGTACAAGTTCAATATCACAGAAAGCGAAAAATGGATAAAGAAATTGTGGTACTTACGTACAATGCAATATCACTCAGCAATGAAATCTATGTCATCAGGCCCGTAGCAGCATAATGAGTGGATTAAGGTACGATGATTGTAAGTGAAATAAGTCACACAGAAAAAGAAACATCATAAGATATCACTACTACACGGAATGTAAACTTGGCTACACAGGAACTGAATTACAAAACAGAACAGGGTCTCAAATGTAGAAAACCAACTTACGCTAGCTTAAGGGGAAAGGTGAGTTGGGGTGCTGCATGAAACCAGAGATTGAAATTAGCACAGATACCGTTCCATAAGCCAAATATGTAATAGACAAGAGCTACTCCTTGCTCAACGAAGTGGACTCAACACCCCATATTAAACGCCTAAGAATATACCTGACTAGAAATAATCTTAAAACCTACGGATTTATATGTCTCCGAAAGACAATCAAGCGTGTGTACAGCGGCATAAACGCAGCAGTGATAGGATTGGTGAGGTTCGGTGAGCAAATGCAGACCCTTTGAAGTCATATTGCATGGTACCCATTCCATGGGTCTCAACTCTCCAGGTTTAAGGGATTCTTCCTTCAGCTAAAACATGCATGTGGAACCCAGAGTATGATCCACCGTGTGATCGGGAAACGTGTTCAAATGTGTCTCAGTTTTCGTCCCCTGGTACTCGGGTGCAAACTCCAGACGCTTTACTAACACTCTCCCCACTTGGAGAGTCAGTGCCTTTAACCTCCTGTTTGGCCCAGTTTGCAATTTCTGCGGAAAATGTACAGGAATAGGGAGAACCAATGAGAGACTAGCTGGGGGTGTCTGGACGGGCAAATTTAACTCTCATTTCCCACCAGGAACAGGAATTAACCAAAGGCTCAGCGTGCCGTGCCGGAACCACACTAGGGCCTGAAGCAATCCTGCGGTGTTGCGGCCAGCTCACAAGAAAGCGAGTTGAAGAAAGGAGCTCAGGGGCACTGTAATTCACAAACCTGCAGAGTTATAAATGACAGCTATCGTCCAAAAATATATTGAAGTAAGGCTGCCAAGAGGACTTGAAAGCGGGGCAGAATTGCAGGAAACCGATTTCAGGAGGTAGACGGGAATTGCATGTAAAGCATAGGAAAAGAGGCAGAACGTCCACAATGATGCACTTGGCCAAAAAGGGCGTATGCGTTTTTTCCTGAATATATTCAGGAAAAAACGCATACGCCCTTTTTGGCCAACCAAGCAAGCTTGCAAAGGAAATCTGCACTACAATGAAGTCTCACTGCCCCCCGGTCAAAAGGGCCATCTGAAAAAAGTGTAAAATCCAGAAAGGCAAGACAGGACATGGAGAATTGGGAGCCTTGTTATGCTGATGGGCGGGATGTAAATTGCCAACAGCCACTCTGGAGAAGTGTATGCTGTTTCCTGAAACATCTAAAAAACAAAGCAACAGAGCCTAGGGCACTTCCACTTATGGTCCTATAGCTTAGGGAAATTAAAATCAAAAAGACACAGCCACCCCAAAGGTTGGGACGGCTCTGTTTACAAGAACCTCGTTTACGGTACAAGTTCAATATCACAGAAAGCGAAAAATGGATAAAGAAGTTGTGGTACTTACGTACAATGCAATATCACTCAGCAATGAAATCTATGTCATCAGGCCCGTAGCAGCATAATGAGTGGATTAAGGTACGATGATTGTAAGTGAAATAAGTCACACAGAAAAAGAAACATCATAAGATATCACTACTACACGGAATGTAAACTTGGCTACACAGGAACTGAATTACAAAACAGAACAGGGTCTCAAATGTAGAAAACCAACTTACGCTAGCTTAAGGGGAAAGGTGAGTTGGGGTGCTGCATGAAACCAGAGATTGAAATTAGCACAGATACCGTTCCATAAGCCAAATATGTAATAGACAAGAGCTACTCCTTGCTCAACGAAGTGGACTCAACACCCCATATTAAACGCCTAAGAATATACCTGACTAGAAATAATCTTAAAACCTACGGATTTATATGTCTCCGAAAGACAATCAAGCGTGTGTACAGCGGCATAAACGCAGCAGTGATAGGATTGGTGAGGTTCGGTGAGCAAATGCAGACCCTTTGAAGTCATATTGCATGGTACCCATTCCATGGGTCTCAACTCTCCAGGTTTAAGGGATTCTTCCTTCAGCTAAAACATGCATGTGGAATCCAGAGTATGATCCACCGTGTGATCGGGAAACGTGTTCAAATGTGTCTCAGTTTTCGTCCCCTGGTACTCGGGTGCAAACTCCAGACGCTTTACTAACACTCTCCCCACTTGGAGAGTCAGTGCCTTTAACCTCCTGTTTGGCCCAGTTTGCAATTTCTGCGGAAAATGTACAGGAATGGAGAGAACCAATGAGAGACTAGCTGGGGGTGTCTGGACGGGCAAATTTAACTCTCATTTCCCACCAGGAAGAGGAATTAACCAAAGGCTCAGCGTGCCGTGCCGGAACCACACTAGGGCCTGAAGCAATCCTGCGGTGTTGCGGCCAGCTCACAAGAAAGCGAGTTGAAGAAAGGAGCTCAGGGGCACTGTAATTCACAAACCTGCAGAGTTATAAATGACAGCTATCGTCCAAAAATATATTGAAGTAAGGCTGCCAAGAGGACTTGAAAGCGGGGCAGAATTGCAGGAAACCGATTTCAGGAGGTAGACGGGAATTGCATGTAAAGCATAGGAAAAGAGGCAGAACGTCCACAATGATGCACTTGGCCAAAAAGGGCGTATGCGTTTTTTCCTGAATATATTCAGGAAAAAACGCATACGCCCTTTTTGGCCAACCAAGCAAGCTTGCAAAGGAAATCTGCACTACAATGAAGTCTCACTGCCCCCCGGTCAAAAGGGCCATCTGAAAAAAGTGTAAAATCCAGAAAGGCAAGACAGGACATGGAGAATTGGGAGCCTTGTTATGCTGATGGGCGGGATGTAAATTGCCAACAGCCACTCTGGAGAAGTGTATGCTGTTTCCTGAAACATCTAAAAAACAAAGCAACAGAGCCTAGGGCACTTCCACTTATGGTCCTATAGCTTAGGGAAATTAAAATCAAAAAGACACAGCCACCCCAAAGTTTGGGACGGCTCTGTTTACAAGAACCTCGTTTACGGTACAAGTTCAATATCACAGAAAGCGAAAAATGGATAAAGAAGTTGTGGTACTTACGTACAATGCAATATCACTCAGCAATGAAATCTATGTCATCAGGCCCGTAGCAGCATAATGAGTGGATTAAGGTACGATGATTGTAAGTGAAATAAGTCACACAGAAAAAGAAACATCATAAGATATCACTACTACACGGAATGTAAACTTGGCTACACAGGAACTGAATTACAAAACAGAACAGGGTCTCAAATGTAGAAAACCAACTTACGCTAGCTTAAGGGGAAAGGTGAGTTGGGGTGCTGCATGAAACCAGAGATTGAAATTAGCACAGATACCGTTCCATAAGCCAAATATGTAATAGACAAGAGCTACTCCTTGCTCAACGAAGTGGACTCAACACCCCATATTAAACGCCTAAGAATATACCTGACTAGAAATAATCTTAAAACCTACGGATTTATATGTCTCCGAAAGACAATCAAGCGTGTGTACAGCGGCATAAACGCAGCAGTGATAGGATTGGTGAGGTTCGGTGAGCAAATGCAGACCCTTTGAAGTCATATTGCATGGTACCCATTCCATGGGTCTCAACTCTCCAGGTTTAAGGGATTCTTCCTTCAGCTAAAACATGCATGTGGAACCCAGAGTATGATCCACCGTGTGATCGGGAAACGTGTTCAAATGTGTCTCAGTTTTCGTCCCCTGGTACTCGGGTGCAAACTCCAGACGCTTTACTAACACTCTCCCCACTTGGAGAGTCAGTGCCTTTAACCTCCTGTTTGGCCCAGTTTGCAATTTCTGCGGAAAATGTACAGGAATAGGGAGAACCAATGAGAGACTAGCTGGGGGTGTCTGGACGGGCAAATTTAACTCTCATTTCCCACCAGGAAGAGGAATTAACCAAAGGCTCAGCGTGCCGTGCCGGAACCACACTAGGGCCTGAAGCAATCCTGCGGTGTTGCGGCCAGCTCACAAGAAAGCGAGTTGAAGAAAGGAGCTCAGGGGCACTGTAATTCACAAACCTGCAGAGTTATAAATGACAGCTATCGTCCAAAAATATATTGAAGTAAGGCTGCCAAGAGGACTTGAAAGCGGGGCAGAATTGCAGGAAACCGATTTCAGGAGGTAGACGGGAATTGCATGTAAAGCATAGGAAAAGAGGCAGAACGTCCACAATGATGCACTTGGCCAAAAAGGGCGTATGCGTTTTTTCCTGAATATATTCAGGAAAAAACGCATACGCCCTTTTTGGCCAACCAAGCAAGCTTGCAAAGGAAATCTGCACTACAATGAAGTCTCACTGCCCCCCGGTCAAAAGGGCCATCTGAAAAAAGTGTAAAATCCAGAAAGGCAAGACAGTACATGGAGAATTGGGAGCCTTGTTATGCTGATGGGCGGGATGTAAATTGCCAACAGCCACTCTGGAGAAGTGTATGCTGTTTCCTGAAACATCTAAAAAACAAAGCAACAGAGCCTAGGGCACTTCCACTTATGGTCCTATAGCTTAGGGAAATTAAAATCAAAAAGACACAGCCACCCCAAAGTTTGGGACGGCTCTGTTTACAAGAACCTCGTTTACGGTACAAGTTCAATATCACAGAAAGCAAAAAATGGATAAAGAAGTTGTGGTACTTACGTACAATGCAATATCACTCAGCAATGAAATCTATGTCATCAGGCCCGTAGCAGCATAATGAGTGGATTAAGGTACGATGATTGTAAGTGAAATAAGTCACACAGAAAAAGAAACATCATAAGATATCACTACTACACGGAATGTAAACTTGGCTACACAGGAACTGAATTACAAAACAGAACAGGGTCTCAAATGTAGAAAACCAACTTACGCTAGCTTAAGGGGAAAGGTGAGTTGGGGTGCTGCATGAAACCAGAGATTGAAATTAGCACAGATACCGTTCCATAAGCCAAATATGTAATAGACAAGAGCTACTCCTTGCTCAACGAAGTGGACTCAACACCCCATATTAAACGCCTAAGAATATACCTGACTAGAAATAATCTTAAAACCTACGGATTTATATGTCTCCGAAAGACAATCAAGCGTGTGTACAGCGGCATAAACGCAGCAGTGATAGGATTGGTGAGGTTCGGTGAGCAAATGCAGACCCTTTGAAGTCATATTGCATGGTACCCATTCCATGGGTCTCAACTCTCCAGGTTTAAGGGATTCTTCCTTCAGCTAAAACATGCATGTGGAACCCAGAGTATGATCCACCGTGTGATCGGGAAACGTGTTCAAATGTGTCTCAGTTTTCGTCCCCTGGTACTCGGGTGCAAACTCCAGACGCTTTACTAACACTCTCCCCACTTGGAGAGTCAGTGCCTTTAACCTCCTGTTTGGCCCAGTTTGCAATTTCTGCGGAAAATGTACAGGAATAGGGAGAACCAATGAGAGACTAGCTGGGGGTGTCTGGACGGGCAAATTTAACTCTCATTTCCCACCAGGAAGAGGAATTAACCAAAGGCTCAGCGTGCCGTGCCGGAACCACACTAGGGCCTGAAGCAATCCTGCGGTGTTGCGGCCAGCTCACAAGAAAGCGAGTTGAAGAAAGGAGCTCAGGGGCACTGTAATTCACAAACCTGCAGAGTTATAAATGACAGCTATCGTCCAAAAATATATTGAAGTAAGGCTGCCAAGAGGACTTGAAAGCGGGGCAGAATTGCAGGAAACCGATTTCAGGAGGTAGACGGGAATTGCATGTAAAGCATAGGAAAAGAGGCAGAACGTCCACAATGATGCACTTGGCCAAAAAGGGCGTATGCGTTTTTTCCTGAATATATTCAGGAAAAAACGCATACGCCCTTTTTGGCCAACCAAGCAAGCTTGCAAAGGAAATCTGCACTACAATGAAGTCTCACTGCCCCCCGGTCAAAAGGGCCATCTGAAAAAAGTGTAAAATCCAGAAAGGCAAGACAGGACATGGAGAATTGGGAGCCTTGTTATGCTGATGGGCGGGATGTAAATTGCCAACAGCCACTCTGGAGAAGTGTATGCTGTTTCCTGAAACATCTAAAAAACAAAGCAACAGAGCCTAGGGCACTTCCACTTATGGTCCTATAGCTTAGGGAAATTAAAATCAAAAAGACACAGCCACCCCAAAGGTTGGGACGGCTCTGTTTACAAGAACCTCGTTTACGGTACAAGTTCAATATCACAGAAAGCGAAAAATGGATAAAGAAGTTGTGGTACTTACGTACAATGCAATATCACTCAGCAATGAAATCTATGTCATCAGGCCCGTAGCAGCATAATGAGTGGATTAAGGTACGATGATTGTAAGTGAAATAAGTCACACAGAAAAAGAAACATCATAAGATATCACTACTACACGGAATGTAAACTTGGCTACACAGGAACTGAATTACAAAACAGAACAGGGTCTCAAATGTAGAAAACCAACTTACGCTAGCTTAAGGGGAAAGGTGAGTTGGGGTGCTGCATGAAACCAGAGATTGAAATTAGCACAGATACCGTTCCATAAGCCAAATATGTAATAGACAAGAGCTACTCCTTGCTCAACGAAGTGGACTCAACACCCCATATTAAACGCCTAAGAATATACCTGACTAGAAATAATCTTAAAACCTACGGATTTATATGTCTCCGAAAGACAATCAAGCGTGTGTACAGCGGCATAAACGCAGCAGTGATAGGATTGGTGAGGTTCGGTGAGCAAATGCAGACCCTTTGAAGTCATATTGCATGGTACCCATTCCATGGGTCTCAACTCTCCAGGTTTAAGGGATTCTTCCTTCAGCTAAAACATGCATGTGGAACCCAGAGTATGATCCACCGTGTGATCGGGAAACGTGTTCAAATGTGTCTCAGTTTTCGTCCCCTGGTACTCGGGTGCAAACTCCAGATGCTTTACTAATACTCTCCCCACTTGGAGAGTCAGTGCCTTTAACCTCCTGTTTGGCCCAGTTTGCAATTTCTGCGGAAAATGTACAGGAATAGGGAGAACCAATGAGAGACTAGCTGGGGGTGTCTGGACGGGCAAATTTAACTCTCATTTCCCACCAGGAAGAGGAATTAACCAAAGGCTCAGCGTGCCGTGCCGGAACCACACTAGGGCCTGAAGCAATCCTGCGGTGTTGCGGCCAGCTCACAAGAAAGCGAGTTGAAGAAACGAGCTCAGGGGCACTGTAATTCACAAACCTGCAGAGTTATAAATGACAGCTATCGTCCAAAAATATATTGAAGTAAGGCTGCCAAGAGGACTTGAAAACGGGGCAGAATTGCAGGAAACCGATTTCAGGAGGTAGACGGGAATTGCATGTAAAGCATAGGAAAAGAGGCAGAACGTCCACAATGATGCACTTGGCCAAAAAGGGCGTATGCGTTTTTTCCTGAATATATTCAGGAAAAAACGCATACGCCCTTTTTGGCCAACCAAGCAAGCTTGCAAAGGAAATCTGCACTACAATGAAGTCTCACTGCCCCCCGGTCAAAAGGGCCATCTGAAAAAAGTGTAAAATCCAGAAAGGCAAGACAGGACATGGAGAATTGGGAGCCTTGTTATGCTGATGGGCGGGATGTAAATTGCCAACAGCCACTCTGGAGAAGTGTATGCTGTTTCCTGAAACATCTAAAAAACAAAGCAACAGAGCCTAGGGCACTTCCACTTATGGTCCTATAGCTTAGGGAAATTAAAATCAAAAAGACACAGCCACCCCAAAGTTTGGGACGGCTCTGTTTACAAGAACCTCGTTTACGGTACAAGTTCAATATCACAGAAAGCGAAAAATGGATAAAGAAGTTGTGGTACTTACGTACAATGCAATATCACTCAGCAATGAAATCTATGTCATCAGGCCCGTAGCAGCATAATGAGTGGATTAAGGTACGATGATTGTAAGTGAAATAAGTCACACAGAAAAAGAAACATCATAAGATATCACTACTACACGGAATGTAAACTTGGCTACACAGGAACTGAATTACAAAACAGAACAGGGTCTCAAATGTAGAAAACCAACTTACGCTAGCTTAAGGGGAAAGGTGAGTTGGGGTGCTGCATGAAACCAGAGATTGAAATTAGCACAGATACCGTTCCATAAGCCAAATATGTAATAGACAAGAGCTACTCCTTGCTCAACGAAGTGGACTCAACACCCCATATTAAACGCCTAAGAATATACCTGACTAGAAATAATCTTAAAACCTACGGATTTATATGTCTCCGAAAGACAATCAAGCGTGTGTACAGCGGCATAAACGCAGCAGTGATAGGATTGGTGAGGTTCGGTGAGCAAATGCAGACCCTTTGAAGTCATATTGCATGGTACCCATTCCATGGGTCTCAACTCTCCAGGTTTAAGGGATTCTTCCTTCAGCTAAAACATGCATGTGGAACCCAGAGTATGATCCACCGTGTGATCGGGAAACGTGTTCAAATGTGTCTCAGTTTTCGTCCCCTGGTACTCGGGTGCAAACTCCAGACGCTTTACTAATACTCTCCCCACTTGGAGAGTCAGTGCCTTTAACCTCCTGTTTGGCCCAGTTTGCAATTTCTGCGGAAAATGTACAGGAATAGGGAGAACCAATGAGAGACTAGCTGGGGGTGTCTGGACGGGCAAATTTAACTCTCATTTCCCACCAGGAACAGGAATTAACCAAAGGCTCAGCGTGCCGTGCCGGAACCACACTAGGGCCTGAAGCAATCCTGCGGTGTTGCGGCCAGCTCACAAGAAAGCGAGTTGAAGAAAGGAGCTCAGGGGCACTGTAATTCACAAACCTGCAGAGTTATAAATGACAGCTATCGTCCAAAAATATATTGAAGTTAGGCTGCCAAGAGGACTTGAAAGCGGGGCAGAATTGCAGGAAACCGATTTCAGGAGGTAGACGGGAATTGCATGTAAAGCATAGGAAAAGAGGCAGAACGTCCACAATGATGCACTTGGCCAAAAAGGGCGTATGCGTTTTTTCCTGAATTCAGGAAAAAACGCATACGCCCTTTTTGGCCAACCAAGCAAGCTTGCAAAGGAAATCTGCACTACAATGAAGTCTCACTGCCCCCCGGTCAAAAGGGCCATCTGAAAAAAGTGTAAAATCCAGAAAGGCAAGACAGGACATGGAGAATTGGGAGCCTGGTTATGCTGATGGGCGGGATGTAAATTGCCAACAGCCACTCTGGAGAAGTGTATGCTGTTTCCTGAAACATCTAAAAAACAAAGCAACAGAGCCTAGGGCACTTCCACTTATGGTCCTATAGCTTAGGGAAATTAAAATCAAAAAGACACAGCCACCCCAAAGTTTGGGACGGCTCTGTTTACAAGAACCTTGTTTACGGTACAAGTTCAATATCACAGAAAGCGAAAAATGGATAAAGAAGTTGTGGTACTTACGTACAATGCAATATCACTCAGCAATGAAATCTATGTCATCAGGCCCGTAGCAGCATAATGAGTGGATTAAGGTACGATGATTGTAAGTGAAATAAGTCACACAGAAAAAGAAACATCATAAGATATCACTACTACACGGAATGTAAACTTGGCTACACAGGAACTGAATTACAAAACAGAACAGGGTCTCAAATGTAGAAAACCAACTTACGCTAGCTTAAGGGGAAAGGTGAGTTGGGGTGCTGCATGAAACCAGAGATTGAAATTAGCACAGATACCGTTCCATAAGCCAAATATGTAATAGACAAGAGCTACTCCTTGCTCAACGAAGTGGACTCAACACCCCATATTAAACGCCTAAGAATATACCTGACTAGAAATAATCTTAAAACCTACGGATTTATATGTCTCCGAAAGACAATCAAGCGTGTGTACAGCGGCATAAACGCAGCAGTGATAGGATTGGTGAGGTTCGGTGAGCAAATGCAGACCCTTTGAAGTCATATTGCATGGTACCCATTCCATGGGTCTCAACTCTCCAGGTTTAAGGGATTCTTCCTTCAGCTAAAACATGCATGTGGAACCCAGAGTATGATCCACCGTGTGATCGGGAAACGTGTTCAAATGTGTCTCAGTTTTCGTCCCCTGGTACTCGGGTGCAAACTCCAGACGCTTTACTAACACTCTCCCCACTTGGAGAGTCAGTGCCTTTAACCTCCTGTTTGGCCCAGTTTGCAATTTCTGCGGAAAATGTACAGGAATAGGGAGAACCAATGAGAGACTAGCTGGGGGTGTCTGGACGGGCAAATTTAACTCTCATTTCCCACCAGGAAGAGGAATTAACCAAAGGCTCAGCGTGCCGTGCCGGAACCACACTAGGGCCTGAAGCAATCCTGCGGTGTTGCGGCCAGCTCACAAGAAAGCGAGTTGAAGAAAGGAGCTCAGGGGCACTGTAATTCACAAACCTGCAGAGTTATAAATGACAGCTATCGTCCAAAAATATATTGAAGTAAGGCTGCCAAGAGGACTTGAAAGCGGGGCAGAATTGCAGGAAACCGATTTCAGGAGGTAGACGGGAATTGCATGTAAAGCATAGGAAAAGAGGCAGAACGTCCACAATGATGCACTTGGCCAAAAAGGGCGTATGCGTTTTTTCCTGAATATATTCAGGAAAAAACGCATACGCCCTTTTTGGCCAACCAAGCAAGCTTGCAAAGGAAATCTGCACTACAATGAAGTCTCACTGCCCCCCGGTCAAAAGGGCCATCTGAAAAAAGTGTAAAATCCAGAAAGGCAAGACAGGACATGGAGAATTGGGAGCCTTGTTATGCTGATGGGCGGGATGTAAATTGCCAACAGCCACTCTGGAGAAGTGTATGCTGTTTCCTGAAACATCTAAAAAACAAAGCAACAGAGCCTAGGGCACTTCCACTTATGGTCCTATAGCTTAGGGAAATTAAAATCAAAAAGACACAGCCACCCCAAAGGTTGGGACGGCTCTGTTTACAAGAACCTCGTTTACGGTACAAGTTCAATATCACAGAAAGCGAAAAATGGATAAAGAAGTTGTGGTACTTACGTACAATGCAATATCACTCAGCAATGAAATCTATGTCATCAGGCCCGTAGCAGCATAATGAGTGGATTAAGGTACGATGATTGTAAGTGAAATAAGTCACACAGAAAAAGAAACATCATAAGATATCACTACTACACGGAATGTAAACTTGGCTACACAGGAACTGAATTACAAAACAGAACAGGGTCTCAAATGTAGAAAACCAACTTACGCTAGCTTAAGGGGAAAGGTGAGTTGGGGTGCTGCATGAAACCAGAGATTGAAATTAGCACAGATACCGTTCCATAAGCCAAATATGTAATAGACAAGAGCTACTCCTTGCTCAACGAAGTGGACTCAACACCCCATATTAAACGCCTAAGAATATACCTGACTAGAAATAATCTTAAAACCTACGGATTTATATGTCTCTGAAAGACAATCAAGCGTGTGTACAGCGGCATAAACGCAGCAGTGATAGGATTGGTGAGGTTCGGTGAGCAAATGCAGACCCTTTGAAGTCATATTGCATGGTACCCATTCCATGGGTCTCAACTCTCCAGGTTTAAGGGATTCTTCCTTCAGCTAAAACATGCATGTGGAACCCAGAGTATGATCCACCGTGTGATCGGGAAACGTGTTCAAATGTGTCTCAGTTTTCGTCCCCTGGTACTCGGGTGCAAACTCCAGACGCTTTACTAACACTCTCCCCACTTGGAGAGTCAGTGCCTTTAACCTCCTGTTTGGCCCAGTTTGCAATTTCTGCGGAAAATGTACAGGAATAGGGAGAACCAATGAGAGACTAGCTGGGGGTGTCTGGACGGGCAAATTTAACTCTCATTTCCCACCAGGAAGAGGAATTAACCAAAGGCTCAGCGTGCCGTGCCGGAACCACACTAGGGCCTGAAGCAATCCTGCGGTGTTGCGGCCAGCTCACAAGAAAGCGAGTTGAAGAAACGAGCTCAGGGGCACTGTAATTCACAAACCTGCAGAGTTATAAATGACAGCTATCGTCCAAAAATATATTGAAGTAAGGCTGCCAAGAGGACTTGAAAGTGGGGCAGAATTGCAGGAAACCGATTTCAGGAGGTAGACGGGAATTGCATGTAAAGCATAGGAAAAGAGGCAGAACGTCCACAATGATGCACTTGGCCAAAAAGGGCGTATGCGTTTTTTCCTGAATATATTCAGGAAAAAACGCATACGCCCTTTTTGGCCAACCAAGCAAGCTTGCAAAGGAAATCTGCACTACAATGAAGTCTCACTGCCCCCCGGTCAAAAGGGCCATCTGAAAAAAGTGTAAAATCCAGAAA
The DNA here is from genome assembly GCF_964270905.1 of Leucopleurus acutus. Classification (NCBI taxonomy): domain Eukaryota; kingdom Metazoa; phylum Chordata; class Mammalia; order Artiodactyla; family Delphinidae; genus Leucopleurus; species Leucopleurus acutus. The sequence goes on along the minus strand of NC_139142.1, from coordinate 119,882,639 downwards.
GGCAAGACAGGACATGGAGAATTGGGAGCCTTGTTATGCTGATGGGCGGGATGTAAATTGCCAACAGCCACTCTGGAGAAGTGTATGCTGTTTCCTGAAACATCTAAAAAACAAAGCAACAGAGCCTAGGGCACTTCCACTTATGGTCCTATAGCTTAGGGAAATTAAAATCAAAAAGACACAGCAACCCCAAAGGTTGGGATGGCTCTGTTTACAAGAACCTCGTTTACGGTACAAGTTCAATATCACAGAAAGCGAAAAATGGATAAAGAAGTTGTGGTACTTACGTACAATGCAATATCACTCAGCAATGAAATCTATGTCATCAGGCCCGTAGCAGCATAATGAGTGGATTAAGGTACGATGATTGTAAGTGAAATAAGTCACACAGAAAAAGAAACATCATAAGATATCACTACTACACGGAATGTAAACTTGGCTACACAGGAACTGAATTACAAAACAGAACAGGGTCTCAAATGTAGAAAACCAACTTACGCTAGCTTAAGGGGAAAGGTGAGTTGGGGTGCTGCATGAAACCAGAGATTGAAATTAGCACAGATACCGTTCCATAAGCCAAATATGTAATAGACAAGAGCTACTCCTTGCTCAACGAAGTGGACTCAACACCCCATATTAAACGCCTAAGAATATACCTGACTAGAAATAATCTTAAAACCTACGGATTTATATGTCTCCGAAAGACAATCAAGCGTGTGTACAGCGGCATAAACGCAGCAGTGATAGGATTGGTGAGGTTCGGTGAGCAAATGCAGACCCTTTGAAGTCATATTGCATGGTACCCATTCCATGGGTCTCAACTCTCCAGGTTTAAGGGATTCTTCCTTCAGCTAAAACATGCATGTGGAACCCAGAGTATGATCCACCGTGTGATCGGGAAACGTGTTCAAATGTGTCTCAGTTTTCATCCCCTGGTACTCGGGTGCAAACTCCAGACGCTTTACTAACACTCTCCCCACTTGGAGAGTCAGTGCCTTTAACCTCCTGTTTGGCCCAGTTTGCAATTTCTGCGGAAAATGTACAGGAATAGGGAGAACCAATGAGAGACTAGCTGGGGGTGTCTGGACGGGCAAATTTAACTCTCATTTCCCACCAGGAAGAGGAATTAACCAAAGGCTCAGCGTGCCGTGCCGGAACCACACTAGGGCCTGAAGCAATCCTGCGGTGTTGCGGCCAGCTCACAAGAAAGCGAGTTGAAGAAAGGAGCTCAGGGGCACTGTAATTCACAAACCTGCAGAGTTATAAATGACAGCTATCGTCCAAAAATATATTGAAGTAAGGCTGCCAAGAGGACTTGAAAGCGGGGCAGAATTGCAGGAAACCGATTTCAGGAGGTAGACGGGAATTGCATGTAAAGCATAGGAAAAGAGGCAGAACGTCCACAATGATGCACTTGGCCAAAAAGGGCGTATGCGTTTTTTCCTGAATATATTCAGGAAAAAACGCATACGCCCTTTTTGGCCAACCAAGCAAGCTTGCAAAGGAAATCTGCACTACAATGAAGTCTCACTGCCCCCCGGTCAAAAGGGCCATCTGAAAAAAGTGTAAAATCCAGAAAGGCAAGACAGGACATGGAGAATTGGGAGCCTTGTTATGCTGATGGGCGGGATGTAAATTGCCAACAGCCACTCTGGAGAAGTGTATGCTGTTTCCTGAAACATCTAAAAAACAAAGCAACAGAGCCTAGGGCACTTCCACTTATGGTCCTATAGCTTAGGGAAATTAAAATCAAAAAGACACAGCCACCCCAAAGGTTGGGACGGCTCTGTTTACAAGAACCTCGTTTACGGTACAAGTTCAATATCACAGAAAGTGAAAAATGGATAAAGAAGTTGTGGTACTTACGTACAATGCAATATCACTCAGCAATGAAATCTATGTCATCAGGCCCGTAGCAGCATAATGAGTGGATTAAGGTACGATGATTGTAAGTGAAATAAGTCACACAGAAAAAGAAACATCGTAAGATATCACTACTACACGGAATGTAAACTTGGCTACACAGGAACTGAATTACAAAACAGAACAGGGTCTCAAATGTAGAAAACCAACTTACGCTAGCTTAAGGGGAAAGGTGAGTTGGGGTGCTGCATGAAACCAGAGATTGAAATTAGCACAGATACCGTTCCATAAGCCAAATATGTAATAGACAAGAGCTACTCCTTGCTCAACGAAGTGGACTCAACACCCCATATTAAACGCCTAAGAATATACCTGACTAGAAATAATCTTAAAACCTACGGATTTATATGTCTCCGAAAGACAATCAAGCGTGTGTACAGCGGCATAAACGCAGCAGTGATAGGATTGGTGAGGTTCGGTGAGCAAATGCAGACCCTTTGAAGTCATATTGCATGGTACCCATTCCATGGGTCTCAACTCTCCAGGTTTAAGGGATTCTTCCTTCAGCTAAAACATGCATGTGGAACCCAGAGTATGATCCACCGTGTGATCGGGAAACGTGTTCAAATGTGTCTCAGTTTTCGTCCCCTGGTACTCGGGTGCAAACTCCAGACGCTTTACTAACACTCTCCCCACTTGGAGAGTCAGTGCCTTTAACCTCCTGTTTGGCCCAGTTTGCAATTTCTGCGGAAAATGTACAGGAATGGGGAGAACCAATGAGAGACTAGCTGGGGGTGTCTGGACGGGCAAATTTAACTCTCATTTCCCACCAGGAAGAGGAATTAACCAAAGGCTCAGCGTGCCGTGCCGGAACCACACTAGGGCCTGAAGCAATCCTGCGGTGTTGCGGCCAGCTCACAAGAAAGCGAGTTGAAGAAAGGAGCTCAGGGGCACTGTAATTCACAAACCTGCAGAGTTATAAATGACAGCTATCGTCCAAAAATATATTGAAGTAAGGCTGCCAAGAGGACTTGAAAGCGGGGCAGAATTGCAGGAAACCGATTTCAGGAGGTAGACGGGAATTGCATGTAAAGCATAGGAAAAGAGGCAGAACGTCCACAATGATGCACTTGGCCAAAAAGGGCGTATGCGTTTTTTCCTGAATATATTCAGGAAAAAACGCATACGCCCTTTTTGGCCAACCAAGCAAGCTTGCAAAGGAAATCTGCACTACAATGAAGTCTCACTGCCCCCCGGTCAAAAGGGCCATCTGAAAAAAGTGTAAAATCCAGAAAGGCAAGACAGGACATGGAGAATTGGGAGCCTTGTTATGCTGATGGGCGGGATGTAAATTGCCAACAGCCACTCTGGAGAAGTGTATGCTGTTTCCTGAAACATCTAAAAAACAAAGCAACAGAGCCTAGGGCACTTCCACTTATGGTCCTATAGCTTAGGGAAATTAAAATCAAAAAGACACAGCCACCCCAAAGGTTGGGACGGCTCTGTTTACAAGAACCTCGTTTACGGTACAAGTTCAATATCACAGAAAGCGAAAAATGGATAAAGAAGTTGTGGTACTTACGTACAATGCAATATCACTCAGCAATGAAATCTATGTCATCAGGCCCGTAGCAGCATAATGAGTGGATTAAGGTACGATGATTGTAAGTGAAATAAGTCACACAGAAAAAGAAACATCATAAGATATCACTACTACACGGAATGTAAACTTGGCTACACAGGAACTGAATTACAAAACAGAACAGGGTCTCAAATGTAGAAAACCAACTTACGCTAGCTTAAGGGGAAAGGTGAGTTGGGGTGCTGCATGAAACCAGAGATTGAAATTAGCACAGATACCGTTCCATAAGCCAAATATGTAATAGACAAGAGCTACTCCTTGCTCAACGAAGTGGACTCAACACCCCATATTAAACGCCTAAGAATATACCTGACTAGAAATAATCTTAAAACCTACGGATTTATATGTCTCCGAAAGACAATCAAGCGTGTGTACAGCGGCATAAACGCAGCAGTGATAGGATTGGTGAGGTTCGGTGAGCAAATGCAGACCCTTTGAAGTCATATTGCATGGTACCCATTCCATGGGTCTCAACTCTCCAGGTTTAAGGGATTCTTCCTTCAGCTAAAACATGCATGTGGAACCCAGAGTATGATCCACCGTGTGATCGGGAAACGTGTTCAAATGTGTCTCAGTTTTCGTCCCCTGGTACTCGGGTGCAAACTCCAGACGCTTTACTAACACTCTCCCCACTTGGAGAGTCAGTGCCTTTAACCTCCTGTTTGGCCCAGTTTGCAATTTCTGCGGAAAATGTACAGGAATGGAGAGAACCAATGAGAGACTAGCTGGGGGTGTCTGGACGGGCAAATTTAACTCTCATTTCCCACCAGGAAGAGGAATTAACCAAAGGCTCAGCGTGCCGTGCCGGAACCACACTAGGGCCTGAAGCAATCCTGCGGTGTTGCGGCCAGCTCACAAGAAAGCGAGTTGAAGAAAGGAGCTCAGGGGCACTGTAATTCACAAACCTGCAGAGTTATAAATGACAGCTATCGTCCAAAAATATATTGAAGTAAGGCTGCCAAGAGGACTTGAAAGCGGGGCAGAATTGCAGGAAACCGATTTCAGGAGGTAGACGGGAATTGCATGTAAAGCATAGGAAAAGAGGCAGAACGTCCACAATGATGCACTTGGCCAAAAAGGGCGTATGCGTTTTTTCCTGAATATATTCAGGAAAAAACGCATACGCCCTTTTTGGCCAACCAAGCAAGCTTGCAAAGGAAATCTGCACTACAATGAAGTCTCACTGCCCCCCGGTCAAAAGGGCCATCTGAAAAAAGTGTAAAATCCAGAAAGGCAAGACAGGACATGGAGAATTGGGAGCCTTGTTATGCTGATGGGCGGGATGTAAATTGCCAACAGCCACTCTGGAGAAGTGTATGCTGTTTCCTGAAACATCTAAAAAACAAAGCAACAGAGCCTAGGGCACTTCCACTTATGGTCCTATAGCTTAGGGAAATTAAAATCAAAAAGACACAGCCACCCCAAAGTTTGGGACGGCTCTGTTTACAAGAACCTCGTTTACGGTACAAGTTCAATATCACAGAAAGCGAAAAATGGATAAAGAAGTTGTGGTACTTACGTACAATGCAATATCACTCAGCAATGAAATCTATGTCATCAGGCCCGTAGCAGCATAATGAGTGGATTAAGGTACGATGATTGTAAGTGAAATAAGTCACACAGAAAAAGAAACATCATAAGATATCACTACTACACGGAATGTAAACTTGGCTACACAGGAACTGAATTACAAAACAGAACAGGGTCTCAAATGTAGAAAACCAACTTACGCTAGCTTAAGGGGAAAGGTGAGTTGGGGTGCTGCATGAAACCAGAGATTGAAATTAGCACAGATACCGTTCCATAAGCCAAATATGTAATAGACAAGAGCTACTCCTTGCTCAACGAAGTGGACTCAACACCCCATATTAAACGCCTAAGAATATACCTGACTAGAAATAATCTTAAAACCTACGGATTTATATGTCTCCGAAAGACAATCAAGCGTGTGTACAGCGGCATAAACGCAGCAGTGATAGGATTGGTGAGGTTCGGTGAGCAAATGCAGACCCTTTGAAGTCATATTGCATGGTACCCATTCCATGGGTCTCAACTCTCCAGGTTTAAGGGATTCTTCCTTCAGCTAAAACATGCATGTGGAACCCAGAGTATGATCCACCGTGTGATCGGGAAACGTGTTCAAATGTGTCTCAGTTTTCGTCCCCTGGTACTCGGGTGCAAACTCCAGACGCTTTACTAACACTCTCCCCACTTGGAGAGTCAGTGCCTTTAACCTCCTGTTTGGCCCAGTTTGCAATTTCTGCGGAAAATGTACAGGAATAGGGAGAACCAATGAGAGACTAGCTGGGGGTGTCTGGACGGGCAAATTTAACTCTCATTTCCCACCAGGAAGAGGAATTAACCAAAGGCTCAGCGTGCCGTGCCGGAACCACACTAGGGCCTGAAGCAATCCTGCGGTGTTGCGGCCAGCTCACAAGAAAGCGAGTTGAAGAAAGGAGCTCAGGGGCACTGTAATTCACAAACCTGCAGAGTTATAAATGACAGCTATCGTCCAAAAATATATTGAAGTAAGGCTGCCAAGAGGACTTGAAAGCGGGGCAGAATTGCAGGAAACCGATTTCAGGAGGTAGACGGGAATTGCATGTAAAGCATAGGAAAAGAGGCAGAACGTCCACAATGATGCACTTGGCCAAAAAGGGCGTATGCGTTTTTTCCTGAATATATTCAGGAAAAAACGCATACGCCCTTTTTGGCCAACCAAGCAAGCTTGCAAAGGAAATCTGCACTACAATGAAGTCTCACTGCCCCCCGGTCAAAAGGGCCATCTGAAAAAAGTGTAAAATCCAGAAAGGCAAGACAGTACATGGAGAATTGGGAGCCTTGTTATGCTGATGGGCGGGATGTAAATTGCCAACAGCCACTCTGGAGAAGTGTATGCTGTTTCCTGAAACATCTAAAAAACAAAGCAACAGAGCCTAGGGCACTTCCACTTATGGTCCTATAGCTTAGGGAAATTAAAATCAAAAAGACACAGCCACCCCAAAGTTTGGGACGGCTCTGTTTACAAGAACCTCGTTTACGGTACAAGTTCAATATCACAGAAAGCGAAAAATGGATAAAGAAGTTGTGGTACTTACGTACAATGCAATATCACTCAGCAATGAAATCTATGTCATCAGGCCCGTAGCAGCATAATGAGTGGATTAAGGTACGATGATTGTAAGTGAAATAAGTCACACAGAAAAAGAAACATCATAAGATATCACTACTACACGGAATGTAAACTTGGCTACACAGGAACTGAATTACAAAACAGAACAGGGTCTCAAATGTAGAAAACCAACTTACGCTAGCTTAAGGGGAAAGGTGAGTTGGGGTGCTGCATGAAACCAGAGATTGAAATTAGCACAGATACCGTTCCATAAGCCAAATATGTAATAGACAAGAGCTACTCCTTGCTCAACGAAGTGGACTCAACACCCCATATTAAACGCCTAAGAATATACCTGACTAGAAATAATCTTAAAACCTACGGATTTATATGTCTCCGAAAGACAATCAAGCGTGTGTACAGCGGCATAAACGCAGCAGTGATAGGATTGGTGAGGTTCGGTGAGCAAATGCAGACCCTTTGAAGTCATATTGCATGGTACCCATTCCATGGGTCTCAACTCTCCAGGTTTAAGGGATTCTTCCTTCAGCTAAAACATGCATGTGGAACCCAGAGTATGATCCACCGTGTGATCGGGAAACGTGTTCAAATGTGTCTCAGTTTTCGTCCCCTGGTACTCGGGTGCAAACTCCAGACGCTTTACTAACACTCTCCCCACTTGGAGAGTCAGTGCCTTTAACCTCCTGTTTGGCCCAGTTTGCAATTTCTGCGGAAAATGTACAGGAATAGGGAGAACCAATGAGAGACTAGCTGGGGGTGTCTGGACGGGCAAATTTAACTCTCATTTCCCACCAGGAAGAGGAATTAACCAAAGGCTCAGCGTGCCGTGCCGGAACCACACTAGGGCCTGAAGCAATCCTGCGGTGTTGCGGCCAGCTCACAAGAAAGCGAGTTGAAGAAAGGAGCTCAAGGGCACTGTAATTCACAAACCTGCAGAGTTATAAATGACAGCTATCGTCCAAAAATATATTGAAGTAAGGCTGCCAAGAGGACTTGAAAGCGGGGCAGAATTGCAGGAAACCGATTTCAGGAGGTAGACGGGAATTGCATGTAAAGCATAGGAAAAGAGGCAGAACGTCCACAATGATGCACTTGGCCAAAAAGGGCGTATGCGTTTTTTCCTGAATATATTCAGGAAAAAACGCATACGCCCTTTTTGGCCAACCAAGCAAGCTTGCAAAGGAAATCTGCACTACAATGAAGTCTCACTGCCCCCCGGTCAAAAGGGCCATCTGAAAAAAGTGTAAAATCCAGAAAGGCAAGACAGGACATGGAGAATTGGGAGCCTTGTTATGCTGATGGGCGGGATGTAAATTGCCAACAGCCACTCTGGAGAAGTGTATGCTGTTTCCTGAAACATCTAAAAAACAAAGCAACAGAGCCTAGGGCACTTCCACTTATGGTCCTATAGCTTAGGGAAATTAAAATCAAAAAGACACAGCCACCCCAAAGGTTGGGACGGCTCTGTTTACAAGAACCTCGTTTACGGTACAAGTTCAATATCACAGAAAGCGAAAAATGGATAAAGAAGTTGTGGTACTTACGTACAATGCAATATCACTCAGCAATGAAATCTATGTCATCAGGCCCGTAGCAGCATAATGAGTGGATTAAGGTACGATGATTGTAAGTGAAATAAGTCACACAGAAAAAGAAACATCATAAGATATCACTACTACACGGAATGTAAACTTGGCTACACAGGAACTGAATTACAAAACAGAACAGGGTCTCAAATGTAGAAAACCAACTTACGCTAGCTTAAGGGGAAAGGTGAGTTGGGGTGCTGCATGAAACCAGAGATTGAAATTAGCACAGATACCGTTCCATAAGCCAAATATGTAATAGACAAGAGCTACTCCTTGCTCAACGAAGTGGACTCAACACCCCATATTAAACGCCTAAGAATATACCTGACTAGAAATAATCTTAAAACCTACGGATTTATATGTCTCCGAAAGACAATCAAGCGTGTGTACAGCGGCATAAACGCAGCAGTGATAGGATTGGTGAGGTTCGGTGAGCAAATGCAGACCCTTTGAAGTCATATTGCATGGTACCCATTCCATGGGTCTCAACTCTCCAGGTTTAAGGGATTCTTCCTTCAGCTAAAACATGCATGTGGAACCCAGAGTATGATCCACCGTGTGATCGGGAAACGTGTTCAAATGTGTCTCAGTTTTCGTCCCCTGGTACTCGGGTGCAAACTCCAGACGCTTTACTAACACTCTCCCCACTTGGAGAGTCAGTGCCTTTAACCTCCTGTTTGGCCCAGTTTGCAATTTCTGCGGAAAATGTACAGGAATGGGGAGAACCAATGAGAGACAAGCTGGGGGTGTCTGGACGGGCAAATTTAACTCTCATTTCCCACCAGGAAGAGGAATTAACCAAAGGCTCAGCGTGCCGTGCCGGAACCACACTAGGGCCTGAAGCAATCCTGCGGTGTTGCGGCCAGCTCACAAGAAAGCGAGTTGAAGAAAGGAGCTCAGGGGCACTGTAATTCACAAACCTGCAGAGTTATAAATGACAGCTATCGTCCAAAAATATATTGAAGTAAGGCTGCCAAGAGGACTTGAAAGCGGGGCAGAATTGCAGGAAACCGATTTCAGGAGGTAGACGGGAATTGCATGTAAAGCATAGGAAAAGAGGCAGAACGTCCACAATGATGCACTTGGCCAAAAAGGGCGTATGCGTTTTTTCCTGAATATATTCAGGAAAAAACGCATACGCCCTTTTTGGCCAACCAAGCAAGCTTGCAAAGGAAATCTGCACTACAATGAAGTCTCACTGCCCCCCGGTCAAAAGGGCCATCTGAAAAAAGTGTAAAATCCAGAAAGGCAAGACAGGACATGGAGAATTGGGAGCCTTGTTATGCTGATGGGCGGGATGTAAATTGCCAACAGCCACTCTGGAGAAGTGTATGCTGTTTCCTGAAACATCTAAAAAACAAAGCAACAGAGCCTAGGGCACTTCCACTTATGGTCCTATAGCTTAGGGAAATTAAAATCAAAAAGACACAGCCACCCCAAAGGTTGGGACGGCTCTGTTTACAAGAACCTCGTTTACGGTACAAGTTCAATATCACAGAAAGCGAAAAATGGATAAAGAAGTTGTGGTACTTACGTACAATGCAATATCACTCAGCAATGAAATCTATGTCATCAGGCCCGTAGCAGCATAATGAGTGGATTAAGGTACGATGATTGTAAGTGAAATAAGTCACACAGAAAAAGAAACATCATAAGATATCACTACTACACGGAATGTAAACTTGGCTACACAGGAACTGAATTACAAAACAGAACAGGGTCTCAAATGTAGAAAACCAACTTACGCTAGCTTAAGGGGAAAGGTGAGTTGGGGTGCTGCATGAAACCAGAGATTGAAATTAGCACAGATACCGTTCCATAAGCCAAATATGTAATAGACAAGAGCTACTCCTTGCTCAACGAAGTGGACTCAACACCCCATATTAAACGCCTAAGAATATACCTGACTAGAAATAATCTTAAAACCTACGGATTTATATGTCTCCGAAAGACAATCAAGCGTGTGTACAGCGGCATAAACGCAGCAGTGATAGGATTGGTGAGGTTCGGTGAGCAAATGCAGACCCTTTGAAGTCATATTGCATGGTACCCATTCCATGGGTCTCAACTCTCCAGGTTTAAGGGATTCTTCCTTCAGCTAAAACATGCATGTGGAACCCAGAGTATGATCCACCGTGTGATCGGGAAACGTGTTCAAATGTGTCTCAGTTTTCGTCCCCTGGTACTCGGGTGCAAACTCCAGACGCTTTACTAACACTCTCCCCACTTGGAGAGTCAGTGCCTTTAACCTCCTGTTTGGCCCAGTTTGCAATTTCTGCGGAAAATGTACAGGAATGGAGAGAACCAATGAGAGACTAGCTGGGGGTGTCTGGACGGGCAAATTTAACTCTCATTTCCCACCAGGAAGAGGAATTAACCAAAGGCTCAGCGTGCCGTGCCGGAACCACACTAGGGCCTGAAGCAATCCTGCGGTGTTGCGGCCAGCTCACAAGAAAGCGAGTTGAAGAAAGGAGCTCAGGGGCACTGTAATTCACAAACCTGCAGAGTTATAAATGACAGCTATCATCCAAAAATATATTGAAGTAAGGCTGCCAAGAGGACTTGAAAGCGGGGCAGAATTGCAGGAAACCGATTTCAGGAGGTAGACGGGAATTGCATGTAAAGCATAGGAAAAGAGGCAGAACGTCCACAATGATGCACTTGGCCAAAAAGGGCGTATGCGTTTTTTCCTGAATATATTCAGGAAAAAAGGCATACGCCCTTTTTGGCCAACCAAGCAAGCTTGCAAAGGAAATCTGCACTACAATGAAGTCTCACTGCCCCCCGGTCAAAAGGGCCATCTGAAAAAAGTGTAAAATCCAGAAAGGCAAGACAGGACATGGAGAATTGGGAGCCTTGTTATGCTGATGGGCGGGATGTAAATTGCCAACAGCCACTCTGGAGAAGTGTATGCTGTTTCCTGAAACATCTAAAAAACAAAGCAACAGAGCCTAGGGCACTTCCACTTATGGTCCTATAGCTTAGGGAAATTAAAATCAAAAAGACACAGCCACCCCAAAGGTTGGGACGGCTCTGTTTACAAGAACCTCGTTTACGGTACAAGTTCAATATCACAGAAAGCGAAAAATGGATAAAGAAGTTGTGGTACTTACGTACAATGCAATATCACTCAGCAATGAAATCTATGTCATCAGGCCCGTAGCAGCATAATGAGTGGATTAAGGTACGATGATTGTAAGTGAAATAAGTCACACAGAAAAAGAAACATCATAAGATATCACTACTACACGGAATGTAAACTTGGCTACACAGGAACTGAATTACAAAACAGAACAGGGTCTCAAATGTAGAAAACCAACTTACGCTAGCTTAAGGGGAAAGGTGAGTTGGGGTGCTGCATGAAACCAGAGATTGAAATTAGCACAGATACCGTTCCATAAGCCAAATATGTAATAGACAAGAGCTACTCCTTGCTCAACGAAGTGGACTCAACACCCCATATTAAACGCCTAAGAATATACCTGACTAGAAATAATCTTAAAACCTACGGATTTATATGTCTCCGAAAGACAATCAAGCGTGTGTACAGCGGCATAAACGCAGCAGTGATAGGATTGGTGAGGTTCGGTGAGCAAATGCAGACCCTTTGAAGTCATATTGCATGGTACCCATTCCATGGGTCTCAACTCTCCAGGTTTAAGGGATTCTTCCTTCAGCTAAAACATGCATGTGGAACCCAGAGTATGATCCACCGTGTGATCGGGAAACGTGTTCAAATGTGTCTCAGTTTTCGTCCCCTGGTACTCGGGTGCAAACTCCAGACGCTTTACTAACACTCTCCCCACTTGGAGAGTCAGTGCCTTTAACCTCCTGTTTGGCCCAGTTTGCAATTTCTGCGGAAAATGTACAGGAATGGGGAGAACCAATGAGAGACTAGCTGGGGGTGTCTGGACGGGCAAATTTAACTCTCATTTCCCACCAGGAAGAGGAATTAACCAAAGGCTCAGCGTGCCGTGCCGGAACCACACTAGGGCCTGAAGCAATCCTGCGGTGTTGCGGCCAGCTCACAAGAAAGCGAGTTGAAGAAAGGAGCTCAGGGGCACTGTAATTCACAAACCTGCAGAGTTATAAATGACAGCTATCGTCCAAAAATATATTGAAGTAAGGCTGCCAAGAGGACTTGAAAGCGGGGCAGAATTGCAGGAAACCGATTTCAGGAGGTAGACGGGAATTGCATGTAAAGCATAGGAAAAGAGGCAGAACGTCCACAATGATGCACTTGGCCAAAAAGGGCGTATGCGTTTTTTCCTGAATATATTCAGGAAAAAACGCATACGCCCTTTTTGGCCAACCAAGCAAGCTTGCAAAGGAAATCTGCACTACAATGAAGTCTCACTGCCCCCCGGTCAAAAGGGCCATCTGAAAAAAGTGTAAAATCCAGAAAGGCAAGACAGGACATGGAGAATTGGGAGCCTTGTTATGCTGATGGGCGGGATGTAAATTGCCAACAGCCACTCTGGAGAAGTGTATGCTGTTTCCTGAAACATCTAAAAAACAAAGCAACAGAGCCTAGGGCACTTCCACTTATGGTCCTATAGCTTAGGGAAATTAAAATCAAAAAGACACAGCCACCCCAAAGGTTGGGACGGCTCTGTTTACAAGAACCTCGTTTACGGTACAAGTTCAATATCACAGAAAGCGAAAAATGGATAAAGAAGTTGTGGTACTTACGTACAATGCAATATCACTCAGCAATGAAATCTATGTCATCAGGCCCGTAGCAGCATAATGAGTGGATTAAGGTACGATGATTGTAAGTGAAATAAGTCACACAGAAAAAGAAACATCATAAGATATCACTACTACACGGAATGTAAACTTGGCTACACAGGAACTGAATTACAAAACAGAACAGGGTCTCAAATGTAGAAAACCAACTTACGCTAGCTTAAGGGGAAAGGTGAGTTGGGGTGCTGCATGAAACCAGAGATTGAAATTAGCACAGATACCGTTCCATAAGCCAAATATGTAATAGACAAGAGCTACTCCTTGCTCAACGAAGTGGACTCAACACCCCATATTAAACGCCTAAGAATATACCTGACTAGAAATAATCTTAAAACCTACGGATTTATATGTCTCCGAAAGAGAATCAAGCGTGTGTACAGCGGCATAAACGCAGCAGTGATAGGATTGGTGAGGTTCGGTGAGCAAATGCAGACCCTTTGAAGTCATATTGCATGGTACCCATTCCATGGGTCTCAACTCTCCAGGTTTAAGGGATTCTTCCTTCAGCTAAAACATGCATGTGGAACCCAGAGTATGATCCACCGTGTGATCGGGAAACGTGTTCAAATGTGTCTCAGTTTTCGTCCCCTGGTACTCGGGTGCAAACTCCAGACGCTTTACTAACACTCTCCCCACTTGGAGAGTCAGTGCCTTTAACCTCCTGTTTGGCCCAGTTTGCAATTTCTGCGGAAAATGTACAGGAATGGAGAGAACCAATGAGAGACTAGCTGGGGGTGTCTGGACGGGCAAATTTAACTCTCATTTCCCACCAGGAAGAGGAATTAACCAAAGGCTCAGCGTGCCGTGCCGGAACCACACTAGGGCCTGAAGCAATCCTGCGGTGTTGCGGCCAGCTCACAAGAAAGCGAGTTGAAGAAAGGAGCTCAGGGGCACTGTAATTCACAAACCTGCAGAGTTATAAATGACAGCTATCGTCCAAAAATATATTGAAGTAAGGCTGCCAAGAGGACTTGAAAGCGGGGCAGAATTGCAGGAAACCGATTTCAGGAGGTAGACGGGAATTGCATGTAAAGCATAGGAAAAGAGGCAGAACGTCCACAATGATGCACTTGGCCAAAAAGGGCGTATGCGTTTTTTCCTGAATATATTCAGGAAAAAACGCATACGCCCTTTTTGGCCAACCAAGCAAGCTTGCAAAGGAAATCTGCACTACAATGAAGTCTCACTGCCCCCCGGTCAAAAGGGCCATCTGAAAAAAGTGTAAAATCCAGAAAGGCAAGACAGGACATGGAGAATTGGGAGCCTTGTTATGCTGATGGGCGGGATGTAAATTGCCAACAGCCACTCTGGAGAAGTGTATGCTGTTTCCTGAAACATCTAAAAAACAAAGCAACAGAGCCTAGGGCACTTCCACTTATGGTCCTATAGCTTAGGGAAATTAAAATCAAAAAGACACAGCCACCCCAAAGGTTGGGACGGCTCTGTTTACAAGAACCTCGTTTACGGTACAAGTTCAATATCACAGAAAGCGAAAAATGGATAAAGAAGTTGTGGTACTTACGTACAATGCAATATCACTCAGCAATGAAATCTATGTCATCAGGCCCGTAGCAGCATAATGAGTGGATTAAGGTACGATGATTGTAAGTGAAATAAGTCACACAGAAAAAGAAACATCATAAGATATCACTACTACACGGAATGTAAACTTGGCTACACAGGAACTGAATTACAAAACAGAACAGGGTCTCAAATGTAGAAAACCAACTTACGCTAGCTTAAGGGGAAAGGTGAGTTGGGGTGCTGCATGAAACCAGAGATTGAAATTAGCACAGATACCGTTCCATAAGCCAAATATGTAATAGACAAGAGCTACTCCTTGCTCAACGAAGTGGACTCAACACCCCATATTAAACGCCTAAGAATATACCTGACTAGAAATAATCTTAAAACCTACGGATTTATATGTCTCCGAAAGACAATCAAGCGTGTGTACAGCGGCATAAACGCAGCAGTGATAGGATTGGTGAGGTTCGGTGAGCAAATGCAGACCCTTTGAAGTCATATTGCATGGTACCCATTCCATGGGTCTCAACTCTCCAGGTTTAAGGGATTCTTCCTTCAGCTAAAACATGCATGTGGAACCCAGAGTATGATCCACCGTGTGATCGGGAAACGTGTTCAAATGTGTCTCAGTTTTCGTCCCCTGGTACTCGGGTGCAAACTCCAGACGCTTTACTAACACTCTCCCCACTTGGAGAGTCAGTGCCTTTAACCTCCTGTTTGGCCCAGTTTGCAATTTCTGCGGAAAATGTACAGGAATAGGGAGAACCAATGAGAGACTAGCTGGGGGTGTCTGGACGGGCAAATTTAACTCTCATTTCCCACCAGGAAGAGGAATTAACCAAAGGCTCAGCGTGCCGTGCCGGAACCACACTAGGGCCTGAAGCAATCCTGCGGTGTTGCGGCCAGCTCACAAGAAAGCGAGTTGAAGAAAGGAGCTCAGGGGCACTGTAATTCACAAACCTGCAGAGTTATAAATGACAGCTATCGTCCAAAAATATATTGAAGTAAGGCTGCCAAGAGGACTTGAAAGCGGGGCAGAATTGCAGGAAACCGATTTCAGGAGGTAGACGGGAATTGCATGTAAAGCATAGGAAAAGAGGCAGAACGTCCACAATGATGCACTTGGCCAAAAAGGGCGTATGCGTTTTTTCCTGAATATATTCAGGAAAAAACGCATACGCCCTTTTTGGCCAACCAAGCAAGCTTGCAAAGGAAATCTGCACTACAATGAAGTCTCACTGCCCCCCGGTCAAAAGGGCCATCTGAAAAAAGTGTAAAATCCAGAAAGGCAAGACAGGACATGGAGAATTGGGAGCCTTGTTATGCTGATGGGCGGGATGTAAATTGCCAACAGCCACTCTGGAGAAGTGTATGCTGTTTCCTGAAACATCTAAAAAACAAAGCAACAGAGCCTAGGGCACTTCCACTTATGGTCCTATAGCTTAGGGAAATTAAAATCAAAAAGACACAGCCACCCCAAAGGTTGGGACGGCTCTGTTTACAAGAACCTCGTTTACGGTACAAGTTCAATATCACAGAAAGCGAAAAATGGATAAAGAAGTTGTGGTACTTACGTACAATGCAATATCACTCAGCAATGAAATCTATGTCATCAGGCCCGTAGCAGCATAATGAGTGGATTAAGGTACGATGATTGTAAGTGAAATAAGTCACACAGAAAAAGAAACATCATAAGATATCACTACTACACGGAATGTAAACTTGGCTACACAGGAACTGAATTACAAAACAGAACAGGGTCTCAAATGTAGAAAACCAACTTACGCTAGCTTAAGGGGAAAGGTGAGTTGGGGTGCTGCATGAAACCAGAGATTGAAATTAGCACAGATACCGTTCCATAAGCCAAATATGTAATAGACAAGAGCTACTCCTTGCTCAACGAAGTGGACTCAACACCCCATATTAAACGCCTAAGAATATACCTGACTAGAAATAATCTTAAAACCTACGGATTTATATGTCTCCGAAAGACAATCAAGCGTGTGTACAGCGGCATAAACGCAGCAGTGATAGGATTGGTGAGGTTCGGTGAGCAAATGCAGACCCTTTGAAGTCATATTGCATGGTACCCATTCCATGGGTCTCAACTCTCCAGGTTTAAGGGATTCTTCCTTCAGCTAAAACATGCATGTGGAACCCAGAGTATGATCCACCGTGTGATCGGGAAACGTGTTCAAATGTGTCTCAGTTTTCGTCCCCTGGTACTCGGGTGCAAACTCCAGACGCTTTACTAACACTCTCCCCACTTGGAGAGTCAGTGCCTTTAACCTCCTGTTTGGCCCAGTTTGCAATTTCTGCGGAAAATGTACAGGAATAGGGAGAACCAATGAGAGACTAGCTGGGGGTGTCTGGACGGGCAAATTTAACTCTCATTTCCCACCAGGAAGAGGAATTAACCAAAGGCTCAGCGTGCCGTGCCGGAACCACACTAGGGCCTGAAGCAATCCTGCGGTGTTGCGGCCAGCTCACAAGAAAGCGAGTTGAAGAAAGGAGCTCAGGGGCACTGTAATTCACAAACCTGCAGAGTTATAAATGACAGCTATCGTCCAAAAATATATTGAAGTAAGGCTGCCAAGAGGACTTGAAAGCGGGGCAGAATTGCAGGAAACCGATTTCAGGAGGTAGACGGGAATTGCATGTAAAGCATAGGAAAAGAGGCAGAACGTCCACAATGATGCACTTGGCCAAAAAGGGCGTATGCGTTTTTTCCTGAATATATTCAGGAAAAAACGCATACGCCCTTTTTGGCCAACCAAGCAAGCTTGCAAAGGAAATCTGCACTACAATGAAGTCTCACTGCCCCCCGGTCAAAAGGGCCATCTGAAAAAAGTGTAAAATCCAGAAAGGCAAGACAGGACATGGAGAATTGGGAGCCTTGTTATGCTGATGGGCGGGATGTAAATTGCCAACAGCCACTCTGGAGAAGTGTATGCTGTTTCCTGAAACATCTAAAAAACAAAGCAACAGAGCCTAGGGCACTTCCACTTATGGTCCTATAGCTTAGGGAAATTAAAATCAAAAAGACACAGCCACCCCAAAGGTTGGGACGGCTCTGTTTACAAGAACCTCGTTTACGGTACAAGTTCAATATCACAGAAAGCGAAAAATGGATAAAGAAGTTGTGGTACTTACGTACAATGCAATATCACTCAGCAATGAAATCTATGTCATCAGGCCCGTAGCAGCATAATGAGTGGATTAAGGTACGATGATTGTAAGTGAAATAAGTCACACAGAAAAAGAAACATCATAAGATATCACTACTACACGGAATGTAAACTTGGCTACACAGGAACTGAATTACAAAACAGAACAGGGTCTCAAATGTAGAAAACCAACTTACGCTAGCTTAAGGGGAAAGGTGAGTTGGGGTGCTGCATGAAACCAGAGATTGAAATTAGCACAGATACCGTTCCATAAGCCAAATATGTAATAGACAAGAGCTACTCCTTGCTCAACGAAGTGGACTCAACACCCCATATTAAACGCCTAAGAATATACCTGACTAGAAATAATCTTAAAACCTACGGATTTATATGTCTCCGAAAGACAATCAAGCGTGTGTACAGCGGCATAAACGCAGCAGTGATAGGATTGGTGAGGTTCGGTGAGCAAATGCAGACCCTTTGAAGTCATATTGCATGGTACCCATTCCATGGGTCTCAACTCTCCAGGTTTAAGGGATTCTTCCTTCAGCTAAAACATGCATGTGGAACCCAGAGTATGATCCACCGTGTGATCGGGAAACGTGTTCAAATGTGTCTCAGTTTTCGTCCCCTGGTACTCGGGTGCAAACTCCAGACGCTTTACTAACACTCTCCCCACTTGGAGAGTCAGTGCCTTTAACCTCCTGTTTGGCCCAGTTTGCAATTTCTGCGGAAAATGTACAGGAATAGGGAGAACCAATGAGAGACTAGCTGGGGGTGTCTGGACGGGCAAATTTAACTCTCATTTCCCACCAGGAAGAGGAATTAACCAAAGGCTCAGCGTGCCGTGCCGGAACCACACTAGGGCCTGAAGCAATCCTGCGGTGTTGCGGCCAGCTCACAAGAAAGCGAGTTGAAGAAAGGAGCTCAGGGGCACTGTAATTCACAAACCTGCAGAGTTATAAATGACAGCTATCGTCCAAAAATATATTGAAGTAAGGCTGCCAAGAGGACTTGAAAGCGGGGCAGAATTGCAGGAAACCGATTTCAGGAGGTAGACGGGAATTGCATGTAAAGCATAGGAAAAGAGGCAGAACGTCCACAATGATGCACTTGGCCAAAAAGGGCGTATGCGTTTTTTCCTGAATATATTCAGGAAAAAACGCATACGCCCTTTTTGGCCAACCAAGCAAGCTTGCAAAGGAAATCTGCACTACAATGAAGTCTCACTGCCCCCCGGTCAAAAGGGCCATCTGAAAAAAGTGTAAAATCCAGAAAGGCAAGACAGGACATGGAGAATTGGGAGCCTTGTTATGCTGATGGGCGGGATGTAAATTGCCAACAGCCACTCTGGAGAAGTGTATGCTGTTTCCTGAAACATCTAAAAAACAAAGCAACAGAGCCTAGGGCACTTCCACTTATGGTCCTATAGCTTAGGGAAATTAAAATCAAAAAGACACAGCCACCCCAAAGGTTGGGACGGCTCTGTTTACAAGAACCTCGTTTACGGTACAAGTTCAATATCACAGAAAGCGAAAAATGGATAAAGAAGTTGTGGTACTTACGTACAATGCAATATCACTCAGCAATGAAATCTATGTCATCAGGCCCGTAGCAGCATAATGAGTGGATTAAGGTACGATGATTGTAAGTGAAATAAGTCACACAGAAAAAGAAACATCATAAGATATCACTACTACACGGAATGTAAACTTGGCTACACAGGAACTGAATTACAAAACAGAACAGGGTCTCAAATGTAGAAAACCAACTTACGCTAGCTTAAGGGGAAAGGTGAGTTGGGGTGCTGCATGAAACCAGAGATTGAAATTAGCACAGATACCGTTCCATAAGCCAAATATGTAATAGACAAGAGCTACTCCTTGCTCAACGAAGTGGACTCAACACCCCATATTAAACGCCTAAGAATATACCTGACTAGAAATAATCTTAAAACCTACGGATTTATATGTCTCCGAAAGACAATCAAGCGTGTGTACAGCGGCATAAACGCAGCAGTGATAGGATTGGTGAGGTTCGGTGAGCAAATGCAGACCCTTTGAAGTCATATTGCATGGTACCCATTCCATGGGTCTCAACTCTCCAGGTTTAAGGGATTCTTCCTTCAGCTAAAACATGCATGTGGAACCCAGAGTATGATCCACCGTGTGATCGGGAAACGTGTTCAAATGTGTCTCAGTTTTCGTCCCCTGGTACTCGGGTGCAAACTCCAGACGCTTTACTAACACTCTCCCCACTTGGAGAGTCAGTGCCTTTAACCTCCTGTTTGGCCCAGTTTGCAATTTCTGCGGAAAATGTACAGGAATGGGGAGAACCAATGAGAGACTAGCTGGGGGTGTCTGGACGGGCAAATTTAACTCTCATTTCCCACCAGGAAGAGGAATTAACCAAAGGCTCAGCGTGCCGTGCCGGAACCACACTAGGGCCTGAAGCAATCCTGCGGTGTTGCGGCCAGCTCACAAGAAAGCGAGTTGAAGAAAGGAGCTCAGGGGCACTGTAATTCACAAACCTGCAGAGTTATAAATGACAGCTATCGTCCAAAAATATATTGAAGTAAGGCTGCCAAGAGGACTTGAAAGCGGGGCAGAATTGCAGGAAACCGATTTCAGGAGGTAGACGGGAATTGCATGTAAAGCATAGGAAAAGAGGCAGAACGTCCACAATGATGCACTTGGCCAAAAAGGGCGTATGCGTTTTTTCCTGAATATATTCAGGAAAAAACGCATACGCCCTTTTTGGCCAACCAAGCAAGCTTGCAAAGGAAATCTGCACTACAATGAAGTCTCACTGCCCCCCGGTCAAAAGGGCCATCTGAAAAAAGTGTAAAATCCAGAAAGGCAAGACAGGACATGGAGAATTGGGAGCCTTGTTATGCTGATGGGCGGGATGTAAATTGCCAACAGCCACTCTGGAGAAGTGTATGCTGTTTCCTGAAACATCTAAAAAACAAAGCAACAGAGCCTAGGGCACTTCCACTTATGGTCCTATAGCTTAGGGAAATTAAAATCAAAAAGACACAGCCACCCCAAAGGTTGGGACGGCTCTGTTTACAAGAACCTCGTTTACGGTACAAGTTCAATATCACAGAAAGCGAAAAATGGATAAAGAAGTTGTGGTACTTACGTACAATGCAATATCACTCAGCAATGAAATCTATGTCATCAGGCCCGTAGCAGCATAATGAGTGGATTAAGGTACGATGATTGTAAGTGAAATAAGTCACACAGAAAAAGAAACATCATAAGATATCACTACTACACGGAATGTAAACTTGGCTACACAGGAACTGAATTACAAAACAGAACAGGGTCTCAAATGTAGAAAACCAACTTACGCTAGCTTAAGGGGAAAGGTGAGTTGGGGTGCTGCATGAAACCAGAGATTGAAATTAGCACAGATACCGTTCCATAAGCCAAATATGTAATAGACAAGAGCTACTCCTTGCTCAACGAAGTGGACTCAACACCCCATATTAAACGCCTAAGAATATACCTGACTAGAAATAATCTTAAAACCTACGGATTTATATGTCTCCGAAAGACAATCAAGCGTGTGTACAGCGGCATAAACGCAGCAGTGATAGGATTGGTGAGGTTCGGTGAGCAAATGCAGACCCTTTGAAGTCATATTGCATGGTACCCATTCCATGGGTCTCAACTCTCCAGGTTTAAGGGATTCTTCCTTCAGCTAAAACATGCATGTGGAACCCAGAGTATGATCCACCGTGTGATCGGGAAACGTGTTCAAATGTGTCTCAGTTTTCGTCCCCTGGTACTCGGGTGCAAACTCCAGACGCTTTACTAACACTCTCCCCACTTGGAGAGTCAGTGCCTTTAACCTCCTGTTTGGCCCAGTTTGCAATTTCTGCGGAAAATGTACAGGAATGGGGAGAACCAATGAGAGACTAGCTGGGGGTGTCTGGACGGGCAAATTTAACTCTCATTTCCCACCAGGAAGAGGAATTAACCAAAGGCTCAGCGTGCCGTGCCGGAACCACACTAGGGCCTGAAGCAATCCTGCGGTGTTGCGGCCAGCTCACAAGAAAGCGAGTTGAAGAAAGGAGCTCAGGGGCACTGTAATTCACAAACCTGCAGAGTTATAAATGACAGCTATCGTCCAAAAATATATTGAAGTAAGGCTGCCAAGAGGACTTGAAAGCGGGGCAGAATTGCAGGAAACCGATTTCAGGAGGTAGACGGGAATTGCATGTAAAGCATAGGAAAAGAGGCAGAACGTCCACAATGATGCACTTGGCCAAAAAGGGCGTATGCGTTTTTTCCTGAATATATTCAGGAAAAAACGCATACGCCCTTTTTGGCCAACCAAGCAAGCTTGCAAAGGAAATCTGCACTACAATGAAGTCTCACTGCCCCCCGGTCAAAAGGGCCATCTGAAAACAGTGTAAAATCCAGAAAGGCAAGACAGGACATGGAGAATTGGGAGCCTTGTTATGCTGATGGGCGGGATGTAAATTGCCAACAGCCACTCTGGAGAAGTGTATGCTGTTTCCTGAAACATCTAAAAAACAAAGCAACAGAGCCTAGGGCACTTCCACTTATGGTCCTATAGCTTAGGGAAATTAAAATCAAAAAGACACAGCCACCCCAAAGTTTGGGACGGCTCTGTTTACAAGAACCTCGTTTACGGTACAAGTTCAATATCACAGAAAGCGAAAAATGGATAAAGAAGTTGTGGTACTTACGTACAATGCAATATCACTCAGCAATGAAATCTATGTCATCAGGCCCGTAGCAGCATAATGAGTGGATTAAGGTACGATGATTGTAAGTGAAATAAGTCACACAGAAAAAGAAACATCATAAGATATCACTACTACACGGAATGTAAACTTGGCTACACAGGAACTGAATTACAAAACAGAACAGGGTCTCAAATGTAGAAAACCAACTTACGCTAGCTTAAGGGGAAAGGTGAGTTGGGGTGCTGCATGAAACCAGAGATTGAAATTAGCACAGATACCGTTCCATAAGCCAAATATGTAATAGACAAGAGCTACTCCTTGCTCAACGAAGTGGACTCAACACCCCATATTAAACGCCTAAGAATATACCTGACTAGAAATAATCTTAAAACCTACGGATTTATATGTCTCCGAAAGACAATCAAGCGTGTGTACAGCGGCATAAACGCAGCAGTGATAGGATTGGTGAGGTTCGGTGAGCAAATGCAGACCCTTTGAAGTCATATTGCATGGTACCCATTCCATGGGTCTCAACTCTCCAGGTTTAAGGGATTCTTCCTTCAGCTAAAACATGCATGTGGAACCCAGAGTATGATCCACCGTGTGATCGGGAAACGTGTTCAAATGTGTCTCAGTTTTCGTCCCCTGGTACTCGGGTGCAAACTCCAGACGCTTTACTAACACTCTCCCCACTTGGAGAGTCAGTGCCTTTAACCTCCTGTTTGGCCCAGTTTGCAATTTCTGCGGAAAATGTACAGGAATGGGGAGAACCAATGAGAGACTAGCTGGGGGTGTCTGGACGGGCAAATTTAACTCTCCTTTCCCACCAGGAAGAGGAATTAACCAAAGGCTCAGCGTGCCGTGCCGGAACCACACTAGGGCCTGAAGCAATCCTGCGGTGTTGCGGCCAGCTCACAAGAAAGCGAGTTGAAGAAAGGAGCTCAGGGGCACTGTAATTCACAAACCTGCAGAGTTATAAATGACAGCTATCGTCCAAAAATATATTGAAGTAAGGCTGCCAAGAGGACTTGAAAGCGGGGCAGAATTGCAGGAAACCGATTTCAGGAGGTAGACGGGAATTGCATGTAAAGCATAGGAAAAGAGGCAGAAAGTCCACAATGATGCACTTGGCCAAAAAGGGCGTATGCGTTTTTTCCTGAATATATTCAGGAAAAAACGCATACGCCCTTTTTGGCCAACCAAGCAAGCTTGCAAAGGAAATCTGCACTACAATGAAGTCTCACTGCCCCCCGGTCAAAAGGGCCATCTGAAAACAGTGTAAAATCCAGAAAGGCAAGACAGGACATGGAGAATTGGGAGCCTTGTTATGCTGATGGGCGGGATGTAAATTGCCAACAGCCACTCTGGAGAAGTGTATGCTGTTTCCTGAAACATCTAAAAAACAAAGCAACAGAGCCTAGGGCACTTCCACTTATGGTCCTATAGCTTAGGGAAATTAAAATCAAAACGACACAGCCACCCCAAAGTTTGGGACGGCTCTGTTTACAAGAACCTCGTTTACGGTACAAGTTCAATATCACAGAAAGCGAAAAATGGATAAAGAAGTTGTGGTACTTACGTACAATGCAATATCACTCAGCAATGAAATCTATGTCATCAGGCCCGTAGCAGCATAATGAGTGGATTAAGGTACGATGATTGTAAGTGAAATAAGTCACACAGAAAAAGAAACATCATAAGATATCACTACTACACGGAATGTAAACTTGGCTACACAGGAACTGAATTACAAAACAGAACAGGGTCTCAAATGTAGAAAACCAACTTACGCTAGCTTAAGGGGAAAGGTGAGTTGGGGTGCTGCATGAAACCAGAGATTGAAATTAGCACAGATACCGTTCCATAAGCCAAATATGTAATAGACAAGAGCTACTCCTTGCTCAACGAAGTGGACTCAACACCCCATATTAAACGCCTAAGAATATACCTGACTAGAAATAATCTTAAAACCTACGGATTTATATGTCTCCGAAAGACAATCAAGCGTGTGTACAGCGGCATAAACGCAGCAGTGATAGGATTGGTGAGGTTCGGTGAGCAAATGCAGACCCTTTGAAGTCATATTGCATGGTACCCATTCCATGGGTCTCAACTCTCCAGGTTTAAGGGATTCTTCCTTCAGCTAAAACATGCATGTGGAACCCAGAGTATGATCCACCGTGTGATCGGGAAACGTGTTCAAATGTGTCTCAGTTTTCGTCCCCTGGTACTCGGGTGCAAACTCCAGACGCTTTACTAACACTCTCCCCACTTGGAGAGTCAGTGCCTTTAACCTCCTGTTTGGCCCAGTTTGCAATTTCTGCGGAAAATGTACAGGAATAGGGAGAACCAATGAGAGACTAGCTCGGGGTGTCTGGACGGGCAAATTTAACTCTCATTTCCCACCAGGAAGAGGAATTAACCAAAGGCTCAGCGTGCCGTGCCGGAACCACACTAGGGCCTGAAGCAATCCTGCGGTGTTGCGGCCAGCTCACAAGAAAGCGAGTTGAAGAAAGGAGCTCAGGGGCACTGTAATTCACAAACCTGCAGAGTTATAAATGACAGCTATCGTCCAAAAATATATTGAAGTAAGGCTGCCAAGAGGACTTGAAAGCGGGGCAGAATTGCAGGAAACCGATTTCAGGAGGTAGACGGGAATTGCATGTAAAGCATAGGAAAAGAGGCAGAACGTCCACAATGATGCACTTGGCCAAAAAGGGCGTATGCGTTTTTTCCTGAATATATTCAGGAAAAAACGCATACGCCCTTTTTGGCCAACCAAGCAAGCTTGCAAAGGAAATCTGCACTACAATGAAGTCTCACTGCCCCCCGGTCAAAAGGGCCATCTGAAAAAAGTGTAAAATCCAGAAAGGCAAGACAGGACATGGAGAATTGGGAGCCTTGTTATGCTGATGGGCGGGATGTAAATTGCCAACAGCCACTCTGGAGAAGTGTATGCTGTTTCCTGAAACATCTAAAAAACAAAGCAACAGAGCCTAGGGCACTTCCACTTATGGTCCTATAGCTTAGGGAAATTAAAATCAAAAAGACACAGCCACCCCAAAGTTTGGGACGGCTCTGTTTACAAGAACCTCGTTCACGGTACAAGTTCAATATCACAGAAAGCGAAAAATGGATAAAGAAGTTGTGGTACTTACGTACAATGCAATATCACTCAGCAATGAAATCTATGTCATCAGGCCCGTAGCAGCATAATGAGTGGATTAAGGTACGATGATTGTAAGTGAAATAAGTCACACAGAAAAAGAAACATCATAAGATATCACTACTACACGGAATGTAAACTTGGCTACACAGGAACTGAATTACAAAACAGAACAGGGTCTCAAATGTAGAAAACCAACTTACGCTAGCTTAAGGAGAAAGGTGAGTTGGGGTGCTGCATGAAACCAGAGATTGAAATTAGCACAGATACCGTTCCATAAGCCAAATATGTAATAGACAAGAGCTACTCCTTGCTCAACGAAGTGGACTCAACACCCCATATTAAACGCCTAAGAATATACCTGACTAGAAATAATCTTAAAACCTACGGATTTATATGTCTCCGAAAGACAATCAAGCATGTGTACAGCAGCATAAACGCAGCAGTGATAGGATTGGTGAGGTTCGGTGAGCAAATGCAGACCCTTTGAAGTCATATTGCATGGTACCCATTCCATGGGTCTCAACTCTCCAGGTTTAAGGGATTCTTCCTTCAGCTAAAACATGCATGTGGAACCCAGAGTATGATCCACCGTGTGATCGGGAAACGTGTTCAAATGTGTCTCAGTTTTCGTCCCCTGGTACTCGGGTGCAAACTCCAGACGCTTTACTAACACTCTCCCCACTTGGAGAGTCAGTGCCTTTAACCTCCTGTTTGGCCCAGTTTGCAATTTCTGCGGAAAATGTACAGGAATAGGGAGAACCAATGAGAGACTAGCTGGGGGTGTCTGGACGGGCAAATTTAACTCTCATTTCCCACCAGGAAGAGGAATTAACCAAAGGCTCAGCGTGCCGTGCCGGAACCACACTAGGGCCTGAAGCAATCCTGCGGTGTTGCGGCCAGCTCACAAGAAAGCGAGTTGAAGAAAGGAGCTCAGGGGCACTGTAATTCACAAACCTGCAGAGTTATAAATGACAGCTATCGTCCAAAAATATATTGAAGTAAGGCTGCCAAGAGGACTTGAAAGCGGGGCAGAATTGCAGGAAACCGATTTCAGGAGGTAGACGGGAATTGCATGTAAAGCATAGGAAAAGAGGCAGAACGTCCACAATGATGCACTTGGCCTAAAAGGGCGTATGCGTTTTTTCCTGAATATATTCAGGAAAAAACGCATACGCCCTTTTTGGCCAACCAAGCAAGCTTGCAAAGGAAATCTGCACTACAATGAAGTCTCACTGCCCCCCGGTCAAAAGGGCCATCTGAAAAAAGTGTAAAATCCAGAAAGGCAAGACAGGACATGGAGAATTGGGAGCCTTGTTATGCTGATGGGCGGGATGTAAATTGCCAACAGCCACTCTGGAGAAGTGTATGCTGTTTCCTGAAACATCTAAAAAACAAAGCAACAGAGCCTAGGGCACTTCCACTTATGGTCCTATAGCTTAGGGAAATTAAAATCAAAAAGACACAGCCACCCCAAAGTTTGGGCCGGCTCTGTTTACAAGAACCTCGTTTACGGTACAAGTTCAATATCACAGAAAGCGAAAAACGGATAAAGAAGTTGTGGTACTTACGTACAATGCAATATCACTCAGCAATGAAATCTATGTCATCAGGCCCGTAGCAGCATAATGAGTGGATTAAGGTACGATGATTGTAAGTGAAATAAGTCACACAGAAAAAGAAACATCATAAGATATCACTACTACACGGAATGTAAACTTGGCTACACAGGAACTGAATTACAAAACAGAACAGGGTCTCAAATGTAGAATACCAACTTACGCTAGCTTAGGGGAAAGGTGAGTTGGGGTGCTGCATGAAACCAGAGATTGAAATTAGCACAGATACTGTTCCATAAGCCAAATATGTAATAGACAAGAGCTACTCCTTGCTCAACGAAGTGGACTCAACACCCCATATTAAACGCCTAAGAATATACCTGACTAGAAATAATCTTAAAACCTACGGATTTATATGTCTCCGAAAGACAATCAAGCGTGTGTACAGCGGCATAAACGCAGCAGTGATAGGATTGGTGAGGTTCGGTGAGCAAATGCAGACCCTTTGAAGTCATATTGCATGGTACCCATTCCATGGGTCTCAACTCTCCAGGTTTAAGGGATTCTTCCTTCAGCTAAAACATGCATGTGGAACCCAGAGTATGATCCACCGTGTGATCGGGAAACGTGTTCAAATGTGTCTCAGTTTTCGTCCCCTGGTACTCGGGTGCAAACTCCAGACGCTTTACTAACACTCTCCCCACTTGGAGAGTCAGTGCCTTTAACCTCCTGTTTGGCCCAGTTTGCAATTTCTGCGGAAAATGTACAGGAATGGGGAGAACCAATGAGAGACTAGCTGGGGGTGTCTGGACGGGCAAATTTAACTCTCATTTCCCACCAGGAAGAGGAATTAACCAAAGGCTCAGCGTGCCGTGCCGGAACCACACTAGGGCCTGAAGCAATCCTGCGGTGTTGCGGCCAGCTCACAAGAAAGCGAGTTGAAGAAAGGAGCTCAGGGGCACTGTAATTCACAAACCTGCAGAGTTATAAATGACAGCTATCGTCCAAAAATATATTGAAGTAAGGATGCCAAGAGGACTTGAAAGCGGGGCAGAATTGCAGGAAACCGATTTCAGGAGGTAGACGGGAATTGCATGTAAAGCATAGGAAAAGAGGCAGAACGTCCACAATGATGCACTTGGCCAAAAAGGGCGTATGCGTTTTTTCCTGAATATATTCAGGAAAAAACGCATACGCCCTTTATGGCCAACCAAGCAAGCTTGCAAAGGAAATCTGCACTACAATGAAGTCTCACTGCCCCCCGGTCAAAAGGGCCATCTGAAAAAAGTGTAAAATCCAGAAAGGCAAGACAGGACATGGAGAATTGGGAGCCTTGTTATGCTGATGGGCGGGATGTAAATTGCCAACAGCCACTCTGGAGAAGTGTATGCTGTTTCCTGAAACATCTAAAAAACTAAGCAACAGAGCCTAGGGCACTTCCACTTATGGTCCTATAGCTTAGGGAAATGAAAATCAAACAGACACAGCCACCCCAAAGTTTGGGACGGCTCTGTTTACAAGAACCTCGTTTACGGTACAAGTTCAATATCACAGAAAGCGAAAAATGGATAAAGAAGTTGTGGTACTTACGTACAATGCAATATCACTCAGCAATGAAATCTATGTCATCAGGCCCGTCGCAGCATAATGAGTGGATGCAGGTACGATGATTCTAAGTGAAATAAGTCACACAGAAAAAGAAACATCATAAGATATCAGTACTACACGGAATGTAAACTTGGCTACACAGGAACTGAATTACAAAACAGAACAGGGTCTCAAATGTAGAAAACCAACTTACGCTAGCTTAAGGGGAAAGGTGAGTTGGGGTGCTGCATGAAACCAGAGATTGAAATTAGCACAGATACCGTTCCATAAGCCAAATATGTAATAGACAAGAGCTACTCCTTGCTCAACGAAGTGGACTCAACACCCCATATTAAACGCCTAAGAATATACCTGACTAGAAATAATCTTAAAACCTACGGATTTATATGTCTCCGAAAGACAATCAAGCGTGTGTACAGCGGCATAAACGCAGCAGTGATAGGATTGGTGAGGTTCGGTGAGCAAATGCAGACCCTTTGAAGTCATATTGCATGGTACCCATTCCATGGGTCTCAACTCTCCAGGTTTAAGGGATTCTTCCTTCAGCTAAAACATGCATGTGGAACCCAGAGTATGATCCACCGTGTGATCGGGAAACGTGTTCAAATGTGTCTCAGTTTTCGTCCCCTGGTACTCGGGTGCAAACTCCAGACGCTTTACTAACACTCTCCCCACTTGGAGAGTCAGTGCCTTTAACCTCCTGTTTGGCCCAGTTTGCAATTTCTGCGGAAAATGTACAGGAATAGGGAGAACCAATGAGAGACTAGCTGGGGGTGTCTGGACGGGCAAATTTAACTCTCATTTCCCACCAGGAAGAGGAATTAACCAAAGGCTCAGCGTGCCGTGCCGGAACCACACTAGGGCCTGAAGCAATCCTGCGGTGTTGCGGCCAGCTCACAAGAAAGCGAGTTGAAGAAAGGAGCTCAGGGGCACTGTAATTCACAAAACTGCAGAGTTATAAATGACAGCTATCGTCCAAAAATATATTGAAGTAAGGCTGCCAAGAGGACTTGAAATCGGGGCAGAATTGCAGGAAACCGATTTCAGGAGGTAGACGGGAATTGCATGTAAAGCATAGGAAAAGAGGCAGAACGTCCACAATGATGCACTTGGCCAAAAAGGGCGTATGCGTTTTTTCCTGAATATATTCAGGAAAAAACGCATACGCACTTTTTGGCCAACCAAGCAAGCTTGCAAAGGAAATCTGCACTACAATGAAGTCTCACTGCCCCCCGGTCAAAAGGGCCATCTGAAAAAAGTGTAAAATCCAGAAAGGCAAGACAGGACATGGAGAATTGGGAGCCTTGTTATGCTGATGGGCGGGATGTAAATTGCCAACAGCCACTCTGGAGAAGTGTATGCTGTTTCCTGAAACATCTGAAAAACAAAGCAACCGAGCCTAGGGCACTTCCACTTATGGTCCTATAGCTTAGGGAAATTAAAATCAAAAAGACACAGCCACCCCAAAGTTTGGGACGGCTCTGTTTACAAGAACCTCGTTTACGGTACAAGTTCAATATCACAGAAAGCGAAAAATGGATAAAGAAGTTGTGGTACTTACGTACAATGCAATATCACTCAGCAATGAAATCTATGTCATCAGGCCCGTCGCAGCATAATGAGTGGATTCAGGTACGATGATTCTACGTGAAATACGTCACACAGAAAAAGAAACATCATAAGATATCAGTACTACACGGAATGTAAACTTGGCTACACAGGAACTGAATTACAAAACAGAACAGGGTCTCAAATGTAGAAAACCAACTTACGCTAGCTTAAGGGGAAAGGTGAGTTGGGGTGCTGCATGAAACCAGAGATTGAAATTAGCACAGATACCGTGCCATAAGCCAAATATGTAATAGACAAGAGCAACTCCTTGCTAAACGAAGTGTACTCAACACCCCATATTAAACGCCTAAGAATACACCTGACTAGTAAGAATCTTAAAACCTGTGGATTTATATGTCTCCGAAAGAGAATCAAGCGTGTGTACGGTGGCATAAACGCAGCAGTGATAGGATTGGTGAGGTTCGGTGAGCAAATGCAGACCCTTTGAAGTCATATTGCATGGTACCCATTCCATGGGTCTCAACTCTCCAGGTTTAAGGGATTCTTCCTTCAGCTAAAACATGCATGTGGAACACAGAGTATGATCCACCATGTGATCGGGAAACATGTTCAAATGTGTCTCAGTTTTCGTCCCCTGGTACTCGGGTGCAACATTCAAGACGCTTTACTAACACTCTCCCCACTTGGAGAGTCAGTGCCTTTAAACTCCTGTTTGGCCCAGTTTGCAATTTCTGCGGAAAATGTACAGGAATAGGGAGAACCAATGAGAGACTAGCTGGAGGTGTCTGGACGGGCAAATTTAACTCTCATTTCCCACCAGGAAGAGGAATTAACCAAAGGTTCAGCGTGCCGTGCCGGAACCACACTAGGGCCTGAAGCAATCCTGTGGTGTTGCGGCCAGCTCACAAGAAAGCGAGTTGAAGAAAGGAGCTCAGGGGCACTGTAATTCACAAACCTGCAGAGTTATAAATGACAGCTATCGTCCAAAAATATATTGAAGTAAGGCTGCCAAGAGGACTTGAAAGCGGGGCAGAATTGCAGGAAACCGATTTCAGGAGGTAGACGGGAATTGCATGTAAAGCATAGGAAAAGAGGCAGAACGTCCACAATGATGCACTTGGCCAAAAAGGGCGTATGCGTTTTTTCCTGAATATATTCAGGAAAAAACGCATACGCCCTTTTTGGCCAACCAAGCAAGCTTGCAAAGGAAATCTGCACTACAATGAAGTCTCACTGCCCCCCGGTCAAAAGGGCCATCTGAAAAAGTGTAAAATCCAGAAAGGCAAGACAGGACATGGAGAATTGGGAGCCTTGTTATGCTGATGGGCGGGATGTAAATTGCCAACAGCCACTCTGGAGAAGTGTATGCTGTTTCCTGAAACATCTAAAAAACAAAGCAACAGAGCCTAGGGCACTTCCACTTATGGTCCTATAGCATAGGGAAATTAAAATCAAAAAGACACAGCCACCCCAAAGTTTGGGTTCGGCTCTGTTTACAAGAACCTTGTTTACGGTACAAGTTCAATATCACAGAAAGCGAAAAATGGATAAAGAAGTTGTGGTACTTACGTTCAATGCAATATCACTCAGCAATGAAATCTATGTCATCAGGCCCGTAGCAGCATAATGAGTGGATTAAGGTACGATGATTGTAAGTGAAATAAGTCACACAGAAAAAGAAACATCATAAGATATCACTACTACACGGAATGTAAACTTGGCTACACAGGAACTGAATTACAAAACAGAACAGGGTCTCAAATGTAGAAAACCAACTTACGCTAGCTTAAGGGGAAAGGTGAGTTGGGGTGCTGCATGAAACCAGAGATTGAAATTAGCACAGATACCGTTCCATAAGCCAAATATGTAATAGACAAGAGCTACTCCTTGCTCAACGAAGTGGACTCAACACCCCATATTAAACGCCTAAGAATATACCTGACTAGAAATAATCTTAAAACCTACGGATTTATATGTCTCCGAAAGACAATCAAGCGTGTGTACAGCGGCATAAACGCAGCAGTGATAGGATTGGTGAGGTTCGGTGAGCAAATGCAGACCCTTTGAAGTTATATTGCATGGTACCCATTCCATGGGTCTCAACTCTCCAGGTTTAAGGGATTCTTCCTTCAGCTAAAACATGCATGTGGAACCCAGAGTATGATCCACCGTGTGATCGGGAAACGTGTTCAAATGTGTCTCAGTTTTCGTCCCCTGGTACTCGGGTGCAAACTCCAGACGCTTTACTAACACTCTCTCCACTTGGAGAGTCAGTGCCTTTAACCTCCTGTTTGGCCCAGTTTGCAATTTCTGCGGAAAATGTACAGGAATAGGGAGAACCAATGAGAGACTAGCTGGGGGTGTCTGGACGGGCAAATTTAACTCTCATTTCCCACCAGGAAGAGGAATTAACCAAAGGCTCAGCGTGCCGTGCCGGAACCACACTAGGGCCTGAAGCAATCCTGCGGTGTTGCGGCCAGCTCACAAGAAAGCGAGTTGAAGAAAGGAGCTCAGGGGCACTGTAATTCACAAACCTGCAGAGTTATAAATGACAGCTATCGTCCAAAAATATATTGAAGTAAGGCTGCCAAGAGGACTTGAAAGCGGGGCAGAATTGCAGGAAACCGATTTCAGGAGGCAGACGGGAATTGCATGTAAAGCATAGGAAAAGAGGCAGAACGTCCACAATGATGCACTTGGCCAAAAAGGGCGTATGCGTTTTTTCCTGAATATATTCAGGAAAAAACGCATACGCCCTTTTTGGCCAACCAAGCAAGCTTGCAAAGGAAATCTGCACTACAATGAAGTCTCACTGCCCCCCGGTCAAAAGGGCCATCTGAAAAAAGTGTAAAATCCAGAAAGGCAAGACAGGACATGGAGAATTGGGACCCTTGTTATGCTGATCGGCAGGATGTAAATTGCCAACAGCCACTCTGGAGAAGTGTATGCTGTTTCCTGAAACATCTAAAAAACAAAGCAACAGAGCCTAGGGCACTTCCACTTATGGTCCTATAGCTTAGGGAAATTAAAATCAAAAAGACACAGCCACCCCAAAGTTTGGGACGGCTCTGTTTACAAGAACCTTGTTTACGGTACAAGTTCAATATCACAGAAAGCGAAAAATGGATAAAGAAGTTGTGGTACTTACGTACAATGCAATATCACTGAGCAATGAAATCTATGTCATCAGGCCCGTAGCAGCATAATGAGTGGATGCAGGTACGATGATTCTAAGTGAAATAAGTCACACAGAAAAAGAAACATCATAAGGTATCACTACTACACGGAATGTAAACTTGGCTACACAGGAACTGAATTACAAAACAGAGCAGGGTCTCAAATGTAGAAAACCAACTTATGCTTGCTTAAGGGGAAAGGTGACTCGGGGTGCTGCATAAAACCAGAGATTGAAATTAGCACAGATACCGTTCCATAAGCCAAATATGTAATAGACAAGAGCTACACCTTGCTCAATGCAGTGGACTCAACACCCCATATTAAACGCCTAAGAATATACCTGACTAGAAATAATCTTAAAACCTACGGATTTATGTGTCTCCGAAAGAGAATCAAGCGTGTGTACGGTGGCATAAACGCAGCAGTGATAGGATTGGTGAGGTTCGGTGAGCAAATGCAGACCCTTTGAAGTCATTCTGCATGGTACCCATTCCATGGGTCTCAACTCTCCAGGTTTAAGGGATTCTTCCTTCAGCTGAAACATGCATGTGGAACACAGAGTATGATCCACCGTGTGATCAGGAAACGTGTTCAAATGTGTCTCAGTTTTCGTCCCCTGGTACTCGGGTGCAACATTCAAGACGCTTTACTAACACTCTCCCCACTTGGAGAGTCAGTGTCTTTAAACTCCTGTTTGGCCCAGTTTGCAATTTCTGCGGAAAATGAATAGGAATGGGGAGAACCAATGAGAGACTAGCTGGAGGTGTGTGGACGGGCAAATTTAACTCTCATTTCCCACCAGGAAGAGGAATTAACCAAAGGCTCAGCGTGCCATGCCGGAACTACACTAGGGCCTGAAGCAATCCTGCGGTGTTGCGGCCAGCTCACAAGAAAGCGAGTTGAAGAAAGGAGCTCAGGGGCACTGTAATTCACAAACCTGCAGAGTTATAAATGACAGCTATTGTTCAAAAATATATTGAAGTAAGGCTGCCAAGAGGACTTGAAAGCGGGGCAGAATTGCAGGAAACCGATTTCAGGAGGTAGACGGGAATTGCATGTAAAGCATAGGAAAAGAAGCAGAACGTCCACAATGATGCACTTGGCCTAAAAGGGCGTATGCGTTTTTTCCTGAATATATTCAGGAAAAAACGCATACGCCCTTTTTGGCCAACCAAGCAAGCTTGCAAAGGAAATCTGCACTACAATGAAGTCTCACTGCCCCCCCGGTCAAAAGGGCCATCTGAAAAAAGTGTAAAATCCAGAAAGGCAGGACAGGCCATGGAGAACTGGGAGCCTTGTTATGCTGATGGGCGGCATGTAAATTGCCAACAGCCACTCTGGAGAAGTGTATGGTGTTTCCTGAAACATCTAAAAAACAAAGCAACAGAGCCTAGGGCACTTCCACTTATGGTCCTATAGCTTAGGGAAATTAAAATCAAAAAGACACAGCCACCCCAAAGTTTGGGACGGCTCTGTTTACAAGAACCTTTTTTACGGTACAAGTTCAATATCACAGAAAGCAAAAAATGGATAAAGAAGTTGTGGTACTTACGTACAATACAATATCACTCAGCAATGAAATCTATGTCATCAGGCCCGTAGCAGCATAATGAGTGGATTAAGGTACGATGATTGTAAGTGAAATAAGTCACACAGAAAAAGAAACATCATAAGATATCACTACTACACGGAATGTAAACTTGGCTACACAGGAACTGAATTACAAAACAGAACAGGGTCTCAAATG
Organism: Leucopleurus acutus; assembly: GCF_964270905.1. Taxonomy (NCBI): domain Eukaryota; kingdom Metazoa; phylum Chordata; class Mammalia; order Artiodactyla; family Delphinidae; genus Leucopleurus; species Leucopleurus acutus. The sequence continues at coordinate 119,847,417 of NC_139142.1, read as the reverse complement.
TAGAAAACCAACTTACGCTAGCTTAAGGGGAAAGGTGAGTTGGGGTGCTGCATGAAACCAGAGATTGAAATTAGCACAGATACCGTTCCATAAGCCAAATATGTAATAGACAAGAGCTACTCCTTGCTCAACGAAGTGGACTCAACACCCCATATTAAACGCCTAAGAATATACCTGACTAGAAATAATCTTAAAACCTACGGATTTATATGTCTCCGAAAGACAATCAAGCGTGTGTACAGCGGCATAAACGCAGCAGTGATAGGATTGGTGAGGTTCGGTGAGCAAATGCAGACCCTTTGAAGTCATATTGCATGGTACCCATTCCATGGGTCTCAACTCTCCAGGTTTAAGGGATTCTTCCTTCAGCTAAAACATGCATGTGGAACCCAGAGTATGATCCACCGTGTGATCGGGAAACGTGTTCAAATGTGTCTCAGTTTTCGTCCCCTGGTACTCGGGTGCAAACTCCAGATGCTTTACTAATACTCTGCCCACTTGGAGAGTCAGTGCTTTTAACCTCCTGTTTGGCCCAGTTTGCAATTTCTGCGGAAAATGTACAGGAATAGGGAGAACCAATGAGAGAGTAGCTGGGGGTGTCTGGACGGGCAAATTTAACTCTCATTTCCCACCAGGAAGAGGAATTAACCAAAGGCTCAGCGTGCCGTGCCGGAACCACACTAGGGCCTGAAGCAATCCTGCGGTGTTGCGGCCAGCTCACAAGAAAGCGAGTTGAAGAAAGGAGCTCAGGGGCACTGTAATTCACAAACCTGCAGAGTTATAAATGACAGCTATCGTCCAAAAATATATTGAAGTAAGGCTGCCAAGAGGACTTGAAAGCGGGGCAGAATTGCAGGAAACCGATTTCAGGAGGTAGACGGGAATTGCATGTAAAGCATAGGAAAAGAGGCAGAACGTCCACAATGATGCACTTGGCCAAAAAGGGCGTATGCGTTTTTTCCTGAATATATTCAGGAAAAAACGCATACGCCCTTTTTGGCCAACCAAGCAAGCTTGCAAAGGAAATCTGCACTACAATGAAGTCTCGCTGCCCCCCGGTCAAAAGGGCCATATGAAAAAAGTGTAAAATCCAGAAAGGCAGGACAGGCCATGGAGAACTGGGAGCCTTGTTATGCTGATGGGCGGGATGTAAATTGCCAACAGCCACTCTGGAGAAGTGTATGCTGTTTCCTGAAACATCTAAAAAACTAAGCAACAGAGCCTAGGGCACTTCCACTTATGGTCCTATAGCTTAGGGAAATGAAAATCAAACAGACACAGCCACCCCAAAGTTTGGGACGGCTCTGTTTACAAGAACCTCGTTTACGGTACAAGTTCAATATCACAGAAAGCGAAAAATGGATAAAGAAGTTGTGGTACTTACGTACAATGCAATATCACTGAGCAATGAAATCTATGTCATCAGGCCCGTAGCAGCATAATGAGTGGATGCAGGTACGATGATTCTAAGTGAAATAAGTCACACAGAAAAAGAAACATCATAAGGTATCACTACTACACGGAATGTAAACTTGGCTACACAGGAACTGAATTACAAAACAGAACAGGGTCTCAAATGTAGAAAACCAACTTATGCTTGCTTAAGGGGAAAGGTGACTCGGGGTGCTGCATAAAACCAGAGATTGAAATTAGCACAGATACCGTTCCATAAGCCAAATATGTAATAGACAAGAGCTACACCTTGCTCAATGCAGTGGACTCAACACCCCATATTAAACGCCTAAGAATATACCTGACTAGAAATAATCTTAAAACCTACGGATTTATTTGTCTCCGAAAGAGAATCAAGCGTGTGTACGGCGGCATAAACGCAGCAGTGATAGGATTGGTGAGGTTCGGTGAGCAAATGCAGACCCTTTGAAGTCATACTGCATGGTACCCATTCCATGGGTCTCAACTCTCCAGGTTTAAGGGATTCTTCATTCAGCTGAAACATGCATGTGGAACACAGAGTATGATCCACCGTGTGATCAGGAAACGTGTTCAAATGTGTCTCAGTTTTCGTCCCCTGGTACTCGGGTGCAACATTCAAGACGCTTTACTAACACTCTCCCCACTTGGAGAGTCAGTGTCTTTAAACTCCTGTTTGGCCCAGTTTGCAATTTCTGCGGAAAATGTACAGGAATGGGGAGAACCAATGAGAGACTAGCTGGAGGTGTGTGGACGGGCAAATTTAACTCTCATTTCCCACCAGGAAGAGGAATTAACCAAAGGCTCAGCGTGCCATGCCGGAATTACACTAGGGCCTGAAGCAATCCTGCGGTGTTGCGGCCAGCTCACAAGAAAGCGAGTTGAAGAAAGGAGCTCAGGGGCACTGTAATTCACAAACCTGCAGAGTTATAAATGACAGCTATTGTTCAAAAATATATTGAAGTAAGGCTGCCAAGAGGACTTGAAAGCGGGGCAGAATTGCAGGAAACCGATTTCAGGAGGTAGACGGGAATTGCATGTAAAGCATAGGAAAAGAGGCAGAACGTCCACAATGATGCACTTGGCCTAAAAGGGCGTATGCGTTTTTTCCTGAATATATTCAGGAAAAAACGCATACGCCCTTTTTGGCCAACCAAGCAAGCTTGCAAAGGAAATCTGCACTACAATGAAGTCTCACTGCCCCCCGGTCAAAAGGGCCATCTGAAAAAAGTGTAAAATCCAGAAAGGCAGGACAGGCCATGGAGAACTGGGAGCCTTGTTATGCTGATGGGCGGGATGTAAATTGCCAACAGCCACTCTGGAGAAGTGTATGGTGTTTCCTGAAACATCTAAAAAACAAAGCAACAGAGCCTAGGGCACTTCCACTTATGGTCCTATAGCTTAGGGAAATTAAAATCAAAAAGACACAGCCACCCCAAAGTTTGGGACGGCTCTGTTTACAAGAACCTTGTTTACGGTACAACTTCAATATCACAGAAAGCAAAAAAATGGATAAAGAAGTTGTGGTACTTACGTACAATACAATATCACTCAGCAATGAAATCTATGTCATCAGGCCCGTAGCAGCATAATGAGTGGATTAAGGTACGATGATTGTAAGTGAAATAAGTCACACAGAAAAAGAAACATCATAAGATATCACTACTACACGGAATGTAAACTTGGCTACACAGGAACTGAATTACAAAACAGAACAGGGTCTCAAATGTAGAAAACCAACTTACGCTAGCTTAAGGGGAAAGGTGAGTTGGGGTGCTGCATGAAACCAGAGATTGAAATTAGCACAGATACCGTTCCATAAGCCAAATATGTAATAGACAAGAGCTACTCCTTGCTCAACGAAGTGGACTCAACACCCCATATTAAACGCCTAAGAATATATCTGACTAGCAAGAATATTAAAACCTACCGATTTATATGTGTCTGAAAGAGAATCAAGCGTGTGTACGGCGGCATAAACGCAGCAGTGATAGGATTGGTGAAGTTCGGTGAGCAAATGCAGACCCTTTGAAGTCATATTGCATGGTACCCATTCCATGGGTCTCAACTCTCCAGGTTTAAGGGATTCTTCGTTCAGCTAAAACATGCATGTGGAACCCAGAGTATGATCCACCGTGTGATCGGGAAACGTGTTCAAATGTGTCTCAGTTTTCGTCCCGTGGAACTCGGGTGCAACATTCCAGATGCTTTACTAACACTCTCCCCACTTGGAGAGTCAGTGCCTTTAACCTCCTGTTTGGCCCAGTTTGCAATTTCTGTGGAAAATGAACAGGAATAGGGAGAACCAAAGAGAGACTAGCTGGAGGTGTCTGGACGGGCAAATTTAACTCTCATTTCCCACCAGGAAGAGGAATTAACCAAAGGCTCAGCGTGCCGTGCCGGAACCACACTAGGGCCTGAAGCAATCCTGCGGTGTTGCGGCCAGCTCACAAGAAAGCGAGTTGAAGAAAGGAGCTCAGGGGCACTGTAATTCACAAACCTGCAGAGTTATAAATGACAGCTATCGTCTAAAAATATATTGAAGTAAGGCTGCCAAGAGGACTTGAAAGCGGGGCAGAATTGCAGGAAACCGATTTCAGGAGGTAGACGGGAATTGCATGTAAAGCATAGGAAAAGAGGCAGAACGTCCACAATGATGCACTTGGCCTAAAAGGGCGTAATCGTTTTTTCCAGGAAAAAACGCATACGGCCTTTTTGGCCAATGAAGCAAGCTTGTAAAGGAAATCTGCACTACAATGAAGTCTCGCTGCCCTCCGGTCAAAAGGGCCATATGAAAAAAGTGTAAAATCCAGAAAGGCAGGACAGGCCATGGAGAACTGGGAGCTTTGTTATGCTGGTGGGCGGGATGTAAATTGCCAACAGCCACTCTGGAGAAGTGTATGCTGTTTCCTGAAACATCTAAAAAACAAAGCAACAGAGCCTAGGGCACTTCCACTTATGGTCCTATAGCTTAGGAATATTAAAATCAAAAAGACACAGCCACCCCAAAGTTTGGGCCGGCTCTGTTTACAAGAACCTTGTTTACGGTAAAAGTTCAATATCACAGAAAGCAAAAAATGGATAAAGAAGTTGTGGTACTTACGTAAAATACAATATCACTCAGCAATGAAATCTATGTCATCAGGCCCGTAGCAGCATAATGAGTGGATTAAGGTACGATGATTGTAAGTGAAATAAGTCACACAGAAAAAGAAACATCATAAGATATCACTACTACACGGAATGTAAACTTGGCTACACAGGAACTGAATTACAAAACAGAACAGGGTCTCAAATGTAGAAAACCAACTTACGCTAGCTTAAGGGGAAAGGTGAGTTGGGGTGCTGCATGAAACCAGAGATTGAAATTAGCACAGATACCGTTCCATAAGCCAAATATGTAATAGACAAGAGCTACTCCTTGCTCAACGAAGTGGACTCAACACCCCATATTAAATGCCTAAGAATATACCTGACTAGAAATAATCTTAAAACCTACGGATTTATATGTCTCCGAAAGACAATCAAGCGTGTGTACAGCGGCATAAACGCAGCAGTGATAGGATTGGTGAGGTTCGGTGAGCAAATGCAGACCCTTTGAAGTCATATTGCATGGTACCCATTCCATGGGTCTCAACTCTCCAGGTTTAAGGGATTCTTCCTTCAGCTAAAACATGCATGTGGAACCCAGAGTATGATCCACCGTGTGATCGGGAAACGTGTTCAAATGTGTCTCAGTTTTCGTCCCCTGGTACTCGGGTGCAAACTCCAGATGCTTTACTAATACTCTGCCCACTTGGAGAGTCAGTGCCTTTAACCTCCTGTTTGGCCCAGTTTGCAATTTCTGCGGAAAATGTACAGGAATAGGGAGAACCAATGAGAGACTAGCTGGGGGTGTCTGGACGGGCAAATTTAACTCTCATTCCCCACCAGGAAGAGGAATTAACCAAAGGCTCAGCGTGCCGTGCCGGAACCACACTAGGGCCTGAAGCAATCCTGCAGTGTTGCGGCCAGCTCACAAGAAAGCGAGTTGAAGAAAGGAGCTCAGGGGCACTGTAATTCACAAACCTGCAGAGTTATAAATGACAGCTATCGTCCAAAAATATATTGAAGTAAGGCTGCCAAGAGGACTTGAAAGCAGGGCAGAATTGCAGGAAACCGATTTCAGGAGGTAGACGGGAATTGCATGTAAAGCATAGGAAAAGAGGCAGAACGTCCACAATGATGCACTTGGCCAAAAAGGGCGTAGGCGTTTTTTCCAGGAAAAAACGCATATGCCCTTTTTGGCCAACCAAGCAAGCTTGCAAAGGAAATCTGCACTACAATGAAGTCTCGCTGCCCCCCGGTCAAAAGGGCCATATGAAAAAAGTGTAAAATCCAGAAAGGCAGGACAGGCCATGGAGAACTGGGAGCCTTGTTATGCTGATGGGCGGGATGTAAATTGCCAACAGCCACTCTGGAGAAGTGTATGCTGTTTCCTGAAACATCTAAAAAACTAAGCAACAGAGCCTAGGGCACTTCCACTTATGGTCCTATAGCTTAGGGAAATGAAAATCAAACAGACACAGCCACCCCAAAGTTTGGGACGGCTCTGTTTACAAGAACCTCATTTACGGTACAAGTTCAATATCACAGAAAGCGAAAAATGGATAAAGAAGTTGTGGTACTTACGTACAATGCAATATCACTCAGCAATGAAATCTATGTCATCAGGCCCGTAGCAGCATAATGAGTGGATTCAGGTATGATGATTCTAAGTGAAATAAATCACACAGAAAAAGAAACACCATAAGATATCACTCCTACACGGAAGGTAAACTTGGCTACACAAGAACTGAATTACAAAACAGAACAGGGTCTCAAATGTTGAAAACCAACTTATGCTTGCTTAAGAGGAAAGGTGAGTTGGGGTGCTGCATGAAACCAGAGATTGAAATTAGAACAGATACCGTTCCATAAGCCAAATATGTAATAGACAAGAGCTACTCCTTGCTCAACGAAGTTGACTCAACACCCCATATTAAACGCCTAAGAATATATCTGACTAGCAATAATATTAAAACCTACCGATTTATATGTGTCCGAAAGAGAATCAAGCGTGTGTACGGCGGCATAAACGCAGCAGTGATAGGATTGGTGAAGTTCGGTGAGCAAATGCAGACCCTTTGAAGTCATATTGCATGGTACCCATTCCATGGGTCTCAACTCTCCAGGTTTAAGGGATTCTTCGTTCAGCTAAAACATGCATGTGGAACCCAGAGTATGATACACCGTGTGATCGGGAAACGTGTTCAAATGTGTCTCAGTTTTCGTCCCGTGGAACTCGGGTGCAACATTCCAGATGCTTTACTAACACTCTCCCCACTTGGAGAGTCAGTGCCTTTAACCTCCTGTTTGGCCCAGTTTGCAATTTCTGTGGAAAATGAACAGGAATAGGGAGAACCAAAGAGAGACAAGCTGGAGGTGTCTGGACGGGCAAATTTAACTCTCATTTCCCACCAGGAAGAGGAATTAACCAAAGGCTCAGCGTGCCGTGCCGGAACCACACTAGGGCCTGAAGCAATCCTGCGGTGTTGCGGCCAGCTCACAAGAAAGCGAGTTGAAGAAAGGAGCTCAGGGGCACTGTAATTCACAAACCTGCAGAGTTATAAATGACAGCTATCGTCCAAAAATATATTGAAGTAAGGCTGCCAAGAGGACTTGAAAGCGGGGCAGAATTGCAGGAAACCGATTTCAGGAGGTAGACGGGAATTGCATGTAAAGCATAGGAAAAGAGGCAGAACGTCCACAATGATGCACTTGGCTAAAAAGGGCGTATGCGTTTTTTCCTGAATATATTCAGGAAAAAACGCATACGCCCTTTTTGGCCAACCAAGCAAGCTTGCAAAGGAAATCTGCACTACAATGAAGTCTCACTGCCCCCCGGTCAAAAGCGCCATCTGAAAAAAGTGTAAAATCCAGAAAGGCAGGACAGGCCATGGAGAACTGGGAGCCTTGTTATGCTGGTGGGCGGGATGTAAATTGCCAACAGCCACTCTGGAGAAGTGTATGCTGTTTCCTGAAACATCTAAAAAACAAAGCAACAGAGCCTAGGGCACTTCCACTTATGGTCCTATAGCTTAGGAATATTAAAATCAAAAAGACACAGCCACCCCAAAGTTTGGGACGGCTCTGTTTACAAGAACCTCGTTTACGGTACAAGATCAATATCACAGAAAGCGAAAAATGGATAAAGAAGTTGTGGTACTTACGTACAATGCAATATCACTCAGCAATGAAATCTATGTCATCAGGCCCGTAGCAGCATAATGATTGGATGCAGGTACGATGATTCTAAGTGAAATAAGTCACACAGAAAAAGAAACATCATAAGGTATCACTACTACACGGAATGTAAACTTGGCTACACAGGAACTGAATTACAAAACAGAACAGGGTCTCAAATGTAGAAAACCAACTTATGCTAGCTTAAGGGGAAAGGTGAGTTGGGGTGCTGCATGAAACCAGAGATTGAAATTAGAACAGATACCGTTCCATAAGCCAAATATGTAATAGACAAGAGCTACTCCTTGCTCAACGAAGTTGACTCAACACCCCATATTAAACGCCTAAGAATATATCTGACTAGCAATAATATTAAAACCTACCGATTTATATGTGTCCGAAAGAGAATCAAGCGTGTGTACGGCGGCATAAACGCAGCAGTGATAGGATTGGTGAAGTTCGGTGAGCAAATGCAGACCCTTTGAAGTCATATTGCATGGTACCCATTCCATGGGTCTCAACTCTCCAGGTTTAAGGGATTCTTCGTTCAGCTAAAACATGCATGTGGAACCCAGAGTATGATACACCGTGTGATCGGGAAACGTGTTCAAATGTGTCTCAGTTTTCGTCCCGTGGAACTCGGGTGCAACATTCCAGATGCTTTACTAACACTCTCCCCACTTGGAGAGTCAGTGCCTTTAACCTCCTGTTTGGCCCAGTTTGCAATTTCTGTGGAAAATGAACAGGAATAGGGAGAACCAAAGAGAGACAAGCTGGAGGTGTCTGGACGGGCAAATTTAACTCTCATTTCCCACCAGGAAGAGGAATTAACCAAAGGCTCAGCGTGCCGTGCCGGAACCACACTAGGGCCTGAAGCAATCCTGCGGTGTTGCGGCCAGCTCACAAGAAAGCGAGTTGAAGAAAGGAGATCAGGGGCACTGTAATTCACAAACCTGCAGAGTTATAAATGACAGCTATCGTCCAAAAATATATTGAAGTAAGGCTGCCAAGAGGACTTGAAAGCGGGGCAGAATTGCAGGAAACCGATTTCAGGAGGTAGACGGGAATTGCATGTAAAGCATAGGAAAAGAGGCAGAACGTCCACAATGATGCACTTGGCTAAAAAGGGCGTATGCGTTTTTTCCTGAATATATTCAGGAAAAAACGCATACGCCCTTTTTGGCCAACCAAGCAAGCTTGCAAAGGAAATCTGCACTACAATGAAGTCTCACTGCCCCCCGGTCAAAAGCGCCATCTGAAAAAAGTGTAAAATCCAGAAAGGCAGGACAGGCCATGGAGAACTGGGAGCCTTGTTATGCTGGTGGGCGGGATGTAAATTGCCAACAGCCACTCTGGAGAAGTGTATGCTGTTTCCTGAAACATCTAAAAAACAAAGCAACAGAGCCTAGGGCACTTCCACTTATGGTCCTATAGCTTAGGAATATTAAAATCAAAAAGACACAGCCACCCCAAAGTTTGGGACGGCTCTGTTTACAAGAACCTCGTTTACGGTACAAGATCAATATCACAGAAAGCGAAAAATGGATAAAGAAGTTGTGGTACTTACGTACAATGCAATATCACTCAGCAATGAAATCTATGTCATCAGGCCCGTAGCAGCATAATGATTGGATGCAGGTACGATGATTCTAAGTGAAATAAGTCACACAGAAAAAGAAACATCATAAGGTATCACTACTACACGGAATGTAAACTTGGCTACACAGGAACTGAATTACAAAACAGAACAGGGTCTCAAATGTAGAAAACCAACTTATGCTAGCTTAAGGGGAAAGGTGAGTTGGGGTGCTGCATGAAACCAGAGATTGAAATTAGCACAGATACCATTCCATAAGCCAAATATGTAATAGACAAGAGCTACTCCTTGCTCAACGAAGTGGACTCAACATCTCATATTAAAAGCCTAAGAATATACCTGACTAGTAAGAATCTTAAAACCTATGGATTTATATGTCTCCGAAAGAGAATCAAGCATGTGTACAGCGGCATAAACGCAGCACTGATAGGATTGGTGAGGTTCGGTGAGCAAATGCAGACCCTTTGAAGTCATATTGCATGGTACCCATTCCATGGTCTCAACTCTCCAGGTTTAAGGGATTCTTCATTCAGCTAAAACATGCATGTGGAACCCAGAGTATGATCCACGGTGTGATCGGGAAACGTGTTCAAATGTGTCTCAGTTTTCGTCCCCTGGTACTCGGGTACAACATTCCAGACGCTTTACTAACACTCTCCCCACTTGGAGAGTCAGTGCCTTTAACCTCCTGTTTGGCCCAGTTTGCAGTTTCTGTGGAAGATGAACAGGAAGATGGAGAACCAAGGAGAGACTAGCTGGAGGTGTTTGGAAGGGCAAATTTAACTCTCATTTCCCACCAGGAAGAGGAATTAACCAAAGGCTCAGCATGCCATGCCGGAACCACACTAGGGCCTGAAGCAATCCTGTGGTGTTGCGGTCAGCTCACAAGAAAGCGAGTTGAAGAAAGGAGCTCAGGGACACTGTAATTCACAACCCTACAGAGTTATAAATGACACTTATCGTCCAAAAATATATTGAAGTAAGGCTGCCAAGAGGACTTGAAAGCGGGGCAGAATTGCAGGAAACCAATTTCAGGAGGTAGACTGGAATTGCATGTAAAGCATAGGAAAAGAGGCAGAACGTCCACAATGATGCACTTGGCCAAAAAGGGCGTATGCGTTTTTTCCTGAATATATTCAGGAAAAAACGCATACGCCCTTTTTGGCCAACCAAGCAAGCTTGCAAAGGAAATCTGCACTACAATGAAGTCTCACTGCCCCCCGGTCAAAAGGGCCATCTGAAAAAAGTGTAAAATCCAGAAAGGCAGGACAGGCCATGGAGAACTGGGAGCTTTGTTATGCTGATGGGCGGGAAGTAAATTGCCAACAGCCACTCTGGAGAAGTGTATGCTGTTTCCTGAAACATCTAAAAAACAAAGCAACAGAGCCTAGGGCACTTCCACTTATGGTCCTATAGCTTAGGGAAATTAAAATCAAAAAGACACAGCCACCCCAAAGTTTCGAACGGCTCTGTTTACAAGAACCTCGTTTACGGTACAAGTTCAATATCACAGAAAGCGAAAAATGGATAAAGAAGTTGTGGTACTTACGTACAATGCAATATCACTCAGCAATGAAATCTATGTCATCAGGCCCGTCGCAGCATAATGAGTGGATTCAGGTACGATGATTCTAAGTGAAATAAGTCACACAGAGAAAGAAACATCATAAGATATCACTACTACACGGAATGTAAACTTGGCTACACAGGAACTGAATTACAAAACAGAACAGGGTCTCAAATGTAGAAAACCAACTTACGCTAGCTTAAGGGGAAAGGTGAGTTGGGGTGCTGCATGAAACCAGAGATTGAAATTAGCACAGATACCGTTCCATTATCCAAATATGTAATAGACAAGAGCTACTCCTTGCTCAACGAAGTGGACTCAACACCCCATATTAAACGCCTAAGAATATACCTGACTAGAAATAATCTTAAAACCTACGGATTTATATGTCTCCGAAAGACAATCAAGCGTGTGTACAGCGGCATAAACGCAGCAGTGATAGGATTGGTGAGGTTCGGTGAGCAAATGCAGACCCTTTGAAGTTATATTGCATGGTACCCATTCCATGGGTCTCAACTCTCCAGGTTTAAGGGATTCTTCCTTCAGCTAAAACATGCATGTGGAACGCAGAGTATGATCCACCGTGTGATCGGGAAACGTGTTCAAATGTGTCTCAGTTTTCGTCCCCTGGTACTCAGGTGCAAACTCCAGACGCTTTACTAACACTCTCCCCACTTGGAGAGTCAGTGCCTTTAACCTCCTGTTTGGCCCAGTTTGCAATTTCTGCGGAAAATGTACAGGAATAGGGAGAACCAATGAGAGACTAGCTGGGGGTGTCTGGACGGGCAAATTTAACTCTCATTTCCCACCAGGAAGAGGAATTAACCAAAGGCTCAGCGTGCCGTGCCGGAACCACACTAGGGCCTGAAGCAATCCTGCGGTGTTGCGGCCAGCTCACAAGAAAGCGAGTTGAAGAAAGGAGCTCAGGGGCACTGTAATTCACAAACCTGCAGAGTTATAAATGACAGCTATCGTCCAAAAATATATTGAAGTAAGGCTGCCAAGAGGACTTGAAAGCGGGGCAGAATTGCAGGAAACCGATTTCAGGAGGTAGACGGGAATTGCATGTAAAGCATAGGAAAAGAGGCAGAACGTCCACAATGATGCACTTGGCCAAAAAGGGCGTATGCGTTTTTTCCCGGAAAAAACGCATACGCCCTTTTTGGCCAACCAAGCAAGCTTGCAAAGGAAATCTGCACTACAATGAAGTCTCGCTGCCCCCCGGTCAAAAGGGCCATATGAAAAAAGTGTAAAATCCAGAAAGGCAGGACAGGCCATGGAGAACTGGGAGCCTTTTTATGCTGATGGGCGGGATGTAAATTGCCAACAGCCACTCTGGAGAAGTGTATGCTGTTTCCTGAAACATCTAAAAAACTAAGCAACAGAGCCTAGGGCACTTCCACTTATGGTCCTATAGCTTAGGGAAATTAAAATCAAAAACACACAGCCACCCCAAAGTTTGGGACGGCTCTGTTTACAAGAACCTTGTTTACGGTACAAGTTCAATATCACAGAAAGCGAAAAATGGATAAAGAAGTTGTGGTACTTACGTACAATACAATATCACTCAGCAATGAAATCTATGTCATCAGGCCCGTAGCAGCATAATGAGTGGATTAAGGTATGATGATTGTAAGTGAAATAAGTCACACAGAAAAAGAAACATCATAAGATATCACTACTACACGGAATGTAAACTTGGCTACACAGGAACTGAATTACAAAACAGAACAGGGTCTCAAATGTAGAAAACCAACTTACGCTAGCTTAAGGGGAAAGGTGAGTTGGGGTGCTGCATGAAAGCAGAGATTGAAATTAGCACAGATACCGTTCCATAAGCCAAATATGTAATAGACAAGAGCTACTCCTTGCTCAACGAAGTGGACTCAACACCCCATATTAAACGCCTAAGAATATACCTGACTAGAAATAATCTTAAAACCTACGGATTTATATGTCTCCGAAAGACAATCAAGCGTGTGTACAGCGGCATAAACGCAGCAGTGATAGGATTGGTGAGGTTCGGTGAGCAAATGCAGACCCTTTGAAGTCATATTGCATGGTACCCATTCCATGGGTCTCAACTCTCCAGGTTTAAGGGATTCTTCCTTCAGCTAAAACATGCATGTGGAACGCAGAGTATGATCCACGGTGTGATCGGGAAACGTGTTCAAATGTGTCTCAGTTTTCGTCCCCTGGTACTCGGGTGCAAACTCCAGACGCTTTACTAACACTCTCCCCACTTGGAGAGTCAGTGCCTTTAACCTCCTGTTTGGCCCAGTTTGCAATTTCTGCGGAAAATGTACAGGAATAGGGAGAACCAATGAGAGACTAGCTGGGGGTGTCTGGACGGGCAAATTTAACTCTCATTTCCCACCAGGAAGAGGAATTAACCAAAGGCTCAGCGTGCCGTGCCGGAACCACACTAGGGCCTGAAGCAATCCTGCGGTGTTGCGGCCAGCTCACAAGAAAGCGAGTTGAAGAAAGGAGCTCAGGGGCACTGTAATTCACAAACCTGCAGAGTTATAAATGACAGCTATCGTCCAAAAATATATTGAAGTAAGGCTGCCAAGAGGACTTGAAAGCGGGGCAGAATTGCAGGAAACCGATTTCAGGAGGTAGACGGGAATTGCATGTAAAGGATAGGAAAAGAGGCAGAACGTCCACAATGATGCACTTGGCCAAAAAGGGCGTATGCGTTTTTTCCTGAATATATTCAGGAAAAAACGCATACGCCCTTTTTGGCCAACCAAGCAAGCTTGCAAAGGAAATCTGCACTACAATGAAGTCTCACTGCCCCCCGGTCAAAAGGGCCATCTGAAAAAAGTGTAAAATCCAGAAAGGCAGGACAGGCCATGGAGAACTGGGAGCCTTGTTAGGCTGATGGGCGGGATGTAAATTACCAGCAGCCACTCTGGAGAAGTGTATGGTGTTTCCTGAAACATCCAAAAAACAAAGCAACAGAGCCTAGGGCACTTCCACTTATGGTCCTATAGCTTAGGGAAATTAAAATCAAAAAGACACAGCCACCCCAAAGTTTGGGACGGCTCTGTTTACAAGAACCTCGTTTACAGTACAAGTTCAATATCACAGAAAGCGAAAAATGGATAAAGAAGTTGTGGTACTTACGTACAATGCAATATCACTCAGCAATGAAATCTATGTCATCAGGCCCATAGCAGCATAATGAGTGGATTCAGGTACGATGATTCTAAGTGATATAAGTCACACAGAAAAAGAAACATCATAAGATATCACTACTACACGTAATGTAAACTTGGCTACACAGGAACTGAATTACTAAACAGAACAGGGTGTCAAATGTAGAAAACCAACTTATGCTTGCTTAAGGGGAAAGGTGAGTTGGGGTGCTGCATACAACAAGAGATTGAAATTAGCACAGATACCATTCCATAAGCCAAATATGTAATAGACAAGAGCTACTCCTTGCTCAACGAAGTGGACTCAACACCCCATATTAATCGCCTAACAATATACCTGACTAGTAAGAATCTTAAAACCTATGGATTTATATGTCTCCGAAAGAGAATCAAGCGTGTGTACAGCGGCATAAACGCAGCAGTGATAGGATTGGTGAGGTTCGGTGAGCAAATGCAGACCCTTTGAAGTCATATTGCATGGTACCCATTCCATGGGTCTCAACTCTCCATGTTTAAGGGATTCTTCCTTCAGCTGAAACATGCATGTGGAACCCAGAGTATGATCCACCGTGTGATCGGAAAACGTGTTCAAATGTGTCTCAGTTTACGTCCCCTGGTACTCGGGTGCAACATTCCAGACGCTTTACTAACACTCTCCCCACTTGGAGAGTCAGTGCCTTTAAACTCCTGTTTGGCCCAGTTTGCAATTTCTGTGGAAAATGAACAGGAATAGGGAGAACCAATGAGAGACTAGCTGGAGCTGTCTGGACGGGCAAATTTAACTCTCATTTCCCACCAGGAAGAGGAATTAACCAAAGGCTCAGCATGCCGTGCCAGAAACAAACTAGGGCCTGAAGCAATCCTGCGGTGTTGCGGCCAGCTCACAAGAAAGCGAGTTGAAGAAAGGAGCTCAGGGGCACTGTAATTCACAAACCTGCAGAGTTATAAATGACATGTATCTTCCAAAAATATATTGAAGTAAGGCTGCCAAGAGGAGTTGAAAGCAGGGCAGAATTGCAGGAAACCGATTTCAGGAAGTAGACTGGAATTGCATGTAAAGCATAGGAAAAGAGGCAGAACGTCCACAATGATGCACTTGGCCAAAAAGGGCGTATGCGTTTTTTCCTGAATATATTCAGGAAAAAACGCATACGCCCTTTTTGGCCAACCAAGCAAGCTTGCAAAGGAAATCTGCACTACAATGAAGTCTCACTGCCCCCCGGTCAAAAGGGCCATCTGAAAAAAGTGTAAAATCCAGAAAGGCAGGACAGGCCATGGAGAACTGGGAGCCTTGTTAGGCTGATGGGCGGGATGTAAATTACCAGCAGCCACTCTGGAGAAGTGTATGCTGTTTCCTGAAACATCCAAAAAACAAAGCAACAGAGCCTAGTGCACTTCCACTTATGGTCCTATAGCTTAGGGAAATTAAAATCAAAAAGACACAGCCACCCCAAAGTTTGGGACGGCTCTGTTTACAAGAAACTCGTTTACAGTACAAGTTCAATATCACAGAAAGCGAAAAATAGATAAAGAAGTTGTGGTACTTACGTACAATGCAATATCACTCAGCAATGAAATCTATGTCATCAGGCCCATAGCAGCATAATGAGTGGATTCAGGTACGATGATTCTAAGTGAAATAAGTCACACAGAAAAAGAAACATCATAAGATATCACTACTACACGTAATGTAAACTTGGCTACACAGGAACTGAATTACTAAACAGAACAGGGTGTCAAATGTAGAAAACCAACTTATGCTTGCTTAAGGGGAAAGGTGAGTTGGGGTGCTGCATACAACAAGAGATTGAAATTAGCACAGATACCATTCCATAAGCCAAATATGTAATAGACAAGAGCTACTCCTTGCTCAACGAAGTGGACTCAACACCCCATATTAATCGCCTAACAATATACCTGACTAGTAAGAATCTTAAAACCTATGGATTTATATGTCTCCGAAAGAGAATCAAGCGTGTGTACAGCGGCATAAACGCAGCAGTGATAGGATTGGTGAGGTTCGGTGAGCAAATGCAGACCCTTTGAAGTCATATTGCATGGTACCCATTCCATGGGTCTCAACTCTCCATGTTTAAGGGATTCTTCTTTCAGCTAAAACATGCATGTGGAACCCAGAGTATGATCCACCGTGTGATCGGAAAACGTGTTCAAATGTGTCTCAGTTTTCGTCCCCTGCTACTCGGGTGCAACATTCCAGACGCTTTACTAACACGCTCCCCACTTGGAGAGTCAGTGCCTTTAACCTCCTGTTTGGCCCAGTTTGCAATTTCTGTGGAAAATGAACAGGAATAGGGAGAACCAATGAGAGACTAGGTGGAGGTGTCTGGACGGGCAAATTTAACTCTCATTTCCCACCAGGAAGAGGAATTAACCAAAGGCTCAGCATGCCGTGCCGGAACCAAACTAGGGCCTGAAGCAATCCTGCAGTGTTGCGGCCAGCTCACAAGAAAGCGAGTTGAAGAAAGGAGCTCAGGGGCACTGTAATTCACAAACCTGCAGAGTTATAAATGACAGCTATCTTCCAAAAATATATTGAAGTAAGGCTGCCAAGAGGAGTTGAAAGCGGGGCAGAATTGCAGGAAACCAATTTCAGGAGGTAGACTGGAATTGCATGTAAAGCATACGAAAAGAGGCAGAACGTCCACAATGATGCACCTGGCCAAAAAGGGCGTATGCGTTTTTTCCTGGATATATTCAGGAAAAAACGCATACGCCCTTTTTGGCCAACCAAGCAAGCTTGCAAAGGAAATCTGCACTACAATGAAGTCTCACTGCCCCCTGGTCAAAAGGGCCATCTGAAAAAAGTGTAAAATCCAGAAAGGCAGGACAGGCCATGGAGAACTGGGAGCCTTGTTATGCTGATGGGTGGGATGTAAATTACCAGCAGCCACTCTGGAGAAGTGTATGGTGTTTCCTGAAACATCCAAAAAACAAAGCAACAGAGCCTAGGGCACTTCCACTTATGGTCCTATAGCTTAGGGAAATTAAAATCAAAAAAACACAGCCATCCCAAAGTTTGGGACGGCTCTGTTTACAAGAACCTTGTTCACCGTACAAGTTCAATATCACAGAAAGCGAAAAATGGATAAAGAAGTTGTGGTACTTACGTACAATGCAATATCACTCAGCAATGAAATCTATGTCATCAGGCACATAGCAGCATAATGAGTGGATTCAGGTACGATGATTCTAAGTGAAATAAGTCACACAGAAAAAGAAACATCATAAGATATCACTACTACACGGAATGTAAACTTGGCTACACAGGAACTAAATTACTAAACAGAAAAGAGTGTCAAATGTAGAAAACCAACTTATGCTTGCTTAAGGGGAAAGGTGAGTTGGGGTGCTGCATACAACAAGAGATTGAAATTAGCACAGATACCATTCCATAAGCCAAATATGTAATAGACAAGAGCTACTCCTTGCTCAACGAAGTGAACTCAACACCCCATATTAAACGCCTAACAATATACCTGACTAGTAAGAATCTTAAAACCTATGGATTTATATGTCTCCGAAAGAGAATCAAGCGTGTGTACAGCGGCATAAACGCAGCAGGGATAGGATTGGTGAGGTTTGGTGAGCAAATGCAGACCCTTTGAAGTCATATTGCATGGTACCCATTCCATGGGTCTCAACTCTCCATGTTTAAGGGATTCTTCTTTCAGCTAAAACATGCATGTGGAACCCAGAGTATGATCCACCGTGTGATCGGAAAACGTGTTCAAATGGGTCTCAGTTTTCGTCCACTGCTACTCGGGTGCAACATTCCAGACGCTTTACTAACACTCTCCCCACTTGGAGAGTCAGTGCCTTTAACCTCCTGTTTGGCCCAGTTTGCAATTTCTGTGGAAAATGAACAGGAATAGGGAGAACCAATGAGAGACTAGCTGGAGGTGTCTGGACGGGCAAATTTAACTCTCATTTCCCACCAGGAAGAGGAATTAACCAAAGGCTCAGCATGCCGTGCCGGAACCAAACTAGGGCCTGAAGCAATCCTGCGGTGTTGCGGCCAGCTCACAAGAAAGCGAGTTGAAGAAAGGAGCTCAGGGGCACTGTAATTCACAAACCTGCAGAGTTATAAATGACAGCTATCTTCCAAAAATATATTGAAGTAAGGCTGCCAAGAGGAGTTGAAAGCGGGGCAGAATTGCAGGAAACCGATTTCAGGAGGTAGACTGGAATTGCATGTAAAGCATAGGAAAAGAGGCAGAACGTCCACAATGATGCACTTGGCCAAAAAGGGCGTATGCGTTTTTTCCTGAATATATTCAGGAAAAAACGCATACGCCCTTTTTGGCCAACCAAGCAAGCTTGCAAAGGAAATCTGCACTACAATGAAGTCTCACTGCCCCCCGGTCAAAAGGGCCATCTGAAAAAAGTGTAAAATCCAGAAAGGCAGGACAGGCCATGGAGAACTGGGAGCCTTGTTATGCTGATTGGCGGGATGTAAATTGCCAGCAGCCACTCTGGAGAAGTGTATGGTGTTTCCTGAAACATCCAAAAAACAAGGCAACAGAGCCTAGGGCACTTCCACTTATGGTCCTATAGATTAGGGAAATTAAAATCAAAAAGACACAGCCACCCCAAAGTTTGGGACGGCTCTGTTTACAAGAACCTCGTTTACCGTACAAGTTCAATATCACAGAAAGCGAAAAATGGATACAGAAGTTGTGGTACTTACGTACAATGCAATATCAGTCAGCAATGAAATCTATGTCATCAGGCCCATAGCAGCATAATGAGTGGATTCAGGTACGATGATTCTAAGTGAAATAAGTCACACAGAAAAAGGAACATCATAAGATATCCCTAATACACGGAATGTAAACTTGGCTACACAGGAACTGAATTACAAAACAGAACAGGGTCTCAAATGTAGAAAACCAACTTATGCTTGCTTAAGGGCAAAGGTGAGTTGGGGTGCTGCATGAAACCAGAGATTGAAATTAGCACAGATACCGTTCCATAAGCCAAATATGTAATAGACAAGAGCTACTCCTTGCTCAACGAAGTGGACTCAACACCCCATATTAAACGCCTAACAATATACCTGACTAGTAAGAATCTTAAAACCTTTGAATTTATATGTCTCCGACAGAGAATCAAGCGTGTGTACAGCAGCATAAACGCAGCAGTGATAGGATTGGTGAGGTTCGGTGAGCAAATGCAGACCCTTTGAAGTCATATTGCATGGTACCCATTCCATGGGTCTCAACTCTCCAGGTTTAAGGGATTCTTCCTTCAGCTAAAACATGCATGTGGAACGGAGTGTATGATCCACCGTGTGATCGGGAAACGTGTTCAAATGTGTCTCAGTTTTCGTCCCTTGGTACTCGGGTGCAACATTCCAGACGCTTTACTAACACTCTCCCCACTTGGAGAGTCAGTGCCTTTAACCTCCTGTTTGGCCCAGTTTGCAATTTCTTCGGAAGATGAACAGGAATAAGGAGAAGCAATGGGAGACTATCTGTAGGTGTCTGGACGGGCAAATTTAACTCTCATTTCCCACCAGGAAGATAAATGAACCAAAGGCTCCGTGTGTCATGCTGGAACTAGATTAGGGCCTGAGGAGATCCTGCGGTGTTGCGGCCAGCTCACAAGAAAGCGAGTTGAAGAAAGGAGCTCAGGGGCACTGTAATTCAGAAACCTGTGGAGTTATAAATGACAGCTATCATCCAAAATTATACTGAAGTAAGGCTGCGAAGAGGACTTGAATGCGGGGCAGAATTGCTGGAAACTGATTTCAGAACGTACACGGGAGTAGCTCTTAAAGCATAGGAAAAGAGACAGAACTTGGAAAATAATGCACTTGGCAAAAAAGGGCATATGTGTTTTATCCAGAGCTCTCATACCTGAGGGGAGGAGATTCCCAGCAGGCTCCAACTGCCACCTGAGGGCTCACATTGCCAAGGCAACGTGAGCATGCCAGGCAGGAGTTACCTCACAGCAGAGGTCCCACCTCACAGAAGGGTGAGAAACCCAGCCAACATCAGACTCTCACCAGAGGGTCCACATCACCAAGGGGATGGGAACCAGGCAGGAGTGTCTTCACATCAGTGGGGCCACATCATCAAAAGCTGAGGTACTCAGCACATGTGTCCTCAAACCAGAGGACCCACATCACCAAGGACCTCGGAGTGAGGCAGGCAGGAGTAGCCTCACAACACTGGGCCCATAGAATAAAAAAGTGAGGAATCCAGCAGTTGGAACCTCCCAGCAGGCGGCCCAGAGCACCGAGGCCATGGGATCCAGGCCACAGTGAACTCACAGAAGAGGGCCCATGTCATGAAACTGAGCAACCCAGCCATTGGGACCTCAGAGCAGGAGGCCCACATCCCCATGGGGATGGAATTCTGGTAGGAGTGTCCTCGCACCACTGAGAACGTATCAGAAAATTTTGGGCGACCAGCAGTTAGGGCCTGACGCCAGAGGACCCTCATCACCAAGGGAAGGAGGCTCCCAGCAGGCTCCAACTGCCACCAGAGGGCTGACGTCGCCAAGGCGATGTGTGCCAACCAGGCACGAATGACCTCACAGCAGAGGGCCCACCTCAGAGAAGTGTGACGAACCCAGTCAGGATCAGACTCGCACCAGAGGGCCCACATCACCAAATGGATTGGAACCAGGCAGGAGTGTCCTCACATGAGTAGGGCCACATCATCTAAAGGTGAGGAACCCAGAACATGTGGCTTCAAACCATAGGACACCCATCACCAAGGGGCTGGGAGTGAGGCAGGCAGGAGGAGCCTCATAACAGAGGGCCCAAAAATAAGAAAGGTGAGGAATCCAGCAGTTGGAACCTCCCAGCAGGCGGCCCAGAGCACAGAGGCTAGAGGAACCAGGCCAGAGTGAACTAACACCAGACAGCCCACATCATGAAACTGTGAGCAACCCAGACATTGGGACCTCAGAGCAGAAGGCCCACATCCCCATGGTGATGGGAACATGACAGGAGTGTCCTGGCATCACTGGGCTCACATCAGAAAACGTGGGGTGCTCAGAAGTTAGGGCCTGACGCTAGAGGGCACTCATCACCGAGAGGAGGAGGCTCCCAGCAGGCTCCAGCTGCCACCAGAGGGCCAACGTCGCCAAGGTGATGTGTGCCAGCCTGGCAGGAGTGACCTCACAGCAGAGGGCCCACCTCACAGAAGGGTGAGGAACACAGCCAGGATCAGACTCTCACCAGAGGGCCCACATCACCAAGGGGATGGGAACCAGGCAGGAATGTCCCCACACCAGTGGGACAACATCATCGAAAGGTGAGGATCCCAGCACATGTGTCCTCAAACCAGAGGAACCACATCACCAAGGGGTTCGGAATGAGGCTGGCAGGACTGGCCTCACAACACAGGGTCCATAGAATATAAAAGTTGAGGAATCCAGCAGTTGGAACCTCCCAGCAAGTGGCCCAGAGCACCGAGGCTATGGGATCCAGGCCGCAGTGAACTCACAGCAGAGGGCCCACATCATGAACCTGTGAGCAGCCCAGCTGTTGGGACCTCAGAACAGAAGGCCCACATCCCCATTGGGATGGGAACCTGGCAGGAGTGGCTTTGCACCACTTAGCACATATCAGAAAATGTTAGGAGCCCAGCAGTTAGGGCCTGACGCCAGGGGGCCCTCATAACTGAGGGGAGGAGACTCCCAGCAGGTTCCAACTGCCAACAGAGGGCCCACGTCTACAAGGTGGCATGCGCCAGCCAGGCAGTAGTGACCTCACAGCAGAGGGCCTATCTCACAGAAGGGTGAGGAACCGAGGCAGGATGAGACTCTCACCAGAGGGCCCACAACACCAAGGGGATGGGAACCAGTCAGGACTGTCCTCCCACCAGTGGGGCCACATCATCGAAAGGTGAGGAACCCAGCACATGTGGCCTCATATCAGAGGACATACATCACAAAGGGGATGGGAGTGAGGCAGGTAGGAGTAGCCTAAAAACAGAGGGCCCAAAGAATAAAAAAAGTGAGGAATCCAGCATTTGGAACCTCCCAGCAGGCGGCCGAGAGCACAGAAGCTATGGGATGCAGGCAGGAGTGAACTAACAGCAGAGAGCCCACATCATGAAACTGTGAGCAACCCAGGCATTGGGACCTCAGAGCAGAAAGCCCACATCCCCATGGGGATGGGAACCTGACAGGAGTGTCCTGGCATCACTGGGCTCACATCAGAAAACGTGGGGAGCCCAGCAGTTAGAGCCTGATGCTAGAGGGCCGTCATCACCGAGGGCAGGAGGCTCCCAGCAGGTTCCATGTGCCAACAGAGGGCCCACATCGCCAAGGTGATGTGTGCAAGTCAGGCAGGATTGACCTCACAGCAGAGGGCCTACCTCACAGAAGAGTGAGGAACCCAGCCAGGATAAGACTGTCACCAGAAGGCCCACATCACCAAGGGGATGGGAACCAGGCAGGAGTGTCCTCACACCAGTGGGGCCACATCATTGAAAGTTGCCTAACCCAGCACATGTGGCCTCAAACCAGAAGACCCACATCACGAAGGGGTTGCGAGTGAGGCAGGCAGGAGGAGCATCACAACACAGGACCCATAGAATACAAAAGTTGAGGAATCGAGCAGTTGGAACCTCCCAGCAGGCAGCCAAGACCACAGAGGCTATGGGATCCAGGCCACAGTGAACTAACACCAGAGAGCCCACATCATGAAATTGTGATCAACCCAGCCGTTGGAACCTCAGAGCAGAAGGCCCACATCCCCATGGGGATGGGAACCTAAGAGGAGTGCTTGAGCAACACTGGGCTCACTAAGAAAAGTTGGGGAGCCCAGCAGTTAGGGCCTGACGTCAGAGGGCCCTCATCACAGAGCTGAGGAGGCTCCCAGCAGGGTCCAATTGCCACCAGAGGGCTCATGTCAACAAGGCGAGGTGAGCAACCCAGGCAAGAGTTACCTGATAGTAGAGGGCCCACCTCACAGATGGGTGAGGAACCCAGCCAGGATCAGACTCTCACCAGAGGGCCCACATCACAAAGGGGATGGGACCCAGTCAGGATTATCCTCACACCAGTGGGGCCTCATCATCTTAAGGTGAGGAACCCAGCACATGTGTCCTCAAACCAGAGGACCCACATCACCAAGGGCCTTGGAGTGAGGCAGGCAGGAGTAGCCTCACAACACAGGGCACATAATATAAAAAACGTGAGGATTCCAGCATTTAGACCTTCCAGCAGGCGGCCCAGAACACCGAGGCTATGGGATCCAGGCCACAGTGAACTCACAGCAGAGGGCCCACATCACAAAACTGTGAGCAACCCAGGAGTTGAGACCTCAGCGCAGAAGGACCACATCCCCATGGGAATGGGAACCTGGCTGGAGTGTCCTCGCACCACTGGGCGCACATCAGAAAATGTGGGGAGCCCACCATTTAGGGCCTGACGCCAGAGGGCCATCATCACCGAGAGGAGGAGGTGCCCTGCACGCTCCAACTGCCACCAGAGGGCTCACGTCTCCAAGGTGACGTGTGCCAGCCAGGCAGGAGTGACCTCACAGCAGAGGGCCTACCTCACAGAACGTTGAGGAACCCAGCCAGGATTAGACTCTCGCCAGAGGGCCCACCTCACCAAGGGGATGGGAACCAGGCAGGAGTGTCCTCACACAAGTGGGGTCACATCATCGAAAGGTGAGGAACGCAGCACATGTGGCCTCAAGCCATAGGACAGTCATCACCAAGGGGCTGGCAGTGAGGCAGGCAGGAGGAGCCTCACAACAGAGGGCACATAGAATAAAAAAGTTGAGGAATCCAGCAGTTGGAACCTCCCAGCAGGCGGCTCAGAGCACCGATGATAAGGGATCCTTGCCGGAGTGAACTCACAGCAGAGGGCCCACATCATGGTACTGTGAGCAAGCCAGCCGTTTTGACCTCAGAGCAGAAGGCCCATATCGCCATGGGGATGGGAACCTGGCAAGAGTCTCCTCACTCACTTGGCGCACATCAGAAAATGTGGGGAGCCCAGCAGTTATGGCCTAAGGCAAGAGGGCCCTCATCACCGAGGGGAGGAGGATCCCAGCACACTCCAACTGCCACCAGAGGGCCCACGTCGCCAAGGTGACCTGTGCCAGACAGGCATGATTGACCTCACAGCAGAGGGCCCACCTCACAGAAGGGTGAGGAACCCAGCCAGGATCAGACTCTCACCTGAGGGCCCACATCAGCAAGGGGATGGGAACCAGTCAGGACTGTCTTCCCTCCAGTGGGGTCACATCATCGAAAGGTGCGGAACTCAGCACATGTGGCCTCAAATCAGAGGACACATATCACAAAGGGAATGGGAGTGAGGCAGGCAGGAGTAGCCTAAAAACAGAGGGCCCAAAGAATAAGAAAGGTGAGGAATCCAGCAGTTGGAACCTCCCAGCAGGCGGTCCAGAGCACAGAAGCTATGGGATGCAGGCAGGAGTGAACTAACAGCAGAGAGCCCACATCATGAAACTGTGAGCAACCCAGGCTTTGGGACCTCAGAGCAGAAGGCCCACACCCCAATGGGGATGTGAACCTGGCTGGAGTGTCCTCGCACCACTGGGCACACATCACAAAATGTGGGGAGCCCAGCAGTTAGGGCCTGATGCCAGAGGGCCCTCATCACCGAGGAGAGGAGGCTCCCAGCAGGCTCCAAGCGCCACCAGAGGGCTCATGTCCACAAGGCGAGGTGAGCAAGCCAGGCAAGAATGACCTCACATCAGACGGCCCACCTCACAGATGGGTGAGGAACCCAGCCAGGATCAGACTCTCAACAGAGGGCCCACATCACCAAGGGGATGTGAACCAGGCAGGAGTCTCCTAAGACCATTGGTCCCACATCATCGAAAGGTGAGGAACCCAGCACATGTGGCCTCAAACCAGACGACACACATCACGAAGGGGCTGGGAGTGAGGCAGGCAGGAGGATCCTCACAACAGAGGGCCCAAAAAATTAAAAAAGTGAGGAATCCAGCAGTTGGAACCTCCCAGCAGGCGGCCAAGAGCACAGAGGCTATGGGATCCAGGCTTCTGTGAACTAACACCAGAGAGCCCACATCATGAAAATGTGAACAACCCAGCCGTTGGGACCTCAGAGCAGAAGGCCCACATCCCCATGGAGATGGGATCCTAAGAGGAGTGCCAAAGCATCACTGGGCTCACTAAGAAAAGTTGGTGAGCCCAGCAGTCAGGGCCTGATGCAAGAGGGCCCTCATCACCAGGGGGAAGAGATTCCCAGCACGCTCCAACTGCCACCACACGGCTGACTTCACCAAGGCAATGTGTGCCAGCCATGCAGGAGTGACCTATCAGCAGAGGGTCTCCCTCACAGGTGGGTGAGGAACAAAGCCAGGAACAGACTCTCACCAGGGGGTCCACATAACCACGTGGATGAGAACCAAGCAGGAGTGTCCTCACACTAGTGGGGCCACATCATCGAAAGGTGAGGAACCCAGCAAAAGTGGCCACAAACCAGAGGACCCACATCACCAAGGGGTTGAGAGTGAGGTAGGTGTCTGGACGGGCATATTTAACACTCATTTCCCACCAGGAAGAGGAATTAACCAAAGGCTCAGCGTGCCCTGCCAGAAGCAGATTAGGGCCTGAAGCAGCCTTGCGGGTTTGCGGCCAGCTCACAAGAAAGCGAGTTGAAGAAAGGAGCTCAGGGGCCCTGTAATTCACAAACCTGCAGAGTTATAAATGACAGATAACGTCCAAAAATATATTGAAGTAAGGCTGCGAAGAGGACTTGAAAGCGGGGCAGAATTGCAGGAAACCGATTTCAGGAGGTAGACTGGATTTGCATTTAAAGCATAGGAAAAGAGGCAGAACATCGACAATGATGCACTTGGCAACAAAGGGCGTATGAGTTTGTTCCTGAATATATTCAGGAACAAACACATACGCCCTTTTTGGCAAACCAAGCAAGCTTGCAATGGAAATCCGAACTACTATGAAGTGTCACTTCCCCCCGGTCTAAAGGGCCATCTGAGAAAAGTGTAAAATCCAGAAAGGCAAGACAGGCCATGGGGAAAAAGGAGCCTTGTTATGCTGATGGGCGGGATGTACATTGCCAACAGCCACTCTGGAGAAGTGTATGGTGTTTCCTGATACATCTGAAAAACAAAGCAACAGAGTCTAGGGCATTTCCACTTATGGTCCTATAGCTTAGGGAAATTAAAATCAAAAAGACACAGCCACCCCAAAATTTACAACGGCTCTGTTTACAGGAGCCTCTTCTACAGTACAAGTTAAATATCCCAGAGAACAAATAATTGATAAAGAAGTTGCGGTACTTATGTACAACAGAATACCACTCAGCAATGAAATCTGTGTCACCAGGCCTGTACCAGCATAATGAGTGGATTGAGGCATGATGATTCTAAGTGAAATAAGTCACACAGAAAAAGAAACATCATAAGGTATCACTAATGCACGGAATGTAAACTTGGCTACACATGAACTGAATTACAAAACAGAACAGGGTCTCAAGTTTAGAAAACCAACTTATGCTTGCTTAAGGGGAAAGGTGAGTTGGGGTGCTGCATAAAACCAGAGTTTGAAATTAGCACAGATACCGTTCCATAAGCCAAATATGTAATAGACAAGACCTACCCCTTGCTCAACGAAATGGACTCAACAATGAGGTATCACCTCACACCTGTTAGAATGGGCATCATCTGAAAATCTACAAACAACAAATGCTGGAAAGGGTGTGGAGAAAAGGAAGCCTCTTCCACTATTGTTGGGAATATAAATTGATACAGTCACTATGGAGAACAATATGGAGTTTCTTAAGAAACTAATAATAGAATTACCATATGATACAGCAATCCCAGGACTGGACATATACCCAGACAAAACCATAAATCAAAAAGAGACATTCACCGCAATGTTCATTGCATCACTATTTACAATATCGAGGTAATGGAAGCAACCTAAATGCCCACAGACAGACGAATGCATAAAGATGTGGTACATATATAAAATGGAATATTACTAAGCCATGAAAGGAATGAAATTGGGTCATTTGTAGAGACGTCGATGGATCTAGAGACTGTCATACAGAGTGAAGTAAGTCAGAAAGAGAAAAACAAATCTTGTATATTCATGCATATATGTGGAACCTAGAAAAACTGTACAGATTAACCGTTTTGCAAGGCATAAATAGAGCAACAGATGTAGACAACAATCGTATGGACAACAAGGGGGGAAAGCTCTTGGAGGGGTGGTGGTGGGAGGAGTTGAGAGATTGGGATTGGCATGTAAACATTTATATGTATAAAATAGATAACCAATGAGAACCTGCTGTATAAAAATATAAAATAAAATTCAAAATTAAAAAGAAATAAAATTTAAAAAATAAAACAGAAAAAACAATTATTCCCTTCACATACATGTATTTATATGAATAAATTATTTCCATGCTTATATCTGTAAATACAAAAAAGAGGAATAAAATCTACCTTGAACCAAAAACGAAAAAGAGAAACAAAAAAACAGAACCCACCAGTTACTCAGAGGAAAACCGTATCAGGGCACTTGCTCCAGTTGTAAACAATTCTGAAGTTGGTCAGTGGTGGGGAATCGTCTCCCATTCAGCCAGCAGCCCCCACACAACAAGCGTCCTCATTGCAAAGCTGGGGCACCGTGCCGAGGCATCTGTGAGTAAACGTGAGCTGAACCCCAGGCCAGTTGCTGCTGAACTGTTCCCGCCCTTCCCAGGTAAAACACCTGAATATATACAAGGACTTGAAAGCCTAGAGGAAGGGCCATGGAGCCACACGAGTGACAGCATGCCAGCTGACTTGGTGCCTGCAGGCCAGCCAGGATGGTCCTGGCCCTGGGTGCTCTTCTGGAAGATTTCCATTTCCCTGCCTGAGATACCCGTCCTGTCCCTGCCCCCACTGCTTTTTTCCTTCCTCACCTCTGCCCAGGGAGAAATTCCAGCAGCAGGTATGGGTGACACATCCTCTTCTTTAGCAGGTGGCAGCCTGGCAACTGCTGCAGAAAGTCCAGCAGAGCCCCACTCACACTGGGCCACCCACAAAGCCGTGGCCTCTCACTCCCTCCCACCAGCCCAGCCCCGAGACTGCTGACAGGGCAGAGAAAATGGCGTCAGGCACAGCTGCAGGGGCTTTTGCTGCCTGGAGTGGTATTTATATTGATCTCAACCCAGGCACACCTGGGGAGGGCTGGCCGGCATGGTAAGGCTGCCCAGGTCAGCCAATCATCACCCCTCAGGGGCTCACAGTTGCAGAAAATGGAACTTGCTGAACCGGCCAGGTCCAAGGAACAGGTGTGGGCTCCTGAGAGTCAGGATAGACAAGGGGCTGCAGCTTTGGCTTGTTTTCTAATCATTTTATCTGGCCCATGAGTGGGAGACAACTTCAAGAAAACCCTCTCCTAATGAGAGGAACCCAGGAGTCAGGGAGAGGAGGGGTGGGTGGTGGTTGGAGACAGAGGCCTGGTGCCCTGGGTGCAGTGGAAGTCTCTGGAAGACCAGGTGGAGGGAGGCCACACAGAGTGATGCCCAGGGTCACAGACCTGTCGGAGCTGCTGTTTGTTAGTTCAAGTCCTGCTCTGAGGTGCTCTGTGTCAGCTCTGAGCGACAGGTGAGCTGGGGGTGCTCTTCAATGAGGGCTATGTGCACGGTTCCTGTGTGCCCAGCCCTGCCACGGTACCTGCAAGGGTAGCTCTGTATCCTGGGAGGGGCCTGACCATGAGAGCCCCGTGGGCTGGGTTGGGGGTGGGGTACCTGCCCAGGAGAGCTCCATATCCTGGGATTGGCCTGACCACGAGAGCCCCATGGGCTGCTGGGGACCTGGTAAAGGATGTCAGGACAGTCAGTGAAGCCACCGAGGATATACCTCCAGTTGCTCCTGATCCCTACACCCTGCTGGTCATTCTACCAACCACCAGGACATGGTATTCTGTATTAGTCTTCAATGATGCCTTCTTTTGTATTCCATTAGTCCCAGAGTCACAAGAAATTTTGGTTTGTGAGTGGCAGGACTCAACATACAACTAAAACAATACTTCCGGGCCGTCTTGCCCCAAGGGTTCAAAAATTCCCACACCATCTTTGGGGAAAGCTTAGCTAACGACCGAAAAGTTCTACCTCTGGAAAAGGAAACCCTCCTTCAATATGCAGATGACATTCTGATCGCCAGCCCTACTAAGGAGGCCTCTGAACTACCAAGCCAATAAAGGATAGAAGTTGTCCAAGAAAAAGCTCAAATATCACAGACTGCAGTGACCTGCCTGGGCTTCATTCTCACACAAGGTCAGAGAAGCCCATCCCAGGAAAGGGAAGAAACCATTTGCAGCCTTACCCCTTTCTAAAACTAGAAGACAGCTTAGGGGTTCCTGGGGAGGCCAGGGTTTGCTGCTTCTGGATCCCTAACTACAGTCTACTAGCTGGGCCTCTATATGAAACACTGAAAGGAAAAGATGATGATCCTTTTGAACAGAATCCAGAAGTGGCCTTTCAAGAATGGAAAGAGCAGTCAATTCAGACCCTTGCCCTGGAACTCCCTAATTGAGCTAAACCCTTTGACCTTTCCATTCCCGGTGAAAGGTGAATCGCCATTGGAGAATTAGTGCAAAAACTGGGACCACTTGAAATGGAACAATGCAAGAATGCCATCCAGGTAGGATAAACTACAGTCACCAAGGGGCTTGGCCCACTGCCACATCTGGCCAAGATACTGGCGGTATCTAAAAACCTGGAAATCAGCAGCCCAAAAGGCCACCTCCCTCCTAAGGGAAAAGGACCCCACGTGGTGATCCTAATCACCAACCATGCCCTGAAGTTGCAGGGTTCGCTCCGTGGGCACACCGACCTCGAGTGAGGAGGCCCTCCAACTCCAACATCCAGAGAGATAACCGGGGGCAACAGGGCACCATGACGACTCGTGTGAACATCACTTGACCTGGAGTTTCTCTCATAAAACAACAATAGTGTGTCCCGAAGGAGTAGACTACTGCTTGCAGGACTTCCTGCACCCGGAGGGGAGCTAATAATCTTGGCGGGGGAACCGTATATCACACCGTCACCATAGAAAAGCCTACAGACACCGTGATGATGGTGGCCAATAAGACCGGCTGGACTCCTGTTTACTTCAAAAGGCTGTTGACTCAGTGGCCATCATGGTCCTTGATCACCACTGACCCTGGACTGTCTGGGAGTTGAGCGGGCAGGGCTCTGACACCTGGTGCTGTTTTTACGTTAATTCAGGGGCCTAATTGAAGAAAGAGCAGACTACTGGTCAGAGCATCTAGGCTGGCAGAAACGGTCAGCCTAAGGTGGCCGAACAAATGTGGGGCGGGGTGAAACCGGCCCCCACAGCATCTCTGCACATCTCTTTCCTGGACCCTTAAAGGTCATTAGAATCTATAACACTTCCAATGCTGGTGCTCAGGCGGACGAGCAGGGAGGCAGGGGTCCTGGGGCCAATCAACGTCACCTGGAGGCTGCTGGGGAGAAGTTCTGACCCTCGTCCCCTGGTATGAGGGCTCCCAACTCAGCACTCAGCAGTTACAGAAGAAGGGTCTGCACCCTCAGCACTCCAAGAATGAGGAACGGGACAAAAGGCAGAGGAGGGGTTTGTCCCCAGCAAAGCCCATTAAAAATCCCTGGGAGATAAAAATAGAATGTGGGCAATAAAGTCAAGTCTGACCTTTTTTATCCTTTGTGCTTTGTCTAATTTCACGTGCTCCTAGGGTCCCGCATGCAGAGGTTCCACACCCGGCACTTCAGACCAGATTTCCTGGTGCAGAATGGCTGGGTCGACACCTCAGCTCCTGGGGCCCAGTGCAGACTCCGAGATATAGAGCCTGAGCTGCAGCCAACCCGGCCCTTGAGAGCTCCGCCCCCTCCCTCCCACTGACTCTGACAGGATCTCTACACAGCAGCCCAGCCCACAGCCCACGGGGTAGTGCATGCTCTCACCTCTCCATTCTCTGATGAAAATATAAAGTTTCCTTTGCTTGGGAACCAAACTCAGTCTCGATCTGTTGGCCCCAATGACACTGGGCAGGGGGACCCTTGTTGGGGTCCACTCTGGAGGATCAGTAACAGAAATTGAGACTATTGTAACTTCAGTGAACAGATGTGTGAGCCAAACTGTAGTTAACATAGAACAGTTTATAAGGCTCGGGTAAAATAAGATGTTTCTAACACTTCCATTTGATATTTCCATCACTTTATTATAAGCAAGTTCAGTGAAAAGGTTTGTCTTATTTGTCAGGTCAATATTAGAGAAATGAAGTGATTTCTTTCCAAGGATGTACATCTAATAATCTTGGTTAAAGCTTCAATCTTGTTTTAAATGCTTTTCCATTGAAAATGATACCTCTCTTTCAGCTCCCCCATTTCTGAGAAGTATAAAATCTTATAATTTATTATTACCAAAGGGGAAAGGTGGGAGGAGGGATAAATTAACAGTTTGGAATTAACACATACACACTGCTATGTATAAAATAGATCATCAACAAGGAACTACTGTATAGCACAGGGAACTACACTCAATATTGTGCAATAACCTATAAGGGGAAATAATCGGAAAAAGAATAGATATTTTTATTGACATCATCTATCAATGACAGTTAAAGTGTAACCTAAGGGAAGCCGGTGGTGAGTGCTTCTGACCCTGAAGACTTCAGTCATCTAAAGTTTGGACTCTGCCTACTTCCCAAGGCCCTTAATGAACATATGTGTAGCCGTAGCTTAAAAAACTCCCCAGTTTGGGTTTCGGGGAGACACTGATTTTGAAAAAGCCCTGGTGTTCTCCTTACATGAATGGGACTCTTCCTACTGCTAAAACATGTCTGTCACATCCAGAGGATGGTATACCGTCTGATCGGGAAGAGTTTGGAAAAGGCATCTCATCTCCTCATCTCCTGGTGCTCGGGTTCACCCCTCCAGCGTCTTTACTAACAGTCTCCCCACTTGGAGATGTCAACACTGTCAACATCCTGTTGCGTACAGTTTGGAATTTGTCCAGAGGATGAAGCGGAAGGATGAGGAACAATGAGAGACAAGTCCTAGGTGTTCAGACAGGCACATGTCACTCTAATTTCCAATCAGGAAGATGAATTGACCAAAGGCTAGGGTTGCCCATGGAAACAGTATAGGGCTTGAGGAAATCCCACTGCTTTGTGGCCAGTTCCCATAAACACAAGTTGAACAATGGAACTCAGGGGCAGTAAAATTCACGAAACTGCAGAGTTGAAAATATCTATCACTGAAAAATGTCTTGAGGAAAGTCAGAGAAAAGGATTGGCAAGCAAGGGAGAATGGCAGGAAAGGGATTTGAGGAGGTAGAAAGGACTCGCCATTAAGCACAAGAAAAGGGGCTGAACATTGCCGACATTGCAGTTGGCCAAAAAGGCTGTATGTGTTTTTTTCTGTATATATTCAAGAAAAGGGCATACACTTTTTTAGCCAACCAAACAGGTGGGCACTGGAAATCAATACTACAAAAGATATCACTTCGCATCAGTCAGAAGAGCCATCCTCATAAAGTGTAAACGCCAGAAATGCAGGACAGGGCAAGGAGAAGAGGGAGCCCTGTGAGGCTTATAGTGGAAATGTATATTGCCAACGGCCATTCTGGAGAAGTGTATTGTGTTTACTAAAGCATCTAAAAAATGAGCTACAGAGCATAGGGCACTTGCACTCATGGGCGTATATCTTGGGAAAAACAAAAATCGAGAGGACACAGGCACCCCAATGTTTACTGCCTCTCTGTTTAAAAGATCCTCGACTAGGATATAACTTAAATGTCTCTGGAGGGAAAAAATGGATAGAGATGTGGTACTTATGTAGAGTGGAATATTACTCAGCCTGGAAATCAATGAAATATGGCCAGTTGTAACAACTCCGGAGGAGTTACGTATGATCATTCTAAGTGACATAATTCAAAAAGAAAAAGACACATATCATAAGATATCACTTAAAGGTGGAATCCAAAATGGCTACACATGAAATAAATTACAAAACAAAAACATAGTCAAATATGTAGAAAACACGTGTAAGGCTGCTAAACGGGAAAGGTGGGGAGGGGTGAGGCATCATCCAGGAGGTTGAAATTAGCAAAGATACCATTCCAAATACCAAACTGATAATCAACAAGGCCTACACGGTAGCTAAAAGAACTGCACTCAGCACACTCAAGTCACCGGAAAAGAATATCTATGACTGGTAAGAATCTGAAAAAGAAATTATTGATGTCTCTCTGTACGTGAATCAAGTGGATGTACAGCAGCAAGAAACAGAGCTTTGAAAATCAGCTGTAAACAACATAGTAATAAATTGAAAAAAATAAACGACAGAGAGACAGAGAAAACCTCTTACAACTTTTCCTCAGGGACGGTGATGCAACATGGATTGAACACATCTAGACCCACAGCAGGATGAGACATAAGGCTGGAAACTGTTCGCGCTAAGAGAAATGTGAGGTTGGGTGAGGAAATGCACACCCTTTATAGTAATACTACCTGGTACCCATTCAATGGGTCCCAAATCTGCAGGTTCAAGGAATCTTCCTACAGCTAAAACATGCATGGAAAACCCAGAGGACTGTACACCATGTGATCGGGAGATGTGTCTAAAATGCACCTCATTTATCCTCTCCTGGTGCTCCTGTTCATCATTCCAGCCACGTTACTTAGAATCTCCCCACTTAGAGAATCAGCACATTTAAACTTCTGTTTCACACATTTTGCAAATTGTGAGGAGGATGAACGGGAACAGGGGGAAACAATGAGAGAATAGTTGTAGGGGTTTGGACGGGCACATGTCACTCTAATTTCCCATTAAGAATAAGAATTAAAAAAAGGCTCAGCCCGCCTCGCCGGAGCCAAAATAGGGCCTGAAGCAATCCTGCGGTTTTGAGGCCAGCTCACAAAAGAGCAACTTAAAAAATGGAGCTCAGGGTCACTGCAATTCACAAACCTGCAGAGTTATAAATGAAAACTAACGTCCAAAAATATGTTGAGGTAAGGCAAAGAAGAGGATCTGAATGCAAGACAGAATTGCAAGAAACAGATTTCAAGAGATAGATTGGACTCGCCTTTAAAGCACATGAAAAGCGGCAGAATTTCGACAATGATGCAGTTGGCCCAAAAGGGAGTATGCGTTATTTCCTGAATATATCCAGGAAAAAACGCATACGCACTTTATGGGCAACCAAGCAAGCAAGCAATGCAAATGTGCACAACAAAGAAGTCTCATTTCCCACCGGTCAAAAGGGCCATCCGAAAAAATTGTAAAAACCAGAAATGCAGGACAGGCCATGGAGAACAGGGAGCCTTTATACGCTGATGGACAGTGTGTGAACTGCCGAGAGCCACTCTGGAGAAGTGTATGGTGGTTCCTAAATCATCTAAAAAACAGAGCGACAGAGCATAGGGCACTTCCAATCACGGGAGTATATCTAGGGAAGTCTAAAAATCAACAAGACACAAGCACACCACAGTTTAGGGCTACTCTGTTTACAAGAACCTCAACTTCAGTACACCTTAAATATCCCAGGAAAGAGAACAATGGATAAAGAAAATGTGGTACTTATGTACAATGGAATATCTCTTCACCATGAAATCAATGTAATAAGGCTAGTAGAAGGATAAAGAGTGGATTGAGGTCCGATAATACTACTTGAAATAAGTCAAACAGAAAAAGAAACATATCATAAGATATCACTTATAGAGGGAGGATAAATATGGCTGCACAAAAAATGAATTACAAAACAGAACAGTGTCTCACATTTAGAAAACACACTTATGTCAGCTTAAGGGGAAAGGAGAGGTGGGGTGATGCATAAAACCAGAGTTTGAAATTAGCACAGATACCGTTCAATAAACCAAATAGGTATCAGACAAGATCTACACCTTGCTCAATGAACTGGCCTCAACACACCCTATAAACCGCAGAGAAATATATCTGAGTAATAAGAATCTTAAAACCCATGTATTGATATATCTCCATAAGGGAATCAAGTGTGAGCAGAGCGGCACAAACACAGCAGTGAAAATGAGCTAAACCCCATTATAGAAATAAATTTTAAAACCAAAACGCAGAAACAATGAAAGAGAGAAAAATTCTTACAAAATTCACTCAGGGGCTGTGATGCAACCTGGAATGACCACATATAAACCCACAGCTGGATAAGACATAAGGCTGGACACTTGGGGCTGAAAGGATTGGAGAGCTTTGGTGAGCAACTGCCGAAAGTTTAATGCAATACTTCATGCTACTTATTCCAAGGGTCCCAACACTCCAAGTTGAAGGGAATCTTCCTACAGCTAAACCATGCATGGGAAATCCAGCAGATGGTATACCATATGATCGGGAAAGGTTTCTAAAATGCACCTCATTTTCCTCTCCTGGGGCTCCGGATCAACATTCCAGCCACTTTACTAACAACATCTCCACATGGAGAGTCAATGCCTTTAAGTTCCGGTATCGCACAGTCTGCAGTTAGTGCGGAGGATGAATGGGAATAGGGGGAACCAGTGAGAAAATAGCTGTAGCGGTTTCAATGGGCACATGTCACTCTAATTTCAATTCAGGAAGAAGAATTAACCAAAGGCAGAGCAAGGCGCCCCAGAAGAAGAATAGGGCCTGAAGAAATCCTGTGGATATGAGGCAAGATCACAAAAATAAGAGCTGAAAAATGGAGCTAAGGGCCACTGCAATTCAAAAACCTGCAGAGTTATAAAGGCCAACTATTTTCCAAAAGTATATTGAAGTAAGGCTATGAAATGGCACTGAGAGCAAGGCAGAACTGCAGGAAACCAATTTCAGGAGGTAGACTGGAATTGCACTGAAAACATATGAAAAGACTCAGAACGTCGACAATGATGCACTTGGCCAAAAAGGGCGTATGCGTTCTTTCCTGAATATATTCAGGAAGAAACGCATACGCCCTTTCTGGCCAACCAAGCAAGCTTGCAAAGGAAATCTGCACTACAATGAAGTCTCACTGCCCCCCGGTCAAAGGGACTTCTGAAAAAAGAGTAAAATCCAGAAAGGCAGGACAGGCCATGGAGAACTGGGAGCCTTGTTATGCTGATGGGCGAGATGTAAATTGCCAACAGCCACTCTGGAGAAGTGTATGGTGTTTCCTGAAACATTCAAAAAATTAAGCAACAGAGCCTAGGGCACTTCCACTTATGGTCCTATAGCTTAGGGAAATTAAAATCAAAAAGACACAGCCACCCCAAAGGTTGGGATGGCTCTGTTTACAAGAACCTCATTTACGGTACACGTTCAATATCGCAAAAAGCGAAAAATGGATAAAGAAGTTGTGGTACTTACGTACAATGCAATATCACTCAGCAATGAAATCTATGTCATCAGGCCCGTAGCAGCATAATGAGTGGATTCAGGTACGATGATTCTAAGTGAAATAAGTCACACAGAAAGAGAAACATCATAAGATATCACTACTACACGGAATGTAAACTTGGCTACACAGGAACTGAATTACAAAACAGAACAGGGTCTCAAATGTAGAAAACCAACTTATGCTTGCTTAAGGGGAAAGGTGAGTTGGGGTGCTGCATAAAACCAGAAATTGAAATTAGCAGATACCGTTCCATAAGACAAATATGTAATAGACAAGAGCTACTCCTTGCTCAACGAAGTGGACTCAACATCCCATATTAAAAGCCTAAGAATATACCTGACTAGTAAGAATCTTAAAACCTATGGATTTATATGTCTCCGAAAGAGAATCAAGCATGTGTACAGCGGCATAAATGCAGCAGTGATAGGATTGGTGAGGTTCGGTGAGCAAATGCAGACCCTTTGAAGTCATATTGCATGGTACCCATTCCATGGTCTCAACTCTCCAGGTTTAAGGGATTCTTCATTCAGCTAAAACATGCATGTGGAACCCAGAGTATGATCCACGGTGTGATCGGGAAACGTGTTCAAATGTGTCTCAGTTTTCGTCCCCTGGTACTCGGGTACAACATTCCAGACGCTTTACTAACACTCTCCCCACTTGGAGAGTCAGTGCCTTTAACCTCCTGTTTGGCCCAGTTTGCAGTTTCTGTGGAAGATGAACAGGAAGATGGAGAACCAAGGAGAGACTAGCTGGAGGTGTCTGGAAGGGCAAATTTAACTCTCATTTCCCACCAGGAAGAGGAATTAACCAAAGGCTCAGCGTGCCATGCCGGAACCACACTAGGGACTGAAGCAATCCTGCGGTGTTGCGGCCAGCTCACAAAAAAGCGAGTTGAAGAAAGGAGCTCAGGGACACTGTAAATCACAACCCTACAGAGTTATAAATGACACTTATCGTCCAAAAATATATTGAAGTAAGGCTGCCAAGAGGACTTGAAAGCGGGGCAGAATTGCAGGAAACCGATTTCAGGAGGTAGACTGGAATTGCATGTAAAGCATAGGAAAAGAGGCAGAACGTCCACAATGATGCACTTGGCCAAAAAGGGTGTATGCGTTCTTTCCTGAATATATTCAGGAAAAAACGCATACGCCCTTTTTGGCCAACCAAGCAAGCTTGCAAAGGTAATCTGCACTACAATGAAGTCTCACTGCCCCAACGGTCAAAAGGGCCATCTGAAAAAAGTGTAAAATCCAGAAAGGCAGGACAGGCCATGGAGAACTGGGAGCCTTGTTATG
This sequence comes from Leucopleurus acutus, assembly GCF_964270905.1. Taxonomy (NCBI): domain Eukaryota; kingdom Metazoa; phylum Chordata; class Mammalia; order Artiodactyla; family Delphinidae; genus Leucopleurus; species Leucopleurus acutus. Next base: position 119,809,754 of record NC_139142.1, on the reverse strand, counting down.
CTGATGGGCGGGATGTAAATTGCCAGCAGCCACTCTGGAGAAGTGTATGGTGTTTCCTGAAACATCCAAAAAACAAAGCAACAGAGCCTAGGGCACTTCCACTTATGGTCCTATAGCTTAGGGAAATTAAAATCAAAAAGACACAGCCACCCCAAGTTTGGGACGGATCTGTTTACAAGAACCTCGTTTACGGTACAAGTTCAATATCACAGAAAGCGAAAAATGGATAAAGAAGTTGTGGTACTTACGTACAATGCAATATCACTCAGCAATGAAATCTATGTCATCAGGCCTGTAGCAGCATAATGACTGGATTCAGGTACGATGATTCTAAGTGAAATAAGTCACACAGAAAAAGAAACATCATAAGGTATCACTAATACATGGAATGTAAACTTGGCTACACAGGAACTGAATTACAAAGCAAAACAGGGTCTCAAATGTAGAAAGCCAACTTATGCTTGCTTAAGGGGAAAGGTGAGTTGGGGTGCTGCATAAAACCAGAGATTGAAATTAGCACAGATACCGTTCCATAAGCCAAATATGTAATAGACAAGAACTACTCCTTACTCAACGAAGTGGACTCAACACCCCATATTAAACGCCTAAGAATATACCTGACTAGTAAGAATCTTAAAACCTATGGATTTATATGTCTCCGAAAGAGAATCAAGCGTGTGTACAGCGGCATAAACGCAGCAGTGATAGGATTGTTGAGGTTCGGTGAGCAAATGCAGACCCTTTGAATTCATATTGCATGGTACCCATTACATCGGTCTCAACTCTCTAGGTCTAAGGGATTCTTCCTTCAGCTAAAACATCCATGTGGAACCAAGAGTATGATCCACCATGTGATCGGGAAATGTGTTCAAATGTGTCTCAGTTTTAGTCCCCTGGTACTCGGGTGCAACACTCCAGATGCTTTACTAACACTCTCCCCACTTGGAGAGTCAGTGCCTTTAACCTCCTGTTTGGCCCAGTTTGCAATTTCTGTGGAAGATGAACAGGAATAGTGAGAACCAATGAGAGACTAGCTCGAGGTGTCTGGACGGGCAAATTTAACTCTCATTTCCCACCAGGAAGAGGAATTAACCAAAGGTTCAGCATGCCGTGCCAGAACCAAACTAGGGCCTGAAGCAATCCTGCAGTGTTGCGGCCAGCTCACAAGAAAGCGAGTTGAAGAAAGGAGCTCAGGGGCACTGTAATTCACAAACCTGCAGAGTTATAAATGACAGGTATCTTCCAAAAATATATTGAAGTAAGGCTGCCAAGAGGAGTTGAAAGCGGGGCAGAATTGCAGGAAACCGATTTCAGGAGGTAGACTGGAATTGCATGTAAAGCATAGGAAAAGAGGCAGAACGTCCACAATGATGCACTTGGCCAAAAAGGGCGTATGCGTTTTTTCCTGAATATATTCAGGAAAAAACGCATACGCCCTTTTTGGCCACCCAAGCAAGCTTGCAAAGGAAATCTGCACTACAATGAAGTCTCACTGCCCCCCGGTCAAAAGGGCCATCTGAAAAAAGTGTATAATCCAGAAAGGCAGGACAGGCCATGGAGAACTGGGAGCCTTGTTATGCTGATGGGCGTGACGTAAATTGCCAACAGCCACTCTGGAGAAGTGTATGGTGTTTCCTGAAACATCCAAAAAACAAAGCAACAGAGCCTAGGGCACTTCCACTTATGGTCCTATAGCTTAGGGAACTTAAAATCAAAAAGACACAGCCACCCTAAAGTTTGGGACGGCTCTGTTTGCAAGAACCTCGTTTACGGTACAAGTTCAATATCACAGAAAGCGAAAAATGGATAAAGAAGTTGTGGTACTTACGTACAATGCAATATCAGTCAGCAATGAAATCTATGTCATCAGGCCCGTAGCAGCATAATAAATGGATTCAGGTACGATGATTCTAAGTGAAATAAGTCACACAGAAAAAGAAACATCATAAGATATCACTAATACATGGAATGTAAACTTGGCTACACAAGAACTGAATTACAAAACAGAACAGAGTGTCAAATGTAGAAAACCAACTTAGGCTTGCTTAAGGGGAAGGGTGAGTTGGGGTGCTGCATAAAACCAGAGATTGAAATTAGCACAGATACCGTTCCATAAGCCAAATATGTAATAGACAAGAGCTACTCCTTGCTCAACGAAGTGGACTCAACACCCCATATTAAACGCCTAAGAATATACCTGACTAGTAAGAATCTTAAAACCTTTGAATTTATGTCTCCGAAAGAGAATCAAGCGTGTGTACAGCGGCATAAACGCAGCAGTGATAGGATTGGTGAGGTTCGGTGAGCAAATGCAGACCCTTTGAAGTCATATTGCATGGTACCCATTCCATGGGTCTCAACTCTCCAAGTTTAAGGGATTCTTCCTTCAGCTAAAACATGCATGTGGAACACAGAGTATGATCCACCGTGTGATCAGGAAACGTCTTCAAATGTGTCTCAGTTTTCGTCCCCTGGTACTCGGGTGCAACACTCCAGACGCTTTACTAACACTCTCTCCACTTGGAGAGTCAGTGCCTTTAACCTCCTGTATGGCCCAGTTTGCAATTTCTGCGGAAAATGTTCAGGAATAGGGAGAACCAATGATAAGCTAGCTGGAGGTGTCTGGACGGGCAAATTTAACTCTCATTTCCCACCAGGAAGAGGAATTAACCAAAGGCTCAGCGTGCCGTGCCGGATCCACACTAGGACCAGAAGCAATCCTTTGGTGTTGCAGCCAGCTCACAAGAAAGCGAGTTGAAGAAAGGAGCTCAGGGGCACTGTAATTCACAAACCTGCAGAGTTATAAATGACAGCTATCTTCCAAAAATATATTGAAGTAAGGCAGCCAAGAGGAGTTGAAAGCGGAGCAGAATTGCAGGAAACCGATTTCAGGAGGCAGACAGGAATTGCATGTAAAGCATAGGAAAAGAGGCAGAACGTCCACAATGATGCACTTGGCCAAAAAGGGTGTATGCGTTTTTTCCTGAATATATTCAGGAAAAAACGCATACGCCCTTTTGGGCCAACCAAGAAAGCTTGCAAAGGAAATCTGCACTACAATGAAGTCTCACAGCCCCCCGGTCAAAAGGGCCATCTGAAAAAAGTGTAAAATCCAGAAAGGCAGGACAGGCCATGGAGAACTGGGAGCCTTTTTATGCTGATGGGCGGGATGTAAATTGCCAGCAGCCACTCTGGAGAAGTGTATAGTGTTTCCTGAAACATCCAAAAAACAAAGCAACAGAGCCTAGGGCACTTCCACTTATGGTCCTATAGCTTAGGGAAATTAAAATCAAAAAGACACAGCCACCCCAAAGTTTGGGATGGCTCTGTTTACAAGAACCTCGTTTACGGTACAAGTTCAATATCACAGAAAGCGAAAAATGTATAAAGAAGTTGTGGTACTTACGTACAATGCAATATCACTCAGCAATGAAATCTATGTCATCAGGCCCGTAGCAGCATAATGAGTGGATTTAGGTACAATGATTCTAAGTGAAATAAGTCACACAGAAAAAGAAACATCATAAGATATCACTATTACACGGAATGTAAACTTGGCTACAAAGGAACTGAATTACAAAACAGAACAGGGTGTCAAATGTAGAAAACCAACTTATGCTTGCTTAAGGGGAAAGGTGAGTTGGGGTGCTGCATGAAACCAGAGATTGAAATTAGCACAGATACCGTTCCATAAGCCAAATATGTAATAGACAAGAGCTACTCCTTGGTCAACGAAGTGGACTCAACACCCCATATTAAACGCCTAACAATATACCTGACTAGTAAGAATCTTAAAACCTATGGATTTATATGTCTCCGAAAGAGAATCAAGCGTGTGTACAGTGGCATAAACGCAGCAGTGATAGTATTGGTGAGGTTCGGTGAGCAAATGCAGACCCTTTGAAGTCATATTGCATGGTACCCATTCCATGGGTCTCAACTCTCCAGGTTTAAGGGATTCTTCCTTCAGCTAAAACATGCATGTGGAACACAGAGTATGATCCACCGTGTGATCAGGAAACGTCTTCAAATGTGTCTCAGTTTTAGTCCCCTGGTACTCGGGTGCAACACTCCAGACGCTTTACTAACACTCTCTCCACTTGGAGAGTCAGTGCCTTTAACCTCCTGTATGGCCCAGTTTGCAATTTCTGCGGAAAATGTACAGGAATAGGGAGAACCAATGATAAACTAGCTGGAGGTGTCTGGACGGGCAAATTTAACTCTCATTTCCCACCAGGAAGAGGAATTAACCAAAGGCTCAGCGTGCCGTGCCAGATCCACACTAGGGCCTGAAGCAATCCAGCGGTGTTGCGGCCAGCTCACAAAAAAGCGAGTTGAAGAAAGGAGATCAGGGGCACTGTAATTCACAAACCTGCAGAGTTATAAATGACAGCTATCGTCCAAAAATATATTGAAGTAAGGCTGCCAAGAGGACTTGAAAGCGGGGCAGAATTGCAGGAAACCGATTTCAGGAGGTAGACAGGAGTTGCATGTAAAGCATAGGAAAAGAGGCAGAACGTCCACAATGATGCACTTGGCCAAAAAGGGCGTATGCGTTTTTTCCTGAATATATTCAGGAAAAAACGCATACGCCCTTTTTGGCCAACCAAGCAAGCTTGCAAAGGAAATCTGCACTACAATGAAGTCTCACTGCCCCCCGGTCAAAAGGGCCATCTGAAATATGTGTAAAATCCAGAAAGGCAGGACAGGCCATGGAGAACTGGGAGCCTTGTTATGCTGGTGGGCGTGATGTAAATTGCCAACAGCCACTCTGGAGAAGTGTATGGTGTTTCCTGAAACATCTAAAAAACAAAGCAACAGAGCCTAGGACACTTCCACTTATGGTCCTATAGCTTAGGGAAATTAAAATCAAAAAGACACGGTCACCCCAAAGTTTGGGACAGCTCTGTTTACAAGAACCTCGTTTACGGTACAAGTTCAATATCACAGAAAGCGAAAAATGGATAAAGAATTTGTGGTACTTACGTACAATGCAATATCACTCAGCAATGAAATCTATGTCATCAGGCCCGTAGCAGCATAATGAGTGGATTCAGGTACGATGATTCTAAGTGAAATAAGTCACACAGAAAAAGAAACATCATAAGATATCACCAATACACGGAATGTAAACTTGGCTACATAGGAACTGAATTACAAAACAGAACAGGGTCTCAAATGTAGAAAACCAACTTATGCTTGCTTAAGGGGAAAGGTGAGTTGGGGTGCTGCATGAAACCAGAGATTGAAATTAGCACAGATACCGTTCCATAAGCCAAATATGCAATAGACAAGAGCTACTCCTTGCTGAACGAAGTGGACTCAACACCCCATATTAAACGCCTAAGAATATACCTGACTAGAAATAATCTTAAAACCTACGGATTTATATGTCTCTGAAAGACAATCAAGCGTGTGTACAGCGGCATAAACGCAGCAGTGATAGGATTGGTGAGGTTCGGTGAGCAAATGCAGACCCTTTGAAGTCATATTGCATGGTACCCATTCCATGGGTCTCAACTCTCCAGGTTTAAGGGATTCTTCCTTCAGCTAAAACATGCATGTGGAACACAGAGTATGATCCACCGTGTGATCGGGAAACGTGTTCAAATGTGTCTCAGTTTTCGTCCCCTGGTACTCGGGTGCAACATTCCAGACGCTTTACTAACACTCTGCCCACTTGGAGAGTCAGTGCCTTTAACCTCCTGTATGGCCCAGTTTGCAATTTCTGCGGAAAATGTACAGGAATAGGGAGAACCAATGAGAAACTAGCTGGAGGTGTCTGGACGGGCAAATTTAACTCTCATTTCCCACCAGAAAGAGGAATTAACCAAAGGCTCAGCATGCCGTGCCGGAACCACACTAGGGCCTGAAGCAATCCTACGGTGTTGCGGCCAGCTCACAAGAAAGCGAGTTGAAGAAAGGAGCTCAGGGGCACTGTAATTCACAAACCTGCAGAGTTATAAATGACAGCTATCGTCCAAAAATATATTGAAGTAAGGCTGCCAAGAGGACTTGAAAGCGGGGCAGAATTGCAGGAAACCGATTTCAGGAGGTAGACAGGAATTGCATGTAAAGCATAGGAAAAGAGGCAGAACGTCCACAATGATGCACTTGGCCAAAAAGGGCGTATGCGTTTTTTCCTGAATATATTCAGGAAAAAACGCATACGCACTTTTTGGCCAACCAAGCAAGCTTGCAAAGGAAATCTGCACTACAATGAAGTCTCACTGCCCCCCGGTCAAAAGGGCCATCTGAAATATGTGTAAAATCCAGAAAGGCAGGACAGGCCATGGAGAACTGGGAGCCTTGTTATGCTGGTGGGCGTGATGTAAATTGCCAACAGCCACTCTGGAGAAGTGTATGGTGTTTCCTGAAACATCTAAAAAACAAAGCAACAGAGCCTAGGGCACTTACACTTATGGTCCTATAGTTTAGGGAAATTAAAATCAAAAAGACACAGCCACCCCAAAGTTTGGGACGGCTCTGTTTACAAGAACCTCGTTTACGGTACAAGTTCAATATCACAGAAAGCAAAAAATGGATAAAGAAGTTGTGGTACTTACGTACAATGCAATATCACTCAGCAATGAAATCTATGTCATCAGGCCCGTAGCAGCATAATGAGTGGATGCAGGTTTGATGAGTCTAAGTGAAATAAGTCACACAGAAAAAGAAACATCATAAGATATCACTACTACACGGAATGTAAACTTGGCTACACAGGAACTGAATTACAAAACAGAACAGGGTCTCAAATGTAGAAAACCAACTTATGCTTGCTTAAGGGGAAAGGTGAGTTGGGGTGCTGCATGAAACCAGAGATTGAAATTAGCACAGATACCGTTCCATAAGCCAAATATGCAATAGACAAGAGCTACTCCTTGCTGAACGAAGTGGACTCAACACCCCATATTAAACGCCTAAGAATATACCTGACTAGAAATAATCTTAAAACCTACGGATTTATATGTCTCCGAAAGACAATCAAGCGTGTGTACAGCGGCATAAACGCAGCAGTGATAGGATTGGTGAGGTTCGGTGAGCAAATGCAGACCCTTTGAAGTCATATTGCATGGTACCCATTCCATGGGTCTCAACTCTCCAGGTTTAAGGGATTCTTCCTTCAGCTAAAACATGCATGTGGAACCCAGAGTATGATCCACCGTGTGATCGGGAAACGTGTTCAAATGTGTCTCGTTTTCGTCCCTGGTACTCGGGTGCAACATTCCAGATGCTTTACTAACACTCTCCCCACTTGGAGAGTCAGTGCCTTTAACCTCCTGTTTGGCCCAGTTTGTAATTTCTGTGGAAGATGAACAGGAAGATGGAGAACCAAGGAGAGACTAGCTGGAGGTGTCTGGAAGGGCAAATTTAACTCTCATTTCCCACCAGGAAGAGGAATTAACCAAAGGCTCAGCGTGCCATGCCGGAACCACACTAGGGACTGAAGCAATCCTGCGGTGTTGCGGCCAGCTCAAAAAAAAGCGAGTTGAAGAAAGGAGCTCAGGGACACTGTAATTCACAACCCTACAGAGTTATAAATGACACTTATCGTCCAAAAATATATTGAAGTAAGGCTGCCAAGAGGACTTGAAAGCGGGGCAGAATTGCAGGAAACCGATTTCAGGAGGTAGACTGGAATTGCATGTAAAGCATAGGAAAAGAGGCAGAACGTCCACAATGATGCACTTGGCCAAAAAGGGCGTATGCTTTCTTTCCTGAATATATTCAGGAAAAAACGCATACGCCCTTTTTGGCCAACCAAGCAAGCTCGCAAAGGAAATCTGCACTACAATGAAGTCTCACTGCCCCCCGGTCAAAAGGGCCATCTGAAAAAAGTGTAAAATCCAGAAAGGCAGGACAGGCCATGGAGAACTGGGAGCCTTGTTATGCTGATGGGCGGGATGTAAATTGCCAGCAGCCACTCTGGAGAAGTGTATGGTGTTTCCTGAAACATCCAAAAAACAAAGCAACAGAGCCTAGGGCACTTCCACTTATGGTCCTATAGCTTAGGGAAATTAAAATCAAAAAGACACAGCCACCCCAAGTTTGGGACGGCTCTGTTTACAAGAACCTCGTTTACGGTACAAGTTCAATATCACAGAAAGCGAAAAATGGATAAAGAAGTTGTGGTACTTACGTACAATGCAATATCACTCAGCAATGAAATCTATGTCATCAGGCCTGTAGCAGCATAATGACTGGATTCAGGTACGATGATTCTAAGTGAAATAAGTCACACAGAAAAAGAAACATCATAAGGTATCACTAATACATGGAATGTAAACTTGGCTACACAGGAACTGAATTACAAAGCAAAACAGGGTCTCAAATGTAGAAAACCAACTTATGCTTGCTTAAGGGGAAAGGTGAGTTGGGGTGCTGCATAAAACCAGAGATTGAAATTAGCACAGATACCGTTCCATAAGCCAAATATGTAATAGACAAGAGCTACTCCTTACTCAACGAAGTGGACTCAATACCCCATATTAAACGCCTAAGAATATACCTGACTAGTAAGAATCTTAAAACCTATGGATTTATATGTCTCCGAAAGAGAATCAAGCGTGTGTACAGCGGCATAAACGCAGCAGTGATAGGATTGGTGAGGTTCGGTGAGCAAATGCAGACCCTTTGAAGTCATATTGCATGGTACCCATTACATCGGTCTCAACTCTCTAGGTCTAAGGGATTCTTCCTTCAGCTAAAACATCCATGTGGAACCAAGAGTATGATCCACCATGTGATCGGGAAATGTGTTCAAATGTGTCTCAGTTTTAGTCCCCTGGTACTAGGGTGCAACACTCCAGACGCTTTACTCACACTCTCCCCACTTGGAGAGTCAGTGCCTTTAACCTCCTGTTTGGCCCAGTTTGCAATTTCTGTGGAAGATGAACAGGAATAGTGAGAACCAATGAGAGACTAGCTCGAGGTGTCTGGATGGGCAAATTTAACTCTCATTTCCCACCAGGAAGAGGAATTAACCAAAGGTTCAGCATGCCGTGCCAGAACCAAGCTAGGGCCTGAAGCAATCCTGCAGTGTTGCGGCCAGCTCACAAGAAAGCGAGTTGAAGAAAGGAGCTCAGGGGCACTGTAATTCACAAACCTGCAGAGTTATAAATGACAGGTATCTTCCAAAAATATATTGAAGTAAGGCTGCCAAGAGGAGTTGAAAGCGTGGCAGAATTGCAGGAAACCGATTTCAGGAGGTAGACTGGAATTGTATGTAAAGCATAGGAAAAGAGGCAGAACGGCCACAATGATGCACTTGGCCAAAAAGGGCGTATGCGTTTTTTCCGAAAAAACGCATACGCCCTTTTTGGCCAACCAAGCAAGCTTGCAAAGGAAATCTGCACTACAATGAAGTCTCACTGCCCCCCGGTCAAAAGGGCCATCTGAAAAAAGTGTAAAATCCAGAAAGGCAGGACAGGCCATGGAGAACTGGGAGCCTTGTTATGCTGATGGGCGTGATGTAAATTGCCAACAGCCACTCTGGAGAAGTGTATGGTGTTTCCTGAAACATCCAAAAAACAAAGCAACAGAGCCTAGGGCACTTCCACTTATGGTCCTATAGCTTAGGGAAATTAAAATCAAAAAGACACAGCCACCCTAAAGTTTGGGACGGCTCTGTTTGCAAGAACCTCGTTTACGGTACAAGTTCAATATCACAGAAAGCGAAAAATGGATAAAGAAGTTGTGGTACTTACGTACAATGCAATATCAGTCAGCAATGAAATCTATGTCATCAGGCCCGTAGCAGCATAATGAATGGATTCAGGTACGATGATTCTAAGTGAAATAAGTCACACAGAAAAAGAAACATCATAAGATATCACTAATACATGGAATGTAAACTTGGCTACACAAGAACTGAATTACAAAACAGAACAGAGTGTCAAATGTGGAAAACCAACTTAGGCTTGCTTAAGGGGAAGGGTGAGTTGGGGTGCTGCATAAAACCAGAGATTGAAATTAGCACAGATACCGTTCCATAAGCCAAATATGTAATAGACAAGAGCTACTCCTTGCTCAACGAAGTGGACTCAACACCCCATATTAAACGCCTAAGAATATACCTGACTAGTAAGAATCTTAAAACCTTTGAATTTATGTCTCCGAAAGAGAATCAAGCGTGTGTACAGCGGCATAAACGCAGCAGTGATAGGATTGGTGAGGTTCGGTGAGCAAATGCAGACCCTTTGAAGTCATATTGCATGGTACCCATTCCATGGGTCTCAACTCTCCAGGTTTAAGGGATTCTTCCTTCAGCTAAAACATGCATGTGGAACACAGAGTATGATCCACCGTGTGATCGGGAAACGTGTTCAAATGTGTCTCAGTTTTCGTCCCCTGGTACTCGGGTGCAACACTCCAGACGCTTTACTAACACTCTCCCCACTTGGAGAGTCAGTGCCTTTAACCTCCTGTATGGCCCAGTTTGCAATTTCTGCGGAAAATGTTCAGGAATAGGGAGAACCAATGATAAGCTAGCTGGAGGTGTCTGGACGGGCAAATTTAACTCTCATTTCCCACCAGGAAGAGGAATTAACCAAAGGCTCAGCGTGCCGTGCCGGATCCACACTAGGACCAGAAGCAATCCTTTGGTGTTGCAGCCAGCTCACAAGAAAGCGAGTTGAAGAAAGGAGCTCAGGGGCACTGTAATTCACAAACCTGCAGAGTTATAAATGACAGCTATCTTCCAAAAATATATTGAAGTAAGGCAGCCAAGAGGAGTTGAAAGCGGAGCAGAATTGCAGGAAACCGATTTCAGGAGGCAGACAGGAATTGCATGTAAAGCATAGGAAAAGAGGCAGAACGTCCACAATGATGCACTTGGCCAAAAAGGGTGTATGCGTTTTTTCCTGAATATATTCAGGAAAAAACGCATACGCCCTTTTTGGCCAACCAAGAAAGCTTGCAAAGGAAATCTGCACTACAATGAAGTCTCACAGCCCCCCGGTCAAAAGGGCCATCTGAAAAAAGTGTAAAATCCAGAAAGGCAGGACAGGCCATGGAGAACTGGGAGCCTTTTTATGCTGATGGGCGGGATGTAAATTGCCAGCAGCCACTCTGGAGAAGTGTATAGTGTTTCCTGAAACATCCAAAAAACAAAGCAACAGAGCCTAGGGCACTTCCACTTATGGTCCTATAGCTTAGGGAAATTAAAATCAAAAAGACACAGCCACCCCAAAGTTTGGGATGGCTCTGTTTACAAGAACCTCGTTTACGGTACAAGTTCAATATCACAGAAAGCGAAAAATGTATAAAGAAGTTGTGGTACTTACGTACAATGCAATATCACTCAGCAATGAAATCTATGTCATCAGGCCCGTAGCAGCATAATGAGTGGATTTAGGTACAATGATTCTAAGTGAAATAAGTCACACAGAAAAAGAAACATCATAAGATATCACTATTACACGGAATGTAAACTTGGCTACAAAGGAACTGAATTACAAAACAGAACAGGGTGTCAAATGTAGAAAACCAACTTATGCTTGCTTAAGGGGAAAGGTGAGTTGGGGTGCTGCATGAAACCAGAGATTGAAATTAGCACAGATACCGTTCCATAAGCCAAATATGTAATAGACAAGAGCTACTCCTTGGTCAACGAAGTGGACTCAACACCCCATATTAAACGCCTAACAATATACCTGACTAGTAAGAATCTTAAAACCTACGGATTTATATGTCTCCGAAAGAGAATCAAGCGTGTGTACAGTGGCATAAACGCAGCAGTGATAGTATTGGTGAGGTTCGGTGAGCAAATGCAGACCCTTTGAAGTCATATTGCATGGTACCCATTCCATGGGTCTCAACTCTCCAGGTTTAAGGGATTCTTCCTTCAGCTAAAACATGCATGTGGAACACAGAGTATGATCCACCGTGTGATCAGGAAACGTCTTCAAATGTGTCTCAGTTTTAGTCCCCTGGTACTCGGGTGCAACACTCCAGACGCTTTACTAACACTCTCTCCACTTGGAGAGTCAGTGCCTTTAACCTCCTGTATGGCCCAGTTTGCAATTTCTGCGGAAAATGTACAGGAATAGGGAGAACCAATGATAAACTAGCTGGAGGTGTCTGGACGGGCAAATTTAACTCTCATTTCCCACCAGGAAGAGGAATTAACCAAAGGCTCAGCGTGCCGTGCCAGATCCACACTAGGGCCTGAAGCAATCCAGCGGTGTTGCGGCCAGCTCACAAAAAAGCGAGTTGAAGAAAGGAGATCAGGGGCACTGTAATTCACAAACCTGCAGAGTTATAAATGACAGCTATCGTCCAAAAATATATTGAAGTAAGGCTGCCAAGAGGACTTGAAAGCGGGGCAGAATTGCAGGAAACCGATTTCAGGAGGTAGACAGGAATTGCATGTAAAGCATAGGAAAAGAGGCAGAACGTCCACAATGATGCACTTGGCCAAAAAGGGCGTATGCGTTTTTTCCTGAATATATTCAGGAAAAAACGCATACGCCCTTTTTGGCCAACCAAGCAAGCTTGCAAAGGAAATCTGCACTACAATGAAGTCTCACTGCCCCCCGGTCAAAAGGGCCATCTGAAATATGTGTAAAATCCAGAAAGGCAGGACAGGCCATGGAGAACTGGGAGCCTTGTTATGCTGGTGGGCGTGATGTAAATTGCCAACAGCCACTCTGGAGAAGTGTATGGTGTTTCCTGAAACATCTAAAAAACAAAGCAACAGAGCCTAGGACACTTCCACTTATGGTCCTATAGCTTAGGGAAATTAAAATCAAAAAGACACGGTCACCCCAAAGTTTGGGACAGCTCTGTTTACAAGAACCTCGTTTACGGTACAAGTTCAATATCACAGAAAGCGAAAAATGGATAAAGAATTTGTGGTACTTACGTACAATGCAATATCACTCAGCAATGAAATCTATGTCATCAGGCCCGTAGCAGCATAATGAGTGGATTCAGGTACGATGATTCTAAGTGAAATAAGTCACACAGAAAAAGAAACATCATAAGATATCACCAATACACGGAATGTAAACTTGGCTACATAGGAACTGAATTACAAAACAGAACAGGGTCTCAAATGTAGAAAACCAACTTATGCTTGCTTAAGGGGAAAGGTGAGTTGGGGTGCTGCATGAAACCAGAGATTGAAATTAGCACAGATACTGTTCCATAAGCCAAATATGCAATAGACAAGAGCTACTCCTTGCTGAACGAAGTGGACTCAACACCCCATATTAAACGCCTAAGAATATACCTGACTAGAAATAATCTTAAAACCTACGGATTTATATGTCTCCGAAAGACAATCAAGCGTGTGTACAGCGGCATAAACGCAGCAGTGATAGGATTGGTGAGGTTCGGTGAGCAAATGCAGACCCTTTGAAGTCATATTGCATGGTACCCATTCCATGGGTCTCAACTCTCCAGGTTTAAGGGATTCTTCCTTCAGCTAAAACATGCATGTGGAACACAGAGTATGATCCACCGTGTGATCGGGAAACGTGTTCAAATGTGTCTCAGTTTTCGTCCCCTGGTACTCGGGTGCAACATTCCAGACGCTTTACTAACACTCTGCCCACTTGGAGAGTCAGTGCCTTTAACCTCCTGTATGGCCCAGTTTGCAATTTCTGCGGAAAATGTACAGGAATAGGGAGAACCAATGAGAAACTAGCTGGAGGTGTCTGGACAGGCAAATTTAACTCTCATTTCCCACCAGAAAGAGGAATTAACCAAAGGCTCAGCATGCCGTGCCGGAACCACACTAGGGCCTGAAGCAATCCTACGGTGTTGCGGCCAGCTCACAAGAAAGCGAGTTGAAGAAAGGAGCTCAGGGGCACTGTAATTCACAAACCTGCAGAGTTATAAATGACAGCTATCGTCCAAAAATATATTGCAGTAAGGCTGCCAAGAGGACTTGAAAGCGGGGCAGAATTGCAGGAAACCGATTTCAGGAGGTAGACAGGAATTGCATGTAAAGCATAGGAAAAGAGGCAGAACGTCCACAATGATGCACTTGGCCAAAAAGGGCGTATGCGTTTTTTCCTGAATATATTCAGGAAAAAACGCATACGCACTTTTTGGCCAACCAAGCAAGCTTGCAAAGGAAATCTGCACTACAATGAAGTCTCACTGCCCCCCGGTCAAAAGGGCCATCTGAAATATGTGTAAAATCCAGAAAGGCAGGACAGGCCATGGAGAACTGGGAGCCTTGTTATGCTGGTGGGCGTGATGTAAATTGCCAACAGCCACTCTGGAGAAGTGTATGGTGTTTCCTGAAACATCTAAAAAACAAAGCAACAGAGCCTAGGGCACTTACACTTATGGTCCTATAGTTTAGGGAAATTAAAATCAAAAAGACACAGCCACCCCAAAGTTTGGGACGGCTCTGTTTACAAGAACCTCGTTTACGGTACAAGTTCAATATCACAGAAAGCAAAAAATGGATAAAGAAGTTGTGGTACTTACGTACAATGCAATATCACTCAGCAATGAAATCTATGTCATCAGGCCCATAGCAGCATAATGAGTGGATGCAGGTTTGATGAGTCTAAGTGAAATAAGTCACACAGAAAAAGAAACATCATAAGATATCACTACTACACGGAATGTAAACTTGGCTACACAGGAACTGAATTACAAAACAGAACAGGGTCTCAAATGTAGAAAACCAACTTATGCTTGCTTAAGGGGAAAGGTGAGTTGGGGTGCTGCATGAAACCAGAGATTGAAATTAGCACAGATACCGTTCCATAAGCCAAATATGCAATAGACAAGAGCTACTCCTTGCTGAACGAAGTGGACTCAACACCCCATATTAAACGCCTAAGAATATACCTGACTAGAAATAATCTTAAAACCTACGGATTTATATGTCTCCGAAAGACAATCAAGCGTGTGTACAGCGGCATAAATGCAGCAGTGATAGGATTGGTGAGGTTCGGTGAGCAAATGCAGACCCTTTGAAGTCATATTGCATGGTACCCATTCCATGGGTCTCAACTCTCCAGGTTTAAGGGATTCTTCCTTCAGCTAAAACATGCATGTGGAACCCAGAGTATGATCCACCGTGTGATCGGGAAACGTGTTCAAATGTGTCTCGTTTTCGTCCCTGGTACTCGGGTGCAACATTCCAGATGCTTTACTAACACTCTCCCCACTTGGAGAGTCAGTGCCTTTAACCTCCTGTTTGGCCCAGTTTGTAATTTCTGTGGAAAATGAACAGGAATAGGGAGAACGAAAGAGAGACTAGCTGGAGGTGTCTGGACGGGCAAATTTAACTCTCATTTCCCACCAGGAAGAGGAATTAACCAAAGGCTCAGCGTGCCGTGCCGGAACTACACTAGGGCTTGAAGCAATCCTGCGGTGTTGGGGCCAGCTCACAAGAAAGCGAGTTGAAGAAACGAGCTCAGGGGCACTGTAATTCACAAACCTGCAGAGTTATAAATGACAGCTATCGTCCAAAAATATATTGAAGTAAGGCTGCCAAGAGGACTTGAAAGCGGGGCAGAATTGCAGGAAATCGATTTCAGGAGGTACACTGGAATTGCATGTAAAGCATAGGAAAAGAGGCAGAACGTCCACAATGATGCACTTGGCCAAAAAGGGCGTATGCATTTTTTCCTGAATATATTCAGGAAAAAACGCATACGCCCTTTTTGGCCAACCAAGCAAGCTTGCAAAGGAAATCTGCACTACAATGAAGTCTCACTGCCCCCCGGTCAAAAGGGCCATCTGAAAAAAGTGTAAAATCCAGAAAGGCAGGACAGGCCATGGAGAACTGGGAGCCTTGTTATGCTGGTGGTCGTGATGTAAATTGCCAACAGCCACTCTGGAGAAGTGTATGCTGTTTCCTGAAACATCTAAAAAACAAAGCAACAGAGCCTAGGGCACTTCCACTTATGGTCCCATAGCTTCGGGAAATTAAAATCAAAAAGACACGGTCACCCCAAAGTTTGGGATGGCTCTGTTTACAAGAACCTCGTTTACGGTACAAGTTCAATATCACAGAAAGCAAAAAATGCATAAAGAAGTTGTGGTACTTACGTACAATGCAATATCACTCAGCAATGAAATCTATGTCATCAGGCCCGTAGCAGCATAATGAGTGGATGCAGGTATGATGAGTCTAAGTGAAATAAGTCACACAGAAAAAGAAACATCATAAGATATCACTACTACACGGAATGTAAACTTGGCTACACAGGAACTGAATTACAAAACAGAACAGGGTGTCAAATGTAGAAAACCAACTTATGCTTGCTTAAGGGGAAAGGTGAGTTGGGGTGCTGCATGAAACCAGAGATTGAAATTAGCACAGATACTGTTCTATAAGCCAAATATGCAAGAGACTAGAGCTACTCCTTGCTGAACGAAGTGGACTCAACACCCCATATTAAACGCCTAAGAATATACCTGACTAGAAATAATCTTAAAACCTACGGATTTATATGTCTACGAAAGAGAATCAAGCGTGTGTACAGTGGCATAAACGCAGCAGTGATAGGATTGGTGAGGTTAGGTGAGCAAATTCAGACCCTTTGAAGTCATATTGCATGGTACCCATTCCATGGGTCTCAACTCTCCAGGTTTAAGGGATTTTTCCTTCAGCTAAAACATGCATGTGGAACCCAGAGTATGATCCACCGTGTGATCGGGAAACGTGTTCAAATGTGTCTCGTTTTCGTCCCTGGTACTCGGGTGCAACATTCCAGATGCTTTACTAACACTCTCCCCACTTGGAGAGTCAGTGCCTTTAACCTCCTGTTTGGCCCAGTTTGTAATTTCTGTGGAAGATGAACAGGAAGATGGAGAACCAAGGAGAGACTAGCTGGAGGTGTCTGGAAGGGCAAATTTAACTCTCATTTCCCACCAGGAAGAGGAATTAACCAAAGGCTCAGCGTGCCATGCCGGAACCACACTAGGTCCAGAAGCAATCCTTTGGTGTTGCAGCCAGCTTACAAGAAAGCGAGTTGAAGAAAGGAGCTCAGGGGCACTGTAATTCACAAACCTGCAGAGTTATAAATGACAGCTATCTTCCAAAAATATATTGAAGTAAGGCAGCCAAGAGGAGTTGAAAGCGGAGCAGAATTGCAGGAAACCGATTTCAGGAGGCAGACAGGAATTGCATGTAAAGCATAGGAAAAGAGGCAGAACGTCCACAATGATGCACTTGGCCAAAAAGGGCGTATGCGTTTTTTCCTGAATATATTCAGGAAAAAACGCATACGCCCTTTTTGGCCAACCAAGAAAGCTTGCAAAGGAAATCTGCACTACAATGAAGTCTCACAGCCCCCCGGTCAAAAGGGCCATCTGAAAAAAGTTTAAAATCCAGAAAGGCAGGACAGGCCATGGAGAACTGGGAGCCTATTTATGCTGATGGGCGGGATGTAAATTGCCAGCAGCCACTCTGGAGAAGTGTATAGTGTTTCCTGAAACATCCAAAAAACAAAGCAACAGAGCCTAGGGCACTTCCACTTATGGTCCTATAGCTTAGGGAAATTAAAATCAAAAAGACACAGCCACCCCAATGTTTGGGATGGCTCTGTTTACAAGAACCTCGTTTACGGTACAAGTTCAATATCACAGAAAGCGAAAAATGTATAAAGAAGTTGTGGTACTTACGTACAATGCAATATCACTCAGCAATGAAATCTACGTCATCAGGCCCGTAGCAGCATAATGAGTGGATTCAGGTACAATGATTCTAAGTGAAATAAGTCACACAGAAAAAGAAACATCATAAGATATCACTATTACACGGAATGTAAACTTGGCTACACAGGAACTGAATTACAAAACAGAACAGGGTGTCAAATGTAGAAAACCAACTTATGCTTGCTTAAGGGGAAAGGTGAGTTGGGGTGCTGCATACAACAAGAGATTGAAATTAGCACAGATACCGTTCCATAAGCCAAATATGTAATAGACAAGAGCTACTCCTTGCTCAACGAAGTGGACTCAACACCCCATATTAAACGCCTAACAATATACCTGACTAATAAGAATCTTAAAACCTATGGATATATATGTCCACGAAAGAGAATCAAGCGTGTGTATAGTGGCATAAACGCAGCAGTGATAGTATTGGTGAGGTTCGGTGAGCAAATGCAGACCCTTTGAAGTCATATTGCATGGTACCCATTTCATGGGTCTCAACTCTCCAGGTTTAAGGGATTCTTCCTTCAGCTAAAACATGCATGTGGAACACAGAGTATGATCCACCGTGTGATCAGGAAACGTGTTCAAATGTGTCTCAGTTTTCGTCCCCTGGTACTCGGGTGCAACACTCCAGACGCTTTACTAACACTCTCTCCACTTGGAGAGTCAGTGCCTTTAACCTCCTGTATGGCCCAGTTTGCAATTTCTGCGGAAAATGTACAGGAATAGGGAGAACCAATGAGAAACTAGCTGGAGGTGTCTGGACGGGCAAATTTAACTCTCATTTCCCACCAGAAAGAGGAATTAACCAAAGGCTCAGCATGCCGTGCCGGAACCACACTAGGGCCTGAAGCAATCCTGTGGTGTTGCGGCCAGCTCACAAGAAAGCGAGTTGAAGAAAGGAGATCAGGGGCACTGTAATTCACAAACCTGCAGAGTTATAAATGACAGCTATCGTCCAAAAATATATTGAAGTAAGGCTACCAAGAGGACTTGAAAGCGGGGCAGAATTGCAGGAAACCGATTTCAGGAGGTAGACGGGAATTGCATGTAAAGCATAGGAAAAGAGGCAGAACGTCCACAATGATGCACTTGGCCAAAAAGGGCGTATGCGTTCTTTCCTGAATATATTCAGGAAAAAACGCATACGCCCTTTTTGGCCAACCAAGCAGGCTTGCAAAGGAAATCTAAACTACAATGAAGTCTCACTGCCCCCCCGTCAAAAGGGCCATCTGAAAAAAGTGTAATATCCAGAAAGGCAGGACAGGGCATGGAGAACTGGGAGCCTTGTTATGCTGATGGGCGGGATGTAAATTGCCAACAGCCACTCTGGAGAAGTGTATGGTGTTTCCTGAAACATCTAAAAAACAAAGCAACAGAGCCTAGGGCACTTCCACTTATGGTCCTATAGCTTAAGGAAATTAAAATAAAAAAGACACAGCCTCCCCAAACTTTGGGACGGCTCTGTTTACAAGAACCTCATTTACGGTACAAGTTCAATATCACAGAAAGCGAAAAATGGATACAGAAATTGTGGTACTTACGTACAATGCAATATCACTCAGCAATGAAATCTATGTCATCAGGCCCGTAGCAGCATAATGAGTGGATTCAGGTATGATGATTCTAAGTGAAATAAGTCACACAGAAAAAGAAACACCATAAGATATCACTACTACACGGAAGGTAAACTTGGCTACACAAGAACTGAATTACAAAACAGAACAGGGTCTCAAATGTAGAAAACCAACTTATGCTTGCTTGAGGGGAAAGGTAAGTTGGGGTGCTGCATGAAACCAGAGATTGAAATTAGCACAGATACCGTTCCATAAGCCAAATATGTAATAGACAAGAGCTACTCCTTGCTCAACGAAGTGGACTCAACACCCCATATTATATGCCTAAGAATATACCTGACTAGTAAGAATATTAAAACCTACGGATTTATATGTCTCCGAAAGAGAATCAAGCGTGTGTACAGCAGCATAAACGCAGCAGTGATAGGATTGGTGAGGTTCGGTGAGCAAATGCAGACCCTTTGAAGTCATATTGCATGGTACCCATTCCATGGGTCTCAACTCTCCAAGTTTAAGGGATTCTTCCTTCAGCTAAAACATGCATGTGGAACACAGAGTATGATCCACCGTGTGATCAGGAAACGTCTTCAAATGTGTCTCAGTTTTCGTCCCCTGGTACTCGGGTGCAACACTCCAGACGCTTTACTAACACTCTCTCCACTTGGAGAGTCAGTGCCTTTAACCTCCTGTATGGCCCAGTTTGCAATTTCTGCGGAAAATGTACAGGAATAGGGAGAACCAATGATAAACTAGCTGGAGGTGTCTGGACGGGCAAATTTAACTCTCATTTCCCACCAGGAAGAGGAATTAACCAAAGGCTCAGCGTGCCGTGCCGGATCCACACTAGGGCCTGAAGCAATCCAGCGGTGTTGCGGCCAGCTCACAAAAAAGCGAGTTGAAGAAAGGAGCTCAGGGGCACTGTAATTCACAAACCTGCAGAGTTATAAATGACAGCTATCGTCCAAAAATATATTGAAGTAAGGCTGCCAAGAGGACTTGAAAGTGGTGCAGAATTGCACGAAACCGATTTCAGGAGGTAGACTGGAATTGCATGTAAAGCATAGGAAAAGAGGCAGAACGTCCACAACGATGCACTTGGCCAAAAAGGGCGTATGCGTTTTTTCCTGAATATATTCAGGAAAAAACGCATACGCCCTTTTTGGCCAACCAAGCAAGCTTGCAAAGGAAATCTGCACTACAATGAAGTCTCACTGCCGCCCAGTCAAAAGGGCCATCTGAAAAATGTGTAAAATCCAGAAAGGCAGGGCAGGCCATGGAGAACTGGGAGCCTTGTTATGCTGATGGGCGGGATGTAAATTGCCAACAGCCACTCTGGAGAAGTGTATGGTGTTTCCTGAAACATCTAAAAAACAAATCAACAGAGCCTAGGGCACTTCCACTTATGGTCCTATAGCTTAGGGAAATTAAAATCAAAAAGACACAGCCACCCCAAAGTTTGGGATGGCTCTGTTTACAAGAACCTCGTTTACGGTACAAGTTCAATATCACAGAAAGCGAAAAATGTATAAAGAAGTTGTGGTACTTACGTACAATGCAATATCACTCAGCAATGAAATCTATGTCATCAGGCCCGTAGCAGCATAATGAGTGGATTTAGGTACAATGATTCTAAGTGAAATAAGTCACACAGAAAAAGAAACATCATAAGATATCACTATTACACGGAATGTAAACTTGGCTACAAAGGAACTGAATTACAAAACAGAACAGGGTGTCAAATGTAGAAAACCAACTTATGCTTGCTTAAGGGGAAAGGTGAGTTGGGGTGCTGCATGAAACCAGAGATTGAAATTAGCACAGATACCGTTCCATAAGCCAAATATGTAATAGACAAGAGCTACTCCTTGGTCAACGAAGTGGACTCAACACCCCATATTAAACGCCTAACAATATACCTGACTAGTAAGAATCTTAAAACCTATGGATTTATATGTCTCCGAAAGAGAATCAAGCGTGTGTACAGTGGCATAAACGCAGCAGTGATAGTATTGGTGAGGTTCGGTGAGCAAATGCAGACCCTTTGAAGTCATATTGCATGGTACCCATTCCATGGGTCTCAACTCTCCAGGTTTAAGGGATTCTTCCTTCAGCTAAAACATGCATGTGGAACACAGAGTATGATCCACCATGTGATCAGGAAACGTCTTCAAATGTGTCTCAGTTTTAGTCCCCTGGTACTAGGGTGCAACACTCCAGACGCTTTACTAACACTCTCTCCACTTGGAGAGTCAGTGCCTTTAACCTCCTGTATGGCCCAGTTTGCAATTTCTGCGGAAAATGTACAGGAATAGGGAGAACCAATGATAAACTAGCTGGAGGTGTCTGGACGGGCAAATTTAACTCTCATTTCCCACCAGGAAGAGGAATTAACCAAAGGCTCAGCGTGCCGTGCCGGATCCACACTAGGGCCTGAAGCAATCCTGCGGTGTTGCGGCCAGCTCACAAAAAAGCGAGTTGAAGAAAGGAGATCAGGGGCACTGTAATTCACAAACATGCAGAGTTATAAATGACAGCTATCGTCCAAAAATATATTGAAGTAAGGCTGCCAAGAGGACTTGAAAGCGGGGCAGAATTGCAGGAAACCGATTTCAGGAGGTAGACAGGAATTGCATGTAAAGCATAGGAAAAGAGGCAGAACGTCCACAATGATGCACTTGGCCAAAAAGGGCGTATGCTTTCTTTCCTGAATATATTCAGGAAAAAACGCATACGCCCTTTTTGGCCAACCAAGCAAGCTTGCAAAGGAAATCTGCACTACAATGAAGTCTCACTGCCCCCCGGTCAAAAGGGCCATCTGAAATATGTGTAAAATCCAGAAAGGCAGGACAGGCCATGGAGAACTGGGAGCCTTGTTATGCTGGTGGGCGTGATGTAAATTGCCAACAGCCACTCTGGAGAAGTGTATGGTGTTTCCTGAAACATCTAAAAAACAAAGCAACAGAGCCTAGGACACTTCCACTTATGGTCCTATAGTTTAGGGAAATTAAAATCAAAAAGACACGGTCACCCCAAAGTTTGGGACAGCTCTGTTTACAAGAACCTCGTTTACGGTACAAGTTCAATATCACAGAAAGCGAAAAATGGATAAAGAATTTGTGGTACTTACGTACAATGCAATATCACTCAGCAATGAAATCTATGTCATCAGGCCCGTAGCAGCATAATGAGTGGATTCAGGTACGATGATTCTAAGTGAAATAAGTCACACAGAAAAAGAAACATCATAAGATATCACCAATACACGGAATGTAAACTTGGCTACATAGGAACTGAATTACAAAACAGAACAGGGTCTCAAATGTAGAAAACCAACTTATGCTTGCTTAAGGGGAAAGGTGAGTTGGGGTGCTGCATGAAACCAGAGATTGAAATTAGCACAGATACCGTTCCATAAGCCAAATATGCAATAGACAAGAGCTACTCCTTGCTCAACGAAGTGGACTCAACACCCCATATTAAACGCCTAAGAATATACCTGACTAGAAATAATCTTAAAACCTACGGATTTATATGTCTCCGAAAGAGAATCAAGCGTGTGTACAGCGGCATAAACGCAGCAGTGATAGGATTGGTGAGGTTCGGTGAGCAAATGCAGACCCTTTGAAGTCATATTGCATGGTACCCATTCCATGGGTCTCAACTCTCCAGGTTTAAGGGATTCTTCCTTCAGCTAAAACATGCATGTGGAACACAGAGTATGATCCACCGTGTGATCGGGAAACGTGTTCAAATGTGTCTCAGTTTTCGTCCCCTGGTACTCGGGTGCAACATTCCAGACGCTTTACTAACACTCTCCCCACTTGGAGAGTCAGTGCCTTTAACCTCCTGTTTGGCCCAGTTTGTAATTTCTGTGGAAAATGAACAGGAATAGGGAGAACGAAAGAGAGACTAGCTGGAGGTGTCTGGACGGGCAAATTTAACTCTCATTTCCCACCAGGAAGAGGAATTAACCAAAGGCTCAGCGTGCCGTGCCGGAACTACACTAGGGCTTGAAGCAATCCTGCGGTGTTGGGGCCAGCTCACAACAAAGGGAGTTGAAGAAACGAGCTCAGGGGCACTGTAATTCACAAACCTGCAGAGTTATAAATGACAGCTATCGTCCAAAAATATATTGAAGTAAGGCTGCCAAGAGGACTTGAAAGCGGGGCAGAATTGCAGGAAACCGATTTCAGGAGGTAGACGGTAATTGCATGTAAAGCATAGGAAAAGAGCCAGAACGTCCACAATGATGCACTTGGCCAAAAAGGGCGTATGCGTTTTTTCCTGAATATATTCAGGAAAAACCGCATACGCCATTTTTGGCCAACCAAGCAAGCTTGCAAAGGAAATCTGCACTACAATGAAGTCTCACTGCCCCCCGGTCAAAAGGGCCATCTGAAAAAAGTGTAAAATCCAGAAAGGCAAGACAGGACATGGAGAATTGGGAGCCGTGTTATGCTGATGGGCGGGATGTAAATTGCCAACAGCCACTCTGGAGAAGTGTATGCTGTTTCCTGAAACATCTAAAAAACAAAGCAACAGAGCCTAGGGCACTTCCACTTATGGTCCTATAGCTTAGGGAAATTAAAATCAAAAAGACACAGCCACCCCAAAGTTTGGGACGGCTCTGTTTACAAGAACCTTGTTTACGGTACAAGTTCAATATCACAGAAAGCGAAAAATGGATAAAGAAGTTGTGGTACTTACGTACAATGCAATATCACTCAGCAATGAAATCTATGTCATCAGGCCCGTAGCAGCATAATGAGTGGATTAAGATACGATGATTGTAAGTGAAATAAGTCACACAGAAAAAGAAACATCATAAGATATCACTACTACACGGAATGTAAACTTGGCTACACAGGAACTGAATTACAAAACAGAACAGGGTCTCAAATGTAGAAAACCAACTTACGCTAGCTTAAGGGGAAAGGTGAGTTGGGGTGCTGCATGAAACCAGAGATTGAAATTAGCACAGATACCGTTCCATAAGCCAAATATGTAATAGACAAGAGCTACTCCTTGCTCAACGAAGTGGACTCAACACCTCATATTAAACGCCTAAGAATATATCTGACTAGAAATAATCTTAAAACCTACGGATTTATATGTCTCCGAAAGACAATCAAGCGTGTGTACAGCAGCATAAACGCAGCAGTGATAGGATTGGTGAGGTTCGGTGAGCAAATGCAGACCCTTTGAAGTCATATTGCATGGTACCCATTCCATGGGTCTCAACTCTCCAGGTTTAAGGGATTCTTCCTTCAGCTAAAACATGCATGTGGAACCCAGAGTATGATCCACCGTGTGATCGGGAAACGTGTTCAAATGTGTCTCAGTTTTCGTCCCCTGGTACTCGGGTGCAAACTCCAGACGCTTTACTAACACTCTCCCCACTTGGAGAGTCAGTGCCTTTAACCTCCTGTTTGGCCCAGTTTGCAATTTCTGCGGAAAATGTACAGGAATAGGGAGAACCAATGAGAGACTAGCTGGGGGTGTCTGGACGGGCAAATTTAACTCTCATTTCCCACCAGGAAGAGGAATTAACCAAAGGCTCAGCGTGCCGTGCCGGAACTACACTAGGGCTTGAAGCAATCCTGCGGTGTTGCGGCCAGCTCACAAGAAAGCGAGTTGAAGAAACGAGCTCAGGGGCACTGTAATTCACAAACCTGCAGAGTTATAAATGACAGCTATCGTCCAAAAATATATTGAAGTAAGGCTGCCAAGAGGACTTGAAAGCGGGGCAGAATTGCAGGAAATCGATTTCAGGAGGTACACTGGAATTGCATGTAAAGCATAGGAAAAGAGGCAGAACGTCCACAATGATGCACTTGGCCAAAAAGGGCGTATGCATTTTTTCCTGAATATATTCAGGAAAAACCGCATACGCCCTTTTTGGCCAACCAAGCAAGCTTGCAAAGGAAATCTGCACTACAATGAAGTCTCACTGCCCCCCGGTCAAAAGGGCCATCTGAAAAAAGTGTAAAATCCAGAAAGGCAGGACAGGCCATGGAGAACTGGGAGCCTTGTTATGCTGGTGGTCGTGATGTAAATTGCCAACAGCCACTCTGGAGAAGTGTATGGTGTTTCCTGAAACATCTAAAAACAAAGCAACAGAGCCTAGGGCACTTCCACTTATGGTCCCATAGCTTAGGGAAATTAAAATCAAAAAGACACGGTCACCCCAAAGTTTGGGATGGCTCTGTTTACAAGAACCTCGTTTACGGTACAAGTTCAATATCACAGAAAGCAAAAAATGGATAAAGAAGTTGTGGTACTTACGTACAATGCAATATCACTCAGCAATGAAATCTATGTCATCAGGCCCGTAGCAGCATAATGAGTGGATGCAGGTATGATGAGTCTAAGTGAAATAAGTCACACAGAAAAAGAAACATCATAAGATATCACTACTACACGGAATGTAAACTTGGCTACACAGGAACTGAATTACAAAACAGAACAGGGTGTCAAATGTAGAAAACCAACTTATGCTTGCTTAAGGGGAAAGGTGAGTTGGGGTGCTGCATGAAACCAGAGATTGAAATTAGCACAGATACTGTTCTATAAGCCAAATATGCAAGAGACTAGAGCTACTCCTTGCTGAACGAAGTGGACTCAACACCCCATATTAAACGCCTAAGAATATACCTGACTAGAAATAATCTTAAAACCTACGGATTTATATGTCTCCGAAAGAGAATCAAGCGTGTGTACAGTGGCATAAACGCAGCAGTGATAGGATTGGTGAGGTTAGGTGAGCAAATGCAGACCCTTTGAAGTCATATTGCATGGTACCCATTCCATGGGTCTCAACTCTCCAGGTTTAAGGGATTTTTCCTTCAGCTAAAACATGCATGTGGAACCCAGAGTATGATCCACCGTGTGATCGGGAAACGTGTTCAAATGTGTCTCGTTTTCGTCCCTGGTACTCGGGTGCAACATTCCAGATGCTTTACTAACACTCTCCCCACTTGGAGAGTCAGTGCCTTTAACCTCCTGTTTGGCCCAGTTTGTAATTTCTGTGGAAGATGAACAGGAAGATGGAGAACCAAGGAGAGACTAGCTGGAGGTGTCTGGAAGGGCAAATTTAACTCTCATTTCCCACCAGGAAGAGGAATTAACCAAAGGCTCAGCGTGCCATGCCGGAACCACACTAGGGTCTGAAGCAATCCTGCGGTGTTGCGGCCAGCTCACAAAAAAGCGAGTTGAAGAAAGGAGCTCAGGGACACTGTAATTCACAACCCTACAGAGTTATAAATGACACTTATCGTCCAAAAATATATTGAAGTAAGGCTGCCAAGAGGACTTGAAAGCGGGGCAGAATTGCAGGAAACCGATTTCAGGAGGTAGACTGGAATTGCATGTAAAGCATAGGAAAAGAGGCAGAACGTCCACAATGATGCACTTGGCCAAAAAGGGCGTATGCTTTCTTTCCTGAATATATTCAGGAAAAAACGCATACGCCCTTTTTGGCCAACCAAGCAAGCTTGCAAAGGAAATCTGCACTACAATGAAGTCTCACTGCCCCCCGGTCAAAAGGGCCATCTGAAAAAAGTGTAAAATCCAGAAAGGCAGGACAGGCCATGGAGAACTGGGAGCCTTGTTATGCTGATGGGCGGGATGTAAATTGCCAGCAGCCACTCTGGAGAAGTGTATGGTGTTTCCTGAAACATCCAAAAAACAAAGCAACAGAGCCTAGGGAACTTCCACTTATGGTCCTATAGCTTAGGGAAATTAAAATCAAAAAGACACAGCCACCCCAAGTTTGGGACGGCTCTGTTTACAAGAACCTCGTTTACGGTACAAGTTCAATATCACAGAAAGCGAAAAATGGATAAAGAAGTTGTGGTACTTACGTACAATGCAATATCACTCAGCAATGAAATCTATGTCATCAGGCCTGTAGCAGCATAATGACTGGATTCAGGTACGATGATTCTAAGTGAAATAAGTCACACAGAAAAAGAAACATCATAAGGTATCACTAATACATGGAATGTAAACTTGGCTACACAGGAACTGAATTACAAAGCAAAACAGGGTCTCAAATGTAGAAAACCAACTTATGCTTGCTTAAGGGGAAAGGTGAGTTGGGGTGCTGCATAAAACCAGAGATTGAAATTAGCACAGATACCGTTCCATAAGCCAAATATGTAATAGACAAGAGCTACTCCTTACTCAAGGAAGTGGACTCAACACCCCATATTAAACGCCTAAGAATATACCTGACTAGTAAGAATCTTAAAACCTATGGATTTATATGTCTCCGAAAGAGAATCAAGCGTGTGTACAGCGGCATAAACGCAGCAGTGATAGGATTGGTGAGGTTCGGTGAGCAAATGCAGACCCTTTGAAGTCATATTGCATGGTACCCATTACATCAGTCTCAACTCTCTAGGTCTAATGGATTCTTCCTTCAGCTAAAACATCCATGTGGAACCAAGAGTATGATCCACCATGTGATCGGGAAATGTGTTCAAATGTGTCTCAGTTTTAGTCCCCTGGTACTAGGGTGCAACACTCCAGACGCTTTACTAACACTCTCCCCACTTGGAGAGTCAGTGCCTTTAACCTCCTGTTTGGCCCAGTTTGCAATTTCTGTGGAAGATGAACAGGAATAGTGAGAACCAATGAGAGACTAGCTCGAGGTGTCTGGACGGGCAAATTTAACTCTCATTTCCCACCAGGAAGAGGAATTAACCAAAGGTTCAGCATGCCGTGCCAGAACCAAACTAGGGCCTGAAGCAATCCTGCAGTGTTGCGGCCAGCTCACAAGAAAGCGAGTTGAAGAAAGGAGCTCAGGGGCACTGTAATTCACAAACCTGCAGAGTTATAAATGACAGGTATCTTCCAAAAATATATTGAAGTAAGGCTGCCAAGAGGAGTTGAAAGCGTGGCAGAATTGCAGGAAACCGATTTCAGGAGGTAGACTGGAATTGTATGTAAAGCATAGGAAAAGAGGCAGAACGGCCACAATGATGCACTTGGCCAAAAAGGGCGTATGCGTTTTTTCCTGAATATATTCAGGAAAAAACGCATACGCCCTTTTTGGCCAACCAAGAAAGCTTGCAAAGGAAATCTGCACTACAATGAAGTCTCACTGCCCCCCGGTCAAAAGGGCCATCTGAAAAAAGTGTAAAATCCAGAAAGGCAGGACAGGCCATGGAGAACTGGGAGCCTTGTTATGCTGATGGGCGTGATGTAAATTGCCAACAGCCACTCTGGAGAAGTGTATGGTGTTTCCTGAAACATCCAAAAAACAAAGCAACAGAGCCTAGGGCACTTCCACTTATGGTCCTATAGCTTAGGGAAATTAAAATCAAAAAGACACAGCCACCCTAAAGTTTGGGACGGCTCTGTTTGCAAGAACCTCGTTTACGGTACAAGTTCAATATCACAGAAAGCGAAAAATGGATAAAGAAGTTGTGGTACTTACGTACAATGCAATATCAGTCAGCAATGAAATCTATGTCATCAGGCCCGTAGCAGCATAATGAATGGATTCAGGTACGATGATTCTAAGTGAAATAAGTCACACAGAAAAAGAAACATCATAAGATATCACTAATACATGGAATGTAAACTTGGCTACACAAGAACTGAATTACAAAACAGAACAGAGTGTCAAATGTGGAAAACCAACTTAGGCTTGCTTAAGGGGAAGGGTGAGTTGGGGTGCTGCATAAAACCAGAGATTGAAATTAGCACAGATACCGTTCCATAAGCCAAATATGTAATAGACAAGAGCTACTCCTTGCTCAACGAAGTGGACTCAACACCCCATATTAAACGCCTAAGAATATACCTGACTAGTAAGAATCTTAAAACCTTTGAATTTATGTCTCCGAAAGAGAATCAAGCGTGTGTACAGCGGCATAAACGCAGCAGTGATAGGATTGGTGAGGTTCGGTGAGCAAATGCAGACCCTTTGAAGTCATATTGCATGGTACCCATTCCATGGGTCTCAACTCTCCAGGTTTAAGGGATTCTTCCTTCAGCTAAAACATGCATGTGGAACACAGAGTATGATCCACCGTGTGATCGGGAAACGTGTTCAAATGTGTCTCAGTTTTCGTCCCCTGGTACTCGGGTGCAACACTCCAGACGCTTTACTAACACTCTCCCCACTTGGAGAGTCAGTGCCTTTAACCTCCTGTATGGCCCAGTTTGCAATTTCTGCGGAAAATGTTCAGGAATAGGGAGAACCAATGAGAAACTAGCTGGAGGTGTCTGGACGGGCAAATTTAACTCTCATTTCCCACCAGGAAGAGGAATTAACCAAAGGCTCAGCGTGCCGTGCCGGATCCACACTAGGACCAGAAGCAATCCTTTGGTGTTGCAGCCAGCTTACAAGAAAGCGAGTTGAAGAAAGGAGCTCAGGGGCACTGTAATTCACAAACCTGCAGAGTTATAAATGACAGCTATCTTCCAAAAATATATTGAAGTAAGGCAGCCAAGAGGAGTTGAAAGCGGAGCAGAATTGCAGGAAACCGATTTCAGGAGGCAGACAGGAATTGCATGTAAAGCATAGGAAAAGAGGCAGAACGTCCACAATGATGCACTTGGCCAAAAAGGGCGTATGCGTTTTTTCCTGAATATATTCAGGAAAAAACGCATACGCCCTTTTTGGCCAACCAAGAAAGCTTGCAAAGGAAATCTGCACTACAATGAAGTCTCACAGCCCCCCGGTCAAAAGGGCCATCTGAAAAAAGTGTAAAATCCAGAAAGGCAGGACAGGCCATGGAGAACTGGGAGCCTTGTTATGCTGATGGGCGGGATGTAAATTGCCAGCAGCCACTCTGGAGAAGTGTATAGTGTTTCCTGAAACATCCAAAAAACAAAGCAACAGAGCCTAGGGCACTTCCACTTATGGTCCTATAGCTTAGGGAAATTAAAATCAAAAAGACACAGCCACCCCAATGTTTGGGATGGCTCTGTTTACAAGAACCTCGTTTATGGTACAAGTTCAATATCACAGAAAGCGAAAAATGTATAAAGAAGTTGTGGTACTTACGTACAATGCAATATCACTCAGCAATGAAATCTATGTCATCAGGCCCGTAGCAGCATAATGAGTGGATTCAGGTACAATGATTCTAAGTGAAATAAGTCACACAGAAAAAGAAACATGATAAGATATCACTATTACACGGAATGTAAACTTGGCTACACAGGAACTGAATTACAAAACAGAACAGGGTGTCAAATGTAGAAAACCAACTTATGCTTGCTTAAGGGGAAAGGTGAGTTGGGGTCCTGCATACAACAAGAGATTGAAATTAGCACAGATACCGTTCCATAAGCCAAATATGTAATAGACAAGAGCTACTCCTTGCTCAACGAAGTGGACTCAACACCCCATATTAAATGCCTAACAATATACCTGACTAATAAGAATCTTAAAACCTATGGATATATATGTCTCCGAAAGAGAATCAAGCATGTGTATAGTGGCATAAACCCAGCAGTGATAGTATTGGTGAGGTTCGGTGAGCAAATGCAGACCCTTTGAAGTCATATTGCATGGTACCCATTTCATGGGTCTCAACTCTCCAGGTTTAAGGGATTCTTCCTTCAGCTAAAACATGCATGTGGAACACAGAGTATGATCCACCGTGTGATCAGGAAACGTGTTCAAATGTGTCTCAGTTTTCGTCCCCTGGTACTCGGGTGCAACACTCCAGACGCTTTACTAACACTCTCCCCACTTGGAGAGTCAGTGCCTTTAACCTCCTGTATGGCCCAGTTTGCAATTTCTGCGGAAAATGTACAGGAATAGGGAGAACCAATGAGAAACTAGCTGGAGGTGTCTGGACGGGCAAATTTAACTCTCATTTCCCACCAGAAAGAGGAATTAACCAAAAGCTCAGCATGCCGTGCCGGAACCACACTAGGGCCTGAAGCAATCCTGTGGTGTTGCGGCCAGCTCACAAGAAAGCGAGTTGAAGAAAGGAGATCAGGGGCACTGTAATTCACAAACCTGCAGAGTTATAAATGACAGCTATCGTCCAAAAATATATTGAAGTAAGGCTGCCAAGAGGACTTGAAAGCGGGGCAGAATTGCAGGAAACCGATTTCAGGAGGTAGACGGGAATTGCATGTAAAGCATAGGAAAAGAGGCAGAACGTCCACAATGATGCACTTGGCCAAAAAGGGCGTATGTGTTCTTTCCTGAATATATTCAGGAAAAAACGCATACGCCCTTTTTGGCCAACCAAGCAGGCTTGCAAAGGAAATCTACACTACAATGAAGTCTCACTGCCCCCCCGTCAAAAGGGCCATCTGAAAAAAGTGTAATATCCAGAAAGGCAGGACAGGGCATGGAGAACTGGGAGCCTTGTTATGCTGATGGGCGGGATGTAAATTGCCAACAGCCACTCTGGAGAAGTGTATGGTGTTTCCTGAAACATCTAAAAAACAAAGCAACAGAGCCTAGGGCACTTCCACTTATGGTCCTATAGCTTAGGGAAATTAAAATAAAAAAGACACAGCCTCCCCAAACTTTGGGACGGCTCTGTTTACAAGAACCTCATTTACGGTACAAGTTCAATATCACAGAAAGCGAAAAATGGATACAGAAATTGTGGTACTTACGTACAATGCAATATCACTCAGCAATGAAATCTATGTCATCAGGCCCGTAGCAGCATAATGAGTGGATTCAGGTATGATGATTCTAAGTGAAATAAGTCACACAGAAAAAGAAACACCATAAGATATCACTACTACACGGAAGGTAAACTTGGCTACACAAGAACTGAATTACAAAACAGAACAGGGTCTTAAATGTAGAAAACCAACTTATGCTTGCTTGAGGGGAAAGGTAAGTTGGGGTGCTGCATGAAATCAGAGATTGAAATTAGCACAGATACCGTTCCATAAGCCAAATATGTAATAGACAAGAGCTACTCCTTGCTCAACGAAGTGGACTCAACACCCCATATTATATGCCTAAGAATATACCTGACTAGTAAGAATATTAAAACCTACGGATTTATATGTCTCCGAAAGAGAATCAAGCGTGTGTACAGCAGCATAAACGCAGCAGTGATAGGATTGGTGAGGTTCGGTGAGCAAATGCAGACCCTTTGAAGTCATATTGCATGGTACCCATTCCATGGGTCTCAACTCTCCAAGTTTAAGGGATTCTTCCTTCAGCTAAAACATGCATGTGGAACACAGAGTATGATCCACCGTGTGATCAGGAAACGTCTTCAAATGTGTCTCAGTTTTCGTCCCCTGGTACTCGGGTGCAACACTCCAGACGCTTTACTAACACTCTCTCCACTTGGAGAGTCAGTGCCTTTAACCTCCTGTATGGCCCAGTTTGCAATTTCTGCGGAAAATGTACAGGAATAGGGGGAACCAATGATAAACTAGCTGGAGGTGTCTGGACGGGCAAATTTAACTCTCATTTCCCACCAGGAAGAGGAATTAACCAAAGGCTCAGCGTGCCAAGCCGGATCCACACTAGGGCCTGAAGCAATCCAGCGGTGTTGCGGCCAGCTCACAAAAAAGCGAGTTGAAGAAAGGAGCTCAGGGGCACTGTAATTCACAAACCTGCAGAGTTATAAATGACAGCTATCGTCCAAAAATATATTGAAGTAAGGCTGCCAAGAGGACTTGAAAGTGGTGCAGAATTGCACGAAACCGATTTCAGGAGGTAGACGGGAATTGCATGTAAAGCATAGGAAAAGAGGCAGAACGTCCACAACGATGCACTTGGCCAAAAAGGGCGTATGCGTTTTTTCCTGAATATATTCAGGAAAAAACGCATACGCCCTTTTTGGCCAACCAAGCAAGCTTGCAAAGGAAATCTGCACTACAATGAAGTCTCACTGCCGCCCAGTCAAAAGGGCCATCTGAAAAATGTGTAAAATCCAGAAAGGCAGGGCAGGCCATGGAGAACTGGGAGCCTTGTTATGCTGATGGTCGGGATGTAAATTGCCAACAGCCACTCTGGAGAAGTGTATGGTGTTTCCTGAAACATCTAAAAAACAAAGCAACAGAGCCTAGGGCACTTCCACTTATGGTCCTATAGCTTAGGGAAATTAAAATCAAAAAGACACAGCCACCCCAAAGTTTGGGACGGCTCTGTTTACAAGAACCTCGTTTATGGTACAAGTTCAATATCACAGAAAGCGAAAAATGGATAAAGAAGTTGTGGTACTTACGTACAATGCAATATCACTCAGCAATGAAATCTATGCCATCAGGCACGTAGAAGCATAATGAGTGGATTCAGGTACGATGATTCTAAGTGAAATAAGTCACACAGAAAAAGAAACATCATAAGATATCACCAATACACGGAATGTAAACTTGGCTACACAGGAACTGAATTACAAAACAGAACAGGGTGTCAAATGTAGAAAACCAACTTATGCTTGCTTAAGGGGAAAGGTGAGTTGGGGTGCTGCATGAAACCAGAGATTGAAATTAGCACAGATACCGTTCCATAAGCCAAATATGCAATAGACAAGAGCTACTCCTTGCTGAACGAAGTGGACTCAACACCCCATATTAAACCCCTAAGAATATACCTGACTAGTAAGAATATTAAAACCTACGGATTTATATGTCTCCGAAAGAGAATCAAGCGTGTGTACAGCGGCATAAACGCAGCAGTGATAGTATTGGTGAGGTTCGGTGAGCAAATGCAGACCCTTTGAAGTCATATTGCATGGTACCCATTCCATGGGTCTCAACTCTCCAGGTTTAAGGGATTCTTCCTTCAGCTAAAACATGCATGTGGAACACAGAGTATGATCCACCGTGTGATCGGGAAACGTGTTCAAATGTGTCTCAGTTTTCTTCCCCTGGTACTTGGGTGCAACACTCCAGACGCTTTACTAACACTCTCCCCACTTGGAGAGTCAGTGCCTTTAACCTCCTGTATGGCCCAGTTTGCAATTTCTGCGGAAAATGTTCAGGAATAGGGAGAACCAATGAGAAACTACCTGGAGGTGTCTGGACGGGCAAATTTAACTCTCATTTCCCACCAGGAAGAGGAATTAACCAAAGGCTCTGCGTGCCGTGCCGGATCCACACTAGGACCAGAAGCAATCCTTTGATGTTGCAGCCAGCTCACAAGAAAGCGAGTTGAAGAAAGGAGCTCAGGGGCACTGTAATTCACAAACCTGCAGAGTTATAAATGACAGCTATCGTCCAAAAATATTTTGAAGTAAGGCTGCCAAGAGGATTTGAAAGCGGGGCAGAATTGCAGGAAACCGATTTCAGGAGGTAGACAGGAATTGCATGTAAAGCATAGGAAAAGAGGCAGAACGTCCACAATGATGCACTTGGCCAAAAAGGGCGTATGCGTTTTTTCCTGAATATATTCAGGAAAAAACGCATACGCCCTTTTTGGCCAACCAAGAAAGCTTGCAAAGGAAATCTGCACTACAATGAAGTCTCACTGCCCCCCGGTCAAAAGGGCCATCTGAAATATGTGTAAAATCCAGAAAGGCAGGACAGGCCATGGAGAACTGGGAGCCTTGTTATGCTGGTGGGCGTGATGTAAATTGCCAACAGCCACTCTGGAGAAGTGTATGGTGTTTCCTGAAACATCTAAAAAACAAAGCAACAGAGACTAGGGCACTTCCACTTATGGTCCTATAGTTTAGGGAAATTAAAATCAAAAAGACACAGCCACCCCAAAGTCTGGGAAGGCTCTGTTTACAAGAACCTCGTTTACCGTACAAGTTCAATATCACAGAAAGCGAAAAATGGATACAGAAGTTGTGGTACTTACATACAATGCAATATCACTCAGCAATGAAATCTATGTCATCAGGCCCATAGCAGCATAATGAGTGGATTCAGGTATGATGATTCTAAGTGAAATAAGTCACACAGAAAAAGAAACACCATAAAATATCACTACTGCACGGAAGGTAAACTTGGCTACACAAGAACTGAATTACAAAACAGAACAGTGTCTCAAATGTAGAAAACCATCTTATGCTTGCTTGAGGGGAAAGGTGAGTTGGGGTGCTGCATGAAACCAGAGATTGAAATTAGCACAGATACCGTTCCATAAGCCAAATATGTAATAGACAAGAGCTACTCCTTGCTCAACGAAGTGGACTCAACACCCCATATTAAACGCCAAAGAATATACCTGACTAGTAAGAATATTAAAACCTACGGATTTATATGTCTCCGAAAGAGAATCAAGCGTGTGTACAGCAGCATAAACGCAGCAGTGATAGGATTGGTGAGGTTCGGTGAGCAAATGCAGACCCTTTGAAGTCATATTGCATGGTACCCATTCCATGGGTCTCAACTCTCCAAGTTTAAGGGATTCTTCCTTCAGCTAAAACATGCATGTGGAACACAGAGTATGATCCACCGTGTGATCAGGAAACGTGTTCAAATGTGTCTCAGTTTTCGTCCCCTGGTACTCGGGTGCAACACTCCAGACGCTTTACTAACACTCTCCCCACTTGGAGAGTCAGTGCCTTTAACCTCCTGTTTGGTCCAGTTTGTAATTTCTGTGGAAAATGAACAGGAATAGGGAGAACGAAAGAGAGACTAGCTGGAGGTGTCTGGACGGGCAAATTTAACTCTCATTTCCCACCAGGAAGAGGAATTAACCAAAGGCTCAGCGTGCCATGCCGGAACTACACTAGGGCCTGAAGCAATCCTGCGGTGTTGCGGCCAGCTCACAAGAAAGCGAGTTGAAGAAACGAGCTCAGGGGCACTGTAATTCACAAACCTGCAGAGTTATAAATGACAGCTATCGTCCAAAAATATATTGAAGTAAGGCTGCCAAGAGGACTTGAAAGCGGGGCAGAATTGCAGGAAATCGATTTCAGGAGGTACACTGGAATTGCATGTAAAGCATAGGAAAAGAGGCAGAACGTCCACAATGATGCACTTGGCCAAAAAGGGCGTATGCATTTTTTCCTGAATATATTCAGGAAAAAATGCATACGCCCTTTTTGGCCAACCAAGCAAGCTTGCAAAGGAAATCTGCACTACAATGAAGTCTCACTGCCCCCCGGTCAAAAGGGCCATCTGAAAAAAGTGTAAAATCCAGAAAGGCAGGACAGGCCATGGAGAACTGGGAGCCTTGTTATGCTGGTGGGCGTGATGTAAATTGCCAACAGCCACTCTGGAGAAGTGTATGGTGTTTCCTGAAACATCTAAAAAACAAAGCAACAGAGCCTAGGGCACTTCCACTTATGGTCCTATAGCTTAGGGAAATTAAAATCAAAAAGACACAGCCACCCCAAAGTTTGGGCCGGCTCTGTTTACAAGAACCTCGTTTATGTTACAAGTTCAATATCACAGAAAGCAAAAAATGGATAAAGAAGTTGTGGTACTTACGTACAATGCAATATCACTCAGCAATGAAATCTATGTCATCAGGCCCGTAGCAGCATAATGAGTGGATGCAGGTATGATGAGTCTAAGTGAAATAAGTCACACAGAAAAAGAAACATCATAAGATATCACTACTACACGGAATGTAAACTTGGCAACACAGGAACTGAATTACAAAACAGAACAGGGTGTCAAATGTAGAAAACCAACTTATGCTTGCTTAAGGGGAAAGGTGAGTTGGGGTGCTGCATGAAACCAGAGATTGAAATTAGCACAGATACTGTTCCATAAGCCAAATATGCAATAGACTAGAGCTACTCCTTGCTGAACGAAGTGGACTCAACACCCCATATTAAACGCCTAAGAATATACCTGACTAGAAATAATCTTAAAACCTACGGATTTATATGTCTCCGAAAGAGAATCAAGCGTGTGTACAGCGGCATAAACGCAGCAGTGATAGGATTGGTGAGGTTAGGTGAGCAAATGCAGACCCTTTGAAGTCATATTGCATGGTACCCATTCCATGGGTCTCAACTCTCCAGGTTTAAGGGATTCTTCCTTCAGCTAAAACATGCATGTGGAACACAGAGTATGATCCACCATGTGATCAGGAAACGTGTTCAAATGTGTCTCAGTTTTCGTCCCCTGGTACTCGGGTGCAACATTCAAGACGCTTTACTAGCACTCTCCCCACTTGGAGAGTCAGTGTCTTTAAACTCCTGTTTGGCCCAGTTTGCAATTTCTGCGGAAAATGTACAAGAATAGGGAGAACCAATGAGAAACTAGCTGGAGGTGTCTGGACGGGCAAATTTAACTCTCATTTCCCACCAGAAAGAGGAATTAACAAAAGGCTCAGCATGCCTTGCCGGAACCACACTAGGGCCTGAAGCAATCCTGCGGTGTTGCGGCCAGCTCACAAGAAAGCGAGTTGAAGAAAGGAGCTCAGGGGCACTGTAATTCACAAACCTGCAGAGTTATAAATGACAGCTATCGTCCAAAAATATATTGAAGTAAGGCTGCCAAGAGGACTTGAAAGCGGGGCAGGATTGCAGGAAACCGATTTCAGGAGGTAGACAGAAATTGCATGTAAAGCATAGGAAAAGAGGCAGAACGAACACAATGATGCACTTGGGCAAAAAGGGCGTATGCGTTTTTTCCTGAATATATTCAGGAAAAAACGCATACGCCCTTTTTGGCCAACCAAGCAAGCTTGCAAAGGAAATCTGCACTACAATGAAGTCTCACTGCCCCCCGGTCAAAAGGGCCATCTGAAAAAAGTGTAAAATCCAGAAAGGCAGGACAGGCCATGGAGAACTGGGAGCCTTGTTATGCTGATGGGCGGGATGTAAATTGCCAACAGCCACTCTGGAGAAGTGTATGGTGTTTCCTGAAACATCTAAAAAACAAAGCAACAGAGCCTAGGGCACTTCCACTTATGGTCCTATAGCTTAGGGAAATTAAAATCAAAAAGACACAGCCTCCCCAAACTTTGGGACGGCTCTGTTTACAAGAACCTCATTTACCGTACAAGTTCAATATCACAGAAAGCGAAAAATGGATACAGAAGTTGTGGTACTTACGTACAATGCAATATCACTCAGCAATGAAATCTATGTCATCAGGCCCGTAGCAGCATAATGAGTGGATTCAGGTATGATGATTCTAAGTGAAATAAGTCACACAGAAAAAGAAACACCATAAGATATCACTACTGCACGGAAGGTAAACTTGGCTACACAAGAACTGAATTACAAAACAGAACAGTGTCTCAAATGTAGAAAACCAACTTACGCTAGCTTAAGGGGAAAGGTGAGTTGGGGTGCTGCATGAAACCAGAGATTGAAATTAGCACAGATACCGTTCCTTAAGCCAAATATGCAATAGAAAAGAGCTACTCCTTGCTGAACGAAGTGGACTCAACACCCCATATTAAACGCCTAAGAATATACCTGACTAGAAATAATCTTAAAACCTACGGATTTATATGTCTCCGAAAGAGAATCAAGCGTGTGTACAGTGGCATAAACGCAGCAGTGATAGGATTGGTGAGGTTCGGTGAGCAAATGCAGACCCTTTAAAGTCATATTGCATGGTACCCATTCCATGGGTCTCAACTCTCCAGGTTTAAGGGATTCTTCCTTCAGCTAAAACATGCATGTGGAACGCAGAGTATGATCCACCGTGTGATTCGGAAACGT
The DNA here is from genome assembly GCF_964270905.1 of Leucopleurus acutus. NCBI lineage: Eukaryota > Metazoa > Chordata > Mammalia > Artiodactyla > Delphinidae > Leucopleurus > Leucopleurus acutus. Next base: position 119,770,999 of record NC_139142.1, on the reverse strand, counting down.
GTTCAAATGTGTCTCGTTTTCGTCCCCTGGTACTCGGGTGCAACATTCCAGATGCTTTACTAACACTCTCCCCACTTGGAGAGTCAGTGCCTTTAACCTCCTGTTTGGCCCAGTTTGCAATTTCTGTGGAAAATGAACAGGAATATGGAGAACGAAAGAGAGACTAGCTGGAGGTGTCTGGACGGGCAAATTTAACTCTCATTTCCGACCAGAAAGAGGAATTAACCAAAGGCTCAGCGTGCCGTGCCGGAAATACACTAGGGCCTTATGCAATCCGGTGGTGTTGCGGCCAGCTCACAAGAAAGCGAGTTGAAGAAAGGAGCTCAGGGGCACTGTAATTCACAAACCTGCAGAGTTATAAATGACAGCTATCGTCCAAAAATATATTGAAGTAAGGCTGCCAAGAGGACTTGAAAGCGGGGCAGAATTGCAGGAAATCGATTTCAGGAGGTACACTGGAATTGCATGTAAAGCATAGAAAAGAGGCAGAACGTCCACAATGATGCACTTGGCCAAAAAGGGCGTATGCGTTTTTTCCTGAATATATTCAGGAAAAAACGCATACGCCCTTTTTGGCCAACCAAGCAAGCTTGCAAAGGATATCTGCACTACAATGAAGTCTCACAGCCCCCCGGTCAAAAGGGCCATCTGAAAAAAGTGTAAAATCTAGAAAGGCAGGACAGGCCATGGAGAACTGGGAGCCTTGTTATGCTGATGGGCGGGATGTAAATTGCCAACAGCCACTCTGGAGAAGTGTATGGTGTTTCCTGAAACATCTAAAAAACTAAGCAACAGAGCCTAGGGCACTTCCACTTATGGTCCTATAGCTTAGGGAAATTAAAATCAAAAAGACACGGTCACCCCAAAGTTTGGGACGGCTCTGTTTACAAGAACCTCGTTTACGGTACAAGTTCAATATCACAGAAAGCGAAAAATGGATAAAGAAGTTGTGGTACTTACGTACAATGCAATGTCACTCAGCAATGAAATCTATGTCATCAGGCCCGTAGCAGCATAATGAGTGGATGCAGGTATGATGAGTCTAAGTGAAATAAGTCACACAGAAAAAGAAACATCATAAGGTATCAATAATACATGGAATGTAAACTTGGCTACACAGGAACTGAATTACAAAGCAAAACAGGGTCTGAAATGTAGAAAACCAACTTATGCTTGCTTAAGGGGAAAGGTGAGTTGGGGTGCTGCATAAAACCAGAGATTGAAATTAGCACAGATACCGTTCCATAAGCCAAATATGTAATAGACAAGAGCTACTCCTTACTCAACGAAGTGGACTCAACACCCCATATTAAACGCCTAAGAATATACCTGACTAGTAAGAATCTTAAAACCTATGGATTTATATGTCTCCGAAAGAGAATCAAGCGTGTGTACAGCGGCATAAACGCAGCAGTGATAGGATTGGTGAGGTTCGGTGAGCAAATGCAGACCCTTTGAAGTCATATTGCATGGTACCCATTACATCGGTCTCAACTCTCTAGGTCTAAGGGATTCTTCCTTCAGCTAAAACATCCATGTGGAACCAAGAGTATGATCCACCATGTGATCGGGAAATGTGTTCAAATGTGTCTCAGTTTTAGTCCCCTGGTACTCGGGTGCAACACTCCAGACGCTTTACTAACACTCTCCCCACTTGGAGAGTCAGTGCCTTTAACCTCCTGTTTGGCCCAGTTTGCAATTTCTGTGGAAGATGAACAGGAATAGTGAGAACCAATGAGAGACTAGCTCGAGGTGTCTGGACGGGCAAATTTAACTCTCATTTCCCACCAGGAAGAGGAATTAACCAAAGGTTCAGCATGCCTTGCCAGAACCAAACTAGGGCCTGAAGCAATCCTGCAGTGTTGCGGCCAGCTCACAAGAAAGCGAGTTGAAGAAAGGAGCTCAGGGGCACTGTAATTCACAAACCTGCAGAGTTATAAATGACAGCTATCGTCCAAAAATATATTGAAGTAAGGTTGCCAAGAGGACTTGAAAGCGGGGCAGAATTGCAGGAAACCGATTTCAGGAGGTAGACAGGAATTGCATGTAAAGCATAGGAAAAGAGGCAGAACGTCCACAATGATGCACTTGGCCAAAAAGGGCGTATGCGTTTTTTCCTGAATATATTCAGGAAAAAACGCATACGCCCTTTTTGGCCAACCAAGCAAGCTTGCAAAGGAAATCTGCACTACAATGAAGTCTCACTGCCCCCCGGTCAAAAGGGCCATCTGAAAAATGTGTAAAATCCAGAAAGGCAGGACAGGCCATGGAGAACTGGGAGCCTTGTTATGCTGGTGGGCGTGATGTAAATTGCCAACAGCCACTCTGGAGAAGTGTATGGTGTTTCCTGAAACATCTAAAAAACAAAGCAACAGAGCCTAGGGCACTTCCACTTATGGTCCTATAGCTTAGGGAAATTAAAATCAAAAAGACACGGTCACCCCAAAGTTTGGGACGGCTCTGTTTACAAGAACCTCGTTTACGGTACAAGTTCAATATCACAGAAAGCAAAAAATGGATAAAGAAGTTGTGGTACTTACGTACAATGCAATATCACTCAGCAATGAAATCTATGTCATCAGGCCCGTAGCAGCATAATGAGTGGATGCAGGTATGATGAGTCTAAGTGAAATAAGTCACACAGAAAAAGAAACATCATAAGATATCACTACTACACGGAATGTAAACTTGGCTACACAGGAACTGAATTACAAAACAGAACAGGGTGTCAAATGTAGAAAACCAACTTATGCTTGCTTAAGTGGAAAGGTGAGTTGGGGTGCTGCATGAAACCAGAGATTGAAATTAGCACAGATACCGTTCCATAAGCCAAATATGCAATAGACAAGAGCTACTCCTTGCTGAACGAAGTGGACTCAACACCCCATATTAAACGCCTAAGAATATACCTGACTAGAAATAATCTTAAAACCTACGGATTTATATGTCTCCGAAAGAGAATCAAGCGTGTGTACAGCGGCATAAACGCAGCAGTGATAGGATTGGTGAGGTTCGGTGAGCAAATGCAGACCCTTTGAAGTCATATTGCATGGTACCCATTCCATGGGTCTCAACTCTCCAGGTTTAAGGGATTCTTCCTTCAGCTAAAACATGCATGTGGAACCCAGAGTATGATCCACCGTGTGATCGGGAAACGTGTTCAAATGTGTCTCGTTTTCGTCCCTGGTACTCGGGTGCAACATTCCAGATGCTTTACTAACACTCTCCCCACTTGGAGAGTCAGTGCCTTTAACCTCCTGTTTGGCCCAGTTTGTAATTTCTGTGGAAAATGAATAGGAATAGGGAGAACGAAAGAGAGACTAGCTGGAGGTGTCTGGACGGGCAAATTTAACTCTCATTTCCCACCAGGAAGAGGAATTAACCAAAGGCTCAGCGTTCCGTGCCGGAACTACACTAGGGCCTGAAGCAATCCTGCGGTGTTGCGGCCAGCTCACAAGAAAGCGAGTTGAAGAAACGAGCTCAGGGGCACTGTAATTCACAAACCTGCAGAGTTATAAATGACAGCTATCGTCCAAAAATATATTGAAGTAAGGCTGCCAAGAGGACTTGAAAGCGGGGCAGAATTGCAGGAAATCGATTTCAGGAGGTACACTGGAATTGCATGTAAAGCATAGGAATAGAGGCAGAACGTCCAAAATGATGCACTTGGCCAAAAAGGGCGTATGCGTTTTTTCCTGAATATATTCAGGAAAAAACGCATACGCCCTTTTTGGCCAACCAAGCAAGCTTGCAAAGGATATCTGCACTACAATGAAGTCTCACTGCCCCCCGGTCAAAAGGGCCATCTGAAAAAAGTGTAAAATCCAGAAAGGCAGGACAGGCCATGGAGAACTGGGAGCCTTGTTATGCTGATGGGCGGGATGTAAATTGCCAACAGCCACTCTGGAGAAGTGTATGCTGTTTCCTGAAACATCTAAAAAACAAAGCAACAGAGCCTAGGGCACTTCCACTTATGGTCCTATAGCTTAGGGAAATTAAAATCAAAAAGACACAGTCACCCCAAAGTTTGGGACGGCTCTGTTTACAAGAACCGCGTTTATGGTACAAGTTCAATATCACAGAAAGCGAAAAATGGATAAAGAAGTTGTGGTACTTACGTACAATGCAATATCACTCAGCAATGAAATCTATGTCATCAGGCCCGTAGCAGCATAATGAGTGGATTCAGGTACGATGATTCTAAGTGAAATAAGTCACACAGAAAAAGAAACACCATAAGATATCACTACTACACGGAAGGTAAACTTGGCTACACAAGAACTGAATTACAAAACAGAACAGGGTCGCAAATGTAGAAAACCAACTTATGCTTGCTTGAGGGGAAAGGAGAGTTGGTGTGCTGCATGAAACCAGAGATTGAAATTAGCACAGATACCGTTCCATAAGCCAAATATGTAATAGACAAGAGCTACTCCTTGCTGAACGAAGTGGACTCAACACCCCATATTAAACGCCTAAGAATATACCTGACTAGTAAGAATATTAAAACCTACGGATTTATATGTCTCCGAAAGAGAATCAAGCATGTGTACAGCAGCATAAACCCAGCAGTGATAGGATTGGTGAGGTTCGGTGAGCAAATGCAGACCCTTTGAAGTCATATTGCATGGTACCCATTCCATGGGTCTCAACTCTCCAGGTTTAATGGATTCTTCCTTCAGCTAAAACATGCATGTGGAACACAGAGTATGATCCACCGTGTGATCAGGAAACGTGTTCAAATGTGTCTCAGTTTTCGTCCCCTGGTACTCGGGTGCAACACTCCAGACGCTTTACTAACACTCTCTCCACTTGGAGAGTCAGTGCCTTTAACCTCCTGTATGGCCCAGTTTGCAATTTCTGCGGAAAATGTACAGGAATAGGGAGAACCAATGATAAACTAGCTGGAGGTGTCTGGACGGGCAAATTTAACTCTCATTTCCCACCAGGAAGAGGAATTAACCAAAGGCACAGCGTGCCATGCCGGATCCACAGTAGGGCCTGAAGCAATCCTACGGTGTTGCGGCCAGCTCACAAAAAAGCGAGTTGAAGAAAGGAGCTCAGGGGCACTGTAATTCACAAACCTGCAGAGTTATAAATGACAGCTATCGTCCAAAAATATATTGAAGTAAGGCTGCCAAGAGGACTTGAAAGTGGTGCAGAATTGCACGAAACCGATTTCAGGAGGTAGACTGGAATTGCATGTAAAGCATAGGAAAAGAGGCAGAACATCCACAACGATGCACTTGGCCAAAAAGGGCGTATGCGTTTTTTCCTGAATATATTCAGGAAAAAACGCATACGCCCTTTTTGGCCAACCAAGCAAGCTTGCAAAGGAAATCTGCACTACAATGAAGTCTCACTGCCCCCCGGTCAAAATGGCCATCTGAAAAAAGTGTAAAATCCAGAAAGGCAGGACAGGCCATGGAGAACTGGGAGCCTTGTTATGCTGATGGGCGGGATGTAAATTGCCAACAGCCACTCTGGAGAAGTGTATGGTGTTTCCTGAAACATCTAAAAAACAAAGCAACAGAGCCTAGGGCACTTCCACTTATGGTCCTATAGCTTAGGGAAATTAAAATCAAAAAGACACAGCCACCCCAAAGTTTGGGACGGCTCTGTTTACAAGAACCTCGTTTATGGTACAAGTTCAATATCACAGAAAGCGAAAAATGGATAAAGAATTTGTGGTACTTACGTACAATGCAATATCACTCAGCAATGAAATCTATGTCATCAGGCCCGTAGCAGCATAATGAGTGGATTCAGGAACAATGATTCTAAGTGAAATAAGTCACACAGAAAAAGAAATATCATAAGATATCACCAATACATGGAATGTAAACTTGGCTACACAGGAACTGAATTACAAAACAGAACAGGGTCTCAAATGTAGAAAACCAACTTATGTTTGCTTAAGGGGAAAGGTGAGTTGGGGTGCTGCATGAAACCAGAGATTGAAATTAGCACAGATACAGTTCCATAAGCCAAATATGCAATAGACAAGAGCTACTCCTTGCTGCACGAAGTGGACTCAACACCCCATATTAAACGCCTAAGAATATACCTGACTAGAAATAATCTTAAAACCTACGGATTTATATGTCTCCGAAAGAGAATCAAGCGTGTGTACGGCGGCATAAACGCAGCAGTGATAGGATTGGTGAGGTTCGGTGAGCAAATGCAGACCCTTTGAAGTCATATTGCATGGTACCCATTCCATGGGTCTCAACTCTCCAGGTTTAAGGGATTCTTCCTTCAGCTAAAACATGCATGTGGAATACAGAGTATGATCCACCGTGTGATCGGGAAACGTGTTCAAATGTGTCTCAGTTTTCGTCTCGTGGAACTCGGGTGCAACATTCCAGATGCTTTACTAACACTCTCCCCACTTGGAGAGTCAGTGCCTTTAACCTCCTGTTTGGCCCAGTTTGCAATTTCTGTGGAAAATGAACAGGAATAGGGAGAACGAAAGAGAGACAAGCTAGAGGTGTCTGGACGGGCAAATTTAACTCTCATTTCCCACCAGGAAGAGGAATTAACCAAAGGCTCAGCGTGCCGTGCCGGAACTACACTAGGGCCTGAAGCAATCCTGCGGTGTTGCGGCCAGCTCACAAGAAAGCGAGTTGAAGAAAGGAGCTCAGGGGCACTGTAATTCACAAACCTGCAGAGTTATAAATGACAGCTATCGTCCAAAAATATATTGAAGTAAGGCTGCCAAGAGGACTTGAAAGCGGGGCAGAATTGCAGGAAATCGATTTCAGGAGGTACACTGGAATTGCATGTAAAGCATAGGAAAAGAGGCAGAACGTCCACAATGATGCACTTGGCCAAAAAGGGCGTATGCGTTTTTTCCTGAATATATTCAGGAAAAAACGCATACGCCCTTTTTGGCCAACCAAGCAAGCTTGCAAAGGATATCTGCACTACAATGAAGTCTCACTGCCTCCTGGTCAAAAGGGCCATCTGAAAAAAGTGTAAAATCCAGAAAGGCAGGACAGGCCATGGAGAACTGGGAGCCTTGTTATGCTGATGGGCGGGATGTAAATTGCCAACAGCCACTCTGGAGAAGTGTATGGTGTTTCCTGAAACATCTAAAAAACAAAGCAACAGAGCCTAGGTCACTTCCACTTATGGTCCTATAGCTTAGGGAAATTAAAATCAAAAAGACACGGTCACCCCAAAGTTTGGGACGGCTCTGTTTACAAGAACCTCGTTTACGGTACAAGTTCAATATCACAGAAAGGGAAAATGGATAAAGATGTTGTGGTACTTACGTACAATGCAATATCACTCAGCAATGAAATCTATGTCATCAGGCCCGTAGCAGCATAATGAGTGGATTCAGGTATGATGATTCTAAGTGAAATAAGTCACACAGAAAAAGAAACACCATAAGATATCACTACTACACGGAAGGTAAACTTGGCTACACAAGAACTGAATTACAAAACAGAACAGGGTCTCAAATGTAGAAAACCAACTTATGCTTGCTTAAGGGGAAAGGTGAGTTGGGGTGCTGCATGAAACCAGAGATTGAAATTAGCACAGATATCGTTCCATAAGCCAAATATGTAATAGACAAGAGCTACTCCTTGCTCAACGAAGTGGACTCAACACCCCATATTAAACGCTTAAGAATACACCTGACTAGAAATAATCTTAAAAACTACGGATATATATGTCTCCGAAAGAGAATCAAGCGTGTGTACAGCGGCATAAACGCAGCAGTGATAGGATTGGTGAGGTTCGGTGAGCAAATGCAGACCCTTTGAAGTCATATTGCATGGTACCCATTCCATGGGTCTCAACTCTCCAAGTTTAAGGGATTCTTCCTTCAGCTAAAACATGCATGTGGAACACAGAGTATGATCCACCGTGTGATCAGGAAACGTGTTCAAATGTGTCTCAGTTTTCGTCCCCTGGTACTCGGGTGCAACACTCCAGACGCTTTACTAACACTCTCCTCACTTGGAGAGTCAGTGCCTTTAACCTCCTGTATGGCCCAGTTTGCAATTTCTGCGGAAAATGTACAGGAATAGGGAGAACCAATGAGAAACTACCTGGAGGTGTCTGGACGGGCAAATTTAACTCTCATTTCCCACCAGAAAGAGGAATTAACCAAAGGCTCAGCGTGCCGTGCCGGAACCACACTAGGGCCTGAAGCAATCCTACGGTGTTGCGGCCAGCTCACAAGAAAGCGAGTTGAAGAAAGGAGCTCAGGGGCACTGTAATTCACAAACCTGCAGAGTTATAAATGACAGCTATCGTCCAAAAATATATTGAAGTAAGGCTGCCAAGAGGACTTGAAAGCGGGGCAGAATTGCAGGAAACCAATTTCAGGAGGTAGACGGGAATTGCATGTAAAGCATAGGAAAAGAGGCAGAACGTCCACAATGATGCACTTGGCCAAGAAGGGCGTATGCGTTTTTTCCTGAATATATTCAGGAAAAAACACATACGCCCTTTTTGGCCAACCAAGCAAGCTTGCAAAGGAAATCTGCACTACAATGAAGTCTCACTGCCCCCCGGTCAAAAGGGCCATCTGAAAAAAGTGTAAAATCCAGAAAGGCAGGACAGGCCATGGAGAACTGGGAGCCTTGTTATGCTGGTGGGTGGGATGTAAATTGCCAACAGCCACTCTGGAGAAGTGTATGGTGTTTCCTGAAACATCTAAAAAACAAAGCAACAGAGCCTAGGGCACTTCCACTTATGGTCCTATAGCTTAGGGAAATTAAAATCAAAAAGACACAGCCACCCCAAAGTTTGGGACGGCTCTGTTTACAAGAACCTCGTTTACGGTACAAGTTCAATATCACAGAAAGCGAAAAATGGATAAAGAAGTTGTGGTACTTACGTACAATGCAATATCACTCAGCAATGAAATCTATGTCATCAGGCCCGTAGCAGCATAATGAGTGGATGCAGGTACGATGATTCTAAGTGAAATAAGTCACACAGAAAAAGAAACATCATAAGGTATCACTACTACACGGAATGGAAACTTGGCTACACAGGAACTGAATTACAAAACAGAACAGGGTCTCAAATGTAGAAAACCAACTTATGCTTGCTTAAGGGGAAAGGTGAGTTGGGGTGCTGCATAAAACCAGAGATTGAAATTAGCACAGATACCGTTCCATAAGCCAAATATGTAATAGACAAAAGCTACTCCTTGCTCAACGCAGTGGACTCAACACCCCATATTAAACGCCTAAGAATATACCTGACTAGAAATAATCTTAAAACCTACGGATTTATATGTCTCCGAAAGAGAATCAAGTGTGTGTACGACGGCATAAACGCAGCAGTGATAGGATTGGTGAGGTTCGGTGAGCAAATGCAGACCCTTTGAAGTCATATTGCATGGTACCCATTCCATGGGTCTCAACTCTCCAGGTTTAAAGGATTCTTCCTTCAGCTGAAACATGCATGTGAAACACAGTGTATGATCCACCGTGTGATCAGGAAACGTGTTCAAATGTGTCTCAGTTTTCGTCCCCTGGTACTCGGGTGCAACATTCAAGACGCTTTACTAACACTCTCCCCACTTGGAGAGTCAGTGTCTTTAAACTCCTGTTTGGCCCAGTGTGCAATTTCTGCAGAAAATGTACAGGAATAGGGAGAACCAATGAGAGACTAGCTGGAGGTGTGTGGACGGGCAAATTTAACTCTCATTTCCCACCAGGAAGAGGAATTAACCAAAGGCTCAGCGTGCCGTGCCGGAACTACACTAGGGCCTGAAGTAATCCTGCGGTGTTGCGGCCAGCTCACAAGAAAGCGAGTTGAAGAAAGGAGCTCAGGGGCACTGTAATTCACAAACCTGCAGAGTTATAAATGACAGCTATCGTCCAAAAATATATTGAAGTAAGGCTGCCAAGAGGACTTGAAAGCGGGGCAGAATTGCAGGAAACCGATTTCAGGAGGTAGACGGGAATTGCATGTAAAGCATAGGAAAAGAGGCAGAACGTCCACAATGATGCACTTGGCCAAAAAGGGCGTATGCGTTTTTTCCTGAATATATTCAGGAAAAAACGCATACGCCCTTTTTGGCCAACCAAGCAAGCTTTCAAAGGAAATCTGCACTACAATGAAGTCTCACTGCCCCCCGGTCAAAAGGGCCATCTGAAAAAAGTGTAAAATCCAGAAAGGCAGGACAGGCCATGGAGAACTGGGAGCCTTGTTATGCTGATGGGCGGGATGTAAATTGCCAACAGCCACTCTGGAGAAGTGTATGGTGTTTCCTGAAACATCTAAAAAACAAGCAACAGAGCCTAGGGCACTTCCACTTATGGTCCTATAGCTTAGGGAAATTAAAATCAAAAAGACACAGCCACCCCAAAGTTTGGGACGGCTCTGTTTACAAGAATCTTGTTTACGGTACAAGTTCAATATCACAAAAGCGAAAAATGGATAAAGAAGTTGTGGTACTTACGTACAATGCAATATCACTCAGCAATGAAATCTTGTCATCAGGCCCGTCGCAGCATAATGAGTGGATTCAGCTACGATGATTCTAAGTGAAATAAGTCACACAGAAAAAGAAACATCATAAGATATCACTACTACACGGAATGTAAACTTGGCTACACAGGAACTGAATTACAAAACAGAACAGGGTCTCAAATGTAGAAAACCAACTTATGCTTGCTTAAGGGGAAAGGTGAGTTGGGGTGCTGCATGAAACCAGAGATTGAAATTAGCACAGATACCGTGCCATAAGCCAAATATGTAATAGACAAGAGCTACTCCTTGCTAAACGAAGTGTACTCAACACCCCATATTAAACGCCTAAGAATACACCTGACTAGTAAGAATCTTAAAACCTGTGGATTTATATGTCTCCGAAAGAGAATCAAGCGTGAGTACGGTGGCATAAACGCAGCAGTGATAGGATTGGTGAAGTTCGGTGAGCAAATGCAGACCCTTTGAAGTCATATTGCATGGTACCCATTCCATGGGTCTCAACTCTCCAGGTTTAAGGGATTCTTCCTTCAGCTAAAACATGCATGTGGAACCCAGAGTATGATCCACCGTGTGATCGGGAAACGTGTTCAAATGTGTCTCAGTTTTCATCCCCTGGTACTCGGGTGCAACATTCAAGACGCTTTACTAACACTCTCCCCACTTGGAGAGTCAGTGCCTTTAAACTCCTGTTTGGCCCAGTTTGCAATTTCTGCGGAAAATGTACAGGAATAGGGAGAACGAAAGAGAGACTAGCTGGAGGTGTTTGGACGGGCAAATTTAACTCTCATTTCCCACCAGGAAGAGAAATTAACCAAAGGTTCAGCGTGCCGTGCCAGAACCACACTAGGGCCTGAAGCAATCCTGCGGTGTTGCGGCTAGCTCACAAGAAAGCGAGTTGAAGAAAGGAGCTCAGGGGCACTGTAATTCACAAACCTGCAGAGTTATAAATGACAGCTATCGTCCAAAAATATATTGAAGTAAGGCTGCCAAGAGGACTTGAAAGCGGGGCAGAATTGCAGGAAACCGATTTCAGGAGGTAGACGGGAATTGCATGTAAAGCATAGGAAAAGAGGCAGAACGTCCACAATGATGCACTTGGCCCAAAAGGGCGTATGCGTTTTTTCCTGAATATATTCAGGAAAAAACGCATACGCCCTTTTTAGCCAACCAAGCAAGCTTGCAAAGGAAATCTGCACTACAATGAAGTCTCACTGCCCCCTGGTCAAAAGGGCCATCTGAAAAAAGTGAAAAATCCAGAAAGGCAAGACAGGACATGGAGAATTGGGAGCCTTGTTATGCTGATGGGCGGGATGTAAATTGCCAACAGCCACTCTGGAGAAGTGTATGCTGTTTCCTGAAACATCTAAAAAACAAAGCAACAGAGCCTAGGGCACTTCCACTTATGGTCCTATAGCTTAGGGATATTAAAATCAAAAAGACACAGCCACCCCAAAGTTTGGGACGGCTCTGTTTACAAGAATCTTGTTTACGGTACAAGTTCAATATCACAAAAGCGAAAAATGGATAAAGAAGTTGTGGTACTTACGTACAATGCAATATCACTCAGCAATGAAATCTTGTCATCAGGCCCGTCGCAGCATAATGAGTGGATTCAGGTACGATGATTCTAAGTGAAATAAGTCACACAGTAAAAGAAACATCATAAGATATCACTACTACACGGAATATAAACTTGGCTACACAAGAACTGAATTACAAAACACAACAGGGTCTCAAATGTAGAACACCAACTTATGCTTGCTTAAGGGGAAAGGTGAGTTGGGGTGCTGCATGAAACCAGAGATTGAAATTAGCACAGATACCGTTCCATAAGCCAAATATGCAATAGACAAGAGCTACTCCTTGCTGAACGAAGTGGACTCAACACCCCATATTAAACGCCTAAGAATATACCTGACTAGAAATAATCTTAAAACCTACGGATTTATATGTCTCCGAAAGAGAATCAAGCGTGTGAACGGCGGCATAAACGCAGCAGTGATAGGATTGGTGAGGTTCGGTGAGCAAATGCAGACCCTTTGAAGTCATATTGCATGGTACCCATTCCATGGGTCTCAACTCTCCAAGTTTAAGGGATTCTTCCTTCAGCTAAAACATGCATGTGGAACACAGAGTATGATCCACCGTATGATCAGGAAACGTGTTCAAATGTGTCTCAGTTTTCGTCCCCTGGTACTCGGGTGCAACACTCCAGACGCTTTACTAACACTCACCCCACTTGGAGAGTCAGTGCCTTTAACCTCCTGTATGGCCCAGTTTGCAATTTCTGCGGAAAATGTACAGGAATAGGGAGAACCAATGAGAAACTAGACGGAGGTGTCTGGACGGGCAAATTTAACTCTCATTTCCGACCAGAAAGAGGAATTAACCAAAGGCTCAGCATGCCGTGCCGGAACCACACTAGGGCCTGAAGCAATCCTGCGGTGTTGCGGCCAGCTCACAAGAAAGCGAGTTGAAGAAAGGAGCTCAGGGGCCCTGTAATTCACAAACCTGCAGAGTTATAAATGACAGCTATCGTCCAAAAATATATTGAAGTAAGGCTGCCAAGAGGACTTGAAAGCGGGGCAGAATTGCAGGAAACCGATTTCAGGAGGTAGACGGGAATTGCATGTAAAGCATAGGAAAAGAGGCAGAACGTCCACAATGATGCACTTGGCCAAAAAGGGCGTATGCGTTCTTTCCTGAATATATTCAGGAAAAAACGCATACGCCCTTTTTAGCCAACCAAGCAAGCTTGCAAAGGAAATCTGCACTACAATGAAGTCTCACTGCCCCCTGGTCAAAAGGGCCATCTGAAAAAAGTGAAAAATCCAGAAAGGCAAGACAGGACATGGAGAATTGGGAGCCTTGTTATGCTGATGGGCGGGATGTAAATTGCCAACAGCCACTCTGGAGAAGTGTATGCTGTTTCCTGAAACATCTAAAAAACAAAGCAACAGAGCCTAGGGCACTTCCACTTATGGTCCTATAGCTTAGGGATATTAAAATCAAAAAGACACAGCCACCCCAAAGTTTGGGACGGCTCTGTTTACAAGAATCTTGTTTACGGTACAAGTTCAATATCACAAAAGCGAAAAATGGATAAAGAAGTTGTGGTACTTACGTACAATGCAATATCACTCAGCAATGAAATCTTGTCATCAGGCCCGTCGCAGCATAATGAGTGGATTCAGGTACGATGATTCTAAGTGAAATAAGTCACACAGTAAAAGAAACATCATAAGATATCACTACTACACGGAATATAAACTTGGCTACACAAGAACTGAATTACAAAACACAACAGGGTCTCAAATGTAGAACACCAACTTATGCTTGCTTAAGGGGAAAGGTGAGTTGGGGTGCTGCATGAAACCAGAGATTGAAATTAGCACAGATACCGTTCCATAAGCCAAATATGCAATAGACAAGAGCTACTCCTTGCTGAACGAAGTGGACTCAACACCCCATATTAAACGCCTAAGAATATACCTGACTAGAAATAATCTTAAAACCTACGGATTTATATGTCTACGAAAGAGAATCAAGCGTGTGAACGGCGGCATAAACGCAGCAGTGATAGGATTGGTGAGGTTCGGTGAGCAAATGCAGACCCTTTGAAGTCATATTGCATGGTACCCATTCCATGGGTCTCAACTCTCCAAGTTTAAGGGATTCTTCCTTCAGCTAAAACATGCATGTGGAACACAGAGTATGATCCACCGTATGATCAGGAAACGTGTTCAAATGTGTCTCAGTTTTCGTCCCCTGGTACTCGGGTGCAACACTCCAGACGCTTTACTAACACTCACCCCACTTGGAGAGTCAGTGCCTTTAACCTCCTGTATGGCCCAGTTTGCAATTTCTGCGGAAAATGTACAGGAATAGGGAGAACCAATGAGAAACTAGACGGAGGTGTCTGGACGGGCAAATTTAACTCTCATTTCCGACCAGAAAGAGGAATTAACCAAAGGCTCAGCATGCCGTGCCGGAACCACATTAGGGCCTGAAGCAATCCTGCGGTGTTGCGGCCAGCTCACAAGAAAGCGAGTTGAAGAAAGGAGCTCAGGGGCCCTGTAATTCACAAACCTGCAGAGTTATAAATGACAGCTATCGTCCAAAAATATATTGAAGTAAGGCTGCCAAGAGGACTTGAAAGCGGGGCAGAATTGCAGGAAACCGATTTCAGGAGGTAGACGGGAATTGCATGTAAAGCATAGGAAAAGAGGCAGAACGTCCACAATGATGCACTTGGCCAAAAAGGGCGTATGCGTTCTTTCCTGAATATATTCAGGAAAAAACGCATACGCACTTTTTGGCCAACCAAGCAAGCTTGCAAAGATAATCAACACTACAATGAAGTCTCACTGCAGCCCAGTCAAAAGGGCCATCTGAAAAATGTGTAAAATCCAGAAAGGCAGGACAGGCCATGGAGAACTGGGAGCCTTGTTATGCTGATGGGCGGGATGTAAATTGCCAACAGCCACTCTGGAGAAGTGTATGGTGTTTCCTGAAACATCTAAAAAACAAAGCAACAGAGCCTAGGGCACTTCCACTTATGGTCCTATAGCTTAGGGAAATTAAAATCAAAAAGACACAGCCACCCCAAAGTTTGGGACGGCTCTGTTTACAAGAACCTCGTTTACGGTACAAGTTCAATATCACAGAAAGCGAAAAATGGATAAAGAAGTTGTGGTACTTACGTACAATGCAATATCACTCAGCAATGAAATCTATGTCATCAGGCCCGTAGCAGCATAATGAGTGGATTCAGGTACGATGATTCTAAGTGAAATAAGTCACACAGAAAAAGAAACATCATAAGATATCACTACTACACGGAAGGTAAACTTGGCTACACAGGAACTGAATTACAAAACAGAACAGGGTCTCAAATGTAGAAAACCAACTTATGCTTGCTTAAGGGGAAAGGTGAGTTGGGGTGCTGCATGAAACCAGAGATTGAAATTAGCACAGATACCGTTCCATAAGCCAAATATGCAATAGACAAGAGCTACTCCTTGCTGAACGAAGTGGACTCAACACCCCATATTAAACGCCTAAGAATATACCTGACTAGAAATAATCTTAAAACCTACGGATGTATATGTCTCCAAAAGTGAATCAAGCGTGTGTACAGCGGCATAAACGCAGCAGTGATAGGATTGGTGAGGTTCGGTGAGCAAATGCAGACCCTTTGAAGTCATATTGCATGGTACCCATTCCATGGGTCTCAACTCTCCAAGTTTAAGGGATTCTTCCTTCAGCTAAAACATGCATGTGGAACACAGAGTATGATCCACCGTATGATCAGGAAACGTGTTCAAATGTGTCTCAGTTTTCGTCCCCTGGTACTCGGGTGCAACACTCCAGACGCTTTACTAACACTCACCCCACTTGGAGAGTCAGTGCCTTTAACCTCCTGTATGGCCCAGTTTGCAATTTCTGCGGAAAATGTACAGGAATAGGGAGAACCAATGAGAAACTAGCTGGAGGTGTCTGGACGGGCAAATTTAACTCTCATTTCCGACCAGAAAGAGGAATTAACCAAAGGCTCAGCATGCCGTGCCGGAACCACACTAGGGCCTGAAGCAATCCTGCGGTGTTGCGGCCAGCTCACAAGAAAGCGAGTTGAAGAAAGGAGCTCAGGGGCACTGTAATTCACAAACCTGCAGAGTTATAAATGACAGCTATCGTCCAAAAATATATTGAAGTAAGGCTGCCAAGAGGACTTGAAAGCGGGGCAGAATTGCAGGAAACCGATTTCAGGAGGTAGACGGGAATTGCATGTAAAGCATAGGAAAAGAGGCAGAACGTCCACAATGATGCACTTGGCCAAAAAGGGCGTATGTGTTCTTTCCTGAATATATTCAGGAAAAAACGCATACGCACTTTTTGGCCAACCAAGCAAGCTTGCAAAGGAAATCTGCACTACAATGAAGTCTCACTGCCCCCCGGTCAAAAGGGCCATCTGAAAAAAGTGTAAAATCCAGAAAGGCAGGACAGGCCATGGAGAACTGGGAGCCTTGTTATGCTGGTGGGCGGGATGTAAATTGCCAACAGCCACTCTGGAGAAGTGTATGGTGTTTCCTGAAACATCCAAAAAACAAAGCAACAGAGCCTAGGGCACTTCCACTTATGGTCCTATAGCTTAGGGAAATTAAAATCAAAAAGACACAGCCACCCCAAAGTTTGGGACGGCTCTGTTTACAAGAACCTCGTTTACGGTACAAGTTCAATATCACAGAAAGCAAAAAATGGATAAAGAAGTTGTGGTACTTACGTACAATGCAATATCACTCAGCAATGAAATCTATGTCATCAGGCCCATAGCAGCATAATGAGTGGATGCAGGTATGATGAGTCTAAGTGAAATAAGTCACACAGAAAAAGAAACATCATAAGATATCACTACTACACGGAATGTAAACTTGGCTACACAGGAACTGAATTACAAAACAGAACAGGGTCTCAAATGTAGAAAACCAACTTATGCTTGCTTAAGGGGAAAGGTGAGTTGGGGTGCTGCATGAAACCAGAGATTGAAATTAGCACAGATACCGTTCCATAAGCGAAATAAGCAATAGACAAGAGCTACTCCTTGCTGAACGAAGTGGACTCAACACCCCATATAAACGCCTAAGAATATACCTGACTAGTAAGAATATTAACACCTACCGATTTATATGTCTCCGAAAGAGAATCAAGCGTGTGTACGGTGGCATAAACGCAGCAGTGGTAGGATTGGTGAAGTTCGGTGAGCAAATGCAGACCCGTTGAAGTCATATTGCACTTTACCCATTCCATGGGACTCAACTCTCCAGGTTTAAGGGAATCTTCCTTCAGCTAAAACATGCATGTGGAATCCAGAGTATGATCCACCGTGTGATCGGGAAACGTGTTCAAATGTGTCTCAGTTTTCGTCCCGTAGAACTCGGGTGCAATATTCCAGATGCTTTACTAACACTCTCCCCACTTGGAGAGTCAGTGCCTTTTACCTCCTGTTTGGCCCAGTTTGCAATTTCTGTGGAAAATGAACAGGAATAGGGAGAACCAATGAGAGACTAGCTGGAGGTGTCTGGACGGGCAAATTTAACTCTCATTTCCCACCAGGAAGAGGAATTAACCAAAGGCTCAACATGCCGTGCCGGAAACAAACTAGGGCCTGAAGCAATCCTGCGGTGTTGCGGCCAGCTCAAAAGAAAGCGAGTTGAAGAAAGCTCAGGGGCACTGTAATTCACAAACCTGCAGAGTTATAAATGACAGCTATCTTCCAAAAATATATTGAAGTAAGGCAGCCAAGAGGAGTTGAAAGCGGGGCAGAATTGCAGGAAACCGATTTCAGGAGGTAGACTGGAATTGCATGTAAAGCATAGGAAAAGAGGCAGAACGTCCACAATGATGCACTTGGCCAAAAAGGGCGTATGCGTTTTTTCCTGAATATATTCAGGAAAAAACGCATACGCCCTTTTTGGCCAACCAAGCAAGCTTGAAAAGGAAATCTGCACTACAATGAAGTCTCACTGCCCCCCGGTCAAAAGGGCCATCTGAAAAAAGTGTAAAATCCAGAAAGGCAGGACAGGCCATGGAGAACTGGGAGCCTTGTTATGCTGATGGGCGGCATGTAAATTGCCAGCAGCCACTCTGGCGAAGTGTATGGTGTTTCCTGAAACATCCAAAAAACAAAGCAACAGAGCCTAGGGCACTTCCACTTATGGTCCTATAGCTTAGGGAAATTAAAATCTAAAAGACACAGCCACCCCAAGTTTGGGACGGCTCTGTTTACAAGAACCTCGTTTACGGTACAAGTTCAATATCACAGAAAGCGAAAAATGGATAAAGAAGTTGTGGTACTTACGTACAATGCAATATCACTCAGCAATGAAATCTATGTCATCAGGCCTGTAGCAGCATAATGAGTGGATTCAGGTACGATGATTCTAAGTGAAATAAGTCACACAGGGCTTACCTGGTGGCGCAGTGGTTGAGAGTCCGCCTGCCGATGCAGAGTACATGGGTTCGTGCCCCGATCCGGGAAGATCCCACATGCCGCGGAGTGGCTGGGCCTGTGAGCCATGGCCGCTGAGCCTGCGCGTCCGGAGCCTGTGCTCTGCAATGGGAAAGACCACAACAGTGAGAGGCCCACGTACCGCAAAAAAAAAATAAATAAAAAAATAAAAAAATAAAAAAATAAAAAATAAGTCACACAGAAAAAGAAACATCATAAGATATCACTACTACACGGATGTAAACTTGGTTACACAGGAACTAAATTACTAAACAGAACAGAGTGTGAAATGTAGAAAACCAATTTATGCTTGCTTAAGGGGAAAGGTGAGTTGGGGTGCTGCATACAACAAGAGATTGAAATTAGCACAGATACCGTTCCATAAGCCAAATATATAATAGAGAAGTGCTACTCCTTGCTCAACGAAGTGGACTCAACACCCCATATTAAACGCCTAACAATATACCTGACTAGTAAGAATCTTAAAAACTATGGATTTATATGTCTCCGAAAGAGAATCAAGCGTGTGTACAGCGGCATAAACGCAGCAGTGATAGGATTGGTGAGGTTCGGTGAGCAAATGCAGACCCTTTGAAGTCATATTGCATGGTACCCATTCCATGGGTCTCAACTCTCCAGGTTTAAGGGATTCTTCCTTCAGCTAAAACATGCATGTGGAACCCAGAGTATGATCCACCGTGTGATCGGAAAACGTGTTCAAATGTGTCTCAGTTTACGTCCCCTGGTACTCGGGTGCAACATTCCAGACGCTTTACTAACACTCTCCCCACTTGGAGAGTCAGTGCCTTTAACCTCCTGTTTGGCCCAGTTTGCAATTTCTGTGGAAAATGAACAGGAATAGGGAGAACCAATGAGAGACTAGCTGGAGCTGTCTGGACGGGCAAATTTAACTCTCATTTCCCACCAGGAAGAGGAATTAACCAAAGGCTCAGCATGCCGTGCCGGGAAACAAACTAGGGCCTGAAGCAATCCTGCGGTGTTGCGGCCAGCTCACAAGAAAGCGAGTTGAAGAAAGGAGCTCAGGGGCACTGTAATTCACAAACCTGCAGAGTTATAAATGACAGCTATCGTCCAAAAATATATTGAAGTAAGGCTGCCAAGAGGACTTGAAAGCGGGGCAGAATTGCAGGAAACCGATTTCAGGAGGTAGACGGGAATTGCATGTAAAGCATAGGAAAAGAGGCAGAACGTCCACAATGATGCACTTGGCCAAAAAGGGCGTATGTGTTCTTTCCTGAATATATTCAGGAAAAAACGCATACGCACTTTTTGGCCAACCAAGCAAGCTTGCAAAGATAATCAACACTACAATGAAGTCTCACTGCAGCCCAGTCAAAAGGGCCATCTGAAAAATGTGTAAAATCCAGAAAGGCAGGACAGGCCATGGAGAACTGGGAGCCTTGTTATGCTGATGGGCGGGATGTAAATTGCCAACAGCCACTCTGGAGAAGTGTATGGTGTTTCCTGAAACATCTAAAAAACAAAGCAACAGAGCCTAGGGCACTTCCACTTATGGTCCTATAGCTTAGGGAAATTAAAATCAAAAAGACACAGCCACCCCAAAGTTTGGGACGGCTCTGTTTACAAGAACCTCGTTTATGGTACAAGTTCAATATCACAGAAAGCAAAAAATGGATAAAGAAGTTGTGGTACTTACGTACAATGCAATATCACTCAGCAATGAAATCTATGTCATCAGGCCCGTAGCAGCATAATGAGTGGATTCAGGTACGATGATTCTAAGTGAAATAAGTCACACAGGGCTTACCTGGTGGCGCAGTGGTTGAGAGTCCGCCTGCCGATGCAGAGTACATGGGTTCGTGCCCCGATCCGGGAAGATCCCACATGCCGCGGAGTGGCTGGGCCTGTGAGCCATGGCCGCTGAGCCTGCGCGTCCGGAGCCTGTGCTCTGAAATGGGAAAGACCACAACAGTGAGAGGCCCACGTACCGCAAAAAAAAAAAAAATAAAAAAATAAAAAAATAAAAAAATAAAAAATAAGTCACACAGAAAAAGAAACATCATAAGATATCACTACTACACGGATGTAAACTTGGTTACACAGGAACTAAATTACTAAACAGAACAGAGTGTGAAATGTAGAAAACCAATTTATGCTTGCTTAAGGGGAAAGGTGAGTTGGGGTGCTGCATACAACAAGAGATTGAAATTAGCACAGATACCGTTCCATAAGCCAAATATATAATAGACAAGTGCTACTCCTTGCTCAACGAAGTGGACTCAACACCCCATATTAAACGCCTAACAATATACCTGACTAGTAAGAATCTTAAAAACTATGGATTTATATGTCTCCGAAAGAGAATCAAGCGTGTGTACAGCGGCATAAACGCAGCAGTGATAGGATTGGTGAGGTTCGGTGAGCAAATGCAGACCCTTTGAAGTCATATTGCATGGTACCCATTCCATGGGTCTCAACTCTCCAGGTTTAAGGGATTCTTCCTTCAGCTAAAACATGCATGTGGAACCCAGAGTATGATCCACCGTGTGATCGGAAAACGTGTTCAAATGTGTCTCAGTTTACGTCCCCTGGTACTCGGGTGCAACATTCCAGACGCTTTACTAACACTCTCCCCACTTGGAGAGTCAGTGCCTTTAACCTCCTGTTTGGCCCAGTTTGTAATTTCTGTGGAAAATGAACAGGAATAGGGAGAACCAATGAGAGACTAGCTGGAGCTGTCTGGACGGGCAAATTTAACTCTCATTTCCCACCAGGAAGAGGAATTAACCAAAGGCTCAGCATGCCGTGCCGGGAAACAAACTAGGGCCTGAAGCAATCCTGCGGTGTTGCGGCCAGCTCACAAGAAAGCGAGTTGAAGAAAGGAGCTCAGGGGCACTGTAATTCACAAACCTGCAGAGTTATAAATGACAGCTATCGTCCAAAAATATATTGAAGTAAGGCTGCCAAGAGGACTTGAAAGCGGGGCAGAATTGCAGAAAACCGATTTCAGGAGGTAGACTGGAATTGCATGTAAAGCATAGGAAAAGAGGCAGAACGTCCACAATGATGCACTTGGCCAAAAAGGGCGTATGCGTTTTTTCCTGAATATATTCAGGAAAAAACGCATACGCCCTTTTTGGCCAACCAAGCAAGCTTGCAAAGGAAATCTGCACTACAATGAAGTCTCACTGCCCCCCGGTCAAAAGGGCCATCTGAAAAAAGTGTAAAATCCAGAAAGGCAGGACAGGCCATGGAGAACTGGGAGCCTTGTTATGCTGATGATCGGGATGTGAATTGCCAGCAGCCACTGTGGAGATGTGTATGGTGTTTCCTGAAACATCCAAAAAGCAAAGCAACAGAGCCTAGGGCACTTCCACTTATGGTCCTATAGCTTAGGGAAATTAAAATCAAAAGACACAGCCACCCCAAAGTTTCGGACAGCTCTGTTTACAAGAACCTCGTTTACGGTACAAGTTCAATATCACAGAAAGCGAAAAATGGATAAAGAAGTTGTGGTACTTACGTACAATGCAATATCACTCAGCAATGAAATCTATGTCATCAGGCCCGTAGCAGCATAATGAGTGGATTCAGGTACGAGTATTCTAAGTGAAATAAGTCACACAGAAAAAGAAACATCATAAGATATCCCTAATACACGGAATGTAAACTTGGCTACACAGGAACTGAGTTACAAAACAGAACAAGGTTTCAAATGTAGAAAACCAACTTATGCTTGCTTAAGGGGAAAGGTGAGTTGGGGTGCTGCATGAAACCAGAGATTGAAATTAGCACAGATACCGTTCCATAAGCCAAATATGTAATAGACAAGAGCTACTCCTTGCTCAACGAAGTGGACTCAACACCCCATATTAAACGCCTAAGAATATACCTGACTAGTAAGAATCTTAAAACCTTAGGATTTATATGTCTCCGAAAGAGAATCAAGCGTCTGTACAGCAGCATAAACGCAGCAGTGATAGGATTGGTGAGGTTCGGTGAGCAAATGCAGACCCTTTGAAGTCATATTGCATGGTACCCATTCCATGGGTCTCAACTCTCCAGGTTTAAGGGATTCTTCCTTCAGCTAAAACATGCATGTGGAACGGAGTGTATGATCCACCGTGTGATCGGGAAACGTGTTCAAATGTGTCTCAGTTTTCGTCCCCTGGTACTCGGGTGCAACATTCCAGACGCTTTACTAACACTCTCCCCACTTGGAGAGTCAGTGCCTTTAACCTCCTGTTTGGCCCAGTTTGCAATTTCTTCGGAAGATGAACAGGAATAAGGAGAAGCAATGGGAGACTATCTGTAGGTGTCTGGACGGGCAAATTTAACTCTCATTTCCCACCAGGAAGATAAATGAACCAAAGGCTCCGCGTGCCATGCTGGAACTAGATTAGGGCCTGAGGAGATCCTGCGGTGTTGCGGCCAGCTCACAAGAAAGCGAGTTGAAGAAAGGAGCTCAGGGGCACTGTAATTCAGAAACCTGCAGAGTTATAAATGACAGCTATCATCCAAAATTATACTGAAGTAAGGCTGCGAAGAGGACTTGAATGCGGGGCAGAATTGCTGGAAACTGATTTCAGAACGTACACGGGAGTAGCTCTTAAAGCATAGGAAAAGAGACAGAACTTGGAAAATAATGCACTTGGCAAAAAAGGGCATATGTGTTTTATCCAGAGCTCTCATACCTGAGGGGAGGAGATTCCCAGCAGGCTCCAACTGCCACCTGAGGGCTCACATTGCCAAGGCAACGTGAGCATGCCAGGCAGGAGTTACCTCACAGCAGAGGTCCCACCTCACAGAAGGGTGAGAAACCCAGCCAACATCAGACTCTCACCAGAGGGCCCACATCACCAAGGGGATGGGAACCAGGCAGGAGTGTCTTCACATCAGTGGGGCCACATCATCAAAAGCTGAGGTACTCAGCACATGTGTCCTCAAACCAGAGGACCCACATCACCAAGGACCTCGGAGTGAGGCAGGCAGGAGTAGTCTCACAACACTGGGCCCATAGAATAAAAAAGTGAGGAATCCAGCAGTTGGAACCTCCCAGCAGGCGGCCCAGAGCACCGAGGCCATGGGATCCAGGCCACAGTGAACTCACAGAAGAGGGCCCATGTCATGAAACTGAGCAACCCAGCCATTGGGACCTCAGAGCAGGAGGCCCACATCCCCATGGGGATGGAATTCTGGTAGGAGTGTCCTCGCACCACTGAGAACGTATCAGAAAATTTTGGGCGACCAGCAGTTAGGGCCTGACGCCAGAGGACCCTCATCACCAAGGGAAGGAGGCTCCCAGCAGGCTCCAACTGCCACCAGAGGGCTGACGTCGCCAAGGCGATGTGTGCCAACCAGGCACGAATGACCTCACAGCAGAGGGCCCACCTCAGAGAAGTGTGACGAACCCAGTCAGGATCAGACTCGCACCAGAGGGCCCACATCACCAAATGGATTGGAACCAGGCAGGAGTGTCCTCACATGAGTAGGGCCACATCATCTAAAGGTGAGGAACCCAGAACATGTGGCTTCAAACCATAGGACACCCATCACCAAGGGGCTGGGAGTGAGGCAGGCAGGAGGAGCCTCATAACAGAGGGCCCAAAAATAAGAAAGGTGAGGAATCCAGCAGTTGGAACCTCCCAGCAGGCGGCCCAGAGCACAGAGGCTAGAGGATCCAGGCCAGAGTGAACTAACACCAGACAGCCCACATCATGAAACTGTGAGCAACCCAGACATTGGGACCTCAGAGCAGAAGGCCCACATCCCCATGGTGATGGGAACATGACAGGAGTGTCCTGGCATCACTGGGCTCACATCAGAAAACGTGGGGTGCTCAGAAGTTAGGGCCTGACGCTAGAGGGCACTCATCACCGAGAGGAGGAGGCTCCCAGCAGGCTCCAGCTGCCACCAGAGGGCCAACGTCGCCAAGGTGATGTGTGCCAGCCTGGCAGGAGTGACCTCACAGCAGAGGGCCCACCTCACAGAAGGGTGAGGAACCGAGGCAGGATGAGACTCTCACCAGAGGGCCCACAACACCAAGGGGATGGGAACCAGTCAGGACTGTCCTCCCACCAGTGGGGCCACATCATCGAAGGTGAGGAACCCAGCACATGTGGCCTCATATCAGAGGACATACATCACAAAGGGGATGGGAGTGAGGCAGGTAGGAGTAGCCTAAAAACAGAGGGCCCAAAGAATAAAAAAAGTGAGGAATCCAGCATTTGGAACCTCCCAGCAGGCGGCCGAGAGCACAGAAGCTATGGGATGCAGGCAGGAGTGAACTAAGAGCAGAGAGCCCACATCATGAAACTGTGAGCAACCCAGGCATTGGGACCTCAGAGCAGAAAGCCCACATCCCCATGGGGATGGGAACCTGACAGGAGTGTCCTGGCATCACTGGGCTCACATCAGAAAACGTGGGGAGCCCAGCAGTTAGAGCCTGATGCTAGAGGGCCGTCATCACCGAGGGCAGGAGGCTCCCAGCAGGTTCCATGTGCCAACAGAGGGCCCACATCGCCAAGGTGATGTGTGCAAGTCAGGCAGGATTGACCTCACAGCAGAGGGCCTACCTCACAGAAGAGTGAGGAACCCAGCCAGGATAAGACTGTCACCAGAAGGCCCACATCACCAAGGGGATGGGAACCAGGCAGGAGTGTCCTCACACCAGTGGGGCCACATCATTGAAAGTTGCCTAACCCAGCACATGTGGCCTCAAACCAGAAGACCCACATCACGAAGGGGTTGCGAGTGAGGCAGGCAGGAGGAGCATCACAACACAGGACCCATAGAATACAAAAGTTGAGGAATCGAGCAGTGGGAAGCTCCCAGCAGGCAGCCAAGACCACAGAGGCTATGGGATCCAGGCCACAGTGAACTAACACCAGAGAGCCCACATCATGAAATTGTGATCAACCCAGCCGTTGGAACCTCAGAGCAGAAGGCCCACATCCCCATGGGGATGGGAACCTAAGAGGAGTGCTTGAGCAACACTGGGCTCACTAAGAAAAGTTGGGGAGCCCAGCAGTTAGGGCCTGACGTCAGAGGGCCCTCATCACAGAGCTGAGGAGGCTCCCAGCAGGGTCCAATTGCCACCAGAGGGCTCATGTCAACAAGGCGAGGTGAGCAACCCAGGCAAGAGTTACCTGATAGTAGAGGGCCCACCTCACAGATGGGTGAGGAACCCAGCCAGGATCAGACTCTCACCAGAGGGCCCACATCACAAAGGGGATGGGACCCAGTCAGGATTATCCTCACACCAGTGGGGCCTCATCATCTTAAGGTGAGGAACCCAGCACATGTGTCCTCAAACCAGAGGACCCACATCACCAAGGGCCTTGGAGTGAGGCAGGCAGGAGTAGCCTCACAACACAGGGCACATAATATAAAAAACGTGAGGATTCCAGCATTTAGACCTTCCAGCAGGCGGCCCAGAACACCGAGGCTATGGGATCCAGGCCACAGTGAACTCACAGCAGAGGGCCCACATCACAAAACTGTGAGCAACCCAGGAGTTGAGACCTCAGCGCAGAAGGCCCACATCCCCATGGGAATGGGAACCTGGCTGGAGTGTCCTCGCACCACTGGGCGCACATCAGAAAATGTGGGGAGCCCACCATTTAGGGCCTGACGCCAGAGGGCCGTCATCACCGAGAGGAGGAGGTGCCCTGCACGCTCCAACTGCCACCAGAGGGCTCACGTCTCCAAGGTGACGTGTGCCAGCCAGGCAGGAGTGACCTCACAGCAGAGGGCCTACCTCACAGAACGTTGAGGAACCCAGCCAGGATTAGACTCTCGCCAGAGGGCCCACCTCACCAAGGGGATGGGAACCAGGCAGGAGTGTCCTCACACGAGTGGGGTCACATCATCAAAAGGTGAGGAACGCAGCACATGTGGCCTCAAGCCATAGGACAGTCATCACCAAGGGGCTGGCAGTGAGGCAGGCAGGAGGAGCCTCACAACAGAGGGCACATAGAATAAAAAAGTTGAGGAATCCAGCAGTTGGAACCTCCCAGCAGGCGGCTCAGAGCACCGATAATAAGGGATCCTTGCCGGAGTGAACTCACAGCAGAGGGCCCACATCATGGTACTGTGAGCAAGCCAGCCGTTTTGACCTCAGAGCAGAAGGCCCATATCGCCATGGGGATGGGAACCTGGCAAGAGTCTCCTCACTCACTTGGCGCACATCAGAAAATGTGGGGAGCCCTGCAGTTATGGCCTAAGGCAAGAGGGCCCTCATCACTGAGGGAAGGAGGATCCCAGCACACTCCAACTGCCACCAGAGGGCCCACGTCGCCAAGGTGACGTGTGCCAGACAGGCATGATTGACCTCACAGCAGAGGGCCCACCTCACAGAAGGGTGAGGAACCCAGCCAGGATCAGACACTCACCTGAGGGCCCACATCAGCAAGGGGATGGGAACCAGTCAGGACTGTCTTCCCTCCAGTGGGGTCACATCATCGAAAGGTGCGGAACCCAGCACATGTGGCCTCAAATCAGAGGACACATATCACAAAGGGAACGGGAGTGAGGCAGGCAGGAGTAGCCTAAAAACAGAGGGCCCAAAGAATAAGAAAGGTGAGGAATCCAGCAGTTGGAACCTCCCAGCAGGCGGTCCAGAGCACAGAAGCTATGGGATGCAGGCAGGAGTGAACTAACAGCAGAGAGCCCACATCATGAAACTGTGAGCAACCCAGGCTTTGGGACCTCAGAGCAGAAGGCCCACACCCCAATGGGGATGTGAACCTGGCTGGAGTGTCCTCGCACCACTGGGCACACATCACAAAATGTGGGGAGCCCAGCAGTTAGGGCCTGATGCCAGAGGGCCCTCATCACCGAGGAGAGGAGGCTCCCAGCAGGCTCCAAGTGCCACCAGAGGGCTCATGTCCACAAGGCGAGGTGAGCAAGCCAGGCAAGAGTGACCTCACATCAGACGGCCCACCTCACAGATGGGTGAGGAACCCAGCCAGGATCAGACTCTCAACAGAGGGCCCACATCACCAAGGGGATGTGAACCAGGCAGGAGTCTCCTAAGACCATTGGTCCCACATCATCGAAAGGTGAGGAACCCAGCACATGTGGCCTCAAACCAGACGACACACATCACGAAGGGGCTGGGAGTGAGGCAGGCAGGAGGATCCTCACAACAGAGGGCCCAAAAATTTAAAAAAGTGAGGAATCCAGCAGTTGGAACCTCCCAGCAGGCGGCCAAGAGCACAGAGGCTATGGGATCCAGGCTTCTGTGAACTAACACCAGAGAGCCCACATCATGAAAATGTGAACAACCCAGCCGTTGGGACCTCAGAGCAGAAGGCCCACATCCCCATGGAGATGGGATCCTAAGAGGAGTGCCAAAGCATCACTGGGCTCACTAAGAAAAGTTGGTGAGCCCAGCAGTCAGGGCCTGATGCAAGAGGGCCCTCATCACCGGGGGGAAGAGATTCCCAGCACGCTCCAACTGCCACCACACGGCTGACTTCACCAAGGCAATGTGTGCCAGCCATGCAGGAGTGACCTATCAGCAGAGGGTCTCCCTCACAGGTGGGTGAGGAACAAAGCCAGGAACAGACTCTCACCAGGGGGTCCACATAACCACGTGGATGAGAACCAAGCAGGAGTGTCCTCACACTAGTGGGGCCACATCATCGAAAGGTGAGGAACCCAGCAAAAGTGGCCACAAACCAGAGGACCCACATCACCAAGGGGTTGAGAGTGAGGTAGGTGTCTGGACGGGCATATTTAACACTCATTTCCCACCAGGAAGAGGAATTAACCAAAGGCTCAGCGTGCCCTGCCAGAAGCAGATTAGGGCCTGAAGCAGTCTTGCGGGTTTGCGGCCAGCTCACAAGAAAGCGAGTTGAAGAAAGGAGCTCAGGGGCCCTGTAATTCACAAACCTGCAGAGTTATAAATGACAGATAACGTCCAAAAATATATTGAAGTAAGGCTGCGAAGAGGACTTGAAAGCGGGGCAGAATTGCAGGAAACCGATTTCAGGAGGTAGACTGGATTTGCATTTAAAGCATAGGAAAAGAGGCAGAACATCGACAATGATGCACTTGGCAACAAAGGGCGTATGAGTTTGTTCCTGAATATATTCAGGAACAAACACATACGCCCTTTTTGGCAAACCAAGCAAGCTTGCAATGGAAATCCGAACTACTATGAAGTGTCACTTCCCCCCGGTCTAAAGGGCCATCTGAGAAAAGTGTAAAATCCAGAAAGGCAAGACAGGCCATGGGGAAAAAGGAGCCTTGTTATGCTGATGGGCGGGATGTACATTGCCAACAGCCACTCTGGAGAAGTGTATGGTGTTTCCTGATACATCTGAAAAACAAAGCAACAGAGTCTAGGGCATTTCCACTTATGGTCCTATAGCTTAGGGAAATTAAAATCAAAAAGACACAGCCACCCCAAAATTTACAACGGCTCTGTTTACAGGAGCCTCTTCTACAGTACAAGTTAAATATCCCAGAGAACAAATAATTGATAAAGAAGTTGCAGTACTTATGTACAACAGAATACCACTCAGCAATGAAATCTGTGTCACCAGGCCTGTACCAGCATAATGAGTGGATTGAGGCATGATGATTCTAAGTGAAATAAGTCACACAGAAAAAGAAACATCATAAGGTATCACTAATGCACGGAATGTAAACTTGGCTACACATGAACTGAATTACAAAACAGAACAGGGTCTCAAGTTTAGAAAACCAACTTATGCTTGCTTAAGGGGAAAGGTGAGTTGGGGTGCTGCATAAAACCAGAGTTTGAAATTAGCACAGATACCGTTCCATAAGCCAAATACGTAATAGACAAGACCTACCCCTTGCTCAACGAAATGGACTCAACAATGAGGTATCACCTCACACCTGTTAGAATGGGCATCATCTGAAAATCTACAAACAACAAATGCTGGAAAGGGTGTGGAGAAAAGGAAGCCTCTTCCACTATTGCTGGGAATATAAATTGATACAGTCACTATGGAGAACAATATGGAGTTTCTTAAGAAACTAATAATAGAATTACCATATGATACAGCAATCCCAGGACTGGACATATACCCAGACAAAACCATAAATCAAAAAGAGACATTCACCGCAATGTTCATTGCATCACTATTTACAATATCGAGGTAATGGAAGCAACCTAAATGCCCACAGACAGACGAATGCATAAAGATGTGGTACATATATAAAATGGAATATTACTAAGCCATGAAAGGAATGAAATTGGGTCATTTGTAGAGACGTCGATGGATCTAGAGACTGTCATACAGAGTGAAGTAAGTCAGAAAGAGAAAAACAAATCTTGTATATTCATGCATATATGTGGAACCTAGAAAAACTGTACAGATTAACCGTTTTGCAAGGCATAAATAGAGCAACAGATGTAGACAACAATCGTATGGACAACAAGGGGGGAAAGCTCTTGGAGGGGTGGTGGTGGGAGGAGTTGAGAGATTGGGATTGGCATGTAAACATTTATATGTATAAAATAGATAACCAGTGAGAACCTGCTGTATAAAAATATAAAATAAAATTCAAAATTAAAAAGAAATAAAATTTAAAAAATAAAACAGAAAAAACAATTATTCCCTTCACATACATGTATTTATATGAATAAATTATTTCCATGCTTATATCTGTAAATACAAAAAAGAGGAATAAAATCTACCTTGAACCAAAAACGAAAAAGAGAAACAAAAAAACAGAACCCACCAGTTACTCAGAGGAAAACCGTATCAGGGCACTTGCTCCAGTTGTAAACAATTCTGAAGTTGGTCAGTGGTGGGGAATCGTCTCCCATTCAGCCAGCAGCCCCCACACAACAAGCGTCCTCATTGCAAAGCTGGGGCACCGTGCCGAGGCATCTGTGAGTAAACGTGAGCTGAACCCCAGGCCAGTTGCTGCTGAACTGTTCCCGCCCTTCCCAGGTAAAACACCTGAATATATACAAGGACTTGAAAGCCTAGAGGAAGGGCCATGGAGCCACACGAGTGACAGCATGCCAGCTGACTTGGTGCCTGCAGGCCAGCCAGGATGGTCCTGGCCCTGGGTGCTCTTCTGGAAGATTTCCATTTCCCTGCCTGAGATACCCGTCCTGTCCCTGCCCCCACTGCTTTTTTCCTTCCTCACCTCTGCCCAGGGAGAAATTCCAGCAGCAGGTATGGGTGACACATCCTCTTCTTTAGCAGGTGGCAGCCTGGCAACTGCTGCAGAAAGTCCAGCAGAGCCCCACTCACACTGGGCCACCCACAAAGCCGTGGCCTCTCACTCCCTCCCACCAGCCCAGCCCCGAGACTGCTGACAGGGCAGAGAAAATGGCGTCAGGCACAGCTGCAGGGGCTTTTGCTGCCTGGAGTGGTATTTATATTGATCTCAACCCAGGCACACCTGGGGAGGGCTGGCCGGCATGGTAAGGCTGCCCAGGTCAGCCAATCATCACCCCTCAGGGGCTCACAGTTGCAGAAAATGGAACTTGCTGAACCGGCCAGGTCCAAGGAACAGGTGTGGGCTCCTGAGAGTCAGGATAGACAAGGGGCTGCAGCTTTGGCTTGTTTTCTAATCATTTTATCTGGCCCATGAGTGGGAGACAACTTCAAGAAAACCCTCTCCTAATGAGAGGAACCCAGGAGTCAGGGAGAGGAGGGGTGGGTGGTGGTTGGAGACAGAGGCCTGGTGCCCTGGGTGCAGTGGAAGTCTCTGGAAGACCAGGTGGAGGGAGGCCACACAGAGTGATGCCCAGGGTCACAGACCTGTCGGAGCTGCTGTTTGTTAGTTCAAGTCCTGCTCTGAGGTGCTCTGTGTCAGCTCTGAGTGACAGGTGAGCTGGGGGTGCTCTTCAATGAGGGCTATGTGCACGGTTCCTGTGTGCCCAGCCCTGCCACGGTACCTGCAAGGGTAGCTCTGTATCCTGGGAGGGGCCTGACCATGAGAGCCCCGTGGGCTGGGTTGGGGGTGGGGTACCTGCCCAGGAGAGCTCCATATCCTGGGATTGGCCTGACCACGAGAGCCCCATGGGCTGCTGGGGACCTGGTAAAGGATGTCAGGACAGTCAGTGAAGCCACCGAGGATATACCTCCAGTTGCTCCTGATCCCTACACCCTGCTGGTCATTCTACCAACCACCAGGACATGGTATTCTGTATTAGTCTTCAATGATGCCTTCTTTTGTATTCCATTAGTCCCAGAGTCACAAGAAATTTTGGCTTGTGAGTGGCAGGACTCAACATACAACTAAAACAATACTTCCGGGCCGTCTTGCCCCAAGGGTTCAAAAATTCCCACACCATCTTTGGGGAAAGCTTAGCTAACGACCGAAAAGTTCTACCTCTGGAAAAGGAAACCCTCCTTCAATATGCAGACGACATTCTGATCGCCAGCCCTACTAAGGAGGCCTCTGAACTACCAAGCCAATAAAGGATAGAAGTTGTCCAAGAAAAAGCTCAAATATCACAGACTGCAGTGACCTGCCTGGGCTTCATTCTCACACAAGGTCAGAGAAGCCCATCCCAGGAAAGGGAAGAAACCATTTGCAGCCTTACCCCTTTCTAAAACTAGAAGACAGCTTAGGGGTTCCTGGGGAGGCCAGGGTTTGCTGCTTCTGGATCCCTAACTACAGTCTACTAGCTGGGCCTCTATATGAAACACTGAAAGGAAAAGATGATGATCCTTTTGAACAGAATCCAGAAGTGGCCTTTCAAGAATGGAAAGAGCAGTCAATTCAGACCCTTGCCCTGGAACTCCCTAATTGAGCTAAACCCTTTGACCTTTCCATTCCCGGTGAAAGGTGAATCGCCATTGGAGAATTAGTGCAAAAACTGGGACCACTTGAAATGGAACAACGCAAGAATGCCATCCAGGTAGGATAAACTACAGTCACCAAGGGGCTTGGCCCACTGCCACATCTGGCCAAGATACTGGCGGTATCTAAAAACCTGGAAATCAGCAGCCCAAAAGGCCACCTCCCTCCTAAGGGAAAAGGACCCCACGTGGTGATCCTAATCACCAACCATGCCCTGAAGTTGCAGGGTTCGCTCCGTGGGCACACCGACCTCGAGTGAGGAGGCCCTCCAACTCCAACATCCAGAGAGATAACCGGGGGCAACAGGGCACCATGACGACTCGTGTGAACATCACTTGACCTGGAGTTTCTCTCATAAAACAACAATAGTGTGTCCCGAAGGAGTAGACTACTGCTTGCAGGACTTCCTGCACCCGGAGGGGAGCTAATAATCTTGGCGGGGGAACCGTATATCACACCGTCACCATAGAAAAGCCTACAGACACCGTGATGATGGTGGCCAATAAGACCGGCTGGACTCCTGTTTACTTCAAAAGGCTGTTGACTCAGTGGCCATCATGGTCCTTGATCACCACTGACGCTGGACTGTCTGGGAGTTGAGCGGGCAGGGCTCTGACACCTGGTGCTGTTTTTACGTTAATTCAGGGGCCTAATTGAAGAAAGAGCAGACTACTGGTCAGAGCATCTAGGCTGGCAGAAACGGTCAGCCTAAGGTGGCCGAACAAATGTGGGGCGGGGTGAAACCGGCCCCCACAGCGTCTCTGCACATCTCTTTCCTGGACCCTTAAAGGTCATTAGAATCTATAACACTTCCAATGCTGGTGCTCAGGCGGACGAGCAGGGAGGCAGGGGTCCTGGGGCCAATCAACGTCACCTGGAGGCTGCTGGGGAGAAGTTCTGACCCTCGTCCCCTGGTATGAGGGCTCCCAACTCAGCACTCAGCAGTTACAGAAGAAGGGTCTGCACCCTCAGCACTCCAAGAATGAGGAACGGGACAAAAGGCAGAGGAGGGGTTTGTCCCCAGCAAAGCCCATTAAAAATCCCTGGGAGATAAAAATAGAATGTGGGCAATAAAGTCAAGTCTGACCTTTTTTATCCTTTGTGCTTTGTCTAATTTCACGTGCTCCTAGGGTCCCGCATGCAGAGGTTCCACACCCGGCACTTCAGACCAGATTTCCTGGTGCAGAATGGCTGGGTCGACACCTCAGCTCCTGGGGCCCAGTGCAGACTCCGAGATATAGAGCCTGAGCTGCAGCCAACCCGGCCCTTGAGAGCTCCGCCCCCTCCCTCCCACTGACTCTGACAGGATCTCTACACAGCAGCCCAGCCCACAGCCCACGGGGTAGTGCATGCTCTCACCTCTCCATTCTCTGATGAAAATATAAAGTTTCCTTTGCTTGGGAACCAAACTCAGTCTCGATCTGTTGGCCCCAATGACACTGGGCAGGGGGACCCTTGTTGGGGTCCACTCTGGAGGATCAGTAACAGAAATTGAGACTATTGTAACTTCAATGAACAGATGTGTGAGCCAAACTGTAGTTAACATAGAACAGTTTATAAGGCTCGGGTAAAATAAGATGTTTCTAACACTTCCATTTGATATTTCCATCACTTTATTATAAGCAAGTTCAGTGAAAAGGTTTGTCTTATTTATCAGGTCAATATTAGAGAAATGAAGTGATTTCTTTCCAAGGATGTACATCTAATAATCTTGGTTAAAGCTTCAATCTTGTTTTAAATGCTTTTCCATTGAAAATGATACCTCTCTTTCAGCTCCCCCATTTCTGAGAAGTATAAAATCTTATAATTTATTATTACCAAAGGGGAAAGGTGGGAGGAGGGATAAATTAACAGTTTGGAATTAACACATACACACTGCTATGTATAAAATAGATCATCAACAAGGAACTACTGTATAGCACAGGGAACTACACTCAATATTGTGCAATAACCTATAAGGGGAAATAATCGGAAAAAGAATAGATATTTTTATTGACATCATCTATCAATGACAGTTAAAGTGTAACCTAAGGGAAGCCGGTGGTGAGTGCTTCTGACCCTGAAGACTTCAGTCATCTAAAGTTTGGACTCTGCCTACTTCCCAAGGCCCTTAATGAACATATGTGTAGCCGTAGCTTAAAAAACTCCCCAGTTTGGGTTTCGGGGAGACACTGATTTTGAAAAAGCCCTGGTGTTCTCCTTACATGAATGGGACTCTTCCTACTGCTAAAACATGTCTGTCACATCCAGAGGATGGTATACCATCTGATCGGGAAGAGTTTGGAAAAGGCATCTCATCTCCTCATCTCCTGGTGCTCGGGTTCACCCCTCCAGCGTCTTTACTAACAGTCTCCCCACTTGGAGATGTCAACACTGTCAACATCCTGTTGCGTACAGTTTGGAATTTGTCCAGAGGATGAAGCGGAAGGATGAGGAACAATGAGAGACAAGTCCTAGGTGTTCAGACAGGCACATGTCACTCTAATTTCCAATCAGGAAGATGAATTGACCAAAGGCTAGGGTTGCCCATGGAAACAGTATAGGGCTTGAGGAAATCCCACTGCTTTGTGGCCAGTTCCCATAAACACAAGTTGAACAATGGAACTCAGGGGCAGTAAAATTCACGAAACTGCAGAGTTGAAAATATCTATCACTGAAAAATGTCTTGAGGAAAGTCAGAGAAGAGGATTGGCAAGCAAGGGAGAATGGCAGGAAAGGGATTTGAGGAGGTAGAAAGGACTCGCCATTAAGCACAAGAAAAGGGGCTGAACATTGCCGACATTGCAGTTGGCCAAAAAGGCTGTATGCGTTTTTTTCTGTATATATTCAAGAAAAGGGCATACACTTTTTTAGCCAACCAAACAGGTGGGCACTGGAAATCAATACTACAAAAGATATCACTTCGCATCAGTCAGAAGAGCCATCCTCATAAAGTGTAAACGCCAGAAATGCAGGACAGGGCAAGGAGAAGAGGGAGCCCTGTGAGGCTTATAGTGGAAATGTATATTGCCAACGGCCATTCTGGAGAAGTGTATTGTGTTTACTAAAGCATCTAAAAAATGAGCTACAGAGCATAGGGCACTTGCACTCATGGGCGTATATCTTGGGAAAAACAAAAATCGAGAGGACACAGGCACCCCAATGTTTACTGCTTCTCTGTTTAAAAGATCCTCGACTAGGATATAACTTAAATGTCTCTGGAGGGAAAAAATGGATAGAGATGTGGTACTTATGTAGAGTGGAATATTACTCAGCCTGGAAATCAATGAAATATGGCCAGTTGTAACAACTCCGGAGGAGTTACGTATGATCATTCTAAGTGACATAAATATGTAGAAAACACGCGTAAGGCTGCTAAACGGGAAAGGTGGGGAGGGGTGAGGCATCATCCAGGAGGTTGAAATTAGCAAAGATACCATTCCAAATACCAAACTGATAATCAACAAGGCCTACACGGTAGCTAAAAGAACTGCACTCAGCACACTCAAGTCACCGGAAAAGAATATCTATGACTGGTAAGAATCTGAAAAAGAAATTATTGATGTCTCTCTGTACGTGAATCAAGTGGATGTACAGCAGCAAGAAACAGAGCTTTGAAAATCAGCTGTAAACAACATAGTAATAAATTGAAAAAAATAAACGACAGAGAGACAGAGAAAACCTCTTACAACTTTTCCTCAGGGACGGTGATGCAACATGGATTGAACACATCTAGACCCACAGCAGGATGAGACATAAGGCTGGAAACTGTTCGCGCTAAGAGAAATGTGAGGTTGGGTGAGGAAATGCACACCCTTTAAAGTAATACTACCTGGTACCCATTCAATGGGTCCCAAATCTGCAGGTTCAAGGAATCTTCCTAGAGCTAAAACATGCATGGAAAACCCAGAGGACTGTACACCATGTGATCGGGAGATGTGTCTAAAATGCACCTCATTTATCCTCTCCTGGTGCTCCTGTTCATCATTCCAGCCACGTTACTTAGAATCTCCCCACTTAGAGAATCAGCACATTTAAACTTCTGTTTCACACATTTTGCAAATTGTGAGGAGGATGAACGGGAACAGGGGGAACCAATGAGAGAATAGTTGTAGGGGTTTGGACGGGCACATGTCACTCTAATTTCCCATTAAGAATAAGAATTAAAAAAAGGCTCAGCCCGCCTCGCCAGAGCCAAAATAGGGCCTGAAGCAATCCTGCGGTTTTGAGGCCAGCTCACAAAAGAGCAACTTAAAAAATGGAGCTCAGGGTCACTGCAATTCACAAACCTGCAGAGTTATAAATGAAAACTAACGTCCAAAAATATGTTGAGGTAAGGCAAAGAAGAGGATCTGAATGCAAGACAGAATTGCAAGAAACAGATTTCAAGAGATAGATTGGACTCGCCTTTAAAGCACATGAAAAGCGGCAGAATTTCGACAATGATGCAGTTGGCCCAAAAGGGAGTATGCGTTTTTTCCTGAATATATCCAGGAAAAAACGCATACGCACTTTATGGGCAACCAAGCAAGCAAGCAATGCAAATGTGCACAACAAAGAAGTCTCATTTCCCACCGGTCAAAAGGGCCATCCGAAAAAATTGTAAACACCAGAAATGCAGGACAGGCCATGGAGAACAGGGAGCCTTTATACGCTGATGGACAGTGTGTGAACTGCCGAGAGCCACTCTGGAGAAGTGTATGGTGGTTCCTAAATCATCTAAAAAACAGAGCGACAGAGCATAGGGCACTTCCAATCACGGGAGTATATCTAGGGAAGTCTAAAAATCAACAAGACACAAGCACACCACAGTTTAGGGCTACTCTGTTTACAAGAACCTCAACTTCAGTACACCTTAAATATCCCAGGAAAGAGAACAATGGATAAAGAAAATGTGGTACTTATGTACAATGGAATATCTCTTCACCATGAAATCAATGTAATAAGGCTAGTAGAAGGATAAAGAGTGGATTGAGGTCCGATAATACTACTTGAAATAAGTCAAACAGAAAAAGAAACATATCATAAGATATCACTTATAGAGGGAGGATAAATATGGCTGCACAAAAAATGAATTACAAAACAGAACAGTGTCTCACATTTAGAAAACACACTTATGTCAGCTTAAGGGGAAAGGAGAGGTGGGGTGATGTATAAAACCAGAGTTTGAAATTAGCACAGATACCGTTCAATAAACCAAATAGGTATCAGACAAGATCTACACCTTGCTCAATGAACTGGCCTCAACACACCCTATAAACCGCAGAGAAATATATCTGAGTAATAAGAATCTTAAAACCCATGTATTGATATATCTCCATAAGGGAATCAAGTGTGAGCAGAGCGGCACAAACACAGCAGTGAAAATGAGCTAAACCCCA
This sequence comes from Leucopleurus acutus, assembly GCF_964270905.1. Taxonomy (NCBI): domain Eukaryota; kingdom Metazoa; phylum Chordata; class Mammalia; order Artiodactyla; family Delphinidae; genus Leucopleurus; species Leucopleurus acutus. Next base: position 119,733,376 of record NC_139142.1, on the reverse strand, counting down.
TTATAGAAATAAATTTTAAAACCAAAACGCAGAAACAATGAAAGAGAGAAAAATTCTTACAAAATTCGCTCAGGGGCTGTGATGCAACCTGGAATGACCACATATAAACCCACAGCTGGATAAGACATAAGGCTGGACACTTGGGGCTGAAAGGATTGGAGAGCTTTGGTGAGCAACTGCCGAAAGTTTAATGCAATACTTCATGCTACTTATTCCAAGGGTCCCAACACTCCAAGTTGAAGGGAATCTTCCTACAGCTAAACCATGCATGGGAAATCCAGCGGTTGATATACCATATGATCGGGAAAGGTTTCTAAAATGCACCTCATTTTCCTCTCCTGGGGCTCCGGATCAACATTCCAGCCACTTTACTAACAACATCTCCACATGGAGAGTCAATGCCTTTAAGTTCCGGTATCACACAGTCTGCAGTTAGTGCGGAGGATGAATGGGAATAGGGGGAACCAGTGAGAAAATAGCTGTAGCGGTTTCAATGGGCACATGTCACTCTAATTTCAATTCAGGAAGAAGAATTAACCAAAGGCAGAGCAAGGCGCCCCAGAAGAAGAATAGGGCCTGAAGAAATCCTGTGGATATGAGGCAAGATCACAAAAATAAGAGCTGAAAAATGGAGCTAAGGGCCACTGCAATTCAAAAACCTGCAGAGTTATAAAGGCCAACTATTTTCCAAAAGTATATTGAAGTAAGGCTATGAAGAGGCACTGAGAGCAAGGCAGAACTGCAGGAAACCTATTTCAGGAGGTAGACTGGAATTGCACTGAAAACATATGAAAAGACTCAGAACGTCGACAATGATGCACTTGGCCAAAAAGGGTGTATGCGTTCTTTCCTGAATATATTCAGGAAGAAACGCATACGCCCTTTCTGGCCAACCAAGCAAGCTCGCAAAGGAAATCTGCACTACAATGAAGTCTCACTGCCCCCCGGTCAAAGGGCCTTCTGAAAAAAGAGTAAAATCCAGAAAGGCAGGACAGGCCATGGAGAACAGGGAGCCTTGTTATGCTGATGGGCGAGATGTAAATTGCCAACAGCCACTCTGGAGAAGTGTATGGTGTTTCCTGAAACATCCAAAAAACTAAGCAACAGAGCCTAGGGCACTTCCACTTATGGTCCTATAGCTTAGGGAAATTAAAATCATAAAGACACAGCCACCCCAAAGGTTGGGATGGCTCTGTTTACAAGAACCTCGTTTACGGTACAAGTTCAATATCGCAAAAAGCGAAAAATGGATAAAGAAGTTGTGGTACTTACGTACAATGCAATATCACTCAGCAATGAAATCTATGTCATCAGGCCCGTAGCAGGATAATGAGTGGATTCAGGTACGATGATTCTAAGTGAAATAAGTCACACAGGGCTTACCTGGTGGCGCAGTGGTTGAGAGTCCGCCTGCCGATGCAGAGGACATGGGTTCGTGCCCCGCTCCGGGAAGATCCCACATGCCGCGGAGCGGCTGGGCCTGTGAGCCATGGCCGCTGAGCCTACGCGTCCGGAGCCTGTGCTCCGCAATGGGAAAAACCACAACAGTGAGAGGCCCACGTACCGCAAAAAAAAAAATAAATAAAAAAATAAAAAAATAAGTCACACAGAAAAAGAAACATCATAAGATATCACTACTACACGGAATGTAAACTTGGTTACACAGGAACTAAATTACTAAACAGAACAGAGTGTCAAATGTAGAAAACCAATTTATGCTTGCTTAAGGGGAAAGGTGAGTTGGGGTGCTGCATACAACAAGAGATTGAAATTAGCACAGATATCGTTCCATAAGCCAAATATATAATAGACAAGTGCTACTCCTTGCTCAACGAAGTGGACTCAACACCCCATATTAAACTCCTAACAATATACCTAACTAGTAAGAATCTTAAAAACTATGGATTTATATGTCACCCAAAGAGAATCAAGCGTGTGTACAGTGGCATAAACGCAGCAGTGATAGGATTGGTGAGGTTCGGTGAGCAAATGCAGACCCTTTGAAGTCATATTGCATGGTACCCATTCCATGGGTCTCAACTCTCCATGTTTAAGGGATTCTTCCTTCAGCTAAAACATGCATGTGGAACCCAGAGTATGATCCACCGTGTGATCGGAAAACGTGTTCAAATGTGTCTCAGTTTACGTCCCCTGGTACTCGGGTGCAACATTCCAGACGCTTTACTAACACTCTCCCCACTTGGAGAGTCAGTGCCTTTAACATCCTGTTTGGCCCAGTTTGCAATTTCTGTGGAAAATGAACAGGAATAGGGAGAACCAATGAGAGACTAGCTGGAGCTGTCTGGACGGGCAAATTTAACTCTCATTTCCCACCAGGAAGAGGAATTAACCAAAGGCTCAGCATGCCGTGCCGGAAACAAACTAGGGCCTGAAGCAATCCTGCGGTGTTGCGGCCAGCTCACAAGAAAGCGAGTTGAAGAAAGGAGCTCAGGGGCACTGTAATTCACAAACCTGCAGAGTTATAAATGACAGCTATCTTCCAAAAATATATTGAAGTAAGGCTGCCAAGAGGAGTTGAAAGCGGGGCAGAATTGCAGGAAACCGATTTCAGGAGGTAGACTGGAATTGCATGTAAAACATAGGAAAAGAGGCAGAACGTCCACAATGATGCACTTGGCCAAAAAGGGCGTATGCCTTTTTTCCTGAATATATTCAGGAAAAAACGCATACGCCCTTTTTGGCCAACCAAGCAAGCTTGCAAAGGAAATCTGCACTACAATGAAGTCTCACTGCCCCCCGGTCTAAAGGGCCATCTGAAAAAAGTGTAAAATCCAGAAAGGCAGGACAGGCCATGGAGAACTGGGAGCCTTGTTATGCTGATGGGCGGGATGTAAATTACCAGCAGCCACTCTGGAGAAGTGTATGGTGTTTCCTGAAACATCCAAAAAACAAAGCAACAGAGCCTAGGGCACTTCCACTTATGGTCCTATAGCTTAGGGAAATTAAAATCAAAAAGACACAGCCACCCCAAAGTTTGGGACGGCTCTGTTTACAAGAACCTTGTTCACCGTACAAGTTCAATATCACAGAAAGCGAAAAATGGATAAAGAAGTTGTGGTACTTACGTACAATGCAATATCACTCAGCAATGAAATCTATGTCATCAGGCACATAGCAGCATAATGAGTGGATTCAGGTACGATGATTCTAAGTGAAATAAGTCACACAGAAAAAGAAACATCATAAGATATCACTACTACACGGAATGTAAACTTGGCTACACAGGAACTGAATTACTAAACAGAACAGGGTGTCAAATGTAGAAAACCAACTTATGCTTGCTTAAGGGGAAAGGTGAGTTGGGGTGCTGCATACAACAAGAGATTGAAATTAGCACAGATACCGTTCCATAAGCCAAATATGTAATAAACAAGTGCTACTCCTTGCTCAACGAAGTGGACTCAACACCCCATATTAAACGCCTAAGAATATACCTGACTAGTAAGAATCTTAAAACCTATGGATTTATATGTCTCCAAAAGAGAATCAAGTGTGTGTACAGTGGCATAAACGCAGCAGTGATAGGATTGGTGAGGTTCGGTGAGCAAATGCAGACCCTTTGAAGTCATACTGCGTGGTACCCATTCCATGGGTCTCAACTCTCCAGGTTTAAGGGATTCTTCCTTCAGCTAAAACATGCATGTGGAACCCAGAGTATGATCCACCATGTGATCGGAAAACGTGTTCAAATGTGTCTCAATTTTCATCCCCTGGTACTCGGGAACAACATTCCAGACGCTTTACTAACACTCTCCCCACTTGGAGAGTCAGTGCCTTTAACCTCCTGTTTGGCCCAGTTTGCAGTTTCTGTTGAAGATGAACAGGAAGATGGAGAACCAAGGAGAGACTAGCTGGTGGTGTCTATACGGGCAAATTTAACTCTCATTTCCCACCAGGAAGAGGAATTAACCAAAGTCTCAGCATGCCGTGCCGGAACCAAACTAGGGCCTGAAGCAATCCTGCGGTGTTGCGGCCAGCTCACAAGAAAGCGAGTTGAAGAAAGGAGCTCAGGGGCACTGTAATTCACAAACCTGCAGAGTTATAAATGACAGCTATCGTCCAAAAATATATTGAATTAGGCTGCCAAGACGAGTTGAAAGCGGGGCAGAATTGCAGGAAACCGATTTCAGGAGGTAGAGTGGAATTGCATGTAAAGCATAGGAAAAGAGGCAGAACGTCCACAATGATGCACTTGGCCAAAAAGGGCGTATGCGTTTTTTCCTGAATATATTCAGGAAAAAACGCATACGCCCTTTTTGGCCAACCAAGCAAGCTTGCAAAGGAAATCTGCACTACAATGAAGTCTCACTGCCCCCCGGTCAAAAGGGCCATCTGAAAAAAGTGTAAAATCCAGAAAGGCAGGACAGGCCATGGAGAACTGGGAGCCTTGTTATGCTGATGGGCGGCATGTAAATTGCCAGCAGCCACTCTGGAGAAGTGTATGGTGTTTCCTGAAACATCCAAAAAACAAGGCAACAGAGCCTAGGGCACTTCCACTTATGGTCCTATAGCTTAGGGAAATTAAAATCAAAAAGACACAGCCACCCCAAAGTTTGGGACGGCTCTGTTTACAAGAACCTCGTTTACCGTACAAGTTCAATATCACAGAAAGCGAAAAATGGATACAGAAGTTGTGGTACTTACGTACAATGCAATATCACTCAGCAATGAAATCTATGTCATCAGGCCCGTAGCAGCATAATGAGTGGATTCAGGTACGATGATTCTAAGTGAAATAAGTCACACAGAAAAAGGAACATCATAAGATATCCCTAATACACGGAATGTAAACTTGGCTACACAGGAACTGAATTACAAAACAGAACAGGGTCTCAAATGTAGAAAACCAACTTATGCTTGCTTAAGGGGAAAGGTGAGTTGGGGTGCTGCATGAAACCAGAGATTGAAATTAGCACAGATACCGTTCCATAAGCCCAATATGTAATAGACAAGAGCTACTCCTTGCTCAACGAAGTGGACTCAACACCCCATATTAAACGCCTAAGAATATACCTGACTAGTAAGAATCTTAAAACCTTTGAATTTATATGTCTCTGAAAGAGAATCAAGCGTGTGTACAGCAGCATAAACGCAGCAGTGATAGGATTGGTGAGGTTCGGTGAGCAAATGCAGACCCTTTGAAGTCATATTGCATGGTACCCATTCCATGGGTCTCAACTCTCCAGGTTTAAGGGATTCTTCCTTCAGCTAAAACATGCATGTGGAACGGAGTGTATGATCCACCGTGTGATCGGGAAACGTGTTCAAATGTGTCTCAGTTTTCGTCCCCTGGTACTCGGGTGCAACATTCCAGACGCTTTACTAACACTCTCCCCACTTGGAGAGTCAGTGCCTTTAACCTCCTGTTTGGCCCAGTTTGCAATTTCTTCGGAAGATGAACAGGAATAAGGAGAAGCAATGGGAGACTATCTGTAGGTGTCTGGACGGGCAAATTTAACTCTCATTTCCCACCAGGAAGATAAATGAACCAAAGGCTCCGCGTGCCATGCTGGAACTAGATTAGGGCCTGAGGAGATCCTGCGGTGTTGCGGCCAGCTCACAAGAAAGCGAGTTGAAGAAAGGAGCTCAGGGGCACTGTAATTCAGAAACCTGCGGAGTTATAAATGACAGCTATCATCCAAAATTATACTGAAGTAAGGCTGCGAAGAGGACTTGAATGCGGGGCAGAATTGCTGGAAACTGATTTCAGAACGTACACGGGAGTAGCTCTTAAAGCATAGGAAAAGAGACAGAACTTGGAAAATAATGCACTTGGCAAAAAAGGGCATATGTGTTTTATCCAGAGCTCTCATACCTGAGGGGAGGAGATTCCCAGCAGGCTCCAACTGCCACCTGAGGGCTCACATTGCCAAGGCAACGTGAGCATGCCAGGCAGGAGTTACCTCACAGCAGAGGTCCCACCTCACAGAAGGGTGAGAAACCCAGCCAACATCAGACTCTCACCAGAGGGCCCACATCACCAAGGGGATGGGAACCAGGCAGGAGTGTCTTCACATCAGTGGGGCCACATCATCAAAAGCTGAGGTACTCAGCACATGTGTCCTCAAACCAGAGGACCCACATCACCAAGGACCTCGGAGTGAGGCAGGCAGGAGTAACCTCACAACACTGGGCCCATAGAATAAAAAAGTGAGGAATCCAGCAGTTGGAACCTCCCAGCAGGCGGCCCAGAGCACCGAGGCCATGGGATCCAGGCCACAGTGAACTCACAGAAGAGGGCCCATGTCATGAAACTGAGCAACCCAGCCATTGGGACCTCAGAGCAGGAGGCCCACATCCCCATGGGGATGGAATTCTGGTAGGAGTGTCCTCACACCACTGAGAACGTATCAGAAAATTTTGGGCGACCAGCAGTTAGGGCCTGACGCCAGAGGACCCTCATCACCAAGGGAAGGAGGCTCCCAGCAGGCTCCAACTGCCACCAGAGGGCTGACGTCGCCAAGGCGATGTGTGCCAACCAGGCACGAATGACCTCACAGCAGAGGGCCCACCTCAGAGAAGTGTGACGAACCCAGTCAGGATCAGACTCGCACCAGAGGGCCCACATCACCAAATGGATTGGAACCAGGCAGGAGTGTCCTCACATGAGTAGGGCCACATCATCTAAAGGTGAGGAACCCAGAACATGTGGCTTCAAACCATAGGACACCCATCACCAAGGGGCTGGGAGTGAGGCAGGCAGGAGGAGCCTCATAACAGAGGGCCCAAAAATAAGAAAGGTGAGGAATCCAGCAGTTGGAACCTCCCAGCAGGCGGCCCAGAGCACAGAGGCTAGAGGATCCAGGCCAGAGTGAACTAACACCAGACAGCCCACATCATGAAACTGTGAGCAACCCAGACATTGGGACCTCAGAGCAGAAGGCCCACATCCCCATGGTGATGGGAACATGACAGGAGTGTCCTGGCATCACTGGGCTCACATCAGAAAACGTGGGGTGCTCAGAAGTTAGGGCCTGACGCTAGAGGGCACTCATCACCGAGAGGAGGAGGCTCCCAGCAGGCTCCAGCTGCCACCAGAGGGCCAACGTCGCCAAGGTGATGTGTGCCAGCCTGGCAGGAGTGACCTCACAGCAGAGGGCCCACCTCACAGAAGGGTGAGGAACACAGCCAGGATCAGACTCTCACCAGAGGGCCCACATCACCAAGGGGATGGGAACCAGGCAGGAGTGTCCCCACACCAGTGGGACAACATCATCGAAAGGTGAGGATCCCAGCACATGTGTCCTCAAACCAGAGGAACCACATCACCAAGGGGTTCGGAATGAGGCTGGCAGGACTGGCCTCACAACACAGGGTCCATAGAATATAAAAGTTGAGGAATCCAGCAGTTGGAACCTCCCAGCAAGTGGCCCAGAGCACCGAGGCTATGGGATCCAGGCCGCAGTGAACTCACAGCAGAGGGCCCACATCATGAACCTGTGAGCAGCCCAGCTGTTGGGACCTCAGAACAGAAGGCCCACATCCCCATTGGGATGGGAACCTGGCAGGAGTGGCTTTGCACCACTTAGCACATATCAGAAAATGTTAGGAGCCCAGCAGTTAGGGCCTGATGCCAGGGGGCCCTCATAACTGAGGGGAGGAGACTCCCAGCAGGTTCCAACTGCCAACAGAGGGCCCACGTCTACAAGGTGGCATGCGCCAGCCAGGCAGTAGTGACCTCACAGCAGAGGGCCTATCTCACAGAAGGGTGAGGAACCGAGGCAGGATGAGACTCTCACCAGAGGGCCCACAACACCAAGGGGATGGGAACCAGTCAGGACTGTCCTCCCACCAGTGGGGCCACATCATCGAAAGGTGAGGAACCCAGCACATGTGGCCTCATATCAGAGGACATACATCACAAAGGGGATGGGAGTGAGGCAGGTAGGAGTAGCCTAAAAACAGAGGGCCCAAAGAATAAAAAAAGTGAGGAATCCAGCATTTGGAACCTCCCAGCAGGCGGCCGAGAGCACAGAAGCTATGGGATGCAGGCAGGAGTGAACTAACAGCAGAGAGCCCACATCATGAAACTGTGAGCAACCCAGGCATTGGGACCTCAGAGCAGAAAGCCCACATCCCCATGGGGATGGGAACCTGACAGGAGTGTCCTGGCATCACTGGGCTCACATCAGAAAACGTGGGGAGCCCAGCAGTTAGAGCCTGATGCTAGAGGGCCGTCATCACCGAGGGCAGGAGGCTCCCAGCAGGTTCCATGTGCCAACAGAGGGCCCACATCGCCAAGGTGATGTGTGCAAGTCAGGCAGGATTGACCTCACAGCAGAGGGCCTACCTCACAGAAGAGTGAGGAACCCAGCCAGGATAAGACTGTCACCAGAAGGCCCACATCACCAAGGGGATGGGAACCAGGCAGGAGTGTCCTCACACCAGTGGGGCCACATCATTGAAAGTTGCCTAACCCAGCACATGTGGCCTCAAACCAGAAGACCCACATCACGAAGGGGTTGCGAGTGAGGCAGGCAGGAGGAGCATCACAACACAGGACCCATAGAATACAAAAGTTGAGGAATCGAGCAGTGGGAAGCTCCCAGCAGGCAGCCAAGACCACAGAGGCTATGGGATCCAGGCCACAGTGAACTAACACCAGAGAGCCCACATCATGAAATTGTGATCAACCCAGCCGTTGGAACCTCAGAGCAGAAGGCCCACATCCCCATGGGGATGGGAACCTAAGAGGAGTGCTTGAGCAACACTGGGCTCACTAAGAAAAGTTGGGGAGCCCAGCAGTTAGGGCCTGACGTCAGAGGGCCCTCATCACAGAGCTGAGGAGGCTCCCAGCAGGGTCCAATTGCCACCAGAGGGCTCATGTCAACAAGGCGAGGTGAGCAACCCAGGCAAGAGTTACCTGATAGTAGAGGGCCCACCTCACAGATGGGTGAGGAACCCAGCCAGGATCAGACTCTCACCAGAGGGCCCACATCACAAAGGGGATGGGACCCAGTCAGGATTATCCTCACACCAGTGGGGCCTCATCATCTTAAGGTGAGGAACCCAGCACATGTGTCCTCAAACCAGAGGACCCACATCACCAAGGGCCTTGGAGTGAGGCAGGCAGGAGTAGCCTCACAACACAGGGCACATAATATAAAAAACGTGAGGATTCCAGCGTTTAGACCTTCCAGCAGGCGGCCCAGAACACCGAGGCTATGGGATCCAGGCCACAGTGAACTCACAGCAGAGGGCCCACATCACAAAACTGTGAGCAACCCAGGAGTTGAGACCTCAGCGCAGAAGGACCACATCCCCATGGGAATGGGAACCTGGCTGGAGTGTCCTTGCACCACTGGGCGCACATCAGAAAATGTGGGGAGCCCACCATTTAGGGCCTGACGCCAGAGGGCCGTCATCACCGAGAGGAGGAGGTGCCCTGCACGCTCCAACTGCCACCAGAGGGCTCACGTCTCCAAGGTGACGTGTGCCAGCCAGGCAGGAGTGACCTCACAGCAGAGGGCCTACCTCACAGAACGTTGAGGAACCCAGCCAGGATTAGACTCTCGCCAGAGGGCCCACCTCACCAAGGGGATGGGAACCAGGCAGGAGTGTCCTCACACGAGTGGGGTCACATCATCGAAAGGTGAGGAACGCAGCACATGTGGCCTCAAGCCATAGGACAGTCATCACCAAGGGGCTGGCAGTGAGGCAGGCAGGAGGAGCCTCACAACAGAGGGCACATAGAATAAAAAAGTTGAGGAATCCAGCAGTTGGAACCTCCCAGCAGGCGGCTCAGAGCACCGATGATAAGGGATCCTTGCCGGAGTGAACTCACAGCAGAGGGCCCACATCATGGTACTGTGAGCAAGCCAGCCGTTTTGACCTCAGAGCAGAAGGCCCATATCGCCATGGGGATGGGAACCTGGCAAGAGTCTCCTCACTCACTTGGCGCACATCAGAAAATGTGGGGAGCCCAGCAGTTATGGCCTAAGGCAAGAGGGCCCTCATCACCGAGGGGAGGAGGATCCCAGCACACTCCAACTGCCACCAGAGGGCCCACGTCGCCAAGGTGACGTGTGCCAGACAGGCATGATTGACCTCACAGCAGAGGGCCCACCTCACAGAAGGGTGAGGAACCCAGCCAGGATCAGACTCTCACCTGAGGGCCCACATCAGCAAGGGGATGGGAACCAGTCAGGACTGTCTTCCCTCCAGTGGGGTCACATCATCGAAAGGTGCGGAACCCAGCACATGTGGCCTCAAATCAGAGGACACATATCACAAAGGGAACGGGAGTGAGGCAGGCAGGAGTAGCCTAAAAACAGAGGGCCCAAAGAATAAGAAAGGTGAGGAATCCAGCAGTTGGAACCTCCCAGCAGGCGGTCCAGAGCACAGAAGCTATGGGATGCAGGCAGGAGTGAACTAACAGCAGAGAGCCCACATCATGAAACTGTGAGCAACCCAGGCTTTGGGACCTCAGAGCAGAAGGCCCACACCCCAATGGGGATGTGAACCTGGCTGGAGTGTCCTCGCACCACTGGGCACACATCACAAAATGTGGGGAGCCCAGCAGTTAGGGCCTGATGCCAGAGGGCCCTCATCACCGAGGAGAGGAGGCTCCCAGCAGGCTCCAAGTGCCACCAGAGGGCTCATGTCCACAAGGCGAGGTGAGCAAGCCAGGCAAGAGTGACCTCACATCAGACGGCCCACCTCACAGATGGGTGAGGAACCCAGCCAGGATCAGACTCTCAACAGAGGGCCCACATCACCAAGGGGATGTGAACCAGGCAGGAGTCTCCTAAGACCATTGGTCCCACATCATCGAAAGGTGAGGAACCCAGCACATGTGGCCTCAAACCAGACGACACACATCACGAAGGGGCTGGGAGTGAGGCAGGCAGGAGGATCCTCACAACAGAGGGCCCAAAAATTTAAAAAAGTGAGGAATCCAGCAGTTGGAACCTCCCAGCAGGCGGCCAAGAGCACAGAGGCTATGGGATCCAGGCTTCTGTGAACTAACACCAGAGAGCCCACATCATGAAAATGTGAACAACCCAGCCGTTGGGACCTCAGAGCAGAAGGCCCACATCCCCATGGAGATGGGATCCTAAGAGGAGTGCCAAAGCATCACTGGGCTCACTAAGAAAAGTTGGTGAGCCCAGCAGTCAGGGCCTGATGCAAGAGGGCCCTCATCACCGGGGGGAAGAGATTCCCAGCACGCTCCAACTGCCACCACACGGCTGACTTCACCAAGGCAATGTGTGCCAGCCATGCAGGAGTGACCTATCAGCAGAGGGTCTCCCTCACAGGTGGGTGAGGAACAAAGCCAGGAACAGACTCTCACCAGGGGGTCCACATAACCACGTGGATGAGAACCAAGCAGGAGTGTCCTCACACTAGTGGGGCCACATCATCGAAAGGTGAGGAACCCAGCAAAAGTGGCCACAAACCAGAGGACCCACATCACCAAGGGGTTGAGAGTGAGGTAGGTGTCTGGACGGGCATATTTAACACTCATTTCCCACCAGGAAGAGGAATTAACCAAAGGCTCAGCGTGCCCTGCCAGAAGCAGATTAGGGCCTGAAGCAGTCTTGCGGGTTTGCGGCCAGCTCACAAGAAAGCGAGTTGAAGAAAGGAGCTCAGGGGCCCTGTAATTCACAAACCTGCAGAGTTATAAATGACAGATAACGTCCAAAAATATATTGAAGTAAGGCTGCGAAGAGGACTTGAAAGCGGGGCAGAATTGCAGGAAACCGATTTCAGGAGGTAGACTGGATTTGCATTTAAAGCATAGGAAAAGAGGCAGAACATCGACAATGATGCACTTGGCAACAAAGGGCGTATGAGTTTGTTCCTGAATATATTCAGGAAAAAACACATACGCCCTTTTTGGCAAACCAAGCAAGCTTGCAATGGAAATCCGAACTACTATGAAGTGTCACTTCCCCCCGGTCTAAAGGGCCATCTGAGAAAAGTGTAAAATCCAGAAAGGCAAGACAGGCCATGGGGAAAAAGGAGCCTTGTTATGCTGATGGGCAGGATGTACATTGCCAACAGCCACTCTGGAGAAGTGTGTGGTGTTTCCTGATACATCTGAAAAACAAAGCAACAGGGTCTAGGGCATTTCCACTTATGGTCCTATAGCTTAGGGAAATTAAAATCAAAAAGACACAGCCACCCCAAAATTTACAACGGCTCTGTTTACAGGAGCCTCTTCTACAGTACAAGTTAAATATCCCAGAGAACAAATAATTGATAAAGAAGTTGCGGTACTTATGTACAACAGAATACCACTCAGCAATGAAATCTGTGTCACCAGGCCTGTACCAGCATAATGAGTGGATTGAGGCATGATGATTCTAAGTGAAATAAGTCACACAGAAAAAGAAACATCATAAGGTATCACTAATGCACGGAATGTAAACTTGGCTACACATGAACTGAATTACAAAACAGAACAGGGTCTCAAGTTTAGAAAACCAACTTATGCTTGCTTAAGGGGAAAGGTGAGTTGGGGTGCTGCATAAAACCAGAGTTTGAAATTAGCACAGATACCGTTCCATAAGCCAAATACGTAATAGACAAGACCTACCCCTTGCTCAATGAAATGGACTCAACAATGAGGTATCACCTCACACCTGTTAGAATGGGCATCATCTGAAAATCTACAAACAACAAATGCTGGAAAGGGTGTGGAGAAAAGGAAGCCTCTTCCACTATTGTTGGGAATATAAATTGATACAGTCACTATGGAGAACAATATGGAGTTTCTTAAGACACTAATAATAGAATTACCATATGATACAGCAATCCCAGGACTGGACATATACCCAGACAAAACCATAAATCAAAAAGAGACATTCACCGCAATGTTCATTGCATCACTATTTACAATATCGAGGTAATGGAAGCAACCTAAATGCCCACAGACAGACGAATGCATAAAGATGTGGTACATATATAAAATGGAATATTACTAAGCCATGAAAGGAATGAAATTGGGTCATTTGTAGAGACGTCGATGGATCTAGAGACTGTCATACAGAGTGAAGTAAGTCAGAAAGAGAAAAACAAATCTTGTATATTCATGCATATATGTGGAACCTAGAAAAACTGTACAGATTAACCGTTTTGCAAGGCATAAATAGAGCAACAGATGTAGACAACAATCGTATGGACAACAAGGGGGGAAAGCTCTTGGAGGGGTGGTGGTGGGAGGAGTTGAGAGATTGGGATTGGCATGTAAACATTTATATGTATAAAATAGATAACCAATGAGAACCTGCTGTATAAAAATATAAAATAAAATTCAAAATTAAAAAGAAATAAAATTTAAAAAATAAAACAGAAAAAACAATTATTCCCTTCACATACATGTATTTATATGAATAAATTATTTCCATGCTTATATCTGTAAATACAAAAAAGAGGAATAAAATCTACCTTGAACCAAAAACGAAAAAGAGAAAAAAAAAACAGAACCCACCAGTTACTCAGAGGAAAACCGTATCAGGGCACTTGCTCCAGTTGTAAACAATTCTGAAGTTGGTCAGTGGTGGGGAATCGTCTCCCATTCAGCCAGCAGCCCCCACACAACAAGCGTCCTCATTGCAAAGCTGGGGCACCGTGCCGAGGCATCTGTGAGTAAACGTGAGCTGAACCCCAGGCCAGTTGCTGCTGAACTGTTCCCGCCCTTCCCAGGTAAAACACCTGAATATATACAAGGACTTGAAAGCCTAGAGGAAGGGCCATGGAGCCACACGAGTGACAGCATGCCAGCTGACTTGGTGCCTGCAGGCCAGCCAGGATGGTCCTGGCCCTGGGTGCTCTTCTGGAAGATTTCCATTTCCCTGCCTGAGATACCCGTCCTGTCCCTGCCCCCACTGCTTTTTTCCTTCCTCACCTCTGCCCAGGGAGAAATTCCAGCAGCAGGTATGGGTGACACATCCTCTTCTTTAGCAGGTGGCAGCCTGGCAACTGCTGCAGAAAGTCCAGCAGAGCCCCACTCACACTGGGCCACCCACAAAGCCGTGGCCTCTCACTCCCTCCCACCAGCCCAGCCCCGAGACTGCTGACAGGGCAGAGAAAATGGCGTCAGGCACAGCTGCAGGGGCTTTTGCTGCCTGGAGTGGTATTTATATTGATCTCAACCCAGGCACACCTGGGGAGGGCTGGCCGGCATGGTAAGGCTGCCCAGGTCAGCCAATCATCACCCCTCAGGGGCTCACAGTTGCAGAAAATGGAACTTGCTGAACCGGCCAGGTCCAAGGAACAGGTGTGGGCTCCTGAGAGTCAGGATAGACAAGGGGCTGCAGCTTTGGCTTGTTTTCTAATCATTTTATCTGGCCCATGAGTGGGAGACAACTTCAAGAAAACCCTCTCCTAATGAGAGGAACCCAGGAGTCAGGGAGAGGAGGGGTGGGTGGTGGTTGGAGACAGAGGCCTGGTGCCCTGGGTGCAGTGGAAGTCTCTGGAAGACCAGGTGGAGGGAGGCCACACAGAGTGATGCCCAGGGTCACAGACCTGTCGGAGCTGCTGTTTGTTAGTTCAAGTCCTGCTCTGAGGTGCTCTGTGTCAGCTCTGAGCGACAGGTGAGCTGGGGGTGCTCTTCAATGAGGGCTATGTGCACGGTTCCTGTGTGCCCAGCCCTGCCACGGTACCTGCAAGGGTAGCTCTGTATCCTGGGAGGGGCCTGACCATGAGAGCCCCGTGGGCTGGGTTGGGGGTGGGGTACCTGCCCAGGAGAGCTCCATATCCTGGGATTGGCCTGACCACGAGAGCCCCATGGGCTGCTGGGGACCTGGTAAAGGATGTCAGGACAGTCAGTGAAGCCACCGAGGATATACCTCCAGTTGCTCCTGATCCCTACACCCTGCTGGTCATTCTACCAACCACCAGGACATGGTATTCTGTATTAGTCTTCAATGATGCCTTCTTTTGTATTCCATTAGTCCCAGAGTCACAAGAAATTTTGGCTTGTGAGTGGCAGGACTCAACATACAACTAAAACAATACTTCCGGGCCGTCTTGCCCCAAGGGTTCAAAAATTCCCACACCATCTTTGGGGAAAGCTTAGCTAACGACCGAAAAGTTCTACCTCTGGAAAAGGAAACCCTCCTTCAATATGCAGACGACATTCTGATCGCCAGCCCTACTAAGGAGGCCTCTGAACTACCAAGCCAATAAAGGATAGAAGTTGTCCAAGAAAAAGCTCAAATATCACAGACTGCAGTGACCTGCCTGGGCTTCATTCTCACACAAGGTCAGAGAAGCCCATCCCAGGAAAGGGAAGAAACCATTTGCAGCCTTACCCCTTTCTAAAACTAGAAGACAGCTTAGGGGTTCCTGGGGAGGCCAGGGTTTGCTGCTTCTGGATCCCTAACTACAGTCTACTAGCTGGGCCTCTATATGAAACACTGAAAGGAAAAGATGATGATCCTTTTGAACAGAATCCAGAAGTGGCCTTTCAAGAATGGAAAGAGCAGTCAATTCAGACCCTTGCCCTGGAACTCCCTAATTGAGCTAAACCCTTTGACCTTTCCATTCCCGGTGAAAGGTGAATCGCCATTGGAGAATTAGTGCAAAAACTGGGACCACTTGAAATGGAACAACGCAAGAATGCCATCCAGGTAGGATAAACTACAGTCACCAAGGGGCTTGGCCCACTGCCACATCTGGCCAAGATACTGGCGGTATCTAAAAACCTGGAAATCAGCAGCCCAAAAGGCCACCTCCCTCCTAAGGGAAAAGGACCCCACGTGGTGATCCTAATCACCAACCATGCCCTGAAGTTGCAGGGTTCGCTCCGTGGGCACACCGACCTCGAGTGAGGAGGCCCTCCAACTCCAACATCCAGAGAGATAACCGGGGGCAACAGGGCACCATGACGACTCGTGTGAACATCACTTGACCTGGAGTTTCTCTCATAAAACAACAATAGTGTGTCCCGAAGGAGTAGACTACTGCTTGCAGGACTTCCTGCACCCGGAGGGGAGCTAATAATCTTGGCGGGGGAACCGTATATCACACCGTCACCATAGAAAAGCCTACAGACACCGTGATGATGGTGGCCAATAAGACCGGCTGGACTCCTGTTTACTTCAAAAGGCTGTTGACTCAGTGGCCATCATGGTCCTTGATCACCACTGACCCTGGACTGTCTGGGAGTTGAGCGGGCAGGGCTCTGACACCTGGTGCTGTTTTTACGTTAATTCAGGGGCCTAATTGAAGAAAGAGCAGACTACTGGTCAGAGCATCTAGGCTGGCAGAAACGGTCAGCCTAAGGTGGCCGAACAAATGTGGGGCGGGGTGAAACCGGCCCCCACAGCGTCTCTGCACATCTCTTTCCTGGACCCTTAAAGGTCATTAGAATCTATAACACTTCCAATGCTGGTGCTCAGGCGGACGAGCAGGGAGGCAGGGGTCCTGGGGCCAATCAACGTCACCTGGAGGCTGCTGGGGAGAAGTTCTGACCCTCGTCCCCTGGTATGAGGGCTCCCAACTCAGCACTCAGCAGTTACAGAAGAAGGGTCTGCACCCTCAGCACTCCAAGAATGAGGAACGGGACAAAAGGCAGAGGAGGGGTTTGTCCCCAGCAAAGCCCATTAAAAATCCCTGGGAGATAAAAATAGAATGTGGGCAATAAAGTCAAGTCTGACCTTTTTTATCCTTTGTGCTTTGTCTAATTTCACGTGCTCCTAGGGTCCCGCATGCAGAGGTTCCACACCCGGCACTTCAGACCAGATTTCCTGGTGCAGAATGGCTGGGTCGACACCTCAGCTCCTGGGGCCCAGTGCAGACTCCGAGATATAGAGCCTGAGCTGCAGCCAACCCGGCCCTTGAGAGCTCCGCCCCCTCCCTCCCACTGACTCTGACAGGATCTCTACACAGCAGCCCAGCCCACAGCCCACGGGGTAGTGCATGCTCTCACCTCTCCATTCTCTGATGAAAATATAAAGTTTCCTTTGCTTGGGAACCAAACTCAGTCTCGATCTGTTGGCCCCAATGACACTGGGCAGGGGGACCCTTGTTGGGGTCCACTCTGGAGGATCAGTAACAGAAATTGAGACTATTGTAACTTCAGTGAACAGATGTGTGAGCCAAACTGTAGTTAACATAGAACAGTTTATAAGGCTCGGGTAAAATAAGATGTTTCTAACACTTCCATTTGATATTTCCATCACTTTATTATAAGCAAGTTCAGTGAAAAGGTTTGTCTTATTTGTCAGGTCAATATTAGAGAAATGAAGTGATTTCTTTCCAAGGATGTACATCTAATAATCTTGGTTAAAGCTTCAATCTTGTTTTAAATGCTTTTCCATTGAAAATGATACCTCTCTTTCAGCTCCCCCATTTCTGAGAAGTATAAAATCTTATAATTTATTATTACCAAAGGGGAAAGGTGGGAGGAGGGATAAATTAACAGTTTGGAATTAACACATACACACTGCTATGTATAAAATAGATCATCAACAAGGAACTACTGTATAGCACAGGGAACTACACTCAATATTGTGCAATAACCTATAAGGGGAAATAATCGGAAAAAGAATAGATATTTTTATTGACATCATCTATCAATGACAGTTAAAGTGTAACCTAAGGGAAGCCGGTGGTGAGTGCTTCTGACCCTGAAGACTTCAGTCATCTAAAGTTTGGACTCTGCCTACTTCCCAAGGCCCTTAATGAACATATGTGTAGCCGTAGCTTAAAAAACTCCCCAGTTTGGGTTTCGGGGAGACACTGATTTTGAAAAAGCCCTGGTGTTCTCCTTACATGAATGGGACTCTTCCTACTGCTAAAACATGTCTGTCACATCCAGAGGATGGTATACCGTCTGATCGGGAAGAGTTTGGAAAAGGCATCTCATCTCCTCATCTCCTGGTGCTCGGGTTCACCCCTCCAGCGTCTTTACTAACAGTCTCCCCACTTGGAGATGTCAACACTGTCAACATCCTGTTGCGTACAGTTTGGAATTTGTCCAGAGGATGAAGCGGAAGGATGAGGAACAATGAGAGACAAGTCCTAGGTGTTCAGACAGGCACATGTCACTCTAATTTCCAATCAGGAAGATGAATTGACCAAAGGCTAGGGTTGCCCATGGAAACAGTATAGGGCTTGAGGAAATCCCACTGCTTTGTGGCCAGTTCCCATAAACACAAGTTGAACAATGGAACTCAGGGGCAGTAAAATTCACGAAACTGCAGAGTTGAAAATATCTATCACTGAAAAATGTCTTGAGGAAAGTCAGAGAAAAGGATTGGCAAGCAAGGGAGAATGGCAGGAAAGGGATTTGAGGAGGTAGAAAGGACTCGCCATTAAGCACAAGAAAAGGGGCTGAACATTGCCGACATTGCAGTTGGCCAAAAAGGCTGTATGCGTTTTTTTCTGTATATATTCAAGAAAAGGGCATACACTTTTTTAGCCAACCAAACAGGTGGGCACTGGAAATCAATACTACAAAAGATATCACTTCGCATCAGTCAGAAGAGCCATCCTCATAAAGTGTAAACGCCAGAAATGCAGGACAGGGCAAGGAGAAGAGGGAGCCCTGTGAGGCTTATAGTGGAAATGTATATTGCCAACGGCCATTCTGGAGAAGTGTATTGTGTTTACTAAAGCATCTAAAAAATGAGCTACAGAGCATAGGGCACTTGCACTCATGGGCGTATATCTTGGGAAAAACAAAAATCGAGAGGACACAGGCACCCCAATGTTTACTGCTTCTCTGTTTAAAAGATCCTCGACTAGGATATAACTTAAATGTCTCTGGAGGGAAAAAATGGATAGAGATGTGGTACTTATGTAGAGTGGAATATTACTCAGCCTGGAAATCAATGAAATATGGCCAGTTGTAACAACTCCGGAGGAGTTACGTATGATCATTCTAAGTGACATAAATATGTAGAAAACACGCGTAAGGCTGCTAAACGGGAAAGGTGGGGAGGGGTGAGGCATCATCCAGGAGGTTGAAATTAGCAAAGATACCATTCCAAATACCAAACTGATAATCAACAAGGCCTACACGGTAGCTAAAAGAACTGCACTCAGCACACTCAAGTCACCGGAAAAGAATATCTATGACTGGTAAGAATCTGAAAAAGAAATTATTGATGTCTCTCTGTACGTGAATCAAGTGGATGTACAGCAGCAAGAAACAGAGCTTTGAAAATCAGCTGTAAACAACATAGTAATAAATTGAAAAAAATAAACGACAGAGAGACAGAGAAAACCTCTTACAACTTTTCCTCAGGGACGGTGATGCAACATGGATTGAACACATCTAGACCCACAGCAGGATGAGACATAAGGCTGGAAACTGTTCGCGCTAAGAGAAATGTGAGGTTGGGTGAGGAAATGCACACCCTTTAAAGTAATACTACCTGGTACCCATTCAATGGGTCCCAAATCTGCAGGTTCAAGGAATCTTCCTACAGCTAAAACATGCATGGAAAACCCAGAGGACTGTACACCATGTGATCGGGAGATGTGTCTAAAATGCACCTCATTTATCCTCTCCTGGTGCTCCTGTTCATCATTCCAGCCACGTTACTTAGAATCTCCCCACTTAGAGAATCAGCACATTTAAACTTCTGTTTCACACATTTTGCAAATTGTGAGGAGGATGAACGGGAACAGGGGGAACCAATGAGAGAATAGTTGTAGGGGTTTGGACGGGCACATGTCACTCTAATTTCCCATTAAGAATAAGAATTAAAAAAAGGCTCAGCCCGCCTCGCCGGAGCCAAAATAGGGCCTGAAGCAATCCTGCGGTTTTGAGGCCAGCTCACAAAAGAGCAACTTAAAAAATGGAGCTCAGGGTCACTGCAATTCACAAACCTGCAGAGTTATAAATGAAAACTAACGTCCAAAAATATGTTGAGGTAAGGCAAAGAAGAGGATCTGAATGCAAGACAGAATTGCAAGAAACAGATTTCAAGAGATAGATTGGACTCGCCTTTAAAGCACATGAAAAGCGGCAGAATTTCGACAATGATGCAGTTGGCCCAAAAGGGAGTATGCGTTTTTTCCTGAATATATCCAGGAAAAAACGCATACGCACTTTATGGGCAACCAAGCAAGCAAGCAATGCAAATGTGCACAACAAAGAAGTCTCATTTCCCACCGGTCAAAAGGGCCATCCGAAAAAATTGTAAAAACCAGAAATGCAGGACAGGCCATGGAGAACAGGGAGCCTTTATACGCTGATGGACAGTGTGTGAACTGCCGAGAGCCACTCTGGAGAAGTGTATGGTGGTTCCTAAATCATCTAAAAAACAGAGCGACAGAGCATAGGGCACTTCCAATCACGGGAGTATATCTAGGGAAGTCTAAAAATCAACAAGACACAAGCACACCACAGTTTAGGGCTACTCTGTTTACAAGAACCTCAACTTCAGTACACCTTAAATATCCCAGGAAAGAGAACAATGGATAAAGAAAATGTGGTACTTATGTACAATGGAATATCTCTTCACCATGAAATCAATGTAATAAGGCTAGTAGAAGGATAAAGAGTGGATTGAGGTCCGATAATACTACTTGAAATAAGTCAAACAGAAAAAGAAACATATCATAAGATATCACTTATAGAGGGAGGATAAATATGGCTGCACAAAAAATGAATTACAAAACAGAACAGTGTCTCACATTTAGAAAACACACTTATGTCAGCTTAAGGGGAAAGGAGAGGTGGGGTGATGCATAAAACCAGAGTTTGAAATTAGCACAGATACCGTTCAATAAACCAAATAGGTATCAGACAAGATCTACACCTTGCTCAATGAACTGGCCTCAACACACCCTATAAACCACAGAGAAATATATCTGAGTAATAAGAATCTTAAAACCCATGTATTGATATATCTCCATAAGGGAATCAAGTGTGAGCAGAGCGGCACAAACACAGCAGTGAAAATGAGCTAAACCCCATTATAGAAATAAATTTTAAAACCAAAACGCAGAAACAATGAAAGAGAGAAAAATTCTTACAAAATTCGCTCAGGGGCTGTGATGCAACCTGGAATGACCACATATAAACCCACAGCTGGATAAGACATAAGGCTGGACACTTGGGGCTGAAAGGATTGGAGAGCTTTGGTGAGCAACTGCCGAAAGTTTAATGCAATACTTCATGCTACTTATTCCAAGGGTCCCAACACTCCAAGTTGAAGGGAATCTTCCTACAGCTAAACCATGCATGGGAAATCCAGCGGATGGTATACCATATGATCGGGAAAGGTTTCTAAAATGCACCTCATTTTCCTCTCCTGGGGCTCCGGATCAACATTCCAGCCACTTTACTAAAAACATCTCCACATGGAGAGTCAATGCCTTTAAGTTCCGGTATCGCACAGTCTGCAGTTAGTGCGGAGGATGAATGGGAATAGGGGGAACCAGTGAGAAAATAGCTGTAGCGGTTTCAATGGGCACATGTCACTCTAATTTCAATTCAGGAAGAAGAATTAACCAAAGGCAGAGCAAGGCGCCCCAGAAGAAGAATAGGGCCTGAAGAAATCCTGTGGATATGAGGCAAGATCACAAAAATAAGAGCTGAAAAATGGAGCTAAGGGCCACTGCAATTCAAAAACCTGCAGAGTTATAAAGGCCAACTATTTTCCAAAAGTATATTGAAGTAAGGCTATGAAGAGGCACTGAGAGCAAGGCAGAACTGCAGGAAACCTATTTCAGGAGGTAGACTGGAATTGCACTGAAAACATATGAAAAGACTCAGAACGTCGACAATGATGCACTTGGCCAAAAAGGGCGTATGCGTTCTTTCCTGAATATATTCAGGAAGAAACGCATACGCCCTTTCTGGCCAACCAAGCAAGCTCGCAAAGGAAATCTGCACTACAATGAAGTCTCACTGCCCCCCGGTCAAAGGGCCTTCTGAAAAAAGAGTAAAATCCAGAAAGGCAGGACAGGCCATGGAGAACTGGGAGCCTTGTTATGCTGATGGGCGAGATGTAAATTGCCAACAGCCACTCTGGAGAAGTGTATGGTGTTTCCTGAAACATCCAAACAACTAAGCAACAGAGCCTAGGGCACTTCCACTTATGGTCCTATAGCTTAGGGAAATTAAAATCAAAAAGACACAGCCACCCCAAAGGTTGGGATGGCTCTGTTTACAAGAACCTCGTTTACGGTACAAGTTCAATATCGCAAAAAGCGAAAAATGGATAAAGAAGTTGTGGTACTTACGTACAATGCAATATCACTCAGCAATGAAATCTATGTCATCAGGCCCGTAGCAGGATAATGAGTGGATTCCGGTACGATGATTCTAAGTGAAATAAGTCACACAGGGCTTACCTGGTGGCGCAGTGCTTGAGAGTCCGCCTGCCGATGCAGAGGACATGGGTTCGTGCCCCGCTCCGGGAAGATCCCACATGCCGCGGAGCGGCTGGGCCTGTGAGCCATGGCCGCTGAGCCTACGCGTCCAGAGCCTGTGCTCCGCAATGGGAAAAACCACAACAGTGAGAGGCCCACGTACCGCAAAAAAAAAAATAAATAAAAAAATAAAAAAATAAGTCACACAGAAAAAGAAACATCATAAGATATCACTACTACACGGAATGTAAACTTGGTTACACAGGAACTAAATTACTAAACAGAACAGAGTGTCAAATGTAGAAAACCAATTTATGCTTGCTTAAGGGGAAAGGTGAGTTGGGGTGCTGCATACAACAAGAGATTGAAATTAGCACAGATACCGTTCCATAAGCCAAATATATAATAGACAAGTGCTACTCCTTGCTCAACGAAGTGGACTCAACACCCCATATTAAACACCTAACAATATACCTAACTAGTAAGAATCTTAAAAACTATGGATTTATATGTCACCCAAAGAGAATCAAGCGTGTGTACAGTGGCATAAACGCAGCAGTGATAGGATTGGTGAGGTTCGGTGAGCAAATGCAGACCCTTTGAAGTCATATTGCATGGTACCCATTCCATGGGTCTCAACTCTCCATGTTTAAGGGATTCTTCCTTCAGCTAAAACATGCATGTGGAACCCAGAGTATGATCCACCGTGTGATCGGAAAACGTGTTCAAATGTGTCTCAGTTTACGTCCCCTGGTACTCGGGTGCAACATTCCAGACGCTTTACTAACACTCTCCCCACTTGGAGAGTCAGTGCCTTTAACCTCCTGTTTGGCCCAGTTTGCAATTTCTGTGGAAAATGAACAGGAATAGGGAGAACCAATGAGAGACTAGCTGGAGCTGTCTGGA
The DNA here is from genome assembly GCF_964270905.1 of Leucopleurus acutus. Classification (NCBI taxonomy): domain Eukaryota; kingdom Metazoa; phylum Chordata; class Mammalia; order Artiodactyla; family Delphinidae; genus Leucopleurus; species Leucopleurus acutus. Next base: position 119,710,168 of record NC_139142.1, on the reverse strand, counting down.
CGGGCAAATTTAACTCTCATTTCCCACCAGGAAGAGGAATTAACCAAAGGCTCAGCATGCCGTGCCGGAAACAAACTAGGGCCTGAAGCAATCCTGCGGTGTTGCGGCCAGCTCACAAGAAAGCGAGTTGAAGAAAGGAGCTCAGGGGCACTGTAATTCACAAACCTGCAGAGTTAAAAATGACAGCTATCGTCCAAAAATATATTGAAGTAAGGCTGCCAAGAGGAGTTGAAAGCGGGGCAGAATTGCAGGAAACCGATTTCAGGAGGTAGACTGGAATTGCATGTAAAGCATAGGAAAAGAGGCAGAACGTCCACAATGATGCACTTGGCCAAAAAGGGCGTATGCGTTTTTTCCTGAATATATTCAGGAAAAAACGCATACGCCCTTTTTGGCCAACCAAGCAAGCTTGCAAAGGAAATCTGCACTACAATGAAGTCTCACTGCCCCCCGGTCTAAAGGGCCATCTGAAAAAAGTGTAAAATCCAGAAAGGCAGGACAGGCCATGGAGAACTGGGAGCCTTGTTATGCTGATGGGCGGGATGTAAATTACCAGCAGCCACTCTGGAGAAGTGTATGGTGTTTCCTGAAACATCCAAAAAACAAAGCAACAGAGCCTAGGGCACTTCCACTTATGGTCCTATAGCTTAGGGAAATTAAAATCAAAAAGACACAGCCACCCCAAAGTTTGGGACGGCTCTGTTTACAAGAACCTTGTTCACCGTACAAGTTCAATATCACAGAAAGCGAAAAATGGATAAAGAAGTTGTGGTACTTACGTACAATGCAATATCACTCAGCAATGAAATCTATGTCATCAGGCACATAGCAGCATAATGAGTGGATTCAGGTACGATGATTCTAAGTGAAATAAGTCACACAGAAAAAGAAACATCATAAGATATCACTACTACACGGAATGTAAACTTGGCTACACAGGAACTGAATTACTAAACAGAACAGGGTGTCAAATGTAGAAAACCAACTTATGCTTGCTTAAGGGGAAAGGTGAGTTGGGGTGCTGCATACAACAAGAGATTGAAATTAGCACAGATACCGTTCCATAAGCCAAATATGTAATAAACAAGTGCTACTCCTTGCTCAACGAAGTGGACTCAACACCCCATATTAAACGCCTAAGAATATACCTGACTAGTAAGAATCTTAAAACCTATGGATTTATATGTCTCCAAAAGAGAATCAAGTGTGTGTACAGCGGCATAAACGCAGCAGTGATAGGATTGGTGAGGTTCGGTGAGCAAATGCAGACCCTTTGAAGTCATACTGCGTGGTACCCATTCCATGGGTCTCAACTCTCCAGGTTTAAGGGATTCTTCCTTCAGCTAAAACATGCATGTGGAACCCAGAGTATGATCCACCGTGTGATCGGAAAACGTGTTCAAATGTGTCTCAATTTTCATCCCCTGGTACTCGGGAACAACATTCCAGACGCTTTACTAACACTCTCCCCACTTGGAGAGTCACTGCCTTTAACCTCCTGTTTGGCCCAGTTTGCAGTTTCTGTGGAAGATGAACAGGAAGATGGAGAACCAAGGAGAGACTAGCTGGAGGTGTCTATACGGGCAAATTTAACTCTCATTTCCCACCAGGAAGAGGAATTAACCAAAGTCTCAGCATGCCGTGCGGGAACCAAACTAGGGCCTGAAGCAATCCTGCGGTGTTGCGGCCAGCTCACAAGAAAGCGAGTTGAAGAAAGGAGCTCAGGGGCACTGTAATTCACAAACCTGCAGAGTTATAAATGACAGCTATCTTCCAAAAATATATTGAATTAGGCTGCCAAGAGGAGTTGAAAGCGGGGCAGAATTGCAGGAAACCGATTTCAGGAGGTAGACTGGAATTGCATGTAAAGCATAGGAAAAGAGGCAGAACGTCCACAATGATGCACTTGGCCAAAAAGGGCGTATGCGTTTTTTCCTGAATATATTCAGGAAAAAACGCATACGCCCTTTTTGGCCAACCAAGCAAGCTTGCAAAGGAAATCTGCACTACAATGAAGTCTCACTGCCCCCCGGTCAAAAGGGCCATCTGAAAAAAGTGTAAAATCCAGAAAGGCAGGACAGGCCATGGAGAACTGGGAGCCTTGTTATGCTGATGGGCGGCATGTAAATTGCCAGCAGCCACTCTGGAGAAGTGTATGGTGTTTCCTGAAACATCCAAAAAACAAGGCAACAGAGCCTAGGGCACTTCCACTTATGGTCCTATAGCTTAGGGAAATTAAAATCAAAAAGACACAGCCACCCCAAAGTTTGGGACGGCTCTGTTTACAAGAACCTCGTTTACCGTACAAGTTCAATATCACAGAAAGCGAAAAATGGATACAGAAGTTGTGGTACTTACGTACAATGCAATATCACTCAGCAATGAAATCTATGTCATCAGGCCCATAGCAGCATAATGAGTGGATTCAGGTACGATGATTCTAAGTGAAATAAGTCACACAGAAAAAGGAACATCATAAGATATCCCTAATACACGGAATGTAAACTTGGCTACACAGGAACTGAATTACAAAACAGAACAGGGTCTCAAATGTAGAAAACCAACTTATGCTTGCTTAAGGGGAAAGGTGAGTTGGGGTGCTGCATGAAACCAGAGATTGAAATTAGCACAGATACCGTTCCATAAGCCAAATATGTAATAGACAAGAGCTACTCCTTGCTCAACGAAGTGGACTCAACACCCCATATTAAACGCCTAAGAATATACCTGACTAGTAAGAATCTTAAAACCTTTGAATTTATATGTCTCCGAAAGAGAATCAAGCGTGTGTACAGCAGCATAAACGCAGCAGTGATAGGATTGGTGAGGTTCGGTGAGCAAATGCAGACCCTTTGAAGTCATATTGCATGGTACCCATTCCATGGGTCTCAACTCTCCAGGTTTAAGGGATTCTTCCTTCAGCTAAAACATGCATGTGGAACGGAGTGTATGATCCACCGTGTGATCGGGAAACGTGTTCAAATGTGTCTCAGTTTTCGTCCCCTGGTACTCGGGTGCAACATTCCAGACGCTTTACTAACACTCTCCCCACTTGGAGAGTCAGTGCCTTTAACCTCCTGTTTGGCCCAGTTTGCAATTTCTTCGGAAGATGAACAGGAATAAGGAGAAGCAATGGGAGACTATCTGTAGGTGTCTGGACGGGCAAATTTAACTCTCATTTCCCACCAGGAAGATAAATGAACCAAAGGCTCCGCGTGCCATGCTGGAACTTGATTAGGGCCTGAGGAGATCCTGCGGTGTTGCGGCCAGCTCACAAGAAAGCGAGTTGAAGAAAGGAGCTCAGGGGCACTGTAATTCAGAAACCTGTGGAGTTATAAATGACAGCTATCATCCAAAATTATACTGAAGTAAGGCTGCGAAGAGGACTTGAATGCGGGGCAGAATTGCTGGAAACTGATTTCAGAACGTACACGGGAGTAGCTCTTAAAGCATAGGAAAAGAGACAGAACTTGGAAAATAATGCACTTGGCAAAAAAGGGCATATGTGTTTTATCCAGAGCTCTCATACCTGAGGGGAGGAGATTCCCAGCAGGCTCCAACTGCCACCTGAGGGCTCACATTGCCAAGGCAACGTGAGCATGCCAGGCAGGAGTTACCTCACAGCAGAGGTCCCACCTCACAGAAGGGTGAGAAACCCAGCCAACATCAGACTCTCACCAGAGGGCCCACATCACCAAGGGGATGGGAACCAGGCAGGAGTGTCTTCACATCAGTGGGGCCACATCATCAAAAGCTGAGGTACTCAGCACATGTGTCCTCAAACCAGAGGACCCACATCACCAAGGACCTCGGAGTGAGGCAGGCAGGAGTAGTCTCACAACACTGGGCCCATAGAATAAAAAAGTGAGGAATCCAGCAGTTGGAACCTCCCAGCAGGCGGCCCAGAGCACCGAGGCCATGGGATCCAGGCCACAGTGAACTCACAGAAGAGGGCCCATGTCATGAAACTGAGCAACCCAGCCATTGGGACCTCAGAGCAGGAGGCCCACATCCCCATGGGGATGGAATTCTGGTAGGAGTGTCCTCGCACCACTGAGAACGTATCAGAAAATTTTGGGCGACCAGCAGTTAGGGCCTGACGCCAGAGGACCCTCATCACCAAGGGAAGGAGGCTCCCAGCAGGCTCCAACTGCCACCAGAGGGCTGACGTCGCCAAGGCGATGTGTGCCAACCAGGCACGAATGACCTCACAGCAGAGGGCCCACCTCAAAGAAGTGTGACGAACCCAGTCAGGATCAGACTCGCACCAGAGGGCCCACATCACCAAATGGATTGGAACCAGGCAGGAGTGTCCTCACATGAGTAGGGCCACATCATCTAAAGGTGAGGAACCCAGAACATGTGGCTTCAAACCATAGGACACCCATCACCAAGGGGCTGGGAGTGAGGCAGGCAGGAGGAGCCTCATAACAGAGGGCCCAAAAATAAGAAAGGTGAGGAATCCAGCAGTTGGAACCTCCCAGCAGGCGGCCCAGAGCACAGAGGCTAGAGGATCCAGGCCAGAGTGAACTAACACCAGACAGCCCACATCATGAAACTGTGAGCAACCCAGACATTGGGACCTCAGAGCAGAAGGCCCACATCCCCATGGTGATGGGAACATGACAGGAGTGTCCTGGCATCACTGGGCTCACATCAGAAAACGTGGGGTGCTCAGAAGTTAGGGCCTGACGCTAGAGGGCACTCATCACCGAGAGGAGGAGGCTCCCAGCAGGCTCCAGCTGCCACCAGAGGGCCAACGTCGCCAAGGTGATGTGTGCCAGCCTGGCAGGAGTGACCTCACAGCAGAGGGCCCACCTCACAGAAGGGTGAGGAACACAGCCAGGATCAGACTCTCACCAGAGGGCCCACATCACCAAGGGGATGGGAACCAGGCAGGAGTGTCCCCACACCAGTGGGACAACATCATCGAAAGGTGAGGATCCCAGCACATGTGTCCTCAAACCAGAGGAACCACATCACCAAGGGGTTCGGAATGAGGCTGGCAGGACTGGCCTCACAACACAGGGTCCATAGAATATAAAAGTTGAGGAATCCAGCAGTTGGAACCTCCCAGCAAGTGGCCCAGAGCACCGAGGCTATGGGATCCAGGCCGCAGTGAACTCACAGCAGAGGGCCCACATCATGAACCTGTGAGCAGCCCAGCTGTTGGGACCTCAGAACAGAAGGCCCACATCCCCATTGGGATGGGAACCTGGCAGGAGTGGCTTTGCACCACTTAGCACATATCAGAAAATGTTAGGAGCCCAGCAGTTAGGGCCTGATGCCAGGGGGCCCTCATAACTGAGGGGAGGAGACTCCCAGCAGGTTCCAACTGCCAACAGAGGGCCCACGTCTACAAGGTGGCATGCGCCAGCCAGGCAGTAGTGACCTCACAGCAGAGGGCCTATCTCACAGAAGGGTGAGGAACCGAGGCAGGATGAGACTCTCACCAGAGGGCCCACAACACCAAGGGGATGGGAACCAGTCAGGACTGTCCTCCCACCAGTGGGGCCACATCATCGAAAGGTGAGGAACCCAGCACATGTGGCCTCATATCAGAGGACATACATCACAAAGGGGATGGGAGTGAGGCAGGTAGGAGTAGCCTAAAAACAGAGGGCCCAAAGAATAAAAAAAGTGAGGAATCCAGCATTTGGAACCTCCCAGCAGGCGGCCGAGAGCACAGAAGCTATGGGATGCAGGCAGGAGTGAACTAACAGCAGAGAGCCCACATCATGAAACTGTGAGCAACCCAGGCATTGGGACCTCAGAGCAGAAAGCCCACATCCCCATGGGGATGGGAACCTGACAGGAGTGTCCTGGCATCACTGGGCTCACATCAGAAAACGTGGGGAGCCCAGCAGTTAGAGCCTGATGCTAGAGGGCCGTCATCACCGAGGGCAGGAGGCTCCCAGCAGGTTCCATGTGCCAACAGAGGGCCCACATCGCCAAGGTGATGTGTGCAAGTCAGGCAGGATTGACCTCACAGCAGAGGGCCTACCTCACAGAAGAGTGAGGAACCCAGCCAGGATAAGACTGTCACCAGAAGGCCCACATCACCAAGGGGATGGGAACCAGGCAGGAGTGTCCTCACACCAGTGGGGCCACATCATTGAAAGTTGCCTAACCCAGCACATGTGGCCTCAAACCAGAAGACCCACATCACGAAGGGGTTGCGAGTGAGGCAGGCAGGAGGAGCATCACAACACAGGACCCATAGAATACAAAAGTTGAGGAATCGAGCAGTTGGAACCTCCCAGCAGGCAGCCAAGACCACAGAGGCTATGGGATCCAGGCCACAGTGAACTAACACCAGAGAGCCCACATCATGAAATTGTGATCAACCCAGCCGTTGGAACCTCAGAGCAGAAGGCCCACATCCCCATGGGGATGGGAACCTAAGAGGAGTGCTTGAGCAACACTGGGCTCACTAAGAAAAGTTGGGGAGCCCAGCAGTTAGGGCCTGACGTCAGAGGGCCCTCATCACAGAGCTGAGGAGGCTCCCAGCAGGGTCCAATTGCCACCAGAGGGCTCATGTCAACAAGGCGAGGTGAGCAACCCAGGCAAGAGTTACCTGATAGTAGAGGGCCCACCTCACAGATGGGTGAGGAACCCAGCCAGGATCAGACTCTCACCAGAGGGCCCACATCACAAAGGGGATGGGACCCAGTCAGGATTATCCTCACACCAGTGGGGCCTCATCATCTTAAGGTGAGGAACCCAGCACATGTGTCCTCAAACCAGAGGACCCACATCACCAAGGGCCTTGGAGTGAGGCAGGCAGGAGTAGCCTCACAACACAGGGCACATAATATAAAAAACGTGAGGATTCCAGCATTTAGACCTTCCAGCAGGCGGCCCAGAACACCGAGGCTATGGGATCCAGGCCACAGTGAACTCACAGCAGAGGGCCCACATCACAAAACTGTGAGCAACCCAGGAGTTGAGACCTCAGCGCAGAAGGACCACATCCCCATGGGAATGGGAACCTGGCTGGAGTGTCCTCGCACCACTGGGCGCACATCAGAAAATGTGGGGAGCCCACCATTTAGGGCCTGACGCCAGAGGGCCGTCATCACCGAGAGGAGGAGGCGCCCTGCACGCTCCAACTGCCACCAGAGGGCTCACGTCTCCAAGGTGACGTGTGCCAGCCAGGCAGGAGTGACCTCACAGCAGAGGGCCTACCTCACAGAACGTTGAGGAACCCAGCCAGGATTAGACTCTCGCCAGAGGGCCCACCTCACCAAGGGGATGGGAACCAGGCAGGAGTGTCCTCACACGAGTGGGGTCACATCATCGAAAGGTGAGGAACGCAGCACATGTGGCCTCAAGCCATAGGACAGTCATCACCAAGGGGCTGGCAGTGAGGCAGGCAGGAGGAGCCTCACAACAGAGGGCACATAGAATAAAAAAGTTGAGGAATCCAGCAGTTGGAACCTCCCAGCAGGCGGCTCAGAGCACCGATGATAAGGGATCCTTGCCGGAGTGAACTCACAGCAGAGGGCCCACATCATGGTACTGTGAGCAAGCCAGCCGTTTTGACCTCAGAGCAGAAGGCCCATATCGCCATGGGGATGGGAACCTGGCAAGAGTCTCCTCACTCACTTGGCGCACATCAGAAAATGTGGGGAGCCCAGCAGTTATGGCCTAAGGCAAGAGGGCCCTCATCACCGAGGGGAGGAGGATCCCAGCACACTCCAACTGCCACCAGAGGGCCCACGTCGCCAAGGTGACGTGTGCCAGACAGGCATGATTGACCTCACAGCAGAGGGCCCACCTCACAGAAGGGTGAGGAACCCAGCCAGGATCAGACTCTCACCTGAGGGCCCACATCAGCAAGGGGATGGGAACCAGTCAGGACTGTCTTCCCTCCAGTGGGGTCACATCATCGAAAGGTGCGGAACCCAGCACATGTGGCCTCAAATCAGAGGACACATATCACAAAGGGAACGGGAGTGAGGCAGGCAGGAGTAGCCTAAAAACAGAGGGCCCAAAGAATAAGAAAGGTGAGGAATCCAGCAGTTGGAACCTCCCAGCAGGCGGTCCAGAGCACAGAAGCTATGGGATGCAGGCAGGAGTGAACTAACAGCAGAGAGCCCACATCATGAAACTGTGAGCAACCCAGGCTTTGGGACCTCAGAGCAGAAGGCCCACACCCCAATGGGGATGTGAACCTGGCTGGAGTGTCCTCGCACCACTGGGCACACATCACAAAATGTGGGGAGCCCAGCAGTTAGGGCCTGATGCCAGAGGGCCCTCATCACCGAGGAGAGGAGGCTCCCAGCAGGCTCCAAGTGCCACCAGAGGGCTCATGTCCACAAGGCGAGGTGAGCAAGCCAGGCAGGAGTGACCTCACATCAGACGGCCCACCTCACAGATGGGTGAGGAACCCAGCCAGGATCAGACTCTCAACAGAGGGCCCACATCACCAAGGGGATGTGAACCAGGCAGGAGTCTCCTAAGACCATTGGTCCCACATCATCGAAAGGTGAGGAACCCAGCACATGTGGCCTCAAACCAGACGACACACATCACGAAGGGGCTGGGAGTGAGGCAGGCAGGAGGATCCTCACAACAGAGGGCCCAAAAATTTAAAAAAGTGAGGAATCCAGCAGTTGGAACCTCCCAGCAGGCGGCCAAGAGCACAGAGGCTATGGGATCCAGGCTTCTGTGAACTAACACCAGAGAGCCCACATCATGAAAATGTGAACAACCCAGCCGTTGGGACCTCAGAGCAGAAGGCCCACATCCCCATGGAGATGGGATCCTAAGAGGAGTGCCAAAGCATCACTGGGCTCACTAAGAAAAGTTGGTGAGCCCAGCAGTCAGGGCCTGATGCAAGAGGGCCCTCATCACCGGGGGGAAGAGATTCCCAGCACGCTCCAACTGCCACCACACGGCTGACTTCACCAAGGCAATGTGTGCCAGCCATGCAGGAGTGACCTATCAGCAGAGGGTCTCCCTCACAGGTGGGTGAGGAACAAAGCCAGGAACAGACTCTCACCAGGGGGTCCACATAACCACGTGGATGAGAACCAAGCAGGAGTGTCCTCACACTAGTGGGGCCACATCATCGAAAGGTGAGGAACCCAGCAAAAGTGGCCACAAACCAGAGGACCCACATCACCAAGGGGTTGAGAGTGAGGTAGGTGTCTGGACGGGCATATTTAACACTCATTTCCCACCAGGAAGAGGAATTAACCAAAGGCTCAGCGTGCCCTGCCAGAAGCAGATTAGGGCCTGAAGCAGTCTTGCGGGTTTGCGGCCAGCTCACAAGAAAGCGAGTTGAAGAAAGGAGCTCAGGGGCCCTGTAATTCACAAACCTGCAGAGTTATAAATGACAGATAACGTCCAAAAATATATTGAAGTAAGGCTGCGAAGAGGACTTGAAAGCGGGGCAGAATTGCAGGAAACCGATTTCAGGAGGTAGACTGGATTTGCATTTAAAGCATAGGAAAAGAGGCAGAACATCGACAATGATGCACTTGGCAACAAAGGGCGTATGAGTTTGTTCCTGAATATATTCAGGAAAAAACACATACGCCCTTTTTGGCAAACCAAGCAAGCTTGCAATGGAAATCCGAACTACTATGAAGTGTCACTTCCCCCCGGTCTAAAGGGCCATCTGAGAAAAGTGTAAAATCCAGAAAGGCAAGACAGGCCATGGGGAAAAAGGAGCCTTGTTATGCTGATGGGCGGGATGTACATTGCCAACAGCCACTCTGGAGAAGTGTATGGTGTTTCCTGATACATCTGAAAAACAAAGCAACAGAGTCTAGGGCATTTCCACTTATGGTCCTATAGCTTAGGGAAATTAAAATCAAAAAGACACAGCCACCCCAAAATTTACAACGGCTCTGTTTACAGGAGCCTCTTCTACAGTACAAGTTAAATATCCCAGAGAACAAATAATTGATAAAGAAGTTGCAGTACTTATGTACAACAGAATACCACTCAGCAATGAAATCTGTGTCACCAGGCCTGTACCAGCATAATGAGTGGATTGAGGCATGATGATTCTAAGTGAAATAAGTCACACAGAAAAAGAAACATCATAAGGTATCACTAATGCACGGAATGTAAACTTGGCTACACATGAACTGAATTACAAAACAGAACAGGGTCTCAAGTTTAGAAAACCAACTTATGCTTGCTTAAGGGGAAAGGTGAGTTGGGGTGCTGCATAAAACCAGAGTTTGAAATTAGCACAGATACCGTTCCATAAGCCAAATACGTAATAGACAAGACCTACCCCTTGCTCAATGAAATGGACTCAACAATGAGGTATCACCTCACACCTGTTAGAATGGGCATCATCTGAAAATCTACAAACAACAAATGCTGGAAAGGGTGTGGAGAAAAGGAAGCCTCTTCCACTATTGTTGGGAATATAAATTGATACAGTCACTATGGAGAACAATATGGAGTTTCTTAAGACACTAATAATAGAATTACCATATGATACAGCAATCCCAGGACTGGACATATACCCAGACAAAACCATAAATCAAAAAGAGACATTCACCGCAATGTTCATTGCATCACTATTTACAATATCGAGGTAATGGAAGCAACCTAAATGCCCACAGACAGACGAATGCATAAAGATGTGGTACATATATAAAATGGAATATTACTAAGCCATGAAAGGAATGAAATTGGGTCATTTGTAGAGACGTCGATGGATCTAGAGACTGTCATACAGAGTGAAGTAAGTCAGAAAGAGAAAAACAAATCTTGTATATTCATGCATATATGTGGAACCTAGAAAAACTGTACAGATTAACCGTTTTGCAAGGCATAAATAGAGCAACAGATGTAGACAACAATCGTATGGACAACAAGGGGGGAAAGCTCTTGGAGGGGTGGTGGTGGGAGGAGTTGAGAGATTGGGATTGGCATGTAAACATTTATATGTATAAAATAGATAACCAATGAGAACCTGCTGTATAAAAATATAAAATAAAATTCAAAATTAAAAAGAAATAAAATTTAAAAAATAAAACAGAAAAAACAATTATTCCCTTCACATACATGTATTTATATGAATAAATTATTTCCATGCTTATATCTGTAAATACAAAAAAGAGGAATAAAATCTACCTTGAACCAAAAACGAAAAAGAGAAAAAAAAAACAGAACCCACCAGTTACTCAGAGGAAAACCGTATCAGGGCACTTGCTCCAGTTGTAAACAATTCTGAAGTTGGTCAGTGGTGGGGAATCGTCTCCCATTCAGCCAGCAGCCCCCACACAACAAGCGTCCTCATTGCAAAGCTGGGGCACCGTGCCGAGGCATCTGTGAGTAAACGTGAGCTGAACCCCAGGCCAGTTGCTGCTGAACTGTTCCCGCCCTTCCCAGGTAAAACACCTGAATATATACAAGGACTTGAAAGCCTAGAGGAAGGGCCATGGAGCCACACGAGTGACAGCATGCCAGCTGACTTGGTGCCTGCAGGCCAGCCAGGATGGTCCTGGCCCTGGGTGCTCTTCTGGAAGATTTCCATTTCCCTGCCTGAGATACCCGTCCTGTCCCTGCCCCCACTGCTTTTTTCCTTCCTCACCTCTGCCCAGGGAGAAATTCCAGCAGCAGGTATGGGTGACACATCCTCTTCTTTAGCAGGTGGCAGCCTGGCAACTGCTGCAGAAAGTCCAGCAGAGCCCCACTCACACTGGGCCACCCACAAAGCCGTGGCCTCTCACTCCCTCCCACCAGCCCAGCCCCGAGACTGCTGACAGGGCAGAGAAAATGGCGTCAGGCACAGCTGCAGGGGCTTTTGCTGCCTGGAGTGGTATTTATATTGATCTCAACCCAGGCACACCTGGGGAGGGCTGGCCGGCATGGTAAGGCTGCCCAGGTCAGCCAATCATCACCCCTCAGGGGCTCACAGTTGCAGAAAATGGAACTTGCTGAACCGGCCAGGTCCAAGGAACAGGTGTGGGCTCCTGAGAGTCAGGATAGACAAGGGGCTGCAGCTTTGGCTTGTTTTCTAATCATTTTATCTGGCCCATGAGTGGGAGACAACTTCAAGAAAACCCTCTCCTAATGAGAGGAACCCAGGAGTCAGGGAGAGGAGGGGTGGGTGGTGGTTGGAGACAGAGGCCTGGTGCCCTGGGTGCAGTGGAAGTCTCTGGAAGACCAGGTGGAGGGAGGCCACACAGAGTGATGCCCAGGGTCACAGACCTGTCGGAGCTGCTGTTTGTTAGTTCAAGTCCTGCTCTGAGGTGCTCTGTGTCAGCTCTGAGCGACAGGTGAGCTGGGGGTGCTCTTCAATGAGGGCTATGTGCACGGTTCCTGTGTGCCCAGCCCTGCCACGGTACCTGCAAGGGTAGCTCTGTATCCTGGGAGGGGCCTGACCATGAGAGCCCCGTGGGCTGGGTTGGGGGTGGGGTACCTGCCCAGGAGAGCTCCATATCCTGGGATTGGCCTGACCACGAGAGCCCCATGGGCTGCTGGGGACCTGGTAAAGGATGTCAGGACAGTCAGTGAAGCCACCGAGGATATACCTCCAGTTGCTCCTGATTCCTACACCCTGCTGGTCATTCTACCAACCACCAGGACATGGTATTCTGTATTAGTCTTCAATGATGCCTTCTTTTGTATTCCATTAGTCCCAGAGTCACAAGAAATTTTGGCTTGTGAGTGGCAGGACTCAACATACAACTAAAACAATACTTCCGGGCCGTCTTGCCCCAAGGGTTCAAAAATTCCCACACCATCTTTGGGGAAAGCTTAGCTAAAGACCGAAAAGTTCTACCTCTGGAAAAGGAAACCCTCCTTCAATATGCAGACGACATTCTGATCGCCAGCCCTACTAAGGAGGCCTCTGAACTACCAAGCCAATAAAGGATAGAAGTTGTCCAAGAAAAAGCTCAAATATCACAGACTGCAGTGACCTGCCTGGGCTTCATTCTCACACAAGGTCAGAGAAGCCCATCCCAGGAAAGGGAAGAAACCATTTGCAGCCTTACCCCTTTCTAAAACTAGAAGACAGCTTAGGGGTTCCTGGGGAGGCCAGGGTTTGCTGCTTCTGGATCCCTAACTACAGTCTACTAGCTGGGCCTCTATATGAAACACTGAAAGGAAAAGATGATGATCCTTTTGAACAGAATCCAGAAGTGGCCTTTCAAGAATGGAAAGAGCAGTCAATTCAGACCCTTGCCCTGGAACTCCCTAATTGAGCTAAACCCTTTGACCTTTCCATTCCCGGTGAAAGGTGAATCGCCATTGGAGAATTAGTGCAAAAACTGGGACCACTTGAAATGGAACAACGCAAGAATGCCATCCAGGTAGGATAAACTACAGTCACCAAGGGGCTTGGCCCACTGCCACATCTGGCCAAGATACTGGCGGTATCTAAAAACCTGGAAATCAGCAGCCCAAAAGGCCACCTCCCTCCTAAGGGAAAAGGACCCCACGTGGTGATCCTAATCACCAACCATGCCCTGAAGTTGCAGGGTTCGCTCCGTGGACACACCGACCTCGAGTGAGGAGGCCCTCCAACTCCAACATCCAGAGAGATAACCGGGGGCAACAGGGCACCATGACGACTCGTGTGAACATCACTTGACCTGGAGTTTCTCTCATAAAACAACAATAGTGTGTCCCGAAGGAGTAGACTACTGCTTGCAGGACTTCCTGCACCCGGAGGGGAGCTAATTATCTTGGCGGGGGAACCGTATATCACACCGTCACCATAGAAAAGCCTACAGACACCGTGATGATGGTGGCCAATAAGACCGGCTGGACTCCTGTTTACTTCAAAAGGCTGTTGACTCAGTGGCCATCATGGTCCTTGATCACCACTGACCCTGGACTGTCTGGGAGTTGAGCGGGCAGGGCTCTGACACCTGGTGCTGTTTTTACGTTAATTCAGGGGCCTAATTGAAGAAAGAGCAGACTACTGGTCAGAGCATCTAGGCTGGCAGAAACGGTCAGCCTAAGGTGGCCGAACAAATGTGGGGCGGGGTGAAACCGGCCCCCACAGCGTCTCTGCACATCTCTTTCCTGGACCCTTAAAGGTCATTAGAATCTATAACACTCCCAATGCTGGTGCTCAGGCGGACGAGCAGGGAGGCAGGGGTCCTGGGGCCAATCAACGTCACCTGGAGGCTGCTGGGGAGAAGTTCTGACCCTCATCCCCTGGTATGAGGGCTCCCAACTCAGCACTCAGCAGTTACAGAAGAAGGGTCTGCACCCTCAGCACTCCAAGAATGAGGAACGGGACAAAAGGCAGAGGAGGGGTTTGTCCCCAGCAAAGCCCATTAAAAATCCCTGGGAGATAAAAATAGAATGTGGGCAATAAAGTCAAGTCTGACCTTTTTTATCCTTTGTGCTTTGTCTAATTTCACGTGCTCCTAGGGTCCCGCATGCAGAGGTTCCACACCCGGCACTTCAGACCAGATTTCCTGGTGCAGAATGGCTGGGTCGACACCTCAGCTCCTGGGGCCCAGTGCAGACTCCGAGATATAGAGCCTGAGCTGCAGCCAACCCGGCCCTTGAGAGCTCCGCCCCCTCCCTCCCACTGACTCTGACAGGATCTCTACACAGCAGCCCAGCCCACAGCCCACGGGGTAGTGCATGCTCTCACCTCTCCATTCTCTGATGAAAATATAAAGTTTCCTTTGCTTGGGAACCAAACTCAGTCTCGATCTGTTGGCCCCAATGACACTGGGCAGGGGGACCCTTGTTGGGGTCCACTCTGGAGGATCAGTAACAGAAATTGAGACTATTGTAACTTCAGTGAACAGATGTGTGAGCCAAACTGTAGTTAACATAGAACAGTTTATAAGGCTCGGGTAAAATAAGATGTTTCTAACACTTCCATTTGATATTTCCATCACTTTATTATAAGCAAGTTCAGTGAAAAGGTTTGTCTTATTTGTCAGGTCAATATTAGAGAAATGAAGTGATTTCTTTCCAAGGATGTACATCTAATAATCTTGGTTAAAGCTTCAATCTTGTTTTAAATGCTTTTCCATTGAAAATGATACCTCTCTTTCAGCTCCCCCATTTCTGAGAAGTATAAAATCTTATAATTTATTATTACCAAAGGGGAAAGGTGGGAGGAGGGATAAATTAACAGTTTGGAATTAACACATACACACTGCTATGTATAAAATAGATCATCAACAAGGAACTACTGTATAGCACAGGGAACTACACTCAATATTGTGCAATAACCTATAAGGGGAAATAATCGGAAAAAGAATAGATATTTTTATTGACATCATCTATCAATGACAGTTAAAGTGTAACCTAAGGGAAGCCGGTGGTGAGTGCTTCTGACCCTGAAGACTTCAGTCATCTAAAGTTTGGACTCTGCCTACTTCCCAAGGCCCTTAATGAACATATGTGTAGCCGTAGCTTAAAAAACTCCCCAGTTTGGGTTTCGGGGAGACACTGATTTTGAAAAAGCCCTGGTGTTCTCCTTACATGAATGGGACTCTTCCTACTGCTAAAACATGTCTGTCACATCCAGAGGATGGTATACCGTCTGATCGGGAAGAGTTTGGAAAAGGCATCTCATCTCCTCATCTCCTGGTGCTCGGGTTCACCCCTCCAGCGTCTTTACTAACAGTCTCCCCACTTGGAGATGTCAACACTGTCAACATCCTGTTGCGTACAGTTTGGAATTTGTCCAGAGGATGAAGCGGAAGGATGAGGAACAATGAGAGACAAGTCCTAGGTGTTCAGACAGGCACATGTCACTCTAATTTCCAATCAGGAAGATGAATTGACCAAAGGCTAGGGTTGCCCATGGAAACAGTATAGGGCTTGAGGAAATCCCACTGCTTTGTGGCCAGTTCCCATAAACACAAGTTGAACAATGGAACTCAGGGGCAGTAAAATTCACGAAACTGCAGAGTTGAAAATATCTATCACTGAAAAATGTCTTGAGGAAAGTCAGAGAAGAGGATTGGCAAGCAAGGGAGAATGGCAGGAAAGGGATTTGAGGAGGTAGAAAGGACTCGCCATTAAGCACAAGAAAAGGGGCTGAACATTGCCGACATTGCAGTTGGCCAAAAAGGCTGTATGCGTTTTTTTCTGTATATATTCAAGAAAAGAGCATACACTTTTTTAGCCAACCAAACAGGTGGGCACTGGAAATCAATACTACAAAAGATATCACTTCGCATCAGTCAGAAGAGCCATCCTCATAAAGTGTAAACGCCAGAAATGCAGGACAGGGCAAGGAGAAGAGGGAGCCCTGTGAGGCTTATAGTGGAAATGTATATTGCCAACGGCCATTCTGGAGAAGTGTATTGTGTTTACTAAAGCATCTAAAAAATGAGCTACAGAGCATAGGGCACTTGCACTCATGGGCGTATATCTTGGGAAAAACAAAAATCGAGAGGACACAGGCACCCCAATGTTTACTGCCTCTCTGTTTAAAAGATCCTCGACTAGGATATAACTTAAATGTCTCTGGAGGGAAAAAATGGATAGAGATGTGGTACTTATGTAGAGTGGAATATTACTCAGCCTGGAAATCAATGAAATATGGCCAGTTGTAACAACTCCGGAGGAGTTACGTATGATCATTCTAAGTGACATAAATATGTAGAAAACACGCGTAAGGCTGCTAAACGGGAAAGGTGGGGAGGGGTGAGGCATCATCCAGGAGGTTGAAATTAGCAAAGATACCATTCCAAATACCAAACTGATAATCAACAAGGCCTACACGGTAGCTAAAAGAACTGCACTCAGCACACTCAAGTCACCGGAAAAGAATATCTATGACTGGTAAGAATCTGAAAAAGAAATTATTGATGTCTCTCTGTACGTGAATCAAGTGGATGTACAGCAGCAAGAAACAGAGCTTTGAAAATCAGCTGTAAACAACATAGTAATAAATTGAAAAAAATAAACGACAGAGAGACAGAGAAAACCTCTTACAACTTTTCCTCAGGGACGGTGATGCAACATGGATTGAACACATCTAGACCCACAGCAGGATGAGACATAAGGCTGGAAACTGTTCGCGCTAAGAGAAATGTGAGGTTGGGTGAGGAAATGCACACCTTTTAAAGTAATACTACCTGGTACCCATTCAATGGGTCCCAAATCTGCAGGTTCAAGGAATCTTCCTACAGCTAAAACATGCATGGAAAACCCAGAGGACTGTACACCATGTGATCGGGAGATGTGTCTAAAATGCACCTCATTTATCCTCTCCTGGTGCTCCTGTTCATCATTCCAGCCACGTTACTTAGAATCTCCCCACTTAGAGAATCAGCACATTTAAACTTCTGTTTCACACATTTTGCAAATTGTGAGGAGGATGAACGGGAACAGGGGGAACCAATGAGAGAATAGTTGTAGGGGTTTGGACGGGCACATGTCACTCTAATTTCCCATTAAGAATAAGAATTAAAAAAAGGCTCAGCCCGCCTCGCCGGAGCCAAAATAGGGCCTGAAGCAATCCTGCGGTTTTGAGGCCAGCTCACAAAAGAGCAACTTAAAAAATGGAGCTCAGGGTCACTGCAATTCACAAACCTGCAGAGTTATAAATGAAAACTAACGTCCAAAAATATGTTGAGGTAAGGCAAAGAAGAGGATCTGAATGCAAGACAGAATTGCAAGAAACAGATTTCAAGAGATAGATTGGACTCGCCTTTAAAGCACATGAAAAGCGGCAGAATTTCGACAATGATGCAGTTGGCCCAAAAGGGAGTATGCGTTTTTTCCTGAATATATCCAGGAAAAAACGCATACGCACTTTATGGGCAACCAAGCAAGCAAGCAATGCAAATGTGCACAACAAAGAAGTCTCATTTCCCACCGGTCAAAAGGGCCATCCGAAAAAATTGTAAAAACCAGAAATGCAGGACAGGCCATGGAGAACAGGGAGCCTTTATACGCTGATGGACAGTGTGTGAACTGCCGAGAGCCACTCTGGAGAAGTGTATGGTGGTTCCTAAATCATCTAAAAAACAGAGCGACAGAGCATAGGGCACTTCCAATCACGGGAGTATATCTAGGGAAGTCTAAAAATCAACAAGACACAAGCACACCACAGTTTAGGGCTACTCTGTTTACAAGAACCTCAACTTCAGTACACCTTAAATATCCCAGGAAAGAGAACAATGGATAAAGAAAATGTGGTACTTATGTACAATGGAATATCTCTTCACCATGAAATCAATGTAATAAGGCTAGTAGAAGGATAAAGAGTGGATTGAGGTCCGATAATACTACTTGAAATAAGTCAAACAGAAAAAGAAACATATCATAAGATATCACTTATAGAGGGAGGATAAATATGGCTGCACAAAAAATGAATTACAAAACAGAACAGTGTCTCACATTTAGAAAACACACTTATGTCAGCTTAAGGGGAAAGGAGAGGTGGGGTGATGCATAAAACCAGAGTTTGAAATTAGCACAGATACCGTTCAATAAACCAAATAGGTATCAGACAAGATCTACACCTTGCTCAATGAACTGGCCTCAACACACCCTATAAACCGCAGAGAAATATATCTGAGTAATAAGAATCTTAAAACCCATGTATTGATATATCTCCATAAGGGAATCAAGTGTGAGCAGAGCGGCACAAACACAGCAGTGAAAATGAGCTAAACCCCATTATAGAAATAAATTTTAAAACCAAAACGCAGAAACAATGAAAGAGAGAAAAATTCTTACAAAATTCACTCAGGGGCTGTGATGCAACCTGGAATGACCACATATAAACCCACAGCTGGATAAGACATAAGGCTGGACACTTGGGGCTGAAAGGATTGGAGAGCTTTGGTGAGCAACTGCCGAAAGTTTAATGCAATACTTCATGCTACTTATTCCAAGGGTCCCAACACTCCAAGTTGAAGGGAATCTTCCTACAGCTAAACCATGCATGGGAAATCCAGCAGATGGTATACCATATGATCGGGAAAGGTTTCTAAAATGCACCTCATTTTCCTCTCCTGGGGCTCCGGATCAACATTCCAGCCACTTTACTAACAACATCTCCACATGGAGAGTCAATGCCTTTAAGTTCCGGTATCGCACAGTCTGCAGTTAGTGCGGAGGATGAATGGGAATAGGGGGAACCAGTGAGAAAATAGCTGTAGCGGTTTCAATGGGCACATGTCACTCTAATTTCAATTCAGGAAGAAGAATTAACCAAAGGCAGAGCAAGGCGCCCCAGAAGAAGAATAGGGCCTGAAGAAATCCTGTGGATATGAGGCAAGATCACAAAAATAAGAGCTAAAAAATGGAGCTAAGGGCCACTGCAATTCAAAAACCTGCAGAGTTATAAAGGCCAACTATTTTCCAAAAGTATATTGAAGTAAGGCTATGAAGAGGCACTGAGAGCAAGGCAGAACTGCAGGAAACCTATTTCAGGAGGTAGACTGGAATTGCACTGAAAACATATGAAAAGACTCAGAACGTCGACAATGATGCACTTGGCCAAAAAGGGCGTATGCGTTCTTTCCAGAATATATTCAGGAAGAAACGCATACGCACTTTCTGGCCAACCAAGCAAGCTCGCAAAGGAAATCTGCACTACAATGAAGTCTCACTGCCCCCCGGTCAAAAGGGTCATCTGAAAAAAGTGTAAAATCCAGAAAGGCAGGACAGGCCATGGAGAACTGGGAGCCTTGTTATGCTGGTGGGCGGGATGTAAATTACCAACAGCCACTCTGCAGAAGTGTATGGTGTTTCCTGAAACATGTAAAAAACAAAGCAACAGAGCCTAGGGCACTTCCACTTATGGTCCTATAGCTTAGGGAAATTAAAATCAAAAAGACACAGCCACCCCAAAGTTTGGGCCGGCTCTGTTTACAAGAACCTCGTTTACGGTACAAGTTCAATATCACAGAAAGCGAAAAATGGATAAAGAAGTTGTGGTACTTACGTACAATGCAATATCACTCAGCAATGAAATCTATGTCATCAGGCCCGTAGCAGCATAATGAGTGGATGCAGGTACGATGATTCTAAGTGAAATAAGTCACACAGAAAAAGAAACATCATAAGGTATCACTACTACACGGAATGTAAACTTGGCTACACAGGAACTGAATTACAAAACAGAACAGGGTCTCAAATGTAGAAAACCAACTTATGCTTGCTTAAGGGGAAAGGTGAGTTGGGTTGCTGCATAAAACCAGAGATTGAAATTAGCACAGATACCGTTCCATAAGCCAAATATGTAGTAGACAAGAGTTACTCCTTGCTCAACACAGTGGACCCAACACCCCATATTAAACGCCTAAGAATATACCTGACTAGAAATAATCTTAAAACCTATGGATTTATATGTCTCCGAAAGAGAATCAAGCGTGTGTACGGCGGCATAAACGCAGCAGTGATAGGATTGGTGACGTTCGGTGAGCAAATGCAGACCCTTTGAAGTCATATTGCATGGTACCCATTCCATGGGTCTCAACTCTCCAGGTTTAAGGGATTCTTCCTTCAGCTGAAACATGCATGTGGAACCCAGAGTATGATCCACCGTGTGATCGGAAAACTTTTTCAAATGTGTCTCAGTTTACGTCCCCTGGTACTCGGGTGCAACATTCCAGACGCTTTACTAACACTCTCCCCACTTGGAGAGTCAGTGCCTTTAACCTCCTGTTTGGCCCAGTTTGCAATTTCTGTGGAAAATGAACAGGAATAGGGAGAACCAATGAGAGACTAGCTGGAGCTGTCTGGACGGGCAAATTTAACTCTCATTTCCCACCAGGAAGAGGAATTAACCAAAGGCTCAGCATGCCGTGCCGGAAACAAACTAGGGCCTGAAGAAATCCTGCGGTGTTGCGGCCAGCTCACAAGAAAGCGAGTTGAAGAAAGGAGCTCAGGGGCACTGTAATTCACAAACCTGCAGAGTTATAAATGACAGCTGTCTTCCAAAAATATATTGAAGTAAGGCTGCCAAGAGGAGTTGAAAGCGGGGCAGAATTGCAGGAAACCGATTTCAGGAGGTAGACTGGAATTGCATGTAAAGCATAGGAAAAGAGGCAGAACGTCCACAATGATGCACTTGGCCAAAAAGGGCGTATGCGTTTTTTCCTGAATATATTCAGGAAAAAACGCATACGCCCTTTTTGGCCAACCAAGCAAGCTTGCAAAGGAAATCTGCACTACAATGAAGTCTCACTGCCCCCCGGTCTAAAGGGCCATCTGAAAAAAGTGTAAAATCCAGAAAGGCAGGACAGGCCATGGAGAACTGGGAGCCTTGTTATGCTGATGGGCGGGATGTAAAGTACCAGCAGCCACTCTGGAGAAGTGTATGGTGTTTCCTGAAACATCCAAAAAACAAAGCAACAGAGCCTAGGGCACTTCCACTTATGGTCCTATAGCTTAGGGAAATTAAAATCAAAAAGACACAGCCACCCCAAAGTTTGGGACGGCTCTGTTTACAAGAACCTTGTTCGCCGTACAAGTTCAATATCACAGAAAGCGAAAAATGGATAAAGAAGTTGTGGTACTTACGTACAATGCAATATTACTCAGCAATGAAATCTATGTCATCAGGCACATAGCAGCATAATGAGTGGATTCAGGTACGATGATTCTAAGTGAAATAAGTCACACAGAAAAAGAAACATCATAAGATATCACTACTACACGGAATGTAAACTTGGCTACACAGGAACTGAATTACTAAACAGAACAGGGTGTCAAATGTAGAAAACCAACTTATGCTTGCTTAAGGGGAAAGGTGAGTTGGGGTGCTGCATACAACAAGAGATTGAAATTAGCACAGATATCGTTCCATAAGCCAAATATGTAATAAACAAGTGCTACTCCTTGCTCAACGAAGTGGACTCAACACCCCATATTAAACGCCTAAGAATATACCTGACTAGTAAGAATCTTAAAACCTATGGATTTATATGTCTCCAAAAGAGAATCAAGTGTGTGTACAGCGGCATAAACGCAGCAGTGATAGGATTGGTGAGGTTCGGTGAGCAAATGCAGACCCTTTGAAGTCATATTGCGTGGTTCCCATTCCATGGGTCTCAACTCTCCAGGTTTAAGGGATTCTTCCTTCAGCTAAAACATGCATGTGGAACCCAGAGTATGATCCACCGTGTGATCGGAAAACGTGTTCAAATGTGTCTCAATTTTCATCCCCTGGTACTCGGGAACAACATTCCAGACGCTTTACTAACACTCTCCCCACTTGGAGAGTCAGTGCCTTTAACCTCCTGTTTGGCCCAGTTTGCAGTTTCTGTGGAAGATGAACAGGAAGATGGAGAACCAAGGAGAGACTAGCTGGAGGTGTCTGGAAGGGCAAATTTAACTCTCATTTCCCACCAGGAAGAGGAATTAAGCAAAGTCTCAGCATGCCGTGCCGGAACCAAACTAGGGCCTGAAGCAATCCTGCGGTGTTGCGGCCAGCTCACAAGAAAGCGAGTTGAAGAAAGGAGCTCAGGGGCACTGTAATTCACAAACCTGCAGAGTTATAAATGACAGCTATCTTCCAAAAATATATTGAATTAGGCTGCCAAGAGGAGTTGAAAGCGGGGCAGAATTGCAGGAAACCGATTTCAGGAGGTAGACGGGAATTGCATGTAAAGCATAGGAAAAGAGGCAGAACGTCCACAATGATGCACTTGGCCAAAAAGGGCGTATGCGTTTTTTCCTGAATATATTCAGGAAAAAACGCATACGCCCTTTTTGGCCAACCAAGCAAGCTTGCAAAGGAAATCTGCACTACAATGAAGTCTCACTGCCCCCCGGTCAAAAGGGCCATCTGAAAAAAGTGTAAAATCCAGAAAGGCAGGCCAGGCCATGGAGAACTGGGAGCCTTGTTATGCTGATGGGCGGGATGTAAATTGCCAGCAGCCACTCTGGAGAAGTGTATGGTGTTTCCTGAAACATCCAAAAAACAAGGCAACAGAGCCTTGGGCACTTCCACTTATGGTCCTATAGCTTAGGGAAATTATAATCAAAAAGACACAGCCACCCCAAAGTTTGGGACGGCTCTGTTTACAAGGACCTCGTTTACCGTACAAGTTCAATATCACAGAAAGCGAAAAATAGATAAAGAAGTTGTGGTACTTACGTACAATGCAATATCACTCAGCAATGAAATCTATGTCATCAGGCCCGTAGCAGCATAATGAGTGGATTCAGGTACGATGATTCTAAGTGAAATAAGTCACACAGAAAAAGGAACATCATAAGATATCCCTAATACACGGAATGTAAACTTGGCTACACAGGAACTGAATTACAAAACAGAACAGGGTCTCAAATGTAGAAAACCAACTTATGCTTGCTTAAGGGGAAAGGTGAGTTGGGGTGCTGCATGAAACCAGAGATTGAAATTAGCACAGATACCGTTCCATAAGCCAAATATGTAATAGACAAGAGCTACTCCTTGCTCAACGAAGTGGACTCAACACCCCATATTAAACGCCTAAGAATATATCTGACTAGTAAGAATCTTAAAACCTTTGAATTTATATGTCTCCGAAAGAGAATCAAGCGTCTGTACAGCAGCATAAACGCAGCAGTGATAGGATTGGTGAGGTTCGGTGAGCAAATGCAGACCCTTTGAAGTCATATTGCAAGGTACCCATTCCATGGGTCTCAACTCTCCAGGTTTAAGGGATTCTTCCTTCAGCTAAAACATGCATGTGGAACGGAGTGTATGATCCACCGTGTGATCGGGAAACGTGTTCAAATGTGTCTCAGTTTTCGTCCCCTGGTACTCGGGTGCAACATTCCAGACGCTTTACTAACACTCTCCCCACTTGGAGAGTCAGTGCCTTTAACCTCCTGTTTGGCCCAGTTTGCAATTTCTTCGGAAGATGAACAGGAATAAGGAGAAGCAATGGGAGACTATCTGTAGGTGTCTGGACGGGCAAATTTAACTCTCATTTCCCACCAGGAAGATAAATGAACCAAAGGCTCCGCGTGCCATGCTGGAACTAGATTAGGGCCTGAGGAGATCCTGCGGTGTTGCGGCCAGCTCACAAGAAAGCGAGTTGAAGAAAGGAGCTCAGGGGCACTGTAATTCAGAAACCTGCAGAGTTATAAATGACAGCTATCATCCAAAATTATACTGAAGTAAGGCTGCGAAGAGGACTTGAATGCGGGGCAGAATTGCTGGAAACTGATTTCAGAACGTACACGGGAGTAGCTCTTAAAGCATAGGAAAAGAGACAGAACTTGGAAAATAATGCACTTGGCAAAAAAGGGCATATGTGTTTTATCCAGAGCTCTCATACCTGAGGGGAGGAGATTCCCAGCAGGCTCCAACTGCCACCTGAGGGCTCACATTGCCAAGGCAACGTGAGCATGCCAGGCAGGAGTTACCTCACAGCAGAGGTCCCACCTCACAGAAGGGTGAGAAACCCAGCCAACATCAGACTCTCACCAGAGGGCCCACATCACCAAGGGGATGGGAACCAGGCAGGAGTGTCTTCACATCAGTGGGGCCACATCATCAAAAGCTGAGGTACTCAGCACATGTGTCCTCAAACCAGAGGACCCACATCACCAAGGACCTCGGAGTGAGGCAGGCAGGAGTAGCCTCACAACACTGGGCCCATAGAATAAAGAAGTGAGGAATCCAGCAGTTGGAACCTCCCAGCAGGCGGCCCAGAGCACCGAGGCCATGGGATCCAGGCCACAGTGAACTCACAGAAGAGGGCCCATGTCATGAAACTGAGCAACCCAGCCATTGGGACCTCAGAGCAGGAGGCCCACATCCCCATGGGGATGGAATTCTGGTAGGAGTGTC
This sequence comes from Leucopleurus acutus, assembly GCF_964270905.1. Classification (NCBI taxonomy): domain Eukaryota; kingdom Metazoa; phylum Chordata; class Mammalia; order Artiodactyla; family Delphinidae; genus Leucopleurus; species Leucopleurus acutus. The sequence continues at coordinate 119,685,456 of NC_139142.1, read as the reverse complement.
CTCGCACCACTGAGAACGTATCAGAAAATTTTGGGCGACCAGCAGTTAGGGCCTGACGCCAGAGGACCCTCATCACCAAGGGAAGGAGGCTCCCAGCAGGCTCCAACTGCCACCAGAGGGCTGACGTCGCCAAGGCGATGTGTGCCAACCAGGCACGAATGACCTCACAGCAGAGGGCCCACCTCAGAGAAGTGTGACGAACCCAGTCAGGATCAGACTCGCACCAGAGGGCCCACATCACCAAATGGATTGGAACCAGGCAGGAGTGTCCTCACATGAGTAGGGCCACATCATCTAAAGGTGAGGAACCCAGAACATGTGGCTTCAAACCATAGGACACCCATCACCAAGGGGCTGGGAGTGAGGCAGGCAGGAGGAGCCTCATAACAGAGGGCCCAAAAATAAGAAAGGTGAGGAATCCAGCAGTTGGAACCTCCCAGCAGGCGGCCCAGAGCACAGAGGCTAGAGGAACCAGGCCAGAGTGAACTAACACCAGACAGCCCACATCATGAAACTGTGAGCAACCCAGACATTGGGACCTCAGAGCAGAAGGCCCACATCCCCATGGTGATGGGAACATGACAGGAGTGTCCTGGCATCACTGGGCTCACATCAGAAAACGTGGGGTGCTCAGAAGTTAGGGCCTGACGCTAGAGGGCACTCATCACCGAGAGGAGGAGGCTCCCAGCAGGCTCCAGCTGCCACCAGAGGGCCAACGTCGCCAAGGTGATGTGTGCCAGCCTGGCAGGAGTGACCTCACAGCAGAGGGCCCACCTCACAGAAGGGTGAGGAACACAGCCAGGATCAGACTCTCACCAGAGGGCCCACATCACCAAGGGGATGGGAACCAGGCAGGAGTGTCCCCACACCAGTGGGACAACATCATCGAAAGGTGAGGATCCCAGCACATGTGTCCTCAAACCAGAGGAACCACATCACCAAGGGGTTCGGAATGAGGCTGGCAGGACTGGCCTCACAACACAGGGTCCATAGAATATAAAAGTTGAGGAATCCAGCAGTTGGAACCTCCCAGCAAGTGGCCCAGAGCACCGAGGCTATGGGATCCAGGCCGCAGTGAACTCACAGCAGAGGGCCCACATCATGAACCTGTGAGCAGCCCAGCTGTTGGGACCTCAGAACAGAAGGCCCACATCCCCATTGGGATGGGAACCTGGCAGGAGTGGCTTTGCACCACTTAGCACATATCAGAAAATGTTAGGAGCCCAGCAGTTAGGGCCTGATGCCAGGGGGCCCTCATAACTGAGGGGAGGAGACTCCCAGCAGGTTCCAACTGCCAACAGAGGGCCCACGTCTACAAGGTGGCATGCGCCAGCCAGGCAGTAGTGACCTCACAGCAGAGGGCCTATCTCACAGAAGGGTGAGGAACCGAGGCAGGATGAGACTCTCACCAGAGGGCCCACAACACCAAGGGGATGGGAACCAGTCAGGACTGTCCTCCCACCAGTGGGGCCACATCATCGAAAGGTGAGGAACCCAGCACATGTGGCCTCATATCAGAGGACATACATCACAAAGGGGATGGGAGTGAGGCAGGTAGGAGTAGCCTAAAAACAGAGGGCCCAAAGAATAAAAAAATTGAGGAATCCAGCATTTGGAACCTCCCAGCAGGCGGCCGAGAGCACAGAAGCTATGGGATGCAGGCAGGAGTGAACTAACAGCAGAGAGCCCACATCATGAAACTGTGAGCAACCCAGGCATTGGGACCTCAGAGCAGAAAGCCCACATCCCCATGGGGATGGGAACCTAAGAGGAGTGCTTGAGCAACACTGGGCTCACTAAGAAAAGTTGGGGAGCCCAGCAGTTAGGGCCTGACGTCAGAGGGCCCTCATCTCAGAGCTGAGGAGGCTCCCAGCAGAGTCCAATTGCCACCAGAGGGCTCATGTCAACAAGGCGAGGTGAGCAACCCAGGCAAGAGTTACCTGATAGTAGAGGGCCCACCTCACAGATGGGTGAGGAACCCAGCCAGGATCAGACTCTCACCAGAGGGCCCACATCACAAAGGGGATGGGACCCAGTCAGGATTATCCTCACACCAGTGGGGCCTCATCATCTTAAGGTGAGGAACCCAGCACATGTGTCCTCAAACCAGAGGACCCACATCACCAAGGGCCTTGGAGTGAGGCAGGCAGGAGTAGCCTCACAACACAGGGCACATAATATAAAAAACGTGAGGATTCCAGCATTTAGACCTTCCAGCAGGCGGCCCAGAACACCGAGGCTATGGGATCCAGGCCACAGTGAACTCACAGCAGAGGGCCCACATCACAAAACTGTGAGCAACCCAGGAGTTGAGACCTCAGCGCAGAAAGACCACATCCCCATGGGAATGGGAACCTGGCTGGAGTGTCCTCGCACCACTGGGCGCACATCAGAAAATGTGGGGAGCCCACCATTTAGGGCCTGACGCCAGAGGGCCGTCATCACCGAGAGGAGGAGGCGCCCTGCACGCTCCAACTGCCACCAGAGGGCTCACGTCTCCAAGGTGACGTGTGCCAGCCAGGCAGGAGTGACCTCACAGCAGAGGGCCTACCTCACAGAACGTTGAGGAACCCAGCCAGGATTAGACTCTCGCCAGAGGGCCCACCTCACCAAGGGGATGGGAACCAGGCAGGAGTGTCCTCACACGAGTGGGGTCACATCATCAAAAGGTGAGGAACGCAGCACATGTGGCCTCAAGCCATAGGACAGTCATCACCAAGGGGCTGGCAGTGAGGCAGGCAGGAGGAGCCTCACAACAGAGGGCACATAGAATAAAAAAGTTGAGGAATCCAGCAGTTGGAACCTCCCAGCAGGCGGCTCAGAGCACCGATGATAAGGGATCCTTGCCGGAGTGAACTCACAGCAGAGGGCCCACATCATGGTACTGTGAGCAAGCCAGCCGTTTTGACCTCAGAGCAGAAGGCCCATATCGCCATGGGGATGGGAACCTGGCAAGAGTCTCCTCACTCACTTGGCGCACATCAGAAAATGTGGGGAGCCCAGCAGTTATGGCCTAAGGCAAGAGGGCCCTCATCACCGAGGGGAGGAGGATCCCAGCACACTCCAACTGCCACCAGAGGGCCCACGTCGCCAAGGTGACGTGTGCCAGACAGGCATGATTGACCTCACAGCAGAGGGCCCACCTCACAGAAGGGTGAGGAACCCAGCCAGGATCAGACACTCACCTGAGGGCCCACATCAGCAAGGGGATGGGAACCAGTCAGGACTGTCTTCCCTCCAGTGGGGTCACATCATCGAAAGGTGCGGAACCCAGCACATGTGGCCTCAAATCAGAGGACACATATCACAAAGGGAACGGGAGTGAGGCAGGCAGGAGTAGCCTAAAAACAGAGGGCCCAAAGAATAAGAAAGGTGAGGAATCCAGCAGTTGGAACCTCCCAGCAGGCGGTCCAGAGCACAGAAGCTATGGGATGCAGGCAGGAGTGAACTAACAGCAGAGAGCCCACATCATGAAACTGTGAGCAACCCAGGCTTTGGGACCTCAGAGCAGAAGGCCCACACCCCAATGGGGATGTGAACCTGGCTGGAGTGTCCTCGCACCACTGGGCACACATCACAAAATGTGGGGAGCCCAGCAGTTAGGGCCTGATGCCAGAGGGCCCTCATCACCGAGGAGAGGAGGCTCCCAGCAGGCTCCAAGTGCCACCAGAGGGCTCATGTCCACAAGGCGAGGTGAGCAAGCCAGGCAAGAGTGACCTCACATCAGACGGCCCACCTCACAGATGGGTGAGGAACCCAGCCAGGATCAGACTCTCAACAGAGGGCCCACATCACCAAGGGGATGTGAACCAGGCAGGAGTCTCCTAAGACCATTGGTCCCACATCATCGAAAGGTGAGGAACCCAGCACATGTGGCCTCAAACCAGACGACACACATCACGAAGGGGCTGGGAGTGAGGCAGGCAGGAGGATCCTCACAACAGAGGGCCCAAAAATTTAAAAAAGTGAGGAATCCAGCAGTTGGAACCTCCCAGCAGGCGGCCAAGAGCACAGAGGCTATGGGATCCAGGCTTCTGTGAACTAACACCAGAGAGCCCACATCATGAAAATGTGAACAACCCAGCCGTTGGGACCTCAGAGCAGAAGGCCCACATCCCCATGGAGATGGGATCCTAAGAGGAGTGCCAAAGCATCACTGGGCTCACTAAGAAAAGTTGGTGAGCCCAGCAGTCAGGGCCTGATGCAAGAGGGCCCTCATCACCGGGGGGAAGAGATTCCCAGCACGCTCCAACTGCCACCACACGGCTGACTTCACCAAGGCAATGTGTGCCAGCCATGCAGGAGTGACCTATCAGCAGAGGGTCTCCCTCACAGGTGGGTGAGGAACAAAGCCAGGAACAGACTCTCACCAGGGGGTCCACATAACCACGTGGATGAGAACCAAGCAGGAGTGTCCTCACACTAGTGGGGCCACATCATCGAAAGGTGAGGAACCCAGCAAAAGTGGCCACAAACCAGAGGACCCACATCACCAAGGGGTTGAGAGTGAGGTAGGTGTCTGGACGGGCATATTTAACACTCATTTCCCACCAGGAAGAGGAATTAACCAAAGGCTCAGCGTGCCCTGCCAGAAGCAGATTAGGGCCTGAAGCAGTCTTGCGGGTTTGCGGCCAGCTCACAAGAAAGCGAGTTGAAGAAAGGAGCTCAGGGGCCCTGTAATTCACAAACCTGCAGAGTTATAAATGACAGATAACGTCCAAAAATATATTGAAGTAAGGCTGCGAAGAGGACTTGAAAGCGGGGCAGAATTGCAGGAAACCGATTTCAGGAGGTAGACTGGATTTGCATTTAAAGCATAGGAAAAGAGGCAGAACATCGACAATGATGCACTTGGCAACAAAGGGCGTATGAGTTTGTTCCTGAATATATTCAGGAAAAAACACATACGCCCTTTTTGGCAAACCAAGCAAGCTTGCAATGGAAATCCGAACTACTATGAAGTGTCACTTCCCCCCGGTCTAAAGGGCCATCTGAGAAAAGTGTAAAATCCAGAAAGGCAAGACAGGCCATGGGGAAAAAGGAGCCTTGTTATGCTGATGGGCGGGATGTACATTGCCAACAGCCACTCTGGAGAAGTGTGTGGTGTTTCCTAATACATCTGAAAAACAAAGCAACAGAGTCTAGGGCATTTCCACTTATGGTCCTATAGCTTAGGGAAATTAAAATCAAAAAGACACAGCCACCCCAAAATTTACAACGGCTCTGTTTACAGGAGCCTCTTCTACAGTACAAGTTAAATATCCCAGAGAACAAATAATTGATAAAGAAGTTGCGGTACTTATGTACAACAGAATACCACTCAGCAATGAAATCTGTGTCACCAGGCCTGTACCAGCATAATGAGTGGATTGAGGCATGATGATTCTAAGTGAAATAAGTCACACAGAAAAAGAAACATCATAAGGTATCACTAATGCACGGAATGTAAACTTGGCTACAAAGGAACTGAATTACAAAGCAAAACAGGGTCTCAAATGTAGAAAACCAACTTATGCTTGCTTAAGGGGAAAGGTGAGTTGGGGTGCTGCATAAAACCAGAGATTGAAATTAGCACAGATACCGTTCCATAAGCCAAATATGTAATAGACAAGAGCTACTCCTTGCTCAACGAAGTGGACTCAACACTCCATATTAAACGCCTAAGAATATACCTGACTAGTAAGAATCTTAAAACCTATGGATTTATATTTCTCCGAAAGAGAATCAAGCGTGTGTACAGCGGCATAAACGCAGCAGTGATAGGATTGGTGAGGTTCGGTGAGCAAATGCAGACCCTTTGAAGTCATATTGCATGGTACTCATTACATCGGTCTCAACTATCTAGGTCTAAGGGATTCTTCCTTCAGCTAAAACATCCATGTGGAATCAAGAGTATGATCCACCATGTGATCGGGAAATGTGTTCAAATGTGTCTCAGTTTTAGTCCCCTGGTACTCGGGTGCAACATTCCAGACGCTTTACTAACACTCTCCCCACTTGGAGAGTCAGTGCCTTTAACCTCCTGTTTGGCCCAGTTTGCAATTTCTGTGGAAGATGAACAGGAATAGTGAGAACCAATGAGAGACTAGCTCGAGGTGTCTGGACGGGCAAATTTAACTCTCATTTCCCACCAGGAAGAGGAATTAACCAAAGGTTCAGCATGCCGTGCCAGAACCAAACTAGGGCCTGAAGCAATCCTGCAGTGTTGCGGCCAGCTCACAAGAAAGCGAGTTGAAGAAAGGAGCTCAGGGGCACTGTAATTCACAAACCTGCAGAGTTATAAATGACAGGTATCGTCCAAAAATATATTGAAGTAAGGCTGCCAAGAGGAGTTGAAAGCAGGGCAGAATTGCAGGAAACCGATTTCAGGAGGTAGACTGGAATTGCATGTAAAGCATAGGAAAAGAGGCAGAACGTCCACAATGATGCACTTGGCCAAAAAGGGCGTATGCGTTTTTTCCTGAATATATTCAGGAAAAAACGCATACGCCCTTTTTGGCCAACCAAGCAAGCTTGCAAAGGAAATCTGCACTACAATGAAGTCTCACTGCCCCCCGGTCAAAAGGGCCATCTGAAAAAAGTGTAAAATCCAGAAAGGCAGGACAGGCCATGGAGAACTGGGAGCATTTTTATGCTGATGGGCGGGATGTAAATTGCCAGCAGCCACTCTGGAGAAGTGTATAGTGTTCCTAAAACATCCAAAAAACAAAGCAACAGAGCCTAGGGCACTTCCACTTATGGTCCTATAGCTTAGGGAAATTAAAATCAAAAAGACACAGCCACCCCAAAGTTTGGGATGGCTCTGTTTACAAGAACCTCGTTTACGGTACAAGTTCAATATCACAGAAAGCGAAAAATGTATAAAGAAGTTGTGGTACTTACGTACAATGCAATATCACTCAGCAATGAAATCTATGTCATCAGGCCCGTAGCAGCATAATGAGTGGATTCAGGTACAATGATTCTAAGTGAAATAAGTCACACAGAAAAAGAAACATCATAAGATATCACTATTACACGGAATGTAAACTTGGCTACACAGGAACTGAATTACAAAACAGAACAGGGTGTCAAATGTAGAAAACCAACTTATGCTTGCTTAAGGGGAAAGGTGAGTTAGGGTGCTGCATACAACAAGAGATTGAAATTAGCACAGATACCGTTCCATAAGCCAAATATGTAATAGACAAGAGCTACTCCTTGCTCAACGAAGTGGACTCAACATCCCATATTAAACGCCTAACAATATACCTGACTAGTAAGAATCTTAAAACCTATGGATTTATATGTCTCCGAAAGAGAATCAAGCGTGTGCACAGTGGCATAAACGCAGCAGTGATAGCATTGGTGAGGTTCGGTGAGCAAATGCAGACCCTTTGAAGTCATATTGCATGGTACCCATTCCATGGGTCTCAACTCTCCAGGTTTAAGGGATTCTTCCTTCAGCTAAAACATGCATGTGGAACCCAGAGTATGATCCACCGTGTGATCGGGAAACGTGTTCAAATGTGTCTCGTTTTCGTCCCTGGTACTCGGGTGCAACATTCCAGATGCATTACTAACACTCTCCCCACTTGGAGAGTCAGTGCCTTTAACCTCCTGTTTGGCCCAGTTTGTAATTTCTGTGGAAAATTAACAGGAATAGGGAGAACGAAAGAGAGACTAGCTGGAGGTGTCTGGACGGGCAAATTTAACTCTCATTTCCCACCAGGAAGAGGAATTAACCAAAGGCTCAGCGTGCCGTGCCGGATCCACACTAGGGCCTGAAGCAATCCTGCGGTGTTGCGGCCAGCTCACAAAAAAGCGAGTTGAAGAAAGGAGCTCAGGGGCACTGTAATTCACAAACCTGCAGAGTTATAAATGACAGCTATCGTCCAAAAATATATTGAAGTAAGGCTGCCAAGAGGACTTGAAAGTGGTGCAGAATTGCACGAAACCGATTTCAGGAGGTAGACTGGAATTGCATGTAAAGCATAGGAAAAGAGGCAGAACATCCACAACGATGCACTTGGCCAAAAAGGGCGTATGCGTTTTTTCCTGAATATATTCAGGAAAAAACGCATACGCCCTTTTTGGCCAACCAAGAAAGCTTGCAAAGGAAATCTGCACTACAATGAAGTCTCACTGCCGCCCAGTCAAAAGGGCCATCTGAAAAATGTGTAAAATCCAGAAAGGCAGGACAGGCCATGGAGAAATGGGAACCTTGTTATGCTGATGGGCGGGATGTAAATTGCCAACAGCCACTCTGGAGAAATGTATGGTGTTTCCTGAAACATCTAAAAAACAAAGCAACAGAGCCTAGGGCACTTCCACTTATGGTCCTATAGCTTAGGGAAATTAAAATCAAAAAGACACAGCCACCCCAAAGTTTGGGAAGGCTCTCTTTACAAGAACCTCGTTTATGGTACAAGTTCAATATCACAGAAAGCGAAAAATGGATAAAGAAGTTGTGGTACTTATGTACAATGCAATATCACTCAGCAATGAAATCTATGTCATCAGGCCCGTACCAGCATAATGAGTGGATTCAGGTACGAAGATTGTAAGTGAAAAAAGTCACACAGAAAAAGGAACATCATAAGATATCACCAATACACGGAATGTAAACTTGGCTACACAGGAACTGAATTACAAAACAGAACAGGGTCTCAAATGTAGAAAACCAACTTATGCTTGCTTAAGGGGAAAGGTGAGTTGGGGTGCTGCATGAAACCAGAGATTGAAATTAGCACAGATACCGTTCCATAAGCCAAATATGCAATAGACAAGAGCTACTCCTTGCTCAACGAAGTGGACTCAACACCCCATATTAAACGCCTAAGAATATACCTGACTAGAAATAATCTTAAAACCTACGGATTTATATGTCTCCGAAAGAGAATCAAGCGTGTGTACAGCGGCATAAACGCAGCAGTGATAGGATTGGTGAGGTTCGGTGAGCAAATGCAGACCCTTTAAAGTCATATTGCATGGTACCCATTCCATGGGTCTCAACTCTCCAGGTTTAAGGGATTCTTCCTTCAGCTAAAACATGCATGTGGAACCCAGAGTATGATCCACCGTGTGATCGGGAAACGTGTTCAAATGTGTCTCGTTTTCGTCCCTGGTACTCGGGTGCAACATTCCAGATGCTTTACTAACACCCTCCCCACTTGGAGAGTCAGTGCCTTTAACCTCCTGTTTGGCCCAGTTTGTAATTTCTGTGGAAAATGAACAGGAATAGGGAGAACGAAAGAGAGACTAGCTGGAGGTGTCTGGACGGGCAAATTTAACTCTCATTTCCCACCAGGAAGAGGAATTAACCAAAGGCTCAGCATGCCGTGCCGGAACTACACTAGGGCCTGAAGCAATCCTGCGGTGTTGCGGCCAGCTCACAACAAAGGGAGTTGAAGAAAGGAGCTCAGGGGCACTGTAATTCACAAACCTGCAGAGTTATAAATGACAGCTATCGTCCAAAAATATATTGAAGTAAGGCTGCCAAGAGGACTTGAAAGCGGGGCAGAATTGCAGGAAATCGATTTCAGGAGGTACACTGGAATTGCATGTAAAGCATAGGAAAAGAGGTAGAACGTCCACAATCATGCACTTGGCCTAAAAGGGCGTATGCTTTTTTTCCTGAATATATTCAGGAAAAAACGCATACGCCCTTTTTGGCCAACCAAGCAAGCTTGCAAAGGAAATCTGCACTACAATGAAGTCTCACTGCCCCCCGGTCAAAAGGGCCATCTGAAAAAAGTGTAAAATCCAGAAAGGCAGGACAGGCCATGGAGAACTGGGAGCTTTGTTATGCCGGTGGGCGGGATGTAAATTGCCAACAGCCACTCTGGAGAAGTGTATGGTGTTTCCTGAAACATCTAAAAAACAAAGCAACAGAGCCTAGGGCACTTCCACTTATGGTCCTATAGCTTAGGGAAATGAAAATCAAAAAGACACAGCCACCCCAAAGTTTGGGACGGCTCTGTTTACAAGAACCTCGTTTACGGTACAAGTTCAATATCACAGAAAGCAAAAAATGGATAAAGAAGTTGTGGTGCTAACGTACAATGCAATATCACTCAGCAATGAAATCTATGTCATCAGGCCCGTAGCAGCATAATGAGTGGATTCAGGTATGATGATTCTAAGTGAAATAAGTCACACAGGAAAAGAAACACCATAAGATATCACTACTACACGGAAGGTAAACTTGGCTACACAAGAACTGAATTACAAAACAGAACAGGGTCTCAAATGTAGAAAACCAACTTATGCTTGCTTAAGGGGAAAGGTGAGTTGGCGTGCTGCATGAAACCAGAGATTGAAATTAGCACAGATACCGTTCCATAAGCCAAATATGTAATAGACAAGAGCTACTACTTGCTCAACGCAGTGGCCTCAACACCCCATATTAAACGCTTAAGAATACACCTGACTAGTAAGAATATTAAAACCTACTGATTTATATGTCTCCGAAAGAGAATCAAGCGTGTGTACAGCGGCATAAACGCAGCAGTGATAGGATTGGTGAGGTTCGGTGAGCAAATGCAGACCCTTTGAAGTCATATTGCATGGTACCCATTCCATGGGTCTCAACTCTCCAAGTTTAAGGGATTCTTCCTTCAGCTAAAACATGCATGTGGAACACAGAGTATGATCCACCGTGTGATCAGGAAACGTGTTCAAATGTGTCTCAGTTTTCGTCCCCTGGTACTCGGGTGCAACACTCCAGACGCTTTACTAACACTTTCCCCACTTGGAGAGTCAGTGCCTTTAACCTCCTGTATGGCCCAGTTTGCAATTTCTGCGGAAAATGTACAGGAATAGGGAGAACCAATGAGAAACTAGCTGGAGGTGTCTGGACGGGCAAATTTAACTCTCATTTCCCACCAGAAAGAGGAATTAACCAAAGGCTCAGCATGCCGTGCCGGAACCACACTAGGGCCTGAAGCAATCCTGCGGTGTTGCGGCCAGCTCACAAGAAAGCGAGTTGAAGAAAGGAGCTCAGGGGCACTGTAATTCACAAACCTGCAGAGTTATAAATGACAGCTATCGTCCAAAAATATATTGAAGTAAGGCTGCCAAGAGGACTTGAAAGTGGGGCAGAATTGCAGGAAACCGATTTCAGGAGGTAGACAGGAATTGCATGTAAAGCATAGGAAAAGAGGCAGAACGTCCACAATGATGCACTTGGCCAAAAAGGGCGTATGCGTTTTTTCCTGAATATATTCAGGAAAAAACGCATACGCCCTTTTTGGCCAACCAAGCAAGCTTGCAAAGGAAATCTGCACTACAATGAAGTCTCACTGCCCCCCGGTCAAAAGGGCCATCTGAAAAAAGTGTAAAATCCAGAAAGGCAGGACAGGCCATGGAGAACTGGGAGCCTTGTTATGCTGGTGGGCGGGATGTAAATTGCCAACAGCCACTCTGGAGAAGTGTATGGTGTTTCCTGAAACATCTAAAAAACAAAGCAACAGAGCCTAGGGCACTTCCACTTATGGTCCTATAGCTTAGGGAAATGAAAATCAAAAAGACACAGCCACCCCAAAGTTTGGGACGGCTCTGTTTAAAAGAATCTCGTTTACGGTACAAGTTCAATATCACAGAAAGCGAAAAATGGATAAAGAAGTTGTGGTACTTACGTACAATGCAATATCACTCAGCAATGAAATCTATGTCATCAGGCCCGTAGCAGCATAATGAGGGGATGCATGTATGATGATTCTAAGTGAAATATGTCACACAGAAAAAGAAACATCATAAGATATCACTACTACACGGAATGTAAACTTGGCTACACAGGAACTGAATTACAAAACAGAACAGGGTGTCAAATGTAGAAAACCAACTTATGCTTGCTTAAGGGGAAAGGTGAGTTGGGGTGCTGCATAAAACCAGAGATTGAAATTAGCACAGATACCGTTCCATAAGCCAAATATGTAATAGACAAGAGCTACTCCTTGCTCAACGCAGTGGACTCAACACCCCATATTAAACGCCTAAGAATATACCTGACTAGAAATAATCTTAAAACCTACGCATTGATATGTCTCCGAAAGAGAATCAAGCGTGTGTACAGCGGCATAAACGCAGCAGTGATAGGATTGGTGAGGTTCGGTGAGCAAATGCAGACCCTTTGAAGTCATACTGCATGGTACCCATTCCAAGGTTCTCAACTCTCCAGGTTTAAGGGATTCTTCCTTCAGCTGAAACATGCATGTGGAACACAGAGTATGATCCACCGTGTGATCAGGAAACGTGTTCAAATGTGTCTCAGTTTTCGTCCCCTGGTACTCGGGTGCAACATTCAAGACGCTTTACTAACACTCTCCCCACTTGGAGAGTCAGTGTCTTTAAACTCCTGTTTGGCCCAGTTTGCAATTTCTGCTGAAAATGTACAGGAATAGGGAGAACCAATGAGAAACTAGCTGGAGGTGTCTGGACGGGCAAATTTAACTCTCATTTCCCACCAGAAAGAGGAATTAACCAAAGGCTCAGCATGCCGTGCCGGAACCACACTAGGGCCTGAAGCAATCCTGCGGTGTTGCGGCCAGCTCACAAGAAAGCGAGTTGAAGAAAGGAGCTCAGGGGCACTGTAATTCACAAACCTGCAGAGTTATAAATGACAGCTATCGTCCAAAAATATATTGAAGTAAGGCTGCCAAGAGGACTTGAAAGCGGGGCAGGATTGCAGGAAACCGATTTCAGGAGGTAGACAGTAATTGCATGTAAAACATAGGAAAAGAGGCAGAACGTCCACAATGATGCACTTGGCCAAAAAGGGCGTATGCGTTTTTTCCTGAATATATTCAGGAAAAAACGCATACGCCCTTTTTGGCCAACCAAGCAAGCTTGCAAAGGAAATCTGCACTACAATGAAGTCTCACTGCCCCCCGGTCAAAAGGGCCATCTGAAAAAAGTGTAAAATCCAGAAAGGCAGGACAGGCCATGGAGAACTGGGAGCCTTGTTATGCTGATGGGCGGGATGTAAATTGCCAACAGCCACTCTGGAGAAGTGTATGGTGTTTCCTGAAACATCTAAAAAACAAAGCAACAGAGCCTAGGGCACTTCCACTTATGGTCCTATAGCTTAGGGAAATTAAAATCAAAAAGACACAGCCTCCCCAAACTTTGGGACGGCTCTGTTTACAAGAACCTCGTTTACAGTACAAGTTCAATATCACAGAAAGCGAAAAATGGATACAGAAGTTGTGGTACTTACGTAAAATGCAATATCACTCAGCAATGAAATCTATGTCATCAGGCCCGTAGCAGCATAATGAGTGGATTCAGGTATGATGATTCTAAGTGAAATAAGTCACACAGAAAAAGAAACACCATAAGATATCACTACTACACGGAAGGTAAACTTGGCTACACAAGAACTGAATTACAAAACAGAACAGGGTCTCAAATGTAGAAAACCAACTTATGCTTGCTTGAGGGGAAAGGTGAGTTGGGGTGCTGCATGAAACCAGAGATTGAAATTAGCACAGATACCGTTCCATAAGACAAATATGCAATAGACAAGAGCTACTCCTTGCTGAACGAAGTTGACTCAACACCCCATATTAAACGCCTAAGAATATACCTGACTAGAAATAATCTTAAAACCTACGGATTTATATGTCTCCAAAAGAGAATCAAGCGTGTGTACAGCAGCATAAACGCAGCAGTGATAGGATTGGTGAGGTTCGGTGAGCAAACGCAGACCCTTTGAAGTCATATTGCATGGTACCCATTCCATGGGTCTCAACTCTCCAAGTTTAAGGGATTCTTCCTTCAGCTAAAACATGCATGTGGAACACAGAGTATGATCCACCGTGTGATCAGGAAACGTGTTCAAATGTGTCTCAGTTTTCGTCCCCTGGTACTCGGGTGCAACACTCCAGACGCTTTACTAACACTCTCCCCACTTGGAGAGTCAGTGCCTTTAACCTCCTGTATGGCCCAGTTTGCAATTTCTGCGGAAAATGTACAGGAATAGGGAGAACCAATGAGAAACTAGCTGGAGGTGTCTGGACGGGCAAATTTAACTCTCATTTCCCACCAGAAAGAGGAATTAACCAAAGGCTCAGCATGCCGTGCCGGAACCACACTAGGGCCTGAAGCAATCCTGCGGTGTTGCGGCCAGCTCACAAGAAAGCGAGTTGAAGAAAGGAGCTCAGGGGCACTGTAATTCACAAACCTGCAGAGTTATAAATGACAGCTATCGTCCAAAAATATATTGAAGTAAGGCTGCCAAGAGGACTTGAAAGCGGTGCAGAATTGCACGAAACCGATTTCAGGAGGTAGAATGGAATTGCATGTAAAGCATAGGAAAAGAGGCAGAACATCCACAACGATGCACTTGGCCAAAAAGGGCGTATGCGTTTTTTCCTGAATATATTCAGGAAAAAACGCATACGCCCTTTTTGGCCAACCAAGCAAGCTTGCAAAGGAAATCTGCACTACAATGAAGTCTCACTGCCGCCCAGTCAAAAGGGCCATCTGAAAAATGTGTAAAATCCAGAAAGGGAGGACAGGCCATGGAGAACTGGGAGCCTTGTTATGCTGATGGGCGGGATGTAAATTGCCAACAGCCACTCGGGAGAAATGTATGGTGTTTCCTGAAACATCTAAAAAACAAAGCAACAGAGCCTAGGGCACTTCCACTTATGGTCCTATAGCTTAGGGAAATTAAAATCAAAAAGACACAGCCACCCCAAAGTTTGGGAAGGCTCTGTTTACAAGAACCTCGTTTATGGTACAAGTTCAATATCACAGAAAGCGAAAAATGGATAAAGAAGTTGTGGTACTTACGTACAATGCAATATCACTCAGCAATGAAATCTATGTCATCAGGCCCGTACCAGCATAATGAGTGGATTCAGGTATGAAGATTCTAAGTGAAATAAGTCACACAGAAAAAGAAACATCATAAGATATCACCAATACACGGAATGTAAACTTGGCTACACAGGAACTGAATTACAAAACAGAACAGGGTCTCAAATGTAGAAAACCAACTTATGCTTGCTTAAGGGGAAAGGTGAGTTGGGTTGCTGCATGAAACCAGAGATTGAAATTAGCACAGATACCGTTCCATAAGCCAAATATGCAATAGACAAGAGCTACTCCTTGCTGAACGAAGTGGACTCAACACCCCATATTAAACGCCTAAGAATATACCTGACTAGAAATAATCTTAAAACCTACGGATTTATATGTCTCCGAAAGAGAATCAAGCGTGTGTACAGCGGCATAAACGCAGCAGTGATAGGATTGGTGAGGTTCGGTGAGCAAATGCAGACCCTTTAAAGTCATATTGCATGGTACCCATTCCATGGGTCTCAACTCTCCAGGTTTAAGGGATTCTTCCTTCAGCTAAAACATGCATGTGGAACCCAGAGTATGATCCACCGTGTGATCGGGAAACGTGTTCAAATGTGTCTCAGTTTTCGTCCCGTGGAACTCGGGTGCAACATTCCAGATGCTTTACTAACACTCTCCCCACTTGGAGAGTCAGTGCCTTTAACCTCCTGTTTGGCCCAGTTTGCAATTTCTGTGGAAAATGAACAGGAATAGGGAGAACGAAAGAGAGACTAGCTGGAGGTGTCTGGACGGGCAAATTTAACTCTCATTTCCCACCAGGAAGAGGAATTAACCAAAGGCTCAGCATGCCGTGCCGGAACTACACTAGGTCCTGAAGCAATCCTGTGGTGTTTCGGCCAGCTCACAAGAAAGCGAGTTGAAGAAAGGAGCTCAGGGGCACTGTAATTCACAAACCTGCAGAGTTATAAATGACAGCTATCGTCCAAAAATATATTGAAGTAAGGCTGCCAAGAGGACTTGAAAGCGGGGCAGAATTGCAGGAAACCGATTTAAGGAGGTAGACGGGAATTGCATGTAAAGCATAGGAAAAGAGGCAGAACGTCCACAATGATGCACTTGGCCAAAAAGGGTGTATGCGTTTTTTCCTGAATATATTCAGGAAAAAACGCATACGCCCTTTTTGGCCAACCAAGAAAGCTTGCAAAGGAAATCTGCACTACAATGAAGTCTCACTGCCCCCCGGTCAAAAGGGCCATCTGAAAAATGTGTAAAATCCAGAAAGGCAGGACAGGCCATGGAGAACTGGGAGCCTTGTTATGCTGGTGGGCGTGATGTAAATTGCCAACAGCCACTCTGGAGAAGTGTATGGTGTTTCCTGAAACATCTAAAAAACAAAGCAACAGAGCCTAGGGCACTTCCACTTATGGTCCTATAGCTTAGGGAAATTAAAATAAAAAAGACACAGCCACCCCAAAGTTTGGGACGGCTCTGTTTACAAGAACCTCGTTTACGGTACAAGTTCAATATCACAGAAAGCAAAAAATGGATAAAGAAGTTGTGGTACTTATGTACAATGCAATATCACTCAGCAATGAAATCTATGTCATCAGGCCCGTAGCAGCATAATGAGTGGATGCAGGTATGATGAGTCTAAGTGAAATAAGTCACACAGAAAAAGAAACATCATAAGATATCACTACTACACGGAATGTAAACTTGGCTACACAGGAACTGAATTACAAAACAGAACAGGGTCTCAAATGTAGAAAACCAACTTATGCTTGCTTAAGGGGAAAGGTGAGTTGGGGTGCTGCATGAAACCAGAGATTGAAATTAGCACAGATACCGTTCCATAAGCCAAATATGCAATAGACAAGAGCTACTCCTTGCTCAACGAAGTGGACTCAACACCCCATATTAAACGCCTAAGAATACACCTGACTAGTAAGAATCTTAAAACCTGTGGATTTATATGTCTCCGAAAGAGAATCAAACGTGTGTACGGCGGCATAAACGCAGCAGTGATAGGATTGGTGAGGTTCGGTGAGCAAATGCAGACCCTTTGAAGTCATATTGCATGGTACCCATTCCATGGGTCTCAACTCTCCAGGTTTAAGGGATTCTTCCTTCAGCTAAAACATGCATGTGGGACCCAGAGTATGATCCACCGTGTAATCGGGAAACGTGTTCAAATGTGTCTTAGTTTTCGTCCCCTGGTACTTGGGTGCAACATTCAAGACGCTTTACTAACACTCTCCCCACTTGGAGAGTCAGTGCCTTTAAACTCCTGTTTGGCCCAGTTTGCAATTTCTGCGGAAAATGTACAGGAATAGGGAGAACCAATGAGAGACTAGCTGGAGGTGTCTGGACGGGCAAATTTAACTCTCATTTCCCACCAGGAAGAGGAATTAACCAAAGGTTCAGCGTGCCGTGCTGGAACCACACTAGGGCCTGAAGCAATCCTGCGGTGTTGCGGCCAGCTCACAAGAAAGCGAGTTGAAGAAAGGAGCTCAGGGGCACTGTAATTCACAAACCTGCAGAGTTATAAATGACAGCTATCGTCCAAAAATATATTGAAGTAAGGCTGCCAAGAGAACTTGAAAGCGGGGCAGAATTGCAGGAAACCGATTTCAGGAGGTAGACGGGAATTGCATGTAAAGCATAGGAAAAGAGGCAGAACGTCCACAATGATGCACTTGGCCAAAAAGGGCGTATGCGTTTTTTCCTGAATATATTCAGGAAAAAACGCATACGCCCTTTTTGGCCAACCAAGCAAGCTTGCAAAGGAAATCTGCACTACAATGAAGTCTCACTGCCCCCCGGTCAAAAGGGCCATCTGAAAAAAGTGTAAAATCCAGAAAGGCAGGACAGGCCATGGAGAACTGGGAGTCTTGTTATGCTGGTGGGCGAGATGTAAATTGCCAACAGCCACTCTGGAGAAGTGTATGGTGTTTCCTGAAACATCTAAAAAACTAAGCAACAGAGCCTAGGGCACTTCCACTTATGGTCCTATAGATTAGGGCAATTAAAATCAAAAACACAAAGCCACCCCAAAGTTTGGGACGGCTCTGTTTACAAGAACCTCGTTTACGGTACAAGTTCAATATCACAGAAAGCAAAAAATGGATAAAGAAGTTGTGGTACTTACGTACAATGCAATATCACTCAGCAATGAAATCTATGTCATCAGGCCCGTAGCAGATAATGAGTGGATTCAGGTATGATGATTCTAAGTGAAATAAGTCACACAGAAAAAGAAACACCAGAAGATATCACTACTACACGGAAGGTAAACTTGGCTACACAAGAACTGAATTACAAAACAGAACAGGGTCTCAAATGTAGAAAACCAACTTATGCTTGATTGAGGGGAAAGGTGAGTTGGGGTGCTGCATGAAACCAGAGATTGAAATTAGCACAGATACCGTTCCATAAGCCAAATATGTAATAGACAAGAGCTACTCCTTGCTCAACGCAGTGGACTCAACATCCCATATTAAACGCCTAAGAATATACCTGACTAGAAATAATCTTAAAACCTACAGATTTATGTCTCCGAAAGAGAATCAAGCCTGTGTACGGCTGCTTAAACGCAGCAGTGATAGGATTGGTGAGGTTCGGTGAGCAAATGCAGACCCTTTGAAGTCATACTGCATGGTACCCATTCCATGGGTCTCAACTCTCCAGGTTTAAGGGATTCTTCCTTCAGCTGAAACATGCATGTGGAACACAGAGTATGATCCACCGTGTGATCAGGAAACGTGTTCAAATGTGTCTCAGTTTTCGTCCCCTGGTACTCGGGTGCAACATTCAAGACGCTTTACTAACACTCTCCCCACTTGGAGAGTCAGTGCCTTTAAACTCCTGTTTGGCCCAGTTTGCAATTTCTGCGGAAAATGTGCAGGAATAGGGAGAACCAATGAGAGACTAGCTGGAGGTGTGTGGACGGGCAAATTTAACTCTCATTTCCCACCAGGAAGAGGAATTAACCAAAGGCTCAGCGTGCCGTGCCGGAACCACACTAGGGCCTGAAGCAATCCTGCGGTGTTGCGGCCAGCTCACAAGAAAGCGAGTTGAAGAAAGGAGCTCAGGGGCACTGTAATTCACAAACCTGCAGAGTTATAAATGACAGCTATCGTCCAAAAATATATTGAAGTAAGGCTGCCAAGAGGACTTGAAAGCGGGGCAGAATTGCAGGAAACCGATTTCAGGAGGTAGACGGGAATTGCATGTAAAGCATAGGAAAAGAGGCAGAACGTCCACAATGATGCACTTGGCCAAAAAGGGCGTATGCGTTTTTTCCTGAATATATTCAGGAAAAAACGCATACGCCCTTTTTGGCCAACCAAGCAAGCTTGCAAAGGAAATCTGCACTACAATGAAGTCTCACTGCCCCCCGGTCAAAAGGGCCATCTGAAAAAAGTGTAAAATCCAGAAAGGCAGGACAGGCCATGCAGAACTGGGAGCCTTGTTATGCTGGTGGGCGGGATGTAAATTGCCAACAGCCACTCTGGAGAAGTGTATGGTGTTTCCTGAAACATCTAAAAAACTAAGCAACAGAGCCTAGGGCACTTCCACTTATGGTCCTATAGCTTAGGGAAATTAAAATCAAAAAGACACAGCCACCCCAAAGTTTGGGCTGGCTCTGTTTACAAGAACCTCGTTTACGGTACAAGTTCAATATCACAGAAAGCGAAAAATGGATAAAGAAGTTGTGGTACTTACGTACAATGCAATATCACTCAGCAATGAAATCTATGTCATCAGGCCCGTAGCAGCATAATGAGTGGATGCAGGTACGATGATTCTAAGTGAAATAAGTCACACAGAAAAAGAAACATCATAAGATTTCACTACTACACGGAATATAAACTTGGCTACACAGGAACTGAATTACAAAACAGAACAGGTTCTCAAATGTAGAAAACCAACTTATGCTTGCTTAAGGGGAAAGGTGAGTTGGGGTGCTGCATGAAACCAGAGATTGAAAATAGCACAGATACCGTTCCATAAGCCAAATATGCAATAGACAAGAGCTACTCCTTGCTGAACGAAGTGGACTCAACACCCCATATTAAACGCCTAAGAATATACCTGACTAGAAATAATCTTAAAACCTACGGATTTATATGTCTCCGAAAGAGAATCAAGCGTGTGTACGGTGGCATAAACACAGCAGTGATAGGATTGGTGAGGTTCGGTGAGCAAATGCAGACCCTTTGAAGTCATATTGCATGGTACCCTTTCCATGGGTCTCAACTCTCCAGGTTTAAGGGATTCTTCCTTCAGCTGAAACATGCATGTGGAACACAGAGTATGATCCACCGTGTGATCAGGAAACGTGTTCAAATGTGTCTCAGTTTTCGTCCCCTGGTACTCGGGTTCAACATTCAAGACGCTTTACTAACACTCTCCCCACTTGTAGAGTCAGTGCCTTTAAACTCCTGTTTGGCCCAGTTTGCAATTTCTGCGGAAAATGTACAGGAATAGGGAGAACCAATGAGAGACTAGCTGGAGGTGTGTGGACGGGCAAATTTAACTCTCATTTCCCACCAGGAAGAGGAATTAACCAAAGGCTCAGCGTGCCGTGCCGGAACCACACTAGGGCCTGAAGCAATCCTGCGGTGTTGCGGCCAGCTCACAAGAAAGCGAGTTGAAGAAAGGAGCTCAGGGGCACTGTAATTCACAAACCTGCAGAGTTATAAATGACAGCTATCGTCCAAAAATATATTGAAGTAAGGCTGCCAAGAGGACTTGAAAGCGGGGCAGAATTGCAGGAAACCGATTTCAGGAGGTAGACGGGAATTGCATGTAAAGCATAGGAAAAGAGGCAGAACGTCCACAATGATGCACTTGGCCAAAAAGGGCGTATGCGTTTTTCCCTGAATATATTCAGGAAAAAACGCATACGCCCTTTTTGGCCAACCAAGAAAGCTTGCAAAGGAAATCTGCACTACAATGAAGTCTCACTGCCCCCGGTCAAAAGGGCCATCTGAAAAAAGTGTAAAATCCAGAAAGGCAGGACAGGCCATGGAGAACTGGGAGCTTTGTTATGCTGATGGGCGGGATGTAAATTGCCAACAGCCACTCTGGAGAAGTGTATGGTGTTTCCTGAAACATCTAAAAAACAAAGCAACAGAGCCTAGGGCACTTCCACTTATGGTCCTATAGCTTAGGGAAATTAAAATCAAAAAGACACAGCCACCCCAAAGTTTGGGACGGCTCTGTTTACAAGAACCTCGTTTACGGTACAAGTTCAATATCACAGAAAGCGAAAAATGGATAAAGAAGTTTTGGTACTTACGTACAATGCAATATCACTCAGCAATGAAATCTATGTCATCAGGCCCGTCGCAGCATAATGAGTGGATTTAGGTACGATGATTCTAAGTGAAATAAGTCCCACAGAAAAAGAAAGATCATAAGATATCACTACTACACGGAATGTAAACTTGGCTACACAGGAACTGAATTACAAAACAGAACAGGGTCTCAAATGTAGAAAACCAACTTATGCTTGTTTAAGGGGAAAGGTGAGTTGGGGTGCTGCATGAAACCAGAGATTTAAATTAGCACAGATACCGTGCCATAAGCCAAATATGTAATAGACAAGAGCTACTCCTTGCTAAACGAAGTGTACTCAACACCCCATATTAAACGCCTAAGAATACACCTGACTAGTAAGAATCTTAAAACCTGTGGATTTATATGTCTCCGAAAGAGAATCAAGCGTGTGTACAGCGGCATAAACGCAGCAGTGATAGGATTTGTGAGGTTCGGTGAGCAAATGCAGACCCTTTGAAGTCATATTGCATGGTACCCATTCCATGGGTCTCAACTCTCCAGGTTTAAGGGATAATTCCTTCAGCTGAAACATGCATGTGGAACACAGAGTATGATCCACCGTGTGATCAGGAAACGTGTTCAAATGTGTCTCAGTTTTCATCCCCTGGTACTCGGGTGCAACATTCAAGACGCTTTACTAACTCTCTCCCCACTTGGAGAGTCAGTGTCTTTAAACTCCTGTTTGGCCCAGTTTGCAATTTCTGCGGAAAATGTACAGGAATAGGGAGAACCAATGAGAAACTAGCTGGAGGTGTCTGGACGGGCAAATTTAACTCTCATTTCCCACCAGAAAGAGGAATTAACCAAAGGCTCAGCATGCCATGCCGGAACCACACTAGGGCCTGAAGCAATCCTGCGGTGTTGCGGCCATCTCACAAGAAAGCGAGTTGAAGAAAGGAGCTCAGGGGCACTGTAATTCACAAACCAGCAGAGTTATAAATGACAGCTATCGTCCAAAAATATATTGAAGTAAGGCTGCCAAGAGGACATGAAAGCGGGGCAGGATTGCAGGAAACCGATTTCAGGAGGTAGACAGGAATTGCATGTAAAGCATAGGAAAAGAGGCAGAACGTCCACAATGATGCACTTGGCCAAAAAGGGCGTATGCGTTTTTTCCTGCATATATTCAGGAAAAAACGCATACGCCCTTTTTGGCCAACCAAGCAAGCTTGCAAAGGATATCTGCACTACAATGAAGTCTCACTGCCCCCCGGTCAAAAGGGCCATCTGAAAAAAGTGTAAAATCCAGAAAGGCAGGACAGGCCATGCAGAACTGGGAGCCTTGATATGCTGATGGGCGGGATGTAAATTGCCAACAGCCACTCTGGGGAAGTGTATGGTGTTTCCTGAAACATCTAAAAAACTAAGCAACAGAGCCTAGGGCACTTCCACTTATGGTCCTATAGCTTAGGGAAATTAAAATCAAAAAGACACAGCCACCCCAAAGTTTGGGACGGCTCTGTTTACAAGAACCTCGTTTACGGTACAAGTTCAATATCACAGAAAGCGAAAAATGGATAAAGAAGTTGTGGTACTTACGTACAATGCAATATCACTCAGCAATGAAATCTATGTCATCAGGCCCGTAGCAGCATAATGAGTGGATTCAGGTATGATGATTCTAAGTGAAATAAGTCACACAGAAAAAGAAACACCATAAGATATCACTACTACAAGGAAGGTAAACTTGGCTACACAAGAACTGAATTACAAAACAGAACAGGGTCTCAAATGTAGAAAACCAACTTATGCTTGCTTGAGGGGAAAGGTGAGTTGGGGTGCTGCATGAAACCAGAGATTGAAATTAGCACAGATACCGTTCCATAAGCCAAATATGTAATAGACAAGAGCTACTCCTTGCTCAACGAAGTGGACTCAACACCCCATATTAAATGCCTAAGAATACACCTGACTAGTAAGAATATTAAAACCTACCGATTTATATGTCTCCGAAAGAGAATCAAGCGTGTGTACGGTGGCATAAACGCAGCAGTGATAGGATTGGTGAGGTTCGGTGAGCAAATGCAGACCCTTTGAAGTCATATTGCATGGTACCCATTCCATGGGTCTCAACTCTCCAGGTTTAAGGGATTCTTCCTTCAGCTAAAACATGCATGTGGAACCCAGATTATGATCCACCGTGTGCTCGGGGAACGTTTTTAAATGTGTCTCAGTTTTCGTTCCCTGGTACTCGGGTGCAACATTCCAGACGCTTTACTAACACTCTACCCACTTGGAGAGTCAGTGCCTTTAACCTCCTGTTTGGCCCAGTTTGCAATTTCTGCGTAAGATGAACAGGAATAGGGAGAACCAATGAGAGACTAGCTGGAGCTGTGAGGACGGGCAAATTTAACTCTCATTTCCCACCAGGAAGAGGAATTAACGAAAGGCTCAGCATGCGATGCCGGAACCAAACTAGGGCCTGAAGCAATCCTGCGGTGTTGCGGCCAGCTCACAAGAAAGCGAGTTGAAGAAAGGAGCTCAGGGGCACTGTAATTCACAAACCTGCAGAGTTATAAATGACAGCTATCATCCAAAAATATATTGAAGGAAGGCTGACAAGAGGACTTGAAAGCGGGGCAGAATTGCAGGAAACCGATTTCAGGAGGTAGACTGGAATTGCATGTAAAGCATAGGAAAAGAGGCAGAACGTCCACAATGATGCACTTGGCCAAAAAGGGCGTATGCGTTTTTTCCTGAATATATTCAGGAAAAAACGCATACGCCCTTTTTGGCCAACCAAGCAAGTTTGCAAAGGAAATCTGCACTACAATGAAGTTTCACTGCCCCCCAGTCAAAAGGGCCATCTGAAAAAAGTGTAAAATCCAGAAAGGCAGGATAGGTCATGGAGAACTGGGAGCCTTGTTATGCTGATGGGCGGGATGTAAATTGCCAGCAGCCACTCTGGAGAAGTGTATGGTGTTTCCTGAAACATCTAAAAAACAAAGCAACAGAGCCTAGGGCACGTCCACTTATGGTCCTATAGCTTAGGGAAATTAAAATCAAAAAGACACAGCCACCCCAAAGTTTGGGCCGGCTCTGTTTACAAGAACCTCGTTTATGGTACAAGTTCAATATCACAGAAAGCGAAAAATGGATAAAGAAGTTGTGGTAATTACGTACAATGCAATATCAATCAGCAATGAAATCTATGTCATCAGGCCCGTAGCAGCATAATGTGTGGATTCAGGTACGATGATTCTAAGTGAAATAAGTCACACAGAAAAAGAAACATCATAAGATATCACTACTACATGGAATGTAAACTTGGCTACACAGGAACTGAATTACAAAACAGAACAGGTTCTCAAATGTAGAAAACCAACTTATGCTTGCTTAAGGGGAAAGGTGAGTTGGGGTGCTGCATGAAACCAGAGATTGAAAATAGCACAGATACCGTTCCATAAGCCAAATATGCAATAGACAAGAGCTACTCCTTGCTGAACGAAGTGGACTCAACACCCCATATTAAACGCCTAAGAATATACCTGACTAGAAATAATCTTAAAACCTACGGATTTATATGTCTCCGAAAGAGAATCAAGCGTGTGTACGGTGGCATAAACACAGCAGTGATAGGATTGGTGAGGTTCGGTGAGCAAATGCAGACCCTTTGAAGTCATATTGCATGGTACCCTTTCCATGGGTCTCAACTCTCCAGGTTTAAGGGATTCTTCCTTCAGCTGAAACATGCATGTGGAACACAGAGTATGATCCACCGTGTGATCAGGAAACGTGTTCAAATGTGTCTCAGTTTTCGTCCCCTGGTACTCGGGTGCAACATTCAAGACGCTTTACTAACACTCTCCCCACTTGTAGAGTCAGTGCCTTTAAACTCCTGTTTGGCCCAGTTTGCAATTTCTGCGGAAAATGTACAGGAATAGGGAGAACCAATGAGAGACTAGCTGGAGGTGTGTGGACGGGCAAATTTAACTCTCATTTCCCACCAGGAAGAGGAATTAACCAAAGGCTCAGCGTGCCGTGCCGGAACCACACTAGGGCCTGAAGCAATCCTGCGGTGTTGCGGCCAGCTCACAAGAAAGCGAGTTGAAGAAAGGAGCTCAGGGGCACTGTAATTCACAAACCTGCAGAGTTATAAATGACAGCTATCGTCCAAAAATATATTGAAGTAAGGCTGCCAAGAGGACTTGAAAGCGGGGCAGAATTGCAGGAAACCGATTTCAGGAGGTAGACGGGAATTGCATGTAAAGCATAGGAAAAGAGGCAGAACGTCCACAATGATGCACTTGGCCAAAAAGGGCGTATGCGTTTTTCCCTGAATATATTCAGGAAAAAACGCATACGCCCTTTTTGGCCAACCAAGAAAGCTTGCAAAGGAAATCTGCACTACAATGAAGTCTCACTGCCCCCGGTCAAAAGGGCCATCTGAAAAAAGTGTAAAATCCAGAAAGGCAGGACAGGCCATGGAGAACTGGGAGCTTTGTTATGCTGATGGGCGGGATGTAAATTGCCAACAGCCACTCTGGAGAAGTGTATGGTGTTTCCTGAAACATCTAAAAAACAAAGCAACAGAGCCTAGGGCACTTCCACTTATGGTCCTATAGCTTAGGGAAATTAAAATCAAAAAGACACAGCCACCCCAAAGTTTGGGACGGCTCTGTTTACAAGAACCTCGTTTACGGTACAAGTTCAATATCACAGAAAGCGAAAAATGGATAAAGAAGTTTTGGTACTTACGTACAATGCAATATCACTCAGCAATGAAATCTATGTCATCAGGCCCGTCGCAGCATAATGAGTGGATTTAGGTACGATGATTCTAAGTGAAATAAGTCCCACAGAAAAAGAAAGATCATAAGATATCACTACTACACGGAATGTAAACTTGGCTACACAGGAACTGAATTACAAAACAGAACAGGGTCTCAAATGTAGAAAACCAACTTATGCTTGTTTAAGGGGAAAGGTGAGTTGGGGTGCTGCATGAAACCAGAGATTTAAATTAGCACAGATACCGTGCCATAAGCCAAATATGTAATAGACAAGAGCTACTCCTTGCTAAACGAAGTGTACTCAACACCCCATATTAAACGCCTAAGAATACACCTGACTAGTAAGAATCTTAAAACCTGTGGATTTATATGTCTCCGAAAGAGAATCAAGCGTGTGTACAGCGGCATAAACGCAGCAGTGATAGGATTTGTGAGGTTCGGTGAGCAAATGCAGACCCTTTGAAGTCATATTGCATGGTACCCATTCCATGGGTCTCAACTCTCCAGGTTTAAGGGATAATTCCTTCAGCTGAAACATGCATGTGGAACACAGAGTATGATCCACCGTGTGATCAGGAAACGTATTCAAATGTGTCTCAGTTTTCATCCCCTGGTACTCGGGTGCAACATTCAAGACGCTTTACTAACTCTCTCCCCACTTGGAGAGTCAGTGTCTTTAAACTCCTGTTTGGCCCAGTTTGCAATTTCTGCGGAAAATGTACAGGAATAGGGAGAACCAATGAGAAACTAGCTGGAGGTGTCTGGACGGGCAAATTTAACTCTCATTTCCCACCAGAAAGAGGAATTAACCAAAGGCTCAGCATGCCATGCCGGAACCACACTAGGGCCTGAAGCAATCCTGCGGTGTTGCGGCCATCTCACAAGAAAGCGAGTTGAAGAAAGGAGCTCAGGGGCACTGTAATTCACAAACCAGCAGAGTTATAAATGACAGCTATCGTCCAAAAATATATTGAAGTAAGGCTGCCAAGAGGACATGAAAGCGGGGCAGGATTGCAGGAAACCGATTTCAGGAGGTAGACAGGAATTGCATGTAAAGCATAGGAAAAGAGGCAGAACGTCCACAATGATGCACTTGGCCAAAAAGGGCGTATGCGTTTTTTCCTGCATATATTCAGGAAAAAACGCATACGCCCTTTTTGGCCAACCAAGCAAGCTTGCAAAGGATATCTGCACTACACTGAAGTCTCACTGCCCCCCGGTCAAAAGGGCCATCTGAAAAAAGTGTAAAATCCAGAAAGGCAGGACAGGCCATGCAGAACTGGGAGCCTTGATATGCTGATGGGCGGGATGTAAATTGCCAGCAGCCACTCTGGAGAAGTGTATGGTGTTTCCTGAAACATCTAAAAAACTAAGCAACAGAGCCTAGGGCACTTCCACTTATGGTCCTATAGCTTAGGGAAATTAAAATCAAAAAGACACAGCCACCCCAAAGTTTGGGACGGCTCTGTTTACAAGAACCTCGTTTACGGTACAAGTTCAATATCACAGAAAGCGAAAAATGGATAAAGAAGTTGTGGTACTTACGTACAATGCAATATCACTCAGCAATGAAATCTATGTCATCAGGCCCGTAGCAGCATAATGAGTGGATTCAGGTATGATGATTCTAAGTGAAATAAGTCACACAGAAAAAGAAACACCATAAGATATCACTACTACAAGGAAGGTAAACTTGGCTACACAAGAACTGAATTACAAAACAGAACAGGGTCTCAAATGTAGAAAACCAACTTATGCTTGCTTGAGGGGAAAGGTGAGTTGGGGTGCTGCATGAAACCAGAGATTGAAATTAGCACAGATACCGTTCCATAAGCCAAATATGTAATAGACAAGAGCTACTCCTTGCTCAACGAAGTGGACTCAACACCCCATATTAAATGCCTAAGAATATACCTGACTAGTAAGAATATTAAAACCTACCGATTTATATGTCTCCGAAAGAGAATCAAGCGTGTGTACGGTGGCATAAACGCAGCAGTGATAGGATTGGTGAGGTTCGGTGAGCAAATGCAGACCCTTTGAAGTCATATTGCATGGTACCCATTCCATGGGTCTCAACTCTCCAGGTTTAAGGGATTCTTCCTTCAGCTAAAACATGCATGTGGAACCCAGAGTATGATCCACCGTGTGCTCGGGGAACGTTTTTAAATGTGTCTCAGTTTTCGTTCCCTGGTACTCGGGTGCAACATTCCAGACGCTTTACTAACACTCTACCCACTTGGAGAGTCAGTGCCTTTAACCTCCTGTTTGGCCCAGTTTGCAATTTCTGCGTAAGATGAACAGGAATAGGGAGAACCAATGAGAGACTAGCTGGAGCTGTGAGGACGGGCAAATTTAACTCTCATTTCCCACCAGGAAGAGGAATTAACGAAAGGCTCAGCATGCGATGCCGGAACCAAACTAGGGCCTGAAGCAATCCTGCGGTGTTGCGGCCAGCTCACAAGAAAGCGAGTTGAAGAAAGGAGCTCAGGGGCACTGTAATTCACAAACCTGCAGAGTTATAAATGACAGCTATCGTCCAAAAATATATTGAAGGAAGGCTGACAAGAGGACTTGAAAGCGGGGCAGAATTGCAGGAAACCGATTTCAGGAGGTAGACTGGAATTGCATGTAAAGCATAGGAAAAGAGGCAGAACGTCCACAATGATGCACTTGGCCAAAAAGGGCGTATGCGTTTTTTCCTGAATATATTCAGGAAAAAACGCATACGCACTTTTTGGCCAACCAAGCAAGTTTGCAAAGGAAATCTGCACTACAATGAAGTTTCACTGCCCCCCAGTCAAAAGGGCCATCTGAAAAAAGTGTAAAATCCAGAAAGGCAGGATAGGTCATGGAGAACTGGGAGCCTTGTTATGCTGATGGGCGGGATGTAAATTGCCAGCAGCCACTCTGGAGAAGTGTATGGTGTTTCCTGAAACATCTAAAAAACAAAGCAACAGAGCCTAGGGCACGTCCACTTATGGTCCTATAGCTTAGGGAAATTAAAATAAAAAAGACACAGCCACCCCAAAGTTTGGGCCGGCTCTGTTTACAAGAACCTCGTTTATGGTACAAGTTCAATATCACAGAAAGCGAAAAATGGATAAAGAAGTTGTGGTAATTACGTACAATGCAATATCAATCAGCAATGAAATCTATGTCATCAGGCCCGTAGCAGCATAATGAGTGGATTCAGGTACGATGATTCTAAGTGAAATAAGTCACACAGAAAAAGAAACATCATAAGATATCACTACTACATGGAATGTAAACTTGGCTACACAGGAACTGAATTACAAAACAGAACAGGGTGTCAAATGTAGAAAACCAACTTATACTTGCTTAAGGGGAAAGGTGAGTTGGGGTGCTGCATAAAACCAGAGATTGAAATTAGCACAGATACCGTTCCATAAGCCAAATATGTAATAGACAAGAGCTACTCCTTGCTCAACGAAGTGGACTCAACACCCCATATTAAACGCCTAACAATATACCTGACTAGTAAGAATCTTAAAACCTATGGATTTATATGTCTCCGGAAGAGAATGAAGCGTGTGTACAGTGGCATAAACGCAGCAGTGATAGGATTGGTGAGGTTTGGTGAGCAAATGCAGACCCTTTGAAGTCATATTGCATGGTACCCATTCCATGGGTCTCAACTCTCCATGTTTAAGGGATTCTTCCTTCAGCTAAAACATGCATGTGGAACCAAGAGTATGATCCACCGTGTGATCGGGAAACGTGTTCAAATGTGTCTCAGTTTTCGTCCCCTGGTACTCGGGTGCAACATTCCAGACACTTTACTAACACTCTCCCCACTTGGAGAGTCAGTGCCTTTAACCTCCTGTTTGGCCCAGTTTGCAATTTCTTCGGAAGATGAACAGCAATAAGGAGAAGCAATGGGAGACTATCTGTAGGTGTCTGGACGGGCAAATTTAACTCTCATTTCCCACCAGGAAGATAAATGAACCAAAGGCTCTGCGTGCCATGCTGGAACTAGATTAGGGCCTGAGGAGATCCTGCGGTGTTGCGGCCAGCTCACAAGAAAGCGAGTTGAAGAAAGCAGCTCAGGGGCACTGTAATTCAGAAACCTGCGGAGTTATAAATGACAGCTATCATCCAAAATTATACTGAAGTAAGGCTGCGATGAGGACTTGAATGCCGGGCAGAATTGCTGGAAACTGATTTCAGAACGTACACGGGAGTAGTTCTTAAAGCATAGGAAAAGAGACAGAACTTGGAAAATAATGCACTTGGCAAAAAAGGGCATATGTGTTTTATCCAGAGCTCTCATAACTGAGGGGAGGAGATTCCCAGCAGGCTCCAACTGCCACCTGAGGGCTCACATTGCCAAGGCAACGTGAGCATGCCAGGCAGGAGTTACCTCACAGCAGAGGTCCCACCTCACAGAAGGGTGAGAAACCCAGCCAACATCAGACTCTCACCAGAGGGCCCACATCACCAAGGGGATGGGAACCAGGCAGGAGTGTCTTCACATCAGTGGGGCCACATCATCGAAAGCTGAGGTACTCAGCACATGTGTCCTCAAACCAGAGGACCCACATCACCAAGGACCTCGGAGTGAGGCAGGCAGGAGTAACCTCACAACACTGGGCACATAGAATAAAAAAGTGAGGAATCCAGCAGTTGGAACCTCCCAGCAGGCGGCCCAGAGCACCGAGGCTATGGGATCCAGGCCACAGTGAACTCACAGAAGAGGGCCCATGTCATGAAACTGAGCAAACCAGCCATTGGGACCTCAGAGCAGGAGGCCCACATCCCCATGGGGATGGAATTCTGGTAGGAGTGTCCTCGCACCACTGAGAACGTATCAGAAAATTTGGGGCGACCAGCAGTTAGGGCCTGACGCCAGAGGACCCTCATCACCAAGGGAAGGAGGCTCCCAGCAGGCTCCAACTGCCACCAGAGGGCTGACGTCGCCAAGGCGATGTGTGCCAACCAGGCACGAATGACCTCACAGCAGAGGGCCCACCTCAGAGAAGTGTGACGAACCCAGTCAGGATCAGACTCGCACCAGAGGGCCCACATCACCAAATGGATTGGAACCAGGCAGGAGTGTCCTCACATGAGTAGGGCCACATCATCTAAAGGTGAGGAACCCAGAACATGTGGCTTCAAACCATAGGACACCCATCACCAAGGGGCTGGGAGTGAGGCAGGCAGGAGGAGCCTCATAACAGAGGGCCCAAAAATAAGAAAGGTGAGGAATCCAGCAGTTGGAACCTCCCAGCAGGCGGCCCAGAGCACAGAGGCTAGAGGAACCAGGCCAGAGTGAACTAACACCAGACAGCCCACATCATGAAACTGTGAGCAACCCAGACATTGGGACCTCAGAGCAGAAGGCCCACATCCCCATGGTGATGGGAACATGACAGGAGTGTCCTGGCATCACTGGGCTCACATCAGAAAACGTGGGGTGCTCAGAAGTTAGGGCCTGACGCTAGAGGGCACTCATCACCGAGAGGAGGAGGCTCCCAGCAGGCTCCAGCTGCCACCAGAGGGCCAACGTCGCCAAGGCGATGTGTGCCAGTCTGGCAGGAGTGACCTCACAGCAGAGGGCCCACCTCACAGAAGGGTGAGGAACACAGCCAGGATCAGACTCTCACCAGAGGGCCCACATCACCAAGGGGATGGGAACCAGGCAGGAGTGTCCCCACACCAGTGGGACAACATCATCGAAAGGTGAGGATCCCAGCACATGTGTCCTCAAACCAGAGGAACCACATCACCAAGGGGTTCGGAATGAGGCTGGCAGGACTGGCCTCACAACACAGGGTCCATAGAATATAAAAGTTGAGGAATCCAGCAGTTGGAACCTCCCAGCAAGTGGCCCAGAGCACCGAGGCTATGGGATCCAGGCCGCAGTGAACTCACAGCAGAGGGCCCACATCATGAACCTGTGAGCAGCCCAGCTGTTGGGACCTCAGAACAGAAGGCCCACATCCCCATTGGGATGGGAACCTGGCAGGAGTGGCTTTGCACCACTTAGCACATATCAGAAAATGTTAGGAGCCCAGCAGTTAGGGCCTGACGCCAGGGGGCCCTCATAACTGAGGGGAGGAGACTCCCAGCAGGTTCCAACTGCCAACAGAGGGCCCACGTCTACAAGGTGGCATGCGCCAGCCAGGCAGTAGTGACCTCACAGCAGAGGGCCTATCTCACAGAAGGGTGAGGAACCGAGGCAGGATGAGACTCTCACCAGAGGGCCCACAACACCAAGGGGATGGGAACCAGTCAGGACTGTCCTCCCACCAGTGGGGCCACATCATCGAAAGGTGAGGAACCCAGCACATGTGGCCTCATATCAGAGGACATACATCACAAAGGGGATGGGAGTGAGGCAGGTAGGAGTAGCCTAAAAACAGAGGGCCCAAAGAATAAAAAAATTGAGGAATCCAGCATTTGGAACCTCCCAGCAGGCGGCCGAGAGCACAGAAGCTATGGGATGCAGGCAGGAGTTAACTAACACCAGAGAGCCCACATCATGAAACTGTGAGCAACCCAGGCATTGGGACCTCAGAGCAGAAAGCCCACATCCCCATGGGGATGGGAACCTGACAGGAGTGTCCTGGCATCACTGGGCTCACATCAGAAAACGTGGGGAGCCCAGCAGTTAGAGCCTGATGCTAGAGGGCCATCATCACCGAGGGGAGGAGGCTCCCAGCAGGTTCCATGTGCCAACAGAGGGCCCACGTCGCCAAGGTGATGTGTGCAAGTCAGGCAGGATTGACCTCACAGCAGAGGGCCTACCTCACAGAAGAGTGAGGAACCCAGCCAGGATAAGACTGTCACCAGAAGGCCCACATCACCAAGGGGATGGGAACCAGGCAGGAGTGTCCTCACACCAGTGGGGCCACATCATTGAAAGTTGCCTAACCCAGCACATGTGGCCTCAAACCAGAAGACCCACATCACGAAGGGGTTGCAAGTGAGGCAGGCAGGAGGAGCATCACAACACAGGACCCATAGAATACAAAAGTTGAGGAATCGAGCAGTTGGAACCTCCCAGCAGGCAGCCAAGACCACAGAGGCTATGGGATCCAGGCCACAGTGAACTAACACCAGAGAGCCCACATCATGAAATTGTGATCAACCCAGCCGTTGGAACCTCAGAGCAGAAGGCCCACATCCCCATGGGGATGGGAACCTAAGAGGAGTGCTTGAGCAACACTGGGCTCACCAAGAAAAGTTGGGGAGCCCAGCAGTTAGGGCCTGACGTCAGAGGGCCCTCATCACAGAGCTGAGGAGGCTCCCAGCAGGGTCCAATTGCCACCAGAGGGCTCATGTCAACAAGGCGAGGTGAGCAACCCAGGCAAGAGTTACCTGATAGTAGAGGGCCCACCTCACAGATGGGTGAGGAACCCAGCCAGGATCAGACTCTCACCTGAGGGCCCACATCAGCAAGGGGATGGGAACCAGTCAGGACTGTCTTCCCTCCAGTGGGGTCACATCATCGAAAGGTGCGAAACCCAGCACATGTGGCCTCAAATCAGAGGACACATATCACAAAGGGAATGGGAGTGAGGCAGGCAGGAGTAGCCTAAAATCAGAGGGCCCAAAGAATAAGAAAGGTGAGGAATCCAGCATTTGGAACCTCCCAGCAGGTGGTCCAGAGCACAGAAGCTATGGGATGCAGGCAGGAGTGAACTAATACCAGAGAGCCCACATCATAAAACTGTGAACAACCCAGGCTTTGGGACCTCAGAGCAGAAGGCCCACACCCCAATGGGGATGTGAACCTGGCTGGAGTGTCCTCGCACCACTGGGCGCACATCACAAAATGTGGGGAGCCCAGCAGTTAAGGCCTGATGCCAGAGGGCCCTCATCACCGAGGAGAGGAGGCTCCCAGCAGGCTCCAAGTGCCACCAGAGGGCTCATGTCCACAAGGCGAGGTGAGCAAGCCAGGCAGGAGTGACCTCACATCAGACGGCCCACCTCACAGATGGGTGAGGAACCCAGCCAGGATCAGACTCTCAACAGAGGGCCCACATCACCAAGGGGATGTGAACCAGGCAGGAGTCTCCTAAGACCATTGGTCCCACATCATCGAAAGGTGAGGAACCCAGCACATGTGGCCTCAAACCAGACGACACACATCACGAAGGGGATGGGAGTGAGGCAGGCAGGAGGATCCTCACAACAGAGGGCCCAAAAAATTAAAAAAGTGAGGAATCCAGCAGTTGGAACCTCCCAGCAGGCGGCCAAGAGCACAGAGGCTATGGGATCCAGGCTTCTGTGAACACCAGAGAGCCCACATCATGAAAATGTGAACAACCCAGCCGTTGGGACCTCAGAGCAGAAGGCCCACAACCCCATGGAGATGGGATCCTAAGAGGAGTGCCAAAGCATCACCAGGCTCCCTAAGAAAAGTTGGTGAGTCCAGCAGTTAGGGCCTGACGCAAGAGGGTCCTCATCACCGGGGGGAGGAGATTCCCAGCACGCTCCAACTGCCACCACACGGCTGACTTCACCAAGGCAATGTGTGCCAGCCATGCAGGAGTGACCTATCAGCAGAGGGTCTCCCTCACAGGTGGGTGAGGAACAAAGCCAGGAACAGACTCTCACCAGGGGGTCCACATAACCACGTGGATGAGAACCAAGCAGGAGTGTCCTCACACTAGTGGGGCCACATCATCGAAAGGTGAGGAACCCAGCAAAGGTGGCCACAAACCAGAGGACCCACATCACCAAGGGGTTGAGAGTGAGGTAGGTGTCTGGACGGGTATATTTAACACTCATTTCCCACCAGGAAGAGAAATTAACCAAAGGCTCAGCGTGCCCTGCCAGAAGCAGATTAGGGCCTGAAGCAGTCTTGCGGGTTTGCGGCCAGCTCACAAGAAAGCGAGTTGAAGAAAGGAGCTCAGGGGCCCTGTAATTCACAAACCTGGAGAGTTATAAATAACAGATAACGTCCAAAAATATATTGAAGTAAGGCTGCGAAAAGGACTTGAAAGCGGGGCAGAATTTCAGGAAACCGATTTCAGGAGGTAGACTGGAATTGCATTTAAAGCATAGGAAAAGAGGCAGAACATCGACAATGATGCACTTGGCAACAAAGGGCGTATGAGTTTGTTCCTGAATATATTCAGGAACAAACACATATGCCCTTTTTGGCAAACCAAGCAAGCTTGCAATGGAAATCCGAACTACTATGAAGTGTCACTTCCCCCCGGTCTAAAGGGCCATCTGAGAAAAGTGTAAAATCCAGAAAGGCAAGACAGGCCATGGGGAAAAAGGAGCCTTGTTATGCTGATGGGCGGGATGTAAATTGCCAACAGCCACTCTGGAGAAGTGTATGGTGTTTCCTGATACATCTGAAAAACAAAGCAACAGAGTCTAGGGCATTTCCACTTATGGTCCTATAGCTTAGGGAAATTAAAATCAAAAAGACACAGCCACCCCAAAATTTGGGACGGCTCTGTTTACAGGAACCTCTTCTACAGTACGAGTTAAATATCCCAGAGAACAAATAATTGATAAAGAAGTTGCAGTACTTATGTACAACAGAATACCACTCAGCAATGAAATCTGTGTCACCAGGTCTGTACCAGCATAATGAGTGGATTGAGGCATGATGATTCTAAGTGAAATAAGTCACACAGAAAAAGAAACATCATAAGGTATCACTAATGCACGGAATGTAAACTTGGCTACACATGAACTGAATTACAAAACAGAACAGGGTCTCAAGATTAGAAAACCAACTTATGCTTGCTTAAAGGGAAAGGTGAGTTAAGGGGGTGCTGCATAAAACCAGAGATTGAAAATAGCACAGATACCGTTCCATAAGCCAAATATGTAATAGACAAGACCTACCCCCTGCTCAACGAAATGGACTCAACAATGAGGTATCACCTCACACCTGTTAGAATGGGCATCATCTGAAAATCTACAAACAACAAATGCTGGAAAGGGTGTGGAGAAAAGGAACCCTCTTCCACTATTGTTGGGAATATAAGTTGATACAGTCACTATGGAGAACAATATGGAGTTTCTTAAGAAACTAATAATAGAATTACCATATGATACAGCGATCCCAGGACTGGACATATACCCAGACAAAACCATAAATCAAAAAGAGACATTCACCGCAATGTTCATTGCATCACTATTTACAATATCGAGGTAATGGAAGCAACCTAAATGCCCACAGACAGACGAATGCATAAAGATGTGGTACATATATAAAATGGAATATTACTAAGCCATGAAAGGAATGAAATTGGGTCATTTGTAGAGACGTCGATGGATCTAGAGACTGTCATACAGAGTGAAGTAAGTCAGAAAGAGAAAAACAAATCTTGTATATTCATGCATATATGTGGAACCTAGAAAAACTGTACAGATTAACCGTTTTGCAAGGCATAAATAGAGCAACAGATGTAGACAACAATCGTATGGACAACAAGGGGGGAAAGCTCTTGGAGGGGTGGTGGTGGGAGGAGTTGAGAGATTGGGATTGGCATGTAAACATTTATATGTATAAAATAGATAACCAATGAGAACCTGCTGTATAAAAATATAAAATAAAATTCAAAATTAAAAAGAAATAAAATTTAAAAAATAAAACAGAAAAAACAATTATTCCCTTCACATACATTTATATGAATAAATTATTTCCATGCTTATATCTGTAAATACAAAAAAGAGGAATAAAATCTACCTTGAACCAAAAACGAAAAAGAGAAACAAAAAAACAGAACCCACCAGTTACTCAGAGGAAAACCGTATCAGGGCACTTGCTCCAGTTGTAAACAATTCTGAAGTTGGTCAGTGGTGGGGAATCGTCTCCCATTCAGCCAGCAGCCCCCACACAACAAGCGTCCTCATTGCAAAGCTGGGGCACCGTGCCGAGGCATCTGTGAGTAAACGTGAGCTGAGCCCCAGGCCAGTTGCTGCTGAACTG
The DNA here is from genome assembly GCF_964270905.1 of Leucopleurus acutus. NCBI lineage: Eukaryota > Metazoa > Chordata > Mammalia > Artiodactyla > Delphinidae > Leucopleurus > Leucopleurus acutus. The sequence goes on along the minus strand of NC_139142.1, from coordinate 119,648,661 downwards.
TTCCCGCCCTTCCCAGGTAAAACACCTGAATATATACAAGGACTTGAAAGCCTAGAGGAAGGGCCATGGAGCCACACGAGTGACAGCATGCCAGCTGACTTGGTGCCTGCAGGCCAGCCAGGATGGTCCTGGCCCTGGGTGCTCTTCTGGAAGATTTCCATTTCCCTGCCTGAGATACCCGTCCTGTCCCTGCCCCCACTGCTTTTTTCCTTCCTCACCTCTGCCCAGGGAGAAATTCCAGCAGCAGGTATGGGTGACACATCCTCTTCTTTAGCAGGTGGCAGCCTGGCAACTGCTGCAGAAAGTCCAGCAGAGCCCCACTCACACTGGGCCACCCACAAAGCCGTGGCCTCTCACTCCCTCCCACCAGCCCAGCCCCGAGACTGCTGACAGGGCAGAGAAAATGGCGTCAGGCACAGCTGCAGGGGCTTTTGCTGCCTGGAGTGGTATTTATATTGATCTCAACCCAGGCACACCTGGGGAGGGCTGGCCGGCATGGTAAGGTTGCCCAGGTCAGCCAATCATCACCCCTCAGGGGCTCACAGTTGCAGAAAATGGAACTTGCTGAACCGGCCAGGTCCAAGGAACAGGTGTGGGCTCCTGAGAGTCAGGATAGACAAGGGGCTGCAGCTTTGGCTTGTTTTCTAATCATTTTATCTGGCCCATGAGTGGGAGACAACTTCAAGAAAACCCTCTCCTAATGAGAGGAACCCAGGAGTCAGGGAGAGGAGGGGTGGGTGGTGGTTGGAGACAGAGGCCTGGTGCCCTGGGTGCAGTGGAAGTCTCTGGAAGACCAGGTGGAGGGAGGCCACACAGAGTGATGCCCAGGGTCACAGACCTGTCGGAGCTGCTGTTTGTTAGTTCAAGTCCTGCTCTGAGGTGCTCTGTGTCAGCTCTGAGCGACAGGTGAGCTGGGGGTGCTCTTCAATGAGGGCTATGTGCACGGTTCCTGTGTGCCCAGCCCTGCCACGGTACCTGCAAGGGTAGCTCTGTATCCTGGGAGGGGCCTGACCATGAGAGCCCCGTGGGCTGGGTTGGGGGTGGGGTACCTGCCCAGGAGAGCTCCATATCCTGGGATTGGCCTGACCACGAGAGCCCCATGGGCTGCTGGGGACCTGGTAAAGGATGTCAGGACAGTCAGTGAAGCCACCGAGGATATACCTCCAGTTGCTCCTGATTCCTACACCCTGCTGGTCATTCTACCAACCACCAGGACATGGTATTCTGTATTAGTCTTCAATGATGCCTTCTTTTGTATTCCATTAGTCCCAGAGTCACAAGAAATTTTGGCTTGTGAGTGGCAGGACTCAACATACAACTAAAACAATACTTCCGGGCCGTCTTGCCCCAAGGGTTCAAAAATTCCCACACCATCTTTGGGGAAAGCTTAGCTAAAGACCGAAAAGTTCTACCTCTGGAAAAGGAAACCCTCCTTCAATATGCAGACGACATTCTGATCGCCAGCCCTACTAAGGAGGCCTCTGAACTACCAAGCCAATAAAGGATAGAAGTTGTCCAAGAAAAAGCTCAAATATCACAGACTGCAGTGACCTGCCTGGGCTTCATTCTCACACAAGGTCAGAGAAGCCCATCCCAGGAAAGGGAAGAAACCATTTGCAGCCTTACCCCTTTCTAAAACTAGAAGACAGCTTAGGGGTTCCTGGGGAGGCCAGGGTTTGCTGCTTCTGGATCCCTAACTACAGTCTACTAGCTGGGCCTCTATATGAAACACTGAAAGGAAAAGATGATGATCCTTTTGAACAGAATCCAGAAGTGGCCTTTCAAGAATGGAAAGAGCAGTCAATTCAGACCCTTGCCCTGGAACTCCCTAATTGAGCTAAACCCTTTGACCTTTCCATTCCCGGTGAAAGGTGAATCGCCATTGGAGAATTAGTGCAAAAACTGGGACCACTTGAAATGGAACAACGCAAGAATGCCATCCAGGTAGGATAAACTACAGTCACCAAGGGGCTTGGCCCACTGCCACATCTGGCCAAGATACTGGCGGTATCTAAAAACCTGGAAATCAGCAGCCCAAAAGGCCACCTCCCTCCTAAGGGAAAAGGACCCCACGTGGTGATCCTAATCACCAACCATGCCCTGAAGTTGCAGGGTTCGCTCCGTGGGCACACCGACCTCGAGTGAGGAGGCCCTCCAACTCCAACATCCAGAGAGATAACCGGGGGCAACAGGGCACCATGACGACTCGTGTGAACATCACTTGACCTGGAGTTTCTCTCATAAAACAACAATAGTGTGTCCCGAAGGAGTAGACTACTGCTTGCAGGACTTCCTGCACCCGGAGGGGAGCTAATAATCTTGGCGGGGGAACCGTATATCACACCGTCACCATAGAAAAGCCTACAGACACCGTGATGATGGTGGCCAATAAGACCGGCTGGACTCCTGTTTACTTCAAAAGGCTGTTGACTCAGTGGCCATCATGGTCCTTGATCACCACTGACCCTGGACTGTCTGGGAGTTGAGCGGGCAGGGCTCTGACACCTGGTGCTGTTTTTACGTTAATTCAGGGGCCTAATTGAAGAAAGAGCAGACTACTGGTCAGAGCATCTAGGCTGGCAGAAACGGTCAGCCTAAGGTGGCCGAACAAATGTGGGGTGGGGTGAAACCGGCCCCCACAGCGTCTCTGCACATCTCTTTCCTGGACCCTTAAAGGTCATTAGAATCTATAACACTTCCAATGCTGGTGCTCAGGCGGACGAGCAGGGAGGCAGGGGTCCTGGGGCCAATCAACGTCACCTGGAGGCTGCTGGGGAGAAGTTCTGACCCTCGTCCCCTGGTATGAGGGCTCCCAACTCAGCACTCAGCAGTTACAGAAGAAGGGTCTGCACCCTCAGCACTCCAAGAATGAGGAACGGGACAAAAGGCAGAGGAGGGGTTTGTCCCCAGCAAAGCCCATTAAAAATCCCTGGGAGATAAAAATAGAATGTGGGCAATAAAGTCAAGTCTGACCTTTTTTATCCTTTGTGCTTTGTCTAATTTCACGTGCTCCTAGGGTCCCACATGCAGAGGTTCCACACCCGGCACTTCAGACCAGATTTCCTGGTGCAGAATGGCTGGGTCGACACCTCAGCTCCTGGGGCCCAGTGCAGACTCCGAGATATAGAGCCTGAGCTGCAGCCAACCCGGCCCTTGAGAGCTCCGCCCCCTCCCTCTCACTGACTCTGACAGGATCTCTACACAGCAGCCCAGCCCACAGCCCACGGGGTAGTGCATGCTCTCACCTCTCCATTCTCTGATGAAAATATAAAGTTTCCTTTGCTTGGGAACCAAACTCAGTCTCTATCTGTTGGCCCCAATGACACTGGGCAGGGGGACCCTTGTTGGGGTCCACTCTGGAGGATCAGTAACAGAAATTGAGACTATTGTAACTTCAATGAACAGATGTGTGAGCCAAACTGTAGTTAACATAGAACAGTTTATAAGGCTCGGGTAAAATAAGATGTTTCTAACACTTCCATTTGATATTTCCATCACTTTATTATAAGCAAGTTCAGTGAAAAGGTTTGTCTTATTTGTCAGGTCAATATTAGAGAAATGAAGTGATTTCTTTCCAAGGATGTACATCTAATAATCTTGGTTAAAGCTTCAATCTTGTTTTAAATGCTTTTCCATTGAAAATGATACCTCTCTTTCAGCTCCCCCATTTCTGAGAAGTATAAAATCTTATAATTTATTATTACCAAAGGGGAAAGGTGGGAGGAGGGATAAATTAACAGTTTGGAATTAACACATACACACTGCTATGTATAAAATAGATCATCAACAAGGAACTACTGTATAGCACAGGGAACTACACTCAATATTGTGCAATAACCTATAAGGGGAAATAATCGGAAAAAGAATAGATATTTTTATTGACATCATCTATCAATGACAGTTAAAGTGTAACCTAAGGGAAGCCGGTGGTGAGTGCTTCTGACCCTGAAGACTTCAGTCATCTAAAGTTTGGACTCTGCCTACTTCCCAAGGCCCTTAATGAACATATGTGTAGCCGTAGCTTAAAAAACTCCCCAGTTTGGGTTTCGGGGAGACACTGATTTTGAAAAAGCCCTGGTGTTCTCCTTACATGAATGGGACTCTTCCTACTGCTAAAACATGTCTGTCACACCCAGAGGATGGTATACCGTCTGATCGGGAAGAGTTTGGAAAAGGCATCTCATCTCCTCATCTCCTGGTGCTCGGGTTCACCCCTCCAGCGTCTTTACTAACAGTCTCCCCACTTGGAGATGTCAACACTGTCAACATCCTGTTGCGTACAGTTTGGAATTTGTCCAGAGGATGAAGCGGAAGGATGAGGAACAATGAGAGACAAGTCCTAGGTGTTCAGACAGGCACATGTCACTCTAATTTCCAATCAGGAAGATGAATTGACCAAAGGCTAGGGTTGCCCATGGAAACAGTATAGGGCTTGAGGAAATCCCACTGCTTTGTGGCCAGTTCCCATAAACACAAGTTGAACAATGGAACTCAGGGGCAGTAAAATTCACGAAACTGCAGAGTTGAAAATATCTATCACTGAAAAATGTCTTGAGGAAAGTCAAAGAAAAGGATTGGCAAGCAAGGGAGAATGGCAAGAAAGGGATTTGAGGAGGTAGAAAGGATTCGCCATTAAGCACAAGAAAAGGGGCTGAACATTTCCGACATTGCAGTTGGCCAAAAAGGCTGTATGCGTTTTTTTCTGTATATATTCAAGAAAAGGGCATACACTTTTTTAGCCAACCAAACAGGTGGGCACTGGAAATCAATACTACAAAAGATATCACTTCGCATCAGTCAGAAGAGCCATCCTCATAAAGTGTAAACGCCAGAAATGCAGGACAGGGCAAGGAGAAGAGGGAGCCCTGTGAGGCTTATAGTGGAAATGTATATTGCCAACGGCCATTCTGGAGAAGTGTATTGTGTTTACTAAAGCATCTAAAAAATGAGCTACAGAGCATAGGGCACTTGCACTCATGGGCGTATATCTTGGGAAAAACAAAAATCGAGAGGACACAGGCACCCCAATGTTTACTGCCTCTCTGTTTAAAAGATCCTCGACTAGGATATAACTTAAATGTCTCTGGAGGGAAAAAATGGATAGAGATGTGGTACTTATGTAGAGTGGAATATTACTCAGCCTGGAAATCAATGAAATATGGCCAGTTGTAACAACTCCGGAGGAGTTACGTATGATCATTCTAAGTGACATAATTCAAAAAGAAAAAGACACATATCATAAGATATCACTTAAAGGTGGAATCCAAAATGGCTACACATGAAATAAATTACAAAACAAAAACATAGTCAAATATGTAGAAAACACGCGTAAGGCTGCTAAACGGGAAAGGTGGGGAGGGGTGAGGCATCATCCAGGAGGTTGAAATTAGCAAAGATACCATTCCAAATACCAAACTGATAATCAACAAGGCCTACACGGTAGCTAAAAGAACTGCACTCAGCACACTCAAGTCACCGGAAAAGAATATCTATGACTGGTAAGAATCTGAAAAAGAATTTATTGATGTCTCTCTGTACGTGAATCAAGTGGATGTACAGCAGCAAGAAACAGAGCTTTGAAAATCAGCTGTAACCAATATAGTAATAAATTGAAAAAAATAAACGACAGAGAGACAGAGAAAACCTCTTACAACTTTTCCTCAGGGACGGTGATGCAACATGGATTGAACACATCTAGACCCACAGCAGGATGAGACATAAGGCTGGAAACTGTTCGCGCTAAGAGAAATGTGAGGTTGGGTGAGGAAATGCACACCCTTTAAAGTAATACTACCTGGTACCCATTCAATGGGTCCCAAATCTGCAGGTTCAAGGAATCTTCCTACAGCTAAAACATGCATGGAAAACCCAGAGGACTGTACACCATGTGATCGGGAGATGTGTCTAAAATGCACCTCATTTATCCTCTCCTGGTGCTCCTGTTCATCATTCCAGCCACGTTACTTAGAATCTCCCCACTTAGAGAATCAGCACATTTAAACTTCTGTTTCACACATTTTGCAAATTGTGAGGAGGATGAACGGGAAGAGGGGGAAACAATGAGAGAATAGTTGTAGGGGTTTGGACGGGCACATGTCACTCTAATTTCCCATTAAGAATAAGAATTAAAAAAAGGCTCAGCCCGCCTCGCCGGAGCCAAAATAGGGCCTGAAGCAATCCTGCGGTTTTGAGGCCAGCTCACAAAAGAGCAACTTAAAAAATGGAGCTCAGGGTCACTGCAATTCACAAACCTGCAGAGTTATAAATGAAAACTAACGTCCAAAAATATGTTGAGGTAAGGCAAAGAAGAGGATCTGAATGCAAGACAGAATTGCAAGAAACAGATTTCAAGAGATAGATTGGACTCGCCTTTAAAGCACATGAAAAGCGGCAGAATTTCGACAATGATGCAGTTGGCCCAAAAGGGAGTATGCGTTATTTCCTGAATATATCCAGGAAAAAACACATACGCACTTTATGGGCAACCAAGCAAGCAAGCAATGCAAATGTGCACAACAAAGAAGTCTCATTTCCCACCGGTCAAAAGGGCCATCCGAAAAAATTGTAAACACCAGAAATGCAGGACAGGCCATGGAGAACAGGGAGCCTTTATACGCTGATGGACAGTGTGTGAACTGCCGAGAGCCACTCTGGAGAAGTGTATGGTGGTTCCTAAATCATCTAAAAAACAGAGCGACAGAGCATAGGGCACTTCCAATCACGGGAGTATATCTAGGGAAGTCTAAAAATCAACAAGACACAAGCACACCACAGTTTAGGGCTACTCTGTTTACAAGAACCTCAACTTCAGTACACCTTAAATATCCCAGGAAAGAGAACAATGGATAAAGAAAATGTGGTACTTATGTACAATGGAATATCTCTTCACCATGAAATCAATGTAATAAGGCTAGTAGAAGGATAAAGAGTGGATTGAGGTCCGATAATACTACTTGAAATAAGTCAAACAGAAAAAGAAACATATCATAAGATATCACTTATAGAGGGAGGATAAATATGGCTGCACAAAAAATGAATTACAAAACAGAACAGTGTCTCACATTTAGAAAACACACTTATGTCAGCTTAAGGGGAAAGGAGAGGTGGGGTGATGCATAAAACCAGAGTTTGAAATTAGCACAGATACCGTTCAATAAACCAAATAGGTATCAGACAAGATCTACACCTCGCTCAATGAACTGGCCTCAACACACCCTATACACCGCAGAGAAATATATCTGAGTAATAAGAATCTTAAAACCCATGTATTGATATATCTCCATAAGGGAATCAAGTGTGCGCAGAGCGGCACAAACACAGCAGTGAAAATGAGCTAAACCCCATTATAGAAATAAATTTTAAAACCAAAACACAGAAACAATGAAAGAGAGAAAAATTCTTACAAAATTCGCTCAGGGGCTGTGATGCAACCTGGAATGACCACATATAAACCCACAGCTGGATAAGACATAAGGCTGGACACTTGGGGCTGAAAGGATTGGAGAGCTTTGGTGAGCAACTGCCGAAAGTTTAATGCAATACTTCATGCTACTTATTCCAAGGGTCCCAACACTCCAAGTTGAAGGGAATCTTCCTACAGCTAAACCATGCATGGGAAATCCAGCGGATGGTATACCATATGATCGGGAAAGGTTTCTAAAATGCACCTCATTTTCCTCTCCTGGGGCTCCGGATCAACATTCCAGCCACTTTACTAAAAACATCTCCACATGGAGAGTCAATGCCTTTAAGTTCCGGTATCGCACAGTCTGCAGTTAGTGCGGAGGATGAATGGGAATAGGGGGAACCAGTGAGAAAATAGCTGTAGCGGTTTCAATGGGCACATGTCACTCTAATTTCACATCAGGAAGAAGAATTAACCAAAGGCAGAGCAAGGCACCCCAGAAGAAGAATAGGGCCTGAAGAAATCCTGTGGATATGAGGCAAGATCACAAAAATAAGAGCTGAAAAATGGAGCTAAGGGCCACTGCAATTCAAAAACCTGCAGAGTTATAAAGGCCAACTATTCTCCAAAAGTATATTGAGGTAAGGCTATGAAGAGGCACTGAGAGCAAGGCAGAACTGCAGGAAACCGATTTCAGGAGGTAGACAGGAATTGCACTGAAAACATATGAAAACACTCAGAACGTCGACAATGATGCACTTGGCCAAAAAGGGCGTATGCGTTTTTTCCTGAATATATTCAGGAAGAAACGCATACGCCCTTTCTGGCCAACCAAGCAAGCTCTCAAAGGAAATCTGCACTACAATGAAGTCTCACTTCACCCCGGTCAAAGGGCCATCTGAAAAAAGTGTAAAATCCAGAAAGGCAGGACAGGCCATGGAGAACTGGGAGCCTTGTTATGCTGATGGGCGGGATGTAAATTGCCAGCAGCCACTCTGGAGAAGTGTATGGTGTTTCCTGAAACATCTAAAAAACAAAGCAACAGAGCCTAGGGCACTTGCACTTATGGTCCTATAGCTTAGGGAAATTAAAATCAAAAAGACACAGCCACCCCAAAGTTTGGGACGGCTCTGTTTACAAGAACCTCGTTTATGGTACAAGTTCATTATCACAGAAAGCGAAAAATGGATAAAGAAGTTGTGGTACTTACGTACAATGCAATATCACTCAGCAATGAAATTTATGTCATCAGGCCCGTAGCAGCATAATGAGTGGATTCAGGTACGATGATTCTAAGTGAAATAAGTCACACAGAAAAAGAAACATCATAAGATATCACCAATACACGGAATGTAAACTTGGCTACAAAGGAACTGAATTACAAAACAGAACAGGGTCTCAAATGTAGAAAACCAACTTATGCTTGCTTAAGGGGAAAGGTGAGTTGGGGTGCTGCATGAAACCAGAGATTGAAATTAGCACAGATACCGTTCCATAAGCCAAATATGCAATAGACAAGAGCTACTCCTTGCTGAACGAAGTGGACTCAACACCCGATATTAAACGCCTAAGAATATACCTGACTAGAAATAATCTTAAAACCTACGGATTTATTTGTCTCCGAAAGAGAATCAAGCGTGTGTACAGCGGCATAAACGCAGCAGTGATAGGATTGGTGAGGTTCGGTGAGCAAATGCAGACCCTTTGAAGTCATATTGCATGGTACCCATTCCATGGGTCTCAACTCTCCAGGTTTAAGGGATTCTTCCTTCAGCTAAAACATGCATGTGGAACCCAGAGTATGATCCACCGTGTGATCGGGAAACGTGTTCAAATGTGTCTCGTTTTCGTCCCCTGGTACTCGGGTGCAACATTCCAGATGCTTTACTAACACTCTCCCCACTTGGAGAGTCAGTGCCTTTAACCTCCTGTTTGGCCCAGTTTGTAATTTCTGTGGAAAATGAACAGGAATAGGGAGAACGAAAGAGAGACTAGCTGGAGGTGTCTGGACGGGCAAATTTAACTCTCATTTCCCACCAGGAAGAGGAATTAACCAAAGGCTCATCGTGCCGTGCCGGAACCACACTAGGGCCTGAAGCAATCCTGCGGTGTTGCGGCCAGCTCACAAGAAAGCGAGTTGAAGAAAGGAGCTCAGGGTCACTGTAATTCACAAACCTGCAGAGTTATAAATGACAGCTATCGTCCAAAAATATATTGAAGTAAGGCTGCCAAGAGGACTTGAAAGCGGGGCAGAATTGCAGGAAATCGATTTCAGGAGGTAGACTGGAATTGCATGTAAAGCATAGGAAAAGAGGCAGAACGTCCACAATGATGCACTTGGCCAAAAAGGGCGTATGCGTTTTTTCCTGCATATATTCAGGAAAAAACGCATACGCCCTTTTTGGCCAACCAAGCAAGCTTGCAAAGGATATCTGCACTACAATGAAGTCTCACTGCCCCCCGGTCAAAAGGGCCATCTGAAAAAAGTGTAAAATACAGAAAGGCAGGACAGGTCATGGAGAACTGGGAGCATTGTTATGCTGATGGGCGGGATGTAAATTGCCAACAGCCACTCTGGAGAAGTGTATGGTGTTTCCTGAAACATCTAAAAAACAAAGCAACAGAGCCTAGGGCACTTCCACTTATAGTCCTATAGCTTAGGGAAATTAAATTCAAAAAGACACAGTCACCCCAAATTTGGGACGGCTCTGTTTACAAGAACCTCGTTTACGGTACAAGTTCAATATCACAGAAAGCGAAAAATGGATAAAGAAGTTGTGGTACTTACGTACAATGCAATATCACTCAGTAATGAAATCTATGTCATCAGGCCCGTAGCAGCATAATGAGTGGATTCAGGTATGATGATTCTAAGTGAAATAAGTCACACAGAAAAAGAAACACCATAAGATATCACTACTACACGGAATGTAAACTTAGCTACACAAGAACTGAATTACAAAACAGAACAGGGTCTCAAATGTAGAAAACCAACTTATGCTTGCTTGAGGGGAAAGGTGAGTTGGGGTGCTGCATGAAACCAGAGATTGAAATTAGCACAGATACCGTTCCATAAGCCAAATATGTAATAGACAAGAGCTACTCCTTGCTCAACGAAGTGGACTCAACACCCCATATTAAACGCTTAAGAATACACCTGACTAGAAATAATCTTAAAAACTACGGATTTATATGTCTCCGAAAGAGAATCAAGTGTGTGTACAGCGGCATAAACGCAGCAGTGATAGGATTGGTGAGGTTCGGTGAGCAAATGCAGACCCTTTGAAGTCATATTGCATGGTACCCATTCCATGGGTCTCAACTCTCCAGGTTTAAGGGATTCTTCCTTCAGCTAAAACATGCATGTGGAACCCAGAGTATGATCCACCGTGTGATCGGGAAATGTGTTCAAATGTGTCTCAGTTTTCGTCCCCTGGTACTCGGGTGCAACATTCAAGACGCTTTACTAACACTCTCCCCACTTGGAGAGTCAGTGCCTTTAAACTCCTGTTTGGCCCAGTTTGCAATTTCTGCGGAAAATGTACAGGAATAGGGAGAACCAATGAGAGACTAGCTGGAGGTGTCTGGACGGGCAAATTTAACTCTCATTTCCCACCAGGAAGAGGAATTAACCAAAGGTTCAGCGTGCCGTGCCGGAACCACACTAGGGCCTGAAGCAATCCTGCGGTGTTGCGGCCAGCTCACAAGAAAGCGAGTTGAAGAAAGGAGCTCAGGGGCACTGTAATTCTCAAACCTGCAGAGTTATAAATGACAGCTATCGTCCAAAAATATATTGAAGTAAGGCTGCCAAGAGGACTTGAAAGTGGGGCAGAATTGCAGGAAACCGATTTCAGGAGGTAGACGGGAATTGCATGTAAAGCATAGGAAAAGAGGCAGAACGTCCACAATGATGCACTTGGCCAAAAAGGGCGTATGCGTTTTTTCCTGAATATATTCAGGAAAAAACGCATACGCCCTTTTTAGCCAACCAAGCAAGCTTGCAAAGGAAATCTGCACTACAATGAAGTCTCACTGCCCCACGGTCAAAAGGGCCATCTGAAAAAAGTGTAAAATCAAGAAAGGCAGGACAGGCCATGGAGAACTGGGAGCCTTGTTATGCCGGTGGGCGGGATGTAAATTGCCAACAGCCACTCTGGAGAAGTGTATGGTGTTTCCTGAAACATCTAAAAAACAAAGCAACAGAGCCTAGGGCACTTCCACTTATGGTCCTATAGCTTAGGGAAATTAAAATCAGAAAGACACAGCCACCCCAAAGTTTGGGCCGGCTCTGTTTACAAGAACCTCGTTTACGGTACAAGTTCAATATCACAGAAAGCGAAAAATGGATAAAGAAGTTGTGGTACTTACGTACAATGCAATATCACTCAGCAATGAAATCTATGTCATCAGGCCCGTCGCAGCATAATGAGTGGATTTAGGTACGATGATTCTAAGTGAAATAAGTCACACAGGAAAAGAAAGATCATAAGATATCACTACTACACGGAATGTAAACTTGGCTACACAGGAACTGAATTACAAAACAGAACAGGGTCTCAAATGTAGAAAACCAACTTATGCTTGCTTAAGGGGAAAGGTGAGTTGGGGTGCTGCATGAAACCAGAGATTGAAATTAGCAGAGATACCGTGCCATAAGCCAAATATGTAATAGACAAGAGCTACTCCTTGCTAAACGAAGTGTACTCAACACCCCATATTAAACGCCTAAGAATACACCTGACTAGTAAGAATCTTAAAACCTGTGGATTTATATGTCTCCAAAAGAGAATCAAACGTGTGTACGGCGGCATAAACGCAGCAGTGATAGGATTGGTGAGGTTCGGTGAGCAAATGCAGACCCTTTGAAGTCATATTGCATGGTACCCATTCCATGGGTCTCAACTCTCCAGGTTTAAGGGATTCTTCCTTCAGCTAAAACATGCATGTGGAACCCAGAGTATGATCCACCGTGTGATCGGGAAATGTGTTCAAATGTGTCTCAGTTTTCGTCCCCTGGTACTCGGGTGCAACATTCAAGACGCTTTACTAACACTCTCCCCACTTGGAGAGTCAGTGCCTTTAAACTCCTGTTTGGCCCAGTTTGCAATTTCTGCGGAAAATGTACAGGAATAGGGAGAACCAATGAGAGACTAGCTGGAGGTGTCTGGACGGGCAAATTTAACTCTCATTTCCCACCAGGAAGAGGAATTAACCAAAGGTTCAGCGTGCCGTGCCGGAACCACACTAGGGCCTGAAGCAATCCTGCGGTGTTGCGGCCAGCTCACAAGAAAGCGAGTTGAAGAAAGGAGCTCAGGGGCACTGTAATTCACAAACCTGCAGAGTTATAAATGACAGCTATCGTCCAAAAATATATTGAAGTAAGGCTGCCAAGAGAACTTGAAAGCGGGGCAGAATTGCAGGAAACCGATTTCAGGAGGTAGACGGGAATTGCATGTAAAGCATAGGAAAAGAGGCAGAACGTCCACAATGATGCACTTGGCCAAAAAGGGCGTATGCGTTTTTTCCTGAATATATTCAGGAAAAAACGCATACGCCCTTTTTGGCCAACCAAGCAAGCTTGCAAAGGAAATCTGCACTAAAATGAAGTCTCACTGCCCCCCGGTCAAAAGGGCCATCTGAAAAAAGTGTAAAATCCAGAAAGGCATGACAGGCCATGGAGAACTGGGAGTCTTGTTATGCTGGTGGGCGGGATGTAAATTGCCAACAGCCACTCTGGAGAAGTGTATGGTGTTTCCTGAAACATCTAAAAAACAAAGCAACAGAGCCTAGGGCACTTCCACTTATGGTCGTATAGCTTAGGGAAATTAAAATCAAAAAGACAAAGCCACCCCAAAGTTTGGGACGGCTCTGTTTACAAGAACCTCGTTTACGGTACAAGTTCAATATCACAGAAAGCAAAAAATGGATAAAGAAGTTGTGGTACTTACGTACAATGCAATATCACTCAGCAATGAAATCTATGTCATCAGGCCCGTAGCAGATAATGAGTGGATTCAGGTATGATGATTCTAAGTGAAATAAGTCACACAGAAAAAGAAACACCAGAAGATATTACTACTACACGGAAGGTAAACTTGGCTACACAAGAACTGAATTACAAAACAGAACAGGGTCTCAAATGTAGAAAACCAACTTATGCTTGATTGAGGGGAAAGGTGAGTTGGGGTGCTGCATGAAACCAGAGATTGAAATTAGCACAGATACCGTTCCATAAGCCAAATATGTAATAGACAAGAGCTACTCCTTGCTCAATGCAGTGGACTCAACACCCCATATTAAACGCCTAAGAATATACCTGACTAGAAATAATCTTAAAACCTACGTATTTATGTCTCCGAAAGAGAATCAAGCCAGTGTACGGCTGCTTAAACGCAGCAGTGATAGGATTGGTGAGGTTCGGTGAGCAAATGCAGACCCTATGAAGTCATACTGCATGGTACCCATTCCATGGGTCTCAACTCTGCAGGTTTAAGGGATTCTTCCTTCAGCTGAAACATGCATGTGGAACACAGAGTATGATCCACCGTGTGATCAGGAAACGTGTTCAAATGTGTCTCAGTTTTCGTCCCCTGGTACTCGGGTGCAACATTCAAGACGCTTTACTAACACTCTCCCCACTTGGAGAGTCAGTGCCTTTAAACTCCTGTTTGGCCCAGTTTGCAATTTCTGCGGAAAATGTACAGGAATAGGGAGAACCAATGAGAGACTAGCTGGAGGTGTGTGGACGGGCAAATTTAACTCTCATTTCCCACCAGGAAGAGGAATTAACCAAAGGCTCAGCATGCCGTGCCAGAACCACACTAGGGCCTGAAGCAATCCTGCGGTGTTGCGGCCAGCTCACAAGAAAGCGAGTTGAAGAAAGGAGCTCAGGGGCACTGTAATTCACAAACCTGCAGAGTTATAAATGACAGCTATCGTCCAAAAATATATTGAAGTAAGGCTGCCAAGAGGACTTGAAAGCGGGGCAGAATTGCAGGAAACCGATTTCAGGAGGTAGACAGGAATTGCATGTAAAGCATAGGAAAAGAGGCAGAACGTCCACAATGATGCACTTGGACAAAAAGGGCGTATGCGTTTTTTCCTGAATATATTCAGGAAAAAACGCATACGCCCTTTTTGGCCAACCAAGCAAGCTTGCAAAGGAAATCTGCACTACAATGAAGTCTCACTGCCCCCCGGTCAAAAGGGCCATCTGAAAAAAGTGTAAAATCCAGAAAGGCAGGACAGGCCATGGAGAACTGGGAGCCTTGTTATGCTGGTGGGCGGGATGTAAACTGCCAACAGCCACTCTGGAGAAGTGTATGGTGTTTCGTGAAACATCTAAAAAACAAAGCAACAGAGCCTAGGGCACTTCCACTTATGGTCCTATAGCTTAGGGAAATTAAAATAAAAAAGACACAGCCACCCCAAAGTTTGGGCTGGCTCTGTTTACAAGAACCTCGTTTACGGTACAAGTTCAATATCACAGAAAGCGAAAAATGCATAAAGAAGTTGTGGTACTTACGTACAATGCAATATCACTCAGCAATGAAATCTATGTCATCAGGCCCGTAGCAGCATAATGAGTGGATGCAGGTACGATGATTCTAAGTGAAATAAGTCACACAGAAAAAGAAACATCATAAGGTATCACTACTACACGGAATGTAAACTTGGCTACACAGGAACTGAATTACAAAACAGAACAGGGTCTCAAATGTAGAAAACCAACTTATGCTTGCTTAAGGGGAAAGGTGAGTTGGGGTGCTGCATAAAACCAGAGATTGAAATTAGCACAGATACCGTTCCATAAGCCAAATATGTAATAGACAAGAGCTACTCCTTGCTCAACGCAGTGGACTCAACACCCCATATTAAACGCCTAAGAATATACCTGACTAGAAATAATCTTAAAACCTATGGATTTATATGTCTCCGAAAGAGAATCAAGCGTGTGTACGGCGGCATAAACGCAGCAGTGATAGGATTGGTGAGGTTCAGTGAGCAAATGCAGACCCTTTGAAGTCATACTGCATGGTACCCATTCCATGGGTCTCAACTCTCCAGGTTTAAGGGATTCTTCCTTCAGCTGAAACATGCATGTGGAACACAGTGTATGATCCACCGTGTGATCAGGAAACGTGTTCAAATGTTTCTCAGTTTTCGTCCCCTGGTACTCGGGTGCAACATTCAAGACGCTTTACTAACACTCTCCCCACTTGGAGAGTCAGTGCCTTTAAACTCCTGTTTGGCCCAGTTTGCAATTTCTGCGGAAAATGTACAGGAATAGGGAGAACCAATGAGAGACTAGCTGGAGGTGTGTGGACGGGCAAATTTAACTCTCATTTCCCACCAGGAAGAGGAATTAACCAAAGGCTCAGCGTGCCGTGCCGGAACCACACTAGGGCCTGAAGCAATCCTGCGGTGTTGCGGCCAGCTCACAAGAAAGCGAGTTGAAGAAAGGAGCTCAGGGGCACTGTAATTCACAAACCTGCAGAGTTATAAATGACAGCTATCGTCCAAAAATATATTGAAGTAAGGCTGCCAAGAGGACTTGAAAGCGGGGCAGAATTGCAGGAAACCGATTTCAGGAGGTAGACGGGAATTGCATGTAAAGCATAGGAAAAGAGGCAGAACGTCCACAATGATGCACTTGGCCAAAAAGGGCGTATGCGTTTTTTCCTGAATATATTCAGGAAAAAACGCATACGCCCTTTTTGGCCAACCAAGCAAGCTTGCAAAGGAAATCTGCACTACAATGAAGTCTCACTGCCCCCCGGTCAAAAGGGCCATCTGAAAAAAGTGTAAAATCCAGAAAGGCAGGACAGGCCATGGAGAACTGGGAGCCTTGTTATGCTGGTGGGCGGGATGTAAATTGCCAACAGCCACTCTGGAGAAGTGTATGGTGTTTCCTGAAACATCTAAAAAACAAAGCAACAGAGCCTAGGGCACTTCCACTTATGGTCCTATAGCTTAGGGAAATGAAAATCAAAAAGACACAGCCACCCCAAAGTTTGGGACGGCTCTGTTTACAAGAACCTCGTTTACGGTACAAGTTCAATATCACAGAAAGCAAAAAATGGATAAAGAAGTTGTGGTACTTATGTACAATGCAATATCACTCAGCAATGAAATCTATGTCATCAGGCCCGTAGCAGCATAATGAGTGGATGCAGGTATGATGAGTCTAAGTGAAATAAGTCACACAGAAAAAGAAACATCATAAGATATCACTACTACACGGAATGTAAACTTGGCTACACAGGAACTGAATTACAAAACAGAACAGGGTCTCAAATGTAGAAAACCAACTTATGCTTGCTTAAGGGGAAAGGTGAGTTGGGGTGCTGCATGAAACCAGAGATTGAAATTAGCACAGATACCGTTCCATAAGCCAAATATGCAATAGACAAGAGCTACTCCTTGCTCAACGAAGTGGACTCAACACCCCATATTAAACGCCTAAGAATATACCTGACTAGAAATAATCTTCAAACCTACGGATTTATATGTCTCCGAAAGAGAATCAAGCGTGTGTACAGCGGCATAAACGCAGCAGTGATAGGATTGGTGAGGTTCGGTGAGCAAATGCAGATCCTTTGAAGTCATATTGCATGGTACCCATTCCATGGGTCTCAACTCTCCAGGTTTAAGGGATTCTTCCTTCAGCTGAAACATGCATGTGGAACCCAGAGTATGATCCACCGTGTGATCGGGAAACGTGTTCAAATGTGTTTCGTTTTCATCCCTGGTACTCGGGTGCAACATTCCAGATGCTTTACTAACACTCTCCCCACTTGGAGAGTCAGTGCCTTTAACCTCCTGTTTGGCCCAGTTTGTAATTTCTGCGGAAAATGAACAGGAATAGGGAGAACGAAAGAGAGACTAGCTAGAGGTGTCTGGACGGGCAAATTTAACTCTCGTTTCCCACCAGGAAGAGGAATTAACCAAAGGCTCAGCGTGCCGTGCCGGAACTACACTAGGGCCTGAAGCAATCCTGCGGTGTTGCGGCCAGCTCACAAGAAAGCGAGTTGAAGAAACGAGCTCTGGGGCACTGTAATTCACAAACCTGCAGAGTTATAAATGACAGCTATCGTCCAAAAATATATTGAAGTAAGGCTGCCAAGAGGACTTGAAAGCGGGGCAGAATTGCAGGAAATCGATTTCAGGAGGTACACTGGAATTGCATGTAAAGCATAGGAAAAGAGGCAGAACGTCCACAATGATGCACTTGGCCTAAAAGGGCATATGCTTTTTTTCCTGAATATATTCAGGAAAAAACGCATACGCCCTTTTTGGCCAACCAAGCAAGCTTGCAAAGGAAATCTGCACTACAATGAAGTCTCACTGCCCCCCGGTCAAAAGGGCCATCTGAAAAAAGTGTAAAATCCAGAAAGGCAGGACAGGCCATGGAGAACTGGGAGTTTTTTTATGCCGGTGGGCGGGATGTAAATTGCCAACAGCCACTCTGGAGAAGTGTATGGTGTTTCCTGAAACATCTAAAAAACAAAGCAACAGAGCCTAGGGCACTTCCACTTATGGTCCTATAACTTAGGGAAATTAAAATCAAAAAGACACGGTCACCCCAAAGTTTGGGAAGGCTCTGTTTACAAGAACCTCGTTTACGGTACAAGTTCAATATCACAGAAAGGGAAAAATGGATAAAGAATTTGTGGTACTTACGTACAATGCAATATCACTCAGCAATGAAATCTATGTCATCAGGCCCGTAGCAGCATAATGAGTGGATTCAGGTATGATGATTCTAAGTGAAATAAGTCACACAGAAAAAGAAACATCATAAGGTATCACTACTACACGGAATGTAAACTTGGCTACACAGGAACTGAATTACAAAACAGAACAGGGTCTCAAATGTAGAAAACCAACTTATGCTTGCTTAAGGGGAAAGGTGAGTTGGGGTGCTGCATAAAACCAGAGATTGAAATTAGCACAGATACCGTTCCATAAGCCAAATATGTAATAGACAAGAGCTACTCCTTGCTCAACGCAGTGGACTCAACACCCCATATTAAACGCCTAAGAATATACCTGACTAGAAATAATCTTAAAACCTATGGATTTATATGTCTCCGAAAGAGAATCAAGCGTGTGTACGGCGGCATAAACGCAGCAGTGATAGGATTGGTGAGGTTCAGTGAGCAAATGCAGACCCTTTGAAGTCATACTGCATGGTACCCATTCCATGGGTCTCAACTCTCCAGGTTTAAGGGATTCTTCCTTCAGCTGAAACATGCATGTGGAACACAGTGTATGATCCACCGTGTGATCAGGAAACGTGTTCAAATGTTTCTCAGTTTTCGTCCCCTGGTACTCGGGTGCAACATTCAAGACGCTTTACTAACACTCTCCCCACTTGGAGAGTCAGTGCCTTTAAACTCCTGTTTGGCCCAGTTTGCAATTTCTGCGGAAAATGTACAGGAATAGGGAGAACCAATGAGAGACTAGCTGGAGGTGTGTGGACGGGCAAATTTAACTCTCATTTCCCACAAGGAAGAGGAATTAACCAAAGGCTCAGCGTGCCGTGCCAGAACCACACTAGGGCCTGAAGCAATCCTGCGGTGTTGCGGCCAGCTCACAAGAAAGCGAGTTGAAGAAAGGAGCTCAGAGGCACTGTAATTCACAAACCTGCAGAGTTATAAATGACAGCTATCGTCCAAAAATATATTGAAGTAAGGCTGCCAAGAGGACTTGAAAGCGGGGCAGAATTGCAGGAAACCGATTTCAGGAGGTAGACGGGAATTGCATGTAAAGCATAGGAAAAGAGGCAGAACGTCCACAATGATGCACTTGGCCAAAAAGGGCGTATGCGTTTTTTCCTGAATATATTCAGGAAAAAACGCATACGCCCTTTTTGGCCAACCAAGCAAGCTTGGAAAGGAAATCTGCACTACAATGAAGTCTCACTGCCCCCCGGTCAAAAGGGCCATCTGAAAAAAGTGTAAAATCCAGAAAGGCAGGACAGGCCATGGAGAACTGGGAGCCTTGTTATGCTGGTGGGCGTGATGTAAATTGCCAACAGCCACTCTGGAGAAGTGTATGGTGTTTCCTGAAACATCTAAAAAACAAAGCAACAGAGCCTAGGGCACTTCCACTTATGGTCCTATAGCTTAGGGAAATGAAAATCAAAAAGACACAGCCACCCCAAAGTTTGGGACGGCTCTGTTTACAAGAACCTCGTTTACGGTACAAGTTCAATATCACAGAAAGCAAAAAATGGATAAAGAAGTTGTGGTACTTATGTACAATGCAATATCACTCAGCAATGAAATCTATGTCATCAGGCCCGTAGCAGCATAATGAGTGGATGCAGGTATGATGAGTCTAAGTGAAATAAGTCACACAGAAAAAGAAACATCATAAGATATCACTACTACACGGAATGTAAACTTGGCTACACAGGAACTGAATTACAAAACAGAACAGGGTCTCAAATGTAGAAAACCAACTTATGCTTGCTTAAGGGGAAAGGTGAGTTGGGGTGCTGCATGAAACCAGAGATTGAAATTAGCACAGATACCATTCCATAAGCCAAATATGCAATAGACAAGAGCTACTCCTTGCTCAACGAAGTGGACTCAACACCCCATATTAAACGCCTAAGAATATACCTGACTAGAAATAATCTTAAAACCTACGGATTTATATGTCTCCGAAAGAGAATCAAGCGTGTGTACAGCGGCATAAACGCAGCAGTGATAGGATTGGTGAGGTTCGGTGAGCAAATGCAGACCCTTTGAAGTCATATTGCATGGTACCCATTCCATGGGTCTCAACTCTCCAGGTTTAAGGGATTCTTCCTTCAGCTGAAACATGCATGTGGAACCCAGAGTATGATCCACCGTGTGATCGGGAAACGTGTTCAAATGTGTTTCGTTTTCATCCCTGGTACTCGGGTGCAACATTCCAGATGCTTTACTAACACTCTCCCCACTTGGAGAGTCAGTGCCTTTAACCTCCTGTTTGGCCCAGTTTGTAATTTCTGTGGAAAATGAACAGGAATAGGGAGAACGAAAGAGAGACTAGCTAGAGGTGTCTGGACGGGCAAATTTAACTCTCGTTTCCCACCAGGAAGAGGAATTAACCAAAGGCTCAGCGTGCCGTGCCGGAACTACACTAGGGCCTGAAGCAATCCTGCGGTGTTGCGGCCAGCTCACAAGAAAGCGAGTTGAAGAAACGAGCTCTGGGGCACTGTAATTCACAAACCTGCAGAGTTATAAATGACAGCTATCGTCCAAAAATATATTGAAGTAAGGCTGCCAAGAGGACTTGAAAGCGGGGCAGAATTGCAGGAAATCGATTTCAGGAGGTACACTGGAATTGCATGTAAAGCATAGGAAAAGAGGCAGAACGTCCACAATGATGCACTTGGCCTAAAAGGGCATATGCTTTTTTTCCTGAATATATTCAGGAAAAAACGCATACGCCCTTTTTGGCCAACCAAGCAAGCTTGCAAAGGAAATCTGCACTACAATGAAGTCTCACTGCCCCCCGGTCAAAAGGGCCATCTGAAAAAAGTGTAAAATCCAGAAAGGCAGGACAGGCCATGGAGAACTGGGAGTTTTTTTATGCCGGTGGGCGGGATGTAAATTGCCAACAGCCACTCTGGAGAAGTGTATGGTGTTTCCTGAAACATCTAAAAAACAAAGTAACAGAGCCTAGGGCACTTCCACTTATGGTCCTATAACTTAGGGAAATTAAAATCAAAAAGACACGGTCACCCCAAAGTTTGGGACGGCTCTGTTTACAAGAACCTCGTTTACGGTACAAGTTCAATATCACAGAAAGGGAAAAATGGATAAAGAAGTTGTGGTACTTACGTACAATGCAATATCACTCAGCAATGAAATCTATGTCATCAGGCCCGTAGCAGCATAATGAGTGGATTCAGGTATGATGATTCTAAGTGAAATAAGTCACACAGAAAAAGAAACACCATAAGATATCACTACTACACAGAAGGTAAACTTGGCTACACAAGAACTGAATTACAAAACAGAACAGGGTCTCAAATGTAGAAAACCAACTTATGCTTGCTTAAGGGGAAAGGTGAGTTGGGGTGCTGCATGAAACCAGAGATTGAAATTAGCACAGATACCGTTCCATAAGCCAAATATGTAATAGACAAGAGCTACTCCTTGCTCAACGAAGTGGACTCAACACCCCATATTAAACGCCTAAGAATATACATGACTAGTAAGAATATTAAAACCTACTGATTTATATGTCTCCGAAAGAGAATCAAGCGTGTGTACGGCGGCATAAACGCAGCAGTGATAGGATTGGTGAGGTTCGGTGAGCAAATGCAGACCCTTTGAAGTCATATTGCATGGTACCCATTCCATGGGTCTCAACTCTCCAAGTTTAAGGGATTCTTCCTTCAGCTAAAACATGCATGTGGAACACAGAGTATGATCCACCGTGTGATCAGGAAACGTGTTCAAATGTGTCTCAGTTTTCGTCCCCTGGTACTCGGGTGCAACACTCCAGACGCTTTACTAACACTTTCCCCACTTGGAGAGTCAGTGCCTTTAACCTCCTGTATGGCCCAGTTTGCAATTTCTGCGGAAAATGTACAGGAATAGGGAGAACCAATGAGAAACTAGCTGGAGGTGTCTGGACGGGCAAATTTAACTCTCATTTCCCACCAGAAAGAGGAATTAACCAAAGGCTCAGCATGCCGTGCCGGAACCACACTAGGGCCTGAAGCAATCCTACGGTGTTGCGGCCAGCTCACAAGAAAGCGAGTTGAAGAAAGGAGCTCAGGGGCACTGTAATTCACAAACCTGCAGAGTTATAAATGACAGCTATCGTCCAAAAATATATTGAAGTAAGGCTGCCAAGAGGACTTGAAAGTGGGGCAGAATTGCAGGAAACCGATTTCAGGAGGTAGACAGGAATTGCATGTAAAGCATAGGAAAAGAGGCAGAACGTCCACAATGATGCACTTGGCCAAAAAGGGCGTATGCGTTTTTTCCTGAATATATTCAGGAAAAAACGCATACGCCCTTTTTGGCCAACCAAGCAAGCTTGCAAAGGAAATCTGCACTACAATGAAGTCTCACTGCCCCCCGGTCAAAAGGGCCATCTGAAAAAAGTGTAAAATCCAGAAAGGCAGGACAGGCCATGGAGAACTGGGAGCCTTGTTATGCTGGTGGGCGGGATGTAAATTGCCAACAGCCACTCTGGAGAAGTGTATGGTGTTTCCTAAAACATCTAAAAAACAAAGCAACAGAGCCTAGGGCACTTCCACTTATGGTCCTATAGCTTAGGGAAATGAAAATCAAAAAGACACAGCCACCCCAAAGTTTGGGACGGCTCTGTTTAAAAGAACCTCGTTTACGGTACAAGTTCAATATCACAGAAAGCGAAAAATGGATAAAGAAGTTGTGGTACTTACGTACAATGCAATATCACTCAGCAATGAAATCTATGTCATCAGGCCCGTAGCAGCATAATGAGGGGATGCAGGTATGATGATTCTAAGTGAAATAAGTCACACAGAAAAAGAAACATCATAAGATATCACTACTACACGGAATGTAAACTTGGCTACACAGGAACTGAATTACAAAACAGAACAGGGTGTCAAATGTAGAAAACCAACTTATGCTTGCTTAAGGGGAAAGGTGAGTTGGGGTGCTGCATAAAACCAGAGATTGAAATTAGCACAGATACCGTTCCATAAGCCAAATATGTAATAGACAAGAGCTACTCCTTGCTCAACGCAGTGGACTCAACACCCCATATTAAACGCCTAAGAATATACCTGACTAGAAATAATCTTAAAACCTACGCATTGATATGTCTCCGAAAGAGAATCAAGCGTGTGTACAGCGGCATAAACGCAGCAGTGATAGGATTGGTGAGGTTCGGTGAGCAAACGCAGACCCTTTGAAGTCATATTGCATGGTACCCATTCCATGGGTCTCAACTCTCCAAGTTTAAGGGATTCTTCCTTCAGCTAAAACATGCATGTGGAACACAGAGTATGATCCACCGTGTGATCAGGAAACGTGTTCAAATGTGTCTCAGTTTTCGTCCCCTGGTACTCGGGTGCAACACTCCAGACGCTTTACTAACCCTCTCTCCACTTGGAGAGTCAGTGCCTTTAACCTCCTGTATGGCCCAGTTTGCAATTTCTGCGGAAAATGTACAGGAATAGGGAGAACCAATGATAAACTAGCTGGAGGTGTCTGGACGGGCAAATTTAACTCTCATTTCCCACCAGGAAGAGGAATTAACCAAAGGCTCAGCGTGCTGTGCCGGATCCACACTAGGGCCTGAAGCAATCCTGCGGTGTTGCGGCCAGCTCACAAAAAAGCGAGTTGAAGAAAGGAGCTCAGGGGCACTGTAATTCACAAACCTGCAGAGTTATAAATGACAGCTATCGTCCAAAAATATATTGAAGTAAGGCTGCCAAGAGGACTTGAAAGTGGTGCAGAATTGCACGAAACCAATTTCAGGAGGTAGAATGGAATTGCATGTAAAGCATAGGAAAAGAGGCAGAACGTCCACAACGATGCACTTGGCCAAAAAGGGCGTATGCGTTTTTTCCTGAATATATTCAGGAAAAAACGCATACGCCCTTTTTGGCCAACCAAGCAAGCTTGCAAAGGAAATCTGCACTACAATGAAGTCTCACTGCCGCCCAGTCAAAAGGGCCATCTGAAAAATGTGTAAAATCCAGAAAGGCAGGACAGGCCATGGAGAACTGGGAGCCTTGTTATGCTGATGGGCGGGATGTAAATTGCCAACAGCCACTCTGGAGAAATGTATGGTGTTTCCTGAAACATCTAAAAAACAAAGCAACAGAGCCTAGGGCACTTCCACTTATGGTCCTATAGCTTAGGGAAATTAAAATCAAAAAGACACAGCCACCCCAAAGTTTGGGAAGGCTCTGTTTACAAGAACCTCGTTTATGGTACAAGTTCAATATCACAGAAAGCGAAAAATGGATAAAGAAGTTGTGGTACTTACGTACAATGCAATATCACTCAGCAATGAAATCTATGTCATCAGGCCCGTACCAGCATAATGAGTGGATTCAGGTATGAAGATTCTAAGTGAAATAAGTCACACAGAAAAAGAAACATCATAAGATATCACCAATACACGGAATGTAAACTTGGCTACACAGGAACTGAATTACAAAACAGAACAGGGTCTCAAATGTAGAAAACCATCTTATGCTTGCTTAAGGGGAAAGGTGAGTTGGGGTGCTGCATGAAACCAGAGATTGAAATTAGCACAGATACCGTTCCATAAGCCAAATATGCAATAGACAAGAGCTACTCCTTGCTGAACGAAGTGGACTCAACACCCCATATTAAACGCCTAAGAATATACCTGACTAGAAATAATCTTAAAACCTACGGATTTATATGTCTCCGAAAGAGAATCAAGCGTGCGTACAGCGGCATAAACGCAGCAGTGATAGGATTTGTGAGGTTCGGTGAGCAAATGCAGACCCTTTGAAGTCATACTGCATGGTACCCATTCCATGGGTCTCAACTCTCCAGGTTTAAGGGATTCTTCCTTCAGCTGAAACATGCATGTGGAACACAGAGTATGATCCACCGTGTGATCAGGAAACGTGTTCAAATGTGTCTCAGTTTTCGTCCCCTGGTACTCGGGTGCAACATTCAAGACGCTTTACTAACACTCTCCCCACTTGGAGAGTCAGTGTCTTTAAACTCCTGTTTGGCCCAGTTTGCAATTTCTGCGGAAAATGTACAGGAATAGGGAGAACCAATGATAAACTAGCTGGAGGTGTCTGGACGGGCAAATTTAACTCTCATTTCCCACCAGGAAGAGGAATTAACCAAAGGCTCAGCGTGCCGTGCCGGATCCACACTAGGGCCTGAAGCAATCCTGCGGTGTTGCGGCCAGCTCACAAAAAAGCGAGTTGAAGAAAGGAGCTCAGGGGCACTGTAATTCACAAACCTGCAGAGTTATAAATGACAGCTATCGTCCAAAAATATATTGAAGTAAGGCTGCCAAGAGGACTTGAAAGCGGTGCAGAATTGCACGAAACCGATTTCAGGAGGTAGAATGGAATTGCATGTAAAGCATAGGAAAAGAGGCAGAACATCCACAACGATGCACTTGGCCAAAAAGGGCGTATGCGTTTTTTCCTGAATATATTCAGGAAAAAACGCATACGCCCTTTTTGGCCAACCAAGCAAGCTTGCAAAGGAAATCTGCACTACAATGAAGTCTCACTGCCGCCCAGTCAAAAGGGCCATCTGAAAAATGTGTAAAATCCAGAAAGGCAGGACAGGCCATGGAGAACTGGGAGCCTTGTTATGCTGATGGGCGGGATGTAAATTGCCAACAGCCACTCTGGAGAAATGTATGGTGTTTCCTGAAACATCTAAAAAACAAAGCAACAGAGCCTAGGGCACTTCCACTTATGGTCCTATAGCTTAGGGAAATTAAAATCAAAAAGACACAGCCACCCCAAAGTTTGGGACGGCTCTGTTTACAAGAACCTCGTTTACGGTACAAGTTCAATATCACAGAAAGCAAAAAATGGATAAAGAAGTTGTGGTACTTATGTACAATGCAATATCACTCAGCAATGAAATCTATGTCATCAGGCCCGTAGCAGCATAATGAGTGGATGCAGGTATGATGAGTCTAAGTGAAATAAGTCACACAGAAAAAGAAACATCATAAGATATCACTACTACACGGAATGTAAACTTGGCTACACAGGAACTGAATTACAAAACAGAACAGGGTCTCAAATGTAGAAAACCAACTTATGCTTGCTTAAGGGGAAAGGTGAGTTGGGGTGCTGCATGAAACCAGAGATTGAAATTAGCACAGATACCGTTCCATAAGCCAAATATGCAATAGACAAGAGCTACTCCTTGCTCAACGAAGTGGACTCAACACCCCATATTAAACGCCTAAGAATACACCTGACTAGTAAGAATCTTAAAACCTGTGGATTTATATGTCTCCGAAAGAGAATCAAGCGTGTGTACAGCGGCATAAACGCAGCAGTGATAGGATTGGTGAGGTTCGGTGAGCAAATGCAGACCCTTTGAAGTCATATTGCATGGTACCCATTCCATGGGTCTCAACTCTCCAGGTTTAAGGGATTCTTCCTTCAGCTGAAACATGCATGTGGAACCCAGAGTATGATCCACCGTGTGATCGGGAAACGTGTTCAAATGTGTCTCGTTTTCATCCCTGGTACTCGGGTGCAACATTCCAGATGCTTTACTAACACTCTCCCCACTTGGAGAGTCAGTGCCTTTAACCTCCTGTTTGGCCCAGTGTGTAATTTCTGTGGAAAATGAACAGGAATAGGGAGAACGAAAGAGAGACTAGCTGGAGGTGTCTGGACGGGCAAATTTAACTCTCGTTTCCCACCAGGAAGAGGAATTAACCAAAGGCTCAGCGTGCCGTGCCGGAATTACACTAGGGCCTGAAGCAATCCTGCGGTGTTGCGGCCAGCTCACAAGAAAGCGAGTTGAAGAAACGAGCTCAGGGGCACTGTAGTTCACAAACCTGCAGAGTTATAAATGACAGCTATCGTCCAAAAATATATTGAAGTAAGGCTGCCAAGAGGACTTGAAAGCGGGGCAGAATTGCAGGAAATCGATTTCAGGAGGTACACTGGAATTGCATGTAAAGCATAGGAAAAGAGGCAGAACGTCCACAATGATGCACTTGGCCAAAAAGGGCATATGCTTTTTTTCCTGAATATATTCAGGAAAAAACGCATACGCCCTTTTTGGCCAACCAAGCAAGCTTGCAAATGATATCTGCACTACAATGAAGTCTCACTGCCCCCCGGTCAAAAGGGCCATCTGAAAAAAGTGTAAAATCCAGAAAGGCAGGACAGGCCATGGAGAACTGGGAGCTTTGTTATGCTGGTGGGCGGGATGTAAATTGCCAACAGCCACTCTGGAGAAGTGTATGGTGTTTCCTGAAACATCTAAAAAACAAGCAACAGAGCCTAGGGCACATCCACTTATGGTCCTATAGCTTAGGGAAATTAAAATCAAAAAGACACAGCCACCCCAAAGTTTGGGACGGCTGTGTTTACAAGAATCTTGTTTACGGTACAAGTTCAATATCACAAAACCGAAAAATGGATAAAGAAGTTGTGGTACTTACGTACAATGCAATATCACTCAGCAATGAAATCTTGTCATCAGGCCCGTCGCAGCATAATGAGTGGATTCAGGTACGATGATTCTAAGTGAAATAAGTCACACAGAAAAAGAAACATCATAAGATTTCACTACTACACGGAATATAAACTTGGCTACACAGGAACTGAATTACAAAACAGAACAGGTTCTCAAATGTAGAAAACCAACTTATGCTTGCTTAAGGGGAAAGGTGAGTTGGGGTGCTGCATGAAACCAGAGATTGAAAATAGCACAGATACCGTTCCATAAGCCAAATATGCAATAGACAAGAGCTACTCCTTGCTGAACGAAGTGGACTCAACACCCCATATTAAACGCCTAAGAATATACCTGACTAGAAATAATCTTAAAACCTACGGATTTATATGTCTCCGAAAGAGAATCAAGCGTGTGTACGGTGGCATAAACACAGCAGTGATAGGATTGGTGAGGTTCGGTGAGCAAATGCAGACCCTTTGAAGTCATATTGCATGGTACCCTTTCCATGGGTCTCAACTCTCCAGGTTTAAGGGATTCTTCCTTCAGCTGAAACATGCATGTGGAACACAGAGTATGATCCACCGTGTGATCAGGAAACGTGTTCAAATGTGTCTCAGTTTTCGTCCCCTGGTACTCGGGTGCAACATTCAAGACGCTTTACTAACACTCTCCCCACTTGTAGAGTCAGTGCCTTTAAACTCCTGTTTGGCCCAGTTTGCAATTTCTGCGGAAAATGTACAGGAATAGGGAGAACCAATGAGAGACTAGCTGGAGGTGTGTGGACGGGCAAATTTAACTCTCATTTCCCACCAGGAAGAGGAATTAACCAAAGGCTCAGCGTGCCGTGCCGGAACCACACTAGGGCCTGAAGCAATCCTGCGGTGTTGCGGCCAGCTCACAAGAAAGCGAGTTGAAGAAAGGAGCTCAGGGGCACTGTAATTCACAAACCTGCAGAGTTATAAATGACAGCTATCGTCCAAAAATATATTGAAGTAAGGCTGCCAAGAGGACTTGAAAGCGGGGCAGAATTGCAGGAAACCGATTTCAGGAGGTAGACGGGAATTGCATGTAAAGCATAGGAAAAGAGGCAGAACGTCCACAATGATGCACTTGGCCAAAAAGGGCGTATGCGTTTTTTCCTGCATATATTCAGGAAAAAACGCATACGCCCTTTTTGGCCAACCAAGCAAGCTTGCAAAGGATATCTGCACTACAATGAAGTCTCACTGCCCCCCGGTCAAAAGGGCCATCTGAAAAAAGTGTAAAATCCAGAAAGGCAGGACAGGCCATGGAGAACTGGGAGCCTTGTTATGCTGATGTGCGGGATGTAAATTGCCAACAGCCACTCTGGGGAAGTGTATGGTGTTTCCTGAAACATCTAAAAAACTAAGCAACAGAGCCTAGGGCACTTCCACTTATGGTCCTATAGCTTAGGGAAATTAAAATCAAAAAGACACAGCCACCCCAAAGTTTGGGACGGCTCTGTTTACAAGAACCTCGTTTACGGTACAAGTTCAATATCACAGAAAGCGAAAAATGGATAAAGAAGTTGTGGTACTTACGTACAATGCAATATCACTCAGCAATGAAATCTATGTCATCAGGCCCGTAGCAGCATAATGAGTGGATTCAGGTATGATGATTCTAAGTGAAATAAGTCACACAGAAAAAGAAACACCATAAGATATCACTACTACAAGGAAGGTAAACTTGGCTACACAAGAACTGAATTACAAAACAGAACAGGGTCTCAAATGTAGAAAACCAACTTATGCTTGCTTGAGGGGAAAGGTGAGTTGGGGTGCTGCATGAAACCAGAGATTGAAATTAGCACAGATACCGTTCCATAAGCCAAATATGTAATAGACAAGAGCTACTCCTTGCTCAACGAAGTGGACTCAACACCCCATATTAAATGCCTAAGAATATACCTGACTAGTAAGAATATTAAAACCTACCGATTTATATGTCTCCGAAAGAGAATCAAGCGTGTGTACGGCGGCATAAACGCAGCAGTGATAGGATTGGTGAGGTTCGGTGAGCAAATGCAGACCCTTTGAAGTCATATTGCATGGTACCCATTCCATGGGTCTCAACTCTCCAGGTTTAAGGGATTCTTCCTTCAGCTAAAACATGCATGTGGAACCCAGAGTATGATCCACCGTGTGCTCGGGGAACGTTTTTAAATGTGTCTCAGTTTTCGTTCCCTGGTACTCGGGTGCAACATTCCAGACGCTTTACTAACACTCTACCCACTTGGAGAGTCAGTGCCTTTAACCTCCTGTTTGGCCCAGTTTGTAATTTCTGCGTAAGATGAACAGGAATAGGGAGAACCAATGAGAGACTAGCTGGAGCTGTGAGGACGGGCAAATTTAACTCTCATTTCCCACCAGGAAGAGGAATTAACGAAAGGCTCAGCATGCGATGCCGGAACCAAACTAGGGCCTGAAGCAATCCTGCGGTGTTGCGGCCAGCTCACAAGAAAGCGAGTTGAAGAAAGGAGCTCAGGGGCACTGTAATTCACAAACCTGCAGAGTTATAAATGACAGCTATTGTCCAAAAATATATTGAAGGAAGGCTGACAAGAGGACTTGAAAGCGGGGCAGAATTGCAGGAAACCGATTTCAGGAGGTAGACTGGAATTGCATGTAAAGCATAGGAAAAGAGGCAGAACGTCCACAATGATGCACTTGGCCAAAAAGGGCGTATGCGTTTTTTCCTGAATATATTCAGGAAAAAACGCATACGCACTTTTTGGCCAACCAAGCAAGTTTGCAAAGGAAATCTGCACTACAATGAAGTTTCACTGCCCCCCAGTCAAAAGGGCCATCTGAAAAAAGTGTAAAATCCAGAAAGGCAGGATAGGTCATGGAGAACTGGGAGCCTTGTTATGCTGATGGGCGGGATGTAAATTGCCAGCAGCCACTCTGGAGAAGTGTATGATGTTTCCTGAAACATCTAAAAAACAAAGCAACAGAGCCTAGGGCACGTCCACTTATGGTCCTATAGCTTAGGGAAATTAAAATAAAAAAGACACAGCCACCCCAAAGTTTGGGCCGGCTCTGTTTACAAGAACCTCGTTTATGGTACAAGTTCAATATCACAGAAAGCGAAAAATGGATAAAGAAGTTGTGGTAATTACGTACAATGCAATATCAATCAGCAATGAAATCTATGTCATCAGGCCCGTAGCAGCATAATGAGTGGATTCAGGTACGATGATTCTAAGTGAAATAAGTCACACAGAAAAAGAAACATCATAAGATATCACTACTACATGGAATGTAAACTTGGCTACACAGGAACTGAATTACA
The DNA here is from genome assembly GCF_964270905.1 of Leucopleurus acutus. NCBI lineage: Eukaryota > Metazoa > Chordata > Mammalia > Artiodactyla > Delphinidae > Leucopleurus > Leucopleurus acutus. The sequence continues at coordinate 119,617,767 of NC_139142.1, read as the reverse complement.
AAACAGAACAGGGTGTCAAATGTAGAAAACCAACTTATACTTGCTTAAGGGGAAAGGTGAGTTGGGGTGCTGCATAAAACCAGAGATTGAAATTAGCACAGATACCGTTCCATAAGCCAAATATGTAACAGACAAGAGCTACTCCTTGCTCAACGAAGTGGACTCAACACCCCATATTAAACGCCTAACAATATACCTGACTAGTAAGAATCTTAAAACCTATGGATTTATATGTCTCCGGAAGAGAATGAAGCGTGTGTACAGTGGCATAAACGCAGCAGTGATAGGATTGGTGAGGTTTGGTGAGCAAATGCAGACCCTTTGAAGTCATATTGCATGGTACCCATTCCATGGGTCTCAACTCTCCATGTTTAAGGGATTCTTCCTTCAGCTAAAACATGCATGTGGAACCAAGAGTATGATCCACCGTGTGATCGGGAAACGTGTTCAAATGTGTCTCAGTTTTCGTCCCCTGGTACTCGGGTGCAACATTCCAGACACTTTACTAACACTCTCCCCACTTGGAGAGTCAGTGCCTTTAACCTCCTGTTTGGCCCAGTTTGCAATTTCTTCGGAAGATGAACAGCAATAAGGAGAAGCAATGGGAGACTATCTGTAGGTGTCTGGACGGGCAAATTTAACTCTCATTTCCCACCAGGAAGATAAATGAACCAAAGGCTCTGCGTGCCATGCTGGAACTAGATTAGGGCCTGAGGAGATCCTGCGGTGTTGCGGCCAGCTCACAAGAAAGCGAGTTGAAGAAAGCAGCTCAGGGGCACTGTAATTCAGAAACCTGCGGAGTTATAAATGACAGCTATCATCCAAAATTATACTGAAGTAAGGCTGCGATGAGGACTTGAATGCCGGGCAGAATTGCTGGAAACTGATTTCAGAACGTACACGGGAGTAGTTCTTAAAGCATAGGAAAAGAGACAGAACTTGGAAAATAATGCACTTGGCAAAAAAGGGCATATGTGTTTTATCCAGAGCTCTCATAACTGAGGGGAGGAGATTCCCAGCAGGCTCCAACTGCCACCTGAGGGCTCACATTGCCAAGGCAACGTGAGCATGCCAGGCAGGAGTTACCTCACAGCAGAGGTCCCACCTCACAGAAGGGTGAGAAACCCAGCCAACATCAGACTCTCACCAGAGGGCCCACATCACCAAGGGGATGGGAACCAGGCAGGAGTGTCTTCACATCAGTGGGGCCACATCATCGAAAGCTGAGGTACTCAGCACATGTGTCCTCAAACCAGAGGACCCACATCACCAAGGACCTCGGAGTGAGGCAGGCAGGAGTAACCTCACAACACTGGGCACATAGAATAAAAAAGTGAGGAATCCAGCAGTTGGAACCTCCCAGCAGGCGGCCCAGAGCACCGAGGCTATGGGATCCAGGCCACAGTGAACTCACAGAAGAGGGCCCATGTCATGAAACTGAGCAAACCAGCCATTGGGACCTCAGAGCAGGAGGCCCACATCCCCATGGGGATGGAATTCTGGTAGGAGTGTCCTCGCACCACTGAGAACGTATCAGAAAATTTGGGGCGACCAGCAGTTAGGGCCTGACGCCAGAGGACCCTCATCACCAAGGGAAGGAGGCTCCCAGCAGGCTCCAACTGCCACCAGAGGGCTGACGTCGCCAAGGCGATGTGTGCCAACCAGGCACGAATGACCTCACAGCAGAGGGCCCACCTCAGAGAAGTGTGACGAACCCAGTCAGGATCAGACTCGCACCAGAGGGCCCACATCACCAAATGGATTGGAACCAGGCAGGAGTGTCCTCACATGAGTAGGGCCACATCATCTAAAGGTGAGGAACCCAGAACATGTGGCTTCAAACCATAGGACACCCATCACCAAGGGGCTGGGAGTGAGGCAGGCAGGAGGAGCCTCATAACAGAGGGCCCAAAAATAAGAAAGGTGAGGAATCCAGCAGTTGGAACCTCCCAGCAGGCGGCCCAGAGCACAGAGGCTAGAGGAACCAGGCCAGAGTGAACTAACACCAGACAGCCCACATCATGAAACTGTGAGCAACCCAGACATTGGGACCTCAGAGCAGAAGGCCCACATCCCCATGGTGATGGGAACATGACAGGAGTGTCCTGGCATCACTGGGCTCACATCAGAAAACGTGGGGTGCTCAGAAGTTAGGGCCTGACGCTAGAGGGCACTCATCACCGAGAGGAGGAGGCTCCCAGCAGGCTCCAGCTGCCACCAGAGGGCCAACGTCGCCAAGGCGATGTGTGCCAGTCTGGCAGGAGTGACCTCACAGCAGAGGGCCCACCTCACAGAAGGGTGAGGAACACAGCCAGGATCAGACTCTCACCAGAGGGCCCACATCACCAAGGGGATGGGAACCAGGCAGGAGTGTCCCCACACCAGTGGGACAACATCATCGAAAGGTGAGGATCCCAGCACATGTGTCCTCAAACCAGAGGAACCACATCACCAAGGGGTTCGGAATGAGGCTGGCAGGACTGGCCTCACAACACAGGGTCCATAGAATATAAAAGTTGAGGAATCCAGCAGTTGGAACCTCCCAGCAAGTGGCCCAGAGCACCGAGGCTATGGGATCCAGGCCGCAGTGAACTCACAGCAGAGGGCCCACATCATGAACCTGTGAGCAGCCCAGCTGTTGGGACCTCAGAACAGAAGGCCCACATCCCCATTGGGATGGGAACCTGGCAGGAGTGGCTTTGCACCACTTAGCACATATCAGAAAATGTTAGGAGCCCAGCAGTTAGGGCCTGACGCCAGGGGGCCCTCATAACTGAGGGGAGGAGACTCCCAGCAGGTTCCAACTGCCAACAGAGGGCCCACGTCTACAAGGTGGCATGCGCCAGCCAGGCAGTAGTGACCTCACAGCAGAGGGCCTATCTCACAGAAGGGTGAGGAACCGAGGCAGGATGAGACTCTCACCAGAGGGCCCACAACACCAAGGGGATGGGAACCAGTCAGGACTGTCCTCCCACCAGTGGGGCCACATCATCGAAAGGTGAGGAACCCAGCACATGTGGCCTCATATCAGAGGACATACATCACAAAGGGGATGGGAGTGAGGCAGGTAGGAGTAGCCTAAAAACAGAGGGCCCAAAGAATAAAAAAATTGAGGAATCCAGCATTTGGAACCTCCCAGCAGGCGGCCGAGAGCACAGAAGCTATGGGATGCAGGCAGGAGTTAACTAACACCAGAGAGCCCACATCATGAAACTGTGAGCAACCCAGGCATTGGGACCTCAGAGCAGAAAGCCCACATCCCCATGGGGATGGGAACCTGACAGGAGTGTCCTGGCATCACTGGGCTCACATCAGAAAACGTGGGGAGCCCAGCAGTTAGAGCCTGATGCTAGAGGGCCATCATCACCGAGGGGAGGAGGCTCCCAGCAGGTTCCATGTGCCAACAGAGGGCCCACGTCGCCAAGGTGATGTGTGCAAGTCAGGCAGGATTGACCTCACAGCAGAGGGCCTACCTCACAGAAGAGTGAGGAACCCAGCCAGGATAAGACTGTCACCAGAAGGCCCACATCACCAAGGGGATGGGAACCAGGCAGGAGTGTCCTCACACCAGTGGGGCCACATCATTGAAAGTTGCCTAACCCAGCACATGTGGCCTCAAACCAGAAGACCCACATCACGAAGGGGTTGCAAGTGAGGCAGGCAGGAGGAGCATCACAACACAGGACCCATAGAATACAAAAGTTGAGGAATCGAGCAGTTGGAACCTCCCAGCAGGCAGCCAAGACCACAGAGGCTATGGGATCCAGGCCACAGTGAACTAACACCAGAGAGCCCACATCATGAAATTGTGATCAACCCAGCCGTTGGAACCTCAGAGCAGAAGGCCCACATCCCCATGGGGATGGGAACCTAAGAGGAGTGCTTGAGCAACACTGGGCTCACCAAGAAAAGTTGGGGAGCCCAGCAGTTAGGGCCTGACGTCAGAGGGCCCTCATCACAGAGCTGAGGAGGCTCCCAGCAGGGTCCAATTGCCACCAGAGGGCTCATGTCAACAAGGCGAGGTGAGCAACCCAGGCAAGAGTTACCTGATAGTAGAGGGCCCACCTCACAGATGGGTGAGGAACCCAGCCAGGATCAGACTCTCACCTGAGGGCCCACATCAGCAAGGGGATGGGAACCAGTCAGGACTGTCTTCCCTCCAGTGGGGTCACATCATCGAAAGGTGCGGAACCCAGCACATGTGGCCTCAAATCAGAGGACACATATCACAAAGGGAATGGGAGTGAGGCAGGCAGGAGTAGCCTAAAATCAGAGGGCCCAAAGAATAAGAAAGGTGAGGAATCCAGCATTTGGAACCTCCCAGCAGGCGGTCCAGAGCACAGAAGCTATGGGATGCAGGCAGGAGTGAACTAATATCAGAGAGCCCACATCATAAAACTGTGAACAACCCAGGCTTTGGGACCTCAGAGCAGAAGGCCCACACCCCAATGGGGATGTGAACCTGGCTGGAGTGTCCTCGCACCACCAGGCGCACATCACAAAATGTGGGGAGCCCAGCAGTTAAGGCCTGATGCCAGAGGGCCCTCATCACCGAGGAGAGGAGGCTCCCAGCAGGCTCCAAGTGCCACCAGAGGGCTCATGTCCACAAGGCGAGGTGAGCAAGCCAGGCAGGAGTGACCTCACATCAGACGGCCCACCTCACAGATGGGTGAGGAACCCAGCCAGGATCAGACTCTCAACAGAGGGCCCACATCACCAAGGGGATGTGAACCAGGCAGGAGTCTCCTAAGACCATTGGTCCCACATCATCGAAAGGTGAGGAACCCAGCACATGTGGCCTCAAACCAGACGACACACATCACGAAGGGGATGGGAGTGAGGCAGGCAGGAGGATCCTCACAACAGAGGGCCCAAAAAATTAAAAAAGTGAGGAATCCAGCAGTTGGAACCTCCCAGCAGGCGGCCAAGAGCACAGAGGCTATGGGATCCAGGCTTCTGTGAACACCAGAGAGCCCACATCATGAAAATGTGAACAACCCAGCCGTTGGGACCTCAGAGCAGAAGGCCCACAACCCCATGGAGATGGGATCCTAAGAGGAGTGCCAAAGCATCACCAGGCTCCCTAAGAAAAGTTGGTGAGTCCAGCAGTTAGGGTCTGACGCAAGAGGGTCCTCATCACCGGGGGGAGGAGATTCCCAGCACGCTCCAACTGCCACCACACGGCTGACTTCACCAAGGCAATGTGTGCCAGCCATGCAGGAGTGACCTATCAGCAGAGGGTCTCCCTCACAGGTGGGTGAGGAACAAAGCCAGGAACAGACTCTCACCAGGGGGTCCACATAACCACGTGGATGAGAACCAAGCAGGAGTGTCCTCACACTAGTGGGGCCACATCATCGAAAGGTGAGGAACCCAGCAAAGGTGGCCACAAACCAGAGGACCCACATCACCAAGGGGTTGAGAGTGAGGTAGGTGTCTGGACGGGTATATTTAACACTCATTTCCCACCAGGAAGAGAAATTAACCAAAGGCTCAGCGTGCCCTGCCAGAAGCAGATTAGGGCCTGAAGCAGTCTTGCGGGTTTGCGGCCAGCTCACAAGAAAGCGAGTTGAAGAAAGGAGCTCAGGGGCCCTGTAATTCACAAACCTGGAGAGTTATAAATAACAGATAACGTCCAAAAATATATTGAAGTAAGGCTGCGAAAAGGACTTGAAAGCGGGGCAGAATTTCAGGAAACCGATTTCAGGAGGTAGACTGGAATTGCATTTAAAGCATAGGAAAAGAGGCAGAACATCGACAATGATGCACTTGGCAACAAAGGGCGTATGAGTTTGTTCCTGAATATATTCAGGAACAAACACATATGCCCTTTTTGGCAAACCAAGCAAGCTTGCAATGGAAATCCGAACTACTATGAAGTGTCACTTCCCCCCGGTCTAAAGGGCCATCTGAGAAAAGTGTAAAATCCAGAAAGGCAAGACAGGCCATGGGGAAAAAGGAGCCTTGTTATGCTGATGGGCGGGATGTAAATTGCCAACAGCCACTCTGGAGAAGTGTATGGTGTTTCCTGATACATCTGAAAAACAAAGCAACAGAGTCTAGGGCATTTCCACTTATGGTCCTATAGCTTAGGGAAATTAAAATCAAAAAGACACAGCCACCCCAAAATTTGGGACGGCTCTGTTTACAGGAACCTCTTCTACAGTACGAGTTAAATATCCCAGAGAACAAATAATTGATAAAGAAGTTGCAGTACTTATGTACAACAGAATACCACTCAGCAATGAAATCTGTGTCACCAGGCCTGTACCAGCATAATGAGTGGATTGAGGCATGATGATTCTAAGTGAAATAAGTCACACAGAAAAAGAAACATCATAAGGTATCACTAATGCACGGAATGTAAACTTGGCTACACATGAACTGAATTACAAAACAGAACAGGGTCTCAAGATTAGAAAACCAACTTATGCTTGCTTAAAGGGAAAGGTGAGTTAAGGGGGTGCTGCATAAAACCAGAGATTGAAATTAGCACAGATACCGTTCCATAAGCCAAATATGTAATAGACAAGACCTACCCCCTGCTCAACGAAATGGACTCAACAATGAGGTATCACCTCACACCTGTTAGAATGGGCATCATCTGAAAATCTACAAACAACAAATGCTGGAAAGGGTGTGGAGAAAAGGAACCCTCTTCCACTATTGTTGGGAATATAAGTTGATACAGTCACTATGGAGAACAATATGGAGTTTCTTAAGAAACTAATAATAGAATTACCATATGATACAGCAATCCCAGGACTGGACATATACCCAGACAAAACCATAAATCAAAAAGAGACATTCACCGCAATGTTCATTGCATCACTATTTACAATATCGAGGTAATGGAAGCAACCTAAATGCCCACAGACAGACGAATGCATAAAGATGTGGTACATATATAAAATGGAATATTACTAAGCCATGAAAGGAATGAAATTGGGTCATTTGTAGAGACGTCGATGGATCTAGAGACTGTCATACAGAGTGAAGTAAGTCAGAAAGAGAAAAACAAATCTTGTATATTCATGCATATATGTGGAACCTAGAAAAACTGTACAGATTAACCGTTTTGCAAGGCATAAATAGAGCAACAGATGTAGACAACAATCGTATGGACAACAAGGGGGGAAAGCTCTTGGAGGGGTGGTGGTGGGAGGAGTTGAGAGATTGGGATTGGCATGTAAACATTTATATGTATAAAATAGATAACCAATGAGAAGCTGCTGTATAAAAATATAAAATAAAATTCAAAATTAAAAAGAAATAAAATTTAAAAAATAAAACAGAAAAAACAATTATTCCCTTCACATACATTTATATGAATAAATTATTTCCATGCTTATATCTGTAAATACAAAAAAGAGGAATAAAATCTACCTTGAACCAAAAACAAAAAAGAGAAATAAAAAAACAGAACCCACCAGTTACTCAGAGGAAAACCGTATCAGGGCACTTGCTCCAGTTGTAAACAATTCTGAAGTTGGTCAGTGGTGGGGAATCGTCTCCCATTCAGCCAGCAGCCCCCACACAACAAGCGTCCTCATTGCAAAGCTGGGGCACCGTGCCGAGGCATCTGTGAGTAAACGTGAGCTGAGCCCCAGGCCAGTTGCTGCTGAACTGTTCCCGCCCTTCCCAGGTAAAACACCTGAATATATACAAGGACTTGAAAGCCTAGAGGAAGGGCCATGGAGCCACACGAGTGACAGCATGCCAGCTGACTTGGTGCCTGCAGGCCAGCCAGGATGGTCCTGGCCCTGGGTGCTCTTCTGGAAGATTTCCATTTCCCTGCCTGAGATACCCGTCCTGTCCCTGCCCCCACTGCTTTTTTCCTTCCTCACCTCTGCCCAGGGAGAAATTCCAGCAGCAGGTATGGGTGACACATCCTCTTCTTTAGCAGGTGGCAGCCTGGCAACTGCTGCAGAAAGTCCAGCAGAGCCCCACTCACACTGGGCCACCCACAAAGCCGTGGCCTCTCACTCCCTCCCACCAGCCCAGCCCCGAGACTGCTGACAGGGCAGAGAAAATGGCGTCAGGCACAGCTGCAGGGGCTTTTGCTGCCTGGAGTGGTATTTATATTGATCTCAACCCAGGCACACCTGGGGAGGGCTGGCCGGCATGGTAAGGTTGCCCAGGTCAGCCAATCATCACCCCTCAGGGGCTCACAGTTGCAGAAAATGGAACTTGCTGAACCGGCCAGGTCCAAGGAACAGGTGTGGGCTCCTGAGAGTCAGGATAGACAAGGGGCTGCAGCTTTGGCTTGTTTTCTAATCATTTTATCTGGCCCATGAGTGGGAGACAACTTCAAGAAAACCCTCTCCTAATGAGAGGAACCCAGGAGTCAGGGAGAGGAGGGGTGGGTGGTGGTTGGAGACAGAGGCCTGGTGCCCTGGGTGCAGTGGAAGTCTCTGGAAGACCAGGTGGAGGGAGGCCACACAGAGTGATGCCCAGGGTCACAGACCTGTCGGAGCTGCTGTTTGTTAGTTCAAGTCCTGCTCTGAGGTGCTCTGTGTCAGCTCTGAGCGACAGGTGAGCTGGGGGTGCTCTTCAATGAGGGCTATGTGCACGGTTCCTGTGTGCCCAGCCCTGCCATGGTACCTGCAAGGGTAGCTCTGTATCCTGGGAGGGGCCTGACCATGAGAGCCCCGTGGGCTGGGTTGGGGGTGGGGTACCTGCCCAGGAGAGCTCCATATCCTGGGATTGGCCTGACCACGAGAGCCCCATGGGCTGCTGGGGACCTGGTAAAGGATGTCAGGACAGTCAGTGAAGCCACCGAGGATATACCTCCAGTTGCTCCTGATTCCTACACCCTGCTGGTCATTCTACCAACCACCAGGACATGGTATTCTGTATTAGTCTTCAATGATGCCTTCTTTTGTATTCCATTAGTCCCAGAGTCACAAGAAATTTTGGCTTGTGAGTGGCAGGACTCAACATACAACTAAAACAATACTTCCGGGCCGTCTTGCCCCAAGGGTTCAAAAATTCCCACACCATCTTTGGGGAAAGCTTAGCTAAAGACCGAAAAGTTCTACCTCTGGAAAAGGAAACCCTCCTTCAATATGCAGACGACATTCTGATCGCCAGCCCTACTAAGGAGGCCTCTGAACTACCAAGCCAATAAAGGATAGAAGTTGTCCAAGAAAAAGCTCAAATATCACAGACTGCAGTGACCTGCCTGGGCTTCATTCTCACACAAGGTCAGAGAAGCCCATCCCAGGAAAGGGAAGAAACCATTTGCAGCCTTACCCCTTTCTAAAACTAGAAGACAGCTTAGGGGTTCCTGGGGAGGCCAGGGTTTGCTGCTTCTGGATCCCTAACTACAGTCTACTAGCTGGGCCTCTATATGAAACACTGAAAGGAAAAGATGATGATCCTTTTGAACAGAATCCAGAAGTGGCCTTTCAAGAATGGAAAGAGCAGTCAATTCAGACCCTTGCCCTGGAACTCCCTAATTGAGCTAAACCCTTTGACCTTTCCATTCCCGGTGAAAGGTGAATCGCCATTGGAGAATTAGTGCAAAAACTGGGACCACTTGAAATGGAACAACGCAAGAATGCCATCCAGGTAGGATAAACTACAGTCACCAAGGGGCTTGGCCCACTGCCACATCTGGCCAAGATACTGGCGGTATCTAAAAACCTGGAAATCAGCAGCCCAAAAGGCCACCTCCCTCCTAAGGGAAAAGGACCCCACGTGGTGATCCTAATCACCAACCATGCCCTGAAGTTGCAGGGTTCGCTCCGTGGGCACACCGACCTCGAGTGAGGAGGCCCTCCAACTCCAACATCCAGAGAGATAACCGGGGGCAACAGGGCACCATGACGACTCGTGTGAACATCACTTGACCTGGAGTTTCTCTCATAAAACAACAATAGTGTGTCCCGAAGGAGTAGACTACTGCTTGCAGGACTTCCTGCACCCGGAGGGGAGCTAATAATCTTGGCGGGGGAACCGTATATCACACCGTCACCATAGAAAAGCCTACAGACACCGTGATGATGGTGGCCAATAAGACCGGCTGGACTCCTGTTTACTTCAAAAGGCTGTTGACTCAGTGGCCATCATGGTCCTTGATCACCACTGACCCTGGACTGTCTGGGAGTTGAGCGGGCAGGGCTCTGACACCTGGTGCTGTTTTTACGTTAATTCAGGGGCCTAATTGAAGAAAGAGCAGACTACTGGTCAGAGCATCTAGGCTGGCAGAAACGGTCAGCCTAAGGTGGCCGAACAAATGTGGGGTGGGGTGAAACCGGCCCCCACAGCGTCTCTGCACATCTCTTTCCTGGACCCTTAAAGGTCATTAGAATCTATAACACTTCCAATGCTGGTGCTCAGGCGGACGAGCAGGGAGGCAGGGGTCCTGGGGCCAATCAACGTCACCTGGAGGCTGCTGGGGAGAAGTTCTGACCCTCGTCCCCTGGTATGAGGGCTCCCAACTCAGCACTCAGCAGTTACAGAAGAAGGGTCTGCACCCTCAGCACTCCAAGAATGAGGAACGGGACAAAAGGCAGAGGAGGGGTTTGTCCCCAGCAAAGCCCATTAAAAATCCCTGGGAGATAAAAATAGAATGTGGGCAATAAAGTCAAGTCTGACCTTTTTTATCCTTTGTGCTTTGTCTAATTTCACGTGCTCCTAGGGTCCCACATGCAGAGGTTCCACACCCGGCACTTCAGACCAGATTTCCTGGTGCAGAATGGCTGGGTCGACACCTCAGCTCCTGGGGCCCAGTGCAGACTCCGAGATATAGAGCCTGAGCTGCAGCCAACCCGGCCCTTGAGAGCTCCGCCCCCTCCCTCTCACTGACTCTGACAGGATCTCTACACAGCAGCCCAGCCCACAGCCCACGGGGTAGTGCATGCTCTCACCTCTCCATTCTCTGATGAAAATATAAAGTTTCCTTTGCTTGGGAACCAAACTCAGTCTCTATCTGTTGGCCCCAATGACACTGGGCAGGGGGACCCTTGTTGGGGTCCACTCTGGAGGATCAGTAACAGAAATTGAGACTATTGTAACTTCAATGAACAGATGTGTGAGCCAAACTGTAGTTAACATAGAACAGTTTATAAGGCTCGGGTAAAATAAGATGTTTCTAACACTTCCATTTGATATTTCCATCACTTTATTATAAGCAAGTTCAGTGAAAAGGTTTGTCTTATTTGTCAGGTCAATATTAGAGAAATGAAGTGATTTCTTTCCAAGGATGTACATCTAATAATCTTGGTTAAAACTTCAATCTTGTTTTAAATGCTTTTCCATTGAAAATGATACCTCTCTTTCAGCTCCCCCATTTCTGAGAAGTATAAAATCTTATAATTTATTATTACCAAAGGGGAAAGGTGGGAGGAGGGATAAATTAACAGTTTGGAATTAACACATACACACTGCTATGTATAAAATAGATCATCAACAAGGAACTACTGTATAGCACAGGGAACTACACTCAATATTGTGCAATAACCTATAAGGGGAAATAATCGGAAAAAGAATAGATATTTTTATTGACATCATCTATCAATGACAGTTAAAGTGTAACCTAAGGGAAGCCGGTGGTGAGTGCTTCTGACCCTGAAGACTTCAGTCATCTAAAGTTTGGACTCTGCCTACTTCCCAAGGCCCTTAATGAACATATGTGTAGCCGTAGCTTAAAAAACTCCCCAGTTTGGGTTTCGGGGAGACACTGATTTTGAAAAAGCCCTGGTGTTCTCCTTACATGAATGGGACTCTTCCTACTGCTAAAACATGTCTGTCACACCCAGAGGATGGTATACCGTCTGATCGGGAAGAGTTTGGAAAAGGCATCTCATCTCCTCATCTCCTGGTGCTCGGGTTCACCCCTCCAGCGTCTTTACTAACAGTCTCCCCACTTGGAGATGTCAACACTGTCAACATCCTGTTGCGTACAGTTTGGAATTTGTCCAGAGGATGAAGCGGAAGGATGAGGAACAATGAGAGACAAGTCCTAGGTGTTCAGACAGGCACATGTCACTCTAATTTCCAATCAGGAAGATGAATTGACCAAAGGCTAGGGTTGCCCATGGAAACAGTATAGGGCTTGAGGAAATCCCACTGCTTTGTGGCCAGTTCCCATAAACACAAGTTGAACAATGGAACTCAGGGGCAGTAAAATTCACGAAACTGCAGAGTTGAAAATATCTATCACTGAAAAATGTCTTGAGGAAAGTCAAAGAAAAGGATTGGCAAGCAAGGGAGAATGGCAAGAAAGGGATTTGAGGAGGTAGAAAGGATTCGCCATTAAGCACAAGAAAAGGGGCTGAACATTTCCGACATTGCAGTTGGCCAAAAAGGCTGTATGCGTTTTTTTCTGTATATATTCAAGAAAAGGGCATACACTTTTTTAGCCAACCAAACAGGTGGGCACTGGAAATCAATACTACAAAAGATATCACTTCGCATCAGTCAGAAGAGCCATCCTCATAAAGTGTAAACGCCAGAAATGCAGGACAGGGCAAGGAGAAGAGGGAGCCCTGTGAGGCTTATAGTGGAAATGTATATTGCCAACGGCCATTCTGGAGAAGTGTATTGTGTTTACTAAAGCATCTAAAAAATGAGCTACAGAGCATAGGGCACTTGCACTCATGGGCGTATATCTTGGGAAAAACAAAAATCGAGAGGACACAGGCACCCCAATGTTTACTGCCTCTCTGTTTAAAAGATCCTCGACTAGGATATAACTTAAATGTCTCTGGAGGGAAAAAATGGATAGAGATGTGGTACTTATGTAGAGTGGAATATTACTCAGCCTGGAAATCAATGAAATATGGCCAGTTGTAACAACTCTGGAGGAGTTACGTATGATCATTCTAAGTGACATAATTCAAAAAGAAAAAGACACATATCATAAGATATCACTTAAAGGTGGAATCCAAAATGGCTACACATGAAATAAATTACAAAACAAAAACATAGTCAAATATGTAGAAAACACGCGTAAGGCTGCTAAACGGGAAAGGTGGGGAGGGGTGAGGCATCATCCAGGAGGTTGAAATTAGCAAAGATACCATTCCAAATACCAAACTGATAATCAACAAGGCCTACACGGTAGCTAAAAGAACTGCACTCAGCACACTCAAGTCACCGGAAAAGAATATCTATGACTGGTAAGAATCTGAAAAAGAATTTATTGATGTCTCTCTGTACGTGAATCAAGTGGATGTACAGCAGCAAGAAACAGAGCTTTGAAAATCAGCTGTAACCAATATAGTAATAAATTGAAAAAAATAAACGACAGAGAGACAGAGAAAACCTCTTACAACTTTTCCTCAGGGACGGTGATGCAACATGGATTGAACACATCTAGACCCACAGCAGGATGAGACATAAGGCTGGAAACTGTTCGCGCTAAGAGAAATGTGAGGTTGGGTGAGGAAATGCACACCCTTTAAAGTAATACTACCTGGTACCCATTCAATGGGTCCCAAATCTGCAGGTTCAAGGAATCTTCCTACAGCTAAAACATGCATGGAAAACCCAGAGGACTGTACACCATGTGATCGGGAGATGTGTCTAAAATGCACCTCATTTATCCTCTCCTGGTGCTCCTGTTCATCATTCCAGCCACGTTACTTAGAATCTCCCCACTTAGAGAATCAGCACATTTAAACTTCTGTTTCACACATTTTGCAAATTGTGAGGAGGATGAACGGGAAGAGGGGGAAACAATGAGAGAATAGTTGTAGGGGTTTGGACGGGCACATGTCACTCTAATTTCCCATTAAGAATAAGAATTAAAAAAAGGCTCAGCCCGCCTCGCCGGAGCCAAAATAGGGCCTGAAGCAATCCTGCGGTTTTGAGGCCAGCTCACAAAAGAGCAACTTAAAAAATGGAGCTCAGGGTCACTGCAATTCACAAACCTGCAGAGTTATAAATGAAAACTAACGTCCAAAAATATGTTGAGGTAAGGCAAAGAAGAGGATCTGAATGCAAGACAGAATTGCAAGAAACAGATTTCAAGAGATAGATTGGACTCGCCTTTAAAGCACATGAAAAGCGGCAGAATTTCGACAATGATGCAGTTGGCCCAAAAGGGAGTATGCGTTATTTCCTGAATATATCCAGGAAAAAACACATACGCACTTTATGGGCAACCAAGCAAGCAAGCAATGCAAATGTGCACAACAAAGAAGTCTCATTTCCCACCGGTCAAAAGGGCCATCCGAAAAAATTGTAAACACCAGAAATGCAGGACAGGCCATGGAGAACAGGGAGCCTTTATACGCTGATGGACAGTGTGTGAACTGCCGAGAGCCACTCTGGAGAAGTGTATGGTGGTTCCTAAATCATCTAAAAAACAGAGCGACAGAGCATAGGGCACTTCCAATCACGGGAGTATATCTAGGGAAGTCTAAAAATCAACAAGACACAAGCACACCACAGTTTAGGGCTACTCTGTTTACAAGAACCTCAACTTCAGTACACCTTAAATATCCCAGGAAAGAGAACAATGGATAAAGAAAATGTGGTACTTATGTACAATGGAATATCTCTTCACCATGAAATCAATGTAATAAGGCTAGTAGAAGGATAAAGAGTGGATTGAGGTCCGATAATACTACTTGAAATAAGTCAAACAGAAAAAGAAACATATCATAAGATATCACTTATAGAGGGAGGATAAATATGGCTGCACAAAAAATGAATTACAAAACAGAACAGTGTCTCACATTTAGAAAACACACTTATGTCAGCTTAAGGGGAAAGGAGAGGTGGGGTGATGCATAAAACCAGAGTTTGAAATTAGCACAGATACCGTTCAATAAACCAAATAGGTATCAGACAAGATCTACACCTCGCTCAATGAACTGGCCTCAACACACCCTATACACCGCAGAGAAATATATCTGAGTAATAAGAATCTTAAAACCCATGTATTGATATATCTCCATAAGGGAATCAAGTGTGCGCAGAGCGGCACAAACACAGCAGTGAAAATGAGCTAAACCCCATTATAGAAATAAATTTTAAAACCAAAACGCAGAAACAATGAAAGAGAGAAAAATTCTTACAAAATTCGCTCAGGGGCTGTGATGCAACCTGGAATGACCACATATAAACCCACAGCTGGATAAGACATAAGGCTGGACACTTGGGGCTGAAAGGATTGGAGAGCTTTGGTGAGCAACTGCCGAAAGTTTAATGCAATACTTCATGCTACTTATTCCAAGGGTCCCAACACTCCAAGTTGAAGGGAATCTTCCTACAGCTAAACCATGCATGGGAAATCCAGCGGATGGTATACCATATGATCGGGAAAGGTTTCTAAAATGCACCTCATTTTCCTCTCCTGGGGCTCCGGATCAACATTCCAGCCACTTTACTAACAACATCTCCACATGGAGAGTCAATGCCTTTAAGTTCCGGTATCACACAGTCTGCAGTTAGTGCGGAGGATGAATGGGAATAGGGGGAACCAGTGAGAAAATAGCTGTAGCGGTTTCAATGGGCACATGTCACTCTAACTTCACATCAGGAAGAAGAATTAACCAAAGGCAGAGCAAGGCACCCCAGAAGAAGAATAGGGCCTGAAGAAATCCTGTGGATATGAGGCAAGATCACAAAAATAAGAGCTGAAAAATGGAGCTAAGGGCCACTGCAATTCAAAAACCTGCAGAGTTATAAAGGCCAACTATTCTCCAAAAGTATATTGAGGTAAGGCTATGAAGAGGCACTGAGAGCAAGGCAGAACTGAAGGAAACCGATTTCAGGAGGTAGACAGGAATTGCACTGAAAACATATGAAAACACTCAGAACGTCGACAATGATGCACTTGGCCAAAAAGGGCGTATGCGTTTTTTCCTGAATATATTCAGGAAGAAACGCATACGCCCTTTCTGGCCAACCAAGCAAGCTCTCAAAGGAAATCTGCACTACAATGAAGTCTCACTTCACCCCGGTCAAAGGGCCATCTGAAAAAAGTGTAAAATCCAGAAAGGCAGGACAGGCCATGGAGAACTGGGAGCCTTGTTATGCTGATGGGCGGGATGTAAATTGCCAGCAGCCACTCTGGAGAAGTGTATGGTGTTTCCTGAAACATCTAAAAAACAAAGCAACAGAGCCTAGGGCACTTCCACTTATGGTCCTATAGCTTAGGGAAATTAAAATCAAAAAGACACAGCCACCCCAAAGTTTGGGACGGCTCTGTTTACAAGAACCTCGTTTATGGTACAAGTTCAATATCACAGAAAGCGAAAAATGGATAAAGAAGTTGTGGTACTTACGTACAATGCAATATCACTCAGCAATGAAATTTATGTCATCAGGCCCGTAGCAGCATAATGAGTGGATTCAGGTACGATGATTCTAAGTGAAATAAGTCACACAGAAAAAGAAACATCATAAGATATCACCAATACACGGAATGTAAACTTGGCTACAAAGGAACTGAATTACAAAACAGAACAGGGTCTCAAATGTAGAAAACCAACTTATGCTTGCTTAAGGGGAAAGGTGAGTTGGGGTGCTGCATGAAACCAGAGATTGAAATTAGCACAGATACCGTTCCATAAGCCAAATATGCAATAGACAAGAGCTACTCCTTGCTGAACGAAGTGGACTCAACACCCCATATTAAACGCCTAAGAATATACCTGACTAGAAATAATCTTAAAACCTACGGATTTATTTGTCTCCGAAAGAGAACCAAGCGTGTGTACAGCGGCATAAACGCAGCAGTGATAGGATTGGTGAGGTTCGGTGAGCAAATGCAGACCCTTTGAAGTCATATTGCATGGTACCCATTCCATGGGTCTCAACTCTCCAGGTTTAAGGGATTCTTCCTTCAGCTAAAACATGCATGTGGAACCCAGAGTATGATCCACCGTGTGATCGGGAAACGTGTTCAAATGTGTCTCGTTTTCGTCCCCTGGTACTCGGGTGCAACATTCCAGATGCTTTACTAACACTCTCCCCTCTTGGAGAGTCAGTGCCTTTAACCTCCTGTTTGGCCCAGTTTGTAATTTCTGTGGAAAATGAACAGGAATAGGGAGAACGAAAGAGAGACTAGCTGGAGGTGTCTGGACGGGCAAATTTAACTCTCATTTCCCACCAGGAAGAGGAATTAACCAAAGGCTCATCGTGCCGTGCCGGAACCACACTAGGGCCTGAAGCAATCCTGCGGTGTTGCGGCCAGCTCACAAGAAAGCGAGTTGAAGAAAGGAGCTCAGGGGCACTGTAATTCACAAACCTGCAGAGTTATAAATGACAGCTATCGTCCAAAAATATATTGAAGTAAGGCTGCCAAGAGGACTTGAAAGCGGGGCAGAATTGCAGGAAATCGATTTCAGGAGGTAGACTGGAATTGCATGTAAGGCATAGGAAAAGAGGCAGAACGTCCACAATGATGCACTTGGCCAAAAAGGGCGTATGCGTTTTTTCCTGAATATATTCAGGAAAAAACGCATACGCCCTTTTTGGCCAACCAAGCAAGCTTGCAAAGGATATCTGCACTACAATGAAGTCTCACTGCCCCCCGGTCAAAAGGGCCATCTGAAAAAAGTGTAAAATACAGAAAGGCAGGACAGGCCATGGAGAACTGGGAGCATTGTTATGCTGATGGGCGGGATGTAAATTGCCAACAGCCACTCTGGAGAAGTGTATGGTGTTTCCTGAAACATCTAAAAAACAAAGCAACAGAGCCTAGGGCACTTCCACTTATGGTCCTATAGCTTAGGGAAATTAAATTCAAAAAGACACAGTCACCCCAAATTTGGGACGGCTCTGTTTACAAGAACCTCGTTTACGGTACAAGTTCAATATCACAGAAAGCGAAAAATGGATAAAGAAGTTGTGGTACTTACGTACAATGCAATATCACTCAGTAATGAAATCTATGTCATCAGGCCCGTAGCAGCATAATGAGTGGATTCAGGTATGATGATTCTAAGTGAAATAAGTCACACAGAAAAAGAAACACCATAAGATATCACTACTACACGGAAGGTAAACTTGGCTACACAAGAACTGAATTACAAAACAGAACAGGGTCTCAAATGTAGAAAACCAACTTATGCTTGCTTGAGGGGAAAGGTGAGTTGGGGTGCTGCATGAAACCAGAGATTGAAATTAGCACAGATACCGTTCCATAAGCCAAATATGTAATAGACAAGAGCTACTCCTTGCTCAACGCAGTGGACTCAACACCCCATATTAAACGCCTAAGAATATACCTGACTAGAAATAATCTTAAAACCTACGGATTTATATGTCTCCGAAAGAGAATCAAGCGTGTGTACGGCTGCATAAATGCAGCAGTGATAGGATTGGTGAGGTTCGGTGAGCAAATGCAGACCCTTTGAAGTCATACTGCATGGTCCCCATTCCATGGGTCTCAACTCTCCAGGTTTAAGGGATTCTTCCTTCAGCTGAAACATGCATGTGGAACCCAGAGTATGATCCACCGTGTGATCGGGAAACGTGTTCAAATGTGTCTCAGTTTTCGTCCCCTGGTACTCGGGTGCAACATTCAAGACGCTTTACTAACACTCTCCCCACTTGGAGAGTCAGTGTCTTTAAACTCCTGTTTGGCCCAGTTTGCAATTTCTGCGGAAAATGTACAGGAATAGGGAGAACCAAAGAGAGACTAGCTGGAGGTGTCTGGACGGGCAAATTTAACTCTCATTTCCCACCAGGAAGAGGAATTAACCAAAGGCTCAGCGTGCCGTGCCGGAACCACACTAGGGCCTGAAGCAATCCTGCGGTGTTGCGGCCAGCTCACAAGAAAGCAAGTTGAAGAAAGGAGCTCAGGGGCACTGTAATTCACAAACCTGCAGAGTTATAAAGGACAGCTATCGTCCAAAAATATATTGAAGTAAGGCTGCCAAGAGGACTTGAAAGCGGGGCAGAATTGCAGGAAACCGATTTCAGGAGGTAGACGGGAATTGCATGTACAGCATAGGAAAAGAGGCAGAACGTCCACAATGATGCACTTGGCCAAAAAGGGCGTATGCGTTTTTTCCTGAATATATTCAGGAAAAAACGCATACGCCCTTTTTAGCCAACCAAGCAAGCTTGCAAAGGAAATCTGCACTACAATGAAGTCTCACTGCCCCACGGTCAAAAGGGCCATCTGAAAAAAGTGTAAAATCAAGAAAGGCAGGACAGGCCATGGAGAACTGGGAGCCTTGTTATGCCGGTGGGCGGGATGTAAATTGCCAACAGCCACTCTGGAGAAGTGTATGGTGTTTCCTGAAACATCTAAAAAACAAAGCAACAGAGCCTAGGGCACTTCCACTTATGGTCCTATAGCTTAGGGAAATTAAAATCAGAAAGACACAGCCACCCCAAAGTTTGGGCCGGCTCTGTTTACAAGAACCTCGTTTACGGTACAAGTTCAATATCACAGAAAGCGAAAAATGGATAAAGAAGTTGTGGTACTTACGTACAATGCAATATCACTCAGCAATGAAATCTATGTCATCAGGCCCGTCGCAGCATAATGAGTGGATTTAGGTACGATGATTCTAAGTGAAATAAGTCACACAGGAAAAGAAAGATCATAAGATATCACTACTACACGGAATGTAAACTTGGCTACACAGGAACTGAATTACAAAACAGAACAGGGTCTCAAATGTAGAAAACCAACTTATGCTTGCTTAAGGGGAAAGGTGAGTTGGGGTGCTGCATGAAACCAGAGATTGAAATTAGCAGAGATACCGTGCCATAAGCCAAATATGTAATAGACAAGAGCTACTCCTTGCTAAACGAAGTGTACTCAACACCCCATATTAAACGCCTAAGAATACACCTGACTAGTAAGAATCTTAAAACCTGTGGATTTATATGTCTCCGAAAGAGAATCAAACGTGTGTACGGCGGCATAAACGCAGCAGTGATAGGATTGGTGAGGTTCGGTGAGCAAATGCAGACCCTTTGAAGTCATATTGCATGGTACCCATTCCATGGGTCTCAACTCTCCAGGTTTAAGGGATTCTTCCTTCAGCTAAAACATGCATGTGGAACCCAGAGTATGATCCACCGTGTGATCGGGAAATGTGTTCAAATGTGTCTCAGTTTTCGTCCCCTGGTACTCGGGTGCAACATTCAAGACGCTTTACTAACACTCTCCCCACTTGGAGAGTCAGTGCCTTTAAACTCCTGTTTGGCCCAGTTTGCAATTTCTGCGGAAAATGTACAGGAATAGGGAGAACCAATGAGAGACTAGCTGGAGGTGTCTGGACGGGCAAATTTAACTCTCATTTCCCACCAGGAAGAGGAATTAACCAAAGGTTCAGCGTGCCGTGCCGGAACCACACTAGGGCCTGAAGCAATCCTGCGGTGTTGCGGCCAGCTCACAAGAAAGCGAGTTGAAGAAAGGAGCTCAGGGGCACTGTAATTCACAAACCTGCAGAGTTATAAATGACAGCTATCGTCCAAAAATATATTGAAGTAAGGCTGCCAAGAGAACTTGAAAGCGGGGCAGAATTGCAGGAAACCGATTTCAGGAGGTAGACGGGAATTGCATGTAAAGCATAGGAAAAGAGGCAGAACGTCCACAATGATGCACTTGGCCAAAAAGGGCGTATGCGTTTTTTCCTGAATATATTCAGGAAAAAACGCATACGCCCTTTTTGGCCAACCAAGCAAGCTTGCAAAGGAAATCTGCACTAAAATGAAGTCTCACTGCCCCCCGGTCAAAAGGGCCATCTGAAAAAAGTGTAAAATCCAGAAAGGCATGACAGGCCATGGAGAACTGGGAGTCTTGTTATGCTGGTGCGCGGGATGTAAATTGCCAACAGCCACTCTGGAGAAGTGTATGGTGTTTCCTGAAACATCTAAAAAACAAAGCAACAGAGCCTAGGGCACTTCCACTTATGGTCGTATAGCTTAGGGAAATTAAAATCAAAAAGACAAAGCCACCCCAAAGTTTGGGACGGCTCTGTTTACAAGAACCTCGTTTACGGTACAAGTTCAATATCACAAAAGCAAAAAATGGATAAAGAAGTTGTGGTACTTACGTACAATGCAATATCACTCAGCAATGAAATCTATGTCATCAGGCCCGTAGCAGATAATGAGTGGATTCAGGTATGATGATTCTAAGTGAAATAAGTCACACAGAAAAAGAAACACCAGAAGATATTACTACTACACGGAAG
Organism: Leucopleurus acutus; assembly: GCF_964270905.1. Lineage (NCBI taxonomy): Eukaryota > Metazoa > Chordata > Mammalia > Artiodactyla > Delphinidae > Leucopleurus > Leucopleurus acutus. Next base: position 119,596,645 of record NC_139142.1, on the reverse strand, counting down.
GTAAACTTGGCTACACAAGAACAGAATTACAAAACAGAACAGGGTCTCAAATGTAGAAAACCAACTTATGCTTGATTGAGGGGAAAGGTGAGTTGGGGTGCTGCATGAAACCAGAGATTGAAATTAGCACAGATACCGTTCCATAAGCCAAATATGTAATAGACAAGAGCTACTCCTTGCTCAACGCAGTGGACTCAACACCCCATATTAAACGCCTAAGAATATACCTGACTAGAAATAATCTTAAAACCTACGTATTTATGTCTCCGAAAGAGAATCAAGCCTGTGTACGGCTGCTTAAACGCAGCAGTGATAGGATTGGTGAGGTTCGGTGAGCAAATGCAGACCCTTTGAAGTCATACTGCATGGTACCCATTCCATGGGTCTCAACTCTGCAGGTTTAAGGGATTCTTCCTTCAGCTGAAACATGCATGTGGAACACAGAGTATGATCCACCGTGTGATCAGGAAACGTGTTCAAATGTGTCTCAGTTTTCGTCCCCTGGTACTCGGGTGCAACATTCAAGACGCTTTACTAACACTCTCCCCACTTGGAGAGTCAGTGCCTTTAAACTCCTGTTTGGCCCAGTTTGCAATTTCTGCGGAAAATGTACAGGAATAGGGAGAACCAATGAGAGACTAGCTGGAGGTGTGTGGACGGGCAAATTTAACTCTCATTTCCCACCAGGAAGAGGAATTAACCAAAGGCTCAGCATGCCGTGCCAGAACCACACTAGGGCCTGAAGCAATCCTGCGGTGTTGCGGCCAGCTCACAAGAAAGCGAGTTGAAGAAAGGAGCTCAGGGGCACTGTAATTCACAAACCTGCAGAGTTATAAATGACAGCTATCGTCCAAAAATATATTGAAGTAAGGCTGCCAAGAGGACTTGAAAGCGGGGCAGAATTGCAGGAAACCGATTTCAGGAGGTAGACAGGAATTGCATGTAAAGCATAGGAAAAGAGGCAGAACGTCCACAATGATGCACTTGGACAAAAAGGGCGTATGCGTTTTTTCCTGAATATATTCAGGAAAAAACGCATACGCCCTTTTTGGCCAACCAAGCAAGCTTGCAAAGGAAATCTGCACTACAATGAAGTCTCACTGCCCCCCGGTCAAAAGGGCCATCTGAAAAAAGTGTAAAATCCAGAAAGGCAGGACAGGCCATGGAGAACTGGGAGCCTTGTTATGCTGGTGGGCGGGATGTAAACTGCCAACAGCCACTCTGGAGAAGTGTATGGTGTTTCGTGAAACATCTAAAAAACAAAGCAACAGAGCCTAGGGCACTTCCACTTATGGTCCTATAGCTTAGGGAAATTAAAATCAAAAAGACACAGCCACCCCAAAGTTTGGGCTGGCTCTGTTTACAAGAACCTCGTTTACGGTACAAGTTCAATATCACAGAAAGCGAAAAATGGATAAAGAAGTTGTGGTACTTACGTACAATGCAATATCACGCAGCAATGAAATCTATGTCATCAGGCCCGTAGCAGCATAATGAGTGGATGCAGGTACGATGATTCTAAGTGAAATAAGTCACACAGAAAAAGAAACATCATAAGGTATCACTACTACACGGAATGTAAACTTGGCTACACAGGAACTGAATTACAAAACAGAACAGGGTCTCAAATGTAGAAAACCAACTTATGCTTGCTTAAGGGGAAAGGTGAGTTGGGGTGCTGCATAAAACCAGAGATTGAAATTAGCACAGATACCGTTCCATAAGCCAAATATGTAATAGACAAGAGCTACTCCTTGCTCAACGCAGTGGACTCAACACCCCATATTAAACGCCTAAGAATATACCTGACTAGAAATAATCTTAAAACCTATGGATTTATATGTCTCCGAAAGAGAATCAAGCGTGTGTACGGCGGCATAAACGCAGCAGTGATAGGATTGGTGAGGTTCAGTGAGCAAATGCAGACCCTTTGAAGTCATACTGCATGGTACCCATTCCATGGGTCTCAACTCTCCAGGTTTAAGGGATTCTTCCTTCAGCTGAAACATGCATGTGGAACACAGTGTATGATCCACCGTGTGATCAGGAAACGTGTTCAAATGTTTCTCAGTTTTCGTCCCCTGGTACTCGGGTGCAACATTCAAGACGCTTTACTAACACTCTCCCCACTTGGAGAGTCAGTGCCTTTAAACTCCTGTTTGGCCCAGTTTGCAATTTCTGCGGAAAATGTACAGGAATAGGGAGAACCAATGAGAGACTAGCTGGAGGTGTGTGGACGGGCAAATTTAACTCTCATTTCCCACCAGGAAGAGGAATTAACCAAAGGCTCAGCGTGCCGTGCCAGAACCACACTAGGGCCTGAAGCAATCCTGCGGTGTTGCGGCCAGCTCACAAGAAAGCGAGTTGAAGAAAGGAGCTCAGGGGCACTGTAATTCACAAACCTGCAGAGTTATAAATGACAGCTATCGTCCAAAAATATATTGAAGTAAGGCTGCCAAGAGGACTTGAAAGCGGGGCAGAATTGCAGGAAACCGATTTCAGGAGGTAGACGGGAATTGCATGTAAAGCATAGGAAAAGAGGCAGAACGTCCACAATGATGCACTTGGCCAAAAAGGGCGTATGCGTTTTTTCCTGAATATATTCAGGAAAAAACGCATACGCCCTTTTTGGCCAACCAAGCAAGCTTGCAAAGGAAATCTGCACTACAATGAAGTCTCACTGCCCCCCGGGCAAAAGGGCCATCTGAAAAAAGTGTAAAATCCAGAAAGGCAGGACAGGCCATGGAGAACTGGGAGCCTTGTTATGCTGGTGGGCGTGATGTAAATTGCCAACAGCCACTCTGGAGAAGTGTATGGTGTTTCCTGAAACATCTAAAAAACAAAGCAACAGAGCCTAGGGCACTTCCACTTATGGTCCTATAGCTTAGGGAAATGAAAATCAAAAAGACACAGCCACCCCAAAGTTTGGGCCGGCTCTGTTTACAAGAACCTCGTTTACGGTACAAGTTCAATATCACAGAAAGCAAAAAATGGATAAAGAAGTTGTGGTACTTATGTACAATGCAATATCACTCAGCAATGAAATCTATGTCATCAGGCCCGTAGCAGCATAATGAGTGGATGCAGGTATGATGAGTCTAAGTGAAATAAGTCACACAGAAAAATAAACATCATAAGATATCACTACTACACGGAATGTAAACTTGGCTACACAGGAACTGAATTACAAAACAGAACAGGGTCTCAAATGTAGAAAACCAACTTATGCTTGCTTAAGGGGAAAGGTGAGTTGGGGTGCTGCATGAAACCAGAGATTGAAATTAGCACAGATACCGTTCCATAAGCCAAATATGCAATAGACAAGAGCTACTCCTTGCTCAACGAAGTGGACTCAACACCCCATATTAAACACCTAAGAATATACCTGACTAGAAATAATCTTAAAACCTACGGATTTATATGTCTCCGAAAGAGAATCAAGCGTGTGTACAGCGGCATAAACGCAGCAGTGATAGGATTGGTGAGGTTCGGTGAGCAAATGCAGACCCTTTGAAGTCATATTGCATGGTACCCATTCCATGGGTCTCAACTCTCCAGGTTTAAGGGATTCTTCCTTCAGCTGAAACATGCATGTGGAACCCAGAGTATGATCCACCGTGTGATCGGGAAACGTGTTCAAATGTGTTTCGTTTTCATCCCTGGTACTCGGGTGCAACATTCCAGATGCTTTACTAACACTCTCCCCACTTGGAGAGTCAGTGCCTTTAACCTCCTGTTTGGCCCAGTTTGTATTTTCTGTGGAAAATGAACAGGAATAGGGAGAACGAAAGAGAGACTAGCTAGAGGTGTCTGGACGGGCAAATTTAACTCTCGTTTCCCACCAGGAAGAGGAATTAACCAAAGGCTCAGCGTGCCGTGCCGGAACTACACTAGGGCCTGAAGCAATCCTGCGGTGTTGCGGCCAGCTCACAAGAAAGCGAGTTGAAGAAACGAGCTCTGGGGCACTGTAATTCACAAACCTGCAGAGTTATAAATGACAGCTATCGTCCAAAAATATATTGAAGTAAGGCTGCCAAGAGGACTTGAAAGCGGGGCAGAATTGCAGGAAATCGATTTCAGGAGGTACACTGGAATTGCATGTAAAGCATAGGAAAAGAGGCAGAACGTCCACAATGATGCACTTGGCCTAAAAGGGCATATGCTTTTTTTCCTGAATATATTCAGGAAAAAACGCATACGCCCTTTTTGGCCAACCAAGCAAGCTTGCAAAGGAAATCTGCACTACAATGAAGTCTCACTGCCCCACGGTCAAAAGGGCCATCTGAAAAAAGTGTAAAATCCAGAAAGGCAGGACAGGCCATGGAGAACTGGGAGTTTTTTTATGCCGGTGGGCGGGATGTAAATTGCCAACAGCCAATCTGGAGAAGTGTATGGTGTTTCCTGAAACATCTAAAAAACAAAGCAACAGAGCCTAGGGCACTTCCACTTATGGTCCTATAACTTAGGGAAATTAAAATCAAAAAGACACGGTCACCCCAAAGTTTGGGACGGCTCTGTTTACAAGAACCTCGTTTACGGTACAAGTTCAATATCACAGAAAGGGAAAAATGGATAAAGAAGTTGTGGTACTTACGTACAATGCAATATCACTCAGCAATGAAATCTATGTCATCAGGCCCGTAGCAGCATAATGAGTGGATTCAGGTATGATGATTCTAAGTGAAATAAATCACACAGAAAAAGAAACATCATAAGGTATCACTACTACACGGAATGTAAACTTGGCTACACAGGAACTGAATTACAAAACAGAACAGGGTCTCAAATGTAGAAAACCAACTTATGCTTGCTTAAGGGGAAAGGTGAGTTGGGGTGCTGCATAAAACCAGAGATTGAAATTAGCACAGATACCGTTCCATAAGCCAAATATGTAATAGAAAAGAGCTACTCCTTGCTCAACGCAGTGGACTCAACACCCCATATTAAACGCCTAAGAATATACCTGACTAGAAATAATCTTAAAACCTATGGATTTATATGTCTCCGAAAGAGAATCAAGCGTGTGTACGGCGGCATAAACGCAGCAGTGATAGGATTGGTGAGGTTCAGTGAGCAAATGCAGACCCTTTGAAGTCATACTGCATGGTACCCATTCCATGGGTCTCAACTCTCCAGGTTTAAGGGATTCTTCCTTCAGCTGAAACATGCATGTGGAACACAGTGTATGATCCACCGTGTGATCAGGAAACGTGTTCAAATGTTTCTCAGTTTTCGTCCCCTGGTACTCGGGTGCAACATTCAAGACGCTTTACTAACACTCTCCCCACTTGGAGAGTCAGTGCCTTTAAACTCCTGTTTGGCCCAGTTTGCAATTTCTGCGGAAAATGTACAGGAATAGGGAGAACCAATGAGAGACTAGCTGGAGGTGTGTGGACGGGCAAATTTAACTCTCATTTCCCACCAGGAAGAGGAATTAACCAAAGGCTCAGCGTGCCGTGCCAGAACCACACTAGGGCCTGAAGCAATCCTGCGGTGTTGCGGCCAGCTCACAAGAAAGCGAGTTGAAGAAAGGAGCTCAGGGGCACTGTAATTCACAAACCTGCAGAGTTATAAATGACAGCTATCGTCCAAAAATATATTGAAGTAAGGCTGCCAAGAGGACTTGAAAGCGGGGCAGAATTGCAGGAAACCGATTTCAGGAGGTAGACGGGAATTGCATGTAAAGCATAGGAAAAGAGGCAGAACGTCCACAATGATGCACTTGGCCAAAAAGGGCGTATGCGTTTTTTCCTGAATATATTCAGGAAAAAACGCATACGCCCTTTTTGGCCAACCAAGCAAGCTTGGAAAGGAAATCTGCACTACAATGAAGTCTCACTGCCCCCCGGTCAAAAGGGCCATCTGAAAAAAGTGTAAAATCCAGAAAGGCAGGACAGGCCATGGAGAACTGGGAGCCTTGTTATGCTGGTGGGCGTGATGTAAATTGCCAACAGCCACTCTGGAGAAGTGTATGGTGTTTCCTGAAACATCTAAAAAACAAAGCAACAGAGCCTAGGGCACTTCCACTTATGGTCCTATAGCTTAGGGAAATGAAAATCAAAAAGACACAGCCACCCCAAAGTTTGGGACGGCTCTGTTTACAAGAACCTCGTTTACGGTACAAGTTCAATATCACAGAAAGCAAAAAATGGATAAAGAAGTTGTGGTACTTATGTACAATGCAATATCACTCAGCAATGAAATCTATGTCATCAGGCCCATAGCAGCATAATGAGTGGATGCAGGTATGATGAGTCTAAGTGAAATAAGTCACACAGAAAAAGAAACATCATAAGATATCACTACTACACGGAATGTAAACTTGGCTACACAGGAACTGAATTACAAAACAGAACAGGGTCTCAAATGTAGAAAACCAACTTATGCTTGCTTAAGGGGAAAGGTGAGTTGCGGTGCTGCATGAAACCAGAGATTGAAATTAGCACAGATACCATTCCATAAGCCAAATATGCAATAGACAAGAGCTACTCCTTGCTCAACGAAGTGGACTCAACACCCCATATTAAACGCCTAAGAATATACCTGACTAGAAATAATCTTAAAACCTACGGATTTATATGTCTCCGAAAGAGAATCAAGCGTGTGTACAGCGGCATAAACGCAGCAGTGATAGGATTGGTGAGGTTCGGTGAGCAAACGCAGACCCTTTGAAGTCATATTGCATGGTACCCATTCCATGGGTCTCAACTCTCCAAGTTTAAGGGATTCTTCCTTCAGCTAAAACATGCATGTGGAACACAGAGTATGATCCACCGTGTGATCAGGAAACGTGTTCAAATGTGTCTCAGTTTTCGTCCCCTGGTACTCGGGTGCAACATTCAAGACGCTTTACTAACACTCTCCCCACTTGGAGAGTCAGTGTCTTTAAACTCCTGTTTGGCCCAGTTTGCAATTTCTGCGGAAAATGTACAGGAATAGGGAGAACCAATGATAAACTAGCTGGAGGTGTCTGGACGGGCAAATTTAACTCTCATTTCCCACCAGGAAGAGGAATTAACCAAAGGCTCAGCGTGCCGTGCCGGATCCACACTAGGGCCTGAAGCAATCCTGCGGTGTTGCGGCCAGCTCACAAAAAAGCGAGTTGAAGAAAGGAGCTCAGGGGCACTGTAATTCACAAACCTGCAGAGTTATAAATGACAGCTATCGTCCAAAAATATATTGAAGTAAGGCTGCCAAGAGGACTTGAAAGCGGTGCAGAATTGCACGAAACCGATTTCAGGAGGTAGAATGGAATTGCATGTAAAGCATAGGAAAAGAGGCAGAACATCCACAATGATGCACTTGGCCAAAAAGGGCGTATGCGTTTTTTCCTGAATATATTCAGGAAAAAACGCATACGCCCTTTTTGGCCAACCAAGCAAGCTTGCAAAGGAAATCTGCACTACAATGAAGTCTCACTGCCGCCCAGTCAAAAGGGCCATCTGAAAAAAGTGTAAAATCCAGAAAGGCAGGACAGGCCATGGAGAACTGGGAGCCTTGTTATGCTGATGGGCGGGATGTAAATTGCCAACAGCCACTCTGGAGAAATGTATGGTGTTTCCTGAAACATCTAAAAAACAAAGCAACAGAGCCTAGGGCACTTCCACTTATGGTCCTATAGCTTAGGGAAATTAAAATCAAAAAGACACAGCCACCCCAAAGTCTGGGAAGGCTCTGTTTACAAGAACCTCGTTTATGGTACAAGTTCAATATCACAGAAAGCGAAAAATGGATAAAGAAGTTGTGGTACTTACGTACAATGCAATATCACTCAGCAATGAAATCTATGTCATCAGGCCCGTACCAGCATAATGAGTGGATTCAGGTATGAAGATTCTAAGTGAAATAAGTCACACAGAAAAAGAAACATCATAAGATATCACCAATACACGGAATGTAAACTTGGCTACACAGGAACTGAATTACAAAACAGAACAGGGTCTCAAATGTAGAAAACCAACTTATGCTTGCTTAAGGGGAAAGGTGAGTTGGGGTGCTGCATGAAACCAGAGATTGAAATTAGCACAGATACCGTTCCATAAGCCAAATATGCAATAGACAAGAGCTACTCCTTGCTGAACGAAGTGGACTCAACACCCCATATTAAACGCCTAAGAATATACCTGACTAGAAATAATCTTAAAACCTACGGATTTATATGTCTCCGAAAGAGAATCAAGCGTGTGTACAGCGGCATAAACGCAGCAGTGATAGGATTGGTGAGGTTCGGTGAGCAAATGCAGACCCTTTAAAGTCATATTGCATGGTACCCATTCCATGGGTCTCAACTCTCCAGGTTTAAGGGATTCTTCCTTCAGCTAAAACATGCATGTGGAACCCAGAGTATGATCCACCGTGTGATCGGGAAACGTGTTCAAATGTGTCTCAGTTTTCGTCCCGTGGAACTCGGGTGCAACATTCCAGATGCTTTACTAACACTCTCCCCACTTGGAGAGTCAGTGCCTTTAACCTCCTGTTTGGCCCAGTTTGCAATTTCTGTGGAAAATGAACAGGAATAGGGAGAACGAAAGAGAGACTAGCTGGAGGTGTCTGGACGGGCAAATTTAACTCTCATTTCCCACCAGGAAGAGGAATTAACCAAAGGCTCAGCATGCCGTGCCGGAACTACACTAGGTCCTGAAGCAATCCTGTGGTGTTTCGGCCAGCTCACAAGAAAGCGAGTTGAAGAAAGGAGCTCAGGGGCACTGTAATTCACAAACCTGCAGAGTTATAAATGACAGCTATCGTCCAAAAATATATTGAAGTAAGGCTGCCAAGAGGACTTGAAAGCGGGGCAGAATTGCAGGAAACCGATTTCAGGAGGTAGACTGGAATTGCATGTAAAGCATAGGAAAAGAGGCAGAACGTCCACAATGATGCACTTGGCCAAAAAGGGCGTATGTGTTTTTTCCTGAATATATTCAGGAAAAAACGCATACGCCCTTTTTGGCCAACCAAGCAAGCTTGCAAAGGAAATCTGCACTACAATGAAGTCTCACTGCCCCCCGGTCAAAAGGGCCATCTGAAAAATGTGTAAAATCCAGAAAGGCAGGACAGGCCATGGAGAACTGGGAGCCTTGTTATGCTGGTGGGCGTGATGTAAATTGCCAACAGCCACTCTGGAGAAGTGTATGGTGTTTCCTGAAACATCTAAAAAACAAAGCAACAGAGCCTAGGGCACTTCCACTTATGGTCCTATAGCTTAGGGAAATTAAAATAAAAAAGACACAGCCACCCCAAAGTTTGGGACGGCTCTGTTTACAAGAACCTCGTTTACGGTACAAGTTCAATATCACAGAAAGCAAAAAATGGATAAAGAAGTTGTGGTACTTATGTACAATGCAATATCACTCAGCAATGAAATCTATGTCATCAGGCCCGTAGCAGCATAATGAGTGGATGCAGGTATGATGAGTCTAAGTGAAATAAGTCACACAGAAAAAGAAACATCATAAGATATCACTACTACACGGAATGTAAACTTGGCTACACAGGAACTGAATTACAAAACAGAACAGGGTGTCAAATGTAGAAAACCAACTTATGCTTGCTTAAGGGGAAAGGTGAGTTGGGGTGCTGCATGAAACCAGAGATTGAAATTAGCACAGATACCGTTCCATAAGCCAAATATGCAATAGACAAGAGCTACTCCTTGCTCAACGAAGTGGACTCAACACCCCATATTAAACGCCTAAGAATACACCTGACTACTAAGAATCTTAAAACCTGTGGATTTATATGTCTCCGAAAGAGAATCAAGCGTGTGTACAGCGGCATAAACGCAGCAGTGATAGGATTGGTGAGGTTCGGTGAGCAAATGCAGACCCTTTGAAGTCATATTGCATGGTACCCATTCCATGGGTCTCAACTCTCCAGGTTTAAGGGATTCTTCCTTCAGCTGAAACATGCATGTGGAACCCAGAGTATGATCCACCGTGTGATCGGGAAACGTGTTCAAATGTGTCTCGTTTTCATCCCTGGTACTCGGGTGCAACATTCCAGATGCTTTACTAACACTCTCCCCACTTGGAGAGTCAGTGCCTTTAACCTCCTGTTTGGCCCAGTTTGTAATTTCTGTGGAAAATGAACAGGAATAGGGAGAACGAAAGAGAGACTAGCTGGAGGTGTCTGGACGGGCAAATTTAACTCTCGTTTCCCACCAGGAAGAGGAATTAACCAAAGGCTCAGCGTGCCGTGCCGGAATTACACTAGGGCCTGAAGCAATCCTGCGGTGTTGCGGCCAGCTCACAAGAAAGCGAGTTGAAGAAACGAGCTCAGGGGCACTGTAGTTCACAAACCTGCAGAGTTATAAATGACAGCTATCGTCCAAAAATATATTGAAGTAAGGCTGCCAAGAGGACTTGAAAGCGGGGCAGAATTGCAGGAAATCGATTTCAGGAGGTACACTGGAATTGCATGTAAAGCATAGGAAAAGAGGCAGAACGTCCACAATGATGCACTTGGCCAAAAAGGGCATATGCTTTTTTTCCTGAATATATTCAGGAAAAAACGCATACGCCCTTTTTGGCCAACCAAGCAAGCTTGCAAATGATATCTGCACTACAATGAAGTCTCACTGCCCCCCGGTCAAAAGGGCCATCTGAAAAAAGTGTAAAATCCAGAAAGGCAGGACAGGCCATGGAGAACTGGGAGCTTTGTTATGCTGGTGGGCGGGATGTAAATTGCCAACAGCCACTCTGGAGAAGTGTATGGTGTTTCCTGAAACATCTAAAAAACAAAGCAACAGAGCCTAGGGCACTTCCACTTATGGTCCTATAGCTTAGGGAAATTAAAATCAGAAAGACACAGCCACCCCAAAGTTTGGGCCGGCTCTGTTTACAAGAACCTCGTTTACGGTACAAGTTCAATATCACAGAAAGCGAAAAATGGATAAAGAAGTTGTGGTACTTACGTACAATGCAATATCACTCAGCAATGAAATCTATGTCATCAGGCCCGTCGCTGCATAATGAGTGGATTTAGGTACGATGATTCTAAGTGAAATAAGTCACACAGAAAAAGAAAGATCATAAGATATCACTACTACACGGAATGTAAACTTGGCTACACAGGAACTGAATTACAAAACAGAACAGGGTCTCAAATGTAGAAAACCAACTTATGCTTGCTTAAGGGGAAAGGTGAGTTGGGGTGCTGCATGAAACCAGAGATTGAAATTAGCACAGATACCGTGCCATAAGCCAAATATGTAATAGACAAGAGCTACTCCTTGCTAAACGAAGTGTACTCAACACCCCATATTAAACGCCTAAGAATACACCTGACTAGTAAGAATCTTAAAACCTGTGGATTTATATGTCTCCGAAAGAGAATCAAACGTGTGTACGGCGGCATAAACGCAGCAGTGATAGGATTGGTGAGGTTCGGTGAGCAAATGCAGACCCTTTGAAGTCATATTGCATGGTACCCATTCCATGGGTCTCAACTCTCCAGGTTTAAGGGATTCTTCCTTCAGCTAAAACATGCATGTGGGACCCAGAGTATGATCCACCGTGTGATCGGGAAACGTGTTCAAATGTGTCTCAGTTTTCGTCCCCTGGTACTCGGGTGCAACATTCAAGACGCTTTACTAACACTCTCCCCACTTGGAGAGTCAGTGCCTTTAAACTCCTGTTTGGCCCAGTTTGCAATTTCTGCGGAAAATGTACAGGAATAGGGAGAACCAATGAGAGACTAGCTGGAGGTGTCTGGACGGGCAAATTTAACTCTCATTTCCCACCAGGAAGAGGAATTAACCAAAGGTTCAGCGTGCCGTGCCGGAACCACACTAGGGCCTGAAGCAATCTTGCGGTGTTGCGGCCAGCTCACAAGAAAGCGAGTTGAAGAAAGGAGCTCAGGGGCACTGTAATTCACAAACCTGCAGAGTTATAAATGACAGCTATCGTCCAAAAATATATTGAAGTAAGGCTGCCAAGAGAACTTGAAAGCGGGGCAGAATTGCAGGAAACCGATTTCAGGAGGTAGACGGGAATTGCATGTAAAGCATAGGAAAAGAGGCAGAACGTCCACAATGATGCACTTGGCCAAAAAGGGCGTATGCGTTTTTTCCTGAATATATTCAGGAAAAAACGCATACGCCCTTTTTGGCCAACCAAGCAAGCTTGCAAAGGAAATCTGCACTACAATGAAGTCTCACTGCCCCCCGGTCAAAAGGGCCATCTGAAAAAAGTGTAAAATCCAGAAAGGCAGGACAGGCCATGGAGAACTGGGAGTCTTGTTATGCTGGTGGGCGGGATGTAAATTGCCAACAGCCACTCTGGAGAAGTGTATGGTGTTTCCTGAAACATCTAAAAAACTAAGCAACAGAGCCTAGGGCACTTCCACTTATGGTCCTATAGATTAGGGCAATTAAAATCAAAAACACAAAGCCACCCCAAAGTTTGGGACGGCTCTGTTTACAAGAACCTCGTTTACGGTACAAGTTCAATATCACAGAAAGCAAAAAATGGATAAAGAAGTTGTGGTACTTACGTACAATGCAATATCACTCAGCAATGAAATCTATGTCATCAGGCCCGTAGCAGATAATGAGTGGATTCAGGTATGATGATTCTAAGTGAAATAAGTCACAAAGAAAAAGAAACACCAGAAGATATCACTACTACACGGAAGGTAAACTTGGCTACACAAGAACTGAATTACAAAACAGAACAGGGTCTCAAATGTAGAAAACCAACTTATGCTTGATTGAGGGGAAAGGTGAGTTGGGGTGCTGCATGAAACCAGAGATTGAAATTAGCACAGATACCGTTCCATAAGCCAAATATGTAATAGACAAGAGCTACTCCTTGCTCAACGCAGTGGACTCAACACCCCATATTAAACGCCTAAGTATATACCTGACTAGAAATAATCTTAAAACCTATGGATTTATATGTCTCCTAAAGAGAATCAAGCGTGTGTACGGCGGCATAAACGCAGCAGTGATAGGATTGGTGAGGTTCGGTGAGCAAATGCAGACCCTTTGAAGTCATACTGCATGGTACCCATTCCATGGGTCGCAACTCTCCAGGTTTAAGGGATTCTTTCTTCAGCTGAAACATGCATGTGGAACACAGTGTATGATCCACCGTGTGATCAGGAAACGTGTTCAAATGTGTCTCAGTTTTCGTCCCCTGGTACTCGGGTGCAACATTCAAGACGCTTTACTAACACTCTCCCCACTTGGAGAGTCAGTGCCTTTAAACTCCTGTTTGGCCCAGTTTGCAATTTCTGCGGAAAATGTACAGGAATAGGGAGAACCAATGAGAGACTAGCTGGAGGTGTGTGGACGGGCAAATTTAACTCTCATTTCCCACCAGGAAGAGGAATTAACCAAAGGCTCAGCGTGCCGTGCCAGAACCACACTAGGGCCTGAAGCAATCCTGCGGTGTTGCGGCCAGCTCACAAGAAAGCGAGTTGAAGAAAGGAGCTCAGGGGCACTGTAATTCACAAACCTGCAGAGTTATAAATGACAGCTATCGTCCAAAAATATATTGAAGTAAGGCTGCCAAGAGGACTTGAAAGCGGGGCAGAATTGCAGGAAACCGATTTCAGGAGGTAGACAGGAATTGCATGTAAAGCATAGGAAAAGAGGCAGAACGTCCACAATGATGCACTTGGCCAAAAAGGGCGTATGCGTTTTTTCCTGAATATATTCAGGAAAAAACGCATACGCCCTTTTTGGCCAACCAAGCAAGCTTGCAAAGGAAATCTGCACTACAATGAAGTCTCACTGCCCCCCGGTCAAAAGGGCCATCTGAAAAAAGTGTAAAATCCAGAAAGGCAGGACAGGCCATGGAGAACTGGGAGCCTTGTTATGCTGATGGGCGGGATGTAAATTGCCAACAGCCACTCTGGAGAAGTGTATGGTGTTTCCTGAAACATCTAAAAAACAAGCAACAGAGCCTAGGGCACATCCACTTATGGTCCTATAGCTTAGGGAAATTAAAATCAAAAAGACACAGCCACCCCAAAGTTTGGGACGGCTGTGTTTACAAGAATCTTGTTTACGGTACAAGTTCAATATCACAAAACCGAAAAATGGATAAAGAAGTTGTGGTACTTACGTACAATGCAATATCACTCAGCAATGAAATCTTGTCATCAGGCCCGTCGCAGCATAATGAGTGGATTCAGGTACGATGATTCTAAGTGAAATAAGTCACACAGAAAAAGAAACATCATAAGATTTCACTACTACACGGAATATAAACTTGGCTACACAGGAACTGAATTACAAAACAGAACAGGTTCTCAAATGTAGAAAACCAACTTATGCTTGCTTAAGGGGAAAGGTGAGTTGGGGTGCTGCATGAAACCAGAGATTGAAAATAGCACAGATACCGTTCCATAAGCCAAATATGCAATAGACAAGAGCTACTCCTTGCTCAACGAAGTGGACTCAACACCCCATATTAAACGCCTAAGAATATACCTGACTAGAAATAATCTTAAAACCTACGGATTTATATGTCTCCGAAAGAGAATCAAGCGTGTGTACGGTGGCATAAACACAGCAGTGATAGGATTGGTGAGGTTCGGTGAGCAAATGCAGACCCTTTGAAGTCATATTGCATGGTACCCTTTCCATGGGTCTCAACTCTCCAGGTTTAAGGGATTCTTCCTTCAGCTGAAACATGCATGTGGAACACAGAGTATGATCCACCGTGTGATCAGGAAACGTGTTCAAATGTGTCTCAGTTTTCGTCCCCTGGTACTCGGGTGCAACATTCAAGACGCTTTACTAACACTCTCCCCACTTGTAGAGTCAGTGCCTTTAATCTCCTGTTTGGCCCAGTTTGCAATTTCTGCGGAAAATGTACAGGAATAGGGAGAACCAATGAGAGACTAGCTGGAGGTGTGTGGACGGGCAAATTTAACTCTCATTTCCCACCAGGAAGAGGAATTAACCAAAGGCTCAGCGTGCCGTGCCGGAACCACACTAGGGCCTGAAGCAATCCTGCGGTGTTGCGGCCAGCTCACAAGAAAGCGAGTTGAAGAAAGGAGCTCAGGGGCACTGTAATTCACAAACCTGCAGAGTTATAAATGACAGCTATCGTCCAAAAATATATTGAAGTAAGGCTGCCAAGAGGACTTGAAAGCGGGGCAGAATTGCAGGAAACCGATTTCAGGAGGTAGACGGGAATTGCATGTAAAGCATAGGAAAAGAGGCAGAACGTCCACAATGATGCACTTGGCCAAAAAGGGCGTATGCGTTTTTCCCTGAATATATTCAGGAAAAAACGCATACGCCCTTTTTGGCCAACCAAGAAAGCTTGCAAAGGAAATCTGCACTACAATGAAGTCTCACTGCCCCCGGTCAAAAGGGCCATCTGAAAAAAGTGTAAAATCCAGAAAGGCAGGACAGGCCATGGAGAACTGGGAGCTTTGTTATGCTGATGGGCGGGATGTAAATTGCCAACAGCCACTTTGGAGAAGTGTATGGTGTTTCCTGAAACATCTAAAAAACAAAGCAACAGAGCCTAGGGCACTTCCACTTATGGTCCTATAGCTTAGGGAAATTAAAATCAAAAAGACACAGCCACCCCAAAGTTTGGGACGGCTCTGTTTACAAGAACCTCGTTTACGGTACAAGTTCAATATCACAGAAAGCGAAAAATGGATAAAGAAGTTTTGGTACTTACGTACAATGCAATATCACTCAGCAATGAAATCTATGTCATCAGGCCCGTCGCAGCATAATGAGTGGATTTAGGTACGATGATTCTAAGTGAAATAAGTCACACAGAAAAAGAAAGATCATAAGATATCACTACTACACGGAATGTAAACTTGGCTACACAGGAACTGAATTACAAAACAGAACAGGGTCTCAAATGTAGAAAACCAACTTATGCTTGTTTAAGGGGAAAGGTGAGTTGGGGTGCTGCATGAAACCAGAGATTGAAATTAGCACAGATACCGTGCCATAAGCCAAATATGTAATAGACAAGAGCTACTCCTTGCTAAACGAAGTGTACTCAACACCCCATATTAAACGCCTAAGAATACACCTGACTAGTAAGAATCTTAAAACCTGTGGATTTATATGTCTCCGAAAGAGAATCAAGCGTGTGTACAGCGGCATAAACGCAGCAGTGATAGGATTTGTGAGGTTCGGTGAGCAAATGCAGACCCTTTGAAGTCATATTGCATGGTACCCATTCCATGGGTCTCAACTCTCCAGGTTTAAGGGATAATTCCTTCAGCTGAAACATGCATGTGGAACACAGAGTATGATCCACCATGTGATCAGGAAACGTGTTCAAATGTGTCTCAGTTTTCATCCCCTGGTACTCGGGTGCAACATTCAAGACGCTTTACTAACACTCTCCCCACTTGGAGAGTCAGTGTCTTTAAACTCCTGTTTGGCCCAGTTTGCAATTTCTGCGGAAAATGTACAGGAATAGGGAGAACCAATGAGAAACTAGCTGGAGGTGTCTGGACGGGCAAATTTAACTCTCATTTCCCACCAGAAAGAGGAATTAACCAAAGGCTCAGCATGCCGTGCCGGAACCACACTAGGGCCTGAAGCAATCCTGCGGTGTTGCGGCCAGCTCACAAGAAAGCGAGTTGAAGAAAGGAGCTCAGGGGCACTGTAATTCACAAACCAGCAGAGTTATAAATGACAGCTATCGTCCAAAAATATATTGAAGTAAGGCTGCCAAGAGGACATGAAAGCGGGGCAGGATTGCAGGAAACCGATTTCAGGAGGTAGACAGGAATTGCATGTAAAGCATAGGAAAAGAGGCAGAACGTCCACAATGATGCACTTGGCCAAAAAGGGCGTATGCGTTTTTTCCTGCATATATTCAGGAAAAAACGCATACGCCCTTTTTGGCCAACCAAGCAAGCTTGCAAAGGATATCTGCACTACAATGAAGTCTCACTGCCCCCCGGTCAAAAGGGCCATCTGAAAAAAGTGTAAAATCCAGAAAGGCAGGACAGGCCATGCAGAACTGGGAGCCTTGATATGCTGATGGGCGGGATGTAAATTGCCAACAGCCACTCTGGGGAAGTGTATGGTGTTTCCTGAAACATCTAAAAAACTAAGCAACAGAGCCTAGGGCACTTCCACTTATGGTCCTATAGCTTAGGGAAATTAAAATCAAAAAGACACAGCCACCCCAAAGTTTGGGACGGCTCTGTTTACAAGAACCTCGTTTACGGTACAAGTTCAATATCACAGAAAGCGAAAAATGGATAAAGAAGTTGTGGTACTTACGTACAATGCAATATCACTCAGCAATGAAATCTATGTCATCAGGCCCGTAGCAGCATAATGAGTGGATTCAGGTATGATGATTCTAAGTGAAATAAGTCACACAGAAAAAGAAACACCATAAGATATCACTACTACAAGGAAGGTAAACTTGGCTACACAAGAACTGAATTACAAAACAGAACAGGGTCTCAAATGTAGAAAACCAACTTATGCTTGCTTGAGGGGAAAGGTGAGTTGGGGTGCTGCATGAAACCAGAGATTGAAATTAGCACAGATACCGTTCCATAAGCCAAATATGTAATAGACAAGAGCTACTCCTTGCTCAACGAAGTGGACTCAACACCCCATATTAAATGCCTAAGAATATACCTGACTAGTAAGAATATTAAAACCTACCGATTTATATGTCTCCGAAAGAGAATCAAGCGTGTGTACGGCGGCATAAACGCAGCAGTGATAGGATTGGTGAGGTTCGGTGAGCAAATGCAGACCCTTTGAAGTCATATTGCATGGTACCCATTCCATGGGTCTCAACTCTCCAGGTTTAAGGGATTCTTCCTTCAGCTAAAACATGCATGTGGAACCCAGAGTATGATCCACCGTGTGCTCGGGGAACGTTTTTAAATGTGTCTCAGTTTTCGTTCCCTGGTACTCGGGTGCAACATTCCAGACGCTTTACTAACACTCTACCCACTTGGAGAGTCAGTGCCTTTAACCTCCTGTTTGGCCCAGTTTGCAATTTCTGCGTAAGATGAACAGGAATAGGGAGAACCAATGAGAGACTAGCTGGAGCTGTGAGGACGGGCAAATTTAACTCTCATTTCCCACCAGGAAGAGGAATTAACGAAAGGCTCAGCATGCGATGCCGGAACCAAACTAGGGCCTGAAGCAATCCTGCGGTGTTGCGGCCAGCTCACAAGAAAGCGAGTTGAAGAAAGGAGCTCAGGGGCACTGTAATTCACAAACCTGCAGAGTTATAAATGACAGCTATCGTCCAAAAATATATTGAAGGAAGGCTGACAAGAGGACTTGAAAGCGGGGCAGAATTGCAGGAAACCGATTTCAGGAGGTAGACTGGAATTGCATGTAAAGCATAGGAAAAGAGGCAGAACGTCCACAATGATGCACTTGGCCAAAAAGGGCGTATGCGTTTTTTCCTGAATATATTCAGGAAAAAACGCATACGCACTTTTTGGCCAACCAAGCAAGTTTGCAAAGGAAATCTGCACTACAATGAAGTTTCACTGCCCCCCAGTCAAAAGGGCCATCTGAAAAAAGTGTAAAATCCAGAAAGGCAGGATAGGTCATGGAGAACTGGGAGCCTTGTTATGCTGATGGGCGGGATGTAAATTGCCAGCAGCCACTCTGGAGAAGTGTATGGTGTTTCCTGAAACATCTAAAAAACAAAGCAACAGAGCCTAGGGCACGTCCACTTATGGTCCTATAGCTTAGGGAAATTAAAATAAAAAAGACACAGCCACCCCAAAGTTTGGGCCGGCTCTGTTTACAAGAACCTCGTTTATGGTACAAGTTCAATATCACAGAAAGCGAAAAATGGATAAAGAAGTTGTGGTAATTACGTACAATGCAATATCAATCAGCAATGAAATCTATGTCATCAGGCCCGTAGCAGCATAATGAGTGGATTCAGGTACGATGATTCTAAGTGAAATAAGTCACACAGAAAAAGAAACATCATAAGATATCACTACTACATGGAATGTAAACTTGGCTACACAGGAACTGAATTACAAAACAGAACAGGGTGTCAAATGTAGAAAACCAACTTATACTTGCTTAAGGGGAAAGGTGACTTGGGGTGCTGCATAAAACCAGAGATTGAAATTAGCACAGATACCGTTCCATAAGCCAAATATGTAATAGACAAGAGCTACTCCTTGCTCAACGAAGTGGACTCAACACCCCATATTAAACGCCTAACAATATACCTGACTAGTAAGAATCTTAAAACCTATGGATTTATATGTCTCCGGAAGAGAATGAAGCGTGTGTACAGTGGCATAAACGCAGCAGTGATAGGATTGGTGAGGTTTGGTGAGCAAATGCAGACCCTTTGAAGTCATATTGCATGGTACCCATTCCATGGGTCTCAACTCTCCATGTTTAAGGGATTCTTCCTTCAGCTAAAACATGCATGTGGAACCAAGAGTATGATCCACCGTGTGATCGGGAAACGTGTTCAAATGTGTCTCAGTTTTCGTCCCCTGGTACTCGGGTGCAACATTCCAGACACTTTACTAACACTCTCCCCACTTGGAGAGTCAGTGCCTTTAACCTCCTGTTTGGCCCAGTTTGCAATTTCTTCGGAAGATGAACAGCAATAAGGAGAAGCAATGGGAGACTATCTGTAGGTGTCTGGACGGGCAAATTTAACTCTCATTTCCCACCAGGAAGATAAATGAACCAAAGGCTCTGCGTGCCATGCTGGAACTAGATTAGGGCCTGAGGAGATCCTGCGGTGTTGCGGCCAGCTCACAAGAAAGCGAGTTGAAGAAAGCAGCTCAGGGGCACTGTAATTCAGAAACCTGCGTAGTTATAAATGACAGCTATCATCCAAAATTATACTGAAGTAAGGCTGCGATGAGGACTTGAATGCCGGGCAGAATTGCTGGAAACTGATTTCAGAACGTACACGGGAGTAGTTCTTAAAGCATAGGAAAAGAGACAGAACTTGGAAAATAATGCACTTGGCAAAAAAGGGCATATGTGTTTTATCCAGAGCTCTCATAACTGAGGGGAGGAGATTCCCAGCAGGCTCCACTGCCACCTGAGGGCTCACATTGCCAAGGCAACGTGAGCATGCCAGGCAGGAGTTACCTCACAGCAGAGGTCCCACCTCACAGAAGGGTGAGAAACCCAGCCAACATCAGACTCTCACCAGAGGGCCCACATCACCAAGGGGATGGGAACCAGGCAGGAGTGTCTTCACATCAGTGGGGCCACATCATCGAAAGCTGAGGTACTCAGCACATGTGTCCTCAAACCAGAGGACCCACATCACCAAGGACCTCGGAGTGAGGCAGGCAGGAGTAACCTCACAACACTGGGCACATAGAATAAAAAAGTGAGGAATCCAGCAGTTGGAACCTCCCAGCAGGCGGCCCAGAGCACCGAGGCTATGGGATCCAGGCCACAGTGAACTCACAGAAGAGGGCCCATGTCATGAAACTGAGCAAACCAGCCATTGGGACCTCAGAGCAGGAGGCCCACATCCCCATGGGGATGGAATTCTGGTAGGAGTGTCCTCGCACCACTGAGAACGTATCAGAAAATTTGGGGTGACCAGCAGTTAGGGCCTGACGCCAGAGGACCCTCATCACCAAGGGAAGGAGGCTCCCAGCAGGCTCCAACTGCCACCAGAGGGCTGACGTCGCCAAGGCGATGTGTGCCAACCAGGCACGAATGACCTCACAGCAGAGGGCCCACCTCAGAGAAGTGTGACGAACCCAGTCAGGATCAGACTCGCACCAGAGGGCCCACATCACCAAATGGATTGGAACCAGGCAGGAGTGTCCTCACATGAGTAGGGCCACATCATCTAAAGGTGAGGAACCCAGAACATGTGGCTTCAAACCATAGGACACCCATCACCAAGGGGCTGGGAGTGAGGCAGGCAGGAGGAGCCTCATAACAGAGGGCCCAAAAATAAGAAAGGTGAGGAATCCAGCAGTTGGAACCTCCCAGCAGGCGGCCCAGAGCACAGAGGCTAGAGGAACCAGGCCAGAGTGAACTAACACCAGATAGCCCACATCATGAAACTGTGAGCAACCCAGACATTGGGACCTCAGAGCAGAAGGCCCACATCCCCATGGTGATGGGAACATGACAGGAGTGTCCTGGCATCACTGGGCTCACATCAGAAAACGTGGGGTGCTCAGAAGTTAGGGCCTGACGCTAGAGGGCACTCATCACCGAGAGGAGGAGGCTCCCAGCAGGCTCCAGCTGCCACCAGAGGGCCAACGTCGCCAAGGCGATGTGTGCCAGTCTGGCAGGAGTGACCTCACAGCAGAGGGCCCACCTCACAGAAGGGTGAGGAACACAGCCAGGATCAGACTCTCACCAGAGGGCCCACATCACCAAGGGGATGGGAACCAGGCAGGAGTGTCCCCACACCAGTGGGACAACATCATCGAAAGGTGAGGATCCCAGCACATGTGTCCTCAAACCAGAGGAACCACATCACCAAGGGGTTCGGAATGAGGCTGGCAGGACTGGCCTCACAACACAGGGTCCATAGAATATAAAAGTTGAGGAATCCAGCAGTTGGAACCTCCCAGCAAGTGGCCCAGAGCACCGAGGCTATGGGATCCAGGCCGCAGTGAACTCACAGCAGAGGGCCCACATCATGAACCTGTGAGCAGCCCAGCTGTTGGGACCTCAGAACAGAAGGCCCACATCCCCATTGGGATGGGAACCTGGCAGGAGTGGCTTTGCACCACTTAGCACATATCAGAAAATGTTAGGAGCCCAGCAGTTAGGGCCTGACGCCAGGGGGCCCTCATAACTGAGGGGAGGAGACTCCCAGCAGGTTCCAACTGCCAACAGAGGGCCCACGTCTACAAGGTGGCATGCGCCAGCCAGGCAGTAGTGACCTCACAGCAGAGGGCCTATCTCACAGAAGGGTGAGGAACCGAGGCAGGATGAGACTCTCACCAGAGGGCCCACAACACCAAGGGGATGGGAACCAGTCAGGACTGTCCTCCCACCAGTGGGGCCACATCATCGAAAGGTGAGGAACCCAGCACATGTGGCCTCATATCAGAGGACATACATCACAAAGGGGATGGGAGTGAGGCAGGTAGGAGTAGCCTAAAAACAGAGGGCCCAAAGAATAAAAAAAGTGAGGAATCCAGCATTTGGAACCTCCCAGCAGGCGGCCGAGAGCACAGAAGCTATGGGATGCAGGCAGGAGTTAACTAACACCAGAGAGCCCACATCATGAAACTGTGAGCAACCCAGGCATTGGGACCTCAGAGCAGAAAGCCCACATCCCCATGGGGATGGGAACCTGACAGGAGTGTCCTGGCATCACTGGGCTCACATCAGAAAACGTGGGGAGCCCAGCAGTTAGAGCCTGATGCTAGAGGGCCATCATCACCGAGGGGAGGAGGCTCCCAGCAGGTTCCATGTGCCAACAGAGGGCCCACGTCGCCAAGGTGATGTGTGCAAGTCAGGCAGGATTGACCTCACAGCAGAGGGCCTACCTCACAGAAGAGTGAGGAACCCAGCCAGGATAAGACTGTCACCAGAAGGCCCACATCACCAAGGGGATGGGAACCAGGCAGGAGTGTCCTCACACCAGTGGGGCCACATCATTGAAAGTTGCCTAACCCAGCACATGTGGCCTCAAACCAGAAGACCCACATCACGAAGGGGTTGCAAGTGAGGCAGGCAGGAGGAGCATCACAACACAGGACCCATAGAATACAAAAGTTGAGGAATCGAGCAGTTGGAACCTCCCAGCAGGCAGCCAAGACCACAGAGGCTATGGGATCCAGGCCACAGTGAACTAACACCAGAGAGCCCACATCATGAAATTGTGATCAACCCAGCCGTTGGAACCTCAGAGCAGAAGGCCCACATCCCCATGGGGATGGGAACCTAAGAGGAGTGCTTGAGCAACACTGGGCTCACCAAGAAAAGTTGGGGAGCCCAGCAGTTAGGGCCTGACGTCAGAGGGCCCTCATCACAGAGCTGAGGAGGCTCCCAGCAGGGTCCAATTGCCACCAGAGGGCTCATGTCAACAAGGCGAGGTGAGCAACCCAGGCAAGAGTTACCTGATAGTAGAGGGCCCACCTCACAGATGGGTGAGGAACCCAGCCAGGATCAGACTCTCACCTGAGGGCCCACATCAGCAAGGGGATGGGAACCAGTCAGGACTGTCTTCCCTCCAGTGGGGTCACATCATCGAAAGGTGCGGAACCCAGCACATGTGGCCTCAAATCAGAGGACACATATCACAAAGGGAATGGGAGTGAGGCAGGCAGGAGTAGCCTAAAATCAGAGGGCCCAAAGAATAAGAAAGGTGAGGAATCCAGCATTTGGAACCTCCCAGCAGGCGGTCCAGAGCACAGAAGCTATGGGATGCAGGCAGGAGTGAACTAATACCAGAGAGCCCACATCATAAAACTGTGAACAACCCAGGCTTTGGGACCTCAGAGCAGAAGGCCCACACCCCAATGGGGATGTGAACCTGGCTGGAGTGTCCTCGCACCACTGGGCGCACATCACAAAATGTGGGGAGCCCAGCAGTTAAGGCCTGATGCCAGAGGGCCCTCATCACCGAGGAGAGGAGGCTCCCAGCAGGCTCCAAGTGCCACCAGAGGGCTCATGTCCACAAGGCGAGGTGAGCAAGCCAGGCAGGAGTGACCTCACATCAGACGGCCCACCTCACAGATGGGTGAGGAACCCAGCCAGGATCAGACTCTCAACAGAGGGCCCACATCACCAAGGGGATGTGAACCAGGCAGGAGTCTCCTAAGACCATTGGTCCCACATCATCGAAAGGTGAGGAACCCAGCACATGTGGCCTCAAACCAGACGACACACATCACGAAGGGGATGGGAGTGAGGCAGGCAGGAGGATCCTCACAACAGAGGGCCCAAAAAATTAAAAAAGTGAGGAATCCAGCAGTTGGAACCTCCCAGCAGGCGGCCAAGAGCACAGAGGCTATGGGATCCAGGCTTCTGTGAACACCAGAGAGCCCACATCATGAAAATGTGAACAACCCAGCCGTTGGGACCTCAGAGCAGAAGGCCCACAACCCCATGGAGATGGGATCCTAAGAGGAGTGCCAAAGCATCACCAGGCTCCCTAAGAAAAGTTGGTGAGTCCAGCAGTTAGGGCCTGACGCAAGAGGGTCCTCATCACCGGGGGGAGGAGATTCCCAGCACGCTCCAACTGCCACCACACGGCTGACTTCACCAAGGCAATGTGTGCCAGCCATGCAGGAGTGACCTATCAGCAGAGGGTCTCCCTCACAGGTGGGTGAGGAACAAAGCCAGGAACAGACTCTCACCAGGGGGTCCACATAACCACGTGGATGAGAACCAAGCAGGAGTGTCCTCACACTAGTGGGGCCACATCATCGAAAGGTGAGGAACCCAGCAAAGGTGGCCACAAACCAGAGGACCCACATCACCAAGGGGTTGAGAGTGAGGTAGGTGTCTGGACGGGTATATTTAACACTCATTTCCCACCAGGAAGAGAAATTAACCAAAGGCTCAGCGTGCCCTGCCAGAAGCAGATTAGGGCCTGAAGCAGTCTTGCGGGTTTGCGGCCAGCTCACAAGAAAGCGAGTTGAAGAAAGGAGCTCAGGGGCCCTGTAATTCACAAACCTGGAGAGTTATAAATAACAGATAACGTCCAAAAATATATTGAAGTAAGGCTGCGAAAAGGACTTGAAAGCGGGGCAGAATTTCAGGAAACCGATTTCAGGAGGTAGACTGGAATTGCATTTAAAGCATAGGAAAAGAGGCAGAACATCGACAATGATGCACTTGGCAACAAAGGGCGTATGAGTTTGTTCCTGAATATATTCAGGAAAAAACACATATGCCCTTTTTGGCAAACCAAGCAAGCTTGCAATGGAAATCCGAACTACTATGAAGTGTCACTTCCCCCCGGTCTAAAGGGCCATCTGAGAAAAGTGTAAAATCCAGAAAGGCAAGACAGGCCATGGGGAAAAAGGAGCCTTGTTATGCTGATGGGCGGGATGTAAATTGCCAACAGCCACTCTGGAGAAGTGTATGGTGTTTCCTGATACATCTGAAAAACAAAGCAACAGAGTCTAGGGCATTTCCACTTATGGTCCTATAGCTTAGGGAAATTAAAATCAAAAAGACACAGCCACCCCAAAATTTGGGACGGCTCTGTTTACAGGAACCTCTTCTACAGTACGAGTTAAATATCCCAGAGAACAAATAATTGATAAAGAAGTTGCAGTACTTATGTACAACAGAATACCACTCAGCAATGAAATCTGTGTCACCAGGCCTGTACCAGCATAATGAGTGGATTGAGGCATGATGATTCTAAGTGAAATAAGTCACACAGAAAAAGAAACATCATAAGGTATCACTAATGCACGGAATGTAAACTTGGCTACACATGAACTGAATTACAAAACAGAACAGGGTCTCAAGATTAGAAAACCAACTTATGCTTGCTTAAAGGGAAAGGTGAGTTAAGGGGGTGCTGCATAAAACCAGAGATTGAAATTAGCACAGATACCGTTCCATAAGCCAAATATGTAATAGACAAGACCTACCCCCTGCTCAACGAAATGGACTCAACAATGAGGTATCACCTCACACCTGTTAGAATGGGCATCATCTGAAAATCTACAAACAACAAATGCTGGAAAGGGTGTGGAGAAAAGGAACCCTCTTCCACTATTGTTGGGAATATAAGTTGATACAGTCACTATGGAGAACAATATGGAGTTTCTTAAGAAACTAATAATAGAATTACCATATGATACAGCGATCCCAGGACTGGACATATACCCAGACAAAACCATAAATCAAAAAGAGACATTCACCGCAATGTTCATTGCATCACTATTTACAATATCGAGGTAATGGAAGCAACCTAAATGCCCACAGACAGACGAATGCATAAAGATGTGGTACATATATAAAATGGAATATTACTAAGCCATGAAAGGAATGAAATTGGGTCATTTGTAGAGACGTCGATGGATCTAGAGACTGTCATACAGAGTGAAGTAAGTCAGAAAGAGAAAAACAAATCTTGTATATTCATGCATATATGTGGAACCTAGAAAAACTGTACAGATTAACCGTTTTGCAAGGCATAAATAGAGCAACAGATGTAGACAACAATCGTATGGACAACAAGGGGGGAAAGCTCTTGGAGGGGTGGTGGTGGGAGGAGTTGAGAGATTGGGATTGGCATGTAAACATTTATATGTATAAAATAGATAACCAATGAGAACCTGCTGTATAAAAATATAAAATAAAATTCAAAATTAAAAAGAAATAAAATTTAAAAAATAAAACAGAAAAAACAATTATTCCCTTCACATACATTTATATGAATAAATTATTTCCATGCTTATATCTGTAAATACAAAAAAGAGGAATAAAATCTACCTTGAACCAAAAACAAAAAAGAGAAATAAAAAAACAGAACCCACCAGTTACTCAGAGGAAAACCGTATCAGGGCACTTGCTCCAGTTGTAAACAATTCTGAAGTTGGTCAGTGGTGGGGAATCGTCTCCCATTCAGCCAGCAGCCCCCACACAACAAGCGTCCTCATTGCAAAGCTGGGGCACCGTGCCGAGGCATCTGTGAGTAAACGTGAGCTGAGCCCCAGGCCAGTTGCTGCTGAACTGTTCCCGCCCTTCCCAGGTAAAACACCTGAATATATACAAGGACTTGAAAGCCTAGAGGAAGGGCCATGGAGCCACACGAGTGACAGCATGCCAGCTGACTTGGTGCCTGCAGGCCAGCCAGGATGGTCCTGGCCCTGGGTGCTCTTCTGGAAGATTTCCATTTCCCTGCCTGAGATACCCGTCCTGTCCCTGCCCCCACTGCTTTTTTCCTTCCTCACCTCTGCCCAGGGAGAAATTCCAGCAGCAGGTATGGGTGACACATCCTCTTCTTTAGCAGGTGGCAGCCTGGCAACTGCTGCAGAAAGTCCAGCAGAGCCCCACTCACACTGGGCCACCCACAAAGCCGTGGCCTCTCACTCCCTCCCACCAGCCCAGCCCCGAGACTGCTGACAGGGCAGAGAAAATGGCGTCAGGCACAGCTGCAGGGGCTTTTGCTGCCTGGAGTGGTATTTATATTGATCTCAACCCAGGCACACCTGGGGAGGGCTGGCCGGCATGGTAAGGTTGCCCAGGTCAGCCAATCATCACCCCTCAGGGGCTCACAGTTGCAGAAAATGGAACTTGCTGAACCGGCCAGGTCCAAGGAACAGGTGTGGGCTCCTGAGAGTCAGGATAGACAAGGGGCTGCAGCTTTGGCTTGTTTTCTAATCATTTTATCTGGCCCATGAGTGGGAGACAACTTCAAGAAAACCCTCTCCTAATGAGAGGAACCCAGGAGTCAGGGAGAGGAGGGGTGGGTGGTGGTTGGAGACAGAGGCCTGGTGCCCTGGGTGCAGTGGAAGTCTCTGGAAGACCAGGTGGAGGGAGGCCACACAGAGTGATGCCCAGGGTCACAGACCTGTCGGAGCTGCTGTTTGTTAGTTCAAGTCCTGCTCTGAGGTGCTCTGTGTCAGCTCTGAGCGACAGGTGAGCTGGGGGTGCTCTTCAATGAGGGCTATGTGCACGGTTCCTGTGTGCCCAGCCCTGCCACGGTACCTGCAAGGGTAGCTCTGTATCCTGGGAGGGGCCTGACCATGAGAGCCCCGTGGGCTGGGTTGGGGGTGGGGTACCTGCCCAGGAGAGCTCCATATCCTGGGATTGGCCTGACCACGAGAGCCCCATGGGCTGCTGGGGACCTGGTAAAGGATGTCAGGACAGTCAGTGAAGCCACCGAGGATATACCTCCAGTTGCTCCTGATTCCTACACCCTGCTGGTCATTCTACCAACCACCAGGACATGGTATTCTGTATTAGTCTTCAATGATGCCTTCTTTTGTATTCCATTAGTCCCAGAGTCACAAGAAATTTTGGCTTGTGAGTGGCAGGACTCAACATACAACTAAAACAATACTTCCGGGCCGTCTTGCCCCAAGGGTTCAAAAATTCCCACACCATCTTTGGGGAAAGCTTAGCTAAAGACCGAAAAGTTCTACCTCTGGAAAAGGAAACCCTCCTTCAATATGCAGACGACATTCTGATCGCCAGCCCTACTAAGGAGGCCTCTGAACTACCAAGCCAATAAAGGATAGAAGTTGTCCAAGAAAAAGCTCAAATATCACAGACTGCAGTGACCTGCCTGGGCTTCATTCTCACACAAGGTCAGAGAAGCCCATCCCAGGAAAGGGAAGAAACCATTTGCAGCCTTACCCCTTTCTAAAACTAGAAGACAGCTTAGGGGTTCCTGGGGAGGCCAGGGTTTGCTGCTTCTGGATCCCTAACTACAGTCTACTAGCTGGGCCTCTATATGAAACACTGAAAGGAAAAGATGATGATCCTTTTGAACAGAATCCAGAAGTGGCCTTTCAAGAATGGAAAGAGCAGTCAATTCAGACCCTTGCCCTGGAACTCCCTAATTGAGCTAAACCCTTTGACCTTTCCATTCCCGGTGAAAGGTGAATCGCCATTGGAGAATTAGTGCAAAAACTGGGACCACTTGAAATGGAACAACGCAAGAATGCCATCCAGGTAGGATAAACTACAGTCACCAAGGGGCTTGGCCCACTGCCACATCTGGCCAAGATACTGGCGGTATCTAAAAACCTGGAAATCAGCAGCCCAAAAGGCCACCTCCCTCCTAAGGGAAAAGGACCCCACGTGGTGATCCTAATCACCAACCATGCCCTGAAGTTGCAGGGTTCGCTCCGTGGGCACACCGACCTCGAGTGAGGAGGCCCTCCAACTCCAACATCCAGAGAGATAACCGGGGGCAACAGGGCACCATGACGACTCGTGTGAACATCACTTGACCTGGAGTTTCTCTCATAAAACAACAATAGTGTGTCCCGAAGGAGTAGACTACTGCTTGCAGGACTTCCTGCACCCGGAGGGGAGCTAATAATCTTGGCGGGGGAACCGTATATCACACTGTCACCATAGAAAAGCCTACAGACACCGTGATGATGGTGGCCAATAAGACCGGCTGGACTCCTGTTTACTTCAAAAGGCTGTTGACTCAGTGGCCATCATGGTCCTTGATCACCACTGACCCTGGACTGTCTGGGAGTTGAGCGGGCAGGGCTCTGACACCTGGTGCTGTTTTTACGTTAATTCAGGGGCCTAATTGAAGAAAGAGCAGACTACTGGTCAGAGCATCTAGGCTGGCAGAAACGGTCAGCCTAAGGTGGCCGAACAAATGTGGGGTGGGGTGAAACCGGCCCCCACAGCGTCTCTGCACATCTCTTTCCTGGACCCTTAAAGGTCATTAGAATCTATAACACTTCCAATGCTGGTGCTCAGGCGGACGAGCAGGGAGGCAGGGGTCCTGGGGCCAATCAACGTCACCTGGAGGCTGCTGGGGAGAAGTTCTGACCCTCGTCCCCTGGTATGAGGGCTCCCAACTCAGCACTCAGCAGTTACAGAAGAAGGGTCTGCACCCTCAGCACTCCAAGAATGAGGAACGGGACAAAAGGCAGAGGAGGGGTTTGTCCCCAGCAAAGCCCATTAAAAATCCCTGGGAGATAAAAATAGAATG
This sequence comes from Leucopleurus acutus, assembly GCF_964270905.1. Lineage (NCBI taxonomy): Eukaryota > Metazoa > Chordata > Mammalia > Artiodactyla > Delphinidae > Leucopleurus > Leucopleurus acutus. The sequence continues at coordinate 119,567,087 of NC_139142.1, read as the reverse complement.
TGGGCAATAAAGTCAAGTCTGACCTTTTTTATCCTTTGTGCTTTGTCTAATTTCACGTGCTCCTAGGGTCCCACATGCAGAGGTTCCACACCCGGCACTTCAGACCAGATTTCCTGGTGCAGAATGGCTGGGTCGACACCTCAGCTCCTGGGGCCCAGTGCAGACTCCGAGATATAGAGCCTGAGCTGCAGCCAACCCGGCCCTTGAGAGCTCCGCCCCCTCCCTCTCACTGACTCTGACAGGATCTCTACACAGCAGCCCAGCCCACAGCCCACGGGGTAGTGCATGCTCTCACCTCTCCATTCTCTGATGAAAATATAAAGTTTCCTTTGCTTGGGAACCAAACTCAGTCTCTATCTGTTGGCCCCAATGACACTGGGCAGGGGGACCCTTGTTGGGGTCCACTCTGGAGGATCAGTAACAGAAATTGAGACTATTGTAACTTCAATGAACAGATGTGTGAGCCAAACTGTAGTTAACATAGAACAGTTTATAAGGCTCGGGTAAAATAAGATGTTTCTAACACTTCCATTTGATATTTCCATCACTTTATTATAAGCAAGTTCAGTGAAAAGGTTTGTCTTATTTGTCAGGTCAATATTAGAGAAATGAAGTGATTTCTTTCCAAGGATGTACATCTAATAATCTTGGTTAAAGCTTCAATCTTGTTTTAAATGCTTTTCCATTGAAAATGATACCTCTCTTTCAGCTCCCCCATTTCTGAGAAGTATAAAATCTTATAATTTATTATTACCAAAGGGGAAAGGTGGGAGGAGGGATAAATTAACAGTTTGGAATTAACACATACACACTGCTATGTATAAAATAGATCATCAACAAGGAACTACTGTATAGCACAGGGAACTACACTCAATATTGTGCAATAACCTATAAGGGGAAATAATCGGAAAAAGAATAGATATTTTTATTGACATCATCTATCAATGACAGTTAAAGTGTAACCTAAGGGAAGCCGGTGGTGAGTGCTTCTGACCCTGAAGACTTCAGTCATCTAAAGTTTGGACTCTGCCTACTTCCCAAGGCCCTTAATGAACATATGTGTAGCCGTAGCTTAAAAAACTCCCCAGTTTGGGTTTCGGGGAGACACTGATTTTGAAAAAGCCCTGGTGTTCTCCTTACATGAATGGGACTCTTCCTACTGCTAAAACATGTCTGTCACACCCAGAGGATGGTATACCGTCTGATCGGGAAGAGTTTGGAAAAGGCATCTCATCTCCTCATCTCCTGGTGCTCGGGTTCACCCCTCCAGCGTCTTTACTAACAGTCTCCCCACTTGGAGATGTCAACACTGTCAACATCCTGTTGCGTACAGTTTGGAATTTGTCCAGAGGATGAAGCGGAAGGATGAGGAACAATGAGAGACAAGTCCTAGGTGTTCAGACAGGCACATGTCACTCTAATTTCCAATCAGGAAGATGAATTGACCAAAGGCTAGGGTTGCCCATGGAAACAGTATAGGGCTTGAGGAAATCCCACTGCTTTGTGGCCAGTTCCCATAAACACAAGTTGAACAATGGAACTCAGGGGCAGTAAAATTCACGAAACTGCAGAGTTGAAAATATCTATCACTGAAAAATGTCTTGAGGAAAGTCAAAGAAAAGGATTGGCAAGCAAGGGAGAATGGCAAGAAAGGGATTTGAGGAGGTAGAAAGGATTCGCCATTAAGCACAAGAAAAGGGGCTGAACATTTCCGACATTGCAGTTGGCCAAAAAGGCTGTATGCGTTTTTTTCTGTATATATTCAAGAAAAGGGCATACACTTTTTTAGCCAACCAAACAGGTGGGCACTGGAAATCAATACTACAAAAGATATCACTTCGCATCAGTCAGAAGAGCCATCCTCATAAAGTGTAAACGCCAGAAATGCAGGACAGGGCAAGGAAAAGAGGGAGCCCTGTGAGGCTTATAGTGGAAATGTATATTGCCAACGGCCATTCTGGAGAAGTGTATTGTGTTTACTAAAGCATCTAAAAAATGAGCTACAGAGCATAGGGCACTTGCACTCATGGGCGTATATCTTGGGAAAAACAAAAATCGAGAGGACACAGGCACCCCAATGTTTACTGCCTCTCTGTTTAAAAGATCCTCGACTAGGATATAACTTAAATGTCTCTGGAGGGAAAAAATGGATAGAGATGTGGTACTTATGTAGAGTGGAATATTACTCAGCCTGGAAATCAATGAAATATGGCCAGTTGTAACAACTCCGGAGGAGTTACGTATGATCATTCTAAGTGACATAATTCAAAAAGAAAAAGACACATATCATAAGATATCACTTAAAGGTGGAATCCAAAATGGCTACACATGAAATAAATTACAAAACAAAAACATAGTCAAATATGTAGAAAACACGCGTAAGGCTGCTAAACGGGAAAGGTGGGGAGGGGTGAGGCATCATCCAGGAGGTTGAAATTAGCAAAGATACCATTCCAAATACCAAACTGATAATCAACAAGGCCTACACGGTAGCTAAAAGAACTGCACTCAGCACACTCAAGTCACCGGAAAAGAATATCTATGACTGGTAAGAATCTGAAAAAGAATTTATTGATGTCTCTCTGTACGTGAATCAAGTGGATGTACAGCAGCAAGAAACAGAGCTTTGAAAATCAGCTGTAACCAATATAGTAATAAATTGAAAAAAATAAACGACAGAGAGACAGAGAAAACCTCTTACAACTTTTCCTCAGGGACGGTGATGCAACATGGATTGAACACATCTAGACCCACAGCAGGATGAGACATAAGGCTGGAAACTGTTCGCGCTAAGAGAAATGTGAGGTTGGGTGAGGAAATGCACACCCTTTAAAGTAATACTACCTGGTACCCATTCAATGGGTCCCAAATCTGCAGGTTGAAGGAATCTTCCTACAGCTAAAACATGCATGGAAAACCCAGAGGACTGTACACCATGTGATCGGGAGATGTGTCTAAAATGCACCTCATTTATCCTCTCCTGGTGCTCCTGTTCATCATTCCAGCCACGTTACTTAGAATCTCCCCACTTAGAGAATCAGCACATTTAAACTTCTGTTTCACACATTTTGCAAATTGTGAGGAGGATGAACGGGAAGAGGGGGAAACAATGAGAGAATAGTTGTAGGGGTTTGGACGGGCACATGTCACTCTAATTTCCCATTAAGAATAAGAATTAAAAAAAGGTTCAGCCCGCCTCGCCGGAGCCAAAATAGGGCCTGAAGCAATCCTGCGGTTTTGAGGCCAGCTCACAAAAGAGCAACTTAAAAAATGGAGCTCAGGGTCACTGCAATTCACAAACCTGCAGAGTTATAAATGAAAACTAACGTCCAAAAATATGTTGAGGTAAGGCAAAGAAGAGGATCTGAATGCAAGACAGAATTGCAAGAAACAGATTTCAAGAGATAGATTGGACTCGCCTTTAAAGCACATGAAAAGCGGCAGAATTTCGACAATGATGCAGTTGGCCCAAAAGGGAGTATGCGTTATTTCCTGAATATATCCAGGAAAAAACACATACGCACTTTATGGGCAACCAAGCAAGCAAGCAATGCAAATGTGCACAACAAAGAAGTCTCATTTCCCACCGGTCAAAAGGGCCATCCGAAAAAATTGTAAACACCAGAAATGCAGGACAGGCCATGGAGAACAGGGAGCCTTTATACGCTGATGGACAGTGTGTGAACTGCCGAGAGCCACTCTGGAGAAGTGTATGGTGGTTCCTAAATCATCTAAAAAACAGAGCGACAGAGCATAGGGCACTTCCAATCACGGGAGTATATCTAGGGAAGTCTAAAAATCAACAAGACACAAGCACACCACAGTTTAGGGCTACTCTGTTTACAAGAACCTCAACTTCAGTACACCTTAAATATCCCAGGAAAGAGAACAATGGATAAAGAAAATGTGGTACTTATGTACAATGGAATATCTCTTCACCATGAAATCAATGTAATAAGGCTAGTAGAAGGATAAAGAGTGGATTGAGGTCCGATAATACTACTTGAAATAAGTCAAACAGAAAAAGAAACATATCATAAGATATCACTTATAGAGGGAGGATAAATATGGCTGCACAAAAAATGAATTACAAAACAGAACAGTGTCTCACATTTAGAAAACACACTTATGTCAGCTTAAGGGGAAAGGAGAGGTGGGGTGATGCATAAAACCAGAGTTTGAAATTAGCACAGATACCGTTCAATAAACCAAATAGGTATCAGACAAGATCTACACCTCGCTCAATGAACTGGCCTCAACACACCCTATACACCGCAGAGAAATATATCTGAGTAATAAGAATCTTAAAACCCATGTATTGATATATCTCCATAAGGGAATCAAGTGTGCGCAGAGCGGCACAAACACAGCAGTGAAAATGAGCTAAACCCCATTATAGAAATAAATTTTAAAACCAAAACGCAGAAACAATGAAAGAGAGAAAAATTCTTACAAAATTCGCTCAGGGGCTGTGATGCAACCTGGAATGACCACATATAAACCCACAGCTGGATAAGACATAAGGCTGGACACTTGGGGCTGAAAGGATTGGAGAGCTTTGGTGAGCAACTGCCGAAAGTTTAATGCAATACTTCATGCTACTTATTCCAAGGGTCCCAACACTCCAAGTTGAAGGGAATCTTCCTACAGCTAAACCATGCATGGGAAATCCAGCGGATGGTATACCATATGATCGGGAAAGGTTTCTAAAATGCACCTCATTTTCCTCTCCTGGGGCTCCGGATCAACATTCCAGCCACTTTACTAACAACATCTCCACATGGAGAGTCAATGCCTTTAAGTTCCGGTATCGCACAGTCTGCAGTTAGTGCGGAGGATGAATGGGAATAGGGGGAACCAGTGAGAAAATAGCTGTAGCGGTTTCAATGGGCACATGTCACTCTAACTTCACATCAGGAAGAAGAATTAACCAAAGGCAGAGCAAGGCACCCCAGAAGAAGAATAGGGCCTGAAGAAATCCTGTGGATATGAGGCAAGATCACAAAAATAAGAGCTGAAAAATGGAGCTAAGGGCCACTGCAATTCAAAAACCTGCAGAGTTATAAAGGCCAACTATTCTCCAAAAGTATATTGAGGTAAGGCTATGAAGAGGCACTGAGAGCAAGGCAGAACTGCAGGAAACCGATTTCAGGAGGTAGACAGGAATTGCACTGAAAACATATGAAAACACTCAGAACGTCGACAATGATGCACTTGGCCAAAAAGGGCGTATGCGTTTTTTCCTGAATATATTCAGGAAGAAACGCATACGCCCTTTCTGGCCAACCAAGCAAGCTCTCAAAGGAAATCTGCACTACAATGAAGTCTCACTTCACCCCGGTCAAAGGGCCATCTGAAAAAAGTGTAAAATCCAGAAAGGCAGGACAGGCCATGGAGAACTGGGAGCCTTGTTATGCTGATGGGCGGGATGTAAATTGCCAGCAGCCACTCTGGAGAAGTGTATGGTGTTTCCTGAAACATCTAAAATACAAAGCAACAGAGCCTAGGGCACTTGCACTTATGGTCCTATAGCTTAGGGAAATTAAAATCAAAAAGACACAGCCACCCCAAAGTTTGGGACGGCTCTGTTTACAAGAACCTCGTTTATGGTACAAGTTCAATATCACAGAAAGCGAAAAATGGATAAAGAAGTTGTGGTACTTACGTACAATGCAATATCACTCAGCAATGAAATTTATGTCATCAGGCCCGTAGCAGCATAATGAGTGGATTCAGGTACGATGATTCTAAGTGAAATAAGTCACACAGAAAAAGAAACATCATAAGATATCACCAATACACGGAATGTAAACTTGGCTACAAAGGAACTGAATTACAAAACAGAACAGGGTCTCAAATGTAGAAAAACAACTTATGCTTGCTTAAGGGGAAAGGTGAGTTGGGGTGCTGCATGAAACCAGAGATTGAAATTAGCACAGATACCGTGCCATAAGCCAAATATGCAATAGACAAGAGCTACTCCTTGCTGAACGAAGTGGACTCAACACCCCATATTAAACGCCTAAGAATATACCTGACTAGAAATAATCTTAAAACCTACGGATTTATTTGTCTCCGAAAGAGAATCAAGCGTGTGTACAGCGGCATAAACGCAGCAGTGATAGGATTGGTGAGGTTCGGTGAGCAAATGCAGACCCTTTGAAGTCATATTGCATGGTACCCATTCCATGGGTCTCAACTCTCCAGGTTTAAGGGATTCTTCCTTCAGCTAAAACATGCATGTGGAACCCAGAGTATGATCCACCGTGTGATCGGGAAACGTGTTCAAATGTGTCTCGTTTTCGTCCCCTGGTACTCGGGTGCAACATTCCAGATGCTTTACTAACACTCTCCCCACTTGGAGAGTCAGTGCCTTTAACCTCCTGTTTGGCCCAGTTTGTAATTTCTGTGGAAAATGAACAGGAATAGGGAGAACGAAAGAGAGACTAGGTGGAGGTGTCTGGACGGGCAAATTTAACTCTCATTTCCCACCAGGAAGAGGAATTAACCAAAGGCTCATCGTGCCGTGCCGGAACCACACTAGGGCCTGAAGCAATCCTGCGGTGTTGCGGCCAGCTCACAAGAAAGCGAGTTGAAGAAAGGAGCTCAGGGTCACTGTAATTCACAAACCTGCAGAGTTATAAATGACAGCTATCGTCCAAAAATATATTGAAGTAAGGCTGCCAAGAGGACTTGAAAGCGGGGCAGAATTGCAGGAAATCGATTTCAGGAGGTAGACTGGAATTGCATGTAAAGCATAGGAAAAGAGGCAGAACGTCCACAATGATGCACTTGGCCAAAAAGGGCGTATGCGTTTTTTCCTGAATATATTCAGGAAAAAACGCATACGCCCTTTTTGGCCAACCAAGCAAGCTTGCAAAGGATATCTGCACTACAATGAAGTCTCACTGCCCCCCGGTCAAAAGGGCCATCTGAAAAAAGTGTAAAATACAGAAAGGCAGGACAGGCCATGGAGAACTGGGATCATTGTTATGCTGATGGGCGGGATGTAAATTGCCAACAGCCACTCTGGAGAAGTGTATGGTGTTTCCTGAAACATCTAAAAAACAAAGCAACAGAGCCTAGGGCACTTCCACTTATGGTCCTATAGCTTAGGGAAATTAAATTCAAAAAGACACAGTCACCCCAAATTTGGGACGGCTCTGTTTACAAGAACCTCGTTTACGGTACAAGTTCAATATCACAGAAAGCGAAAAATGGATAAAGAAGTTGTGGTACTTACGTACAATGCAATATCACTCAGTAATGAAATCTATGTCATCAGGCCCGTAGCAGCATAATGAGTGGATTCAGGTATGATGATTCTAAGTGAAATAAGTCACACAGAAAAAGAAACACCATAAGATATCACTACTACACGGAATGTAAACTTAGCTACACAAGAACTGAATTACAAAACAGAACAGGGTCTCAAATGTAGAAAACCAACTTATGCTTGCTTAAGGGGAAAGGTGAGTTGGGGTGCTGCATAAAACCAGAGATTGAAATTAGCACAGATACCGTTCCATAAGCCAAATATGTAATAGACAAGAGCTACTCCTTGCTCAACGCAGTGGACTCAACACCCCATATTAAACGCCTAAGAATATACCTGACTAGAAATAATCTTAAAACCTACGGATTTATATGTCTCCGAAAGAGAATCAAGCGTGTGTACAGCGGCATAAACGCAGCAGTGATAGGATTGGTGAGGTTCGGTGAGCAAATGCAGACCCTTTGAAGTCATACTGCATGGTACCCATTCCATGGGTCTCAACTCTCCAGGTTTAAGGGATTCTTCCTTCAGCTGAAACATGCATGTGGAACACAGAGTATGATCCACCGTGTGATCAGGAAACGTGTTCAAATGTGTCTCAGTTTTCATCCCCTCGTACTCGGGTGCAACATTCAAGACGCTTTACTAACACTCTCCCCACTTGGAGAGTCAGTGTCTTTAAACTACTGTTTGGCCAAGTTTGCAATTTCTGCGGAAAATGTACAGGAATAGGGAGAACCAATGAGAAACTAGCTGGAGGTGTCTGGACAGGCAAATTTAACTCTCATTTCCCACCAGAAAGAGGAATTAACCAAAGGCTCAGCATGCCGTGCCGGAACCACACTAGGGCCTGAAGCAATCCTGCGGTGTTGCGGCCAGCTCACAAGAAAGCGAGTTGAAGAAAGGAGCTCAGGGGCACTGTAATTCACAAACCTGCAGAGTTATAAATGACAGCTATCGTCCAAAAATATATTGAAGTAAGGCTGCCAAGAGGACTTGAAAGCGGGGCAGAATTGCAGGAAACCGATTTCAGGAGGTAGACGGGAATTGCATGTAAAGCATAGGAAAAGAGGCAGAACGTCCACAATGATGCACTTGGCCAAAAAGGGCGTATGTGTTCTTTCCTGAATATATTCAGGAAAAAACGCATACGCCCTTTTTCGCCAACCAAGCAGGCTTGCAAAGGAAATCTACACTACAATGAAGTCTCACTGCCCCCCGGTCAAAAGGGCCATCTGAAGAAAGTGTAATATCCAGAAAGGCAGGACTTGGCATGGAGAACTGGGAGCCTTGTTATGCTGATGGGCGGGATGTAAATTGCCAACAGCCACTCTGGAGAAGTGTATGGTGTTTCCTGAAACATCTAAAAAACAAAGCAACAGAGCCTAGGGCACTTCCACTTATGGTCCTATAGCTTAGGGAAATTAAAATCAAAAAGACACAGCCACCCCAAAGGTTGGGACGGCTCTGTTTACAAGAACCTCGTTTACTGTACAAGTTCAATATCACAGAAAGTGAAAAATGGATACAGAAGTTGTGGTACTTACGTACAATGCAATATCACTCAGCAATGAAATTTATGTCATCAGGCCCGTAGCAGCATAATGAGTGGATTCAGGTATGATGATTCTAAGTGAAATAAGTCACACAGGAAAAGAAACACCATAAGATATCACTACTACACGGAAGGAAAACTTGGCTACACAAGAACTGAATTACAAAACAGAACAGGGTCTCAAATGTAGAAAACCAACTTATGCTTGCTTCAGGGAAAAGGTGAGTTGGGGTGCTGCATGAAACCAGAGATTGAAATTAGCACAGATACCGTTCCATAAGCCAAATATGTAATAGAAAAGAGCTACTCCTTGCTCAACGAAGTGGACTCAACACCCCATATTAAACGCTTAAGAATACACCTGACTAGAAATAATCTTAAAAACTACGGATTTATATGTCTCCGAAAGAGAATCAAGCGTGTGTACAGCGGCATAAACGCCGCAGTGATAGGATTGGTGAGGTTCGGTGAGCAAATGCAGACCCTTTGAAGTCATATTGCATGGTACCCATTCCATGGGTCTCAACTCTCCAGGTTTAAGGGATTCTTCCTTCAGCTAAAACATGCATGTGGAACACAGATTATGATCCACCGTGTGATCAGGAAACGTGTTCAAATGTGTCTCAGTTTTCGTCCCCTGGTACTCGGGTGCAACACTCCAGACGCTCTACTAACACTCTCCCCACTTGGAGAGTCAGTGCCTTTAACCTCCTGTATGGCCCAGTTTGCAATTTCTGCGGAAAATGTACAGGAATAGGGAGAACCAATGAGAAACTAGCTGGAGGTGTCTGGACGGGCAAATTTAACTCTCATTTCCCACCAGAAAGAGGAATTAACCAAAGGCTCAGCATGCCGTGCCGGAACCACACTAGGGCCTGAAGCAATCCTGCGGTGTTGCGGCCAGGTCACAAGAAAGCGAGTTGAAGAAAGGAGCTCAGGGGCACTGTAATTCTCAAACCTGCAGAGTTATAAATGACAGCTATCGTCCAAAAATATATTGAAGTAAGGCTGCCAAGAGGACTTGAAAGTGGGGCAGAATTGCAGGAAACCGATTTCAGGAGGTAGACAGGAATTGCATGTAAAGCATAGGAAAAGAGGCAGAACGTCCACAATGATGCACTTGGCCAAAAAGGGCGTATGCGTTTTTTCCTGAATATATTCAGGAAAAAACGCATACGCCCTTTTTGGCCAACCAAGAAAGCTTGCAAAGGAAATCTGCACTACAATGAAGTCTCACTGCCCCCCGGTCAAAAGGGCCATCTGAAAAAAGTGTAAAATCCAGAAAGGCAGGACAGGCCATGGAGAACTGGGAGCCTTGTTATGCTGGTGGGCGGGATGTAAATTGCCAACAGCCACTCTGGAGAAGTGTATGGTGTTTCCTGAAACATCTAAAAAACAAAGCAACAGAGCCTAGGGCACTTCCACTTATGGTCCTATAGCTTAGGGAAATTAAAATCAAAAAGACACAGCCACCCCAAAGTTTGGGACGGCTCTGTTTACAAGAACCTCGTTTACGGTACAAGTTCAATATCACAGAAAGCAAAAAATGGATAAAGAAGTTGTGGTACTTACGTACAATGTAATATCACTCAGCAATGAAATCTATGTCATCAGGCCCGTAGCAGCATAATGAGTGGATTCAGGTACGATGATTCTAAGTGAAATAAGTCACACAGAAAAAGAAACATCATAAGTTATCACCAATACACGGAATGTAAACTTGCCTACACAGGAACTGAATTAGAAAACAGAACAGGGTGTCAAATGTAGAAAACCAACTTATGCTTGCTTAAGGGGAAAGGTGAGTTGGGGTGCTGCATGAAACCAGAGATTGAAATTAGCACAGATACCGTTCCATAAGCCAAATATGCAATAGACAAGAGCTACTCCTTGCTCAACGAAGTGGACTCAACACCCCATATTAAACGCCTAAGAATATACCTGACTAGAAATAATCTTAAAACCTACGGATTTATATGTCTCCGAAAGAGAATCAAGCGTGTGTACAGCGGCATAAACGTAGCAGTGATAGGATTGGTGAGGTTCGGTGAGCAAATGCAGACCCTTTGAAGTCATATTGCATGGTACCCATTCCATGGGTCTCAACTCTCCAGGTTTAAGGGATTCTTCCTTCAGCTAAAACATGCATGTGGAACCCAGAGTATGATCCACCGTGTGATCGGGAAACGTGTTCAAATGTGTCTCGTTTTCGTCCCTGGTACTCGGGTGCAACATTCCAGATGCTTTACTAACACTCTCCCCACTTGGAGAGTCAGTGCCTTTAACCTCCTGTTTCGCCCAGTTTGTAATTTCTGTGGAAAATGAACAGGAATAGGGAGAACGAAAGAGAGACTAGCTGGAGGTGTCTGGACGGGCAAATTTAACTCTCATTTCCCACCAGGAAGAGGAATTAACCAAAGGCTCAGCGTGCCGTGCCGGAACTACACTAGGGCCTGAAGCAATCCTGCGGTGTTGCGGACAGCTCACAAGAAAGCGAGTTGAAGAAAGGAGCTCAGGGGCACTGTAATTCACAAACCTACAGAGTTATAAATGACAGCTATCGTCCAAAAATATATTGAAGTAAGGCTGCCAAGAGGACTTGAAAGCGGGGCAGAATTGCAGGAAACCGATTTCAGGAGGTAGACGGGAATTGCATGTAAAGCATAGGAAAAGAGGCAGAACGTCCACAATGATGCACTTGGCCAAAAAGGGCGTATGCGTTTTTTCCTGAATATATTCAGGAAAAAACGCATACGCCCTTTTTGGCCAACCAAGCAAGCTTGCAAAGGAAATCTGCACTACAATGAAGTCTCACTGCCCCCCGGTCAAAAGGGCCATTTGAAAAAAGTGTAAAATCCAGAAAGGCAGGACAGGCCATGGAGAACTGGGAGCCTTGTTATGCTGGTGGGCGGGATGTAAATTGCCAACAGCCACTCTGGAGAAGTGTATGGTGTTTCCTGAAACAACTAAAAAACAAAGCAACAGAGCCTAGGGCACTTCCACTTATGGTCCTATAGCTTAGGGAAATTAAAATCAAAAAGACACAGCCACCCCAAAGTTTGGGACGGCTCTGTTTACAAGAACCTCGTTTACGGTACAAGTTCAATATCACAGAAAGCGAAAAATGGATAAAGAAGTTGTGGTACTTACGTACAATGCAATATCACTCAGCAATGAAATCTATGTCATCAGGCCCGTAGCAGCATAATGAGTGGATTCAGGTATGATGATTCTAAGTGAAATAAGTCACACAGAAAAAGGAACACCATAAGATATCACTACTACACGGAAGGTAAACTTGGCTACACAAGAACTGAATTACAAAACAGAACAGGGTCTCAAATGTAGAAAACCAACTTATGCTTGCTTAAGGGGAAAGGTGAGTTGGGGTGCTGCATGAAACCAGAGATTGAAATTAGCACAGATACCGTTCCATAAGCCAAATATGTAATAGACAAGAGCTACTCCTTGCTCAACGAAGTGGACTCAACACCCCATATTAAACGCTTAAGAATACACCTGACTAGAAATAATCTTAAAAACTACGGATTTATATGTCTCCGAAAGAGAATCAAGCGTGTGTACAGCGGCATAAACGCAGCAGTGATAGGATTGGTGAGGTTCGGTGAGCAAATGCAGACCCTTTGAAGTCATATTGCATGGTACCCATTCCATGGGTCTCAACTCTCCAGGTTTAAGGGATTCTTCCTTCAGCTAAAACATGCATGTGGAACACAGATTATGATCCACCGTGTGATCAGGAAACGTGTTCAAATGTGTCTCAGTTTTCGTCCCCTCGTACTCGGGTGCAACACTCCAGACGCTTTACTAACACTCTCCCCACTTGGAGAGTCAGTGCCTTTAACCTCCTGTATGGCCCAGTTTGCAATTTCTGCGGAAAATGTACAGGAATAGGGAGAACCCATGAGAAACTAGCGGAGGTGTCTTGACGGGCAAATTTAACTCTCATTTCCCACCAGAAAGAGGAATTAACCAAAGGCTCAGCGTGCCGTGCCGGAACCACACTAGGGCCTGAAGCAATCCTGCGGTGTTGCGGCCAGCTCACAAGAAAGCGAGTTGAAGAAAGGAGCTCAGGGGCACTGTAATTCACAAACCTGCAGAGTTATAAATGACAGCTATCGTCCAAAAATATATTGAAGTAAGGCTGCCAAGAGGACTTGAAAGCGGGGCAGAATTGCAGGAAACCGATTTCAGGAGGTAGACGGGAATTGCATGTAAAGCATAGGAAAAGAGGCAGAACGTCCACAATGATGCACTTGGCCAAAAAGGGCGTATGCGTTTTTTCCTGAATATATTCAGAAAAAAACGCATACGCCCTTTTTGGCCAACCAAGAAAGCTTGCAAAGGAAATCTGCACTACAATGAAGTCTCACTGCCCCCCGGTCAAAAGGGCCATCTGAAAAAAGTGTAAAATCCAGAAAGGCAGGACAGGCCATGGAGAACTGGGAGCCTTGTTATGCTGGTGGGCGGGATGTAAATTGCCAACAGCCACTCTGGAGAAGTGTATGGTGTTTCCTGAAACATCTAAAAAACAAAGCAACAGAGCCTAGGGCACTTCCACTTATGGTCCTATAGCTTAGGGAAATTAAAATCAAAAAGACACAGCCACCCCAAAGTTTGGGACGGCTCTGTTTACAAGAACCTCGTTTACGGTACAAGTTCAATATCACAGAAAGCGAAAAATGGATAAAGAAGTTGTGGTACTTACGTACAATGCAATATCACTCAGCAATGAAATCTATGTCATCAGGCCCGTAGCAGCATAATGAGTGGATTCAGGTATGATGATTCTAAGTGGAATAAGTCACACAGAAAAAGAAACACCATAAGATATCACTACTACACGGAAAGTAAACTTGGCTACACAAGAACTGAATTACAAAACAGAACAGGGTCTCAAATGTAGAAAACCAACTTATGCTTGCTTGAGGGGAAAGGTGAGTTGGGGTGCTGCATGAAACCAGAGATTGAAATTAGCACAGATACCGTTCCATAAGCCAAATATGTAATAGACAAGAGCTACTCCTTGCTCAACGAAGTGGACTCAACACCCCATATTAAACGCCTAAGAATATACCTGACTAGAAATAATCTTAAAACCTAAGGATTTATATGTCTCCGAAAGAGAATCAAGCGTGTGTACAGCGGCATAAACGCAGCAGTGATAGGATTGGTGAGGTTCGTTGAGCAAATGCAGACCCTTTGTAGTCATACTGCATGGTCCCCATTCCATGGGTCTCAACTCTCCAGGTTTAAGGGATTCTTCCTTCAGCTGAAACATGCATGTGGAACACAGAGTATGATCCACCGTGTGATCGGGAAACGTGTTCAAATGTGTCTCAGTTTTCGTCCCCTGGTACTCGGGTGCAACATTCAAGACGCTTTACTAACAGTCTCCCCACTTGGAGAGTCAGTGTCTTTAAACTCCTGTTTGGCCCAGTTTGCAATTTCTGCGGAAAATGTACAGGAATAGGGAGAACCAAAGAGAGACTAGCTGGAGGTGTCTGGACGGGCAAATTTAACTCTCATTTCCCACCAGGAAGAGGAATTAACCAAAGGCTCAGCGTGCCGTGCCGGAACTACACTAGGGCCTGAAGCAATCCTGCGGTGTTGCGGACAGCACACAAGAAAGCGAGTTGAAGAAACGAGCTCAGGGGCACTGTAATTCACAAACCTGCAGAGTTATAAATGACAGCTATCGTCCAAAAATATATTGAAGTAAGGCTGCCAAGAGGACTTGAAAGCGGGGCAGAATTGCAGGAAATTGATTTCAGGGGTACACTGGAATTGCATGTAAAGCATAGGAAAAGAGGCAGAACGTCCACAATGATGCACTTGGCCAAAAAGGGCGTATGCGTTTTTTCCTGAATATATTCAGGAAAAAACGCATACGCCCTTTTTGGCCAACCAAGAAAGCTTGCAAAGGAAATCTGCACTACAATGAAGTCTCACTGCCCCCCGGTCAAAAGGGCCATCTGAAAAAAGTGTAGAATCCAGAAAGGCAGGACAGGCCATGGAGAACTGGGAGCCTTGTTATGCTGATGGGCGGGATGTAAATTGCCAACAGCCACTCTGGAGAAGTGTATGGTGTTTCCTGAAACATCTAAAAAACAAAGCAACAGAGCCTAGGGCACTTCCACTTATGGTCCTATAGCTTAGGGAAATTAAAATCAAAAAGACACAGCCACCCCAAAGGTTGGGACGGCTCTGTTTACAAGAACCTCGTTTACGGTACAAGTTCAATATCACAGAAAGCAAAAAATGGATAAAGAAGTTGTGGTACTTACGTACAATGCAATATCACTCAGCAATGAAATCTATGTCATCAGGCCCGTAGCAGCATAATGAGTGGATTCAGGTACGATGATTCTAAGTGAAATAAGTCACACAGAAAAAGAAACATCATAAGATATCACTACTACACGGAATGTAAACTTGGCTACACAGGAACTGAATTACAAAACAGAACAGGGTCTCAAATGTAGAAAACCAACTTATGCTTGCTTAAGGGGAAAGGTGAGTTGGGGTGCTGCATGAAACCAGAGATTGAAATTAGCACAGATACCGTTCCATAAGCCAAATATGCAATAGACAAGAGCTACTCCTTGCTGAACGAAGTGGACTCAACACCCCATATTAAACGCCTAAGAATATACCTGACTAGAAATAATCTTAAAACCTACGGATTTATATGTCTCCGAAAGAGAATCAAGCGTGTGTACAGCGGCATAAACGCAGCAGTGATAGGATTGGTGAGGTTCGGTGAGCAAATGCAGACCCTTTGAAGTCATATTGCATGGTACCCATTACATGGGTCTCAACTCTCCAGGTTTAAGGGATTCTTCCTTCAGCTAAAACATGCATGTGGAACCCAGAGTATGATCCACCGTGTGATCGGGAAACGTGTTCAAATGTGTCTCGTTTTCGTCCCTGGTACTCGGGTGCAACATTCCAGATGCTTTACTAACACTCTCCCCACTTGGAGAGTCAGTGCCTTTAACCTCCTGTTTGGCCCAGTTTGTAATTTCTGTGAAAAATGAACAGGAATAGGGAGAACGAAAGAGAGACTATCTGTAGGTGTCTGGACGGGCAAATTTAACTCTCATTTCCCACCAGGAAGAGGAATTAACCAAAGGCTCAGCGTGCCGTGCCGGAACTACACTAGGGCCTGAAGCAATCCTGCGGTGTTGCGGCCAGCTCACAAGAAAGCGAGTTGAAGAAAGGAGCTCAGAGGCACGGTAATTCACAAACCTGCAGAGTTATAAATGACAGCTATCGTCCAAAAATATATTGAAGTAAGGCTGCCAAGAGGACTTGAAAGTGGGGCAGAATTGCAGGAAATCGATTTCAGGGGGTACACTGGAATTGCATGTAAAGCATAGGAAAAGAGGCAGAACGTCCACAATGATGCACTTGGCCAAAAAGGGCGTATGCGTTTTTTCCTGAATATATTCAGGAAAAAACGCATACGCCCTTTTTGGCCAACCAAGCAAGCTTGCAAAGGAAATCTGCACTACAATGAAGTCTCACTGCCCCCCGGTCAAAAGGGCCATTTGAAAAAAGTGTAAAATCCAGAAAGGCAGGACAGGCCATGGAGAACTGGGAGCCTTGTTATGCTGGTGGGCGTGATGTAAATTGCCAACAGCCACTCTGGAGAAGTGTATGGTGTTTCCTGAAACATCTAAAAAACAAAGCAACAGAGCCTAGGGCACTTCCACTTATGGTTCTATAGCTTAGGGAAATTAAAATCAAAAAGACACAGCCACCCCAAAGTTTGGGACGGCTCTGTTTACAAGAACCTCGTTTACGGTACAAGTTCAATATCACAGAAAGCGAAAAATGGATAAAGAAGTTGTGGTACTTACGTACAATGCAATATCACTCAGCAATGAAATCTATGTCATCAGGCCCGTAGCAGCATAATGAGTGGATTCAGGTATGATGATTCTAAGTGAAATAAATCACACAGGAAAAGAAACACCATAAGATATCACTACTACACGGAAGGTAAACTTGGCTACACAAGAACTGAATTACAAAACAGAACAGGGTCTCAAATGTAGAAAACCAACTTATGCTTGCTTAAGGGGAAAGGTGAGTTGGGGTGCTGCATGAAACCAGAGATTGAAATTAGCACAGATACCGTTCCATAAGCCAAATATGTAATAGACAAGAGCTACTCCTTGCTCAACGAAGTGGACTCAACACCCCATATTAAACGCTTAAGAATACACCTGACTAGAAATAATCTTAAAAACTACGGATTTATATGTCTCCGCAAGAGAATCAAGCATGTGTACAGCGGAATAAACGCAGCAGTGATAGGATTGGTGAGGTTCGGTGAGCAAATGCAAACCCTTTGAAGTCATATTGCATGGTACCCATTCCATGGGTCTCAACTCTCCAAGTTTAAGGGATTCTTCCTTCAGCTAAAACATGCATGTGGAACACAGATTATGATCCACCGTGTGATCAGGAAACGTGTTCAAATGTGTCTCAGTTTTCGTCCCCTGGTACTCGGGTGCAACACTCCAGACGCTTTACTAACACTCTCCCCACTTGGAGAGTCAGTGCCTTTAACCTCCTGTATGGCCCAGTTTGCAATTTCTGCGGAAAATGTACAGGAATAGGGAGAACCAATGAGAAACTAGCTGGAGGTGTCTGGACGGGCAAATTTAACTCTCATTTCCCACCAGAAAGAGGAATTAACCAAAGGCTCAGCGTGCCGTGCCGGAACCACACTAGGGCCTGAAGCAATCCTGCGGTGTTGCGGCCAGCTCACAAGAAAGCGAGTTGAAGAAAGGAGCTCAGGGGCACTGTAATTCACAAACCTGCAGAGTTATAAATGACAGCTATCGTCCAAAAATATATTGAAGTAAGGCTGCCAAGAGGACTTGAAAGCGGGGCAGAATTGCAGGAAACCGATTTCAGGAGGTAGACGGGAATTGCATGTAAAGCATAGGAAAAGAGGCAGAACGTCCACAATGATGCACTTGGCCAAAAAGGGCGTATGCGTTTTTTCCTGAATATATTCAGGAAAAAACGCATACGCCCTTTTTGGCCAACCAAGAAAGCTTGCAAAGGAAATCTGCACTACAATGAAGTCTCACTGCCCCCCGGTCAAAAGGGCCATCTGAAAAAAGTGTAAAATCCAGAAAGGCAGGACAGGCCATGGAGAACTGGGAACCTTGTTATGCTGGTGGGCGGGATGTAAATTGCCAACAGCCACTCTGGAGAAGTGTATGGTGTTTCCTGAAACATCTAAAAAACAAAGCAACAGAGCCTAGGGCACTTCCACTTATGGTCCTATAGCTTAGGGAAATTAAAATCAAAAAGACACAGCCACCCCAAAGTTTGGGACGGCTCTGTTTACAAGAACCACGTTTACGGTACAAGTTCAATATCACAGAAAGCGAAAAATGGATAAAGAAGTTGTGGTACTTACGTACAATGCAATATCACTCAGCAATGAAATCTATGTCATCAGGCCCGTAGCAGCATAATGAGTGGATTCAGGTATGATGATTCTAAGTGAAATAAGTCACACAGAAAAAGAAACACCATAAGATATCACTACTACACGGAAGGTAAACTTGGCTACACAAGAACTGAATTACAAAACAGAACAGGGTCTCAAATGTAGAAAACCAACTTATGCTTGCTTGAGGGGAAAGGTGAGTTGGGGTGCTGCATGAAACCAGAGATTGAAATTAGCACAGATACCGTGCCATAAGCCAAATATGTAATAGACAAGAGCTACTCCTTGCTAAACGAAGTGTACTCAACACCCCATATTAAACGCCTAAGAATACACCTGACTAGTAAGAATCTTAAAACCTGTGGATTTATATGTCTCCGAAAGAGAATCAAGCGTGTGTACAGCGGCATAAACGCAGCAGTGACAGGATTGGTGAGGTTCGGTGAGCAAATGCAGACCCTTTGAAGTCATACTGCATGGTACCCATTCCATGGGTCTCAACTCTCCAGGTTTAAGGGATAATTCCTTCAGCTGAAACATGCATGTGGAACACAGAGTATGATCCACCGTGTGATCAGGAAACGTGTTCAAATGTGTCTCAGTTTTCATCCCCTGGTACTCGGGTGCAACATTCAAGACGCTTTACTAACTCTCTCCCCACTTGGAGAGTCAGTGTCTTTAAACTCCTGTTTGGCCCAGTTTGCAATTTCTGCGGAAAATGTACAGGAATAGGGAGAACCAATGAGAAACTAGCTGGAGGTGTCTGGACGGGCAAATTTAACTCTCATTTCCCACCAGAAAGAGGAATTAACCAAAGGCTCAGCATGCCGTGCCGGAACCACACTAGGGCCTGAAGCAATCCTGCGGTGTTGCGGACAGCTCACAAGAAAGCGAGTTGAAGAAAGGAGCTCAGGGGCACTGTAATTCACAAACCAGCAGAGTTATAAATGACAGCTATCGTCCAAAAATATATTGAAGTAAGGCTGCCAAGAGGACATGAAAGCGGGGCAGGATTGCAGGAAACCGATTTCAGGAGGTAGACAGGAATTGTATGTAAAGCATAGGAAAAGAGGCAGAACGTCCACAATGATGCACTTGGCCAAAAAGGGCGTATGCGTTTTTTCCTGAATATATTCAGGAAAAAACGCATACGCCCTTTTTGGCCAACCAAGAAAGCTTGCAAAGGAAATCTGCACTACAATGAAGTCTCACTGCCCCCCAGTCAAAAGGGCCATCTGAAAAAAGTGTAAAATCCAGAAAGGCAGGACAGGCCATGGAGAACTGGGAGCCTTGTTATGCTGGTGGGCGGGATGTAAATTGCCAACAGCCACTCTGGAGAAGTGTATGGTGTTTCCTGAAACATCTAAAAAACAAAGCAACAGAGCCTAGGGCACTTCCACTTATGGTCCTATAGCTTAGGGAAATTAAAATCAAAAAGACACAGCCACCCCAAAGTTTGGGACGGCTCTGTTTACAAGAACCTCGTTTACGGTACAAGTTCAATATCACAGAAAGCAAAAAATGGATAAAGAAGTTGTGGTACTTACGTACAATGTAATATCACTCAGCAATGAAATCTATGTCATCAGGCCCGTAGCAGCATAATGAGTGGATTCAGGTACGATGATTCTAAGTGAAATAAGTCACACAGAAAAAGAAACATCATAAGTTATCACCAATACACGGAATGTAAACTTGCCTACACAGGAACTGAATTAGAAAACAGAACAGGTTCTCAAATGTAGAAAACCAACTTATGCTTGCTTAAGGGGAAAGGTGAGTTGGGGTGCTGCATGAAACCAGAGATTGAAATTAGCACAGATACCGTTCCATAAGCCAAATATGCAATAGACAAGAGCTACTCCTTGCTCAACGAAGTGGACTCAACACCCCATATTAAACGCCTAAGAATATACCTGACTAGAAATAATCTTAAAACCTACGGATTTATATGTCTCCGAAAGAGAATCAAGCGTGTGTACAGCGGCATAAACGCAGCAGTGATAGGATTGGTGAGGTTCGGTGAGCAAATGCAGACCCTTTGAAGTCATATTGCATGGTACCCATTCCATGGGTCTCAACTCTCCAGGTTTAAGGGATTCTTCCTTCAGCTAAAACATGCATGTGGAACCCAGAGTATGATCCACCGTGTGATCGGGAAACGTGTTCAAATGTGTCTCGTTTTCGTCCCTGGTACTCGGGTGCAACATTCCAGATGCTTTACTAACACTCTCCCCACTTGGAGAGTCAGTGCCTTTAACCTCCTGTTTCGCCCAGTTTGTAATTTCTGTGGAAAATGAACAGGAATAGGGAGAACGAAAGAGAGACTATCTGTAGGTGTCTGGACGGGCAAATTTAACTCTCATTTCCCACCAGGAAGAGGAATTAACCAAAGGCTCAGCGTGCCGTGCCGGAACTACACTAGGGCCTGAAGCAATCCTGCGGTGTTGCGGACAGCTCACAAGAAAGCGAGTTGAAGAAACGAGCTCAGGGGCACTGTAATTCACAAACCTACAGAGTTATAAATGACAGCTATCGTCCAAAAATATATTGAAGTAAGGCTGCCAAGAGGACTTGAAAGCGGGGCAGAATTGCAGGAAACCGATTTCAGGAGGTAGACGGGAATTGCATGTAAAGCATAGGAAAAGAGGCAGAACGTCCACAATGATGCACTTGGCCAAAAAGGGCGTATGCGTTTTTTCCTGAATATATTCAGGAAAAAACGCATACGCCCTTTTTGGCCAACCAAGCAAGCTTGCAAAGGAAATCTGCACTACAATGAAGTCTCACTGCCCCCCGGTCAAAAGGGCCATTTGAAAAAAGTGTAAAATCCAGAAAGGCAGGACAGGCCATGGAGAACTGGGAGCCTTGTTATGCTGGTGGGCGGGATGTAAATTGCCAACAGCCACTCTGGAGAAGTGTATGGTGTTTCCTGAAACATCTAAAAAACAAAGCAACAGAGCCTAGGGCACTTCCACTTATGGTCCTATAGCTTAGGGAAATTAAAATCAAAAAGACACAGCCACCCCAAAGTTTGGGACGGCTCTGTTTACAAGAACCTCGTTTACGGTACAAGTTCAATATCACAGAAAGCGAAAAATGGATAAAGAAGTTGTGGTACTTACGTACAATGCAATATCACTCAGCAATGAAATTTATGTCATCAGGCCCGTAGCAGCATAATGAGTGGATTCAGGTATGATGATTCTAAGTGAAATAAGTCACACAGAAAAAGAAACACCATAAGATATCACTACTACACGGAAGGTAAACTTGGCTACACAAGAACTGAATTACAAAACAGAACAGGGTCTCAAATGTAGAAAACCAACTTATGCTTGCTTAAGGGGAAAGGTGAGTTGGGGTGCTGCATGAAACCAGAGATTGAAATTAGCACAGATACCGTTACATAAGCCAAATATGTAATAGACAAGAGCTACTCCTTGCTCAACGAAGTGGACTCAACACCCCATATTAAACGCTTAAGAATACACCTGACTAGAAATAATCTTAAAAACTACGGATTTATATGTCTCCGAAAGAGAATCAAGCGTGTGTACAGCGGCATAAACGCAGCAGTGATAGGATTGGTGAGGTTCGGTGAGCAAATGCAGACCCTTTGAAGTCATATTGCATGGTACCCATTCCATGGGTCTCAACTCTCCAAGTTTAAGGGATTCTTCCTTCAGCTAAAACATGCATGTGGAACACAGATTATGATCCACCGTGTGATCAGGAAACGTGTTCAAATGTGTCTCAGTTTTCGTCCCCTCGTACTCGGGTGCAACACTCCAGACGCTTTACTAACACTCTCCCCACTTGGAGAGTCAGTGCCTTTAACCTCCTGTATGGCCCAGTTTGCAATTTCTGCGGAAAATGTACAGGAATAGGGAGAACCAATGAGAAACTAGCTGGAGGTGTCTGGACGGGCAAATTTAACTCTCATTTCCCACCAGAAAGAGGAATTAACCAAAGGCTCAGCATGCCGTGCCGGAACCACACTAGGGCCTGAAGCAATCCTGCGGTGTTGCGGACAGCTCACAAGAAAGCGAGTTGAAGAAAGGAGCTCAGGGGCACTGTAATTCACAAACCAGCAGAGTTATAAATGACAGCTATCGTCCAAAAATATATTGAAGTAAGGCTGCCAAGAGGACATGAAAGCGGGGCAGGATTGCAGGAAACCGATTTCAGGAGGTAGACAGGAATTGCATGTAAAGCATAGGAAAAGAGGCAGAACGTCCACAATGATGCACTTGGCCAAAAAGGGCGTATGCGTTTTTTCCTGAATATATTCAGGAAAAAACGCATACGCCCTTTTTGGCCAACCAAGCAAGCTTGCAAAGGAAATCTGCACTACAATGAAGTCTCACTGCCCCCCGGTCAAAAGGGCCATCTGAAAAAAGTGTAAAATCCAGAAAGGCAGGACAGGCCATGCAGAACTGGGAGCCTTGTTATGCTGATGGGCGGGATGTAAACTGCCAACAGCCACTCTGGGGAAGTGTATGGTGTTTCCTGAAACATCTAAAAAACTAAGCAACAGAGCCTAGGGCACTTCCACTTATGGTCCTATAGCTTAGGGAAATTAAAATCAAAAAGACACAGCCACCCCAAAGTTTGGGACGGCTCTGTTGACAAGAACCTCGTTTACGGTACAAGTTCAATATCACAGAAAGCGAAAAATGGATAAAGAAGTTGTGGTACTTACGTACAATGCAATATCACTCAGCAATGAAATCTATGTCATCAGGCCCGTAGCAGCATAATGAGTGGATTCAGGTATGATGATTCTAAGTGAAATAAGTCACACAGAAAAAGAAACACCATAAGATATCACTACTACAAGGAAGGTAAACTTGGCTACACAAGAACTGAATTACAAAACAGAACAGGGTCTCAAATGTAGAAAACCAACTTATGCTTGCTTGAGGGGAAAGGTGAGTTGGGGTGCTGCATGAAACCAGAGATTGAAATTAGCACAGATACCGTTCCATAAGCCAAATATGTAATAGACAAGAGCTACTCCTTGCTCAACGAAGTGGACTCAACACCCCATATTAAATGCCTAAGAATATACCTGACTAGTAAGAATATTAAAACCTACCGATTTATATGTCTCCGAAAGAGAATCAAGCGTGTGTACGGTGGCATAAACGCAGCAGTGATAGGATTGGTGAGGTTCGGTGAGCAAATGCAGACCCTTTGAAGTCATATTGCATGGTACCCATTCCATGGGTCTCAACTCTCCAGGTTTAAGGGATTCTTCCTTCAGCTGAAACATGCATGCGGAACACAGAGTATGATCCACCGTGTGATCAGGAAACGTGTTCAAATGTGTCTCAGTTTTCATCCCCTGGTACTCGGGTGCAACATACAAGACGCTTTACTAACTCTCTCCCCACTTGGAGAGTCAGTGTCTTTAAACTCCTGTTTGGCCCAGTTTGCAATTTCTGCGGAAAATGTACAGGAATAGGGAGAACCAATGAGAAACTAGCTGGAGGTGTCTGGACGGGCAAATTTAACTCTCATTTCCCACCAGGAAGAGGAATTAACCAAAGGCTCAGCGTGCCGTGCCGGAACCACACTCGGGCCTGAAGCAATCCTGCGGTGTTGCGGCCAGCTCACAAGAAAGCGAGTTGAAGAAAGGAGCTCAGGGGCACTGTAATTCACAAACCTGCAGAGTTATAAAGGACAGCTATCGTCCAAAAATATATTGAAGTAAGGCTGCCAAGAGGACTTGAAAGCGGGGCAGAATTGCAGGAAACCGATTTCAGGAGGTAGACGGGAATTGCATGTAAAGCATAGGAAAAGAGGCAGAACGTCCACAATGATGCACTTGGCCAAAAAGGGCGTATGCGTTTTTCCCTGAATATATTCAGGAAAAAACGCATACGCCCTTTTTGGCCAACCAAGCAAGCTTGCAAAGGAAATCTGCACTACAATGAAGTCTCACTGCCCCACGGTCAAAAGGGCCATCTGAAAAAAGTGTAAAATCCAGAAGGCAGGACAGGCCATGGAGAACTGGGAGCCTTGTTATGCTGGTGGGCGGGATGTAAATTGCCAACAGCCACTCTGGAGAAGTGTACGGTGTTTCCTGAAACATCTAAAAAACAAAGCAACAGAGCCTAGGGCACTTGAACTTATGGTCCTATAGCTTAGGGAAATTAAAATCAGAAAGACACAGCCACCCAAAAGTTTGGGCCGGCTCTGTTGACAAGAACCTCGTTTACGGTACAAGTTCAATATCACAGAAAGCGAAAAATGGATAAAGAAGTTGTGGTACTTACGTACAATGCAATATCACTCAGCAATGAAATCAATGTCATCAGGCCCGTAGCAGCATAATGAGTGGATGCAGGTACGATGATTCTAAGTGAAATAAATCACACAGAAAAAGAAACATCATAAGATATCACTACTACACGGAATGTAAACTTGGCTACACAGGAACTGAATTACAAAACAGAACAGGGTCTCAAATGTAGAAAACCAACTTATGCTTGCTTAAGGGGAAAGGTGAGTTGGGGTGCTGCATGAAACCAGAGATTGAAATTAGCACAGATACCGTTCCATAAGCCAAATATGCAATAGACAAGAGCTACTCCTTGCTGAACGAAGTGGACTCAACACCCCATATTAAACGCCTAAGAATATACCTGACTAGAAATAATCTTAAAACCTATGGATTTATATGTCTCCGAAAGAGAATCAAGCGTGTGTACGGCGGCATAAACGCAGCAGTGATAGGATTGGTGAGGTTCGGTGAGCAAATGTAGACCCTTTGAAGTCATACTGCATGGTACCCATTCCATGGGTCTCAACTCTCCAGGTTTAAGGGATTCTTCCTTCAGCTGAAACATGCATGTGGAACACAGATTATGATCCACCGTGTGATCAGGAAACGTGTTCAAATGTGTCTCAGTTTTCGTCCCCTGGTACTCGGGTGCAACATTCAAGACGCTTTACTAACACTCTCCCCACTTGGAGAGTCAGTGCCTTTAACCTCCTGTTTGTCCCAGTTTGCAATTTCTGCGTAGGATGAACAGGAATAGGGAGAACCAATGAGAGACTAGCTGGAGCTGTGAGGACGGGCAAATTTAACTCTCATTTCCAACCAGGAAGAGGAATTAACCAAAGGCTCAGCATGCAATGCCGGAACCAAACTAGGGCCTGAAGCAATCCTGCGGTGTTGCGGCCAGCTCACAAGAAAGCGAGTTGAAGAAAGTAGCTCAGGGGCACTGTAATTCACAATCCTGCAGAGTTATAAATGACAGCTATCTTCCAAAAATATATTGAAGGAAGGCTGCCAAGAGGACTTGAAAGCGGGGCAGAATTGCAGGAAACCGATTTCAGGAGGTAGACTGGAATTGCATGTAAAGCATAGGAAAAGAGGCAGAACGTCCACAATGATGCACTTGGCCAAAAAGGGCGTATGCGTTTTTCCCTGAATATATTCAGGAAAAAACGCATACGCCCTTTTTGGCCAACCAAGCAAGCTTGCAAAGGAAATCTGCACTACAGTGAAGTCTCACTGCCCCCGGTCAAAAGGGCTATCTGAAAAAAGTGTAAAATCCAGAAAGGCAGGACAGACCATAGAGAACTGGGAGCCTTGTTAAGCTGATGGGCGGGATATAAATTGCCAACAGCCACTCTGAACAAGTGTATGGTGTTTCCTGAAACATCAAAAAAACAAAGCAACAGAGCCTAGGGCACTTCCACTTATGGTCCTATAGCTTAGGGAAATTAAAATCAAAAAGACTCAGCCACCCCAAAGTTTCGGCCGGCTCTGTTTACAAGAACCTCGTTTACGGTACAAGTTCAATATCACAGAAAGCGAAAAATGGATAAAGAAGTTGTGGTACTTACGTACAATGCAATATCACTCAGCAATGAAATCTATGTCATCAGGCCCGTAGCAGCATAATGAGTGGATTCAGGTACGATGATTCTAAGTGAAATAAGTCACACAGAAAAAGAAACATCATAAGATATCACTACTACACGGAATGTAAACTTGGCTACACAAGAACTGAATTACAAAATAGAACAGGGTGTCAAATGTAGAAAACCAACTTATGCTTGCTTAAGTGGAAAGGTTAGTTGGGGTGCTGCATAAAACCAGAGATTGAAATTAGCACAGATACCGTTCCATAAGCCAAATATGTAATAGACAAGAGCTACTCCTTGCTCAACGAAGTGGACTCAACACCCCACATTAAACGCCTAAGAATATACCTGACTAGTAATAATCTTAATACCTAAGGATTTATATGTCTCCGAAAGAGAATCAAGCGTGTGTACAGCGGCATAAACGCAGCAGTGATAGGATTGGTGAAGTTTGGTGAGCAAATGCAGACCCTTTGAAGTCATATTGCATGGTACCCATTCCATGGGTCTCAACTCTCCAGGTTTAAGGGATTCTTCCTTCAGCTAAAACATGCATGTGGAACCCAGAGTATGATCCACCATGTGATCGGAAAACGTGTTCAAATGTGTCTCAGTTTTCGTCCCCTGGTACTCGTGTTCAACATTCAAGACGCTTTACTAACACTCTGCCCACTTGGAGAGTCAGTGCCTTTAACCTCCTGTTTGGCCCAGTTTGCAATCTCTGTGGAAAATGAACAGGAATAGGGAGAACCAATGAGAGACTAGGTGGAGGTGTCTGGACGGGCAAATTTAACTCTCATTTCCCACCAGGAAGAGGAATTAACCAAAGGATCAGCATGCCATGCCGGAACCAAACTAGGGCCCGAAGCAATCCTGCGGTGTTGCGGCCAGCTCACAAGAAAGCGAGTTGAAGAAAGGAGCTCAGGGGCACTGTAATTCACAAACCTGCAGAGTTATAAATGACAGCTATCGTCCAAAAATATATTGAAGGAAGGCTGACAAGAGGACTTGAAAGCGGGGCAGAATTGCAGGAAACCGATTTCAGGAGGTAGACTGGAATTGCATGTAAAGCATAGGAAAAGAGGCAGAACGTCCACAATGATGCACTTGGCCAAAAAGGGCGTATGCGTTTTTTCCTGAATATATTCAGGAAAAAACGCATACGCACTTTTTGGCCAACCAAGCAAGTTTGCAAAGGAAATCTGCACTACAATGAAGTCTCACTGCCCCCCAGTCAAAAGGGCCATCTGAAAAAAGTGTAAAATCCAGAAAGGCAGGATAGGTCATGGAGAACTGGGAGCCTTGTTATGCTGATGGGCGGGATGTAAATTGCCAGCAGCCACTCTGGAGAAGTGTATGGTGTTTCCTGAAACATCTAAAAAACAAAGCAACAGAGCCTAGGGCACTTCCACTTATGGTCCTATAGCTTAGGGAAATTAAAATCAAAAAGACACAGCCACCCCAAAGTTTGGGCCGGCTCTGTTTACAAGAACCTCGTTTACGGTACAAGTTCAATATCACAGAAAGCGAAAAATGGATAAAGAAGTTGTGGTAATTACGTACAATGCAATATCACTCAGCAATGAAATCTATGTCATCAGGCCCGTAGCAGCATAATGAGTGGATTCAGGTACGATGATTATAAGTGAAATAAGTCACACAGAAAAAGAAACATCATAAGATATCACTACTACATGGAATGTAAACTTGGCTACACAGGAACTGAATTACAAAACAGAACAGGGTGTCAAATGTAGAAAACCAACTTATACTTGCTTAAGGGGAAAGGTGACTTGGGGTGCTGCATAAAACCAGAGATTGAAATTAGCACAGATACCGTTCCATAAGCCAAATATGTAATAGACAAGAGCTACTCCTTGCTCAACGAAGTGGACTCAACACCCCATATTAAACGCCTAACAATATACCTGACTAGTAAGAATCTTAAAACCTATGGATTTATATGTCTCCGGAAGAGAATGAAGCGTGTGTACAGTGGCATAAACGCAGCAGTGATAGGATTGGTGAGGTTTGGTGAGCAAATGCAGACCCTTTGAAGTCATATTGCATGGTACCCATTCCATGGGTCTCAACTCTCCATGTTTAAGGGATTCTTCCTTCAGCTGAAACATGCATGTGGAACCAAGAGTATGATCCACCGTGTGATCGGGAAACGTGTTCAAATGTGTCTCAGTTTTCGTCCCCTGGTACTCGGGTGCAACATTCCAGACGCTTTACTAACACTCTCCCCACTTGGAGAGTCAGTGCCTTTAACCTCCTGTTTGGCCCAGTTTGCAATTTCTTCGGAAGATGAACAGGAATAAGGAGAAGCAATGGGAGACTATCTGTAGGTGTCTGGACGGGCAAATTTAACTCTCATTTCCCACCAGGAAGATAAATGAACCAAAGGCTCTGAGTGCCATGCTGGAACTAGATTAGGGCCTGAGGAGATCCTGCGGTGTTGCGGCCAGCTCACAAGAAAGCGAGTTGAAGAAAGCAGCTCAAGGGCACTGTAATTCAGAAACCTGCGGAGTTATAAATGACAGCTATCATCCAAAATTATACTGAAGTAAGGCTGCGATGAGGACTTGAATGCCGGGCAGAATTGCTGGAAACTGATTTCAGAACGTACACGGGAGTAGTTCTTAAAGCATAGGAAAAGAGACAGAACTTGGAAAATAATGCACTTGGCAAAAAAGGGCATATGTGTTTTATCCAGAGCTCTCATAACTGAGGGGAGGAGATTCCCAGCAGGCTCCAACTGCCACCTGAGGGCTCACATTGCCAAGGCAACGTGAGCATGCCAGGCAGGAGTTACCTCACAGCAGAGGTCCCACCTCACAGAAGGGTGAGAAACCCAGCCAACATCAGACTCTCACCAGAGGGCCCACATCACCAAGGGGATGGGAACCAGGCAGGAGTGTCTTCACATCAGTGGGGTCACATCATCAAAAGCTGAGGTACTCAGCACATGTGTCCTCAAACCAGAGGACCCACATCACCAAGGACCTCGGAGTGAGGCAGGCAGGAGTAACCTCACAACACTGGGCACATAGAATAAAAAAGTGAGGAATCCAGCAGTTGGAACCTCCCAGCAGGCGGCCCAGAGCACCGAGGCCATGAGATCCAGGCCACAGTGAACTCACAGAAGAGGGCCCATGTCATGAAACTGAGCAACCCAGCCATTGGAACCTCAGAGCAGGAGGCCCACATCCCCATGGGGATGGAATTCTGGTAGGAGTGTCCTCGCACCACTGAGAACGTATCAGAAAATTTGGGGCGACCAGCAGTTAGGGCCTGACGCCAGAGGACCCTCATCACCAAGGGAAGGAGGCTCCCAGCAGGCTCCAACTGCCACCAGAGGGCTGACGTCGCCAAGGCGATGTGTGCCAACCAGGCACGAATGACCTCACAGCAGAGGGCCCACCTCAGAGAAGTGTGACGAACCCAGTCAGGATCAGACTCGCACCAGAGGGCCCACATCACCAAATGGATTGGAACCAGGCAGGAGTGTCCTCACATGAGTAGGGCCACATCATCTAAAGGTGAGGAACCCAGAACATGTGGCTTCAAACCATAGGACACCCATCACCAAGGGGCTGGGAGTGAGGCAGGCAGGAGGAGCCTCATAACAGAGGGCCCAAAAATAAGAAAGGTGAGGAATCCAGCAGTTGGAACCTCCCAGCAGGCGGCCCAGAGCACAGAGGCTAGAGGAACCAGGCCAGAGTGAACTAACACCAGACAGCCCACATCATGAAACTGTGAGCAACCCAGACATTGGGACCTCAGAGCAGAAGGCCCACATCCCCATGGTGATGGGAACATGACAGGAGTGTCCTGGCATCACTGGGCTCACATCAGAAAACGTGGGGTGCTCAGAAGTTAGGGCCTGACGCTAGAGGGCACTCATCACCGAGAGGAGGAGGCTCCCAGCAGGCTCCAGCTGCCACCAGAGGGCCAACGTCGCCAAGGTGATGTGTGCCAGCCTGGCAGGAGTGACCTCACAGCAGAGGGCCCACCTCACAGAAGGGTGAGGAACACAGCCAGGATCAGACTCTCACCAGAGGGCCCACATCACCAAGGGGATGGGAACCAGGCAGGAGTGTCCCCACACCAGTGGGACAACATCATCGAAAGGTGAGGATCCCAGCACATGTGTCCTCAAACCAGAGGAACCACATCACCAAGGGGTTCGGAATGAGGCTGGCAGGACTGGCCTCACAACACAGGGTCCATAGAATATAAAAGTTGAGGAATCCAGCAGTTGGAACCTCCCAGCAAGTGGCCCAGAGCACCGAGGCTATGGGATCCAGGCCGCAGTGAACTCACAGCAGAGGGCCCACATCATGAACCTGTGAGCAAGCCAGCCGTTTTGACCTCAGAGCAGAAGGCCCATATCGCCATGGGGATGGGAACCTGGCAAGAGTCTCCTCACTCACTTGGCGCACATCAGAAAATGTGGGGAGCCCTGCAGTTATGGCCTAAGGCAAGAGGGCCCTCATCACTGAGGGAAGGAGGATCCCAGCACACTCCAACTGCCACCAGAGGGCCCACGTCGCCAAGGTGACCTGTGCCAGACAGGCATGATTGACCTCACAGCAGAGGGCCCACCTCACAGAAGGGTGAGGAACCCAGCCAGGATCAGACTCTCACCTGAGGGCCCACATCAGCAAGGGGATGGGAACCAGTCAGGACTGTCTTCCCTCCAGTGGGGTCACATCATCGAAAGGTGTGGAACCCAGCACATGTGGCCTCAAATCAGAGGACACATATCACAAAGGGAATGGGAGTGAGGCAGGCAGGAGTAGCCTAAAATCAGAGGGCCCAAAGAATAAGAAAGGTGAGGAATCCAGCAGTTGGAACCTCCCAGCAGGCGGCCCAGAGCACAGAAGCTATGGGATGCAGGCAGGAGTGAACTAATACCAGAGAGCCCACATCATGAAACTGTGAGCAACCCAGGCTTTGGGACCTCAGAGCAGAAGGCCCACACCCCAATGGGGATGTGAACCTGGCTGGAGTGTCCTCGCACCACTGGGCGCACATCACAAAATGTGGGGAGCCCAGCAGTTAAGGCCTGATGCCAGAGGGCCCTCATCACCGAGGAGAGGAGGCTCCCAGCAGGCTCCAAGTGCCACCAGAGGGCTCATGTCCACAAGGCGAGGTGAGCAAGCCAGGCAGGAGTGACCTCACATCAGACGGCCCACCTCACAGATGGGTGAGGAACCCAGCCAGGATCAGACTCTCAACAGAGGGCCCACATCACCAAGGGGATGTGAACCAGGCAGGAGTCTCCTAAGACCATTGGTCCCACATCATCGAAAGGTGAGGAACCCAGCACATGTGGCCTCAAACCAGACGACACACATCACGAAGGGGATGGGAGTGAGGCAGGCAGGAGGATCCTCACAACAGAGGGCCCAAAAAATTAAAAAAGTGAGGAATCCAGCAGTTGGAACCTCCCAGCAGGCGGCCAAGAGCACAGAGGCTATGGGATCCAGGCTTCTGTGAACACCAGAGAGCCCACATCATGAAAATGTGAACAACCCAGCCGTTGGGACCTCAGAGCAGAAGGCCCACAACCCCATGGAGATGGGATCCTAAGAGGAGTGCCAAAGCATCACCGGGCTCCCTAAGAAAAGTTGGTGAGTCCAGCAGTTAGGGCCTGACGCAAGAGGGTCCTCATCACCGGGGGGAGGAGATTCCCAGCACGCTCCAACTGCCACCACACGGCTGACTTCACCAAGGCAATGTGTGCCAGCCATGCAGGAGTGACCTATCAGCAGAGGGTCTCCCTCACAGGTGGGTGAGGAACAAAGCCAGGAACAGACTCTCACCAGGGGGTCCACATAACCACGTGGATGAGAACCAAGCAGGAGTGTCCTCACACTAGTGGGGCCACATCATCGAAAGGTGAGGAACCCAGCAAAGGTGGCCACAAACCAGAGGACCCACATCACCAAGGGGTTGAGAGTGAGGTAGGTGTCTGGACGGGTATATTTAACACTCATTTCCCACCAGGAAGAGAAATTAACCAAAGGCTCAGCGTGCCCTGCCAGAAGCAGATTAGGGCCTGAAGCAGTCTTGCGGGTTTGCGGCCAGCTCACAAGAAAGCGAGTTGAAGAAAGGAGCTCAGGGGCCCTGTAATTCACAAACCTGGAGAGTTATAAATAACAGATAACGTCCAAAAATATATTGAAGTAAGGCTGCGAAGAGGACTTGAAAGCGGGGCAGAATTTCAGGAAACCGATTTCAGGAGGTAGACTGGAATTGCATTTAAAGCATAGGAAAAGAGGCAGAACATCGACAATGATGCACTTGGCAACAAAGGGCGTATGAGTTTGTTCCTGAATATATTCAGGAAAAAACACATATGCCCTTTTTGGCAAACCAAGCAAGCTTGCAATGGAAATCCGAACTACTATGAAGTGTCACTTCCCCCCGGTCTAAAGGGCCATCTGAGAAAAGTGTAAAATCCAGAAAGGCAAGACAGGCCATGGGGAAAAAGGAGCCTTGTTATGCTGATGGGCGGGATGTAAATTGCCAACAGCCACTCTGGAGAAGTGTATGGTGTTTCCTGATACATCTGAAAAACAAAGCAACAGAGTCTAGGGCATTTCCACTTATGGTCCTATAGCTTAGGGAAATTAAAATCAAAAAGACACAGCCACCCCAAAATTTGGGACGGCTCTGTTTACAGGAACCTCTTCTACAGTACGAGTTAAATATCCCAGAGAACAAATAATTGATAAAGAAGTTGCGGTACTTACGTACAACAGAATACCACTCAGCAATGAAATCTGTGTCACCAGGCCTGTACCAGCATAATGAGTGGATTGAGGCATGATGATTCTAAGTGAAATAAGTCACACAGAAAAAGAAACATCATAAGGTATCACTAATGCACGGAATGTAAACTTGGCTACACATGAACTGAATTACAAAACAGAACAGGGTCTCAAGATTAGAAAACCAACTTATGCTTGCTTAAAGGGAAAGGTGAGTTAAGGGGGTGCTGCATAAAACCAGAGATTGAAATTAGCACAGATACCGTTCCATAAGCCAAATATGTAATAGACAAGACCTACCCCCTGCTCAACGAAATGGACTCAACAATGAGGTATCACCTCACACCTGTTAGAATGGGCATCATCTGAAAATCTACAAACAACAAATGCTGGAAAGGGTGTGGAGAAAAGGAACCCTCTTCCACTATTGTTGGGAATATAAGTTGATACAGTCACTATGGAGAACAATATGGAGTTTCTTAAGAAACTAATAATAGAATTACCATATGATACAGCGATCCCAGGACTGGACATATACCCAGACAAAACCATAAATCAAAAAGAGACATTCACCGCAATGTTCATTGCATCACTATTTACAATATCGAGGTAATGGAAGCAACCTAAATGCCCACAGACAGACGAATGCATAAAGATGTGGTACATATATAAAATGGAATATTACTAAGCCATGAAAGGAATGAAATTGGGTCATTTGTAGAGACATCGATGGATCTAGAGACTGTCATACAGAGTGAAGTAAGTCAGAAAGAGAAAAACAAATCTTGTATATTCATGCATATATGTGGAACCTAGAAAAACTGTACAGATTAACCGTTTTGCAAGGCATAAATAGAGCAACAGATGTAGACAACAATCGTATGGACAACAAGGGGGGAAAGCTCTTGGAGGGGTGGTGGTGGGAGGAGTTGAGAGATTGGGATTGGCATGTAAACATTTATATGTATAAAATAGATAACCAATGAGAACCTGCTGTATAAAAATATAAAATAAAATTCAAAATTAAAAAGAAATAAAATTTAAAAAATAAAACAGAAAAAACAATTATTCCCTTCACATACATTTATATGAATAAATTATTTCCATGCTTATATCTGTAAATACAAAAAAGAGGAATAAAATCTACCTTGAACCAAAAACAAAAAAGAGAAAAAAAAAAACAGAACCCACCAGTTACTCAGAGGAAAACCGTATCAGGGCACTTGCTCCAGTTGTAAACAATTCTGAAGTTGGTCAGTGGTGGGGAATCGTCTCCCATTCAGCCAGCAGCCCCCACACAACAAGCGTCCTCATTGCAAAGCTGGGGCACCGTGCCGAGACATCTGTGAGTAAACGTGAGCTGAGCCCCAGGCCAGTTGCTGCTGAACTGTTCCCGCCCTTCCCAGGTAAAACACCTGAATATATACAAGGACTTGAAAACCTAGAGGAAGGGCCATGGAGCCACACGAGTGACAGCATGCCAGCTGACTTGGTGCCTGCAGGCCAGCCAGGATGGTCCTGGCCCTGGGTGCTCTTCTGGAAGATTTCCATTTCCCTGCCTGAGATACCCGTCCTGTCCCTGCCCCCACTGCTTTTTTCCTTCCTCACCTCTGCCCAGGGAGAAATTCCAGCAGCAGGTATGGGTGACACATCCTCTTCTTTAGCAGGTGGCAGCCTGGCAACTGCTGCAGAAAGTCCAGCAGAGCCCCACTCACACTGGGCCACCCACAAAGCCGTGGCCTCTCACTCCCTCCCACCAGCCCAGCCCCGAGACTGCTGACAGGGCAGAGAAAATGGCGTCAGGCACAGCTGCAGGGGCTTTTGCTGCCTGGAGTGGTATTTATATTGATCTCAACCCAGGCACACCTGGGGAGGGCTGGCCGGCATGGTAAGGCTGCCCAGGTCAGCCAATCATCACCCCTCAGGGGCTCACAGTTGCAGAAAATGGAACTTGCTGAACCGGCCAGGTCCAAGGAACAGGTGTGGGCTCCTGAGAGTCAGGATAGACAAGGGGCTGCAGCTTTGGCTTGTTTTCTAATCATTTTATCTGGCCCATGAGTGGGAGACAACTTCAAGAAAACCCTCTCCTAATGAGAGGAACCCAGGAGTCAGGGAGAGGAGGGGTGGGTGGTGGTTGGAGACAGAGGCCTGGTGCCCTGGGTGCAGTGGAAGTCTCTGGAAGACCAGGTGGAGGGAGGCCACACAGAGTGATGCCCAGGGTCACAGACCTGTCGGAGCTGCTGTTTGTTAGTTCAAGTCCTGCTCTGAGGTGCTCTGTGTCAGCTCTGAGCGACAGGTGAGCTGGGGGTGCTCTTCAATGAGGGCTATGTGCACGGTTCCTGTGTGCCCAGCCCTGCCACGGTACCTGCAAGGGTAGCTCTGTATCCTGGGAGGGGCCTGACCATGAGAGCCCCGTGGGCTGGGTTGGGGGTGGGGTACCTGCCCAGGAGAGCTCCATATCCTGGGATTGGCCTGACCACGAGAGCCCCATGGGCTGCTGGGGACCTGGTAAAGGATGTCAGGACAGTCAGTGAAGCCACCGAGGATATACCTCCAGTTGCTCCTGATCCCTACACCCTGCTGGTCATTCTACCAACCACCAGGACATGGTATTCTGTATTAGTCTTCAATGATGCCTTCTTTTGTATTCCATTAGTCCCAGAGTCACAAGAAATTTTGGCTTGTGAGTGGCAGGACTCAACATACAACTAAAACAATACTTCCGGGCCGTCTTGCCCCAAGGGTTCAAAAATTCCCACACCATCTTTGGGGAAAGCTTAGCTAACGACCGAAAAGTTCTACCTCTGGAAAAGGAAACCCTCCTTCAATATGCAGACGACATTCTGATCGCCAGCCCTACTAAGGAGGCCTCTGAACTACCAAGCCAATAAAGGATAGAAGTTGTCCAAGAAAAAGCTCAAATATCACAGACTGCAGTGACCTGCCTGGGCTTCATTCTCACACAAGGTCAGAGAAGCCCATCCCAGGAAAGGGAAGAAACCATTTGCAGCCTTACCCCTTTCTAAAACTAGAAGACAGCTTAGGGGTTCCTGGGGAGGCCAGGGTTTGCTGCTTCTGGATCCCTAACTACAGTCTACTAGCTGGGCCTCTATATGAAACACTGAAAGGAAAAGATGATGATCCTTTTGAACAGAATCCAGAAGTGGCCTTTCAAGAATGGAAAGAGCAGTCAATTCAGACCCTTGCCCTGGAACTCCCTAATTGAGCTAAACCCTTTGACCTTTCCATTCCCGGTGAAAGGTGAATCGCCATTGGAGAATTAGTGCAAAAACTGGGACCACTTGAAATGGAACAACGCAAGAATGCCATCCAGGTAGGATAAACTACAGTCACCAAGGGGCTTGGCCCACTGCCACATCTGGCCAAGATACTGGCGGTATCTAAAAACCTGGAAATCAGCAGCCCAAAAGGCCACCTCCCTCCTAAGGGAAAAGGACCCCACGTGGTGATCCTAATCACCAACCATGCCCTGAAGTTGCAGGGTTCGCTCCGTGGGCACACCGACCTCGAGTGAGGAGGCCCTCCAACTCCAACATCCAGAGAGATAACCGGGGGCAACAGGGCACCATGACGACTCGTGTGAACATCACTTGACCTGGAGTTTCTCTCATAAAACAACAATAGTGTGTCCCGAAGGAGTAGACTACTGCTTGCAGGACTTCCTGCACCCGGAGGGGAGCTAATAATCTTGGCGGGGGAACCGTATATCACACCGTCACCATAGAAAAGCCTACAGACACCGTGATGATGGTGACCAATAAGACCGGCTGGACTCCTGTTTACTTCAAAAGGCTGTTGACTCAGTGGCCATCATGGTCCTTGATCACCACTGACCCTGGACTGTCTGGGAGTTGAGCGGGCAGGGCTCTGACACCTGGTGCTGTTTTTACGTTAATTCAGGGGCCTAATTGAAGAAAGAGCAGACTACTGGTCAGAGCATCTAGGCTGGCAGAAACGGTCAGCCTAAGGTGGCCGAACAAATGTGGGGCGGGGTGAAACCGGCCCCCACAGCGTCTCTGCACATCTCTTTCCTGGACCCTTAAAGGTCATTAGAATCTATAACACTTCCAATGCTGGTGCTCAGGCGGACGAGCAGGGAGGCAGGGGTCCTGGGGCCAATCAACGTCACCTGGAGGCTGCTGGGGAGAAGTTCTGACCCTCGTCCCCTGGTATGAGGGCTCCCAACTCAGCACTCAGCAGTTACAGAAGAAGGGTCTGCACCCTCAGCACTCCAAGAATGAGGAACGGGACAAAAGGCAGAGGAGGGGTTTGTCCCCAGCAAAGCCCATTAAAAATCCCTGGGAGATAAAAATAGAATGTGGGCAATAAAGTCAAGTCTGACCTTTTTTATCCTTTGTGCTTTGTCTAATTTCACGTGCTCCTAGGGTCCCGCATGCAGAGGTTCCACACCCGGCACTTCAGACCAGATTTCCTGGTGCAGAATGGCTGGGTCGACACCTCAGCTCCTGGGGCCCAGTGCAGACTCCGAGATATAGAGCCTGAGCTGCAGCCAACCCGGCCCTTGAGAGCTCCGCCCCCTCCCTCCCACTGACTCTGACAGGATCTCTACACAGCAGCCCAGCCCACAGCCCACGGGGTAGTGCATGCTCTCACCTCTCCATTCTCTGATGAAAATATAAAGTTTCCTTTGCTTGGGAACCAAACTCAGTCTCGATCTGTTGGCCCCAATGACACTGGGCAGGGGGACCCTTGTTGGGGTCCACTCTGGAGGATCAGTAACAGAAATTGAGACTATTGTAACTTCAATGAACAGATGTGTGAGCCAAACTGTAGTTAACATAGAACAGTTTATAAGGCTCGGGTAAAATAAGATGTTTCTAACACTTCCATTTGATATTTCCATCACTTTATTATAAGCAAGTTCAGTGAAAAGGTTTGTCTTATTTATCAGGTCAATATTAGAGAAATGAAGTGATTTCTTTCCAAGGATGTACATCTAATAATCTTGGTTAAAGCTTCAATCTTGTTTTAAATGCTTTTCCATTGAAAATGATACCTCTCTTTCAGCTCCCCCATTTCTGAGAAGTATAAAATCTTATAATTTATTATTACCAAAGGGGAAAGGTGGGAGGAGGGATAAATTAACAGTTTGGAATTAACACATACACACTGCTATGTATAAAATAGATCATCAACAAGGAACTACTGTATAGCACAGGGAACTACACTCAATATTGTGCAATAACCTATAAGGGGAAATAATCGGAAAAAGAATAGATATTTTTATTGACATCATCTATCAATGACAGTTAAAGTGTAACCTAAGGGAAGCCGGTGGTGAGTGCTTCTGACCCTGAAGACTTCAGTCATCTAAAGTTTGGACTCTGCCTACTTCCCAAGGCCCTTAATGAACATATGTGTAGCCGTAGCTTAAAAAACTCCCCAGTTTGGGTTTCGGGGAGACACTGATTTTGAAAAAGCCCTGGTGTTCTCCTTACATGAATGGGACTCTTCCTACTGCTAAAACATGTCTGTCACATCCAGAGGATGGTATACCGTCTGATCGGGAAGAGTTTGGAAAAGGCATCTCATCTCCTCATCTCCTGGTGCTCGGGTTCACCCCTCCAGCGTCTTTACTAACAGTCTCCCCACTTGGAGATGTCAACACTGTCAACATCCTGTTGCGTACAGTTTGGAATTTGTCCAGAGGATGAAGCAGAAGGATGAGGAACAATGAGAGACAAGTCCTAGGTGTTCAGACAGGCACATGTCACTCTAATTTCCAATCAGGAAGATGAATTGACCAAAGGCTAGGGTTGCCCATGGAAACAGTATAGGGCTTGAGGAAATCCCACTGCTTTGTGGCCAGTTCCCATAAACACAAGTTGAACAATGGAACTCAGGGGCAGTAAAATTCACGAAACTGCAGAGTTGAAAATATCTATCACTGAAAAATGTCTTGAGGAAAGTCAGAGAAGAGGATTGGCAAGCAAGGGAGAATGGCAGGAAAGGGATTTGAGGAGGTAGAAAGGACTCGCCATTAAGCACAAGAAAAGGGGCTGAACATTGCCGACATTGCAGTTGGCCAAAAAGGCTGTATGCGTTTTTTTCTGTATATATTCAAGAAAAGGGCATACACTTTTTTAGCCAACCAAACAGGTGGGCACTGGAAATCAATACTACAAAAGATATCACTTCGCATCAGTCAGAAGAGCCATCCTCATAAAGTGTAAACGCCAGAAATGCAGGACAGGGCAAGGAGAAGAGGGAGCCCTGTGAGGCTTATAGTGGAAATGTATATTGCCAACGGCCATTCTGGAGAAGTGTATTGTGTTTACTAAAGCATCTAAAAAATGAGCTACAGAGCATAGGGCACTTGCACTCATGGGCGTATATCTTGGGAAAAACAAAAATCGAGAGGACACAGGCACCCCAATGTTTACTGCTTCTCTGTTTAAAAGATCCTCGACTAGGATATAACTTAAATGTCTCTGGAGGGAAAAAATGGATAGAGATGTGGTACTTATGTAGAGTGGAATATTACTCAGCCTGGAAATCAATGAAATATGGCCAGTTGTAACAACTCCGGAGGAGTTACGTATGATCATTCTAAGTGACATAAATATGTAGAAAACACGCGTAAGGCTGCTAAACGGGAAAGGTGGGGAGGGGTGAGGCATCATCCAGGAGGTTGAAATTAGCAAAGATACCATTCCAAATACCAAACTGATAATCAACAAGGCCTACACGGTAGCTAAAAGAACTGCACTCAGCACACTCAAGTCACCGGAAAAGAATATCTATGACTGGTAAGAATCTGAAAAAGAAATTATTGATGTCTCTCTGTACGTGAATCAAGTGGATGTACAGCAGCAAGAAACAGAGCTTTGAAAATCAGCTGTAAACAACATAGTAATAAATTGAAAAAAATAAACGACAGAGAGACAGAGAAAACCTCTTACAACTTTTCCTCAGGGACGGTGATGCAACATGGATTGAACACATCTAGACCCACAGCAGGATGAGACATAAGGCTGGAAACTGTTCGCGCTAAGAGAAATGTGAGGTTGGGTGAGGAAATGCACACCCTTTAAAGTAATACTACCTGGTACCCATTCAATGGGTCCCAAATCTGCAGGTTCAAGGAATCTTCCTAGAGCTAAAACATGCATGGAAAACCCAGAGGACTGTACACCATGTGATCGGGAGATGTGTCTAAAATGCACCTCATTTATCCTCTCCTGGTGCTCCTGTTCATCATTCCAGCCACGTTACTTAGAATCTCCCCACTTAGAGAATCAGCACATTTAAACTTCTGTTTCACACATTTTGCAAATTGTGAGGAGGATGAACGGGAACAGGGGGAACCAATGAGAGAATAGTTGTAGGGGTTTGGACGGGCACATGTCACTCTAATTTCCCATTAAGAATAAGAATTAAAAAAAGGCTCAGCCCGCCTCGCCAGAGCCAAAATAGGGCCTGAAGCAATCCTGCGGTTTTGAGGCCAGCTCACAAAAGAGCAACTTAAAAAATGGAGCTCAGGGTCACTGCAATTCACAAACCTGCAGAGTTATAAATGAAAACTAACGTCCAAAAATATGTTGAGGTAAGGCAAAGAAGAGGATCTGAATGCAAGACAGAATTGCAAGAAACAGATTTCAAGAGATAGATTGGACTCGCCTTTAAAGCACATGAAAAGCGGCAGAATTTCGACAATGATGCAGTTGGCCCAAAAGGGAGTATGCGTTTTTTCCTGAATATATCCAGGAAAAAACGCATACGCACTTTATGGGCAACCAAGCAAGCAAGCAATGCAAATGTGCACAACAAAGAAGTCTCATTTCCCACCGGTCAAAAGGGCCATCCGAAAAAATTGTAAAAACCAGAAATGCAGGACAGGCCATGGAGAACAGGGAGCCTTTATACGCTGATGGACAGTGTGTGAACTGCCGAGAGCCACTCTGGAGAAGTGTATGGTGGTTCCTAAATCATCTAAAAAACAGAGCGACAGAGCATAGGGCACTTCCAATCACGGGAGTATATCTAGGGAAGTCTAAAAATCAACAAGACACAAGCACACCACAGTTTAGGGCTACTCTGTTTACAAGAACCTCAACTTCAGTACACCTTAAATATCCCAGGAAAGAGAACAATGGATAAAGAAAATGTGGTACTTATGTACAATGGAATATCTCTTCACCATGAAATCAATGTAATAAGGCTAGTAGAAGGATAAAGAGTGGATTGAGGTCCGATAATACTACTTGAAATAAGTCAAACAGAAAAAGAAACATATCATAAGATATCACTTATAGAGGGAGGATAAATATGGCTGCACAAAAAATGAATTACAAAACAGAACAGTGTCTCACATTTAGAAAACACACTTATGTCAGCTTAAGGGGAAAGGAGAGGTGGGGTGATGTATAAAACCAGAGTTTGAAATTAGCACAGATACCGTTCAATAAACCAAATAGGTATCAGACAAGATCTACACCTTGCTCAATGAACTGGCCTCAACACACCCTATAAACCGCAGAGAAATATATCTGAGTAATAAGAATCTTAAAACCCATGTATTGATATATCTCCATAAGGGAATCAAGTGTGAGCAGAGCGGCACAAACACAGCAGTGAAAATGAGCTAAACCCCATTATAGAAATAAATTTTAAAACCAAAACGCAGAAACAATGAAAGAGAGAAAAATTCTTACAAAATTCGCTCAGGGGCTGTGATGCAACCTGGAATGACCACATATAAACCCACAGCTGGATAAGACATAAGGCTGGACACTTGGGGCTGAAAGGATTGGAGAGCTTTGGTGAGCAACTGCCGAAAGTTTAATGCAATACTTCATGCTACTTATTCCAAGGGTCCCAACACTCCAAGTTGAAGGGAATCTTCCTACAGCTAAACCATGCATGGGAAATCCAGCGGTTGATATACCATATGATCGGGAAAGGTTTCTAAAATGCACCTCATTTTCCTCTCCTGGGGCTCCGGATCAACATTCCAGCCACTTTACTAACAACATCTCCACATGGAGAGTCAATGCCTTTAAGTTCCGGTATCACACAGTCTGCAGTTAGTGCGGAGGATGAATGGGAATAGGGGGAACCAGTGAGAAAATAGCTGTAGCGGTTTCAATGGGCACATGTCACTCTAATTTCAATTCAGGAAGAAGAATTAACCAAAGGCAGAGCAAGGCGCCCCAGAAGAAGAATAGGGCCTGAAGAAATCCTGTGGATATGAGGCAAGATCACAAAAATAAGAGCTGAAAAATGGAGCTAAGGGCCACTGCAATTCAAAAACCTGCAGAGTTATAAAGGCCAACTATTTTCCAAAAGTATATTGAAGTAAGGCTATGAAGAGGCACTGAGAGCAAGGCAGAACTGCAGGAAACCTATTTCAGGAGGTAGACTGGAATTGCACTGAAAACATATGAAAAGACTCAGAACGTCGACAATGATGCACTTGGCCAAAAAGGGTGTATGCGTTCTTTCCTGAATATATTCAGGAAGAAACGCATACGCCCTTTCTGGCCAACCAAGCAAGCTCGCAAAGGAAATCTGCACTACAATGAAGTCTCACTGCCCCCCGGTCAAAGGGCCTTCTGAAAAAAGAGTAAAATCCAGAAAGGCAGGACAGGCCATGGAGAACAGGGAGCCTTGTTATGCTGATGGGTGAGATGTAAATTGCCAACAGCCACTCTGGAGAAGTGTATGGTGTTTCCTGAAACATCCAAAAAACAAAGCAACAGAGCCTAGGGCACTTCCACTTATGGTCCTATAGCTTAGGGAAATTAAAATCATAAAGACACAGCCA
The DNA here is from genome assembly GCF_964270905.1 of Leucopleurus acutus. Classification (NCBI taxonomy): domain Eukaryota; kingdom Metazoa; phylum Chordata; class Mammalia; order Artiodactyla; family Delphinidae; genus Leucopleurus; species Leucopleurus acutus. Next base: position 119,524,280 of record NC_139142.1, on the reverse strand, counting down.
CCCCAAAGGTTGGGATGGCTCTGTTTACAAGAACCTCGTTTACGGTACAAGTTCAATATCGCAAAAAGCGAAAAATGGATAAAGAAGTTGTGGTACTTACGTACAATGCAATATCACTCAGCAATGAAATCTATGTCATCAGGCCCGTAGCAGGATAATGAGTGGATTCAGGTACGATGATTCTAAGTGAAATAAGTCACACAGGGCTTACCTGGTGGCGCAGTGGTTGAGAGTCCGCCTGCCGATGCAGAGGACATGGGTTCGTGCCCCGCTCCGGGAAGATCCCACATGCCGCGGAGCGGCTGGGCCTGTGAGCCATGGCCGCTGAGCCTACGCGTCCGGAGCCTGTGCTCCGCAATGGGAAAAACCACAACAGTGAGAGGCCCACGTACCGCAAAAAAAAAAATAAATAAAAAAATAAAAAAATAAGTCACACAGAAAAAGAAACATCATAAGATATCACTACTACACGGAATGTAAACTTGGTTACACAGGAACTAAATTACTAAACAGAACAGAGTGTCAAATGTAGAAAACCAATTTATGCTTGCTTAAGGGGAAAGGTGAGTTGGGGTGCTGCATACAACAAGAGATTGAAATTAGCACAGATATCGTTCCATAAGCCAAATATATAATAGACAAGTGCTACTCCTTGCTCAACGAAGTGGACTCAACACCCCATATTAAACTCCTAACAATATACCTAACTAGTAAGAATCTTAAAAACTATGGATTTATATGTCACCCAAAGAGAATCAAGCGTGTGTACAGTGGCATAAACGCAGCAGTGATAGGATTGGTGAGGTTCGGTGAGCAAATGCAGACCCTTTGAAGTCATATTGCATGGTACCCATTCCATGGGTCTCAACTCTCCATGTTTAAGGGATTCTTCCTTCAGCTAAAACATGCATGTGGAACCCAGAGTATGATCCACCGTGTGATCGGAAAACGTGTTCAAATGTGTCTCAGTTTACGTCCCCTGGTACTCGGGTGCAACATTCCAGACGCTTTACTAACACTCTCCCCACTTGGAGAGTCAGTGCCTTTAACATCCTGTTTGGCCCAGTTTGCAATTTCTGTGGAAAATGAACAGGAATAGGGAGAACCAATGAGAGACTAGCTGGAGCTGTCTGGACGGGCAAATTTAACTCTCATTTCCCACCAGGAAGAGGAATTAACCAAAGGCTCAGCATGCCGTGCCGGAAACAAACTAGGGCCTGAAGCAATCCTGCGGTGTTGCGGCCAGCTCACAAGAAAGCGAGTTGAAGAAAGGAGCTCAGGGGCACTGTAATTCACAAACCTGCAGAGTTATAAATGACAGCTATCTTCCAAAAATATATTGAAGTAAGGCTGCCAAGAGGAGTTGAAAGCGGGGCAGAATTGCAGGAAACCGATTTCAGGAGGTAGACTGGAATTGCATGTAAAACATAGGAAAAGAGGCAGAACGTCCACAATGATGCACTTGGCCAAAAAGGGCGTATGCCTTTTTTCCTGAATATATTCAGGAAAAAACGCATACGCCCTTTTTGGCCAACCAAGCAAGCTTGCAAAGGAAATCTGCACTACAATGAAGTCTCACTGCCCCCCGGTCTAAAGGGCCATCTGAAAAAAGTGTAAAATCCAGAAAGGCAGGACAGGCCATGGAGAACTGGGAGCCTTGTTATGCTGATGGGCGGGATGTAAATTACCAGCAGCCACTCTGGAGAAGTGTATGGTGTTTCCTGAAACATCCAAAAAACAAAGCAACAGAGCCTAGGGCACTTCCACTTATGGTCCTATAGCTTAGGGAAATTAAAATCAAAAAGACACAGCCACCCCAAAGTTTGGGACGGCTCTGTTTACAAGAACCTTGTTCACCGTACAAGTTCAATATCACAGAAAGCGAAAAATGGATACAGAAGTTGTGGTACTTACGTACAATGCAATATCACTCAGCAATGAAATCTATGTCATCAGGCACATAGCAGCATAATGAGTGGATTCAGGTACGATGATTCTAAGTGAAATAAGTCACACAGAAAAAGAAACATCATAAGATATCACTACTACACGGAATGTAAACTTGGCTACACAGGAACTGAATTACTAAACAGAACAGGGTGTCAAATGTAGAAAACCAACTTATGCTTGCTTAAGGGGAAAGGTGAGTTGGGGTGCTGCATACAACAAGAGATTGAAATTAGCACAGATACCGTTCCATAAGCCAAATATGTAATAAACAAGTGCTACTCCTTGCTCAACGAAGTGGACTCAACACCCCATATTAAACGCCTAAGAATATACCTGACTAGTAAGAATCTTAAAACCTATGGATTTATATGTCTCCAAAAGAGAATCAAGTGTGTGTACAGTGGCATAAACGCAGCAGTGATAGGATTGGTGAGGTTCGGTGAGCAAATGCAGACCCTTTGAAGTCATACTGCGTGGTACCCATTCCATGGGTCTCAACTCTCCAGGTTTAAGGGATTCTTCCTTCAGCTAAAACATGCATGTGGAACCCAGAGTATGATCCACCATGTGATCGGAAAACGTGTTCAAATGTGTCTCAATTTTCATCCCCTGGTACTCGGGAACAACATTCCAGACGCTTTACTAACACTCTCCCCACTTGGAGAGTCAGTGCCTTTAACCTCCTGTTTGGCCCAGTTTGCAGTTTCTGTTGAAGATGAACAGGAAGATGGAGAACCAAGGAGAGACTAGCTGGTGGTGTCTATACGGGCAAATTTAACTCTCATTTCCCACCAGGAAGAGGAATTAACCAAAGTCTCAGCATGCCGTGCCGGAACCAAACTAGGGCCTGAAGCAATCCTGCGGTGTTGCGGCCAGCTCACAAGAAAGCGAGTTGAAGAAAGGAGCTCAGGGGCACTGTAATTCACAAACCTGCAGAGTTATAAATGACAGCTATCGTCCAAAAATATATTGAATTAGGCTGCCAAGACGAGTTGAAAGCGGGGCAGAATTGCAGGAAACCGATTTCAGGAGGTAGAGTGGAATTGCATGTAAAGCATAGGAAAAGAGGCAGAACGTCCACAATGATGCACTTGGCCAAAAAGGGCGTATGCGTTTTTTCCTGAATATATTCAGGAAAAAACGCATACGCCCTTTTTGGCCAACCAAGCAAGCTTGCAAAGGAAATCTGCACTACAATGAAGTCTCACTGCCCCCCGGTCAAAAGGGCCATCTGAAAAAAGTGTAAAATCCAGAAAGGCAGGACAGGCCATGGAGAACTGGGAGCCTTGTTATGCTGATGGGCGGCATGTAAATTGCCAGCAGCCACTCTGGAGAAGTGTATGGTGTTTCCTGAAACATCCAAAAAACAAGGCAACAGAGCCTAGGGCACTTCCACTTATGGTCCTATAGCTTAGGGAAATTAAAATCAAAAAGACACAGCCACCCCAAAGTTTGGGACGGCTCTGTTTACAAGAACCTCGTTTACCGTACAAGTTCAATATCACAGAAAGCGAAAAATGGATACAGAAGTTGTGGTACTTACGTACAATGCAATATCACTCAGCAATGAAATCTATGTCATCAGGCCCGTAGCAGCATAATGAGTGGATTCAGGTACGATGATTCTAAGTGAAATAAGTCACACAGAAAAAGGAACATCATAAGATATCCCTAATACACGGAATGTAAACTTGGCTACACAGGAACTGAATTACAAAACAGAACAGGGTCTCAAATGTAGAAAACCAACTTATGCTTGCTTAAGGGGAAAGGTGAGTTGGGGTGCTGCATGAAACCAGAGATTGAAATTAGCACAGATACCGTTCCATAAGCCAAATATGTAATAGACAAGAGCTACTCCTTGCTCAACGAAGTGGACTCAACACCCCATATTAAACGCCTAAGAATATACCTGACTAGTAAGAATCTTAAAACCTTTGAATTTATATGTCTCTGAAAGAGAATCAAGCGTGTGTACAGCAGCATAAACGCAGCAGTGATAGGATTGGTGAGGTTCGGTGAGCAAATGCAGACCCTTTGAAGTCATATTGCATGGTACCCATTCCATGGGTCTCAACTCTCCAGGTTTAAGGGATTCTTCCTTCAGCTAAAACATGCATGTGGAACGGAGTGTATGATCCACCGTGTGATCGGGAAACGTGTTCAAATGTGTCTCAGTTTTCGTCCCCTGGTACTCGGGTGCAACATTCCAGACGCTTTACTAACACTCTCCCCACTTGGAGAGTCAGTGCCTTTAACCTCCTGTTTGGCCCAGTTTGCAATTTCTTCGGAAGATGAACAGGAATAAGGAGAAGCAATGGGAGACTATCTGTAGGTGTCTGGACGGGCAAATTTAACTCTCATTTCCCACCAGGAAGATAAATGAACCAAAGGCTCCGCGTGCCATGCTGGAACTAGATTAGGGCCTGAGGAGATCCTGCGGTGTTGCGGCCAGCTCACAAGAAAGCGAGTTGAAGAAAGGAGCTCAGGGGCACTGTAATTCAGAAACCTGCGGAGTTATAAATGACAGCTATCATCCAAAATTATACTGAAGTAAGGCTGCGAAGAGGACTTGAATGCGGGGCAGAATTGCTGGAAACTGATTTCAGAACGTACACGGGAGTAGCTCTTAAAGCATAGGAAAAGAGACAGAACTTGGAAAATAATGCACTTGGCAAAAAAGGGCATATGTGTTTTATCCAGAGCTCTCATACCTGAGGGGAGGAGATTCCCAGCAGGCTCCAACTGCCACCTGAGGGCTCACATTGCCAAGGCAACGTGAGCATGCCAGGCAGGAGTTACCTCACAGCAGAGGTCCCACCTCACAGAAGGGTGAGAAACCCAGCCAACATCAGACTCTCACCAGAGGGCCCACATCACCAAGGGGATGGGAACCAGGCAGGAGTGTCTTCACATCAGTGGGGCCACATCATCAAAAGCTGAGGTACTCAGCACATGTGTCCTCAAACCAGAGGACCCACATCACCAAGGACCTCGGAGTGAGGCAGGCAGGAGTAGTCTCACAACACTGGGCCCATAGAATAAAAAAGTGAGGAATCCAGCAGTTGGAACCTCCCAGCAGGCGGCCCAGAGCACCGAGGCCATGGGATCCAGGCCACAGTGAACTCACAGAAGAGGGCCCATGTCATGAAACTGAGCAACCCAGCCATTGGGACCTCAGAGCAGGAGGCCCACATCCCCATGGGGATGGAATTCTGGTAGGAGTGTCCTCACACCACTGAGAACGTATCAGAAAATTTTGGGCGACCAGCAGTTAGGGCCTGACGCCAGAGGACCCTCATCACCAAGGGAAGGAGGCTCCCAGCAGGCTCCAACTGCCACCAGAGGGCTGACGTCGCCAAGGCGATGTGTGCCAACCAGGCACGAATGACCTCACAGCAGAGGGCCCACCTCAGAGAAGTGTGACGAACCCAGTCAGGATCAGACTCGCACCAGAGGGCCCACATCACCAAATGGATTGGAACCAGGCAGGAGTGTCCTCACATGAGTAGGGCCACATCATCTAAAGGTGAGGAACCCAGAACATGTGGCTTCAAACCATAGGACACCCATCACCAAGGGGCTGGGAGTGAGGCAGGCAGGAGGAGCCTCATAACAGAGGGCCCAAAAATAAGAAAGGTGAGGAATCCAGCAGTTGGAACCTCCCAGCAGGCGGCCCAGAGCACAGAGGCTAGAGGATCCAGGCCAGAGTGAACTAACACCAGACAGCCCACATCATGAAACTGTGAGCAACCCAGACATTGGGACCTCAGAGCAGAAGGCCCACATCCCCATGGTGATGGGAACATGACAGGAGTGTCCTGGCATCACTGGGCTCACATCAGAAAACGTGGGGTGCTCAGAAGTTAGGGCCTGACGCTAGAGGGCACTCATCACCGAGAGGAGGAGGCTCCCAGCAGGCTCCAGCTGCCACCAGAGGGCCAACGTCGCCAAGGTGATGTGTGCCAGCCTGGCAGGAGTGACCTCACAGCAGAGGGCCCACCTCACAGAAGGGTGAGGAACACAGCCAGGATCAGACTCTCACCAGAGGGCCCACATCACCAAGGGGATGGGAACCAGGCAGGAGTGTCCCCACACCAGTGGGACAACATCATCGAAAGGTGAGGATCCCAGCACATGTGTCCTCAAACCAGAGGAACCACATCACCAAGGGGTTCGGAATGAGGCTGGCAGGACTGGCCTCACAACACAGGGTCCATAGAATATAAAAGTTGAGGAATCCAGCAGTTGGAACCTCCCAGCAAGTGGCCCAGAGCACCGAGGCTATGGGATCCAGGCCGCAGTGAACTCACAGCAGAGGGCCCACATCATGAACCTGTGAGCAGCCCAGCTGTTGGGACCTCAGAACAGAAGGCCCACATCCCCATTGGGATGGGAACCTGGCAGGAGTGGCTTTGCACCACTTAGCACATATCAGAAAATGTTAGGAGCCCAGCAGTTAGGGCCTGATGCCAGGGGGCCCTCATAACTGAGGGGAGGAGACTCCCAGCAGGTTCCAACTGCCAACAGAGGGCCCACGTCTACAAGGTGGCATGCGCCAGCCAGGCAGTAGTGACCTCACAGCAGAGGGCCTATCTCACAGAAGGGTGAGGAACCGAGGCAGGATGAGACTCTCACCAGAGGGCCCACAACACCAAGGGGATGGGAACCAGTCAGGACTGTCCTCCCACCAGTGGGGCCACATCATCGAAAGGTGAGGAACCCAGCACATGTGGCCTCATATCAGAGGACATACATCACAAAGGGGATGGGAGTGAGGCAGGTAGGAGTAGCCTAAAAACAGAGGGCCCAAAGAATAAAAAAAGTGAGGAATCCAGCATTTGGAACCTCCCAGCAGGCGGCCGAGAGCACAGAAGCTATGGGATGCAGGCAGGAGTGAACTAACAGCAGAGAGCCCACATCATGAAACTGTGAGCAACCCAGGCATTGGGACCTCAGAGCAGAAAGCCCACATCCCCATGGGGATGGGAACCTGACAGGAGTGTCCTGGCATCACTGGGCTCACATCAGAAAACGTGGGGAGCCCAGCAGTTAGAGCCTGATGCTAGAGGGCCGTCATCACCGAGGGCAGGAGGCTCCCAGCAGGTTCCATGTGCCAACAGAGGGCCCACATCGCCAAGGTGATGTGTGCAAGTCAGGCAGGATTGACCTCACAGCAGAGGGCCTACCTCACAGAAGAGTGAGGAACCCAGCCAGGATAAGACTGTCACCAGAAGGCCCACATCACCAAGGGGATGGGAACCAGGCAGGAGTGTCCTCACACCAGTGGGGCCACATCATTGAAAGTTGCCTAACCCAGCACATGTGGCCTCAAACCAGAAGACCCACATCACGAAGGGGTTGCGAGTGAGGCAGGCAGGAGGAGCATCACAACACAGGACCCATAGAATACAAAAGTTGAGGAATCGAGCAGTGGGAAGCTCCCAGCAGGCAGCCAAGACCACAGAGGCTATGGGATCCAGGCCACAGTGAACTAACACCAGAGAGCCCACATCATGAAATTGTGATCAACCCAGCCGTTGGAACCTCAGAGCAGAAGGACCACATCCCCATGGGGATGGGAACCTAAGAGGAGTGCTTGAGCAACACTGGGCTCACTAAGAAAAGTTGGGGAGCCCAGCAGTTAGGGCCTGACGTCAGAGGGCCCTCATCACAGAGCTGAGGAGGCTCCCAGCAGGGTCCAATTGCCACCAGAGGGCTCATGTCAACAAGGCGAGGTGAGCAACCCAGGCAAGAGTTACCTGATAGTAGAGGGCCCACCTCACAGATGGGTGAGGAACCCAGCCAGGATCAGACTCTCACCAGAGGGCCCACATCACAAAGGGGATGGGACCCAGTCAGGATTATCCTCACACCAGTGGGGCCTCATCATCTTAAGGTGAGGAACCCAGCACATGTGTCCTCAAACCAGAGGACCCACATCACCAAGGGCCTTGGAGTGAGGCAGGCAGGAGTAGCCTCACAACACAGGGCACATAATATAAAAAACGTGAGGATTCCAGCGTTTAGACCTTCCAGCAGGCGGCCCAGAACACCGAGGCTATGGGATCCAGGCCACAGTGAACTCACAGCAGAGGGCCCACATCACAAAACTGTGAGCAACCCAGGAGTTGAGACCTCAGCGCAGAAGGACCACATCCCCATGGGAATGGGAACCTGGCTGGAGTGTCCTTGCACCACTGGGCGCACATCAGAAAATGTGGGGAGCCCACCATTTAGGGCCTGACGCCAGAGGGCCGTCATCACCGAGAGGAGGAGGTGCCCTGCACGCTCCAACTGCCACCAGAGGGCTCACGTCTCCAAGGTGACGTGTGCCAGCCAGGCAGGAGTGACCTCACAGCAGAGGGCCTACCTCACAGAACGTTGAGGAACCCAGCCAGGATTAGACTCTCGCCAGAGGGCCCACCTCACCAAGGGGATGGGAACCAGGCAGGAGTGTCCTCACACGAGTGGGGTCACATCATCGAAAGGTGAGGAACGCAGCACATGTGGCCTCAAGCCATAGGACAGTCATCACCAAGGGGCTGGCAGTGAGGCAGGCAGGAGGAGCCTCACAACAGAGGGCACATAGAATAAAAAAGTTGAGGAATCCAGCAGTTGGAACCTCCCAGCAGGCGGCTCAGAGCACCGATGATAAGGGATCCTTGCCGGAGTGAACTCACAGCAGAGGGCCCACATCATGGTACTGTGAGCAAGCCAGCCGTTTTGACCTCAGAGCAGAAGGCCCATATCGCCATGGGGATGGGAACCTGGCAAGAGTCTCCTCACTCACTTGGCGCACATCAGAAAATGTGGGGAGCCCAGCAGTTATGGCCTAAGGCAAGAGGGCCCTCATCACCGAGGGGAGGAGGATCCCAGCACACTCCAACTGCCACCAGAGGGCCCACGTCGCCAAGGTGACGTGTGCCAGACAGGCATGATTGACCTCACAGCAGAGGGCCCACCTCACAGAAGGGTGAGGAACCCAGCCAGGATCAGACTCTCACCTGAGGGCCCACATCAGCAAGGGGATGGGAACCAGTCAGGACTGTCTTCCCTCCAGTGGGGTCACATCATCGAAAGGTGCGGAACCCAGCACATGTGGCCTCAAATCAGAGGACACATATCACAAAGGGAACGGGAGTGAGGCAGGCAGGAGTAGCCTAAAAACAGAGGTCCCAAAGAATAAGAAAGGTGAGGAATCCAGCAGTTGGAACCTCCCAGCAGGCGGTCCAGAGCACAGAAGCTATGGGATGCAGGCAGGAGTGAACTAACAGCAGAGAGCCCACATCATGAAACTGTGAGCAACCCAGGCTTTGGGACCTCAGAGCAGAAGGCCCACACCCCAATGGGGATGTGAACCTGGCTGGAGTGTCCTCGCACCACTGGGCACACATCACAAAATGTGGGGAGCCCAGCAGTTAGGGCCTGATGCCAGAGGGCCCTCATCACCGAGGAGAGGAGGCTCCCAGCAGGCTCCAAGTGCCACCAGAGGGCTCATGTCCACAAGGCGAGGTGAGCAAGCCAGGCAAGAGTGACCTCACATCAGACGGCCCACCTCACAGATGGGTGAGGAACCCAGCCAGGATCAGACTCTCAACAGAGGGCCCACATCACCAAGGGGATGTGAACCAGGCAGGAGTCTCCTAAGACCATTGGTCCCACATCATCGAAAGGTGAGGAACCCAGCACATGTGGCCTCAAACCAGACGACACACATCACGAAGGGGCTGGGAGTGAGGCAGGCAGGAGGATCCTCACAACAGAGGGCCCAAAAATTTAAAAAAGTGAGGAATCCAGCAGTTGGAACCTCCCAGCAGGCGGCCAAGAGCACAGAGGCTATGGGATCCAGGCTTCTGTGAACTAACACCAGAGAGCCCACATCATGAAAATGTGAACAACCCAGCCGTTGGGACCTCAGAGCAGAAGGCCCACATCCCCATGGAGATGGGATCCTAAGAGGAGTGCCAAAGCATCACTGGGCTCACTAAGAAAAGTTGGTGAGCCCAGCAGTCAGGGCCTGATGCAAGAGGGCCCTCATCACCGGGGGGAAGAGATTCCCAGCACGCTCCAACTGCCACCACACGGCTGACTTCACCAAGGCAATGTGTGCCAGCCATGCAGGAGTGACCTATCAGCAGAGGGTCTCCCTCACAGGTGGGTGAGGAACAAAGCCAGGAACAGACTCTCACCAGGGGGTCCACATAACCACGTGGATGAGAACCAAGCAGGAGTGTCCTCACACTAGTGGGGCCACATCATCGAAAGGTGAGGAACCCAGCAAAAGTGGCCACAAACCAGAGGACCCACATCACCAAGGGGTTGAGAGTGAGGTAGGTGTCTGGACGGGCATATTTAACACTCATTTCCCACCAGGAAGAGGAATTAACCAAAGGCTCAGCGTGCCCTGCCAGAAGCAGATTAGGGCCTGAAGCAGTCTTGCGGGTTTGCGGCCAGCTCACAAGAAAGCGAGTTGAAGAAAGGAGCTCAGGGGCCCTGTAATTCACAAACCTGCAGAGTTATAAATGACAGATAACGTCCAAAAATATATTGAAGTAAGGCTGCGAAGAGGACTTGAAAGCGGGGCAGAATTGCAGGAAACCGATTTCAGGAGGTAGACTGGATTTGCATTTAAAGCATAGGAAAAGAGGCAGAACATCGACAATGATGCACTTGGCAACAAAGGGCGTATGAGTTTGTTCCTGAATATATTCAGGAAAAAACACATACGCCCTTTTTGGCAAACCAAGCAAGCTTGCAATGGAAATCCGAACTACTATGAAGTGTCACTTCCCCCCGGTCTAAAGGGCCATCTGAGAAAAGTGTAAAATCCAGAAAGGCAAGACAGGCCATGGGGAAAAAGGAGCCTTGTTATGCTGATGGGCGGGATGTACATTGCCAACAGCCACTCTGGAGAAGTGTGTGGTGTTTCCTGATACATCTGAAAAACAAAGCAACAGGGTCTAGGGCATTTCCACTTATGGTCCTATAGCTTAGGGAAATTAAAATCAAAAAGACACAGCCACCCCAAAATTTACAACGGCTCTGTTTACAGGAGCCTCTTCTACAGTACAAGTTAAATATCCCAGAGAACAAATAATTGATAAAGAAGTTGCGGTACTTATGTACAACAGAATACCACTCAGCAATGAAATCTGTGTCACCAGGCCTGTACCAGCATAATGAGTGGATTGAGGCATGATGATTCTAAGTGAAATAAGTCACACAGAAAAAGAAACATCATAAGGTATCACTAATGCACGGAATGTAAACTTGGCTACACATGAACTGAATTACAAAACAGAACAGGGTCTCAAGTTTAGAAAACCAACTTATGCTTGCTTAAGGGGAAAGGTGAGTTGGGGTGCTGCATAAAACCAGAGTTTGAAATTAGCACAGATACCGTTCCATAAGCCAAATACGTAATAGACAAGACCTACCCCTTGCTCAATGAAATGGACTCAACAATGAGGTATCACCTCACACCTGTTAGAATGGGCATCATCTGAAAATCTACAAACAACAAATGCTGGAAAGGGTGTGGAGAAAAGGAAGCCTCTTCCACTATTGTTGGGAATATAAATTGATACAGTCACTATGGAGAACAATATGGAGTTTCTTAAGACACTAATAATAGAATTACCATATGATACAGCAATCCCAGGACTGGACATATACCCAGACAAAACCATAAATCAAAAAGAGACATTCACCGCAATGTTCATTGCATCACTATTTACAATATCGAGGTAATGGAAGCAACCTAAATGCCCACAGACAGACGAATGCATAAAGATGTGGTACATATATAAAATGGAATATTACTAAGCCATGAAAGGAATGAAATTGGGTCATTTGTAGAGACGTCGATGGATCTAGAGACTGTCATACAGAGTGAAGTAAGTCAGAAAGAGAAAAACAAATCTTGTATATTCATGCATATATGTGGAACCTAGAAAAACTGTACAGATTAACCGTTTTGCAAGGCATAAATAGAGCAACAGATGTAGACAACAATCGTATGGACAACAAGGGGGGAAAGCTCTTGGAGGGGTGGTGGTGGGAGGAGTTGAGAGATTGGGATTGGCATGTAAACATTTATATGTATAAAATAGATAACCAATGAGAACCTGCTGTATAAAAATATAAAATAAAATTCAAAATTAAAAAGAAATAAAATTTAAAAAATAAAACAGAAAAAACAATTATTCCCTTCACATACATGTATTTATATGAATAAATTATTTCCATGCTTATATCTGTAAATACAAAAAAGAGGAATAAAATCTACCTTGAACCAAAAACGAAAAAGAGAAAAAAAAAACAGAACCCACCAGTTACTCAGAGGAAAACCGTATCAGGGCACTTGCTCCAGTTGTAAACAATTCTGAAGTTGGTCAGTGGTGGGGAATCGTCTCCCATTCAGCCAGCAGCCCCCACACAACAAGCGTCCTCATTGCAAAGCTGGGGCACCGTGCCGAGGCATCTGTGAGTAAACGTGAGCTGAACCCCAGGCCAGTTGCTGCTGAACTGTTCCCGCCCTTCCCAGGTAAAACACCTGAATATATACAAGGACTTGAAAGCCTAGAGGAAGGGCCATGGAGCCACACGAGTGACAGCATGCCAGCTGACTTGGTGCCTGCAGGCCAGCCAGGATGGTCCTGGCCCTGGGTGCTCTTCTGGAAGATTTCCATTTCCCTGCCTGAGATACCCGTCCTGTCCCTGCCCCCACTGCTTTTTTCCTTCCTCACCTCTGCCCAGGGAGAAATTCCAGCAGCAGGTATGGGTGACACATCCTCTTCTTTAGCAGGTGGCAGCCTGGCAACTGCTGCAGAAAGTCCAGCAGAGCCCCACTCACACTGGGCCACCCACAAAGCCGTGGCCTCTCACTCCCTCCCACCAGCCCAGCCCCGAGACTGCTGACAGGGCAGAGAAAATGGCGTCAGGCACAGCTGCAGGGGCTTTTGCTGCCTGGAGTGGTATTTATATTGATCTCAACCCAGGCACACCTGGGGAGGGCTGGCCGGCATGGTAAGGCTGCCCAGGTCAGCCAATCATCACCCCTCAGGGGCTCACAGTTGCAGAAAATGGAACTTGCTGAACCGGCCAGGTCCAAGGAACAGGTGTGGGCTCCTGAGAGTCAGGATAGACAAGGGGCTGCAGCTTTGGCTTGTTTTCTAATCATTTTATCTGGCCCATGAGTGGGAGACAACTTCAAGAAAACCCTCTCCTAATGAGAGGAACCCAGGAGTCAGGGAGAGGAGGGGTGGGTGGTGGTTGGAGACAGAGGCCTGGTGCCCTGGGTGCAGTGGAAGTCTCTGGAAGACCAGGTGGAGGGAGGCCACACAGAGTGATGCCCAGGGTCACAGACCTGTCGGAGCTGCTGTTTGTTAGTTCAAGTCCTGCTCTGAGGTGCTCTGTGTCAGCTCTGAGCGACAGGTGAGCTGGGGGTGCTCTTCAATGAGGGCTATGTGCACGGTTCCTGTGTGCCCAGCCCTGCCACGGTACCTGCAAGGGTAGCTCTGTATCCTGGGAGGGGCCTGACCATGAGAGCCCCGTGGGCTGGGTTGGGGGTGGGGTACCTGCCCAGGAGAGCTCCATATCCTGGGATTGGCCTGACCACGAGAGCCCCATGGGCTGCTGGGGACCTGGTAAAGGATGTCAGGACAGTCAGTGAAGCCACCGAGGATATACCTCCAGTTGCTCCTGATCCCTACACCCTGCTGGTCATTCTACCAACCACCAGGACATGGTATTCTGTATTAGTCTTCAATGATGCCTTCTTTTGTATTCCATTAGTCCCAGAGTCACAAGAAATTTTGGCTTGTGAGTGGCAGGACTCAACATACAACTAAAACAATACTTCCGGGCCGTCTTGCCCCAAGGGTTCAAAAATTCCCACACCATCTTTGGGGAAAGCTTAGCTAACGACCGAAAAGTTCTACCTCTGGAAAAGGAAACCCTCCTTCAATATGCAGACGACATTCTGATCGCCAGCCCTACTAAGGAGGCCTCTGAACTACCAAGCCAATAAAGGATAGAAGTTGTCCAAGAAAAAGCTCAAATATCACAGACTGCAGTGACCTGCCTGGGCTTCATTCTCACACAAGGTCAGAGAAGCCCATCCCAGGAAAGGGAAGAAACCATTTGCAGCCTTACCCCTTTCTAAAACTAGAAGACAGCTTAGGGGTTCCTGGGGAGGCCAGGGTTTGCTGCTTCTGGATCCCTAACTACAGTCTACTAGCTGGGCCTCTATATGAAACACTGAAAGGAAAAGATGATGATCCTTTTGAACAGAATCCAGAAGTGGCCTTTCAAGAATGGAAAGAGCAGTCAATTCAGACCCTTGCCCTGGAACTCCCTAATTGAGCTAAACCCTTTGACCTTTCCATTCCCGGTGAAAGGTGAATCGCCATTGGAGAATTAGTGCAAAAACTGGGACCACTTGAAATGGAACAACGCAAGAATGCCATCCAGGTAGGATAAACTACAGTCACCAAGGGGCTTGGCCCACTGCCACATCTGGCCAAGATACTGGCGGTATCTAAAAACCTGGAAATCAGCAGCCCAAAAGGCCACCTCCCTCCTAAGGGAAAAGGACCCCACGTGGTGATCCTAATCACCAACCATGCCCTGAAGTTGCAGGGTTCGCTCCGTGGGCACACCGACCTCGAGTGAGGAGGCCCTCCAACTCCAACATCCAGAGAGATAACCGGGGGCAACAGGGCACCATGACGACTCGTGTGAACATCACTTGACCTGGAGTTTCTCTCATAAAACAACAATAGTGTGTCCCGAAGGAGTAGACTACTGCTTGCAGGACTTCCTGCACCCGGAGGGGAGCTAATAATCTTGGCGGGGGAACCGTATATCACACCGTCACCATAGAAAAGCCTACAGACACCGTGATGATGGTGGCCAATAAGACCGGCTGGACTCCTGTTTACTTCAAAAGGCTGTTGACTCAGTGGCCATCATGGTCCTTGATCACCACTGACCCTGGACTGTCTGGGAGTTGAGCGGGCAGGGCTCTGACACCTGGTGCTGTTTTTACGTTAATTCAGGGGCCTAATTGAAGAAAGAGCAGACTACTGGTCAGAGCATCTAGGCTGGCAGAAACGGTCAGCCTAAGGTGGCCGAACAAATGTGGGGCGGGGTGAAACCGGCCCCCACAGCGTCTCTGCACATCTCTTTCCTGGACCCTTAAAGGTCATTAGAATCTATAACACTTCCAATGCTGGTGCTCAGGCGGACGAGCAGGGAGGCAGGGGTCCTGGGGCCAATCAACGTCACCTGGAGGCTGCTGGGGAGAAGTTCTGACCCTCGTCCCCTGGTATGAGGGCTCCCAACTCAGCACTCAGCAGTTACAGAAGAAGGGTCTGCACCCTCAGCACTCCAAGAATGAGGAACGGGACAAAAGGCAGAGGAGGGGTTTGTCCCCAGCAAAGCCCATTAAAAATCCCTGGGAGATAAAAATAGAATGTGGGCAATAAAGTCAAGTCTGACCTTTTTTATCCTTTGTGCTTTGTCTAATTTCACGTGCTCCTAGGGTCCCGCATGCAGAGGTTCCACACCCGGCACTTCAGACCAGATTTCCTGGTGCAGAATGGCTGGGTCGACACCTCAGCTCCTGGGGCCCAGTGCAGACTCCGAGATATAGAGCCTGAGCTGCAGCCAACCCGGCCCTTGAGAGCTCCGCCCCCTCCCTCCCACTGACTCTGACAGGATCTCTACACAGCAGCCCAGCCCACAGCCCACGGGGTAGTGCATGCTCTCACCTCTCCATTCTCTGATGAAAATATAAAGTTTCCTTTGCTTGGGAACCAAACTCAGTCTCGATCTGTTGGCCCCAATGACACTGGGCAGGGGGACCCTTGTTGGGGTCCACTCTGGAGGATCAGTAACAGAAATTGAGACTATTGTAACTTCAGTGAACAGATGTGTGAGCCAAACTGTAGTTAACATAGAACAGTTTATAAGGCTCGGGTAAAATAAGATGTTTCTAACACTTCCATTTGATATTTCCATCACTTTATTATAAGCAAGTTCAGTGAAAAGGTTTGTCTTATTTGTCAGGTCAATATTAGAGAAATGAAGTGATTTCTTTCCAAGGATGTACATCTAATAATCTTGGTTAAAGCTTCAATCTTGTTTTAAATGCTTTTCCATTGAAAATGATACCTCTCTTTCAGCTCCCCCATTTCTGAGAAGTATAAAATCTTATAATTTATTATTACCAAAGGGGAAAGGTGGGAGGAGGGATAAATTAACAGTTTGGAATTAACACATACACACTGCTATGTATAAAATAGATCATCAACAAGGAACTACTGTATAGCACAGGGAACTACACTCAATATTGTGCAATAACCTATAAGGGGAAATAATCGGAAAAAGAATAGATATTTTTATTGACATCATCTATCAATGACAGTTAAAGTGTAACCTAAGGGAAGCCGGTGGTGAGTGCTTCTGACCCTGAAGACTTCAGTCATCTAAAGTTTGGACTCTGCCTACTTCCCAAGGCCCTTAATGAACATATGTGTAGCCGTAGCTTAAAAAACTCCCCAGTTTGGGTTTCGGGGAGACACTGATTTTGAAAAAGCCCTGGTGTTCTCCTTACATGAATGGGACTCTTCCTACTGCTAAAACATGTCTGTCACATCCAGAGGATGGTATACCGTCTGATCGGGAAGAGTTTGGAAAAGGCATCTCATCTCCTCATCTCCTGGTGCTCGGGTTCACCCCTCCAGCGTCTTTACTAACAGTCTCCCCACTTGGAGATGTCAACACTGTCAACATCCTGTTGCGTACAGTTTGGAATTTGTCCAGAGGATGAAGCGGAAGGATGAGGAACAATGAGAGACAAGTCCTAGGTGTTCAGACAGGCACATGTCACTCTAATTTCCAATCAGGAAGATGAATTGACCAAAGGCTAGGGTTGCCCATGGAAACAGTATAGGGCTTGAGGAAATCCCACTGCTTTGTGGCCAGTTCCCATAAACACAAGTTGAACAATGGAACTCAGGGGCAGTAAAATTCACGAAACTGCAGAGTTGAAAATATCTATCACTGAAAAATGTCTTGAGGAAAGTCAGAGAAAAGGATTGGCAAGCAAGGGAGAATGGCAGGAAAGGGATTTGAGGAGGTAGAAAGGACTCGCCATTAAGCACAAGAAAAGGGGCTGAACATTGCCGACATTGCAGTTGGCCAAAAAGGCTGTATGCGTTTTTTTCTGTATATATTCAAGAAAAGGGCATACACTTTTTTAGCCAACCAAACAGGTGGGCACTGGAAATCAATACTACAAAAGATATCACTTCGCATCAGTCAGAAGAGCCATCCTCATAAAGTGTAAACGCCAGAAATGCAGGACAGGGCAAGGAGAAGAGGGAGCCCTGTGAGGCTTATAGTGGAAATGTATATTGCCAACGGCCATTCTGGAGAAGTGTATTGTGTTTACTAAAGCATCTAAAAAATGAGCTACAGAGCATAGGGCACTTGCACTCATGGGCGTATATCTTGGGAAAAACAAAAATCGAGAGGACACAGGCACCCCAATGTTTACTGCTTCTCTGTTTAAAAGATCCTCGACTAGGATATAACTTAAATGTCTCTGGAGGGAAAAAATGGATAGAGATGTGGTACTTATGTAGAGTGGAATATTACTCAGCCTGGAAATCAATGAAATATGGCCAGTTGTAACAACTCCGGAGGAGTTACGTATGATCATTCTAAGTGACATAAATATGTAGAAAACACGCGTAAGGCTGCTAAACGGGAAAGGTGGGGAGGGGTGAGGCATCATCCAGGAGGTTGAAATTAGCAAAGATACCATTCCAAATACCAAACTGATAATCAACAAGGCCTACACGGTAGCTAAAAGAACTGCACTCAGCACACTCAAGTCACCGGAAAAGAATATCTATGACTGGTAAGAATCTGAAAAAGAAATTATTGATGTCTCTCTGTACGTGAATCAAGTGGATGTACAGCAGCAAGAAACAGAGCTTTGAAAATCAGCTGTAAACAACATAGTAATAAATTGAAAAAAATAAACGACAGAGAGACAGAGAAAACCTCTTACAACTTTTCCTCAGGGACGGTGATGCAACATGGATTGAACACATCTAGACCCACAGCAGGATGAGACATAAGGCTGGAAACTGTTCGCGCTAAGAGAAATGTGAGGTTGGGTGAGGAAATGCACACCCTTTAAAGTAATACTACCTGGTACCCATTCAATGGGTCCCAAATCTGCAGGTTCAAGGAATCTTCCTAGAGCTAAAACATGCATGGAAAACCCAGAGGACTGTACACCATGTGATCGGGAGATGTGTCTAAAATGCACCTCATTTATCCTCTCCTGGTGCTCCTGTTCATCATTCCAGCCACGTTACTTAGAATCTCCCCACTTAGAGAATCAGCACATTTAAACTTCTGTTTCACACATTTTGCAAATTGTGAGGAGGATGAACGGGAACAGGGGGAACCAATGAGAGAATAGTTGTAGGGGTTTGGACGGGCACATGTCACTCTAATTTCCCATTAAGAATAAGAATTAAAAAAAGGCTCAGCCCGCCTCGCCGGAGCCAAAATAGGGCCTGAAGCAATCCTGCGGTTTTGAGGCCAGCTCACAAAAGAGCAACTTAAAAAATGGAGCTCAGGGTCACTGCAATTCACAAACCTGCAGAGTTATAAATGAAAACTAACGTCCAAAAATATGTTGAGGTAAGGCAAAGAAGAGGATCTGAATGCAAGACAGAATTGCAAGAAACAGATTTCAAGAGATAGATTGGACTCGCCTTTAAAGCACATGAAAAGCGGCAGAATTTCGACAATGATGCAGTTGGCCCAAAAGGGAGTATGCGTTTTTTCCTGAATATATCCAGGAAAAAACGCATACGCACTTTATGGGCAACCAAGCAAGCAAGCAATGCAAATGTGCACAACAAAGAAGTCTCATTTCCCACCGGTCAAAAGGGCCATCCGAAAAAATTGTAAAAACCAGAAATGCAGGACAGGCCATGGAGAACAGGGAGCCTTTATACGCTGATGGACAGTGTGTGAACTGCCGAGAGCCACTCTGGAGAAGTGTATGGTGGTTCCTAAATCATCTAAAAAACAGAGCGACAGAGCATAGGGCACTTCCAATCACGGGAGTATATCTAGGGAAGTCTAAAAATCAACAAGACACAAGCACACCACAGTTTAGGGCTACTCTGTTTACAAGAACCTCAACTTCAGTACACCTTAAATATCCCAGGAAAGAGAACAATGGATAAAGAAAATGTGGTACTTATGTACAATGGAATATCTCTTCACCATGAAATCAATGTAATAAGGCTAGTAGAAGGATAAAGAGTGGATTGAGGTCCGATAATACTACTTGAAATAAGTCAAACAGAAAAAGAAACATATCATAAGATATCACTTATAGAGGGAGGATAAATATGGCTGCACAAAAAATGAATTACAAAACAGAACAGTGTCTCACATTTAGAAAACACACTTATGTCAGCTTAAGGGGAAAGGAGAGGTGGGGTGATGCATAAAACCAGAGTTTGAAATTAGCACAGATACCGTTCAATAAACCAAATAGGTATCAGACAAGATCTACACCTTGCTCAATGAACTGGCCTCAACACACCCTATAAACCACAGAGAAATATATCTGAGTAATAAGAATCTTAAAACCCATGTATTGATATATCTCCATAAGGGAATCAAGTGTGAGCAGAGCGGCACAAACACAGCAGTGAAAATGAGCTAAACCCCATTATAGAAATAAATTTTAAAACCAAAACGCAGAAACAATGAAAGAGAGAAAAATTCTTACAAAATTCGCTCAGGGGCTGTGATGCAACCTGGAATGACCACATATAAACCCACAGCTGGATAAGACATAAGGCTGGACACTTGGGGCTGAAAGGATTGGAGAGCTTTGGTGAGCAACTGCCGAAAGTTTAATGCAATACTTCATGCTACTTATTCCAAGGGTCCCAACACTCCAAGTTGAAGGGAATCTTCCTACAGCTAAACCATGCATGGGAAATCCAGCGGATGGTATACCATATGATCGGGAAAGGTTTCTAAAATGCACCTCATTTTCCTCTCCTGGGGCTCCGGATCAACATTCCAGCCACTTTACTAAAAACATCTCCACATGGAGAGTCAATGCCTTTAAGTTCCGGTATCGCACAGTCTGCAGTTAGTGCGGAGGATGAATGGGAATAGGGGGAACCAGTGAGAAAATAGCTGTAGCGGTTTCAATGGGCACATGTCACTCTAATTTCAATTCAGGAAGAAGAATTAACCAAAGGCAGAGCAAGGCGCCCCAGAAGAAGAATAGGGCCTGAAGAAATCCTGTGGATATGAGGCAAGATCACAAAAATAAGAGCTGAAAAATGGAGCTAAGGGCCACTGCAATTCAAAAACCTGCAGAGTTATAAAGGCCAACTATTTTCCAAAAGTATATTGAAGTAAGGCTATGAAGAGGCACTGAGAGCAAGGCAGAACTGCAGGAAACCTATTTCAGGAGGTAGACTGGAATTGCACTGAAAACATATGAAAAGACTCAGAACGTCGACAATGATGCACTTGGCCAAAAAGGGCGTATGCGTTCTTTCCTGAATATATTCAGGAAGAAACGCATACGCCCTTTCTGGCCAACCAAGCAAGCTCGCAAAGGAAATCTGCACTACAATGAAGTCTCACTGCCCCCCGGTCAAAGGGCCTTCTGAAAAAAGAGTAAAATCCAGAAAGGCAGGACAGGCCATGGAGAACTGGGAGCCTTGTTATGCTGATGGGCGAGATGTAAATTGCCAACAGCCACTCTGGAGAAGTGTATGGTGTTTCCTGAAACATCCAAACAACTAAGCAACAGAGCCTAGGGCACTTCCACTTATGGTCCTATAGCTTAGGGAAATTAAAATCAAAAAGACACAGCCACCCCAAAGGTTGGGATGGCTCTGTTTACAAGAACCTCGTTTACGGTACAAGTTCAATATCGCAAAAAGCGAAAAATGGATAAAGAAGTTGTGGTACTTACGTACAATGCAATATCACTCAGCAATGAAATCTATGTCATCAGGCCCGTAGCAGGATAATGAGTGGATTCCGGTACGATGATTCTAAGTGAAATAAGTCACACAGGGCTTACCTGGTGGCGCAGTGCTTGAGAGTCCGCCTGCCGATGCAGAGGACATGGGTTCGTGCCCCGCTCCGGGAAGATCCCACATGCCGCGGAGCGGCTGGGCCTGTGAGCCATGGCCGCTGAGCCTACGCGTCCAGAGCCTGTGCTCCGCAATGGGAAAAACCACAACAGTGAGAGGCCCACGTACCGCAAAAAAAAAAATAAATAAAAAAATAAAAAAATAAGTCACACAGAAAAAGAAACATCATAAGATATCACTACTACACGGAATGTAAACTTGGTTACACAGGAACTAAATTACTAAACAGAACAGAGTGTCAAATGTAGAAAACCAATTTATGCTTGCTTAAGGGGAAAGGTGAGTTGGGGTGCTGCATACAACAAGAGATTGAAATTAGCACAGATACCGTTCCATAAGCCAAATATATAATAGACAAGTGCTACTCCTTGCTCAACGAAGTGGACTCAACACCCCATATTAAACACCTAACAATATACCTAACTAGTAAGAATCTTAAAAACTATGGATTTATATGTCACCCAAAGAGAATCAAGCGTGTGTACAGTGGCATAAACGCAGCAGTGATAGGATTGGTGAGGTTCGGTGAGCAAATGCAGACCCTTTGAAGTCATATTGCATGGTACCCATTCCATGGGTCTCAACTCTCCATGTTTAAGGGATTCTTCCTTCAGCTAAAACATGCATGTGGAACCCAGAGTATGATCCACCGTGTGATCGGAAAACGTGTTCAAATGTGTCTCAGTTTACGTCCCCTGGTACTCGGGTGCAACATTCCAGACGCTTTACTAACACTCTCCCCACTTGGAGAGTCAGTGCCTTTAACCTCCTGTTTGGCCCAGTTTGCAATTTCTGTGGAAAATGAACAGGAATAGGGAGAACCAATGAGAGACTAGCTGGAGCTGTCTGGACGGGCAAATTTAACTCTCATTTCCCACCAGGAAGAGGAATTAACCAAAGGCTCAGCATGCCGTGCCGGAAACAAACTAGGGCCTGAAGCAATCCTGCGGTGTTGCGGCCAGCTCACAAGAAAGCGAGTTGAAGAAAGGAGCTCAGGGGCACTGTAATTCACAAACCTGCAGAGTTAAAAATGACAGCTATCATCCAAAAATATATTGAAGTAAGGCTGCCAAGAGGAGTTGAAAGCGGGGCAGAATTGCAGGAAACCGATTTCAGGAGGTAGACTGGAATTGCATGTAAAGCATAGGAAAAGAGGCAGAACGTCCACAATGATGCACTTGGCCAAAAAGGGCGTATGCGTTTTTTCCTGAATATATTCAGGAAAAAACGCATACGCCCTTTTTGGCCAACCAAGCAAGCTTGCAAAGGAAATCTGCACTACAATGAAGTCTCACTGCCCCCCGGTCTAAAGGGCCATCTGAAAAAAGTGTAAAATCCAGAAAGGCAGGACAGGCCATGGAGAACTGGGAGCCTTGTTATGCTGATGGGCGGGATGTAAATTACCAGCAGCCACTCTGGAGAAGTGTATGGTGTTTCCTGAAACATCCAAAAAACAAAGCAACAGAGCCTAGGGCACTTCCACTTATGGTCCTATAGCTTAGGGAAATTAAAATCAAAAAGACACAGCCACCCCAAAGTTTGGGACGGCTCTGTTTACAAGAACCTTGTTCACCGTACAAGTTCAATATCACAGAAAGCGAAAAATGGATAAAGAAGTTGTGGTACTTACGTACAATGCAATATCACTCAGCAATGAAATCTATGTCATCAGGCACATAGCAGCATAATGAGTGGATTCAGGTACGATGATTCTAAGTGAAATAAGTCACACAGAAAAAGAAACATCATAAGATATCACTACTACACGGAATGTAAACTTGGCTACACAGGAACTGAATTACTAAACAGAACAGGGTGTCAAATGTAGAAAACCAACTTATGCTTGCTTAAGGGGAAAGGTGAGTTGGGGTGCTGCATACAACAAGAGATTGAAATTAGCACAGATACCGTTCCATAAGCCAAATATGTAATAAACAAGTGCTACTCCTTGCTCAACGAAGTGGACTCAACACCCCATATTAAACGCCTAAGAATATACCTGACTAGTAAGAATCTTAAAACCTATGGATTTATATGTCTCCAAAAGAGAATCAAGTGTGTGTACAGCGGCATAAACGCAGCAGTGATAGGATTGGTGAGGTTCGGTGAGCAAATGCAGACCCTTTGAAGTCATACTGCGTGGTACCCATTCCATGGGTCTCAACTCTCCAGGTTTAAGGGATTCTTCCTTCAGCTAAAACATGCATGTGGAACCCAGAGTATGATCCACCGTGTGATCGGAAAACGTGTTCAAATGTGTCTCAATTTTCATCCCCTGGTACTCGGGAACAACATTCCAGACGCTTTACTAACACTCTCCCCACTTGGAGAGTCACTGCCTTTAACCTCCTGTTTGGCCCAGTTTGCAGTTTCTGTGGAAGATGAACAGGAAGATGGAGAACCAAGGAGAGACTAGCTGGAGGTGTCTATACGGGCAAATTTAACTCTCATTTCCCACCAGGAAGAGGAATTAACCAAAGTCTCAGCATGCCGTGCGGGAACCAAACTAGGGCCTGAAGCAATCCTGCGGTGTTGCGGCCAGCTCACAAGAAAGCGAGTTGAAGAAAGGAGCTCAGGGGCACTGTAATTCACAAACCTGCAGAGTTATAAATGACAGCTATCTTCCAAAAATATATTGAATTAGGCTGCCAAGAGGAGTTGAAAGCGGGGCAGAATTGCAGGAAACCGATTTCAGGAGGTAGACTGGAATTGCATGTAAAGCATAGGAAAAGAGGCAGAACGTCCACAATGATGCACTTGGCCAAAAAGGGCGTATGCGTTTTTTCCTGAATATATTCAGGAAAAAACGCATACGCCCTTTTTGGCCAACCAAGCAAGCTTGCAAAGGAAATCTGCACTACAATGAAGTCTCACTGCCCCCCGGTCAAAAGGGCCATCTGAAAAAAGTGTAAAATCCAGAAAGGCAGGACAGGCCATGGAGAACTGGGAGCCTTGTTATGCTGATGGGCGGCATGTAAATTGCCAGCAGCCACTCTGGAGAAGTGTATGGTGTTTCCTGAAACATCCAAAAAACAAGGCAACAGAGCCTAGGGCACTTCCACTTATGGTCCTATAGCTTAGGGAAATTAAAATCAAAAAGACACAGCCACCCCAAAGTTTGGGACGGCTCTGTTTACAAGAACCTCGTTTACCGTACAAGTTCAATATCACAGAAAGCGAAAAATGGATACAGAAGTTGTGGTACTTACGTACAATGCAATATCACTCAGCAATGAAATCTATGTCATCAGGCCCATAGCAGCATAATGAGTGGATTCAGGTACGATGATTCTAAGTGAAATAAGTCACACAGAAAAAGGAACATCATAAGATATCCCTAATACACGGAATGTAAACTTGGCTACACAGGAACTGAATTACAAAACAGAACAGGGTCTCAAATGTAGAAAACCAACTTATGCTTGCTTAAGGGGAAAGGTGAGTTGGGGTGCTGCATGAAACCAGAGATTGAAATTAGCACAGATACCGTTCCATAAGCCAAATATGTAATAGACAAGAGCTACTCCTTGCTCAACGAAGTGGACTCAACACCCCATATTAAACGCCTAAGAATATACCTGACTAGTAAGAATCTTAAAACCTTTGAATTTATATGTCTCCGAAAGAGAATCAAGCGTGTGTACAGCAGCATAAACGCAGCAGTGATAGGATTGGTGAGGTTCGGTGAGCAAATGCAGACCCTTTGAAGTCATATTGCATGGTACCCATTCCATGGGTCTCAACTCTCCAGGTTTAAGGGATTCTTCCTTCAGCTAAAACATGCATGTGGAACGGAGTGTATGATCCACCGTGTGATCGGGAAACGTGTTCAAATGTGTCTCAGTTTTCGTCCCCTGGTACTCGGGTGCAACATTCCAGACGCTTTACTAACACTCTCCCCACTTGGAGAGTCAGTGCCTTTAACCTCCTGTTTGGCCCAGTTTGCAATTTCTTCGGAAGATGAACAGGAATAAGGAGAAGCAATGGGAGACTATCTGTAGGTGTCTGGACGGGCAAATTTAACTCTCATTTCCCACCAGGAAGATAAATGAACCAAAGGCTCCGCGTGCCATGCTGGAACTTGATTAGGGCCTGAGGAGATCCTGCGGTGTTGCGGCCAGCTCACAAGAAAGCGAGTTGAAGAAAGGAGCTCAGGGGCACTGTAATTCAGAAACCTGTGGAGTTATAAATGACAGCTATCATCCAAAATTATACTGAAGTAAGGCTGCGAAGAGGACTTGAATGCGGGGCAGAATTGCTGGAAACTGATTTCAGAACGTACACGGGAGTAGCTCTTAAAGCATAGGAAAAGAGACAGAACTTGGAAAATAATGCACTTGGCAAAAAAGGGCATATGTGTTTTATCCAGAGCTCTCATACCTGAGGGGAGGAGATTCCCAGCAGGCTCCAACTGCCACCTGAGGGCTCACATTGCCAAGGCAACGTGAGCATGCCAGGCAGGAGTTACCTCACAGCAGAGGTCCCACCTCACAGAAGGGTGAGAAACCCAGCCAACATCAGACTCTCACCAGAGGGCCCACATCACCAAGGGGATGGGAACCAGGCAGGAGTGTCTTCACATCAGTGGGGCCACATCATCAAAAGCTGAGGTACTCAGCACATGTGTCCTCAAACCAGAGGACCCACATCACCAAGGACCTCGGAGTGAGGCAGGCAGGAGTAGTCTCACAACACTGGGCCCATAGAATAAAAAAGTGAGGAATCCAGCAGTTGGAACCTCCCAGCAGGCGGCCCAGAGCACCGAGGCCATGGGATCCAGGCCACAGTGAACTCACAGAAGAGGGCCCATGTCATGAAACTGAGCAACCCAGCCATTGGGACCTCAGAGCAGGAGGCCCACATCCCCATGGGGATGGAATTCTGGTAGGAGTGTCCTCGCACCACTGAGAACGTATCAGAAAATTTTGGGCGACCAGCAGTTAGGGCCTGACGCCAGAGGACCCTCATCACCAAGGGAAGGAGGCTCCCAGCAGGCTCCAACTGCCACCAGAGGGCTGACGTCGCCAAGGCGATGTGTGCCAACCAGGCACGAATGACCTCACAGCAGAGGGCCCACCTCAAAGAAGTGTGACGAACCCAGTCAGGATCAGACTCGCACCAGAGGGCCCACATCACCAAATGGATTGGAACCAGGCAGGAGTGTCCTCACATGAGTAGGGCCACATCATCTAAAGGTGAGGAACCCAGAACATGTGGCTTCAAACCATAGGACACCCATCACCAAGGGGCTGGGAGTGAGGCAGGCAGGAGGAGCCTCATAACAGAGGGCCCAAAAATAAGAAAGGTGAGGAATCCAGCAGTTGGAACCTCCCAGCAGGCGGCCCAGAGCACAGAGGCTAGAGGATCCAGGCCAGAGTGAACTAACACCAGACAGCCCACATCATGAAACTGTGAGCAACCCAGACATTGGGACCTCAGAGCAGAAGGCCCACATCCCCATGGTGATGGGAACATGACAGGAGTGTCCTGGCATCACTGGGCTCACATCAGAAAACGTGGGGTGCTCAGAAGTTAGGGCCTGACGCTAGAGGGCACTCATCACCGAGAGGAGGAGGCTCCCAGCAGGCTCCAGCTGCCACCAGAGGGCCAACGTCGCCAAGGTGATGTGTGCCAGCCTGGCAGGAGTGACCTCACAGCAGAGGGCCCACCTCACAGAAGGGTGAGGAACACAGCCAGGATCAGACTCTCACCAGAGGGCCCACATCACCAAGGGGATGGGAACCAGGCAGGAGTGTCCCCACACCAGTGGGACAACATCATCGAAAGGTGAGGATCCCAGCACATGTGTCCTCAAACCAGAGGAACCACATCACCAAGGGGTTCGGAATGAGGCTGGCAGGACTGGCCTCACAACACAGGGTCCATAGAATATAAAAGTTGAGGAATCCAGCAGTTGGAACCTCCCAGCAAGTGGCCCAGAGCACCGAGGCTATGGGATCCAGGCCGCAGTGAACTCACAGCAGAGGGCCCACATCATGAACCTGTGAGCAGCCCAGCTGTTGGGACCTCAGAACAGAAGGCCCACATCCCCATTGGGATGGGAACCTGGCAGGAGTGGCTTTGCACCACTTAGCACATATCAGAAAATGTTAGGAGCCCAGCAGTTAGGGCCTGATGCCAGGGGGCCCTCATAACTGAGGGGAGGAGACTCCCAGCAGGTTCCAACTGCCAACAGAGGGCCCACGTCTACAAGGTGGCATGCGCCAGCCAGGCAGTAGTGACCTCACAGCAGAGGGCCTATCTCACAGAAGGGTGAGGAACCGAGGCAGGATGAGACTCTCACCAGAGGGCCCACAACACCAAGGGGATGGGAACCAGTCAGGACTGTCCTCCCACCAGTGGGGCCACATCATCGAAAGGTGAGGAACCCAGCACATGTGGCCTCATATCAGAGGACATACATCACAAAGGGGATGGGAGTGAGGCAGGTAGGAGTAGCCTAAAAACAGAGGGCCCAAAGAATAAAAAAAGTGAGGAATCCAGCATTTGGAACCTCCCAGCAGGCGGCCGAGAGCACAGAAGCTATGGGATGCAGGCAGGAGTGAACTAACAGCAGAGAGCCCACATCATGAAACTGTGAGCAACCCAGGCATTGGGACCTCAGAGCAGAAAGCCCACATCCCCATGGGGATGGGAACCTGACAGGAGTGTCCTGGCATCACTGGGCTCACATCAGAAAACGTGGGGAGCCCAGCAGTTAGAGCCTGATGCTAGAGGGCCGTCATCACCGAGGGCAGGAGGCTCCCAGCAGGTTCCATGTGCCAACAGAGGGCCCACATCGCCAAGGTGATGTGTGCAAGTCAGGCAGGATTGACCTCACAGCAGAGGGCCTACCTCACAGAAGAGTGAGGAACCCAGCCAGGATAAGACTGTCACCAGAAGGCCCACATCACCAAGGGGATGGGAACCAGGCAGGAGTGTCCTCACACCAGTGGGGCCACATCATTGAAAGTTGCCTAACCCAGCACATGTGGCCTCAAACCAGAAGACCCACATCACGAAGGGGTTGCGAGTGAGGCAGGCAGGAGGAGCATCACAACACAGGACCCATAGAATACAAAAGTTGAGGAATCGAGCAGTTGGAACCTCCCAGCAGGCAGCCAAGACCACAGAGGCTATGGGATCCAGGCCACAGTGAACTAACACCAGAGAGCCCACATCATGAAATTGTGATCAACCCAGCCGTTGGAACCTCAGAGCAGAAGGCCCACATCCCCATGGGGATGGGAACCTAAGAGGAGTGCTTGAGCAACACTGGGCTCACTAAGAAAAGTTGGGGAGCCCAGCAGTTAGGGCCTGACGTCAGAGGGCCCTCATCACAGAGCTGAGGAGGCTCCCAGCAGGGTCCAATTGCCACCAGAGGGCTCATGTCAACAAGGCGAGGTGAGCAACCCAGGCAAGAGTTACCTGATAGTAGAGGGCCCACCTCACAGATGGGTGAGGAACCCAGCCAGGATCAGACTCTCACCAGAGGGCCCACATCACAAAGGGGATGGGACCCAGTCAGGATTATCCTCACACCAGTGGGGCCTCATCATCTTAAGGTGAGGAACCCAGCACATGTGTCCTCAAACCAGAGGACCCACATCACCAAGGGCCTTGGAGTGAGGCAGGCAGGAGTAGCCTCACAACACAGGGCACATAATATAAAAAACGTGAGGATTCCAGCATTTAGACCTTCCAGCAGGCGGCCCAGAACACCGAGGCTATGGGATCCAGGCCACAGTGAACTCACAGCAGAGGGCCCACATCACAAAACTGTGAGCAACCCAGGAGTTGAGACCTCAGCGCAGAAGGACCACATCCCCATGGGAATGGGAACCTGGCTGGAGTGTCCTCGCACCACTGGGCGCACATCAGAAAATGTGGGGAGCCCACCATTTAGGGCCTGACGCCAGAGGGCCGTCATCACCGAGAGGAGGAGGCGCCCTGCACGCTCCAACTGCCACCAGAGGGCTCACGTCTCCAAGGTGACGTGTGCCAGCCAGGCAGGAGTGACCTCACAGCAGAGGGCCTACCTCACAGAACGTTGAGGAACCCAGCCAGGATTAGACTCTCGCCAGAGGGCCCACCTCACCAAGGGGATGGGAACCAGGCAGGAGTGTCCTCACACGAGTGGGGTCACATCATCGAAAGGTGAGGAACGCAGCACATGTGGCCTCAAGCCATAGGACAGTCATCACCAAGGGGCTGGCAGTGAGGCAGGCAGGAGGAGCCTCACAACAGAGGGCACATAGAATAAAAAAGTTGAGGAATCCAGCAGTTGGAACCTCCCAGCAGGCGGCTCAGAGCACCGATGATAAGGGATCCTTGCCGGAGTGAACTCACAGCAGAGGGCCCACATCATGGTACTGTGAGCAAGCCAGCCGTTTTGACCTCAGAGCAGAAGGCCCATATCGCCATGGGGATGGGAACCTGGCAAGAGTCTCCTCACTCACTTGGCGCACATCAGAAAATGTGGGGAGCCCAGCAGTTATGGCCTAAGGCAAGAGGGCCCTCATCACCGAGGGGAGGAGGATCCCAGCACACTCCAACTGCCACCAGAGGGCCCACGTCGCCAAGGTGACGTGTGCCAGACAGGCATGATTGACCTCACAGCAGAGGGCCCACCTCACAGAAGGGTGAGGAACCCAGCCAGGATCAGACTCTCACCTGAGGGCCCACATCAGCAAGGGGATGGGAACCAGTCAGGACTGTCTTCCCTCCAGTGGGGTCACATCATCGAAAGGTGCGGAACCCAGCACATGTGGCCTCAAATCAGAGGACACATATCACAAAGGGAACGGGAGTGAGGCAGGCAGGAGTAGCCTAAAAACAGAGGGCCCAAAGAATAAGAAAGGTGAGGAATCCAGCAGTTGGAACCTCCCAGCAGGCGGTCCAGAGCACAGAAGCTATGGGATGCAGGCAGGAGTGAACTAACAGCAGAGAGCCCACATCATGAAACTGTGAGCAACCCAGGCTTTGGGACCTCAGAGCAGAAGGCCCACACCCCAATGGGGATGTGAACCTGGCTGGAGTGTCCTCGCACCACTGGGCACACATCACAAAATGTGGGGAGCCCAGCAGTTAGGGCCTGATGCCAGAGGGCCCTCATCACCGAGGAGAGGAGGCTCCCAGCAGGCTCCAAGTGCCACCAGAGGGCTCATGTCCACAAGGCGAGGTGAGCAAGCCAGGCAGGAGTGACCTCACATCAGACGGCCCACCTCACAGATGGGTGAGGAACCCAGCCAGGATCAGACTCTCAACAGAGGGCCCACATCACCAAGGGGATGTGAACCAGGCAGGAGTCTCCTAAGACCATTGGTCCCACATCATCGAAAGGTGAGGAACCCAGCACATGTGGCCTCAAACCAGACGACACACATCACGAAGGGGCTGGGAGTGAGGCAGGCAGGAGGATCCTCACAACAGAGGGCCCAAAAATTTAAAAAAGTGAGGAATCCAGCAGTTGGAACCTCCCAGCAGGCGGCCAAGAGCACAGAGGCTATGGGATCCAGGCTTCTGTGAACTAACACCAGAGAGCCCACATCATGAAAATGTGAACAACCCAGCCGTTGGGACCTCAGAGCAGAAGGCCCACATCCCCATGGAGATGGGATCCTAAGAAGAGTGCCAAAGCATCACTGGGCTCACTAAGAAAAGTTGGTGAGCCCAGCAGTCAGGGCCTGATGCAAGAGGGCCCTCATCACCGGGGGGAAGAGATTCCCAGCACGCTCCAACTGCCACCACACGGCTGACTTCACCAAGGCAATGTGTGCCAGCCATGCAGGAGTGACCTATCAGCAGAGGGTCTCCCTCACAGGTGGGTGAGGAACAAAGCCAGGAACAGACTCTCACCAGGGGGTCCACATAACCACGTGGATGAGAACCAAGCAGGAGTGTCCTCACACTAGTGGGGCCACATCATCGAAAGGTGAGGAACCCAGCAAAAGTGGCCACAAACCAGAGGACCCACATCACCAAGGGGTTGAGAGTGAGGTAGGTGTCTGGACGGGCATATTTAACACTCATTTCCCACCAGGAAGAGGAATTAACCAAAGGCTCAGCGTGCCCTGCCAGAAGCAGATTAGGGCCTGAAGCAGTCTTGCGGGTTTGCGGCCAGCTCACAAGAAAGCGAGTTGAAGAAAGGAGCTCAGGGGCCCTGTAATTCACAAACCTGCAGAGTTATAAATGACAGATAACGTCCAAAAATATATTGAAGTAAGGCTGCGAAGAGGACTTGAAAGCGGGGCAGAATTGCAGGAAACCGATTTCAGGAGGTAGACTGGATTTGCATTTAAAGCATAGGAAAAGAGGCAGAACATCGACAATGATGCACTTGGCAACAAAGGGCGTATGAGTTTGTTCCTGAATATATTCAGGAAAAAACACATACGCCCTTTTTGGCAAACCAAGCAAGCTTGCAATGGAAATCCGAACTACTATGAAGTGTCACTTCCCCCCGGTCTAAAGGGCCATCTGAGAAAAGTGTAAAATCCAGAAAGGCAAGACAGGCCATGGGGAAAAAGGAGCCTTGTTATGCTGATGGGCGGGATGTACATTGCCAACAGCCACTCTGGAGAAGTGTATGGTGTTTCCTGATACATCTGAAAAACAAAGCAACAGAGTCTAGGGCATTTCCACTTATGGTCCTATAGCTTAGGGAAATTAAAATCAAAAAGACACAGCCACCCCAAAATTTACAACGGCTCTGTTTACAGGAGCCTCTTCTACAGTACAAGTTAAATATCCCAGAGAACAAATAATTGATAAAGAAGTTGCAGTACTTATGTACAACAGAATACCACTCAGCAATGAAATCTGTGTCACCAGGCCTGTACCAGCATAATGAGTGGATTGAGGCATGATGATTCTAAGTGAAATAAGTCACACAGAAAAAGAAACATCATAAGGTATCACTAATGCACGGAATGTAAACTTGGCTACACATGAACTGAATTACAAAACAGAACAGGGTCTCAAGTTTAGAAAACCAACTTATGCTTGCTTAAGGGGAAAGGTGAGTTGGGGTGCTGCATAAAACCAGAGTTTGAAATTAGCACAGATACCGTTCCATAAGCCAAATACGTAATAGACAAGACCTACCCCTTGCTCAATGAAATGGACTCAACAATGAGGTATCACCTCACACCTGTTAGAATGGGCATCATCTGAAAATCTACAAACAACAAATGCTGGAAAGGGTGTGGAGAAAAGGAAGCCTCTTCCACTATTGTTGGGAATATAAATTGATACAGTCACTATGGAGAACAATATGGAGTTTCTTAAGACACTAATAATAGAATTACCATATGATACAGCAATCCCAGGACTGGACATATACCCAGACAAAACCATAAATCAAAAAGAGACATTCACCGCAATGTTCATTGCATCACTATTTACAATATCGAGGTAATGGAAGCAACCTAAATGCCCACAGACAGACGAATGCATAAAGATGTGGTACATATATAAAATGGAATATTACTAAGCCATGAAAGGAATGAAATTGGGTCATTTGTAGAGACGTCGATGGATCTAGAGACTGTCATACAGAGTGAAGTAAGTCAGAAAGAGAAAAACAAATCTTGTATATTCATGCATATATGTGGAACCTAGAAAAACTGTACAGATTAACCGTTTTGCAAGGCATAAATAGAGCAACAGATGTAGACAACAATCGTATGGACAACAAGGGGGGAAAGCTCTTGGAGGGGTGGTGGTGGGAGGAGTTGAGAGATTGGGATTGGCATGTAAACATTTATATGTATAAAATAGATAACCAATGAGAACCTGCTGTATAAAAATATAAAATAAAATTCAAAATTAAAAAGAAATAAAATTTAAAAAATAAAACAGAAAAAACAATTATTCCCTTCACATACATGTATTTATATGAATAAATTATTTCCATGCTTATATCTGTAAATACAAAAAAGAGGAATAAAATCTACCTTGAACCAAAAACGAAAAAGAGAAAAAAAAAACAGAACCCACCAGTTACTCAGAGGAAAACCGTATCAGGGCACTTGCTCCAGTTGTAAACAATTCTGAAGTTGGTCAGTGGTGGGGAATCGTCTCCCATTCAGCCAGCAGCCCCCACACAACAAGCGTCCTCATTGCAAAGCTGGGGCACCGTGCCGAGGCATCTGTGAGTAAACGTGAGCTGAACCCCAGGCCAGTTGCTGCTGAACTGTTCCCGCCCTTCCCAGGTAAAACACCTGAATATATACAAGGACTTGAAAGCCTAGAGGAAGGGCCATGGAGCCACACGAGTGACAGCATGCCAGCTGACTTGGTGCCTGCAGGCCAGCCAGGATGGTCCTGGCCCTGGGTGCTCTTCTGGAAGATTTCCATTTCCCTGCCTGAGATACCCGTCCTGTCCCTGCCCCCACTGCTTTTTTCCTTCCTCACCTCTGCCCAGGGAGAAATTCCAGCAGCAGGTATGGGTGACACATCCTCTTCTTTAGCAGGTGGCAGCCTGGCAACTGCTGCAGAAAGTCCAGCAGAGCCCCACTCACACTGGGCCACCCACAAAGCCGTGGCCTCTCACTCCCTCCCACCAGCCCAGCCCCGAGACTGCTGACAGGGCAGAGAAAATGGCGTCAGGCACAGCTGCAGGGGCTTTTGCTGCCTGGAGTGGTATTTATATTGATCTCAACCCAGGCACACCTGGGGAGGGCTGGCCGGCATGGTAAGGCTGCCCAGGTCAGCCAATCATCACCCCTCAGGGGCTCACAGTTGCAGAAAATGGAACTTGCTGAACCGGCCAGGTCCAAGGAACAGGTGTGGGCTCCTGAGAGTCAGGATAGACAAGGGGCTGCAGCTTTGGCTTGTTTTCTAATCATTTTATCTGGCCCATGAGTGGGAGACAACTTCAAGAAAACCCTCTCCTAATGAGAGGAACCCAGGAGTCAGGGAGAGGAGGGGTGGGTGGTGGTTGGAGACAGAGGCCTGGTGCCCTGGGTGCAGTGGAAGTCTCTGGAAGACCAGGTGGAGGGAGGCCACACAGAGTGATGCCCAGGGTCACAGACCTGTCGGAGCTGCTGTTTGTTAGTTCAAGTCCTGCTCTGAGGTGCTCTGTGTCAGCTCTGAGCGACAGGTGAGCTGGGGGTGCTCTTCAATGAGGGCTATGTGCACGGTTCCTGTGTGCCCAGCCCTGCCACGGTACCTGCAAGGGTAGCTCTGTATCCTGGGAGGGGCCTGACCATGAGAGCCCCGTGGGCTGGGTTGGGGGTGGGGTACCTGCCCAGGAGAGCTCCATATCCTGGGATTGGCCTGACCACGAGAGCCCCATGGGCTGCTGGGGACCTGGTAAAGGATGTCAGGACAGTCAGTGAAGCCACCGAGGATATACCTCCAGTTGCTCCTGATTCCTACACCCTGCTGGTCATTCTACCAACCACCAGGACATGGTATTCTGTATTAGTCTTCAATGATGCCTTCTTTTGTATTCCATTAGTCCCAGAGTCACAAGAAATTTTGGCTTGTGAGTGGCAGGACTCAACATACAACTAAAACAATACTTCCGGGCCGTCTTGCCCCAAGGGTTCAAAAATTCCCACACCATCTTTGGGGAAAGCTTAGCTAAAGACCGAAAAGTTCTACCTCTGGAAAAGGAAACCCTCCTTCAATATGCAGACGACATTCTGATCGCCAGCCCTACTAAGGAGGCCTCTGAACTACCAAGCCAATAAAGGATAGAAGTTGTCCAAGAAAAAGCTCAAATATCACAGACTGCAGTGACCTGCCTGGGCTTCATTCTCACACAAGGTCAGAGAAGCCCATCCCAGGAAAGGGAAGAAACCATTTGCAGCCTTACCCCTTTCTAAAACTAGAAGACAGCTTAGGGGTTCCTGGGGAGGCCAGGGTTTGCTGCTTCTGGATCCCTAACTACAGTCTACTAGCTGGGCCTCTATATGAAACACTGAAAGGAAAAGATGATGATCCTTTTGAACAGAATCCAGAAGTGGCCTTTCAAGAATGGAAAGAGCAGTCAATTCAGACCCTTGCCCTGGAACTCCCTAATTGAGCTAAACCCTTTGACCTTTCCATTCCCGGTGAAAGGTGAATCGCCATTGGAGAATTAGTGCAAAAACTGGGACCACTTGAAATGGAACAACGCAAGAATGCCATCCAGGTAGGATAAACTACAGTCACCAAGGGGCTTGGCCCACTGCCACATCTGGCCAAGATACTGGCGGTATCTAAAAACCTGGAAATCAGCAGCCCAAAAGGCCACCTCCCTCCTAAGGGAAAAGGACCCCACGTGGTGATCCTAATCACCAACCATGCCCTGAAGTTGCAGGGTTCGCTCCGTGGACACACCGACCTCGAGTGAGGAGGCCCTCCAACTCCAACATCCAGAGAGATAACCGGGGGCAACAGGGCACCATGACGACTCGTGTGAACATCACTTGACCTGGAGTTTCTCTCATAAAACAACAATAGTGTGTCCCGAAGGAGTAGACTACTGCTTGCAGGACTTCCTGCACCCGGAGGGGAGCTAATTATCTTGGCGGGGGAACCGTATATCACACCGTCACCATAGAAAAGCCTACAGACACCGTGATGATGGTGGCCAATAAGACCGGCTGGACTCCTGTTTACTTCAAAAGGCTGTTGACTCAGTGGCCATCATGGTCCTTGATCACCACTGACCCTGGACTGTCTGGGAGTTGAGCGGGCAGGGCTCTGACACCTGGTGCTGTTTTTACGTTAATTCAGGGGCCTAATTGAAGAAAGAGCAGACTACTGGTCAGAGCATCTAGGCTGGCAGAAACGGTCAGCCTAAGGTGGCCGAACAAATGTGGGGCGGGGTGAAACCGGCCCCCACAGCGTCTCTGCACATCTCTTTCCTGGACCCTTAAAGGTCATTAGAATCTATAACACTCCCAATGCTGGTGCTCAGGCGGACGAGCAGGGAGGCAGGGGTCCTGGGGCCAATCAACGTCACCTGGAGGCTGCTGGGGAGAAGTTCTGACCCTCATCCCCTGGTATGAGGGCTCCCAACTCAGCACTCAGCAGTTACAGAAGAAGGGTCTGCACCCTCAGCACTCCAAGAATGAGGAACGGGACAAAAGGCAGAGGAGGGGTTTGTCCCCAGCAAAGCCCATTAAAAATCCCTGGGAGATAAAAATAGAATGTGGGCAATAAAGTCAAGTCTGACCTTTTTTATCCTTTGTGCTTTGTCTAATTTCACGTGCTCCTAGGGTCCCGCATGCAGAGGTTCCACACCCGGCACTTCAGACCAGATTTCCTGGTGCAGAATGGCTGGGTCGACACCTCAGCTCCTGGGGCCCAGTGCAGACTCCGAGATATAGAGCCTGAGCTGCAGCCAACCCGGCCCTTGAGAGCTCCGCCCCCTCCCTCCCACTGACTCTGACAGGATCTCTACACAGCAGCCCAGCCCACAGCCCACGGGGTAGTGCATGCTCTCACCTCTCCATTCTCTGATGAAAATATAAAGTTTCCTTTGCTTGGGAACCAAACTCAGTCTCGATCTGTTGGCCCCAATGACACTGGGCAGGGGGACCCTTGTTGGGGTCCACTCTGGAGGATCAGTAACAGAAATTGAGACTATTGTAACTTCAATGAACAGATGTGTGAGCCAAACTGTAGTTAACATAGAACAGTTTATAAGGCTCGGGTAAAATAAGATGTTTCTAACACTTCCATTTGATATTTCCATCACTTTATTATAAGCAAGTTCAGTGAAAAGGTTTGTCTTATTTGTCAGGTCAATATTAGAGAAATGAAGTGATTTCTTTCCAAGGATGTACATCTAATAATCTTGGTTAAAGCTTCAATCTTGTTTTAAATGCTTTTCCATTGAAAATGATACCTCTCTTTCAGCTCCCCCATTTCTGAGAAGTATAAAATCTTATAATTTATTATTACCAAAGGGGAAAGGTGGGAGGAGGGATAAATTAACAGTTTGGAATTAACACATACACACTGCTATGTATAAAATAGATCATCAACAAGGAACTACTGTATAGCACAGGGAACTACACTCAATATTGTGCAATAACCTATAAGGGGAAATAATCGGAAAAAGAATAGATATTTTTATTGACATCATCTATCAATGACAGTTAAAGTGTAACCTAAGGGAAGCCGGTGGTGAGTGCTTCTGACCCTGAAGACTTCAGTCATCTAAAGTTTGGACTCTGCCTACTTCCCAAGGCCCTTAATGAACATATGTGTAGCCGTAGCTTAAAAAACTCCCCAGTTTGGGTTTCGGGGAGACACTGATTTTGAAAAAGCCCTGGTGTTCTCCTTACATGAATGGGACTCTTCCTACTGCTAAAACATGTCTGTCACATCCAGAGGATGGTATACCGTCTGATCGGGAAGAGTTTGGAAAAGGCATCTCATCTCCTCATCTCCTGGTGCTCGGGTTCACCCCTCCAGCGTCTTTACTAACAGTCTCCCCACTTGGAGATGTCAACACTGTCAACATCCTGTTGCGTACAGTTTGGAATTTGTCCAGAGGATGAAGCGGAAGGATGAGGAACAATGAGAGACAAGTCCTAGGTGTTCAGACAGGCACATGTCACTCTAATTTCCAATCAGGAAGATGAATTGACCAAAGGCTAGGGTTGCCCATGGAAACAGTATAGGGCTTGAGGAAATCCCACTGCTTTGTGGCCAGTTCCCATAAACACAAGTTGAACAATGGAACTCAGGGGCAGTAAAATTCACGAAACTGCAGAGTTGAAAATATCTATCACTGAAAAATGTCTTGAGGAAAGTCAGAGAAGAGGATTGGCAAGCAAGGGAGAATGGCAGGAAAGGGATTTGAGGAGGTAGAAAGGACTCGCCATTAAGCACAAGAAAAGGGGCTGAACATTGCCGACATTGCAGTTGGCCAAAAAGGCTGTATGCGTTTTTTTCTGTATATATTCAAGAAAAGAGCATACACTTTTTTAGCCAACCAAACAGGTGGGCACTGGAAATCAATACTACAAAAGATATCACTTCGCATCAGTCAGAAGAGCCATCCTCATAAAGTGTAAACGCCAGAAATGCAGGACAGGGCAAGGAGAAGAGGGAGCCCTGTGAGGCTTATAGTGGAAATGTATATTGCCAACGGCCATTCTGGAGAAGTGTATTGTGTTTACTAAAGCATCTAAAAAATGAGCTACAGAGCATAGGGCACTTGCACTCATGGGCGTATATCTTGGGAAAAACAAAAATCGAGAGGACACAGGCACCCCAATGTTTACTGCCTCTCTGTTTAAAAGATCCTCGACTAGGATATAACTTAAATGTCTCTGGAGGGAAAAAATGGATAGAGATGTGGTACTTATGTAGAGTGGAATATTACTCAGCCTGGAAATCAATGAAATATGGCCAGTTGTAACAACTCCGGAGGAGTTACGTATGATCATTCTAAGTGACATAAATATGTAGAAAACACGCGTAAGGCTGCTAAACGGGAAAGGTGGGGAGGGGTGAGGCATCATCCAGGAGGTTGAAATTAGCAAAGATACCATTCCAAATACCAAACTGATAATCAACAAGGCCTACACGGTAGCTAAAAGAACTGCACTCAGCACACTCAAGTCACCGGAAAAGAATATCTATGACTGGTAAGAATCTGAAAAAGAAATTATTGATGTCTCTCTGTACGTGAATCAAGTGGATGTACAGCAGCAAGAAACAGAGCTTTGAAAATCAGCTGTAAACAACATAGTAATAAATTGAAAAAAATAAACGACAGAGAGACAGAGAAAACCTCTTACAACTTTTCCTCAGGGACGGTGATGCAACATGGATTGAACACATCTAGACCCACAGCAGGATGAGACATAAGGCTGGAAACTGTTCGCGCTAAGAGAAATGTGAGGTTGGGTGAGGAAATGCACACCTTTTAAAGTAATACTACCTGGTACCCATTCAATGGGTCCCAAATCTGCAGGTTCAAGGAATCTTCCTACAGCTAAAACATGCATGGAAAACCCAGAGGACTGTACACCATGTGATCGGGAGATGTGTCTAAAATGCACCTCATTTATCCTCTCCTGGTGCTCCTGTTCATCATTCCAGCCACGTTACTTAGAATCTCCCCACTTAGAGAATCAGCACATTTAAACTTCTGTTTCACACATTTTGCAAATTGTGAGGAGGATGAACGGGAACAGGGGGAACCAATGAGAGAATAGTTGTAGGGGTTTGGACGGGCACATGTCACTCTAATTTCCCATTAAGAATAAGAATTAAAAAAAGGCTCAGCCCGCCTCGCCGGAGCCAAAATAGGGCCTGAAGCAATCCTGCGGTTTTGAGACCAGCTCACAAAAGAGCAACTTAAAAAATGGAGCTCAGGGTCACTGCAATTCACAAACCTGCAGAGTTATAAATGAAAACTAACGTCCAAAAATATGTTGAGGTAAGGCAAAGAAGAGGATCTGAATGCAAGACAGAATTGCAAGAAACAGATTTCAAGAGATAGATTGGACTCGCCTTTAAAGCACATGAAAAGCGGCAGAATTTCGACAATGATGCAGTTGGCCCAAAAGGGAGTATGCGTTTTTTCCTGAATATATCCAGGAAAAAACGCATACGCACTTTATGGGCAACCAAGCAAGCAAGCAATGCAAATGTGCACAACAAAGAAGTCTCATTTCCCACCGGTCAAAAGGGCCATCCGAAAAAATTGTAAAAACCAGAAATGCAGGACAGGCCATGGAGAACAGGGAGCCTTTATACGCTGATGGACAGTGTGTGAACTGCCGAGAGCCACTCTGGAGAAGTGTATGGTGGTTCCTAAATCATCTAAAAAACAGAGCGACAGAGCATAGGGCACTTCCAATCACGGGAGTATATCTAGGGAAGTCTAAAAATCAACAAGACACAAGCACACCACAGTTTAGGGCTACTCTGTTTACAAGAACCTCAACTTCAGTACACCTTAAATATCCCAGGAAAGAGAACAATGGATAAAGAAAATGTGGTACTTATGTACAATGGAATATCTCTTCACCATGAAATCAATGTAATAAGGCTAGTAGAAGGATAAAGAGTGGATTGAGGTCCGATAATACTACTTGAAATAAGTCAAACAGAAAAAGAAACATATCATAAGATATCACTTATAGAGGGAGGATAAATATGGCTGCACAAAAAATGAATTACAAAACAGAACAGTGTCTCACATTTAGAAAACACACTTATGTCAGCTTAAGGGGAAAGGAGAGGTGGGGTGATGCATAAAACCAGAGTTTGAAATTAGCACAGATACCGTTCAATAAACCAAATAGGTATCAGACAAGATCTACACCTTGCTCAATGAACTGGCCTCAACACACCCTATAAACCGCAGAGAAATATATCTGAGTAATAAGAATCTTAAAACCCATGTATTGATATATCTCCATAAGGGAATCAAGTGTGAGCAGAGCGGCACAAACACAGCAGTGAAAATGAGCTAAACCCCATTATAGAAATAAATTTTAAAACCAAAACGCAGAAACAATGAAAGAGAGAAAAATTCTTACAAAATTCACTCAGGGGCTGTGATGCAACCTGGAATGACCACATATAAACCCACAGCTGGATAAGACATAAGGCTGGACACTTGGGGCTGAAAGGATTGGAGAGCTTTGGTGAGCAACTGCCGAAAGTTTAATGCAATACTTCATGCTACTTATTCCAAGGGTCCCAACACTCCAAGTTGAAGGGAATCTTCCTACAGCTAAACCATGCATGGGAAATCCAGCAGATGGTATACCATATGATCGGGAAAGGTTTCTAAAATGCACCTCATTTTCCTCTCCTGGGGCTCCGGATCAACATTCCAGCCACTTTACTAACAACATCTCCACATGGAGAGTCAATGCCTTTAAGTTCCGGTATCGCACAGTCTGCAGTTAGTGCGGAGGATGAATGGGAATAGGGGGAACCAGTGAGAAAATAGCTGTAGCGGTTTCAATGGGCACATGTCACTCTAATTTCAATTCAGGAAGAAGAATTAACCAAAGGCAGAGCAAGGCGCCCCAGAAGAAGAATAGGGCCTGAAGAAATCCTGTGGATATGAGGCAAGATCACAAAAATAAGAGCTAAAAAATGGAGCTAAGGGCCACTGCAATTCAAAAACCTGCAGAGTTATAAAGGCCAACTATTTTCCAAAAGTATATTGAAGTAAGGCTATGAAATGGCACTGAGAGCAAGGCAGAACTGCAGGAAACCTATTTCAGGAGGTAGACTGGAATTGCACTGAAAACATATGAAAAGACTCAGAACGTCGACAATGATGCACTTGGCCAAAAAGGGCGTATGCGTTCTTTCCAGAATATATTCAGGAAGAAACGCATACGCACTTTCTGGCCAACCAAGCAAGCTCGCAAAGGAAATCTGCACTACAATGAAGTCTCACTGCCCCCCGGTCAAAAGGGTCATCTGAAAAAAGTGTAAAATCCAGAAAGGCAGGACAGGCCATGGAGAACTGGGAGCCTTGTTATGCTGGTGGGCGGGATGTAAATTACCAACAGCCACTCTGCAGAAGTGTATGGTGTTTCCTGAAAC
Source organism: Leucopleurus acutus (assembly GCF_964270905.1). Taxonomy (NCBI): domain Eukaryota; kingdom Metazoa; phylum Chordata; class Mammalia; order Artiodactyla; family Delphinidae; genus Leucopleurus; species Leucopleurus acutus. The sequence continues at coordinate 119,482,563 of NC_139142.1, read as the reverse complement.
ATGTAAAAAACAAAGCAACAGAGCCTAGGGCACTTCCACTTATGGTCCTATAGCTTAGGGAAATTAAAATCAAAAAGACACAGCCACCCCAAAGTTTGGGCCGGCTCTGTTTACAAGAACCTCGTTTACGGTACAAGTTCAATATCACAGAAAGCGAAAAATGGATAAAGAAGTTGTGGTACTTACGTACAATGCAATATCACTCAGCAATGAAATCTATGTCATCAGGCCCGTAGCAGCATAATGAGTGGATGCAGGTACGATGATTCTAAGTGAAATAAGTCACACAGAAAAAGAAACATCATAAGGTATCACTACTACACGGAATGTAAACTTGGCTACACAGGAACTGAATTACAAAACAGAACAGGGTCTCAAATGTAGAAAACCAACTTATGCTTGCTTAAGGGGAAAGGTGAGTTGGGTTGCTGCATAAAACCAGAGATTGAAATTAGCACAGATACCGTTCCATAAGCCAAATATGTAGTAGACAAGAGTTACTCCTTGCTCAACACAGTGGACCCAACACCCCATATTAAACGCCTAAGAATATACCTGACTAGAAATAATCTTAAAACCTATGGATTTATATGTCTCCGAAAGAGAATCAAGCGTGTGTACGGCGGCATAAACGCAGCAGTGATAGGATTGGTGACGTTCGGTGAGCAAATGCAGACCCTTTGAAGTCATATTGCATGGTACCCATTCCATGGGTCTCAACTCTCCAGGTTTAAGGGATTCTTCCTTCAGCTGAAACATGCATGTGGAACACAGAGTATGATCCACCGTGTGATCGGAAAACTTTTTCAAATGTGTCTCAGTTTACGTCCCCTGGTACTCGGGTGCAACATTCCAGACGCTTTACTAACACTCTCCCCACTTGGAGAGTCAGTGCCTTTAACCTCCTGTTTGGCCCAGTTTGCAATTTCTGTGGAAAATGAACAGGAATAGGGAGAACCAATGAGAGACTAGCTGGAGCTGTCTGGACGGGCAAATTTAACTCTCATTTCCCACCAGGAAGAGGAATTAACCAAAGGCTCAGCATGCCGTGCCGGAAACAAACTAGGGCCTGAAGAAATCCTGCGGTGTTGCGGCCAGCTCACAAGAAAGCGAGTTGAAGAAAGGAGCTCAGGGGCACTGTAATTCACAAACCTGCAGAGTTATAAATGACAGCTGTCTTCCAAAAATATATTGAAGTAAGGCTGCCAAGAGGAGTTGAAAGCGGGGCAGAATTGCAGGAAACCGATTTCAGGAGGTAGACTGGAATTGCATGTAAAGCATAGGAAAAGAGGCAGAACGTCCACAATGATGCACTTGGCCAAAAAGGGCGTATGCGTTTTTTCCTGAATATATTCAGGAAAAAACGCATACGCCCTTTTTGGCCAACCAAGCAAGCTTGCAAAGGAAATCTGCACTACAATGAAGTCTCACTGCCCCCCGGTCTAAAGGGCCATCTGAAAAAAGTGTAAAATCCAGAAAGGCAGGACAGGCCATGGAGAACTGGGAGCCTTGTTATGCTGATGGGCGGGATGTAAAGTACCAGCAGCCACTCTGGAGAAGTGTATGGTGTTTCCTGAAACATCCAAAAAACAAAGCAACAGAGCCTAGGGCACTTCCACTTATGGTCCTATAGCTTAGGGAAATTAAAATCAAAAAGACACAGCCACCCCAAAGTTTGGGACGGCTCTGTTTACAAGAACCTTGTTCACCGTACAAGTTCAATATCACAGAAAGCGAAAAATGGATAAAGAAGTTGTGGTACTTACGTACAATGCAATATTACTCAGCAATGAAATCTATGTCATCAGGCACATAGCAGCATAATGAGTGGATTCAGGTACGATGATTCTAAGTGAAATAAGTCACACAGAAAAAGAAACATCATAAGATATCACTACTACACGGAATGTAAACTTGGCTACACAGGAACTGAATTACTAAACAGAACAGGGTGTCAAATGTAGAAAACCAACTTATGCTTGCTTAAGGGGAAAGGTGAGTTGGGGTGCTGCATACAACAAGAGATTGAAATTAGCACAGATATCGTTCCATAAGCCAAATATGTAATAAACAAGTGCTACTCCTTGCTCAACGAAGTGGACTCAACACCCCATATTAAACGCCTAAGAATATACCTGACTAGTAAGAATCTTAAAACCTATGGATTTATATGTCTCCAAAAGAGAATCAAGTGTGTGTACAGCGGCATAAACGCAGCAGTGATAGGATTGGTGAGGTTCGGTGAGCAAATGCAGACCCTTTGAAGTCATATTGCGTGGTTCCCATTCCATGGGTCTCAACTCTCCAGGTTTAAGGGATTCTTCCTTCAGCTAAAACATGCATGTGGAACCCAGAGTATGATCCACCGTGTGATCGGAAAACGTGTTCAAATGTGTCTCAATTTTCATCCCCTGGTACTCGGGAACAACATTCCAGACGCTTTACTAACACTCTCCCCACTTGGAGAGTCAGTGCCTTTAACCTCCTGTTTGGCCCAGTTTGCAGTTTCTGTGGAAGATGAACAGGAAGATGGAGAACCAAGGAGAGACTAGCTGGAGGTGTCTGGAAGGGCAAATTTAACTCTCATTTCCCACCAGGAAGAGGAATTAACCAAAGTCTCAGCATGCCGTGCCGGAACCAAACTAGGGCCTGAAGCAATCCTGCGGTGTTGCGGCCAGCTCACAAGAAAGCGAGTTGAAGAAAGGAGCTCAGGGGCACTGTAATTCACAAACCTGCAGAGTTATAAATGACAGCTATCTTCCAAAAATATATTGAATTAGGCTGCCAAGAGGAGTTGAAAGCGGGGCAGAATTGCAGGAAACCGATTTCAGGAGGTAGACGGGAATTGCATGTAAAGCATAGGAAAAGAGGCAGAACGTCCACAATGATGCACTTGGCCAAAAAGGGCGTATGCGTTTTTTCCTGAATATATTCAGGAAAAAACGCATACGCCCTTTTTGGCCAACCAAGCAAGCTTGCAAAGGAAATCTGCACTACAATGAAGTCTCACTGCCCCCCGGTCAAAAGGGCCATCTGAAAAAAGTGTAAAATCCAGAAAGGCAGGCCAGGCCATGGAGAACTGGGAGCCTTGTTATGCTGATGGGCGGGATGTAAATTGCCAGCAGCCACTCTGGAGAAGTGTATGGTGTTTCCTGAAACATCCAAAAAACAAGGCAACAGAGCCTTGGGCACTTCCACTTATGGTCCTATAGCTTAGGGAAATTATAATCAAAAAGACACAGCCACCCCAAAGTTTGGGACGGCTCTGTTTACAAGGACCTCGTTTACCGTACAAGTTCAATATCACAGAAAGCGAAAAATAGATAAAGAAGTTGTGGTACTTACGTACAATGCAATATCACTCAGCAATGAAATCTATGTCATCAGGCCCGTAGCAGCATAATGAGTGGATTCAGGTACGATGATTCTAAGTGAAATAAGTCACACAGAAAAAGGAACATCATAAGATATCCCTAATACACGGAATGTAAACTTGGCTACACAGGAACTGAATTACAAAACAGAACAGGGTCTCAAATGTAGAAAACCAACTTATGCTTGCTTAAGGGGAAAGGTGAGTTGGGGTGCTGCATGAAACCAGAGATTGAAATTAGCACAGATACCGTTCCATAAGCCAAATATGTAATAGACAAGAGCTACTCCTTGCTCAACGAAGTGGACTCAACACCCCATATTAAACGCCTAAGAATATATCTGACTAGTAAGAATCTTAAAACCTTTGAATTTATATGTCTCCGAAAGAGAATCAAGCGTCTGTACAGCAGCATAAACGCAGCAGTGATAGGATTGGTGAGGTTCGGTGAGCAAATGCAGACCCTTTGAAGTCATATTGCATGGTACCCATTCCATGGGTCTCAACTCTCCAGGTTTAAGGGATTCTTCCTTCAGCTAAAACATGCATGTGGAACGGAGTGTATGATCCACCGTGTGATCGGGAAACGTGTTCAAATGTGTCTCAGTTTTCGTCCCCTGGTACTCGGGTGCAACATTCCAGACGCTTTACTAACACTCTCCCCACTTGGAGAGTCAGTGCCTTTAACCTCCTGTTTGGCCCAGTTTGCAATTTCTTCGGAAGATGAACAGGAATAAGGAGAAGCAATGGGAGACTATCTGTAGGTGTCTGGACGGGCAAATTTAACTCTCATTTCCCACCAGGAAGATAAATGAACCAAAGGCTCCGCGTGCCATGCTGGAACTAGATTAGGGCCTGAGGAGATCCTGCGGTGTTGCGGCCAGCTCACAAGAAAGCGAGTTGAAGAAAGGAGCTCAGGGGCACTGTAATTCAGAAACCTGCGGAGTTATAAATGACAGCTATCATCCAAAATTATACTGAAGTAAGGCTGCGAAGAGGACTTGAATGCGGGGCAGAATTGCTGGAAACTGATTTCAGAACGTACACGGGAGTAGCTCTTAAAGCATAGGAAAAGAGACAGAACTTGGAAAATAATGCACTTGGCAAAAAAGGGCATATGTGTTTTATCCAGAGCTCTCATACCTGAGGGGAGGAGATTCCCAGCAGGCTCCAACTGCCACCTGAGGGCTCACATTGCCAAGGCAACGTGAGCATGCCAGGCAGGAGTTACCTCACAGCAGAGGTCCCACCTCACAGAAGGGTGAGAAACCCAGCCAACATCAGACTCTCACCAGAGGGCCCACATCACCAAGGGGATGGGAACCAGGCAGGAGTGTCTTCACATCAGTGGGGCCACATCATCAAAAGCTGAGGTACTCAGCACATGTGTCCTCAAACCAGAGGACCCACATCACCAAGGACCTCGGAGTGAGGCAGGCAGGAGTAGCCTCACAACACTGGGCCCATAGAATAAAGAAGTGAGGAATCCAGCAGTTGGAACCTCCCAGCAGGCGGCCCAGAGCACCGAGGCCATGGGATCCAGGCCACAGTGAACTCACAGAAGAGGGCCCATGTCATGAAACTGAGCAACCCAGCCATTGGGACCTCAGAGCAGGAGGCCCACATCCCCATGGGGATGGAATTCTGGTAGGAGTGTCCTCGCACCACTGAGAACGTATCAGAAAATTTTGGGCGACCAGCAGTTAGGGCCTGACGCCAGAGGACCCTCATCACCAAGGGAAGGAGGCTCCCAGCAGGCTCCAACTGCCACCAGAGGGCTGACGTCGCCAAGGCGATGTGTGCCAACCAGGCACGAATGACCTCACAGCAGAGGGCCCACCTCAGAGAAGTGTGACGAACCCAGTCAGGATCAGACTCGCACCAGAGGGCCCACATCACCAAATGGATTGGAACCAGGCAGGAGTGTCCTCACATGAGTAGGGCCACATCATCTAAAGGTGAGGAACCCAGAACATGTGGCTTCAAACCATAGGACACCCATCACCAAGGGGCTGGGAGTGAGGCAGGCAGGAGGAGCCTCATAACAGAGGGCCCAAAAATAAGAAAGGTGAGGAATCCAGCAGTTGGAACCTCCCAGCAGGCGGCCCAGAGCACAGAGGCTAGAGGAACCAGGCCAGAGTGAACTAACACCAGACAGCCCACATCATGAAACTGTGAGCAACCCAGACATTGGGACCTCAGAGCAGAAGGCCCACATCCCCATGGTGATGGGAACATGACAGGAGTGTCCTGGCATCACTGGGCTCACATCAGAAAACGTGGGGTGCTCAGAAGTTAGGGCCTGACGCTAGAGGGCACTCATCACCGAGAGGAGGAGGCTCCCAGCAGGCTCCAGCTGCCACCAGAGGGCCAACGTCGCCAAGGTGATGTGTGCCAGCCTGGCAGGAGTGACCTCACAGCAGAGGGCCCACCTCACAGAAGGGTGAGGAACACAGCCAGGATCAGACTCTCACCAGAGGGCCCACATCACCAAGGGGATGGGAACCAGGCAGGAGTGTCCCCACACCAGTGGGACAACATCATCGAAAGGTGAGGATCCCAGCACATGTGTCCTCAAACCAGAGGAACCACATCACCAAGGGGTTCGGAATGAGGCTGGCAGGACTGGCCTCACAACACAGGGTCCATAGAATATAAAAGTTGAGGAATCCAGCAGTTGGAACCTCCCAGCAAGTGGCCCAGAGCACCGAGGCTATGGGATCCAGGCCGCAGTGAACTCACAGCAGAGGGCCCACATCATGAACCTGTGAGCAGCCCAGCTGTTGGGACCTCAGAACAGAAGGCCCACATCCCCATTGGGATGGGAACCTGGCAGGAGTGGCTTTGCACCACTTAGCACATATCAGAAAATGTTAGGAGCCCAGCAGTTAGGGCCTGATGCCAGGGGGCCCTCATAACTGAGGGGAGGAGACTCCCAGCAGGTTCCAACTGCCAACAGAGGGCCCACGTCTACAAGGTGGCATGCGCCAGCCAGGCAGTAGTGACCTCACAGCAGAGGGCCTATCTCACAGAAGGGTGAGGAACCGAGGCAGGATGAGACTCTCACCAGAGGGCCCACAACACCAAGGGGATGGGAACCAGTCAGGACTGTCCTCCCACCAGTGGGGCCACATCATCGAAAGGTGAGGAACCCAGCACATGTGGCCTCATATCAGAGGACATACATCACAAAGGGGATGGGAGTGAGGCAGGTAGGAGTAGCCTAAAAACAGAGGGCCCAAAGAATAAAAAAATTGAGGAATCCAGCATTTGGAACCTCCCAGCAGGCGGCCGAGAGCACAGAAGCTATGGGATGCAGGCAGGAGTGAACTAACAGCAGAGAGCCCACATCATGAAACTGTGAGCAACCCAGGCATTGGGACCTCAGAGCAGAAAGCCCACATCCCCATGGGGATGGGAACCTAAGAGGAGTGCTTGAGCAACACTGGGTTCACTAAGAAAAGTTGGGGAGCCCAGCAGTTAGGGCCTGACGTCAGAGGGCCCTCATCTCAGAGCTGAGGAGGCTCCCAGCAGAGTCCAATTGCCACCAGAGGGCTCATGTCAACAAGGCGAGGTGAGCAACCCAGGCAAGAGTTACCTGATAGTAGAGGGCCCACCTCACAGATGGGTGAGGAACCCAGCCAGGATCAGACTCTCACCAGAGGGCCCACATCACAAAGGGGATGGGACCCAGTCAGGATTATCCTCACACCAGTGGGGCCTCATCATCTTAAGGTGAGGAACCCAGCACATGTGTCCTCAAACCAGAGGACCCACATCACCAAGGGCCTTGGAGTGAGGCAGGCAGGAGTAGCCTCACAACACAGGGCACATAATATAAAAAACGTGAGGATTCCAGCATTTAGACCTTCCAGCAGGCGGCCCAGAACACCGAGGCTATGGGATCCAGGCCACAGTGAACTCACAGCAGAGGGCCCACATCACAAAACTGTGAGCAACCCAGGAGTTGAGACCTCAGCGCAGAAAGACCACATCCCCATGGGAATGGGAACCTGGCTGGAGTGTCCTCGCACCACTGGGCGCACATCAGAAAATGTGGGGAGCCCACCATTTAGGGCCTGACGCCAGAGGGCCGTCATCACCGAGAGGAGGAGGCGCCCTGCACGCTCCAACTGCCACCAGAGGGCTCACGTCTCCAAGGTGACGTGTGCCAGCCAGGCAGGAGTGACCTCACAGCAGAGGGCCTACCTCACAGAACGTTGAGGAACCCAGCCAGGATTAGACTCTCGCCAGAGGGCCCACCTCACCAAGGGGATGGGAACCAGGCAGGAGTGTCCTCACACGAGTGGGGTCACATCATCAAAAGGTGAGGAACGCAGCACATGTGGCCTCAAGCCATAGGACAGTCATCACCAAGGGGCTGGCAGTGAGGCAGGCAGGAGGAGCCTCACAACAGAGGGCACATAGAATAAAAAAGTTGAGGAATCCAGCAGTTGGAACCTCCCAGCAGGCGGCTCAGAGCACCGATGATAAGGGATCCTTGCCGGAGTGAACTCACAGCAGAGGGCCCACATCATGGTACTGTGAGCAAGCCAGCCGTTTTGACCTCAGAGCAGAAGGCCCATATCGCCATGGGGATGGGAACCTGGCAAGAGTCTCCTCACTCACTTGGCGCACATCAGAAAATGTGGGGAGCCCAGCAGTTATGGCCTAAGGCAAGAGGGCCCTCATCACCGAGGGGAGGAGGATCCCAGCACACTCCAACTGCCACCAGAGGGCCCACGTCGCCAAGGTGACGTGTGCCAGACAGGCATGATTGACCTCACAGCAGAGGGCCCACCTCACAGAAGGGTGAGGAACCCAGCCAGGATCAGACACTCACCTGAGGGCCCACATCAGCAAGGGGATGGGAACCAGTCAGGACTGTCTTCCCTCCAGTGGGGTCACATCATCGAAAGGTGCGGAACCCAGCACATGTGGCCTCAAATCAGAGGACACATATCACAAAGGGAACGGGAGTGAGGCAGGCAGGAGTAGCCTAAAAACAGAGGGCCCAAAGAATAAGAAAGGTGAGGAATCCAGCAGTTGGAACCTCCCAGCAGGCGGTCCAGAGCACAGAAGCTATGGGATGCAGGCAGGAGTGAACTAACAGCAGAGAGCCCACATCATGAAACTGTGAGCAACCCAGGCTTTGGGACCTCAGAGCAGAAGGCCCACACCCCAATGGGGATGTGAACCTGGCTGGAGTGTCCTCGCACCACTGGGCACACATCACAAAATGTGGGGAGCCCAGCAGTTAGGGCCTGATGCCAGAGGGCCCTCATCACCGAGGAGAGGAGGCTCCCAGCAGGCTCCAAGTGCCACCAGAGGGCTCATGTCCACAAGGCGAGGTGAGCAAGCCAGGCAGGAGTGACCTCACATCAGATGGCCCACCTCACAGATGGGTGAGGAACCCAGCCAGGATCAGACTCTCAACAGAGGGCCCACATCACCAAGGGGATGTGAACCAGGCAGGAGTCTCCTAAGACCATTGGTCCCACATCATCGAAAGGTGAGGAACCCAGCACATGTGGCCTCAAACCAGACGACACACATCACGAAGGGGCTGGGAGTGAGGCAGGCAGGAGGATCCTCACAACAGAGGGCCCAAAAATTTAAAAAAGTGAGGAATCCAGCAGTTGGAACCTCCCAGCAGGTGGCCAAGAGCACAGAGGCTATGGGATCCAGGCTTCTGTGAACTAACACCAGAGAGCCCACATCATGAAAATGTGAACAACCCAGCCGTTGGGACCTCAGAGCAGAAGGCCCACATCCCCATGGAGATGGGATCCTAAGAGGAGTGCCAAAGCATCACTGGGCTCACTAAGAAAAGTTGGTGAGCCCAGCAGTCAGGGCCTGATGCAAGAGGGCCCTCATCACCGGGGGGAAGAGATTCCCAGCACGCTCCAACTGCCACCACACGGCTGACTTCACCAAGGCAATGTGTGCCAGCCATGCAGGAGTGACCTATCAGCAGAGGGTCTCCCTCACAGGTGGGTGAGGAACAAAGCCAGGAACAGACTCTCACCAGGGGGTCCACATAACCACGTGGATGAGAACCAAGCAGGAGTGTCCTCACACTAGTGGGGCCACATCATCGAAAGGTGAGGAACCCAGCAAAAGTGGCCACAAACCAGAGGACCCACATCACCAAGGGGTTGAGAGTGAGGTAGGTGTCTGGACGGGCATATTTAACACTCATTTCCCACCAGGAAGAGGAATTAACCAAAGGCTCAGCGTGCCCTGCCAGAAGCAGATTAGGGCCTGAAGCAGTCTTGCGGGTTTGCGGCCAGCTCACAAGAAAGCGAGTTGAAGAAAGGAGCTCAGGGGCCCTGTAATTCACAAACCTGCAGAGTTATAAATGACAGATAACGTCCAAAAATATATTGAAGTAAGGCTGCGAAGAGGACTTGAAAGCGGGGCAGAATTGCAGGAAACCGATTTCAGGAGGTAGACTGGATTTGCATTTAAAGCATAGGAAAAGAGGCAGAACATCGACAATGATGCACTTGGCAACAAAGGGCGTATGAGTTTGTTCCTGAATATATTCAGGAAAAAACACATACGCCCTTTTTGGCAAACCAAGCAAGCTTGCAATGGAAATCCGAACTACTATGAAGTGTCACTTCCCCCCGGTCTAAAGGGCCATCTGAGAAAAGTGTAAAATCCAGAAAGGCAAGACAGGCCATGGGGAAAAAGGAGCCTTGTTATGCTGATGGGCGGGATGTACATTGCCAACAGCCACTCTGGAGAAGTGTGTGGTGTTTCCTGATACATCTGAAAAACAAAGCAACAGAGTCTAGGGCATTTCCACTTATGGTCCTATAGCTTAGGGAAATTAAAATCAAAAAGACACAGCCACCCCAAAATTTACAACGGCTCTGTTTACAGGAGCCTCTTCTACAGTACAAGTTAAATATCCCAGAGAACAAATAATTGATAAAGAAGTTGCGGTACTTATGTACAACAGAATACCACTCAGCAATGAAATCTGTGTCACCAGGCCTGTACCAGCATAATGAGTGGATTGAGGCATGATGATTCTAAGTGAAATAAGTCACACAGAAAAAGAAACATCATAAGGTATCACTAATGCACGGAATGTAAACTTGGCTACAAAGGAACTGAATTACAAAGCAAAACAGGGTCTCAAATGTAGAAAACCAACTTATGCTTGCTTAAGGGGAAAGGTGAGTTGGGGTGCTGCATAAAACCAGAGATTGAAATTAGCACAGATACCGTTCCATAAGCCAAATATGTAATAGACAAGAGCTACTCCTTGCTCAACGAAGTGGACTCAACACTCCATATTAAACGCCTAAGAATATACCTGACTAGTAAGAATCTTAAAACCTATGGATTTATATTTCTCCGAAAGAGAATCAAGCGTGTGTACAGCGGCATAAACGCAGCAGTGATAGGATTGGTGAGGTTCGGTGAGCAAATGCAGACCCTTTGAAGTCATATTGCATGGTACCCATTACATCGGTCTCAACTATCTAGGTCTAAGGGATTCTTCCTTCAGCTAAAACATCCATGTGGAATCAAGAGTATGATCCACCATGTGATCGGGAAATGTGTTCAAATGTGTCTCAGTTTTAGTCCCCTGGTACTCGGGTGCAACATTCCAGACGCTTTACTAACACTCTCCCCACTTGGAGAGTCAGTGCCTTTAACCTCCTGTTTGGCCCAGTTTGCAATTTCTGTGGAAGATGAACAGGAATAGTGAGAACCAATGAGAGACTAGCTCGAGGTGTCTGGACGGGCAAATTTAACTCTCATTTCCCACCAGGAAGAGGAATTAACCAAAGGTTCAGCATGCCGTGCCAGAACCAAACTAGGGCCTGAAGCAATCCTGCAGTGTTGCGGCCAGCTCACAAGAAAGCGAGTTGAAGAAAGGAGCTCAGGGGCACTGTAATTCACAAACCTGCAGAGTTATAAATGACAGGTATCGTCCAAAAATATATTGAAGTAAGGCTGCCAAGAGGAGTTGAAAGCAGGGCAGAATTGCAGGAAACCGATTTCAGGAGGTAGACTGGAATTGCATGTAAAGGATAGGAAAAGAGGCAGAACGTCCACAATGATGCACTTGGCCAAAAAGGGCGTATGCGTTTTTTCCTGAATATATTCAGGAAAAAACGCATACGCCCTTTTTGGCCAACCAAGCAAGCTTGCAAAGGAAATCTGCACTACAATGAAGTCTCACTGCCCCCCGGTCAAAAGGGCCATCTGAAAAAAGTGTAAAATCCAGAAAGGCAGGACAGGCCATGGAGAACTGGGAGCCTTTTTATGCTGATGGGCGGGATGTAAATTGCCAACAGCCACTCTGGAGAAGTGTATGGTGTTTCCTGAAACATCCAAAAAACAAAGCAACAGAGCCTAGGGCACTTCCACTTATGGTCCTATAGCTTAGGGAAATTAAAATCAAAAAGACACAGCCACCCTAAAGTTTGGGACGGCTCTGTTTGCAAGAACCTCGTTTACGGTACAAGTTCAATATCACAGAAAGCAAAAAATGGATAAAGAAGTTGTGGTACTTACGTACAATGCAATATCAGTCAGCAATGAAATCTATGTCATCAGGCCCGTAGCAGCATAATGAATGGATTCAGGTACGATGATTCTAAGTGAAATAAGTCACACAGAAAAAGAAACATCATAAGATATCCTAATACATGGAATGTAAACTTGGCTACACAAGAACTGAATTACAAAACAGAACAGAGTGTCAAATGTAGAAAACCAACTTAGGCTTGCTTAAGGGGAAGGGTGAGTTGGGGTGCTGCATAAAACCAGAGATTGAAATTAGCACAGATACCGTTCCATAAGCCAAATATGTAATAGACAAGAGCTACTCCTTGCTCAACGAAGTGGACTCAACACCCCATATTAAACGCCTAAGAATATACCTGACTAGTAAGAATCTTAAAACCTTTGAATTTATGTCTCCGAAAGAGAATCAAGCGTGTGTACAGCGGCATAAACGCAGCAGTGATAGGATTGGTGAGGTTCGGTGAGCAAATGCAGACCCTTTGAAGTCATATTGCATGGTACCCATTCCATGGGTCTCAACTCTCCAGGTTTAAGGGATTCTTCCTTCAGCTAAAACATGCATGTGGAACACAGAGTATGATCCACCGTGTGATCGGGAAACGTGTTCAAATGTGTCTCAGTTTTCGTCCCCTGGTACTCGGGTACAACACTCCAGACGCTTTACTAACACTCTCCCCACTTGGAGAGTCAGTGCCTTTAACCTCCTGTATGGCCCAGTTTGCAATTTCTGCAGAAAATGTACAGGAATAGGGAGAACCAATGAGAAACTAGCTGGAGGTGTCTATACGGGCAAATTTAACTCTCATTTCCCACCAGGAAGAGGAATTAACCAAAGGCTCAGCGTGCCGTGCCGGATCCACACTAGGACCAGAAGCAATCCTTTGGTGTTGCAGCCAGCTCACAAGAAAGCGAGTTGAAGAAAGGAGCTCAGGGGCACTGTAATTCACAAACCTGCAGAGTTATAAATGACAGCTATCTTCCAAAAATATATTGAAGTAAGGGAGCCAAGAGGAGTTGAAAGCGGAGCAGAATTGCAGGAAACCGATTTCAGGAGGCAGACGGGAATTGAATGTAAAGCATAGGAAAAGAGGCAGAACGTCCACAATGATGCACTTGGCCAAAAAGGGCGTATGCGTTTTATCCTGAATATATTCAGGAAAAAACGCATACGCCCTTTTTGGCCAACCAAGAAAGCTTGCAAAGGAAATCTGCACTACAATGAAGTCTCACAGCCCCCCGGTCAAAAGGGCCATCTGAAAAAAGTGTAAAATCCAGAAAGGCAGGACAGGCCATGGAGAACTGGGAGCATTTTTATGCTGATGGGCGGGATGTAAATTGCCAGCAGCCACTCTGGAGAAGTGTATAGTGTTCCTAAAACATCCAAAAAACAAAGCAACAGAGCCTAGGGCACTTCCACTTATGGTCCTATAGCTTAGGGAAATTAAAATCAAAAAGACACAGCCACCCCAAAGTTTGGGATGGCTCTGTTTACAAGAACCTCGTTTACGGTACAAGTTCAATATCACAGAAAGCGAAAAATGGATAAAGAAGTTGTGGTACTTACGTACAATGCAATATCACTCAGCAATGAAATCTATGTCATCAGGCCCGTAGCAGCATAATGAGTGGATTCAGGTACAATGATTCTAAGTGAAATAAGTCACACAGAAAAAGAAACATCATAAGATATCACTATTACACGGAATGTAAACTTGGCTACACAGGAACTGAATTACAAAACAGAACAGGGTGTCAAATGTAGAAAACCAACTTATGCTTGCTTGAGGGGAAAGGTGAGTTGGGGTGCTGCATACAACAAGAGATTGAAATTAGCACAGATACCGTTCCATAAGCCAAATATGTAATAGACAAGAGCTACTCCTTGCTGAACGAAGTTGACTCAACACCCCATATTAAACGCCTAAGAATATACCTGACTAGAAATAATCTTAAAACCTACGGATTTATATGTCTCCAAAAGAGAATCAAGCGTGTGTACAGCGGCATAAACGCAGCAGTGATAGGATTGGTGAGGTTCGGTGAGCAAACGCAGACCCTTTGAAGTCATATTGCATGGTACCCATTCCATGGGTCTCAACTCTCCAAGTTTAAGGGATTCTTCCTTCAGCTAAAACATGCATGTGGAACACAGAGTATGATCCACCGTGTGATCAGGAAACGTGTTCAAATGTGTCTCAGTTTTCGTCCCCTGGTACTCGGGTGCAACACTCCAGACGCTTTACTAACACTCTCCCCACTTGGAGAGTCAGTGCCTTTAACCTCCTGTATGGCCCAGTTTGCAATTTCTGCGGAAAATGTACAGGAATAGGGAGAACCAATGAGAAACTAGCTGGAGGTGTCTGGACGGGCAAATTTAACTCTCATTTCCCACCAGAAAGAGGAATTAACCAAAGGCTCAGCATGCCGTGCCGGAACCACACTAGGGCCTGAAGCAATCCTGCGGTGTTGCGGCCAGCTCACAAGAAAGCGAGTTGAAGAAAGGAGCTCAGGGGCACTGTAATTCACAAACCTGCAGAGTTATAAATGACAGCTATCGTCCAAAAATATATTGAAGTAAGGCTGCCAAGAGGACTTGAAAGCGGTGCAGAATTGCACGAAACCGATTTCAGGAGGTAGAATGGAATTGCATGTAAAGCATAGGAAAAGAGGCAGAACATCCACAACGATGCACTTGGCCAAAAAGGGCGTATGCGTTTTTTCCTGAATATATTCAGGAAAAAACGCATACGCCCTTTTTGGCCAACCAAGCAAGCTTGCAAAGGAAATCTGCACTACAATGAAGTCTCACTGCCGCCCAGTCAAAAGGGCCATCTGAAAAATGTGTAAAATCCAGAAAGGGAGGACAGGCCATGGAGAACTGGGAGCCTTGTTATGCTGATGGGCGGGATGTAAATTGCCAACAGCCACTCGGGAGAAATGTATGGTGTTTCCTGAAACATCTAAAAAACAAAGCAACAGAGCCTAGGGCACTTCCACTTATGGTCCTATAGCTTAGGGAAATTAAAATCAAAAAGAAACAGCCACCCCAAAGTTTGGGAAGGCTCTGTTTACAAGAACCTCGTTTATGGTACAAGTTCAATATCACAGAAAGCGAAAAATGGATAAAGAAGTTGTGGTACTTACGTACAATGCAATATCACTCAGCAATGAAATCTATGTCATCAGGCCCGTACCAGCATAATGAGTGGATTCAGGTATGAAGATTCTAAGTGAAATAAGTCACACAGAAAAAGAAACATCATAAGATATCACCAATACACGGAATGTAAACTTGGCTACACAGGAACTGAATTACAAAACAGAACAGGGTCTCAAATGTAGAAAACCAACTTATGCTTGCTTAAGGGGAAAGGTGAGTTGGGTTGCTGCATGAAACCAGAGATTGAAATTAGCACAGATACCGTTCCATAAGCCAAATATGCAATAGACAAGAGCTACTCCTTGCTGAACGAAGTGGACTCAACACCCCATATTAAACGCCTAAGAATATACCTGACTAGAAATAATCTTAAAACCTACGGATTTATATGTCTCCGAAAGAGAATCAAGCGTGTGTACAGCGGCATAAACGCAGCAGTGATAGGATTGGTGAGGTTCGGTGAGCAAATGCAGACCCTTTAAAGTCATATTGCATGGTACCCATTCCATGGGTCTCAACTCTCCAGGTTTAAGGGATTCTTCCTTCAGCTAAAACATGCATGTGGAACCCAGAGTATGATCCACCGTGTGATCGGGAAACGTGTTCAAATGTGTCTCAGTTTTCGTCCCGTGGAACTCGGGTGCAACATTCCAGATGCTTTACTAACACTCTCCCCACTTGGAGAGTCAGTGCCTTTAACCTCCTGTTTGGCCCAGTTTGCAATTTCTGTGGAAAATGAACAGGAATAGGGAGAACGAAAGAGAGACTAGCTGGAGGTGTCTGGACGGGCAAATTTAACTCTCATTTCCCACCAGGAAGAGGAATTAACCAAAGGCTCAGCATGCCGTGCCGGAACTACACTAGGTCCTGAAGCAATCCTGTGGTGTTTCGGCCAGCTCACAAGAAAGCGAGTTGAAGAAAGGAGCTCAGGGGCACTGTAATTCACAAACCTGCAGAGTTATAAATGACAGCTATCGTCCAAAAATATATTGAAGTAAGGCTGCCAAGAGGACTTGAAAGCGGGGCAGAATTGCAGGAAACCGATTTAAGGAGGTAGACGGGAATTGCATGTAAAGCATAGGAAAAGAGGCAGAACGTCCACAATGATGCACTTGGCCAAAAAGGGTGTATGCGTTTTTTCCTGAATATATTCAGGAAAAAACGCATACGCCCTTTTTGGCCAACCAAGAAAGCTTGCAAAGGAAATCTGCACTACAATGAAGTCTCACTGCCCCCCGGTCAAAAGGGCCATCTGAAAAATGTGTAAAATCCAGAAAGGCAGGACAGGCCATGGAGAACTGGGAGCCTTGTTATGCTGGTGGGCGTGATGTAAATTGCCAACAGCCACTCTGGAGAAGTGTATGGTGTTTCCTGAAACATCTAAAAAACAAAGCAACAGAGCCTAGGGCACTTCCACTTATGGTCCTATAGCTTAGGGAAATTAAAATAAAAAAGACACAGCCACCCCAAAGTTTGGGACGGCTCTGTTTACAAGAACCTCGTTTACGGTACAAGTTCAATATCACAGAAAGCAAAAAATGGATAAAGAAGTTGTGGTACTTATGTACAATGCAATATCACTCAGCAATGAAATCTATGTCATCAGGCCCGTAGCAGCATAATGAGTGGATGCAGGTATGATGAGTCTAAGTGAAATAAGTCACACAGAAAAAGAAACATCATAAGATATCACTACTACACGGAATGTAAACTTGGCTACACAGGAACTGAATTACAAAACAGAACAGGGTCTCAAATGTAGAAAACCAACTTATGCTTGCTTAAGGGGAAAGGTGAGTTGGGGTGCTGCATGAAACCAGAGATTGAAATTAGCACAGATACCGTTCCATAAGCCAAATATGCAATAGACAAGAGCTACTCCTTGCTCAACGAAGTGGACTCAACACCCCATATTAAACGCCTAAGAATACACCTGACTAGTAAGAATCTTAAAACCTGTGGATTTATATGTCTCCGAAAGAGAATCAAACGTGTGTACGGCGGCATAAACGCAGCAGTGATAGGATTGGTGAGGTTCGGTGAGCAAATGCAGACCCTTTGAAGTCATATTGCATGGTACCCATTCCATGGGTCTCAACTCTCCAGGTTTAAGGGATTCTTCCTTCAGCTAAAACATGCATGTGGGACCCAGAGTATGATCCACCGTGTGATCGGGAAACGTGTTCAAATGTGTCTTAGTTTTCGTCCCCTGGTACTTGGGTGCAACATTCAAGACGCTTTACTAACACTCTCCCCACTTGGAGAGTCAGTGCCTTTAAACTCCTGTTTGGCCCAGTTTGCAATTTCTGCGGAAAATGTACAGGAATAGGGAGAACCAATGAGAGACTAGCTGGAGGTGTCTGGACGGGCAAATTTAACTCTCATTTCCCACCAGGAAGAGGAATTAACCAAAGGTTCAGCGTGCCGTGCTGGAACCACACTAGGGCCTGAAGCAATCCTGCGGTGTTGCGGCCAGCTCACAAGAAAGCGAGTTGAAGAAAGGAGCTCAGGGGCACTGTAATTCACAAACCTGCAGAGTTATAAATGACAGCTATCGTCCAAAAATATATTGAAGTAAGGCTGCCAAGAGAACTTGAAAGCGGGGCAGAATTGCAGGAAACCGATTTCAGGAGGTAGACGGGAATTGCATGTAAAGCATAGGAAAAGAGGCAGAACGTCCACAATGATGCACTTGGCCAAAAAGGGCGTATGCGTTTTTTCCTGAATATATTCAGGAAAAAACGCATACGCCCTTTTTGGCCAACCAAGCAAGCTTGCAAAGGAAATCTGCACTACAATGAAGTCTCACTGCCCCCCGGTCAAAAGGGCCATCTGAAAAAAGTGTAAAATCCAGAAAGGCAGGACAGGCCATGGAGAACTGGGAGTCTTGTTATGCTGGTGGGCGGGATGTAAATTGCCAACAGCCACTCTGGAGAAGTGTATGGTGTTTCCTGAAACATCTAAAAAACTAAGCAACAGAGCCTAGGGCACTTCCACTTATGGTCCTATAGATTAGGGCAATTAAAATCAAAAACACAAAGCCACCCCAAAGTTTGGGACGGCTCTGTTTACAAGAACCTCGTTTACGGTACAAGTTCAATATCACAGAAAGCAAAAAATGGATAAAGAAGTTGTGGTACTTACGTACAATGCAATATCACTCAGCAATGAAATCTATGTCATCAGGCCCGTAGCAGATAATGAGTGGATTCAGGTATGATGATTCTAAGTGAAATAAGTCACACAGAAAAAGAAACACCAGAAGATATCACTACTACACGGAAGGTAAACTTGGCTACACAAGAACTGAATTACAAAACAGAACAGGGTCTCAAATGTAGAAAACCAACTTATGCTTGATTGAGGGGAAAGGTGAGTTGGGGTGCTGCATGAAACCAGAGATTGAAATTAGCACAGATACCGTTCCATAAGCCAAATATGTAATAGACAAGAGCTACTCCTTGTTCAACGCAGTGGACTCAACATCCCATATTAAACGCCTAAGAATATACCTGACTAGAAATAATCTTAAAACCTACAGATTTATGTCTCCGAAAGAGAATCAAGCCTGTGTACGGCTGCTTAAACGCAGCAGTGATAGGATTGGTGAGGTTCGGTGAGCAAATGCAGACCCTTTGAAGTCATACTGCATGGTACCCATTCCATGGGTCTCAACTCTCCAGGTTTAAGGGATTCTTCCTTCAGCTGAAACATGCATGTGGAACACAGAGTATGATCCACCGTGTGATCAGGAAACGTGTTCAAATGTGTCTCAGTTTTCGTCCCCTGGTACTCGGGTGCAACATTCAAGACGCTTTACTAACACTCTCCCCACTTGGAGAGTCAGTGCCTTTAAACTCCTGTTTGGCCCAGTTTGCAATTTCTGCGGAAAATGTGCAGGAATAGGGAGAACCAATGAGAGACTAGCTGGAGGTGTGTGGACGGGCAAATTTAACTCTCATTTCCCACCAGGAAGAGGAATTAACCAAAGGCTCAGCGTGCCGTGCCGGAACCACACTAGGGCCTGAAGCAATCCTGCGGTGTTGCGGCCAGCTCACAAGAAAGCGAGTTGAAGAAAGGAGCTCAGGGGCACTGTAATTCACAAACCTGCAGAGTTATAAATGACAGCTATCGTCCAAAAATATATTGAAGTAAGGCTGCCAAGAGGACTTGAAAGCGGGGCAGAATTGCAGGAAACCGATTTCAGGAGGTAGACGGGAATTGCATGTAAAGCATAGGAAAAGAGGCAGAACGTCCACAATGATGCACTTGGCCAAAAAGGGCGTATGCGTTTTTTCCTGAATATATTCAGGAAAAAACGCATACGCCCTTTTTGGCCAACCAAGCAAGCTTGCAAAGGAAATCTGCACTACAATGAAGTCTCACTGCCCCCCGGTCAAAAGGGCCATCTGAAAAAAGTGTAAAATCCAGAAAGGCAGGACAGGCCATGCAGAACTGGGAGCCTTGTTATGCTGGTGGGCGGGATGTAAATTGCCAACAGCCACTCTGGAGAAGTGTATCGTGTTTCCTGAAACATCTAAAAAACAAAGCAACAGAGCCTAGGGCACTTCCACTTATGGTCCTATAGCTTAGGGAAATTAAAATCAAAAAGACACAGCCACCCCAAAGTTTGGGCTGGCTCTGTTTACAAGAACCTCGTTTACGGTACAAGTTCAATATCACAGAAAGCGAAAAATGGATAAAGAAGTTGTGGTACTTACGTACAATGCAATATCACTCAGCAATGAAATCTATGTCATCAGGCCCGTAGCAGCATAATGAGTGGATGCAGGTACGATGATTCTAAGTGAAATAAGTCACACAGAAAAAGAAACATCATAAGATTTCACTACTACACAGAATATAAACTTGGCTACACAGGAACTGAATTACAAAACAGAACAGGTTCTCAAATGTAGAAAACCAACTTATGCTTGCTTAAGGGGAAAGGTGAGTTGGGGTGCTGCATGAAACCAGAGATTGAAAATAGCACAGATACCGTTCCATAAGCCAAATATGCAATAGACAAGAGCTACTCCTTGCTGAACGAAGTGGACTCAACACCCCATATTAAACGCCTAAGAATATACCTGACTAGAAATAATCTTAAAACCTACGGATTTATATGTCTCCGAAAGAGAATCAAGCGTGTGTACGGTGGCATAAACACAGCAGTGATAGGATTGGTGAGGTTCGGTGAGCAAATGCAGACCCTTTGAAGTCATATTGCATGGTACCCTTTCCATGGGTCTCAACTCTCCAGGTTTAAGGGATTCTTCCTTCAGCTGAAACATGCATGTGGAACACAGAGTATGATCCACCGTGTGATCAGGAAACGTGTTCAAATGTGTCTCAGTTTTCGTCCCCTGGTACTCGGGTGCAACATTCAAGACGCTTTACTAACACTCTCCCCACTTGTAGAGTCAGTGCCTTTAAACTCCTGTTTGGCCCAGTTTGCAATTTCTGCGGAAAATGTACAGGAATAGGGAGAACCAATGAGAGACTAGCTGGAGGTGTGTGGACGGGCAAATTTAACTCTCATTTCCCACCAGGAAGAGGAATTAACCAAAGGCTCAGCGTGCCGTGCCGGAACCACACTAGGGCCTGAAGCAATCCTGCGGTGTTGCGGCCAGCTCACAAGAAAGCGAGTTGAAGAAAGGAGCTCAGGGGCACTGTAATTCACAAACCTGCAGAGTTATAAATGACAGCTATCGTCCAAAAATATATTGAAGTAAGGCTGCCAAGAGGACTTGAAAGCGGGGCAGAATTGCAGGAAACCGATTTCAGGAGGTAGACGGGAATTGCATGTAAAGCATAGGAAAAGAGGCAGAACGTCCACAATGATGCACTTGGCCAAAAAGGGCGTATGCGTTTTTCCCTGAATATATTCAGGAAAAAACGCATACGCCCTTTTTGGCCAACCAAGAAAGCTTGCAAAGGAAATCTGCACTACAATGAAGTCTCACTGCCCCCGGTCAAAAGGGCCATCTGAAAAAAGTGTAAAATCCAGAAAGGCAGGACAGGCCATGGAGAACTGGGAGCTTTGTTATGCTGATGGGCGGGATGTAAATTGCCAACAGCCACTCTGGAGAAGTGTATGGTGTTTCCTGAAACATCTAAAAAACAAAGCAACAGAGCCTAGGGCACTTCCACTTATGGTCCTATAGCTTAGGGAAATTAAAATCAAAAAGACACAGCCACCCCAAAGTTTGGGACGGCTCTGTTTACAAGAACCTCGTTTACGGTACAAGTTCAATATCACAGAAAGCGAAAAATGGATAAAGAAGTTTTGGTACTTACGTACAATGCAATATCACTCAGCAATGAAATCTATGTCATCAGGCCCGTCGCAGCATAATGAGTGGATTTAGGTACGATGATTCTAAGTGAAATAAGTCCCACAGAAAAAGAAAGATCATAAGATATCACTACTACACGGAATGTAAACTTGGCTACACAGGAACTGAATTACAAAACAGAACAGGGTCTCAAATGTAGAAAACCAACTTATGCTTGTTTAAGGGGAAAGGTGAGTTGGGGTGCTGCATGAAACCAGAGATTTAAATTAGCACAGATACCGTGCCATAAGCCAAATATGTAATAGACAAGAGCTACTCCTTGCTAAACGAAGTGTACTCAACACCCCATATTAAACGCCTAAGAATACACCTGACTAGTAAGAATCTTAAAACCTGTGGATTTATATGTCTCCGAAAGAGAATCAAGCGTGTGTACGGCGGCATAAACGCAGCAGTGATAGGATTTGTGAGGTTCGGTGAGCAAATGCAGACCCTTTGAAGTCATATTGCATGGTACCCATTCCATGGGTCTCAACTCTCCAGGTTTAAGGGATAATTCCTTCAGCTGAAACATGCATGTGGAACACAGAGTATGATCCACCGTGTGATCAGGAAACGTGTTCAAATGTGTCTCAGTTTTCATCCCCTGGTACTCGGGTGCAACATTCAAGACGCTTTACTAACTCTCTCCCCACTTGGAGAGTCAGTGTCTTTAAACTCCTGTTTGGCCCAGTTTGCAATTTCTGCGGAAAATGTACAGGAATAGGGAGAACCAATGAGAAACTAGCTGGAGGTGTCTGGACGGGCAAATTTAACTCTCATTTCCCACCAGAAAGAGGAATTAACCAAAGGCTCAGCATGCCATGCCGGAACCACACTAGGGCCTGAAGCAATCCTGCGGTGTTGCGGCCATCTCACAAGAAAGCGAGTTGAAGAAAGGAGCTCAGGGGCACTGTAATTCACAAACCAGCAGAGTTATAAATGACAGCTATCGTCCAAAAATATATTGAAGTAAGGCTGCCAAGAGGACATGAAAGCGGGGCAGGATTGCAGGAAACCGATTTCAGGAGGTAGACAGGAATTGCATGTAAAGCATAGGAAAAGAGGCAGAACGTCCACAATGATGCACTTGGCCAAAAAGGGCGTATGCGTTTTTTCCTGCATATATTCAGGAAAAAACGCATACGCCCTTTTTGGCCAACCAAGCAAGCTTGCAAAGGATATCTGCACTACAATGAAGTCTCACTGCCCCCCGGTCAAAAGGGCCATCTGAAAAAAGTGTAAAATCCAGAAAGGCAGGACAGGCCATGCAGAACTGGGAGCCTTGATATGCTGATGGGCGGGATGTAAATTGCCAACAGCCACTCTGGGGAAGTGTATGGTGTTTCCTGAAACATCTAAAAAACTAAGCAACAGAGCCTAGGGCACTTCCACTTATGGTCCTATAGCTTAGGGAAATTAAAATCAAAAAGACACAGCCACCCCAAAGTTTGGGACGGCTCTGTTTACAAGAACCTCGTTTACGGTACAAGTTCAATATCACAGAAAGCGAAAAATGGATAAAGAAGTTGTGGTACTTACGTACAATGCAATATCACTCAGCAATGAAATCTATGTCATCAGGCCCGTAGCAGCATAATGAGTGGATTCAGGTATGATGATTCTAAGTGAAATAAGTCACACAGAAAAAGAAACACCATAAGATATCACTACTACAAGGAAGGTAAACTTGGCTACACAAGAACTGAATTACAAAACAGAACAGGGTCTCAAATGTAGAAAACCAACTTATGCTTGCTTAAGGGGAAAGGTGAGTTGGGGTGCTGCATGAAACCAGAGATTGAAATTAGCACAGATACCGTTCCATAAGCCAAATATGTAATAGACAAGAGCTACTCCTTGCTCAACGAAGTGGACTCAACACCCCATATTAAATGCCTAAGAATATACCTGACTAGTAAGAATATTAAAACCTACCGATTTATATGTCTCCGAAAGAGAATCAAGCGTGTGTACGGTGGCATAAACGCAGCAGTGATAGGATTGGTGAGGTTCGGTGAGCAAATGCAGACCCTTTGAAGTCATATTGCATGGTACCCATTCCATGGGTCTCAACTCTCCAGGTTTAAGGGATTCTTCCTTCAGCTAAAACATGCATGTGGAACCCAGAGTATGATCCACCGTGTGCTCGGGGAACGTTTTTAAATGTGTCTCAGTTTTCGTTCCCTGGTACTCGGGTGCAACATTCCAGACGCTTTACTAACACTCTACCCACTTGGAGAGTCAGTGCCTTTAACCTCCTGTTTGGCCCAGTTTGCAATTTCTGCGTAAGATGAACAGGAATAGGGAGAACCAATGAGAGACTAGCTGGAGCTGTGAGGACGGGCAAATTTAACTCTCATTTCCCACCAGGAAGAGGAATTAACGAAAGGCTCAGCATGCGATGCCGGAACCAAACTAGGGCCTGAAGCAATCCTGCGGTGTTGCGGCCAGCTCACAAGAAAGCGAGTTGAAGAAAGGAGCTCAGGGGCACTGTAATTCACAAACCTGCAGAGTTATAAATGACAGCTATCATCCAAAAATATATTGAAGGAAGGCTGACAAGAGGACTTGAAAGCGGGGCAGAATTGCAGGAAACCGATTTCAGGAGGTAGACTGGAATTGCATGTAAAGCATAGGAAAAGAGGCAGAACGTCCACAATGATGCACTTGGCCAAAAAGGGCGTATGCGTTTTTTCCTGAATATATTCAGGAAAAAACGCATACGCACTTTTTGGCCAACCAAGCAAGTTTGCAAAGGAAATCTGCACTACAATGAAGTTTCACTGCCCCCCAGTCAAAAGGGCCATCTGAAAAAAGTGTAAAATCCAGAAAGGCAGGATAGGTCATGGAGAACTGGGAGCCTTGTTATGCTGATGGGCGGGATGTAAATTGCCAGCAGCCACTCTGGAGAAGTGTATGGTGTTTCCTGAAACATCTAAAAAACAAAGCAACAGAGCCTAGGGCACGTCCACTTATGGTCCTATAGCTTAGGGAAATTAAAATAAAAAAGACACAGCCACCCCAAAGTTTGGGCCGGCTCTGTTTACAAGAACCTCGTTTATGGTACAAGTTCAATATCACAGAAAGCGAAAAATGGATAAAGAAGTTGTGGTAATTACGTACAATGCAATATCAATCAGCAATGAAATCTATGTCATCAGGCCCGTAGCAGCATAATGAGTGGATTCAGGTACGATGATTCTAAGTGAAATAAGTCACACAGAAAAAGAAACATCATAAGATATCACTACTACATGGAATGTAAACTTGGCTACACAGGAACTGAATTACAAAACAGAACAGGTTCTCAAATGTAGAAAACCAACTTATGCTTGCTTAAGGGGAAAGGTGAGTTGGGGTGCTGCATGAAACCAGAGATTGAAAATAGCACAGATACCGTTCCATAAGCCAAATATGCAATAGACAAGAGCTACTCCTTGCTGAACGAAGTGGACTCAACACCCCATATTAAACGCCTAAGAATATACCTGACTAGAAATAATCTTAAAACCTACGGATTTATATGTCTCCGAAAGAGAATCAAGCGTGTGTACGGTGGCATAAACACAGCAGTGATAGGATTGGTGAGGTTCGGTGAGCAAATGCAGACCCTTTGAAGTCATATTGCATGGTACCCTTTCCATGGGTCTCAACTCTCCAGGTTTAAGGGATTCTTCCTTCAGCTGAAACATGCATGTGGAACACAGAGTATGATCCACCGTGTGATCAGGAAACGTGTTCAAATGTGTCTCAGTTTTCGTCCCCTGGTACTCGGGTGCAACATTCAAGACGCTTTACTAACACTCTCCCCACTTGTAGAGTCAGTGCCTTTAAACTCCTGTTTGGCCCAGTTTGCAATTTCTGCGGAAAATGTACAGGAATAGGGAGAACCAATGAGAGACTAGCTGGAGGTGTGTGGACGGGCAAATTTAACTCTCATTTCCCACCAGGAAGATAAATGAACCAAAGGCTCTGCGTGCCATGCTGGAACTAGATTAGGGCCTGAGGAGATCCTGCGGTGTTGCGGCCAGC
Source organism: Leucopleurus acutus (assembly GCF_964270905.1). Taxonomy (NCBI): domain Eukaryota; kingdom Metazoa; phylum Chordata; class Mammalia; order Artiodactyla; family Delphinidae; genus Leucopleurus; species Leucopleurus acutus. Next base: position 119,457,104 of record NC_139142.1, on the reverse strand, counting down.
TCACAAGAAAGCGAGTTGAAGAAAGCAGCTCAGGGGCACTGTAATTCAGAAACCTGCGGAGTTATAAATGACAGCTATCATCCAAAATTATACTGAAGTAAGGCTGCGATGAGGACTTGAATGCCGGGCAGAATTGCTGGAAACTGATTTCAGAACGTACACGGGAGTAGTTCTTAAAGCATAGGAAAAGAGACAGAACTTGGAAAATAATGCACTTGGCAAAAAAGGGCATATGTGTTTTATCCAGAGCTCTCATAACTGAGGGGAGGAGATTCCCAGCAGGCTCCAACTGCCACCTGAGGGCTCACATTGCCAAGGCAACGTGAGCATGCCAGGCAGGAGTTACCTCACAGCAGAGGTCCCACCTCACAGAAGGGTGAGAAACCCAGCCAACATCAGACTCTCACCAGAGGGCCCACATCACCAAGGGGATGGGAACCAGGCAGGAGTGTCTTCACATCAGTGGGGCCACATCATCGAAAGCTGAGGTACTCAGCACATGTGTCCTCAAACCAGAGGACCCACATCACCAAGGACCTCGGAGTGAGGCAGGCAGGAGTAACCTCACAACACTGGGCACATAGAATAAAAAAGTGAGGAATCCAGCAGTTGGAACCTCCCAGCAGGCGGCCCAGAGCACCGAGGCTATGGGATCCAGGCCACAGTGAACTCACAGAAGAGGGCCCATGTCATGAAACTGAGCAAACCAGCCATTGGGACCTCAGAGCAGGAGGCCCACATCCCCATGGGGATGGAATTCTGGTAGGAGTGTCCTCGCACCACTGAGAACGTATCAGAAAATTTGGGGCGACCAGCAGTTAGGGCCTGACGCCAGAGGACCCTCATCACCAAGGGAAGGAGGCTCCCAGCAGGCTCCAACTGCCACCAGAGGGCTGACGTCGCCAAGGCGATGTGTGCCAACCAGGCACGAATGACCTCACAGCAGAGGGCCCACCTCAGAGAAGTGTGACGAACCCAGTCAGGATCAGACTCGCACCAGAGGGCCCACATCACCAAATGGATTGGAACCAGGCAGGAGTGTCCTCACATGAGTAGGGCCACATCATCTAAAGGTGAGGAACCCAGAACATGTGGCTTCAAACCATAGGACACCCATCACCAAGGGGCTGGGAGTGAGGCAGGCAGGAGGAGCCTCATAACAGAGGGCCCAAAAATAAGAAAGGTGAGGAATCCAGCAGTTGGAACCTCCCAGCAGGCGGCCCAGAGCACAGAGGCTAGAGGAACCAGGCCAGAGTGAACTAACACCAGACAGCCCACATCATGAAACTGTGAGCAACCCAGACATTGGGACCTCAGAGCAGAAGGCCCACATCCCCATGGTGATGGGAACATGACAGGAGTGTCCTGGCATCACTGGGCTCACATCAGAAAACGTGGGGTGCTCAGAAGTTAGGGCCTGACGCTAGAGGGCACTCATCACCGAGAGGAGGAGGCTCCCAGCAGGCTCCAGCTGCCACCAGAGGGCCAACGTCGCCAAGGCGATGTGTGCCAGTCTGGCAGGAGTGACCTCACAGCAGAGGGCCCACCTCACAGAAGGGTGAGGAACACAGCCAGGATCAGACTCTCACCAGAGGGCCCACATCACCAAGGGGATGGGAACCAGGCAGGAGTGTCCCCACACCAGTGGGACAACATCATCGAAAGGTGAGGATCCCAGCACATGTGTCCTCAAACCAGAGGAACCACATCACCAAGGGGTTCGGAATGAGGCTGGCAGGACTGGCCTCACAACACAGGGTCCATAGAATATAAAAGTTGAGGAATCCAGCAGTTGGAACCTCCCAGCAAGTGGCCCAGAGCACCGAGGCTATGGGATCCAGGCCGCAGTGAACTCACAGCAGAGGGCCCACATCATGAACCTGTGAGCAGCCCAGCTGTTGGGACCTCAGAACAGAAGGCCCACATCCCCATTGGGATGGGAACCTGGCAGGAGTGGCTTTGCACCACTTAGCACATATCAGAAAATGTTAGGAGCCCAGCAGTTAGGGCCTGACGCCAGGGGGCCCTCATAACTGAGGGGAGGAGACTCCCAGCAGGTTCCAACTGCCAACAGAGGGCCCACGTCTACAAGGTGGCATGCGCCAGCCAGGCAGTAGTGACCTCACAGCAGAGGGCCTATCTCACAGAAGGGTGAGGAACCGAGGCAGGATGAGACTCTCACCAGAGGGCCCACAACACCAAGGGGATGGGAACCAGTCAGGACTGTCCTCCCACCAGTGGGGCCACATCATCGAAAGGTGAGGAACCCAGCACATGTGGCCTCATATCAGAGGACATACATCACAAAGGGGATGGGAGTGAGGCAGGTAGGAGTAGCCTAAAAACAGAGGGCCCAAAGAATAAAAAAATTGAGGAATCCAGCATTTGGAACCTCCCAGCAGGCGGCCGAGAGCACAGAAGCTATGGGATGCAGGCAGGAGTTAACTAACACCAGAGAGCCCACATCATGAAACTGTGAGCAACCCAGGCATTGGGACCTCAGAGCAGAAAGCCCACATCCCCATGGGGATGGGAACCTGACAGGAGTGTCCTGGCATCACTGGGCTCACATCAGAAAACGTGGGGAGCCCAGCAGTTAGAGCCTGATGCTAGAGGGCCATCATCACCGAGGGGAGGAGGCTCCCAGCAGGTTCCATGTGCCAACAGAGGGCCCACGTCGCCAAGGTGATGTGTGCAAGTCAGGCAGGATTGACCTCACAGCAGAGGGCCTACCTCACAGAAGAGTGAGGAACCCAGCCAGGATAAGACTGTCACCAGAAGGCCCACATCACCAAGGGGATGGGAACCAGGCAGGAGTGTCCTCACACCAGTGGGGCCACATCATTGAAAGTTGCCTAACCCAGCACATGTGGCCTCAAACCAGAAGACCCACATCACGAAGGGGTTGCAAGTGAGGCAGGCAGGAGGAGCATCACAACACAGGACCCATAGAATACAAAAGTTGAGGAATCGAGCAGTTGGAACCTCCCAGCAGGCAGCCAAGACCACAGAGGCTATGGGATCCAGGCCACAGTGAACTAACACCAGAGAGCCCACATCATGAAATTGTGATCAACCCAGCCGTTGGAACCTCAGAGCAGAAGGCCCACATCCCCATGGGGATGGGAACCTAAGAGGAGTGCTTGAGCAACACTGGGCTCACCAAGAAAAGTTGGGGAGCCCAGCAGTTAGGGCCTGACGTCAGAGGGCCCTCATCACAGAGCTGAGGAGGCTCCCAGCAGGGTCCAATTGCCACCAGAGGGCTCATGTCAACAAGGCGAGGTGAGCAACCCAGGCAAGAGTTACCTGATAGTAGAGGGCCCACCTCACAGATGGGTGAGGAACCCAGCCAGGATCAGACTCTCACCTGAGGGCCCACATCAGCAAGGGGATGGGAACCAGTCAGGACTGTCTTCCCTCCAGTGGGGTCACATCATCGAAAGGTGCGAAACCCAGCACATGTGGCCTCAAATCAGAGGACACATATCACAAAGGGAATGGGAGTGAGGCAGGCAGGAGTAGCCTAAAATCAGAGGGCCCAAAGAATAAGAAAGGTGAGGAATCCAGCATTTGGAACCTCCCAGCAGGTGGTCCAGAGCACAGAAGCTATGGGATGCAGGCAGGAGTGAACTAATACCAGAGAGCCCACATCATAAAACTGTGAACAACCCAGGCTTTGGGACCTCAGAGCAGAAGGCCCACACCCCAATGGGGATGTGAACCTGGCTGGAGTGTCCTCGCACCACTGGGCGCACATCACAAAATGTGGGGAGCCCAGCAGTTAAGGCCTGATGCCAGAGGGCCCTCATCACCGAGGAGAGGAGGCTCCCAGCAGGCTCCAAGTGCCACCAGAGGGCTCATGTCCACAAGGCGAGGTGAGCAAGCCAGGCAGGAGTGACCTCACATCAGACGGCCCACCTCACAGATGGGTGAGGAACCCAGCCAGGATCAGACTCTCAACAGAGGGCCCACATCACCAAGGGGATGTGAACCAGGCAGGAGTCTCCTAAGACCATTGGTCCCACATCATCGAAAGGTGAGGAACCCAGCACATGTGGCCTCAAACCAGACGACACACATCACGAAGGGGATGGGAGTGAGGCAGGCAGGAGGATCCTCACAACAGAGGGCCCAAAAAATTAAAAAAGTGAGGAATCCAGCAGTTGGAACCTCCCAGCAGGCGGCCAAGAGCACAGAGGCTATGGGATCCAGGCTTCTGTGAACACCAGAGAGCCCACATCATGAAAATGTGAACAACCCAGCCGTTGGGACCTCAGAGCAGAAGGCCCACAACCCCATGGAGATGGGATCCTAAGAGGAGTGCCAAAGCATCACCAGGCTCCCTAAGAAAAGTTGGTGAGTCCAGCAGTTAGGGCCTGACGCAAGAGGGTCCTCATCACCGGGGGGAGGAGATTCCCAGCACGCTCCAACTGCCACCACACGGCTGACTTCACCAAGGCAATGTGTGCCAGCCATGCAGGAGTGACCTATCAGCAGAGGGTCTCCCTCACAGGTGGGTGAGGAACAAAGCCAGGAACAGACTCTCACCAGGGGGTCCACATAACCACGTGGATGAGAACCAAGCAGGAGTGTCCTCACACTAGTGGGGCCACATCATCGAAAGGTGAGGAACCCAGCAAAGGTGGCCACAAACCAGAGGACCCACATCACCAAGGGGTTGAGAGTGAGGTAGGTGTCTGGACGGGTATATTTAACACTCATTTCCCACCAGGAAGAGAAATTAACCAAAGGCTCAGCGTGCCCTGCCAGAAGCAGATTAGGGCCTGAAGCAGTCTTGCGGGTTTGCGGCCAGCTCACAAGAAAGCGAGTTGAAGAAAGGAGCTCAGGGGCCCTGTAATTCACAAACCTGGAGAGTTATAAATAACAGATAACGTCCAAAAATATATTGAAGTAAGGCTGCGAAAAGGACTTGAAAGCGGGGCAGAATTTCAGGAAACCGATTTCAGGAGGTAGACTGGAATTGCATTTAAAGCATAGGAAAAGAGGCAGAACATCGACAATGATGCACTTGGCAACAAAGGGCGTATGAGTTTGTTCCTGAATATATTCAGGAAAAAACACATATGCCCTTTTTGGCAAACCAAGCAAGCTTGCAATGGAAATCCGAACTACTATGAAGTGTCACTTCCCCCCGGTCTAAAGGGCCATCTGAGAAAAGTGTAAAATCCAGAAAGGCAAGACAGGCCATGGGGAAAAAGGAGCCTTGTTATGCTGATGGGCGGGATGTAAATTGCCAACAGCCACTCTGGAGAAGTGTATGGTGTTTCCTGATACATCTGAAAAACAAAGCAACAGAGTCTAGGGCATTTCCACTTATGGTCCTATAGCTTAGGGAAATTAAAATCAAAAAGACACAGCCACCCCAAAATTTGGGACGGCTCTGTTTACAGGAACCTCTTCTACAGTACGAGTTAAATATCCCAGAGAACAAATAATTGATAAAGAAGTTGCAGTACTTATGTACAACAGAATACCACTCAGCAATGAAATCTGTGTCACCAGGTCTGTACCAGCATAATGAGTGGATTGAGGCATGATGATTCTAAGTGAAATAAGTCACACAGAAAAAGAAACATCATAAGGTATCACTAATGCACGGAATGTAAACTTGGCTACACATGAACTGAATTACAAAACAGAACAGGGTCTCAAGATTAGAAAACCAACTTATGCTTGCTTAAAGGGAAAGGTGAGTTAAGGGGGTGCTGCATAAAACCAGAGATTGAAATTAGCACAGATACCGTTCCATAAGCCAAATATGTAATAGACAAGACCTACCCCCTGCTCAACGAAATGGACTCAACAATGAGGTATCACCTCACACCTGTTAGAATGGGCATCATCTGAAAATCTACAAACAACAAATGCTGGAAAGGGTGTGGAGAAAAGGAACCCTCTTCCACTATTGTTGGGAATATAAGTTGATACAGTCACTATGGAGAACAATATGGAGTTTCTTAAGAAACTAATAATAGAATTACCATATGATACAGCGATCCCAGGACTGGACATATACCCAGACAAAACCATAAATCAAAAAGAGACATTCACCGCAATGTTCATTGCATCACTATTTACAATATCGAGGTAATGGAAGCAACCTAAATGCCCACAGACAGACGAATGCATAAAGATGTGGTACATATATAAAATGGAATATTACTAAGCCATGAAAGGAATGAAATTGGGTCATTTGTAGAGACGTCGATGGATCTAGAGACTGTCATACAGAGTGAAGTAAGTCAGAAAGAGAAAAACAAATCTTGTATATTCATGCATATATGTGGAACCTAGAAAAACTGTACAGATTAACCGTTTTGCAAGGCATAAATAGAGCAACAGATGTAGACAACAATCGTATGGACAACAAGGGGGGAAAGCTCTTGGAGGGGTGGTGGTGGGAGGAGTTGAGAGATTGGGATTGGCATGTAAACATTTATATGTATAAAATAGATAACCAATGAGAACCTGCTGTATAAAAATATAAAATAAAATTCAAAATTAAAAAGAAATAAAATTTAAAAAATAAAACAGAAAAAACAATTATTCCCTTCACATACATTTATATGAATAAATTATTTCCATGCTTATATCTGTAAATACAAAAAAGAGGAATAAAATCTACCTTGAACCAAAAACGAAAAAGAGAAAAAAAAAAACAGAACCCACCAGTTACTCAGAGGAAAACCGTATCAGGGCACTTGCTCCAGTTGTAAACAATTCTGAAGTTGGTCAGTGGTGGGGAATCGTCTCCCATTCAGCCAGCAGCCCCCACACAACAAGCGTCCTCATTGCAAAGCTGGGGCACCGTGCCGAGGCATCTGTGAGTAAACGTGAGCTGAGCCCCAGGCCAGTTGCTGCTGAACTGTTCCCGCCCTTCCCAGGTAAAACACCTGAATATATACAAGGACTTGAAAGCCTAGAGGAAGGGCCATGGAGCCACACGAGTGACAGCATGCCAGCTGACTTGGTGCCTGCAGGCCAGCCAGGATGGTCCTGGCCCTGGGTGCTCTTCTGGAAGATTTCCATTTCCCTGCCTGAGATACCCGTCCTGTCCCTGCCCCCACTGCTTTTTTCCTTCCTCACCTCTGCCCAGGGAGAAATTCCAGCAGCAGGTATGGGTGACACATCCTCTTCTTTAGCAGGTGGCAGCCTGGCAACTGCTGCAGAAAGTCCAGCAGAGCCCCACTCACACTGGGCCACCCACAAAGCCGTGGCCTCTCACTCCCTCCCACCAGCCCAGCCCCGAGACTGCTGACAGGGCAGAGAAAATGGCGTCAGGCACAGCTGCAGGGGCTTTTGCTGCCTGGAGTGGTATTTATATTGATCTCAACCCAGGCACACCTGGGGAGGGCTGGCCGGCATGGTAAGGTTGCCCAGGTCAGCCAATCATCACCCCTCAGGGGCTCACAGTTGCAGAAAATGGAACTTGCTGAACCGGCCAGGTCCAAGGAACAGGTGTGGGCTCCTGAGAGTCAGGATAGACAAGGGGCTGCAGCTTTGGCTTGTTTTCTAATCATTTTATCTGGCCCATGAGTGGGAGACAACTTCAAGAAAACCCTCTCCTAATGAGAGGAACCCAGGAGTCAGGGAGAGGAGGGGTGGGTGGTGGTTGGAGACAGAGGCCTGGTGCCCTGGGTGCAGTGGAAGTCTCTGGAAGACCAGGTGGAGGGAGGCCACACAGAGTGATGCCCAGGGTCACAGACCTGTCGGAGCTGCTGTTTGTTAGTTCAAGTCCTGCTCTGAGGTGCTCTGTGTCAGCTCTGAGCGACAGGTGAGCTGGGGGTGCTCTTCAATGAGGGCTATGTGCACGGTTCCTGTGTGCCCAGCCCTGCCACGGTACCTGCAAGGGTAGCTCTGTATCCTGGGAGGGGCCTGACCATGAGAGCCCCGTGGGCTGGGTTGGGGGTGGGGTACCTGCCCAGGAGAGCTCCATATCCTGGGATTGGCCTGACCACGAGAGCCCCATGGGCTGCTGGGGACCTGGTAAAGGATGTCAGGACAGTCAGTGAAGCCACCGAGGATATACCTCCAGTTGCTCCTGATTCCTACACCCTGCTGGTCATTCTACCAACCACCAGGACATGGTATTCTGTATTAGTCTTCAATGATGCCTTCTTTTGTATTCCATTAGTCCCAGAGTCACAAGAAATTTTGGCTTGTGAGTGGCAGGACTCAACATACAACTAAAACAATACTTCCGGGCCGTCTTGCCCCAAGGGTTCAAAAATTCCCACACCATCTTTGGGGAAAGCTTAGCTAACGACCGAAAAGTTCTACCTCTGGAAAAGGAAACCCTCCTTCAATATGCAGACGACATTCTGATCGCCAGCCCTACTAAGGAGGCCTCTGAACTACCAAGCCAATAAAGGATAGAAGTTGTCCAAGAAAAAGCTCAAATATCACAGACTGCAGTGACCTGCCTGGGCTTCATTCTCACACAAGGTCAGAGAAGCCCATCCCAGGAAAGGGAAGAAACCATTTGCAGCCTTACCCCTTTCTAAAACTAGAAGACAGCTTAGGGGTTCCTGGGGAGGCCAGGGTTTGCTGCTTCTGGATCCCTAACTACAGTCTACTAGCTGGGCCTCTATATGAAACACTGAAAGGAAAAGATGATGATCCTTTTGAACAGAATCCAGAAGTGGCCTTTCAAGAATGGAAAGAGCAGTCAATTCAGACCCTTGCCCTGGAACTCCCTAATTGAGCTAAACCCTTTGACCTTTCCATTCCCGGTGAAAGGTGAATCGCCATTGGAGAATTAGTGCAAAAACTGGGACCACTTGAAATGGAACAACGCAAGAATGCCATCCAGGTAGGATAAACTACAGTCACCAAGGGGCTTGGCCCACTGCCACATCTGGCCAAGATACTGGCGGTATCTAAAAACCTGGAAATCAGCAGCCCAAAAGGCCACCTCCCTCCTAAGGGAAAAGGACCCCACGTGGTGATCCTAATCACCAACCATGCCCTGAAGTTGCAGGGTTCGCTCCGTGGGCACACCGACCTCGAGTGAGGAGGCCCTCCAACTCCAACATCCAGAGAGATAACCGGGGGCAACAGGGCACCATGACGACTCGTGTGAACATCACTTGACCTGGAGTTTCTCTCATAAAACAACAATAGTGTGTCCCGAAGGAGTAGACTACTGCTTGCAGGACTTCCTGCACCCGGAGGGGAGCTAATAATCTTGGCGGGGGAACCGTATATCACACCGTCACCATAGAAAAGCCTACAGACACCGTGATGATGGTGGCCAATAAGACCGGCTGGACTCCTGTTTACTTCAAAAGGCTGTTGACTCAGTGGCCATCATGGTCCTTGATCACCACTGACCCTGGACTGTCTGGGAGTTGAGCGGGCAGGGCTCTGACACCTGGTGCTGTTTTTACGTTAATTCAGGGGCCTAATTGAAGAAAGAGCAGACTACTGGTCAGAGCATCTAGGCTGGCAGAAACGGTCAGCCTAAGGTGGCCGAACAAATGTGGGGTGGGGTGAAACCGGCCCCCACAGCGTCTCTGCACATCTCTTTCCTGGACCCTTAAAGGTCATTAGAATCTATAACACTTCCAATGCTGGTGCTCAGGCGGACGAGCAGGGAGGCAGGGGTCCTGGGGCCAATCAACGTCACCTGGAGGCTGCTGGGGAGAAGTTCTGACCCTCGTCCCCTGGTATGAGGGCTCCCAACTCAGCACTCAGCAGTTACAGAAGAAGGGTCTGCACCCTCAGCACTCCAAGAATGAGGAACGGGACAAAAGGCAGAGGAGGGGTTTGTCCCCAGCAAAGCCCATTAAAAATCCCTGGGAGATAAAAATAGAATGTGGGCAATAAAGTCAAGTCTGACCTTTTTTATCCTTTGTGCTTTGTCTAATTTCACGTGCTCCTAGGGTCCCACATGCAGAGGTTCCACACCCGGCACTTCAGACCAGATTTCCTGGTGCAGAATGGCTGGGTCGACACCTCAGCTCCTGGGGCCCAGTGCAGACTCCGAGATATAGAGCCTGAGCTGCAGCCAACCCGGCCCTTGAGAGCTCCGCCCCCTCCCTCTCACTGACTCTGACAGGATCTCTACACAGCAGCCCAGCCCACAGCCCACGGGGTAGTGCATGCTCTCACCTCTCCATTCTCTGATGAAAATATAAAGTTTCCTTTGCTTGGGAACCAAACTCAGTCTCTATCTGTTGGCCCCAATGACACTGGGCAGGGGGACCCTTGTTGGGGTCCACTCTGGAGGATCAGTAACAGAAATTGAGACTATTGTAACTTCAATGAACAGATGTGTGAGCCAAACTGTAGTTAACATAGAACAGTTTATAAGGCTCGGGTAAAATAAGATGTTTCTAACACTTCCATTTGATATTTCCATCACTTTATTATAAGCAAGTTCAGTGAAAAGGTTTGTCTTATTTGTCAGGTCAATATTAGAGAAATGAAGTGATTTCTTTCCAAGGATGTACATCTAATAATCTTGGTTAAAGCTTCAATCTTGTTTTAAATGCTTTTCCATTGAAAATGATACCTCTCTTTCAGCTCCCCCATTTCTGAGAAGTATAAAATCTTATAATTTATTATTACCAAAGGGGAAAGGTGGGAGGAGGGATAAATTAACAGTTTGGAATTAACACATACACACTGCTATGTATAAAATAGATCATCAACAAGGAACTACTGTATAGCACAGGGAACTACACTCAATATTGTGCAATAACCTATAAGGGGAAATAATCGGAAAAAGAATAGATATTTTTATTGACATCATCTATCAATGACAGTTAAAGTGTAACCTAAGGGAAGCCGGTGGTGAGTGCTTCTGACCCTGAAGACTTCAGTCATCTAAAGTTTGGACTCTGCCTACTTCCCAAGGCCCTTAATGAACATATGTGTAGCCGTAGCTTAAAAAACTCCCCAGTTTGGGTTTCGGGGAGACACTGATTTTGAAAAAGCCCTGGTGTTCTCCTTACATGAATGGGACTCTTCCTACTGCTAAAACATGTCTGTCACACCCAGAGGATGGTATACCGTCTGATCGGGAAGAGTTTGGAAAAGGCATCTCATCTCCTCATCTCCTGGTGCTCGGGTTCACCCCTCCAGCGTCTTTACTAACAGTCTCCCCACTTGGAGATGTCAACACTGTCAACATCCTGTTGCGTACAGTTTGGAATTTGTCCAGAGGATGAAGCGGAAGGATGAGGAACAATGAGAGACAAGTCCTAGGTGTTCAGACAGGCACATGTCACTCTAATTTCCAATCAGGAAGATGAATTGACCAAAGGCTAGGGTTGCCCATGGAAACAGTATAGGGCTTGAGGAAATCCCACTGCTTTGTGGCCAGTTCCCATAAACACAAGTTGAACAATGGAACTCAGGGGCAGTAAAATTCACGAAACTGCAGAGTTGAAAATATCTATCACTGAAAAATGTCTTGAGGAAAGTCAAAGAAAAGGATTGGCAAGCAAGGGAGAATGGCAAGAAAGGGATTTGAGGAGGTAGAAAGGATTCGCCATTAAGCACAAGAAAAGGGGCTGAACATTTCCGACATTGCAGTTGGCCAAAAAGGCTGTATGCGTTTTTTTCTGTATATATTCAAGAAAAGGGCATACACTTTTTTAGCCAACCAAACAGGTGGGCACTGGAAATCAATACTACAAAAGATATCACTTCGCATCAGTCAGAAGAGCCATCCTCATAAAGTGTAAACGCCAGAAATGCAGGACAGGGCAAGGAGAAGAGGGAGCCCTGTGAGGCTTATAGTGGAAATGTATATTGCCAACGGCCATTCTGGAGAAGTGTATTGTGTTTACTAAAGCATCTAAAAAATGAGCTACAGAGCATAGGGCACTTGCACTCATGGGCGTATATCTTGGGAAAAACAAAAATCGAGAGGACACAGGCACCCCAATGTTTACTGCCTCTCTGTTTAAAAGATCCTCGACTAGGATATAACTTAAATGTCTCTGGAGGGAAAAAATGGATAGAGATGTGGTACTTATGTAGAGTGGAATATTACTCAGCCTGGAAATCAATGAAATATGGCCAGTTGTAACAACTCCGGAGGAGTTACGTATGATCATTCTAAGTGACATAATTCAAAAAGAAAAAGACACATATCATAAGATATCACTTAAAGGTGGAATCCAAAATGGCTACACATGAAATAAATTACAAAACAAAAACATAGTCAAATATGTAGAAAACACGCGTAAGGCTGCTAAACGGGAAAGGTGGGGAGGGGTGAGGCATCATCCAGGAGGTTGAAATTAGCAAAGATACCATTCCAAATACCAAACTGATAATCAACAAGGCCTACACGGTAGCTAAAAGAACTGCACTCAGCACACTCAAGTCACCGGAAAAGAATATCTATGACTGGTAAGAATCTGAAAAAGAATTTATTGATGTCTCTCTGTACGTGAATCAAGTGGATGTACAGCAGCAAGAAACAGAGCTTTGAAAATCAGCTGTAACCAATATAGTAATAAATTGAAAAAAATAAACGACAGAGAGACAGAGAAAACCTCTTACAACTTTTCCTCAGGGACGGTGATGCAACATGGATTGAACACATCTAGACCCACAGCAGGATGAGACATAAGGCTGGAAACTGTTCGCGCTAAGAGAAATGTGAGGTTGGGTGAGGAAATGCACACCCTTTAAAGTAATACTACCTGGTACCCATTCAATGGGTCCCAAATCTGCAGGTTCAAGGAATCTTCCTACAGCTAAAACATGCATGGAAAACCCAGAGGACTGTACACCATGTGATCGGGAGATGTGTCTAAAATGCACCTCATTTATCCTCTCCTGGTGCTCCTGTTCATCATTCCAGCCACGTTACTTAGAATCTCCCCACTTAGAGAATCAGCACATTTAAACTTCTGTTTCACACATTTTGCAAATTGTGAGGAGGATGAACGGGAAGAGGGGGAAACAATGAGAGAATAGTTGTAGGGGTTTGGACGGGCACATGTCACTCTAATTTCCCATTAAGAATAAGAATTAAAAAAAGGCTCAGCCCGCCTCGCCGGAGCCAAAATAGGGCCTGAAGCAATCCTGCGGTTTTGAGGCCAGCTCACAAAAGAGCAACTTAAAAAATGGAGCTCAGGGTCACTGCAATTCACAAACCTGCAGAGTTATAAATGAAAACTAACGTCCAAAAATATGTTGAGGTAAGGCAAAGAAGAGGATCTGAATGCAAGACAGAATTGCAAGAAACAGATTTCAAGAGATAGATTGGACTCGCCTTTAAAGCACATGAAAAGCGGCAGAATTTCGACAATGATGCAGTTGGCCCAAAAGGGAGTATGCGTTATTTCCTGAATATATCCAGGAAAAAACACATACGCACTTTATGGGCAACCAAGCAAGCAAGCAATGCAAATGTGCACAACAAAGAAGTCTCATTTCCCACCGGTCAAAAGGGCCATCCGAAAAAATTGTAAACACCAGAAATGCAGGACAGGCCATGGAGAACAGGGAGCCTTTATACGCTGATGGACAGTGTGTGAACTGCCGAGAGCCACTCTGGAGAAGTGTATGGTGGTTCCTAAATCATCTAAAAAACAGAGCGACAGAGCATAGGGCACTTCCAATCACGGGAGTATATCTAGGGAAGTCTAAAAATCAACAAGACACAAGCACACCACAGTTTAGGGCTACTCTGTTTACAAGAACCTCAACTTCAGTACACCTTAAATATCCCAGGAAAGAGAACAATGGATAAAGAAAATGTGGTACTTATGTACAATGGAATATCTCTTCACCATGAAATCAATGTAATAAGGCTAGTAGAAGGATAAAGAGTGGATTGAGGTCCGATAATACTACTTGAAATAAGTCAAACAGAAAAAGAAACATATCATAAGATATCACTTATAGAGGGAGGATAAATATGGCTGCACAAAAAATGAATTACAAAACAGAACAGTGTCTCACATTTAGAAAACACACTTATGTCAGCTTAAGGGGAAAGGAGAGGTGGGGTGATGCATAAAACCAGAGTTTGAAATTAGCACAGATACCGTTCAATAAACCAAATAGGTATCAGACAAGATCTACACCTCGCTCAATGAACTGGCCTCAACACACCCTATACACCGCAGAGAAATATATCTGAGTAATAAGAATCTTAAAACCCATGTATTGATATATCTCCATAAGGGAATCAAGTGTGCGCAGAGCGGCACAAACACAGCAGTGAAAATGAGCTAAACCCCATTATAGAAATAAATTTTAAAACCAAAACGCAGAAACAATGAAAGAGAGAAAAATTCTTACAAAATTCGCTCAGGGGCTGTGATGCAACCTGGAATGACCACATATAAACCCACAGCTGGATAAGACATAAGGCTGGACACTTGGGGCTGAAAGGATTGGAGAGCTTTGGTGAGCAACTGCCGAAAGTTTAATGCAATACTTCATGCTACTTATTCCAAGGGTTCCAACACTCCAAGTTGAAGGGAATCTTCCTACAGCTAAACCATGCATGGGAAATCCAGCGGATGGTATACCATATGATCGGGAAAGGTTTCTAAAATGCACCTCATTTTCCTCTCCTGGGGCTCCGGATCAACATTCCAGCCACTTTACTAACAACATCTCCACATGGAGAGTCAATGCCTTTAAGTTCCGGTATCGCACAGTCTGCAGTTAGTGCGGAGGATGAATGGGAATAGGGGGAACCAGTGAGAAAATAGCTGTAGCGGTTTCAATGGGCACATGTCACTCTAACTTCACATCAGGAAGAAGAATTAACCAAAGGCAGAGCAAGGCACCCCAGAAGAAGAATAGGGCCTGAAGAAATCCTGTGGATATGAGGCAAGATCACAAAAATAAGAGCTGAAAAATGGAGCTAAGGGCCACTGCAATTCAAAAACCTGCAGAGTTATAAAGGCCAACTATTCTCCAAAAGTATATTGAGGTAAGGCTATGAAGAGGCACTGAGAGCAAGGCAGAACTGCAGGAAACCGATTTCAGGAGGTAGACAGGAATTGCACTGAAAACATATGAAAACACTCAGAACGTCGACAATGATGCACTTGGCCAAAAAGGGCGTATGCGTTTTTTCCTGAATATATTCAGGAAGAAACGCATACGCCCTTTCTGGCCAACCAAGCAAGCTCTCAAAGGAAATCTGCACTACAATGAAGTCTCACTTCACCCCGGTCAAAGGGCCATCTGAAAAAAGTGTAAAATCCAGAAAGGCAGGACAGGCCATGGAGAACTGGGAGCCTTGTTATGCTGATGGGCGGGATGTAAATTGCCAGCAGCCACTCTGGAGAAGTGTATGGTGTTTCCTGAAACATCTAAAATACAAAGCAACAGAGCCTAGGGCACTTGCACTTATGGTCCTATAGCTTAGGGAAATTAAAATCAAAAAGACACAGCCACCCCAAAGTTTGGGACGGCTCTGTTTACAAGAACCTCGTTTATGGTACAAGTTCAATATCACAGAAAGCGAAAAATGGATAAAGAAGTTGTGGTACTTACGTACAATGCAATATCACTCAGCAATGAAATTTATGTCATCAGGCCCGTAGCAGCATAATGAGTGGATTCAGGTACGATGATTCTAAGTGAAATAAGTCACACAGAAAAAGAAACATCATAAGATATCACCAATACACGGAATGTAAACTTGGCTACAAAGGAACTGAATTACAAAACAGAACAGGGTCTCAAATGTAGAAAACCAACTTATGCTTGCTTAAGGGGAAAGGTGAGTTGGGGTGCTGCATGAAACCAGAGATTGAAATTAGCACAGATACCGTTCCATAAGCCAAATATGCAATAGACAAGAGCTACTCCTTGCTGAACGAAGTGGACTCAACACCCCATATTAAACGCCTAAGAATATACCTGACTAGAAATAATCTTAAAACCTACGGATTTATTTGTCTCCGAAAGAGAATCAAGCGTGTGTACAGCGGCATAAACGCAGCAGTGATAGGATTGGTGAGGTTCGGTGAGCAAATGCAGACCCTTTGAAGTCATATTGCATGGTACCCATTCCATGGGTCTCAACTCTCCAGGTTTAAGGGATTCTTCCTTCAGCTAAAACATGCATGTGGAACCCAGAGTATGATCCACCGTGTGATCGGGAAACGTGTTCAAATGTGTCTCGTTTTCGTCCCCTGGTACTCGGGTGCAACATTCCAGATGCTTTACTAACACTCTCCCCACTTGGAGAGTCAGTGCCTTTAACCTCCTGTTTGGCCCAGTTTGTAATTTCTGTGGAAAATGAACAGGAATAGGGAGAACGAAAGAGAGACTAGCTGGAGGTGTCTGGACGGGCAAATTTAACTCTCATTTCCCACCAGGAAGAGGAATTAACCAAAGGCTCATCGTGCCGTGCCGGAACCACACTAGGGCCTGAAGCAATCCTGCGGTGTTGCGGCCAGCTCACAAGAAAGCGAGTTGAAGAAAGGAGCTCAGGGTCACTGTAATTCACAAACCTGCAGAGTTATAAATGACAGCTATCGTCCAAAAATATATTGAAGTAAGGCTGCCAAGAGGACTTGAAAGCGGGGCAGAATTGCAGGAAATCGATTTCAGGAGGTAGACTGGAATTGCATGTAAAGCATAGGAAAAGAGGCAGAACGTCCACAATGATGCACTTGGCCAAAAAGGGCGTATGCGTTTTTTCCTGAATATATTCAGGAAAAAACGCATACGCCCTTTTTGGCCAACCAAGCAAGCTTGCAAAGGATATCTGCACTACAATGAAGTCTCACTGCCCCCCGGTCAAAAGGGCCATCTGAAAAAAGTGTAAAATACAGAAAGGCAGGACAGGCCATGGAGAACTGGGAGCATTGTTATGCTTATGGGCGGGATGTAAATTGCCAACAGCCACTCTGGAGAAGTGTATGGTGTTTCCTGAAACATCTAAAAAACAAAGCAACAGAGCCTAGGGCACTTCCACTTATGGTCCTATAGCTTAGGGAAATTAAATTCAAAAAGACACAGTCACCCCAAATTTGGGACGGCTCTGTTTACAAGAACCTCGTTTACGGTACAAGTTCAATATCACAGAAAGCGAAAAATGGATAAAGAAGTTGTGGTACTTACGTACAATGCAATATCACTCAGTAATGAAATCTATGTCATCAGGCCCGTAGCAGCATAATGAGTGGATTCAGGTATGATGATTCTAAGTGAAATAAGTCACACAGAAAAAGAAACACCATAAGATATCACTACTACACGGAATGTAAACTTAGCTACACAAGAACTGAATTACAAAACAGAACAGGGTCTCAAATGTAGAAAACCAACTTATGCTTTCTTAAGGGGAAAGGTGAGTTGGGGTGCTGCATAAAACCAGAGATTGAAATTAGCACAGATACCGTTCCATAAGCCAAATATGTAATAGACAAGAGCTACTCCTTGCTCAACGCAGTGGACTCAACACCCCATATTAAACGCCTAAGAATATACCTGACTAGAAATAATCTTAAAACCTACGGATTTATATGTCTCCGAAAGAGAATCAAGCGTGTGTACAGCGGCATAAACGCAGCAGTGATAGGATTGGTGAGGTTCGGTGAGCAAATGCAGACCCTTTGAAGTCATACTGCATGGTACCCATTCCATGGGTCTCAACTCTCCAGGTTTAAGGGATTCTTCCTTCAGCTGAAACATGCATGTGGAACACAGAGTATGATCCACCGTGTGATCAGGAAACGTGTTCAAATGTGTCTCAGTTTTCATCCCCTCGTACTCGGGTGCAACATTCAAGACGCTTTACTAACACTCTCCCCACTTGGAGAGTCAGTGTCTTTAAACTACTGTTTGGCCAAGTTTGCAATTTCTGCGGAAAATGTACAGGAATAGGGAGAACCAATGAGAAACTAGCTGGAGGTGTCTGGACGGGCAAATTTAACTCTCATTTCCCACCAGAAAGAGGAATTAACCAAAGGCTCAGCATGCCGTGCCGGAACCACACTAGGGCCTGAAGCAATCCTGCGGTGTTGCGGCCAGCTCACAAGAAAGCGAGTTGAAGAAAGGAGCTCAGGGGCACTGTAATTCACAAACCTGCAGAGTTATAAATGACAGCTATCGTCCAAAAATATATTGAAGTAAGGCTGCCAAGAGGACTTGAAAGCGGGGCAGAATTGCAGGAAACCGATTTCAGGAGGTAGACTGGAATTGCATGTAAAGCATAGGAAAAGAGGCAGAACGTCCACAATGATGCACTTGGCCAAAAAGGGCGTATGTGTTCTTTCCTGAATATATTCAGGAAAAAACGCATACGCCCTTTTTCGCCAACCAAGCAGGCTTGCAAAGGAAATCTACACTACAATGAAGTCTCACTGCCCCCCGGTCAAAAGGGCCATCTGAAGAAAGTGTAATATCCAGAAAGGCAGGACTTGGCATGGAGAACTGGGAGCCTTGTTATGCTGATGGGCGGGATGTAAATTGCCAACAGCCACTCTGGAGAAGTGTATGGTGTTTCCTAAAACATCTAAAAAACAAAGCAACAGAGCCTAGGGCACTTCCACTTATGGTCCTATAGCTTAGGGAAATTAAAATCAAAAAGACACAGCCACCCCAAAGGTTGGGACGGCTCTGTTTACAAGAACCTCGTTTACTGTACAAGTTCAATATCACAGAAAGTGAAAAATGGATACAGAAGTTGTGGTACTTACGTACAATGCAATATCACTCAGCAATGAAATTTATGTCATCAGGCCCGTAGCAGCATAATGAGTGGATTCAGGTATGATGATTCTAAGTGAAATAAGTCACACAGGAAAAGAAACACCATAAGATATCACTACTACACGGAAGGAAAACTTGGCTACACAAGAACTGAATTACAAAACAGAACAGGGTCTCAAATGTAGAAAACCAACTTATGCTTGCTTCAGGGAAAAGGTGAGTTGGGGTGCTGCATGAAACCAGAGATTGAAATTAGCACAGATACCGTTCCATAAGCCAAATATGTAATAGAAAAGAGCTACTCCTTGCTCAACGAAGTGGACTCAACACCCCATATTAAACGCTTAAGAATACACCTGACTAGAAATAATCTTAAAAACTACGGATTTATATGTCTCCGAAAGAGAATCAAGCGTGTGTACAGCGGCATAAACGCAGCAGTGATAGGATTGGTGAGGTTCGGTGAGCAAATGCAGACCCTTTGAAGTCATATTGCATGGTACCCATTCCATGGGTCTCAACTCTCCAGGTTTAAGGGATTCTTCCTTCAGCTAAAACATGCATGTGGAACACAGATTATGATCCACCGTGTGATCAGGAAACGTGTTCAAATGTGTCTCAGTTTTCGTCCCCTGGTACTCGGGTGCAACACTCCAGACGCTCTACTAACACTCTCCCCACTTGGAGAGTCAGTGCCTTTAACCTCCTGTATGGCCCAGTTTGCAATTTCTGCGGAAAATGTACAGGAATAGGGAGAACCAATGAGAAACTAGCTGGAGGTGTCTGGACGGGCAAATTTAACTCTCATTTCCCACCAGAAAGAGGAATTAACCAAAGGCTCAGCATGCCGTGCCGGAACCACACTAGGGCCTGAAGCAATCCTGCGGTGTTGCGGCCAGGTCACAAGAAAGCGAGTTGAAGAAAGGAGCTCAGGGGCACTGTAATTCTCAAACCTGCAGAGTTATAAATGACAGCTATCGTCCAAAAATATATTGAAGTAAGGCTGCCAAGAGGACTTGAAAGTGGGGCAGAATTGCAGGAAACCGATTTCAGGAGGTAGACAGGAATTGCATGTAAAGCATAGGAAAAGAGGCAGAACGTCCACAATGATGCACTTGGCCAAAAAGGGCGTATGCGTTTTTTCCTGAATATATTCAGGAAAAAACGCATACGCCCTTTTTGGCCAACCAAGAAAGCTTGCAAAGGAAATCTGCACTACAATGAAGTCTCACTGCCCCCCGGTCAAAAGGGCCATCTGAAAAAAGTGTAAAATCCAGAAAGGCAGGACAGGCCATGGAGAACTGGGAGCCTTGTTATGCTGGTGGGCGGGATGTAAATTGCCAACAGCCACTCTGGAGAAGTGTATGGTGTTTCCTGAAACATCTAAAAAACAAAGCAACAGAGCCTAGGGCACTTCCACTTATGGTCCTATAGCTTAGGGAAATTAAAATCAAAAAGACACAGCCACCCCAAAGTTTGGGACGGCTCTGTTTACAAGAACCTCGTTTACGGTACAAGTTCAATATCACAGAAAGCAAAAAATGGATAAAGAAGTTGTGGTACTTACGTACAATGTAATATCACTCAGCAATGAAATCTATGTCATCAGGCCCGTAGCAGCATAATGAGTGGATTCAGGTACGATGATTCTAAGTGAAATAAGTCACACAGAAAAAGAAACATCATAAGTTATCACCAATACACGGAATGTAAACTTGCCTACACAGGAACTGAATTAGAAAACAGAACAGGTTCTCAAATGTAGAAAACCAACTTATGCTTGCTTAAGGGGAAAGGTGAGTTGGGGTGCTGCATGAAACCAGAGATTGAAATTAGCACAGATACCGTTCCATAAGCCAAATATGCAATAGACAAGAGCTACTCCTTGCTCAACGAAGTGGACTCAACACCCCATATTAAACGCCTAAGAATATACCTGACTAGAAATAATCTTAAAACCTACGGATTTATATGTCTCCGAAAGAGAATCAAGCGTGTGTACAGCGGCATAAACGTAGCAGTGATAGGATTGGTGAGGTTCGGTGAGCAAATGCAGACCCTTTGAAGTCATATTGCATGGTACCCATTCCATGGGTCTCAACTCTCCAGGTTTAAGGGATTCTTCCTTCAGCTAAAACATGCATGTGGAACCCAGAGTATGATCCACCGTGTGATCGGGAAACGTGTTCAAATGTGTCTCGTTTTCGTCCCTGGTACTCGGGTGCAACATTCCAGATGCTTTACTAACACTCTCCCCACTTGGAGAGTCAGTGCCTTTAACCTCCTGTTTCGCCCAGTTTGTAATTTCTGTGGAAAATGAACAGGAATAGGGAGAACGAAAGAGAGACTAGCTGGAGGTGTCTGGACGGGCAAATTTAACTCTCATTTCCCACCAGGAAGAGGAATTAACCAAAGGCTCAGCGTGCCGTGCCGGAACTACACTAGGGCCTGAAGCAATCCTGCGGTGTTGCGGACAGCTCACAAGAAAGCGAGTTGAAGAAACGAGCTCAGGGGCACTGTAATTCACAAACCTACAGAGTTATAAATGACAGCTATCGTCCAAAAATATATTGAAGTAAGGCTGCCAAGAGGACTTGAAAGCGGGGCAGAATTGCAGGAAACCGATTTCAGGAGGTAGACGGGAATTGCATGTAAAGCATAGGAAAAGAGGCAGAACGTCCACAATGATGCACTTGGCCAAAAAGGGCGTATGCGTTTTTTCCTGAATATATTCAGGAAAAAACGCATACGCCCTTTTTGGCCAACCAAGCAAGCTTGCAAAGGAAATCTGCACTACAATGAAGTCTCACTGCCCCCCGGTCAAAAGGGCCATTTGAAAAAAGTGTAAAATCCAGAAAGGCAGGACAGGCCATGGAGAACTGGGAGCCTTGTTATGCTGGTGGGCGGGATGTAAATTGCCAACAGCCACTCTGGAGAAGTGTATGGTGTTTCCTGAAACATCTAAAAAACAAAGCAACAGAGCCTAGGGCACTTCCACTTATGGTCCTATAGCTTAGGGAAATTAAAATCAAAAAGACACAGCCACCCCAAAGTTTGGGACGGCTCTGTTTACAAGAACCTCGTTTACGGTACAAGTTCAATATCACAGAAAGCAAAAAATGGATAAAGAAGTTGTGGTACTTACGTACAATGTAATATCACTCAGCAATGAAATCTATGTCATCAGGCCCGTAGCAGCATAATGAGTGGATTCAGGTACGATGATTCTAAGTGAAATAAGTCACACAGAAAAAGAAACACCATAAGATATCACTACTACACGGAAGGTAAACTTGGCTACACAAGAACTGAATTACAAAACAGAACAGGGTCTCAAATGTAGAAAACCAACTTATGCTTGCTTAAGGGGAAAGGTGAGTTGGGGTGCTGCATGAAACCAGAGATTGAAATTAGCACAGATACCGTTCCATAAGCCAAATATGTAATAGACAAGAGCTACTCCTTGCTCAACGAAGTGGACTCAACACCCCATATTAAACGCTTAAGAATACACCTGACTAGAAATAATCTTAAAAACTACGGATTTATATGTCTCCGAAAGAGAATCAAGCGTGTGTACAGCGGCATAAACGCAGCAGTGATAGGATTGGTGAGGTTCGGTGAGCAAATGCAGACCCTTTGAAGTCATATTGCATGGTACCCATTCCATGGGTCTCAACTCTCCAGGTTTAAGGGATTCTTCCTTCAGCTAAAACATGCATGTGGAACACAGATTATGATCCACCGTGTGATCAGGAAACGTGTTCAAATGTGTCTCAGTTTTCGTCCCCTCGTACTCGGGTGCAACACTCCAGACGCTTTACTAACACTCTCCCCACTTGGAGAGTCAGTGCCTTTAACCTCCTGTATGGCCCAGTTTGCAATTTCTGCGGAAAATGTACAGGAATAGGGAGAACCAATGAGAAACTAGCGGAGGTGTCTGGACGGGCAAATTTAACTCTCATTTCCCACCAGAAAGAGGAATTAACCAAAGGCTCAGCGTGCCGTGCCGGAACCACACTAGGGCCTGAAGCAATCCTGCGGTGTTGCGGCCAGCTCACAAGAAAGCGAGTTGAAGAAAGGAGCTCAGGGGCACTGTAATTCACAAACCTGCAGAGTTATAAATGACAGCTATCGTCCAAAAATATATTGAAGTAAGGCTGCCAAGAGGACTTGAAAGCGGGGCAGAATTGCAGGAAACCGATTTCAGGAGGTAGACGGGAATTGCATGTAAAGCATAGGAAAAGAGGCAGAACGTCCACAATGATGCACTTGGCCAAAAAGGGCGTATGCGTTTTTTCCTGAATATATTCAGAAAAAAACGCATACGCCCTTTTTGGCCAACCAAGAAAGCTTGCAAAGGAAATCTGCACTACAATGAAGTCTCACTGCCCCCCGGTCAAAAGGGCCATCTGAAAAAAGTGTAAAATCCAGAAAGGCAGGACAGGCCATGGAGAACTGGGAGCCTTGTTATGCTGGTGGGCGGGATGTAAATTGCCAACAGCCACTCTGGAGAAGTGTATGGTGTTTCCTGAAACATCTAAAAAACAAAGCAACAGAGCCTAGGGCACTTCCACTTATGGTCCTATAGCTTAGGGAAATTAAAATCAAAAAGACACAGCCACCCCAAAGTTTGGGACGGCTCTGTTTACAAGAACCTCGTTTACGGTACAAGTTCAATATCACAGAAAGCGAAAAATGGATAAAGAAGTTGTGGTACTTACGTACAATGCAATATCACTCAGCAATGAAATCTATGTC
This sequence comes from Leucopleurus acutus, assembly GCF_964270905.1. Taxonomy (NCBI): domain Eukaryota; kingdom Metazoa; phylum Chordata; class Mammalia; order Artiodactyla; family Delphinidae; genus Leucopleurus; species Leucopleurus acutus. The sequence continues at coordinate 119,433,668 of NC_139142.1, read as the reverse complement.
ATCAGGCCCGTAGCAGCATAATGAGTGGATTCAGGTATGATGATTCTAAGTGGAATAAGTCACACAGAAAAAGAAACACCATAAGATATCACTACTACACGGAAAGTAAACTTGGCTACACAAGAACTGAATTACAAAACAGAACAGGGTCTCAAATGTAGAAAACCAACTTATGCTTGCTTGAGGGGAAAGGTGAGTTGGGGTGCTGCATGAAACCAGAGATTGAAATTAGCACAGATACCGTTCCATAAGCCAAATATGTAATAGACAAGAGCTACTCCTTGCTCAACGAAGTGGACTCAACACCCCATATTAAACGCCTAAGAATATACCTGACTAGAAATAATCTTAAAACCTACGGATTTATATGTCTCCGAAAGAGAATCAAGCGTGTGTACAGCGGCATAAACGCAGCAGTGATAGGATTGGTGAGGTTCGTTGAGCAAATGCAGACCCTTTGTAGTCATACTGCATGGTCCCCATTCCATGGGTCTCAACTCTCCAGGTTTAAGGGATTCTTCCTTCAGCTGAAACATGCATGTGGAACACAGAGTATGATCCACCGTGTGATCGGGAAACGTGTTCAAATGTGTCTCAGTTTTCGTCCCCTGGTACTCGGGTGCAACATTCAAGACGCTTTACTAACAGTCTCCCCACTTGGAGAGTCAGTGTCTTTAAACTCCTGTTTGGCCCAGTTTGCAATTTCTGCGGAAAATGTACAGGAATAGGGAGAACCAAAGAGAGACTAGCTGGAGGTGTCTGGACGGGCAAATTTAACTCTCATTTCCCACCAGGAAGAGGAATTAACCAAAGGCTCAGCGTGCCGTGCCGGAACTACACTAGGGCCTGAAGCAATCCTGCGGTGTTGCGGACAGCACACAAGAAAGCGAGTTGAAGAAACGAGCTCAGGGGCACTGTAATTCACAAACCTGCAGAGTTATAAATGACAGCTATCGTCCAAAAATATATTGAAGTAAGGCTGCCAAGAGGACTTGAAAGCGGGGCAGAATTGCAGGAAATTGATTTCAGGGGTACACTGGAATTGCATGTAAAGCATAGGAAAAGAGGCAGAACGTCCACAATGATGCACTTGGCCAAAAAGGGCGTATGCGTTTTTTCCTGAATATATTCAGGAAAAAACGCATACGCCCTTTTTGGCCAACCAAGCAAGCTTGCAAAGGAAATCTGCACTACAATGAAGTCTCACTGCCCCCCGGTCAAAAGGGCCATCTGAAAAAAGTGTAGAATCCAGAAAGGCAGGACAGGCCATGGAGAACTGGGAGCCTTGTTATGCTGATGGGCGGGATGTAAATTGCCAACAGCCACTCTGGAGAAGTGTATGGTGTTTCCTGAAACATCTAAAAAACAAAGCAACAGAGCCTAGGGCACTTCCACTTATGGTCCTATAGCTTAGGGAAATTAAAATCAAAAAGACACAGCCACCCCAAAGGTTGGGACGGCTCTGTTTACAAGAACCTCGTTTACGGTACAAGTTCAATATCACAGAAAGCGAAAAATGGATAAAGAAGTTGTGGTACTTACGTACAATGCAATATCACTCAGCAATGAAATCTATGTCATCAGGCCCGTAGCAGCATAATGAGTGGATTCAGGTACGATGATTCTAAGTGAAATAAGTCACACAGAAAAAGAAACATCATAAGATATCACTACTACACGGAATGTAAACTTGGCTACACAGGAACTGAATTACAAAACAGAACAGGGTGTCAAATGTAGAAAACCAACTTATGCTTGCTTAAGGGGAAAGGTGAGTTGGGGTGCTGCATGAAACCAGAGATTGAAATTAGCACAGATACCGTTCCATAAGCCAAATATGCAATAGACAAGAGCTACTCCTTGCTGAACGAAGTGGACTCAACACCCCATATTAAACGCCTAAGAATATACCTGACTAGAAATAATCTTAAAACCTACGGATTTATATGTCTCCGAAAGAGAATCAAGCGTGTGTACAGCGGCATAAACGCAGCAGTGATAGGATTGGTGAGGTTCGGTGAGCAAATGCAGACCCTTTGAAGTCATATTGCATGGTACCCATTCCATGGGTCTCAACTCTCCAAGTTTAAGGGATTCTTCCTTCAGCTAAAACATGCATGTGGAACCCAGAGTATGATCCACCGTGTGATCGGGAAACGTGTTCAAATGTGTCTCGTTTTCGTCCCTGGTACTCGGGTGCAACATTCCAGATGCTTTACTAACACTCTCCCCACTTGGAGAGTCAGTGCCTTTAACCTCCTGTTTGGCCCAGTTTGTAATTTCTGTGAAAAATGAACAGGAATAGGGAGAACGAAAGAGAGACTATCTGTAGGTGTCTGGACGGGCAAATTTAACTCTCATTTCCCACCAGGAAGAGGAATTAACCAAAGGCTCAGCGTGCCGTGCCGGAACTACACTAGGGCCTGAAGCAATCCTGCGGTGTTGCGGCCAGCTCACAAGAAAGCGAGTTGAAGAAAGGAGCTCAGAGGCACGGTAATTCACAAACCTGCAGAGTTATAAATGACAGCTATCGTCCAAAAATATATTGAAGTAAGGCTGCCAAGAGGACTTGAAAGTGGGGCAGAATTGCAGGAAATCGATTTCAGGGGGTACACTGGAATTGCATGTAAAGCATAGGAAAAGAGGCAGAACGTCCACAATGATGCACTTGGCCAAAAAGGGCGTATGCGTTTTTTCCTGAATATATTCAGGAAAAAACGCATACGCCCTTTTTGGCCAACCAAGCAAGCTTGCAAAGGAAATCTGCACTACAATGAAGTCTCACTGCCCCCCGGTCAAAAGGGCCATCTGAAAAAAGTGTAAAATCCAGAAAGGCAGGACAGGCCATGGAGAACTGGGAGCCTTGTTATGCTGATGGGCGGGATGTAAATTGCCAGCAGCCACTCTGGAGAAGTGTATGGTGTTTCCTGAAACATCTAAAAAACAAAGCAACAGAGCCTAGGGCACTTCCACTTATGGTCCTATAGCTTAGGGAAATTAAAATCAAAAAGACACAGCCACCCCAAAGTTTGGGACGGCTCTGTTTACAAGAACCTCGTTTATGGTACAAGTTCAATATCACAGAAAGCGAAAAATGGATAAAGAAGTTGTGGTACTTACGTACAATGCAATATCACTCAGCAATGAAATTTATGTCATCAGGCCCGTAGCAGCATAATGAGTGGATTCAGGTACGATGATTCTAAGTGAAATAAGTCACACAGGAAAAGAAACATCATAAGATATCACCAATACACGGAATGTAAACTTGGCTACAAAGGAACTGAATTACAAAACAGAACAGGGTCTCAAATGTAGAAAACCAACTTATGCTTGCTTAAGGGGAAAGGTGAGTTGGGGTGCTGCATGAAACCAGAGATTGAAATTAGCACAGATACCGTTCCATAAGCCAAATATGCAATAGACAAGAGCTACTCCTTGCTGAACGAAGTGGACTCAACACCCCATATTAAACGCCTAAGAATATACCTGACTAGAAATAATCTTAAAACCTACGGATTTATTTGTCTCCGAAAGAGAACCAAGCGTGTGTACAGCGGCATAAACGCAGCAGTGATAGGATTGGTGAGGTTCGGTGAGCAAATGCAGACCCTTTGAAGTCATATTGCATGGTACCCATTCCATGGGTCTCAACTCTCCAGGTTTAAGGGATTCTTCCTTCAGCTAAAACATGCATGTGGAACCCAGAGTATGATCCACCGTGTGATCGGGAAACGTGTTCAAATGTGTCTCGTTTTCGTCCCCTGGTACTCGGGTGCAACATTCCAGATGCTTTACTAACACTCTCCCCTCTTGGAGAGTCAGTGCCTTTAACCTCCTGTTTGGCCCAGTTTGTAATTTCTGTGGAAAATGAACAGGAATAGGGAGAACGAAAGAGAGACTAGCTGGAGGTGTCTGGACGGGCAAATTTAACTCTCATTTCCCACCAGGAAGAGGAATTAACCAAAGGCTCATCGTGCCGTGCCGGAACCACACTAGGGCCTGAAGCAATCCTGCGGTGTTGCGGCCAGCTCACAAGAAAGCGAGTTGAAGAAAGGAGCTCAGGGGCACTGTAATTCACAAACCTGCAGAGTTATAAATGACAGCTATCGTCCAAAAATATATTGAAGTAAGGCTGCCAAGAGGACTTGAAAGCGGGGCAGAATTGCAGGAAATCGATTTCAGGAGGTAGACTGGAATTGCATGTAAAGCATAGGAAAAGAGGCAGAACGTCCACAATGATGCACTTGGCCAAAAAGGGCGTATGCGTTTTTTCCTGAATATATTCAGGAAAAAACGCATACGCCCTTTTTGGCCAACCAAGCAAGCTTGCAAAGGATATCTGCACTACAATGAAGTCTCACTGCCCCCCGGTCAAAAGGGCCATCTGAAAAAAGTGTAAAATACAGAAAGGCAGGACAGGCCATGGAGAACTGGGAGCATTGTTATGCTGATGGGCGGGATGTAAATTGCCAACAGCCACTCTGGAGAAGTGTATGGTGTTTCCTGAAACATCTAAAAAACAAAGCAACAGAGCCTAGGGCACTTCCACTTATGGTCCTATAGCTTAGGGAAATTAAATTCAAAAAGACACAGTCACCCCAAATTTGGGACGGCTCTGTTTACAAGAACCTCGTTTACGGTACAAGTTCAATATCACAGAAAGCGAAAAATGGATAAAGAAGTTGTGGTACTTACGTACAATGCAATATCACTCAGTAATGAAATCTATGTCATCAGGCCCGTAGCAGCATAATGAGTGGATTCAGGTATGATGATTCTAAGTGAAATAAGTCACACAGAAAAAGAAACACCATAAGATATCACTACTACACGGAAGGTAAACTTGGCTACACAAGAACTGAATTACAAAACAGAACAGGGTCTCAAATGTAGAAAACCAACTTATGCTTGCTTGAGGGGAAAGGTGAGTTGGGGTGCTGCATGAAACCAGAGATTGAAATTAGCACAGATACCGTTCCATAAGCCAAATATGTAATAGACAAGAGCTACTCCTTGCTCAACGCAGTGGACTCAACACCCCATATTAAACGCCTAAGAATATACCTGACTAGAAATAATCTTAAAACCTACGGATTTATATGTCTCCGAAAGAGAATCAAGCGTGTGTACGGCTGCATAAATGCAGCAGTGATAGGATTGGTGAGGTTCGGTGAGCAAATGCAGACCCTTTGAAGTCATACTGCATGGTCCCCATTCCATGGGTCTCAACTCTCCAGGTTTAAGGGATTCTTCCTTCAGCTGAAACATGCATGTGGAACCCAGAGTATGATCCACCGTGTGATCGGGAAACGTGTTCAAATGTGTCTCAGTTTTCGTCCCCTGGTACTCGGGTGCAACATTCAAGACGCTTTACTAACACTCTCCCCACTTGGAGAGTCAGTGTCTTTAAACTCCTGTTTGGCCCAGTTTGCAATTTCTGCGGAAAATGTACAGGAATAGGGAGAACCAAAGAGAGACTAGCTGGAGGTGTCTGGACGGGCAAATTTAACTCTCATTTCCCACCAGGAAGAGGAATTAACCAAAGGCTCAGCGTGCCGTGCCGGAACCACACTAGGGCCTGAAGCAATCCTGCGGTGTTGCGGCCAGCTCACAAGAAAGCAAGTTGAAGAAAGGAGCTCAGGGGCACTGTAATTCACAAACCTGCAGAGTTATAAAGGACAGCTATCGTCCAAAAATATATTGAAGTAAGGCTGCCAAGAGGACTTGAAAGCGGGGCAGAATTGCAGGAAACCGATTTCAGGAGGTAGACGGGAATTGCATGTACAGCATAGGAAAAGAGGCAGAACGTCCACAATGATGCACTTGGCCAAAAAGGGCGTATGCGTTTTTTCCTGAATATATTCAGGAAAAAACGCATACGCCCTTTTTAGCCAACCAAGCAAGCTTGCAAAGGAAATCTGCACTACAATGAAGTCTCACTGCCCCACGGTCAAAAGGGCCATCTGAAAAAAGTGTAAAATCAAGAAAGGCAGGACAGGCCATGGAGAACTGGGAGCCTTGTTATGCCGGTGGGCGGGATGTAAATTGCCAACAGCCACTCTGGAGAAGTGTATGGTGTTTCCTGAAACATCTAAAAAACAAAGCAACAGAGCCTAGGGCACTTCCACTTATGGTCCTATAGCTTAGGGAAATTAAAATCAGAAAGACACAGCCACCCCAAAGTTTGGGCCGGCTCTGTTTACAAGAACCTCGTTTACGGTACAAGTTCAATATCACAGAAAGCGAAAAATGGATAAAGAAGTTGTGGTACTTACGTACAATGCAATATCACTCAGCAATGAAATCTATGTCATCAGGCCCGTCGCAGCATAATGAGTGGATTTAGGTACGATGATTCTAAGTGAAATAAGTCACACAGGAAAAGAAAGATCATAAGATATCACTACTACACGGAATGTAAACTTGGCTACACAGGAACTGAATTACAAAACAGAACAGGGTCTCAAATGTAGAAAACCAACTTATGCTTGCTTAAGGGGAAAGGTGAGTTGGGGTGCTGCATGAAACCAGAGATTGAAATTAGCAGAGATACCGTGCCATAAGCCAAATATGTAATAGACAAGAGCTACTCCTTGCTAAACGAAGTGTACTCAACACCCCATATTAAACGCCTAAGAATACACCTGACTAGTAAGAATCTTAAAACCTGTGGATTTATATGTCTCCGAAAGAGAATCAAACGTGTGTACGGCGGCATAAACGCAGCAGTGATAGGATTGGTGAGGTTCGGTGAGCAAATGCAGACCCTTTGAAGTCATATTGCATGGTACCCATTCCATGGGTCTCAACTCTCCAGGTTTAAGGGATTCTTCCTTCAGCTAAAACATGCATGTGGAACCCAGAGTATGATCCACCGTGTGATCGGGAAATGTGTTCAAATGTGTCTCAGTTTTCGTCCCCTGGTACTCGGGTGCAACATTCAAGACGCTTTACTAACACTCTCCCCACTTGGAGAGTCAGTGCCTTTAAACTCCTGTTTGGCCCAGTTTGCAATTTCTGCGGAAAATGTACAGGAATAGGGAGAACCAATGAGAGACTAGCTGGAGGTGTCTGGACGGGCAAATTTAACTCTCATTTCCCACCAGGAAGAGGAATTAACCAAAGGTTCAGCGTGCCGTGCCGGAACCACACTAGGGCCTGAAGCAATCCTGCGGTGTTGCGGCCAGCTCACAAGAAAGCGAGTTGAAGAAAGGAGCTCAGGGGCACTGTAATTCACAAACCTGCAGAGTTATAAATGACAGCTATCGTCCAAAAATATATTGAAGTAAGGCTGCCAAGAGAACTTGAAAGCGGGGCAGAATTGCAGGAAACCGATTTCAGGAGGTAGACGGGAATTGCATGTAAAGCATAGGAAAAGAGGCAGAACGTCCACAATGATGCACTTGGCCAAAAAGGGCGTATGCGTTTTTTCCTGAATATATTCAGGAAAAAACGCATACGCCCTTTTTGGCCAACCAAGCAAGCTTGCAAAGGAAATCTGCACTAAAATGAAGTCTCACTGCCCCCCGGTCAAAAGGGCCATCTGAAAAAAGTGTAAAATCCAGAAAGGCATGACAGGCCATGGAGAACTGGGAGTCTTGTTATGCTGGTGGGCGGGATGTAAATTGCCAACAGCCACTCTGGAGAAGTGTATGGTGTTTCCTGAAACATCTAAAAAACAAAGCAACAGAGCCTAGGGCACTTCCACTTATGGTCGTATAGCTTAGGGAAATTAAAATCAAAAAGACAAAGCCACCCCAAAGTTTGGGACGGCTCTGTTTACAAGAACCTCGTTTACGGTACAAGTTCAATATCACAGAAAGCAAAAAATGGATAAAGAAGTTGTGGTACTTACGTACAATGCAATATCACTCAGCAATGAAATCTATGTCATCAGGCCCGTAGCAGATAATGAGTGGATTCAGGTATGATGATTCTAAGTGAAATAAGTCACACAGAAAAAGAAACACCAGAAGATATTACTACTACACGGAAGGTAAACTTGGCTACACAAGAACAGAATTACAAAACAGAACAGGGTCTCAAATGTAGAAAACCAACTTATGCTTGATTGAGGGGAAAGGTGAGTTGGGGTGCTGCATGAAACCAGAGATTGAAATTAGCACAGATACCGTTCCATAAGCCAAATATGTAATAGACAAGAGCTACTCCTTGCTCAACGCAGTGGACTCAACACCCCATATTAAACGCCTAAGAATATACCTGACTAGAAATAATCTTAAAACCTACGTATTTATGTCTCCGAAAGAGAATCAAGCCTGTGTACGGCTGCTTAAACGCAGCAGTGATAGGATTGGTGAGGTTCGGTGAGCAAATGCAGACCCTTTGAAGTCATACTGCATGGTACCCATTCCATGGGTCTCAACTCTGCAGGTTTAAGGGATTCTTCCTTCAGCTGAAACATGCATGTGGAACACAGAGTATGATCCACCGTGTGATCAGGAAACGTGTTCAAATGTGTCTCAGTTTTCGTCCCCTGGTACTCGGGTGCAACATTCAAGACGCTTTACTAACACTCTCCCCACTTGGAGAGTCAGTGCCTTTAAACTCCTGTTTGGCCCAGTTTGCAATTTCTGCGGAAAATGTACAGGAATAGGGAGAACCAATGAGAGACTAGCTGGAGGTGTGTGGACGGGCAAATTTAACTCTCATTTCCCACCAGGAAGAGGAATTAACCAAAGGCTCAGCATGCCGTGCCAGAACCACACTAGGGCCTGAAGCAATCCTGCGGTGTTGCGGCCAGCTCACAAGAAAGCGAGTTGAAGAAAGGAGCTCAGGGGCACTGTAATTCACAAACCTGCAGAGTTATAAATGACAGCTATCGTCCAAAAATATATTGAAGTAAGGCTGCCAAGAGGACTTGAAAGCGGGGCAGAATTGCAGGAAACCGATTTCAGGAGGTAGACAGGAATTGCATGTAAAGCATAGGAAAAGAGGCAGAACGTCCACAATGATGCACTTGGACAAAAAGGGCGTATGCGTTTTTTCCTGAATATATTCAGGAAAAAACGCATACGCCCTTTTTGGCCAACCAAGCAAGCTTGCAAAGGAAATCTGCACTACAATGAAGTCTCACTGCCCCCCGGTCAAAAGGGCCATCTGAAAAAAGTGTAAAATCCAGAAAGGCAGGACAGGCCATGGAGAACTGGGAGCCTTGTTATGCTGGTGGGCGGGATGTAAACTGCCAACAGCCACTCTGGAGAAGTGTATGGTGTTTCGTGAAACATCTAAAAAACAAAGCAACAGAGCCTAGGGCACTTCCACTTATGGTCCTATAGCTTAGGGAAATTAAAATCAAAAAGACACAGCCACCCCAAAGTTTGGGCTGGCTCTGTTTACAAGAACCTCGTTTACGGTACAAGTTCAATATCACAGAAAGCGAAAAATGGATAAAGAAGTTGTGGTACTTACGTACAATGCAATATCACGCAGCAATGAAATCTATGTCATCAGGCCCGTAGCAGCATAATGAGTGGATGCAGGTACGATGATTCTAAGTGAAATAAGTCACACAGAAAAAGAAACATCATAAGGTATCACTACTACACGGAATGTAAACTTGGCTACACAGGAACTGAATTACAAAACAGAACAGGGTCTCAAATGTAGAAAACCAACTTATGCTTGCTTAAGGGGAAAGGTGAGTTGGGGTGCTGCATAAAACCAGAGATTGAAATTAGCACAGATACCGTTCCATAAGCCAAATATGTAATAGACAAGAGCTACTCCTTGCTCAACGCAGTGGACTCAACACCCCATATTAAACGCCTAAGAATATACCTGACTAGAAATAATCTTAAAACCTATGGATTTATATGTCTCCGAAAGAGAATCAAGCGTGTGTACGGCGGCATAAACGCAGCAGTGATAGGATTGGTGAGGTTCAGTGAGCAAATGCAGACCCTTTGAAGTCATACTGCATGGTACCCATTCCATGGGTCTCAACTCTCCAGGTTTAAGGGATTCTTCCTTCAGCTGAAACATGCATGTGGAACACAGTGTATGATCCACCGTGTGATCAGGAAACGTGTTCAAATGTTTCTCATTTTTCGTCCCCTGGTACTCGGGTGCAACATTCAAGACGCTTTACTAACACTCTCCCCACTTGGAGAGTCAGTGCCTTTAAACTCCTGTTTGGCCCAGTTTGCAATTTCTGCGGAAAATGTACAGGAATAGGGAGAACCAATGAGAGACTAGCTGGAGGTGTGTGGACGGGCAAATTTAACTCTCATTTCCCACCAGGAAGAGGAATTAACCAAAGGCTCAGCGTGCCGTGCCAGAACCACACTAGGGCCTGAAGCAATCCTGCGGTGTTGCGGCCAGCTCACAAGAAAGCGAGTTGAAGAAAGGAGCTCAGGGGCACTGTAATTCACAAACCTGCAGAGTTATAAATGACAGCTATCGTCCAAAAATATATTGAAGTAAGGCTGCCAAGAGGACTTGAAAGCGGGGCAGAATTGCAGGAAACCGATTTCAGGAGGTAGACGGGAATTGCATGTAAAGCATAGGAAAAGAGGCAGAACGTCCACAATGATGCACTTGGCCAAAAAGGGCGTATGCGTTTTTTCCTGAATATATTCAGGAAAAAACGCATACGCCCTTTTTGGCCAACCAAGCAAGCTTGCAAAGGAAATCTGCACTACAATGAAGTCTCACTGCCCCCCGGGCAAAAGGGCCATCTGAAAAAAGTGTAAAATCCAGAAAGGCAGGACAGGCCATGGAGAACTGGGAGCCTTGTTATGCTGGTGGGCGTGATGTAAATTGCCAACAGCCACTCTGGAGAAGTGTATGGTGTTTCCTGAAACATCTAAAAAACAAAGCAACAGAGCCTAGGGCACTTCCACTTATGGTCCTATAGCTTAGGGAAATGAAAATCAAAAAGACACAGTCACCCCAAAGTTTGGGCCGGCTCTGTTTACAAGAACCTCGTTTACGGTACAAGTTCAATATCACAGAAAGCAAAAAATGGATAAAGAAGTTGTGGTACTTATGTACAATGCAATATCACTCAGCAATGAAATCTATGTCATCAGGCCCGTAGCAGCATAATGAGTGGATGCAGGTATGATGAGTCTAAGTGAAATAAGTCACACAGAAAAAGAAACATCATAAGATATCACTACTACACGGAATGTAAACTTGGCTACACAGGAACTGAATTACAAAACAGAACAGGGTCTCAAATGTAGAAAACCAACTTATGCTTGCTTAAGGGGAAAGGTGAGTTGGGGTGCTGCATGAAACCAGAGATTGAAATTAGCACAGATACCGTTCCATAAGCCAAATATGCAATAGACAAGAGCTACTCCTTGCTCAACGAAGTGGACTCAACACCCCATATTAAACACCTAAGAATATACCTGACTAGAAATAATCTTAAAACCTACGGATTTATATGTCTCCGAAAGAGAATCAAGCGTGTGTACAGCGGCATAAACGCAGCAGTGATAGGATTGGTGAGGTTCGGTGAGCAAATGCAGACCCTTTGAAGTCATATTGCATGGTACCCATTCCATGGGTCTCAACTCTCCAGGTTTAAGGGATTCTTCCTTCAGCTGAAACATGCATGTGGAACCCAGAGTATGATCCACCGTGTGATCGGGAAACGTGTTCAAATGTGTTTCGTTTTCATCCCTGGTACTCGGGTGCAACATTCCAGATGCTTTACTAACACTCTCCCCACTTGGAGAGTCAGTGCCTTTAACCTCCTGTTTGGCCCAGTTTGTAATTTCTGTGGAAAATGAACAGGAATAGGGAGAACGAAAGAGAGACTAGCTAGAGGTGTCTGGACGGGCAAATTTAACTCTCGTTTCCCACCAGGAAGAGGAATTAACCAAAGGCTCAGCGTGCCGTGCCGGAACTACACTAGGGCCTGAAGCAATCCTGCGGTGTTGCGGCCAGCTCACAAGAAAGCGAGTTGAAGAAACGAGCTCTGGGGCACTGTAATTCACAAACCTGCAGAGTTATAAATGACAGCTATCGTCCAAAAATATATTGAAGTAAGGCTGCCAAGAGGACTTGAAAGCGGGGCAGAATTGCAGGAAATCGATTTCAGGAGGTACACTGGAATTGCATGTAAAGCATAGGAAAAGAGGCAGAACGTCCACAATGATGCACTTGGCCTAAAAGGGCATATGCTTTTTTTCCTGAATATATTCAGGAAAAAACGCATACGCCCTTTTTGGCCAACCAAGCAAGCTTGCAAAGGAAATCTGCACTACAATGAAGTCTCACTGCCCCACGGTCAAAAGGGCCATCTGAAAAAAGTGTAAAATCCAGAAAGGCAGGACAGGCCATGGAGAACTGGGAGTTTTTTTATGCCGGTGGGCGGGATGTAAATTGCCAACAGCCAATCTGGAGAAGTGTATGGTGTTTCCTGAAACATCTAAAAAACAAAGCAACAGAGCCTAGGGCACTTCCACTTATGGTCCTATAACTTAGGGAAATTAAAATCAAAAAGACACGGTCACCCCAAAGTTTGGGACGGCTCTGTTTACAAGAACCTCGTTTACGGTACAAGTTCAATATCACAGAAAGGGAAAAATGGATAAAGAAGTTGTGGTACTTACGTACAATGCAATATCACTCAGCAATGAAATCTATGTCATCAGGCCCGTAGCAGCATAATGAGTGGATTCAGGTATGATGATTCTAAGTGAAATAAATCACACAGAAAAAGAAACATCATAAGGTATCACTACTACACGGAATGTAAACTTGGCTACACAGGAACTGAATTACAAAACAGAACAGGGTCTCAAATGTAGAAAACCAACTTATGCTTGCTTAAGGGGAAAGGTGAGTTGGGGTGCTGCATAAAACCAGAGATTGAAATTAGCACAGATACCGTTCCATAAGCCAAATATGTAATAGACAAGAGCTACTCCTTGCTCAACGCAGTGGACTCAACACCCCATATTAAACGCCTAAGAATATACCTGACTAGAAATAATCTTAAAACCTATGGATTTATATGTCTCCGAAAGAGAATCAAGCGTGTGTACGGCGGCATAAACGCAGCAGTGATAGGATCGGTGAGGTTCAGTGAGCAAATGCAGACCCTTTGAAGTCATACTGCATGGTACCCATTCCATGGGTCTCAACTCTCCAGGTTTAAGGGATTCTTCCTTCAGCTGAAACATGCATGTGGAACACAGTGTATGATCCACCGTGTGATCAGGAAACGTGTTCAAATGTTTCTCAGTTTTCGTCCCCTGGTACTCGGGTGCAACATTCAAGACGCTTTACTAACACTCTCCCCACTTGGAGAGTCAGTGCCTTTAAACTCCTGTTTGGCCCAGTTTGCAATTTCTGCGGAAAATGTACAGGAATAGGGAGAACCAATGAGAGACTAGCTGGAGGTGTGTGGACGGGCAAATTTAACTCTCATTTCCCACCAGGAAGAGGAATTAACCAAAGGCTCAGCGTGCCGTGCCAGAACCACACTAGGGCCTGAAGCAATCCTGCGGTGTTGCGGCCAGCTCACAAGAAAGCGAGTTGAAGAAAGGAGCTCAGGGGCACTGTAATTCACAAACCTGCAGAGTTATAAATGACAGCTATCGTCCAAAAATATATTGAAGTAAGGCTGCCAAGAGGACTTGAAAGCGGGGCAGAATTGCAGGAAACCGATTTCAGGAGGTAGACGGGAATTGCATGTAAAGCATAGGAAAAGAGGCAGAACGTCCACAATGATGCACTTGGCCAAAAAGGGCGTATGCGTTTTTTCCTGAATATATTCAGGAAAAAACGCATACGCCCTTTTTGGCCAACCAAGCAAGCTTGGAAAGGAAATCTGCACTACAATGAAGTCTCACTGCCCCCCGGTCAAAAGGGCCATCTGAAAAAAGTGTAAAATCCAGAAAGGCAGGACAGGCCATGGAGAACTGGGAGCCTTGTTATGCTGGTGGGCGTGATGTAAATTGCCAACAGCCACTCTGGAGAAGTGTATGGTGTTTCCTGAAACATCTAAAAAACAAAGCAACAGAGCCTAGGGCACTTCCACTTATGGTCCTATAGCTTAGGGAAATGAAAATCAAAAAGACACAGCCACCCCAAAGTTTGGGACGGCTCTGTTTACAAGAACCTCGTTTACGGTACAAGTTCAATATCACAGAAAGCAAAAAATGGATAAAGAAGTTGTGGTACTTATGTACAATGCAATATCACTCAGCAATGAAATCTATGTCATCAGGCCCGTAGCAGCATAATGAGTGGATGCAGGTATGATGAGTCTAAGTGAAATAAGTCACACAGAAAAAGAAACATCATAAGATATCACTACTACACGGAATGTAAACTTGGCTACACAGGAACTGAATTACAAAACAGAACAGGGTCTCAAATGTAGAAAACCAACTTATGCTTGCTTAAGGGGAAAGGTGAGTTGGGGTGCTGCATGAAACCAGAGATTGAAATTAGCACAGATACCATTCCATAAGCCAAATATGCAATAGACAAGAGCTACTCCTTGCTCAACGAAGTGGACTCAACACCCCATATTAAACGCCTAAGAATATACCTGACTAGAAATAATCTTAAAACCTACGGATTTATATGTCTCCGAAAGAGAATCAAGCGTGTGTACAGCGGCATAAACGCAGCAGTGATAGGATTGGTGAGGTTCGGTGAGCAAATGCAGACCCTTTGAAGTCATATTGCATGGTACCCATTCCATGGGTCTCAACTCTCCAGGTTTAAGGGATTCTTCCTTCAGCTGAAACATGCATGTGGAACCCAGAGTATGATCCACCGTGTGATCGGGAAACGTGTTCAAATGTGTCTCAGTTTTCGTCCCCTGGTACTCGGGTGCAACACTCCAGACGCTTTACTAACACTTTCCCCACTTGGAGAGTCAGTGCCTTTAACCTCCTGTATGGCCCAGTTTGCAATTTCTGCGGAAAATGTACAGGAATAGGGAGAACCAATGAGAAACTAGCTGGAGGTGTCTGGACGGGCAAATTTAACTCTCATTTCCCACCAGAAAGAGGAATTAACCAAAGGCTCAGCATGCCGTGCCGGAACCACACTAGGGCCTGAAGCAATCCTACGGTGTTGCGGCCAGCTCACAAGAAAGCGAGTTGAAGAAAGGAGCTCAGGGGCACTGTAATTCACAAACCTGCAGAGTTATAAATGACAGCTATCGTCCAAAAATATATTGAAGTAAGGCTGCCAAGAGGACTTGAAAGTGGGGCAGAATTGCAGGAAACCGATTTCAGGAGGTAGACAGGAATTGCATGTAAAGCATAGGAAAAGAGGCAGAACGTCCACAATGATGCACTTGGCCAAAAAGGGCGTATGCGTTTTTTCCTGAATATATTCAGGAAAAAACGCATACGCCCTTTTTGGCCAACCAAGCAAGCTTGCAAAGGAAATCTGCACTACAATGAAGTCTCACTGCCCCCCGGTCAAAAGGGCCATCTGAAAAAAGTGTAAAATCCAGAAAGGCAGGACAGGCCATGGAGAACTGGGAGCCTTGTTATGCTGGTGGGCGGGATGTAAATTGCCAACAGCCACTCTGGAGAAGTGTATGGTGTTTCCTGAAACATCTAAAAAACAAAGCAACAGAGCCTAGGGCACTTCCACTTATGGTCCTATAGCTTAGGGAAATGAAAATCAAAAAGACACAGCCACCCCAAAGTTTGGGACGGCTCTGTTTAAAAGAACCTCGTTTACGGTACAAGTTCAATATCACAGAAAGCGAAAAATGGATAAAGAAGTTGTGGTACTTACGTACAATGCAATATCACTCAGCAATGAAATCTATGTCATCAGGCCCGTAGCAGCATAATGAGGGGATGCAGGTATGATGATTCTAAGTGAAATAAGTCACACAGAAAAAGAAACATCATAAGATATCACTACTACACGGAATGTAAACTTGGCTACACAGGAACTGAATTACAAAACAGAACAGGGTGTCAAATGTAGAAAACCAACTTATGCTTGCTTAAGGGGAAAGGTGAGTTGGGGTGCTGCATAAAACCAGAGATTGAAATTAGCACAGATACCGTTCCATAAGCCAAATATGTAATAGACAAGAGCTACTCCTTGCTCAACGCAGTGGACTCAACACCCCATATTAAACGCCTAAGAATATACCTGACTAGAAATAATCTTAAAACCTACGCATTGATATGTCTCCGAAAGAGAATCAAGCGTGTGTACAGCGGCATAAACGCAGCAGTGATAGGATTGGTGAGGTTCGGTGAGCAAATGCAGACCCTTTGAAGTCATACTGCATGGTACCCATTCCATGGGTCTCAACTCTCCAGGTTTAAGGGATTCTTCCTTCAGCTGAAACATGCATGTGGAACACAGAGTATGATCCACCGTGTGATCAGGAAACGTGTTCAAATGTGTCTCAGTTTTCGTCCCCTGGTACTCGGGTGCAACATTCAAGACGCTTTACTAACACTCTCCCCACTTGGAGAGTCAGTGTCTTTAAACTCCTGTTTGGCCCAGTTTGCAATTTCTGCTGAAAATGTACAGGAATAGGGAGAACCAATGAGAAACTAGCTGGAGGTGTCTGGACGGGCAAATTTAACTCTCATTTCCCACCAGAAAGAGGAATTAACCAAAGGCTCAGCATGCCGTGCCGGAACCACACTAGGGCCTGAAGCAATCCTGCGGTGTTGCGGCCAGCTCACAAGAAAGCGAGTTGAAGAAAGGAGCTCAGGGGCACTGTAATTCACAAACCTGCAGAGTTATAAATGACAGCTATCGTCCAAAAATATATTGAAGTAAGGCTGCCAAGAGGACTTGAAAGCGGGGCAGGATTGCAGGAAACCGATTTCAGGAGGTAGACAGTAATTGCATGTAAAGCATAGGAAAAGAGGCAGAACGTCCACAATGATGCACTTGGCCAAAAAGGGCGTATGCGTTTTTTCCTGAATATATTCAGGAAAAAACGCATACGCCCTTTTTGGCCAACCAAGCAAGCTTGCAAAGGAAATCTGCACTACAATGAAGTCTCACTGCCCCCCGGTCAAAAGGGCCATCTGAAAAAAGTGTAAAATCCAGAAAGGCAGGACAGGCCATGGAGAACTGGGAGCCTTGTTATGCTGATGGGCGGGATGTAAATTGCCAACAGCCACTCTGGAGAAGTGTATGGTGTTTCCTGAAACATCTAAAAAACAAAGCAACAGAGCCTAGGGTACTTCCACTTATGGTCCTATAGCTTAGGGAAATTAAAATCAAAAAGACACAGCCTCCCCAAACTTTGGGACGGCTCTGTTTACAAGAACCTCGTTTACAGTACAAGTTCAATATCACAGAAAGCGAAAAATGGATACAGAAGTTGTGGTACTTACGTACAATGCAATATCACTCAGCAATGAAATCTATGTCATCAGGCCCGTAGCAGCATAATGAGTGGATTCAGGTATGATGATTCTAAGTGAAATAAGTCACACAGAAAAAGAAACACCATAAGATATCACTAGTACACGGAAGGTAAACTTGGCTACACAAGAACTGAATTACAAAACAGAACAGGGTCTCAAATGTAGAAAACCAACTTATGCTTGCTTGAGGGGAAAGGTGAGTTGGGGTGCTGCATGAAACCAGAGATTGAAATTAGCACAGATACCGTTCCATAAGACAAATATGCAATAGACAAGAGCTACTCCTTGCTGAACGAAGTTGACTCAACACCCCATATTAAACGCCTAAGAATATACCTGACTAGAAATAATCTTAAAACCTACGGATTTATATGTCTCCGAAAGAGAATCAAGCGTGTGTACAGCGGCATAAACGCAGCAGTGATAGGATTGGTGAGGTTCGGTGAGCAAACGCAGACCCTTTGAAGTCATATTGCATGGTACCCATTCCATGGGTCTCAACTCTCCAAGTTTAAGGGATTCTTCCTTCAGCTAAAACATGCATGTGGAACACAGAGTATGATCCACCGTGTGATCAGGAAACGTGTTCAAATGTGTCTCAGTTTTCGTCCCCTGGTACTCGGGTGCAACATTCAAGACGCTTTACTAACACTCTCCCCACTTGGAGAGTCAGTGTCTTTAAACTCCTGTTTGGCCCAGTTTGCAATTTCTGCGGAAAATGTACAGGAATAGGGAGAACCAATGATAAACTAGCTGGAGGTGTCTGGACGGGCAAATTTAACTCTCATTTCCCACCAGGAAGAGGAATTAACCAAAGGCTCAGCGTGCCGTGCCGGATCCACACTAGGGCCTGAAGCAATCCTGCGGTGTTGCGGCCAGCTCACAAAAAAGCGAGTTGAAGAAAGGAGCTCAGGGGCACTGTAATTCACAAACCTGCAGAGTTATAAATGACAGCTATCGTCCAAAAATATATTGAAGTAAGGCTGCCAAGAGGACTTGAAAGCGGTGCAGAATTGCAGGAAACCGATTTCAGGAGGTAGAATGGAATTGCATGTAAAGCATAGGAAAAGAGGCAGAACATCCACAACGATGCACTTGGCCAAAAAGGGCGTATGCGTTTTTTCCTGAATATATTCAGGAAAAAACGCATACGCCCTTTTTGGCCAACCAAGCAAGCTTGCAAAGGAAATCTGCACTACAATGAAGTCTCACTGCCGCCCAGTCAAAAGGGCCATCTGAAAAAAGTGTAAAATCCAGAAAGGCAGGACAGGCCATGGAGAACTGGGAGCCTTGTTATGCTGATGGGCGGGATGTAAATTGCCAACAGCCACTCTGGAGAAATGTATGGTGTTTCCTGAAACATCTAAAAAACAAAGCAACAGAGCCTAGGGCACTTCCACTTATGGTCCTATAGCTTAGGGAAATTAAAATCAAAAAGACACAGCCACCCCAAAGTTTGGGAAGGCTCTGTTTACAAGAACCTCGTTTATGGTACAAGTTCAATATCACAGAAAGCGAAAAATGGATAAAGAAGTTGTGGTACTTACGTACAATGCAATATCACTCAGCAATGAAATCTATGTCATCAGGCCCGTACCAGCATAATGAGTGGATTCAGGTATGAAGATTCTAAGTGAAATAAGTCACACAGAAAAAGAAACATCATAAGATATCACCAATACACGGAATGTAAACTTGGCTACACAGGAACTGAATTACAAAACAGAACAGGGTCTCAAATGTAGAAAACCAACTTATGCTTGCTTAAGGGGAAAGGTGAGTTGGGGTGCTGCATGAAACCAGAGATTGAAATTAGCACAGATACCGTTCCATAAGCCAAATATGCAATAGACAAGAGCTACTCCTTGCTGAACGAAGTGGACTCAACACCCCATATTAAACGCCTAAGAATATACCTGACTAGAAATAATCTTAAAACCTACGGATTTATATGTCTCCGAAAGAGAATCAAGCGTGTGTACAGCGGCATAAACGCAGCAGTGATAGGATTGGTGAGGTTCGGTGAGCAAATGCAGACCCTTTAAAGTCATATTGCATGGTACCCATTCCATGGGTCTCAACTCTCCAGGTTTAAGGGATTCTTCGTTCAGCTAAAACATGCATGTGGAACCCAGAGTATGATCCACCGTGTGATCGGGAAACGTGTTCAAATGTGTCTCAGTTTTCGTCCCGTGGAACTCGGGTGCAACATTCCAGATGCTTTACTAACACTCTCCCCACTTGGAGAGTCAGTGCCTTTAACCTCCTGTTTGGCCCAGTTTGCAATTTCTGTGGAAAATGAACAGGAATAGGGAGAACGAAAGAGAGACTAGCTGGAGGTGTCTGGACGGGCAAATTTAACTCTCATTTCCCACCAGGAAGAGGAATTAACCAAAGGCTCAGCATGCCGTGCCGGAACTACACTAGGTCCTGAAGCAATCCTGTGGTGTTTCGGCCAGCTCACAAGAAAGCGAGTTGAAGAAAGGAGCTCAGGGGCACTGTAATTCACAAACCTGCAGAGTTATAAATGACAGCTATCGTCCAAAAATATATTGAAGTAAGGCTGCCAAGAGGACTTGAAAGCGGGGCAGAATTGCAGGAAACCGATTTAAGGAGGTAGACTGGAATTGCATGTAAAGCATAGGAAAAGAGGCAGAACGTCCACAATGATGCACTTGGCCAAAAAGGGCGTATGTGTTTTTTCCTGAATATATTCAGGAAAAAACGCATACGCCCTTTTTGGCCAACCAAGCAAGCTTGCAAAGGAAATCTGCACTACAATGAAGTCTCACTGCCCCCCGGTCAAAAGGGCCATCTGAAAAAAGTGTAAAATCCAGAAAGGCAGGACAGGCCATGCAGAACTGGGAGCCTTGTTATGCTGGTGGGCGGGATGTAAATTGCCAACAGCCACTCTGGAGAAGTGTATGGTGTTTCCTGAAACATCTAAAAAACAAAGCAACAGAGCCTAGGGCACTTCCACTTATGGTCCTATAGCTTAGGGAAATTAAAATCAAAAAGACACAGCCACCCCAAAGTTTGGGCTGGCTCTGTTTACAAGAACCTCGTTTACGGTACAAGTTCAATATCACAGAAAGCGAAAAATGGATAAAGAAGTTGTGGTACTTACGTACAATGCAATATCACTCAGCAATGAAATCTATGTCATCAGGCCCGTAGCAGCATAATGAGTGGATGCAGGTACGATGATTCTAAGTGAAATAAGTCACACAGAAAAAGAAACATCATAAGGTATCACTACTACACGGAATGTAAACTTAGCTACACAGGAACTGAATTACAAAACAGAACAGGGTCTCAAATGTAGAAAACCAACTTATGCTTGCTTAAGGGGAAAGGTGAGTTGGGGTGCTGCATAAAACCAGAGATTGAAATTAGCACAGATACCGTTCCATAAGCCAAATATGTAATAGACAAGAGCTACTCCTTGCTCAACGCAGTGGACTCAACACCCCATATTAAACGCCTAAGTATATACCTGACTAGAAATAATCTTAAAACCTATGGATTTATATGTCTCCGAAAGAGAATCAAGCGTGTGTACGGCGGCATAAACGCAGCAGTGATAGGATTGGTGAGGTTCGGTGAGCAAATGCAGACCCTTTGAAGTCATACTGCATGGTACCCATTCCATGGGTCGCAACTCTCCAGGTTTAAGGGATTCTTTCTTCAGCTGAAACATGCATGTGGAACACAGTGTATGATCCACCGTGTGATCAGGAAACGTGTTCAAATGTGTCTCAGTTTTCGTCCCCTGGTACTCGGGTGCAACATTCAAGACGCTTTACTAACACTCTCCCCACTTGGAGAGTCAGTGCCTTTAAACTCCTGTTTGGCCCAGTTTGCAATTTCTGCGGAAAATGTACAGGAATAGGGAGAACCAATGAGAGACTAGCTGGAGGTGTGTGGACGGGCAAATTTAACTCTCATTTCCCACCAGGAAGAGGAATTAACCAAAGGCTCAGCGTGCCGTGCCAGAACCACACTAGGGCCTGAAGCAATCCTGCGGTGTTGCGGCCAGCTCACAAGAAAGCGAGTTGAAGAAAGGAGCTCAGGGGCACTGTAATTCACAAACCTGCAGAGTTATAAATGACAGCTATCGTCCAAAAATATATTGAAGTAAAGCTGCCAAGAGGACTTGAAAGCGGGGCAGAATTGCAGGAAACCGATTTCAGGAGGTAGACAGGAATTGCATGTAAAGCATAGGAAAAGAGGCAAAACGTCCACAATGATGCACTTGGCCAAAAAGGGCGTATGCGTTTTTTCCTGAATATATTCAGGAAAAAACGCATACGCCCTTTTTGGCCAACCAAGCAAGCTTGCAAAGGAAATCTGCACTACAATGAAGTCTCACTGCCCCCCGGTCAAAAGGGCCATCTGAAAAAAGTGTAAAATCCAGAAAGGCAGGACAGGCCATGGAGAACTGGGAGCCTTGTTATGCTGATGGGCGGGATGTAAATTGCCAACAGCCACTCTGGAGAAGTGTATGGTGTTTCCTGAAACATCTAAAAAACAAGCAACAGAGCCTAGGGCACATCCACTTATGGTCCTATAGCTTAGGGAAATTAAAATCAAAAAGACACAGCCACCCCAAAGTTTGGGACGGCTGTGTTTACAAGAATCTTGTTTACGGTACAAGTTCAATATCACAAAACCGAAAAATGGATAAAGAAGTTGTGGTACTTACGTACAATGCAATATCACTCAGCAATGAAATCTTGTCATCAGGCCCGTCGCAGCATAATGAGTGGATTCAGGTACGATGATTCTAAGTGAAATAAGTCACACAGAAAAAGAAACATCATAAGATTTCACTACTACACGGAATATAAACTTGGCTACACAGGAACTGAATTACAAAACAGAACAGGTTCTCAAATGTAGAAAACCAACTTATGCTTGCTTAAGGGGAAAGGTGAGTTGGGGTGCTGCATGAAACCAGAGATTGAAAATAGCACAGATACCGTTCCATAAGCCAAATATGCAATAGACAAGAGCTACTCCTTGCTGAACGAAGTGGACTCAACACCCCATATTAAACGCCTAAGAATATACCTGACTAGAAATAATCTTAAAACCTACGGATTTATATGTCTCCGAAAGAGAATCAAGCGTGTGTACGGTGGCATAAACACAGCAGTGATAGGATTGGTGAGGTTCGGTGAGCAAATGCAGACCCCTTGAAGTCATATTGCATGGTACCCTTTCCATGGGTCTCAACTCTCCAGGTTTAAGGGATTCTTCCTTCAGCTGAAACATGCATGTGGAACACAGAGTATGATCCACCGTGTGATCAGGAAACGTGTTCAAATGTGTCTCAGTTTTCGTCCCCTGGTACTCGGGTGCAACATTCAAGACGCTTTACTAACACTCTCCCCACTTGTAGAGTCAGTGCCTTTAATCTCCTGTTTGGCCCAGTTTGCAATTTCTGCGGAAAATGTACAGGAATAGGGAGAACCAATGAGAGACTAGCTGGAGGTGTGTGGACGGGCAAATTTAACTCTCATTTCCCACCAGGAAGAGGAATTAACCAAAGGCTCAGCGTGCCGTGCCGGAACCACACTAGGGCCTGAAGCAATCCTGCGGTGTTGCGGCCAGCTCACAAGAAAGCGAGTTGAAGAAAGGAGCTCAGGGGCACTGTAATTCACAAACCTGCAGAGTTATAAATGACAGCTATCGTCCAAAAATATATTGAAGTAAGGCTGCCAAGAGGACTTGAAAGCGGGGCAGAATTGCAGGAAACCGATTTCAGGAGGTAGACGGGAATTGCATGTAAAGCATAGGAAAAGAGGCAGAACGTCCACAATGATGCACTTGGCCAAAAAGGGCGTATGCGTTTTTCCCTGAATATATTCAGGAAAAAACGCATACGCCCTTTTTGGCCAACCAAGAAAGCTTGCAAAGGAAATCTGCACTACAATGAAGTCTCACTGCCCCCGGTCAAAAGGGCCATCTGAAAAAAGTGTAAAATCCAGAAAGGCAGGACAGGCCATGGAGAACTGGGAGCTTTGTTATGCTGATGGGCGGGATGTAAATTGCCAACAGCCACTCTGGAGAAGTGTATGGTGTTTCCTGAAACATCTAAAAAACAAAGCAACAGAGCCTAGGGCACTTCCACTTATGGTCCTATAGCTTAGGGAAATTAAAATCAAAAAGACACAGCCACCCCAAAGTTTGGGACGGCTCTGTTTACAAGAACCTCGTTTACGGTACAAGTTCAATATCACAGAAAGCGAAAAATGGATAAAGAAGTTTTGGTACTTACGTACAATGCAATATCACTCAGCAATGAAATCTATGTCATCAGGCCCGTCGCAGCATAATGAGTGGATTTAGGTACGATGATTCTAAGTGAAATAAGTCACACAGAAAAAGAAAGATCATAAGATATCACTACTACACGGAATGTAAACTTGGCTACACAGGAACTGAATTACAAAACAGAACAGGGTCTCAAATGTAGAAAACCAACTTATGCTTGTTTAAGGGGAAAGGTGAGTTGGGGTGCTGCATGAAACCAGAGATTGAAATTAGCACAGATACCGTGCCATAAGCCAAATATGTAATAGACAAGAGCTACTCCTTGCTAAACGAAGTGTACTCAACACCCCATATTAAACGCCTAAGAATACACCTGACTAGTAAGAATCTTAAAACCTGTGGATTTATATGTCTCCGAAAGAGAATCAAGCGTGTGTACAGCGGCATAAACGCAGCAGTGATAGGATTTGTGAGGTTCGGTGAGCAAATGCAGACCCTTTGAAGTCATATTGCATGGTACCCATTCCATGGGTCTCAACTCTCCAGGTTTAAGGGATAATTCCTTCAGCTGAAACATGCATGTGGAACACAGAGTATGATCCACCATGTGATCAGGAAACGTGTTCAAATGTGTCTCAGTTTTCATCCCCTGGTACTCGGGTGCAACATTCAAGACGCTTTACTAACTCTCTCCCCACTTGGAGAGTCAGTGTCTTTAAACTCCTGTTTGGCCCAGTTTGCAATTTCTGCGGAAAATGTACAGGAATAGGGAGAACCAATGAGAAACTAGCTGGAGGTGTCTGGACGGGCAAATTTAACTCTCATTTCCCACCAGAAAGAGGAATTAACCAAAGGCTCAGCATGCCGTGCCGGAACCACACTAGGGCCTGAAGCAATCCTGCGGTGTTGCGGCCAGCTCACAAGAAAGCGAGTTGAAGAAAGGAGCTCAGGGGCACTGTAATTCACAAACCAGCAGAGTTATAAATGACAGCTATCGTCCAAAAATATATTGAAGTAAGGCTGCCAAGAGGACATGAAAGCGGGGCAGGATTGCAGGAAACCGATTTCAGGAGGTAGACAGGAATTGCATGTAAAGCATAGGAAAAGAGGCAGAACGTCCACAATGATCCACTTGGCCAAAAAGGGCGTATGCGTTTTTTCCTGCATATATTCAGGAAAAAACGCATACGCCCTTTTTGGCCAACCAAGCAAGCTTGCAAAGGATATCTGCACTACAATGAAGTCTCACTGCCCCCCGGTCAAAAGGGCCATCTGAAAAAAGTGTAAAATCCAGAAAGGCAGGACAGGCCATGCAGAACTGGGAGCCTTGATATGCTGATGGGCGGGATGTAAATTGCCAACAGCCACTCTGGGGAAGTGTATGGTGTTTCCTGAAACATCTAAAAAACTAAGCAACAGAGCCTAGGGCACTTCCACTTATGGTCCTATAGCTTAGGGAAATTAAAATCAAAAAGACACAGCCACCCCAAAGTTTGGGACGGCTCTGTTTACAAGAACCTCGTTTACGGTACAAGTTCAATATCACAGAAAGCGAAAAATGGATAAAGAAGTTGTGGTACTTACGTACAATGCAATATCACTCAGCAATGAAATCTATGTCATCAGGCCCGTAGCAGCATAATGAGTGGATTCAGGTATGATGATTCTAAGTGAAATAAGTCACACAGAAAAAGAAACACCATAAGATATCACTACTACAAGGAAGGTAAACTTGGCTACACAAGAACTGAATTACAAAACAGAACAGGGTCTCAAATGTAGAAAACCAACTTATGCTTGCTTGAGGGGAAAGGTGAGTTGGGGTGCTGCATGAAACCAGAGATTGAAATTAGCACAGATACCGTTCCATAAGCCAAATATGTAATAGACAAGAGCTACTCCTTGCTCAACGAAGTGGACTCAACACCCCATATTAAATGCCTAAGAATATACCTGACTAGTAAGAATATTAAAACCTACCGATTTATATGTCTCCGAAAGAGAATCAAGCGTGTGTACGGCGGCATAAACGCAGCAGTGATAGGATTGGTGAGGTTCGGTGAGCAAATGCAGACCCTTTGAAGTCATATTGCATGGTACCCATTCCATGGGTCTCAACTCTCCAGGTTTAAGGGATTCTTCCTTCAGCTAAAACATGCATGTGGAACCCAGAGTATGATCCACCGTGTGCTCGGGGAACGTTTTTAAATGTGTCTCAGTTTTCGTTCCCTGGTACTCGGGTGCAACATTCCAGACGCTTTACTAACACTCTACCCACTTGGAGAGTCAGTGCCTTTAACCTCCTGTTTGGCCCAGTTTGCAATTTCTGCGTAAGATGAACAGGAATAGGGAGAACCAATGAGAGACTAGCTGGAGCTGTGAGGACGGGCAAATTTAACTCTCATTTCCCACCAGGAAGAGGAATTAACGAAAGGCTCAGCATGCGATGCCGGAACCAAACTAGGGCCTGAAGCAATCCTGCGGTGTTGCGGCCAGCTCACAAGAAAGCGAGTTGAAGAAAGGAGCTCAGGGGCACTGTAATTCACAAACCTGCAGAGTTATAAATGACAGCTATCGTCCAAAAATATATTGAAGGAAGGCTGACAAGAGGACTTGAAAGCGGGGCAGAATTGCAGGAAACCGATTTCAGGAGGTAGACTGGAATTGCATGTAAAGCATAGGAAAAGAGGCAGAACGTCCACAATGATGCACTTGGCCAAAAAGGGCGTATGCGTTTTTTCCTGAATATATTCAGGAAAAAACGCATACGCCCTTTTTGGCCAACCAAGCAAGTTTGCAAAGGAAATCTGCACTACAATGAAGTTTCACTGCCCCCCAGTCAAAAGGGCCATCTGAAAAAAGTGTAAAATCCAGAAAGGCAGGATAGGTCATGGAGAACTGGGAGCCTTGTTATGCTGATGGGCGGGATGTAAATTGCCAGCAGCCACTCTGGAGAAGTGTATGGTGTTTCCTGAAACATCTAAAAAACAAAGCAACAGAGCCTAGGGCACGTCCACTTATGGTCCTATAGCTTAGGGAAATTAAAATAAAAAAGACACAGCCACCCCAAAGTTTGGGCCGGCTCTGTTTACAAGAACCTCGTTTATGGTACAAGTTCAATATCACAGAAAGCGAAAAATGGATAAAGAAGTTGTGGTAATTACGTACAATGCAATATCAATCAGCAATGAAATCTATGTCATCAGGCCCGTAGCAGCATAATGAGTGGATTCAGGTACGATGATTCTAAGTGAAATAAGTCACACAGAAAAAGAAACATCATAAGATATCACTACTACATGGAATGTAAACTTGGCTACACAGGAACTGAATTACAAAACAGAACAGGGTGTCAAATGTAGAAAACCAACTTATACTTGCTTAAGGGGAAAGGTGACTTGGGGTGCTGCATAAAACCAGAGATTGAAATTAGCACAGATACCGTTCCATAAGCCAAATATGTAATAGACAAGAGCTACTCCTTGCTCAACGAAGTGGACTCAACACCCCATATTAAACGCCTAACAATATACCTGACTAGTAAGAATCTTAAAACCTATGGATTTATATGTCTCCGGAAGAGAATGAAGCGTGTGTACAGTGGCATAAACGCAGCAGTGATAGGATTGGTGAGGTTTGGTGAGCAAATGCAGACCCTTTGAAGTCATATTGCATGGTACCCATTCCATGGGTCTCAACTCTCCATGTTTAAGGGATTCTTCCTTCATCTAAAACATGCATGTGGAACCAAGAGTATGATCCACCGTGTGATCGGGAAACGTGTTCAAATGTGTCTCAGTTTTCGTCCCCTGGTACTCGGGTGCAACATTCCAGACACTTTACTAACACTCTCCCCACTTGGAGAGTCAGTGCCTTTAACCTCCTGTTTGGCCCAGTTTGCAATTTCTTCGGAAGATGAACAGCAATAAGGAGAAGCAATGGGAGACTATCTGTAGGTGTCTGGACGGGCAAATTTAACTCTCATTTCCCACCAGGAAGATAAATGAACCAAAGGCTCTGCGTGCCATGCTGGAACTAGATTAGGGCCTGAGGAGATCCTGCGGTGTTGCGGCCAGCTCACAAGAAAGCGAGTTGAAGAAAGCAGCTCAGGGGCACTGTAATTCAGAAACCTGCGTAGTTATAAATGACAGCTATCATCCAAAATTATACTGAAGTAAGGCTGCGATGAGGACTTGAATGCCGGGCAGAATTGCTGGAAACTGATTTCAGGACGTACACGGGAGTAGTTCTTAAAGCATAGGAAAAGAGACAGAACTTGGAAAATAATGCACTTGGCAAAAAAGGGCATATGTGTTTTATCCAGAGCTCTCATAACTGAGGGGAGGAGATTCCCAGCAGGCTCCACTGCCACCTGAGGGCTCACATTGCCAAGGCAACGTGAGCATGCCAGGCAGGAGTTACCTCACAGCAGAGGTCCCACCTCACAGAAGGGTGAGAAACCCAGCCAACATCAGACTCTCACCAGAGGGCCCACATCACCAAGGGGATGGGAACCAGGCAGGAGTGTCTTCACATCAGTGGGGCCACATCATCGAAAGCTGAGGTACTCAGCACATGTGTCCTCAAACCAGAGGACCCACATCACCAAGGACCTCGGAGTGAGGCAGGCAGGAGTAACCTCACAACACTGGGCACATAGAATAAAAAAGTGAGGAATCCAGCAGTTGGAACCTCCCAGCAGGCGGCCCAGAGCACCGAGGCTATGGGATCCAGGCCACAGTGAACTCACAGAAGAGGGCCCATGTCATGAAACTGAGCAAACCAGCCATTGGGACCTCAGAGCAGGAGGCCCACATCCCCATGGGGATGGAATTCTGGTAGGAGTGTCCTCGCACCACTGAGAACGTATCAGAAAATTTGGGGTGACCAGCAGTTAGGGCCTGACGCCAGAGGACCCTCATCACCAAGGGAAGGAGGCTCCCAGCAGGCTCCAACTGCCACCAGAGGGCTGACGTCGCCAAGGCGATGTGTGCCAACCAGGCACGAATGACCTCACAGCAGAGGGCCCACCTCAGAGAAGTGTGACGAACCCAGTCAGGATCAGACTCGCACCAGAGGGCCCACATCACCAAATGGATTGGAACCAGGCAGGAGTGTCCTCACATGAGTAGGGCCACATCATCTAAAGGTGAGGAACCCAGAACATGTGGCTTCAAACCATAGGACACCCATCACCAAGGGGCTGGGAGTGAGGCAGGCAGGAGGAGCCTCATAACAGAGGGCCCAAAAATAAGAAAGGTGAGGAATCCAGCAGTTGGAACCTCCCAGCAGGCGGCCCAGAGCACAGAGGCTAGAGGAACCAGGCCAGAGTGAACTAACACCAGATAGCCCACATCATGAAACTGTGAGCAACCCAGACATTGGGACCTCAGAGCAGAAGGCCCACATCCCCATGGTGATGGGAACATGACAGGAGTGTCCTGGCATCACTGGGCTCACATCAGAAAACGTGGGGTGCTCAGAAGTTAGGGCCTGACGCTAGAGGGCACTCATCACCGAGAGGAGGAGGCTCCCAGCAGGCTCCAGCTGCCACCAGAGGGCCAACGTCGCCAAGGCGATGTGTGCCAGTCTGGCAGGAGTGACCTCACAGCAGAGGGCCCACCTCACAGAAGGGTGAGGAACACAGCCAGGATCAGACTCTCACCAGAGGGCCCACATCACCAAGGGGATGGGAACCAGGCAGGAGTGTCCCCACACCAGTGGGACAACATCATCGAAAGGTGAGGATCCCAGCACATGTGTCCTCAAACCAGAGGAACCACATCACCAAGGGGTTCGGAATGAGGCTGGCAGGACTGGCCTCACAACACAGGGTCCATAGAATATAAAAGTTGAGGAATCCAGCAGTTGGAACCTCCCAGCAAGTGGCCCAGAGCACCGAGGCTATGGGATCCAGGCCGCAGTGAACTCACAGCAGAGGGCCCACATCATGAACCTGTGAGCAGCCCAGCTGTTGGGACCTCAGAACAGAAGGCCCACATCCCCATTGGGATGGGAACCTGGCAGGAGTGGCTTTGCACCACTTAGCACATATCAGAAAATGTTAGGAGCCCAGCAGTTAGGGCCTGACGCCAGGGGGCCCTCATAACTGAGGGGAGGAGACTCCCAGCAGGTTCCAACTGCCAACAGAGGGCCCACGTCTACAAGGTGGCATGCGCCAGCCAGGCAGTAGTGACCTCACAGCAGAGGGCCTATCTCACAGAAGGGTGAGGAACCGAGGCAGGATGAGACTCTCACCAGAGGGCCCACAACACCAAGGGGATGGGAACCAGTCAGGACTGTCCTCCCACCAGTGGGGCCACATCATCGAAAGGTGAGGAACCCAGCACATGTGGCCTCATATCAGAGGACATACATCACAAAGGGGATGGGAGTGAGGCAGGTAGGAGTAGCCTAAAAACAGAGGGCCCAAAGAATAAAAAAAGTGAGGAATCCAGCATTTGGAACCTCCCAGCAGGCGGCCGAGAGCACAGAAGCTATGGGATGCAGGCAGGAGTTAACTAACAGCAGAGAGCCCACATCATGAAACTGTGAGCAACCCAGGCATTGGGACCTCAGAGCAGAAAGCCCACATCCCCATGGGGATGGGAACCTGACAGGAGTGTCCTGGCATCACTGGGCTCACATCAGAAAACGTGGGGAGCCCAGCAGTTAGAGCCTGATGCTAGAGGGCCATCATCACCGAGGGGAGGAGGCTCCCAGCAGGTTCCATGTGCCAACAGAGGGCCCACGTCGCCAAGGTGATGTGTGCAAGTCAGGCAGGATTGACCTCACAGCAGAGGGCCTACCTCACAGAAGAGTGAGGAACCCAGCCAGGATAAGACTGTCACCAGAAGGCCCACATCACCAAGGGGATGGGAACCAGGCAGGAGTGTCCTCACACCAGTGGGGCCACATCATTGAAAGTTGCCTAACCCAGCACATGTGGCCTCAAACCAGAAGACCCACATCACGAAGGGGTTGCAAGTGAGGCAGGCAGGAGGAGCATCACAACACAGGACCCATAGAATACAAAAGTTGAGGAATCGAGCAGTTGGAACCTCCCAGCAGGCAGCCAAGACCACAGAGGCTATGGGATCCAGGCCACAGTGAACTAACACCAGAGAGCCCACATCATGAAATTGTGATCAACCCAGCCGTTGGAACCTCAGAGCAGAAGGCCCACATCCCCATGGGGATGGGAACCTAAGAGGAGTGCTTGAGCAACACTGGGCTCACCAAGAAAAGTTGGGGAGCCCAGCAGTTAGGGCCTGACGTCAGAGGGCCCTCATCACAGAGCTGAGGAGGCTCCCAGCAGGGTCCAATTGCCACCAGAGGGCTCATGTCAACAAGGCGAGGTGAGCAACCCAGGCAAGAGTTACCTGATAGTAGAGGGCCCACCTCACAGATGGGTGAGGAACCCAGCCAGGATCAGACTCTCACCTGAGGGCCCACATCAGCAAGGGGATGGGAACCAGTCAGGACTGTCTTCCCTCCAGTGGGGTCACATCATCGAAAGGTGCGGAACCCAGCACATGTGGCCTCAAATCAGAGGACACATATCACAAAGGGAATGGGAGTGAGGCAGGCAGGAGTAGCCTAAAATCAGAGGGCCCAAAGAATAAGAAAGGTGAGGAATCCAGCATTTGGAACCTCCCAGCAGGCGGTCCAGAGCACAGAAGCTATGGGATGCAGGCAGGAGTGAACTAATACCAGAGAGCCCACATCATAAAACTGTGAACAACCCAGGCTTTGGGACCTCAGAGCAGAAGGCCCACACCCCAATGGGGATGTGAACCTGGCTGGAGTGTCCTCGCACCACTGGGCGCACATCACAAAATGTGGGGAGCCCAGCAGTTAAGGCCTGATGCCAGAGGGCCCTCATCACCGAGGAGAGGAGGCTCCCAGCAGGCTCCAAGTGCCACCAGAGGGCTCATGTCCACAAGGCGAGGTGAGCAAGCCAGGCAGGAGTGACCTCACATCAGACGGCCCACCTCACAGATGGGTGAGGAACCCAGCCAGGATCAGACTCTCAACAGAGGGCCCACATCACCAAGGGGATGTGAACCAGGCAGGAGTCTCCTAAGACCATTGGTCCCACATCATCGAAAGGTGAGGAACCCAGCACATGTGGCCTCAAACCAGACGACACACATCACGAAGGGGATGGGAGTGAGGCAGGCAGGAGGATCCTCACAACAGAGGGCCCAAAAAATTAAAAAAGTGAGGAATCCAGCAGTTGGAACCTCCCAGCAGGCGGCCAAGAGCACAGAGGCTATGGGATCCAGGCTTCTGTGAACACCAGAGAGCCCACATCATGAAAATGTGAACAACCCAGCCGTTGGGACCTCAGAGCAGAAGGCCCACAACCCCATGGAGATGGGATCCTAAGAGGAGTGCCAAAGCATCACCAGGCTCCCTAAGAAAAGTTGGTGAGTCCAGCAGTTAGGGCCTGACGCAAGAGGGTCCTCATCACCGGGGGGAGGAGATTCCCAGCACGCTCCAACTGCCACCACACGGCTGACTTCACCAAGGCAATGTGTGCCAGCCATGCAGGAGTGACCTATCAGCAGAGGGTCTCCCTCACAGGTGGGTGAGGAACAAAGCCAGGAACAGACTCTCACCAGGGGGTCCACATAACCACGTGGATGAGAACCAAGCAGGAGTGTCCTCACACTAGTGGGGCCACATCATCGAAAGGTGAGGAACCCAGCAAAGGTGGCCACAAACCAGAGGACCCACATCACCAAGGGGTTGAGAGTGAGGTAGGTGTCTGGACGGGTATATTTAACACTCATTTCCCACCAGGAAGAGAAATTAACCAAAGGCTCAGCGTGCCCTGCCAGAAGCAGATTAGGGCCTGAAGCAGTCTTGCGGGTTTGCGGCCAGCTCACAAGAAAGCGAGTTGAAGAAAGGAGCTCAGGGGCCCTGTAATTCACAAACCTGGAGAGTTATAAATAACAGATAACGTCCAAAAATATATTGAAGTAAGGCTGCGAAAAGGACTTGAAAGCGGGGCAGAATTTCAGGAAACCGATTTCAGGAGGTAGACTGGAATTGCATTTAAAGCATAGGAAAAGAGGCAGAACATCGACAATGATGCACTTGGCAACAAAGGGCGTATGAGTTTGTTCCTGAATATATTCAGGAAAAAACACATATGCCCTTTTTGGCAAACCAAGCAAGCTTGCAATGGAAATCCGAACTACTATGAAGTGTCACTTCCCCCCGGTCTAAAGGGCCATCTGAGAAAAGTGTAAAATCCAGAAAGGCAAGACAGGCCATGGGGAAAAAGGAGCCTTGTTATGCTGATGGGCGGGATGTAAATTGCCAACAGCCACTCTGGAGAAGTGTATGGTGTTTCCTGATACATCTGAAAAACAAAGCAACAGAGTCTAGGGCATTTCCACTTATGGTCCTATAGCTTAGGGAAATTAAAATCAAAAAGACACAGCCACCCCAAAATTTGGGACGGCTCTGTTTACAGGAACCTCTTCTACAGTACGAGTTAAATATCCCAGAGAACAAATAATTGATAAAGAAGTTGCAGTACTTATGTACAACAGAATACCACTCAGCAATGAAATCTGTGTCACCAGGTCTGTACCAGTATAATGAGTGGATT
This sequence comes from Leucopleurus acutus, assembly GCF_964270905.1. Lineage (NCBI taxonomy): Eukaryota > Metazoa > Chordata > Mammalia > Artiodactyla > Delphinidae > Leucopleurus > Leucopleurus acutus. The sequence goes on along the minus strand of NC_139142.1, from coordinate 119,400,398 downwards.
GAGGCATGATGATTCTAAGTGAAATAAGTCACACAGAAAAAGAAACATCATAAGGTATCACTAATGCACGGAATGTAAACTTGGCTACACATGAACTGAATTACAAAACAGAACAGGGTCTCAAGATTAGAAAACCAACTTATGCTTGCTTAAAGGGAAAGGTGAGTTAAGGGGGTGCTGCATAAAACCAGAGATTGAAAATAGCACAGATACCGTTCCATAAGCCAAATATGTAATAGACAAGACCTACCCCCTGCTCAACGAAATGGACTCAACAATGAGGTATCACCTCACACCTGTTAGAATGGGCATCATCTGAAAATCTACAAACAACAAATGCTGGAAAGGGTGTGGAGAAAAGGAACCCTCTTCCACTATTGTTGGGAATATAAGTTGATACAGTCACTATGGAGAACAATATGGAGTTTCTTAAGAAACTAATAATAGAATTACCATATGATACAGCGATCCCAGGACTGGACATATACCCAGACAAAACCATAAATCAAAAAGAGACATTCACCGCAATGTTCATTGCATCACTATTTACAATATCGAGGTAATGGAAGCAACCTAAATGCCCACAGACAGACGAATGCATAAAGATGTGGTACATATATAAAATGGAATATTACTAAGCCATGAAAGGAATGAAATTGGGTCATTTGTAGAGACGTCGATGGATCTAGAGACTGTCATACAGAGTGAAGTAAGTCAGAAAGAGAAAAACAAATCTTGTATATTCATGCATATATGTGGAACCTAGAAAAACTGTACAGATTAACCGTTTTGCAAGGCATAAATAGAGCAACAGATGTAGACAACAATCGTATGGACAACAAGGGGGGAAAGCTCTTGGAGGGGTGGTGGTGGGAGGAGTTGAGAGATTGGGATTGGCATGTAAACATTTATATGTATAAAATAGATAACCAATGAGAACCTGCTGTATAAAAATATAAAATAAAATTCAAAATTAAAAAGAAATAAAATTTAAAAAATAAAACAGAAAAAACAATTATTCCCTTCACATACATTTATATGAATAAATTATTTCCATGCTTATATCTGTAAATACAAAAAAGAGGAATAAAATCTACCTTGAACCAAAAACAAAAAAGAGAAATAAAAAAACAGAACCCACCAGTTACTCAGAGGAAAACCGTATCAGGGCACTTGCTCCAGTTGTAAACAATTCTGAAGTTGGTCAGTGGTGGGGAATCGTCTCCCATTCAGCCAGCAGCCCCCACACAACAAGCGTCCTCATTGCAAAGCTGGGGCACCGTGCCGAGGCATCTGTGAGTAAACGTGAGCTGAGCCCCAGGCCAGTTGCTGCTGAACTGTTCCCGCCCTTCCCAGGTAAAACACCTGAATATATACAAGGACTTGAAAGCCTAGAGGAAGGGCCATGGAGCCACACGAGTGACAGCATGCCAGCTGACTTGGTGCCTGCAGGCCAGCCAGGATGGTCCTGGCCCTGGGTGCTCTTCTGGAAGATTTCCATTTCCCTGCCTGAGATACCCGTCCTGTCCCTGCCCCCACTGCTTTTTTCCTTCCTCACCTCTGCCCAGGGAGAAATTCCAGCAGCAGGTATGGGTGACACATCCTCTTCTTTAGCAGGTGGCAGCCTGGCAACTGCTGCAGAAAGTCCAGCAGAGCCCCACTCACACTGGGCCACCCACAAAGCCGTGGCCTCTCACTCCCTCCCACCAGCCCAGCCCCGAGACTGCTGACAGGGCAGAGAAAATGGCGTCAGGCACAGCTGCAGGGGCTTTTGCTGCCTGGAGTGGTATTTATATTGATCTCAACCCAGGCACACCTGGGGAGGGCTGGCCGGCATGGTAAGGTTGCCCAGGTCAGCCAATCATCACCCCTCAGGGGCTCACAGTTGCAGAAAATGGAACTTGCTGAACCGGCCAGGTCCAAGGAACAGGTGTGGGCTCCTGAGAGTCAGGATAGACAAGGGGCTGCAGCTTTGGCTTGTTTTCTAATCATTTTATCTGGCCCATGAGTGGGAGACAACTTCAAGAAAACCCTCTCCTAATGAGAGGAACCCAGGAGTCAGGGAGAGGAGGGGTGGGTGGTGGTTGGAGACAGAGGCCTGGTGCCCTGGGTGCAGTGGAAGTCTCTGGAAGACCAGGTGGAGGGAGGCCACACAGAGTGATGCCCAGGGTCACAGACCTGTCGGAGCTGCTGTTTGTTAGTTCAAGTCCTGCTCTGAGGTGCTCTGTGTCAGCTCTGAGCGACAGGTGAGCTGGGGGTGCTCTTCAATGAGGGCTATGTGCACGGTTCCTGTGTGCCCAGCCCTGCCACGGTACCTGCAAGGGTAGCTCTGTATCCTGGGAGGGGCCTGACCATGAGAGCCCCGTGGGCTGGGTTGGGGGTGGGGTACCTGCCCAGGAGAGCTCCATATCCTGGGATTGGCCTGACCACGAGAGCCCCATGGGCTGCTGGGGACCTGGTAAAGGATGTCAGGACAGTCAGTGAAGCCACCGAGGATATACCTCCAGTTGCTCCTGATTCCTACACCCTGCTGGTCATTCTACCAACCACCAGGACATGGTATTCTGTATTAGTCTTCAATGATGCCTTCTTTTGTATTCCATTAGTCCCAGAGTCACAAGAAATTTTGGCTTGTGAGTGGCAGGACTCAACATACAACTAAAACAATACTTCCGGGCCGTCTTGCCCCAAGGGTTCAAAAATTCCCACACCATCTTTGGGGAAAGCTTAGCTAAAGACCGAAAAGTTCTACCTCTGGAAAAGGAAACCCTCCTTCAATATGCAGACGACATTCTGATCGCCAGCCCTACTAAGGAGGCCTCTGAACTACCAAGCCAATAAAGGATAGAAGTTGTCCAAGAAAAAGCTCAAATATCACAGACTGCAGTGACCTGCCTGGGCTTCATTCTCACACAAGGTCAGAGAAGCCCATCCCAGGAAAGGGAAGAAACCATTTGCAGCCTTACCCCTTTCTAAAACTAGAAGACAGCTTAGGGGTTCCTGGGGAGGCCAGGGTTTGCTGCTTCTGGATCCCTAACTACAGTCTACTAGCTGGGCCTCTATATGAAACACTGAAAGGAAAAGATGATGATCCTTTTGAACAGAATCCAGAAGTGGCCTTTCAAGAATGGAAAGAGCAGTCAATTCAGACCCTTGCCCTGGAACTCCCTAATTGAGCTAAACCCTTTGACCTTTCCATTCCCGGTGAAAGGTGAATCGCCATTGGAGAATTAGTGCAAAAACTGGGACCACTTGAAATGGAACAACGCAAGAATGCCATCCAGGTAGGATAAACTACAGTCACCAAGGGGCTTGGCCCACTGCCACATCTGGCCAAGATACTGGCGGTATCTAAAAACCTGGAAATCAGCAGCCCAAAAGGCCACCTCCCTCCTAAGGGAAAAGGACCCCACGTGGTGATCCTAATCACCAACCATGCCCTGAAGTTGCAGGGTTCGCTCCGTGGGCACACCGACCTCGAGTGAGGAGGCCCTCCAACTCCAACATCCAGAGAGATAACCGGGGGCAACAGGGCACCATGACGACTCGTGTGAACATCACTTGACCTGGAGTTTCTCTCATAAAACAACAATAGTGTGTCCCGAAGGAGTAGACTACTGCTTGCAGGACTTCCTGCACCCGGAGGGGAGCTAATAATCTTGGCGGGGGAACCGTATATCACACTGTCACCATAGAAAAGCCTACAGACACCGTGATGATGGTGGCCAATAAGACCGGCTGGACTCCTGTTTACTTCAAAAGGCTGTTGACTCAGTGGCCATCATGGTCCTTGATCACCACTGACCCTGGACTGTCTGGGAGTTGAGCGGGCAGGGCTCTGACACCTGGTGCTGTTTTTACGTTAATTCAGGGGCCTAATTGAAGAAAGAGCAGACTACTGGTCAGAGCATCTAGGCTGGCAGAAACGGTCAGCCTAAGGTGGCCGAACAAATGTGGGGTGGGGTGAAACCGGCCCCCACAGCGTCTCTGCACATCTCTTTCCTGGACCCTTAAAGGTCATTAGAATCTATAACACTTCCAATGCTGGTGCTCAGGCGGACGAGCAGGGAGGCAGGGGTCCTGGGGCCAATCAACGTCACCTGGAGGCTGCTGGGGAGAAGTTCTGACCCTCGTCCCCTGGTATGAGGGCTCCCAACTCAGCACTCAGCAGTTACAGAAGAAGGGTCTGCACCCTCAGCACTCCAAGAATGAGGAACGGGACAAAAGGCAGAGGAGGGGTTTGTCCCCAGCAAAGCCCATTAAAAATCCCTGGGAGATAAAAATAGAATGTGGGCAATAAAGTCAAGTCTGACCTTTTTTATCCTTTGTGCTTTGTCTAATTTCACGTGCTCCTAGGGTCCCACATGCAGAGGTTCCACACCCGGCACTTCAGACCAGATTTCCTGGTGCAGAATGGCTGGGTCGACACCTCAGCTCCTGGGGCCCAGTGCAGACTCCGAGATATAGAGCCTGAGCTGCAGCCAACCCGGCCCTTGAGAGCTCCGCCCCCTCCCTCTCACTGACTCTGACAGGATCTCTACACAGCAGCCCAGCCCACAGCCCACGGGGTAGTGCATGCTCTCACCTCTCCATTCTCTGATGAAAATATAAAGTTTCCTTTGCTTGGGAACCAAACTCAGTCTCTATCTGTTGGCCCCAATGACACTGGGCAGGGGGACCCTTGTTGGGGTCCACTCTGGAGGATCAGTAACAGAAATTGAGACTATTGTAACTTCAATGAACAGATGTGTGAGCCAAACTGTAGTTAACATAGAACAGTTTATAAGGCTCGGGTAAAATAAGATGTTTCTAACACTTCCATTTGATATTTCCATCACTTTATTATAAGCAAGTTCAGTGAAAAGGTTTGTCTTATTTGTCAGGTCAATATTAGAGAAATGAAGTGATTTCTTTCCAAGGATGTACATCTAATAATCTTGGTTAAAGCTTCAATCTTGTTTTAAATGCTTTTCCATTGAAAATGATACCTCTCTTTCAGCTCCCCCATTTCTGAGAAGTATAAAATCTTATAATTTATTATTACCAAAGGGGAAAGGTGGGAGGAGGGATAAATTAACAGTTTGGAATTAACACATACACACTGCTATGTATAAAATAGATCATCAACAAGGAACTACTGTATAGCACAGGGAACTACACTCAATATTGTGCAATAACCTATAAGGGGAAATAATCGGAAAAAGAATAGATATTTTTATTGACATCATCTATCAATGACAGTTAAAGTGTAACCTAAGGGAAGCCGGTGGTGAGTGCTTCTGACCCTGAAGACTTCAGTCATCTAAAGTTTGGACTCTGCCTACTTCCCAAGGCCCTTAATGAACATATGTGTAGCCGTAGCTTAAAAAACTCCCCAGTTTGGGTTTCGGGGAGACACTGATTTTGAAAAAGCCCTGGTGTTCTCCTTACATGAATGGGACTCTTCCTACTGCTAAAACATGTCTGTCACACCCAGAGGATGGTATACCGTCTGATCGGGAAGAGTTTGGAAAAGGCATCTCATCTCCTCATCTCCTGGTGCTCGGGTTCACCCCTCCAGCGTCTTTACTAACAGTCTCCCCACTTGGAGATGTCAACACTGTCAACATCCTGTTGCGTACAGTTTGGAATTTGTCCAGAGGATGAAGCGGAAGGATGAGGAACAATGAGAGACAAGTCCTAGGTGTTCAGACAGGCACATGTCACTCTAATTTCCAATCAGGAAGATGAATTGACCAAAGGCTAGGGTTGCCCATGGAAACAGTATAGGGCTTGAGGAAATCCCACTGCTTTGTGGCCAGTTCCCATAAACACAAGTTGAACAATGGAACTCAGGGGCAGTAAAATTCACGAAACTGCAGAGTTGAAAATATCTATCACTGAAAAATGTCTTGAGGAAAGTCAAAGAAAAGGATTGGCAAGCAAGGGAGAATGGCAAGAAAGGGATTTGAGGAGGTAGAAAGGATTCGCCATTAAGCACAAGAAAAGGGGCTGAACATTTCCGACATTGCAGTTGGCCAAAAAGGCTGTATGCGTTTTTTTCTGTATATATTCAAGAAAAGGGCATACACTTTTTTAGCCAACCAAACAGGTGGGCACTGGAAATCAATACTACAAAAGATATCACTTCGCATCAGTCAGAAGAGCCATCCTCATAAAGTGTAAACGCCAGAAATGCAGGACAGGGCAAGGAGAAGAGGGAGCCCTGTGAGGCTTATAGTGGAAATGTATATTGCCAACGGCCATTCTGGAGAAGTGTATTGTGTTTACTAAAGCATCTAAAAAATGAGCTACAGAGCATAGGGCACTTGCACTCATGGGCGTATATCTTGGGAAAAACAAAAATCGAGAGGACACAGGCACCCCAATGTTTACTGCCTCTCTGTTTAAAAGATCCTCGACTAGGATATAACTTAAATGTCTCTGGAGGGAAAAAATGGATAGAGATGTGGTACTTATGTAGAGTGGAATATTACTCAGCCTGGAAATCAATGAAATATGGCCAGTTGTAACAACTCCGGAGGAGTTACGTATGATCATTCTAAGTGACATAATTCAAAAAGAAAAAGACACATATCATAAGATATCACTTAAAGGTGGAATCCAAAATGGCTACACATGAAATAAATTACAAAACAAAAACATAGTCAAATATGTAGAAAACACGCGTAAGGCTGCTAAACGGGAAAGGTGGGGAGGGGTGAGGCATCATCCAGGAGGTTGAAATTAGCAAAGATACCATTCCAAATACCAAACTGATAATCAACAAGGCCTACACGGTAGCTAAAAGAACTGCACTCAGCACACTCAAGTCACCGGAAAAGAATATCTATGACTGGTAAGAATCTGAAAAAGAATTTATTGATGTCTCTCTGTACGTGAATCAAGTGGATGTACAGCAGCAAGAAACAGAGCTTTGAAAATCAGCTGTAACCAATATAGTAATAAATTGAAAAAAATAAACGACAGAGAGACAGAGAAAACCTCTTACAACTTTTCCTCAGGGACGGTGATGCAACATGGATTGAACACATCTAGACCCACAGCAGGATGAGACATAAGGCTGGAAACTGTTCGCGCTAAGAGAAATGTGAGGTTGGGTGAGGAAATGCACACCCTTTAAAGTAATACTACCTGGTACCCATTCAATGGGTCCCAAATCTGCAGGTTGAAGGAATCTTCCTACAGCTAAAACATGCATGGAAAACCCAGAGGACTGTACACCATGTGATCGGGAGATGTGTCTAAAATGCACCTCATTTATCCTCTCCTGGTGCTCCTGTTCATCATTCCAGCCACGTTACTTAGAATCTCCCCACTTAGAGAATCAGCACATTTAAACTTCTGTTTCACACATTTTGCAAATTGTGAGGAGGATGAACGGGAAGAGGGGGAAACAATGAGAGAATAGTTGTAGGGGTTTGGACGGGCACATGTCACTCTAATTTCCCATTAAGAATAAGAATTAAAAAAAGGCTCAGCCCGCCTCGCCGGAGCCAAAATAGGGCCTGAAGCAATCCTGCGGTTTTGAGGCCAGCTCACAAAAGAGCAACTTAAAAAATGGAGCTCAGGGTCACTGCAATTCACAAACCTGCAGAGTTATAAATGAAAACTAACGTCCAAAAATATGTTGAGGTAAGGCAAAGAAGAGGATCTGAATGCAAGACAGAATTGCAAGAAACAGATTTCAAGAGATAGATTGGACTCGCCTTTAAAGCACATGAAAAGCGGCAGAATTTCGACAATGATGCAGTTGGCCCAAAAGGGAGTATGCGTTATTTCCTGAATATATCCAGGAAAAAACACATACGCACTTTATGGGCAACCAAGCAAGCAAGCAATGCAAATGTGCACAACAAAGAAGTCTCATTTCCCACCGGTCAAAAGGGCCATCCGAAAAAATTGTAAACACCAGAAATGCAGGACAGGCCATGGAGAACAGGGAGCCTTTATACGCTGATGGACAGTGTGTGAACTGCCGAGAGCCACTCTGGAGAAGTGTATGGTGGTTCCTAAATCATCTAAAAAACAGAGCGACAGAGCATAGGGCACTTCCAATCACGGGAGTATATCTAAGGAAGTCTAAAAATCAACAAGACACAAGCACACCACAGTTTAGGGCTACTCTGTTTACAAGAACCTCAACTTCAGTACACCTTAAATATCCCAGGAAAGAGAACAATGGATAAAGAAAATGTGGTACTTATGTACAATGGAATATCTCTTCACCATGAAATCAATGTAATAAGGCTAGTAGAAGGATAAAGAGTGGATTGAGGTCCGATAATACTACTTGAAATAAGTCAAACAGAAAAAGAAACATATCATAAGATATCACTTATAGAGGGAGGATAAATATGGCTGCACAAAAAATGAATTACAAAACAGAACAGTGTCTCACATTTAGAAAACACACTTATGTCAGCTTAAGGGGAAAGGAGAGGTGGGGTGATGCATAAAACCAGAGTTTGAAATTAGCACAGATACCGTTCAATAAACCAAATAGGTATCAGACAAGATCTACACCTCGCTCAATGAACTGGCCTCAACACACCCTATACACCGCAGAGAAATATATCTGAGTAATAAGAATCTTAAAACCCATGTATTGATATATCTCCATAAGGGAATCAAGTGTGCGCAGAGCGGCACAAACACAGCAGTGAAAATGAGCTAAACCCCATTATAGAAATAAATTTTAAAACCAAAACGCAGAAACAATGAAAGAGAGAAAAATTCTTACAAAATTCGCTCAGGGGCTGTGATGCAACCTGGAATGACCACATATAAACCCACAGCTGGATAAGACATAAGGCTGGACACTTGGGGCTGAAAGGATTGGAGAGCTTTGGTGAGCAACTGCCGAAAGTTTAATGCAATACTTCATGCTACTTATTCCAAGGGTCCCAACACTCCAAGTTGAAGGGAATCTTCCTACAGCTAAACCATGCATGGGAAATCCAGCGGATGGTATACCATATGATCGGGAAAGGTTTCTAAAATGCACCTCATTTTCCTCTCCTGGGGCTCCGGATCAACATTCCAGCCACTTTACTAACAACATCTCCACATGGAGAGTCAATGCCTTTAAGTTCCGGTATCGCACAGTCTGCAGTTAGTGCGGAGGATGAATGGGAATAGGGGGAACCAGTGAGAAAATAGCTGTAGCGGTTTCAATGGGCACATGTCACTCTAACTTCACATCAGGAAGAAGAATTAACCAAAGGCAGAGCAAGGCACCCCAGAAGAAGAATAGGGCCTGAAGAAATCCTGTGGATATGAGGCAAGATCACAAAAATAAGAGCTGAAAAATGGAGCTAAGGGCCACTGCAATTCAAAAACCTGCAGAGTTATAAAGGCCAACTATTCTCCAAAAGTATATTGAGGTAAGGCTATGAAGAGGCACTGAGAGCAAGGCAGAACTGCAGGAAACCGATTTCAGGAGGTAGACAGGAATTGCACTGAAAACATATGAAAACACTCAGAACGTCGACAATGATGCACTTGGCCAAAAAGGGCGTATGCGTTTTTTCCTGAATATATTCAGGAAGAAACGCATACGCCCTTTCTGGCCAACCAAGCAAGCTCTCAAAGGAAATCTGCACTACAATGAAGTCTCACTTCACCCCGGTCAAAGGGCCATCTGAAAAAAGTGTAAAATCCAGAAAGGCAGGACAGGCCATGGAGAACTGGGAGCCTTGTTATGCTGATGGGCGGGATGTAAATTGCCAGCAGCCACTCTGGAGAAGTGAATGGTGTTTCCTGAAACATCTAAAATACAAAGCAACAGAGCCTAGGGCACTTGCACTTATGGTCCTATAGCTTAGGGAAATTAAAATCAAAAAGACACAGCCACCCCAAAGTTTGGGACGGCTCTGTTTACAAGAACCTCGTTTATGGTACAAGTTCAATATCACAGAAAGCGAAAAATGGATAAAGAAGTTGTGGTACTTACGTACAATGCAATATCACTCAGCAATGAAATTTATGTCATCAGGCCCGTAGCAGCATAATGAGTGGATTCAGGTACGATGATTCTAAGTGAAATAAGTCACACAGAAAAAGAAACATCATAAGATATCACCAATACACGGAATGTAAACTTGGCTACAAAGGAACTGAATTACAAAACAGAACAGGGTCTCAAATGTAGAAAACCAACTTATGCTTGCTTAAGGGGAAAGGTGAGTTGGGGTGCTGCATGAAACCAGAGATTGAAATTAGCACAGATACCGTTCCATAAGCCAAATATGCAATAGACAAGAGCTACTCCTTGCTGAACGAAGTGGACTCAACACCCCATATTAAACGCCTAAGAATATACCTGACTAGAAATAATCTTAAAACCTACGGATTTATTTGTCTCCGAAAGAGAATCAAGCGTGTGTACAGCGGCATAAACGCAGCAGTGATAGGATTGGTGAGGTTCGGTGAGCAAATGCAGACCCTTTGAAGTCATATTGCATGGTACCCATTCCATGGGTCTCAACTCTCCAGGTTTAAGGGATTCTTCCTTCAGCTAAAACATGCATGTGGAACCCAGAGTATGATCCACCGTGTGATCGGGAAACGTGTTCAAATGTGTCTCGTTTTCGTCCCCTGGTACTCGGGTGCAACATTCCAGATGCTTTACTAACACTCTCCCCACTTGGAGAGTCAGTGCCTTTAACCTCCTGTTTGGCCCAGTTTGTAATTTCTGTGGAAAATGAACAGGAATAGGGAGAACGAAAGAGAGACTAGCTGGAGGTGTCTGGACGGGCAAATTTAACTCTCATTTCCCACCAGGAAGAGGAATTAACCAAAGGCTCAGCATGCCGTGCCGGAACCACACTAGGGCCTGAAGCAATCCTGCGGTGTTGCGGCCAGCTCACAAGAAAGCGAGTTGAAGAAAGGAGCTCAGGGTCACTGTAATTCACAAACCTGCAGAGTTATAAATGACAGCTATCGTCCAAAAATATATTGAAGTAAGGCTGCCAAGAGGACTTGAAAGCGGGGCAGAATTGCAGGAAATCGATTTCAGGAGGTAGACTGGAATTGCATGTAAAGCATAGGAAAAGAGGCAGAACGTCCACAATGATGCACTTAGCCAAAAAGGGCGTATGCGTTTTTTCCTGAATATATTCAGGAAAAAACGCATACGCCCTTTTTGGCCAACCAAGCAAGCTTGCAAAGGATATCTGCACTACAATGAAGTCTCACTGCCCCCCGGTCAAAAGGGCCATCTGAAAAAAGTGTAAAATACAGAAAGGCAGGACAGGCCATGGAGAACTGGGAGCATTGTTATGCTTATGGGCGGGATGTAAATTGCCAACAGCCACTCTGGAGAAGTGTATGGTGTTTCCTGAAACATCTAAAAAACAAAGCAACAGAGCCTAGGGCACTTCCACTTATGGTCCTATAGCTTAGGGAAATTAAATTCAAAAAGACACAGTCACCCCAAATTTGGGACGGCTCTGTTTACAAGAACCTCGTTTACGGTACAAGTTCAATATCACAGAAAGCGAAAAATGGATAAAGAAGTTGTGGTACTTACGTACAATGCAATATCACTCAGTAATGAAATCTATGTCATCAGGCCCGTAGCAGCATAATGAGTGGATTCAGGTATGATGATTCTAAGTGAAATAAGTCACACAGAAAAAGAAACACCATAAGATATCACTACTACACGGAATGTAAACTTAGCTACACAAGAACTGAATTACAAAACAGAACAGGGTCTCAAATGTAGAAAACCAACTTATGCTTGCTTAAGGGGAAAGGTGAGTTGGGGTGCTGCATAAAACCAGAGATTGAAATTAGCACAGATACCGTTCCATAAGCCAAATATGTAATAGACAAGAGCTACTCCTTGCTCAACGCAGTGGACTCAACACCCCATATTAAACGCCTAAGAATATACCTGACTAGAAATAATCTTAAAACCTACGGATTTATATGTCTCCGAAAGAGAATCAAGCGTGTGTACAGCGGCATAAACGCAGCAGTGATAGGATTGGTGAGGTTCGGTGAGCAAATGCAGACCCTTTGAAGTCATACTGCATGGTACCCATTCCATGGGTCTCAACTCTCCAGGTTTAAGGGATTCTTCCTTCAGCTGAAACATGCATGTGGAACACAGAGTATGATCCACCGTGTGATCAGGAAACGTGTTCAAATGTGTCTCAGTTTTCATCCCCTCGTACTCGGGTGCAACATTCAAGACGCTTTACTAACACTCTCCCCACTTGGAGAGTCAGTGTCTTTAAACTACTGTTTGGCCAAGTTTGCAATTTCTGCGGAAAATGTACAGGAATAGGGAGAACCAATGAGAAACTAGCTGGAGGTGTCTGGACGGGCAAATTTAACTCTCATTTCCCACCAGAAAGAGGAATTAACCAAAGGCTCAGCATGCCGTGCCGGAACCACACTAGGGCCTGAAGCAATCCTGCGGTGTTGCGGCCAGCTCACAAGAAAGCGAGTTGAAGAAAGGAGCTCAGGGGCACTGTAATTCACAAACCTGCAGAGTTATAAATGACAGCTATCGTCCAAAAATATATTGAAGTAAGGCTGCCAAGAGGACTTGAAAGCGGGGCAGAATTGCAGGAAACCGATTTCAGGAGGTAGACGGGAATTGCATGTAAAGCATAGGAAAAGAGGCAGAACGTCCACAATGATGCACTTGGCCAAAAAGGGCGTATGTGTTCTTTCCTGAATATATTCAGGAAAAAACGCATACGCCCTTTTTCGCCAACCAAGCAGGCTTGCAAAGGAAATCTACACTACAATGAAGTCTCACTGCCCCCCGGTCAAAAGGGCCATCTGAAGAAAGTGTAATATCCAGAAAGGCAGGACTTGGCATGGAGAACTGGGAGCCTTGTTATGCTGATGGGCGGGATGTAAATTGCCAACAGCCACTCTGGAGAAGTGTATGGTGTTTCCTAAAACATCTAAAAAACAAAGCAACAGAGCCTAGGGCACTTCCACTTATGGTCCTATAGCTTAGGGAAATTAAAATCAAAAAGACACAGCCACCCCAAAGGTTGGGACGGCTCTGTTTACAAGAACCTCGTTTACTGTACAAGTTCAATATCACAGAAAGTGAAAAATGGATACAGAAGTTGTGGTACTTACGTACAATGCAATATCACTCAGCAATGAAATTTATGTCATCAGGCCCGTAGCAGCATAATGAGTGGATTCAGGTATGATGATTCTAAGTGAAATAAGTCACACAGGAAAAGAAACACCATAAGATATCACTACTACACGGAAGGAAAACTTGGCTACACAAGAACTGAATTACAAAACAGAACAGGGTCTCAAATGTAGAAAACCAACTTATGCTTGCTTCAGGGAAAAGGTGAGTTGGGGTGCTGCATGAAACCAGAGATTGAAATTAGCACAGATACCGTTCCATAAGCCAAATATGTAATAGAAAAGAGCTACTCCTTGCTCAACGAAGTGGACTCAACACCCCATATTAAACGCTTAAGAATACACCTGACTAGAAATAATCTTAAAAACTACGGATTTATATGTCTCCGAAAGAGAATCAAGCGTGTGTACAGCGGCATAAACGCAGCAGTGATAGGATTGGTGAGGTTCGGTGAGCAAATGCAGACCCTTTGAAGTCATATTGCATGGTACCCATTCCATGGGTCTCAACTCTCCAGGTTTAAGGGATTCTTCCTTCAGCTAAAACATGCATGTGGAACACAGATTATGATCCACCGTGTGATCAGGAAACGTGTTCAAATGTGTCTCAGTTTTCGTCCCCTGGTACTCGGGTGCAACACTCCAGACGCTCTACTAACACTCTCCCCACTTGGAGAGTCAGTGCCTTTAACCTCCTGTATGGCCCAGTTTGCAATTTCTGCGGAAAATGTACAGGAATAGGGAGAACCAATGAGAAACTAGCTGGAGGTGTCTGGACGGGCAAATTTAACTCTCATTTCCCACCAGAAAGAGGAATTAACCAAAGGCTCAGCATGCCGTGCCGGAACCACACTAGGGCCTGAAGCAATCCTGCGGTGTTGCGGCCAGGTCACAAGAAAGCGAGTTGAAGAAAGGAGCTCAGGGGCACTGTAATTCTCAAACCTGCAGAGTTATAAATGACAGCTATCGTCCAAAAATATATTGAAGTAAGGCTGCCAAGAGGACTTGAAAGTGGGGCAGAATTGCAGGAAACCGATTTCAGGAGGTAGACAGGAATTGCATGTAAAGCATAGGAAAAGAGGCAGAACGTCCACAATGATGCACTTGGCCAAAAAGGGCGTATGCGTTTTTTCCTGAATATATTCAGGAAAAAACGCATACGCCCTTTTTGGCCAACCAAGAAAGCTTGCAAAGGAAATCTGCACTACAATGAAGTCTCACTGCCCCCCGGTCAAAAGGGCCATCTGAAAAAAGTGTAAAATCCAGAAAGGCAGGACAGGCCATGGAGAACTGGGAGCCTTGTTATGCTGGTGGGCGGGATGTAAATTGCCAACAGCCACTCTGGAGAAGTGTATGGTGTTTCCTGAAACATCTAAAAAACAAAGCAACAGAGCCTAGGGCACTTCCACTTATGGTCCTATAGCTTAGGGAAATTAAAATCAAAAAGACACAGCCACCCCAAAGTTTGGGACGGCTCTGTTTACAAGAACCTCGTTTACGGTACAAGTTCAATATCACAGAAAGCAAAAAATGGATAAAGAAGTTGTGGTACTTACGTACAATGTAATATCACTCAGCAATGAAATCTATGTCATCAGGCCCGTAGCAGCATAATGAGTGGATTCAGGTACGATGATTCTAAGTGAAATAAGTCACACAGAAAAAGAAACATCATAAGTTATCACCAATACACGGAATGTAAACTTGCCTACACAGGAACTGAATTAGAAAACAGAACAGGTTCTCAAATGTAGAAAACCAACTTATGCTTGCTTAAGGGGAAAGGTGAGTTGGGGTGCTGCATGAAACCAGAGATTGAAATTAGCACAGATACCGTTCCATAAGCCAAATATGCAATAGACAAGAGCTACTCCTTGCTCAACGAAGTGGACTCAACACCCCATATTAAACGCCTAAGAATATACCTGACTAGAAATAATCTTAAAACCTACGGATTTATATGTCTCCGAAAGAGAATCAAGCGTGTGTACAGCGGCATAAACGTAGCAGTGATAGGATTGGTGAGGTTCGGTGAGCAAATGCAGACCCTTTGAAGTCATATTGCATGGTACCCATTCCATGGGTCTCAACTCTCCAGGTTTAAGGGATTCTTCCTTCAGCTAAAACATGCATGTGGAACCCAGAGTATGATCCACCGTGTGATCGGGAAACGTGTTCAAATGTGTCTCGTTTTCGTCCCTGGTACTCGGGTGCAACATTCCAGATGCTTTACTAACACTCTCCCCACTTGGAGAGTCAGTGCCTTTAACCTCCTGTTTCGCCCAGTTTGTAATTTCTGTGGAAAATGAACAGGAATAGGGAGAACGAAAGAGAGACTAGCTGGAGGTGTCTGGACGGGCAAATTTAACTCTCATTTCCCACCAGGAAGAGGAATTAACCAAAGGCTCAGCGTGCCGTGCCGGAACTACACTAGGGCCTGAAGCAATCCTGCGGTGTTGCGGACAGCTCACAAGAAAGCGAGTTGAAGAAACGAGCTCAGGGGCACTGTAATTCACAAACCTACAGAGTTATAAATGACAGCTATCGTCCAAAAATATATTGAAGTAAGGCTGCCAAGAGGACTTGAAAGCGGGGCAGAATTGCAGGAAACCGATTTCAGGAGGTAGACGGGAATTGCATGTAAAGCATAGGAAAAGAGGCAGAACGTCCACAATGATGCACTTGGCCAAAAAGGGCGTATGCGTTTTTTCCTGAATATATTCAGGAAAAAACGCATACGCCCTTTTTGGCCAACCAAGCAAGCTTGCAAAGGAAATCTGCACTACAATGAAGTCTCACTGCCCCCCGGTCAAAAGGGCCATTTGAAAAAAGTGTAAAATCCAGAAAGGCAGGACAGGCCATGGAGAACTGGGAGCCTTGTTATGCTGGTGGGCGGGATGTAAATTGCCAACAGCCACTCTGGAGAAGTGTATGGTGTTTCCTGAAACATCTAAAAAACAAAGCAACAGAGCCTAGGGCACTTCCACTTATGGTCCTATAGCTTAGGGAAATTAAAATCAAAAAGACACAGCCACCCCAAAGTTTGGGACGGCTCTGTTTACAAGAACCTCGTTTACGGTACAAGTTCAATATCACAGAAAGCAAAAAATGGATAAAGAAGTTGTGGTACTTACGTACAATGTAATATCACTCAGCAATGAAATCTATGTCATCAGGCCCGTAGCAGCATAATGAGTGGATTCAGGTACGATGATTCTAAGTGAAATAAGTCACACAGAAAAAGAAACATCATAAGTTATCACCAATACACGGAATGTAAACTTGCCTACACAGGAACTGAATTAGAAAACAGAACAGGTTCTCAAATGTAGAAAACCAACTTATGCTTGCTTAAGGGGAAAGGTGAGTTGGGGTGCTGCATGAAACCAGAGATTGAAATTAGCACAGATACCGTTCCATAAGCCAAATATGCAATAGACAAGAGCTACTCCTTGCTCAACGAAGTGGACTCAACACCCCATATTAAACGCCTAAGAATATACCTGACTAGAAATAATCTTAAAACCTACGGATTTATATGTCTCCGAAAGAGAATCAAGCGTGTGTACAGCGGCATAAACGTAGCAGTGATAGGATTGGTGAGGTTCGGTGAGCAAATGCAGACCCTTTGAAGTCATATTGCATGGTACCCATTCCATGGGTCTCAACTCTCCAGGTTTAAGGGATTCTTCCTTCAGCTAAAACATGCATGTGGAACCCAGAGTATGATCCACCGTGTGATCGGGAAACGTGTTCAAATGTGTCTCGTTTTCGTCCCTGGTACTCGGGTGCAACATTCCAGATGCTTTACTAACACTCTCCCCACTTGGAGAGTCAGTGCCTTTAACCTCCTGTTTCGCCCAGTTTGTAATTTCTGTGGAAAATGAACAGGAATAGGGAGAACGAAAGAGAGACTAGCTGGAGGTGTCTGGACGGGCAAATTTAACTCTCATTTCCCACCAGGAAGAGGAATTAACCAAAGGCTCAGCGTGCCGTGCCGGAACTACACTAGGGCCTGAAGCAATCCTGCGGTGTTGCGGACAGCTCACAAGAAAGCGAGTTGAAGAAACGAGCTCAGGGGCACTGTAATTCACAAACCTACAGAGTTATAAATGACAGCTATCGTCCAAAAATATATTGAAGTAAGGCTGCCAAGAGGACTTGAAAGCGGGGCAGAATTGCAGGAAACCGATTTCAGGAGGTAGACGGGAATTGCATGTAAAGCATAGGAAAAGAGGCAGAACGTCCACAATGATGCACTTGGCCAAAAAGGGCGTATGCGTTTTTTCCTGAATATATTCAGGAAAAAACGCATACGCCCTTTTTGGCCAACCAAGCAAGCTTGCAAAGGAAATCTGCACTACAATGAAGTCTCACTGCCCCCCGGTCAAAAGGGCCATTTGAAAAAAGTGTAAAATCCAGAAAGGCAGGACAGGCCATGGAGAACTGGGAGCCTTGTTATGCTGGTGGGCGGGATGTAAATTGCCAACAGCCACTCTGGAGAAGTGTATGGTGTTTCCTGAAACATCTAAAAAACAAAGCAACAGAGCCTAGGGCACTTCCACTTATGGTCCTATAGCTTAGGGAAATTAAAATCAAAAAGACACAGCCACCCCAAAGTTTGGGACGGCTCTGTTTACAAGAACCTCGTTTACGGTACAAGTTCAATATCACAGAAAGCGAAAAATGGATAAAGAAGTTGTGGTACTTACGTACAATGCAATATCACTCAGCAATGAAATCTATGTCATCAGGCCCGTAGCAGCATAATGAGTGGATTCAGGTATGATGATTCTAAGTGGAATAAGTCACACAGAAAAAGAAACACCATAAGATATCACTACTACACGGAAAGTAAACTTGGCTACACAAGAACTGAATTACAAAACAGAACAGGGTCTCAAATGTAGAAAACCAACTTATGCTTGCTTGAGGGGAAAGGTGAGTTGGGGTGCTGCATGAAACCAGAGATTGAAATTAGCACAGATACCGTTCCATAAGCCAAATATGTAATAGACAAGAGCTACTCCTTGCTCAACGAAGTGGACTCAACACCCCATATTAAACGCCTAAGAATATACCTGACTAGAAATAATCTTAAAACCTACGGATTTATATGTCTCCGAAAGAGAATCAAGCGTGTGTACAGCGGCATAAACGCAGCAGTGATAGGATTGGTGAGGTTCGTTGAGCAAATGCAGACCCTTTGTAGTCATACTGCATGGTCCCCATTCCATGGGTCTCAACTCTCCAGGTTTAAGGGATTCTTCCTTCAGCTGAAACATGCATGTGGAACACAGAGTATGATCCACCGTGTGATCGGGAAACGTGTTCAAATGTGTCTCAGTTTTCGTCCCCTGGTACTCGGGTGCAACATTCAAGACGCTTTACTAACAGTCTCCCCACTTGGAGAGTCAGTGTCTTTAAACTCCTGTTTGGCCCAGTTTGCAATTTCTGCGGAAAATGTACAGGAATAGGGAGAACCAAAGAGAGACTAGCTGGAGGTGTCTGGACGGGCAAATTTAACTCTCATTTCCCACCAGGAAGAGGAATTAACCAAAGGCTCAGCGTGCCGTGCCGGAACTACACTAGGGCCTGAAGCAATCCTGCGGTGTTGCGGACAGCACACAAGAAAGCGAGTTGAAGAAACGAGCTCAGGGGCACTGTAATTCACAAACCTGCAGAGTTATAAATGACAGCTATCGTCCAAAAATATATTGAAGTAAGGCTGCCAAGAGGACTTGAAAGCGGGGCAGAATTGCAGGAAATTGATTTCAGGGGTACACTGGAATTGCATGTAAAGCATAGGAAAAGAGGCAGAACGTCCACAATGATGCACTTGGCCAAAAAGGGCGTATGCGTTTTTTCCTGAATATATTCAGGAAAAAACGCATACGCCCTTTTTGGCCAACCAAGCAAGCTTGCAAAGGAAATCTGCACTACAATGAAGTCTCACTGCCCCCCGGTCAAAAGGGCCATCTGAAAAAAGTGTAGAATCCAGAAAGGCAGGACAGGCCATGGAGAACTGGGAGCCTTGTTATGCTGATGGGCGGGATGTAAATTGCCAACAGCCACTCTGGAGAAGTGTATGGTGTTTCCTGAAACATCTAAAAAACAAAGCAACAGAGCCTAGGGCACTTCCACTTATGGTCGTATAGCTTAGGGAAATTAAAATCAAAAAGACAAAGCCACCCCAAAGTTTGGGACGGCTCTGTTTACAAGGACCTCGTTTACCGTACAAGTTCAATATCACAGAAAGCGAAAAATAGATAAAGAAGTTGTGGTACTTACGTACAATGCAATATCACTCAGCAATGAAATCTATGTCATCAGGCCCGTAGCAGCATAATGAGTGGATTCAGGTACGATGATTCTAAGTGAAATAAGTCACACAGAAAAAGAAACATCATAAGATATCACTACTACACGGAATGTAAACTTGGCTACACAGGAACTGAATTACAAAACAGAACAGGGTGTCAAATGTAGAAAACCAACTTATGCTTGCTTAAGGGGAAAGGTGAGTTGGGGTGCTGCATGAAACCAGAGATTGAAATTAGCACAGATACCGTTCCATAAGCCAAATATGCAATAGACAAGAGCTACTCCTTGCTGAACGAAGTGGACTCAACACCCCATATTAAACGCCTAAGAATATACCTGACTAGAAATAATCTTAAAACCTACGGATTTATATGTCTCCGAAAGAGAATCAAGCGTGTGTACAGCGGCATAAACGCAGCAGTGATAGGATTGGTGAGGTTCGGTGAGCAAATGCAGACCCTTTGAAGTCATATTGCATGGTACCCATTCCATGGGTCTCAACTCTCCAAGTTTAAGGGATTCTTCCTTCAGCTAAAACATGCATGTGGAACCCAGAGTATGATCCACCGTGTGATCGGGAAACGTGTTCAAATGTGTCTCGTTTTCGTCCCTGGTACTCGGGTGCAACATTCCAGATGCTTTACTAACACTCTCCCCACTTGGAGAGTCAGTGCCTTTAACCTCCTGTTTGGCCCAGTTTGTAATTTCTGTGAAAAATGAACAGGAATAGGGAGAACGAAAGAGAGACTATCTGTAGGTGTCTGGACGGGCAAATTTAACTCTCATTTCCCACCAGGAAGAGGAATTAACCAAAGGCTCAGCGTGCCGTGCCGGAACTACACTAGGGCCTGAAGCAATCCTGCGGTGTTGCGGCCAGCTCACAAGAAAGCGAGTTGAAGAAAGGAGCTCAGAGGCACGGTAATTCACAAACCTGCAGAGTTATAAATGACAGCTATCGTCCAAAAATATATTGAAGTAAGGCTGCCAAGAGGACTTGAAAGTGGGGCAGAATTGCAGGAAATCGATTTCAGGGGGTACACTGGAATTGCATGTAAAGCATAGGAAAAGAGGCAGAACGTCCACAATGATGCACTTGGCCAAAAAGGGCGTATGCGTTTTTTCCTGAATATATTCAGGAAAAAACGCATACGCCCTTTTTGGCCAACCAAGCAAGCTTGCAAAGGAAATCTGCACTACAATGAAGTCTCACTGCCCCCCGGTCAAAAGGGCCATTTGAAAAAAGTGTAAAATCCAGAAAGGCAGGACAGGCCATGGAGAACTGGGAGCCTTGTTATGCTGGTGGGCGTGATGTAAATTGCCAACAGCCACTCTGGAGAAGTGTATGGTGTTTCCTGAAACATCTAAAAAACAAAGCAACAGAGCCTAGGGCACTTCCACTTATGGTTCTATAGCTTAGGGAAATTAAAATCAAAAAGACACAGCCACCCCAAAGTTTGGGACGGCTCTGTTTACAAGAACCTCGTTTACGGTACAAGTTCAATATCACAGAAAGCGAAAAATGGATAAAGAAGTTGTGGTACTTACGTACAATGCAATATCACTCAGCAATGAAATCTATGTCATCAGGCCCGTAGCAGCATAATGAGTGGATTCAGGTATGATGATTCTAAGTGAAATAAGTCACACAGGAAAAGAAACACCATAAGATATCACTACTACACGGAAGGTAAACTTGGCTACACAAGAACTGAATTACAAAACAGAACAGGGTCTCAAATGTAGAAAACCAACTTATGCTTGCTTAAGGGGAAAGGTGAGTTGGGGTGCTGCATGAAACCAGAGATTGAAATTAGCACAGATACCGTTCCATAAGCCAAATATGTAATAGACAAGAGCTACTCCTTGCTCAACGAAGTGGACTCAACACCCCATATTAAACGCTTAAGAATACACCTGACTAGAAATAATCTTAAAAACTACGGATTTATATGTCTCCGCAAGAGAATCAAGCGTGTGTACAGCGGAATAAACGCAGCAGTGATAGGATTGGTGAGGTTCGGTGAGCAAATGCAAACCCTTTGAAGTCATATTGCATGGTACCCATTCCATGGGTCTCAACTCTCCAAGTTTAAGGGATTCTTCCTTCAGCTAAAACATGCATGTGGAACACAGATTATGATCCACCGTGTGATCAGGAAACGTGTTCAAATGTGTCTCAGTTTTCGTCCCCTGGTACTCGGGTGCAACACTCCAGACGCTTTACTAACACTCTCCCCACTTGGAGAGTCAGTGCCTTTAACCTCCTGTATGGCCCAGTTTGCAATTTCTGCGGAAAATGTACAGGAATAGGGAGAACCAATGAGAAACTAGCTGGAGGTGTCTGGACGGGCAAATTTAACTCTCATTTCCCACCAGAAAGAGGAATTAACCAAAGGCTCAGCGTGCCGTGCCGGAACCACACTAGGGCCTGAAGCAATCCTGCGGTGTTGCGGCCAGCTCACAAGAAAGCGAGTTGAAGAAAGGAGCTCAGGGGCACTGTAATTCACAAACCTGCAGAGTTATAAATGACAGCTATCGTCCAAAAATATATTGAAGTAAGGCTGCCAAGAGGACTTGAAAGCGGGGCAGAATTGCAGGAAACCGATTTCAGGAGGTAGACGGGAATTGCATGTAAAGCATAGGAAAAGAGGCAGAACGTCCACAATGATGCACTTGGCCAAAAAGGGCGTATGCGTTTTTTCCTGAATATATTCAGGAAAAAACGCATACGCCCTTTTTGGCCAACCAAGAAAGCTTGCAAAGGAAATCTGCACTACAATGAAGTCTCACTGCCCCCCGGTCAAAAGGGCCATCTGAAAAAAGTGTAAAATCCAGAAAGGCAGGACAGGCCATGGAGAACTGGGAACCTTGTTATGCTGGTGGGCGGGATGTAAATTGCCAACAGCCACTCTGGAGAAGTGTATGGTGTTTCCTGAAACATCTAAAAAACAAAGCAACAGAGCCTAGGGCACTTCCACTTATGGTCCTATAGCTTAGGGAAATTAAAATCAAAAAGACACAGCCACCCCAAAGTTTGGGACGGCTCTGTTTACAAGAACCTCGTTTACGGTACAAGTTCAATATCACAGAAAGCGAAAAATGGATAAAGAAGTTGTGGTACTTACGTACAATGCAATATCACTCAGCAATGAAATCTATGTCATCAGGCCCGTAGCAGCATAATGAGTGGATTCAGGTATGATGATTCTAAGTGAAATAAGTCACACAGAAAAAGAAACACCATAAGATATCACTACTACACGGAAGGTAAACTTGGCTACACAAGAACTGAATTACAAAACAGAACAGGGTCTCAAATGTAGAAAACCAACTTATGCTTGCTTGAGGGGAAAGGTGAGTTGGGGTGCTGCATGAAACCAGAGATTGAAATTAGCACAGATACCGTTCCATAAGCCAAATATGTAATAGACAAGAGCTACTCCTTGCTAAACGAAGTGTACTCAACACCCCATATTAAACGCCTAAGAATACACCTGACTAGTAAGAATCTTAAAACCTGTGGATTTATATGTCTCCGAAAGAGAATCAAGCGTGTGTACAGCGGCATAAACGCAGCAGTGACAGGATTGGTGAGGTTCGGTGAGCAAATGCAGACCCTTTGAAGTCATACTGCATGGTACCCATTCCATGGGTCTCAACTCTCCAGGTTTAAGGGATAATTCCTTCAGCTGAAACATGCATGTGGAACACAGAGTATGATCCACCGTGTGATCAGGAAACGTGTTCAAATGTGTCTCAGTTTTCATCCCCTGGTACTCGGGTGCAACATTCAAGACGCTTTACTAACTCTCTCCCCACTTGGAGAGTCAGTGTCTTTAAACTCCTGTTTGGCCCAGTTTGCAATTTCTGCGGAAAATGTACAGGAATAGGGAGAACCAATGAGAAACTAGCTGGAGGTGTCTGGACGGGCAAATTTAACTCTCATTTCCCACCAGAAAGAGGAATTAACCAAAGGCTCAGCATGCCGTGCCGGAACCACACTAGGGCCTGAAGCAATCCTGCGGTGTTGCGGACAGCTCACAAGAAAGCGAGTTGAAGAAAGGAGCTCAGGGACACTGTAATTCACAAACCAGCAGAGTTATAAATGACAGCTATCGTCCAAAAATATATTGAAGTAAGGCTGCCAAGAGGACATGAAAGCGGGGCAGGATTGCAGGAAACCGATTTCAGGAGGTAGACAGGAATTGTATGTAAAGCATAGGAAAAGAGGCAGAACGTCCACAATGATGCACTTGGCCAAAAAGGGCGTATGCGTTTTTTCCTGAATATATTCAGGAAAAAACGCATACGCCCTTTTTGGCCAACCAAGAAAGCTTGCAAAGGAAATCTGCACTACAATGAAGTCTCACTGCCCCCCAGTCAAAAGGGCCATCTGAAAAAAGTGTAAAATCCAGAAAGGCAGGACAGGCCATGGAGAACTGGGAGCCTTGTTATGCTGGTGGGCGGGATGTAAATTGCCAACAGCCACTCTGGAGAAGTGTATGGTGTTTCCTGAAACATCTAAAAAACAAAGCAACAGAGCCTAGGGCACTTCCACTTATGGTCCTATAGCTTAGGGAAATTAAAATCAAAAAGACACAGCCACCCCAAAGTTTGGGACGGCTCTGTTTACAAGAACCTCGTTTACGGTACAAGTTCAATATCACAGAAAGCAAAAAATGGATAAAGAAGTTGTGGTACTTACGTACAATGTAATATCACTCAGCAATGAAATCTATGTCATCAGGCCCGTAGCAGCATAATGAGTGGATTCAGGTACGATGATTCTAAGTGAAATAAGTCACACAGAAAAAGAAACATCATAAGTTATCACCAATACACGGAATGTAAACTTGCCTACACAGGAACTGAATTAGAAAACAGAACAGGTTCTCAAATGTAGAAAACCAACTTATGCTTGCTTAAGGGGAAAGGTGAGTTGGGGTGCTGCATGAAACCAGAGATTGAAATTAGCACAGATACCGTTCCATAAGCCAAATATGCAATAGACAAGAGCTACTCCTTGCTCAACGAAGTGGACTCAACACCCCATATTAAACGCCTAAGAATATACCTGACTAGAAATAATCTTAAAACCTACGGATTTATATGTCTCCGAAAGAGAATCAAGCGTGTGTACAGCGGCATAAACGCAGCAGTGATAGGATTGGTGAGGTTCGGTGAGCAAATGCAGACCCTTTGAAGTCATATTGCATGGTACCCATTCCATGGGTCTCAACTCTCCAGGTTTAAGGGATTCTTCCTTCAGCTAAAACATGCATGTGGAACCCAGAGTATGATCCACCGTGTGATCGGGAAACGTGTTCAAATGTGTCTCGTTTTCGTCCCTGGTACTCGGGTGCAACATTCCAGATGCTTTACTAACACTCTCCCCACTTGGAGAGTCAGTGCCTTTAACCTCCTGTTTCGCCCAGTTTGTAATTTCTGTGGAAAATGAACAGGAATAGGGAGAACGAAAGAGAGACTAGCTGGAGGTGTCTGGACGGGCAAATTTAACTCTCATTTCCCACCAGGAAGAGGAATTAACCAAAGGCTCAGCGTGCCGTGCCGGAACTACACTAGGGCCTGAAGCAATCCTGCGGTGTTGCGGACAGCTCACAAGAAAGCGAGTTGAAGAAACGAGCTCAGGGGCACTGTAATTCACAAACCTACAGAGTTATAAATGACAGCTATCGTCCAAAAATATATTGAAGTAAGGCTGCCAAGAGGACTTGAAAGCGGGGCAGAATTGCAGGAAACCGATTTCAGGAGGTAGACGGGAATTGCATGTAAAGCATAGGAAAAGAGGCAGAACGTCCACAATGATGCACTTGGCCAAAAAGGGCGTATGCGTTTTTTCCTGAATATATTCAGGAAAAAACGCATACGCCCTTTTTGGCCAACCAAGCAAGCTTGCAAAGGAAATCTGCACTACAATGAAGTCTCACTGCCCCCCGGTCAAAAGGGCCATTTGAAAAAAGTGTAAAATCCAGAAAGGCAGGACAGGCCATGGAGAACTGGGAGCCTTGTTATGCTGGTGGGCGGGATGTAAATTGCCAACAGCCACTCTGGAGAAGTGTATGGTGTTTCCTGAAACATCTAAAAAACAAAGCAACAGAGCCTAGGGCACTTCCACTTATGGTCCTATAGCTTAGGGAAATTAAAATCAAAAAGACACAGCCACCCCAAAGTTTGGGACGGCTCTGTTTACAAGAACCTCGTTTACGGTACAAGTTCAATATCACAGAAAGCGAAAAATGGATAAAGAAGTTGTGGTACTTACGTACAATGCAATATCACTCAGCAATGAAATCTATGTCATCAGGCCCGTAGCAGCATAATGAGTGGATTCAGGTATGATGATTCTAAGTGAAATAAGTCACACAGAAAAAGAAACACCATAAGATATCACTACTACACGGAAGGTAAACTTGGCTACACAAGAACTGAATTACAAAACAGAACAGGGTCTCAAATGTAGAAAACCAACTTATGCTTGCTTAAGGGGAAAGGTGAGTTGGGGTGCTGCATGAAACCAGAGATTGAAATTAGCACAGATACCGTTACATAAGCCAAATATGTAATAGACAAGAGCTACTCCTTGCTCAACGAAGTGGACTCAACACCCCATATTAAACGCTTAAGAATACACCTGACTAGAAATAATCTTAAAAACTACGGATTTATATGTCTCCGAAAGAGAATCAAGCGTGTGTACAGCGGCATAAACGCAGCAGTGATAGGATTGGTGAGGTTCGGTGAGCAAATGCAGACCCTTTGAAGTCATATTGCATGGTACCCATTCCATGGGTCTCAACTCTCCAAGTTTAAGGGATTCTTCCTTCAGCTAAAACATGCATGTGGAACACAGATTATGATCCACCGTGTGATCAGGAAACGTGTTCAAATGTGTCTCAGTTTTCGTCCCCTCGTACTCGGGTGCAACACTCCAGACGCTTTACTAACACTCTCCCCACTTGGAGAGTCAGTGCCTTTAACCTCCTGTATGGCCCAGTTTGCAATTTCTGCGGAAAATGTACAGGAATAGGGAGAACCAATGAGAAACTAGCTGGAGGTGTCTGGACGGGCAAATTTAACTCTCATTTCCCACCAGAAAGAGGAATTAACCAAAGGCTCAGCATGCCGTGCCGGAACCACACTAGGGCCTGAAGCAATCCTGCGGTGTTGCGGACAGCTCACAAGAAAGCGAGTTGAAGAAAGGAGCTCAGGGGCACTGTAATTCACAAACCAGCAGAGTTATAAATGACAGCTATCGTCCAAAAATATATTGAAGTAAGGCTGCCAAGAGGACATGAAAGCGGGGCAGGATTGCAGGAAACCGATTTCAGGAGGTAGACAGGAATTGCATGTAAAGCATAGGAAAAGAGGCAGAACGTCCACAATGATGCACTTGGCCAAAAAGGGCGTATGCGTTTTTTCCTGAATATATTCAGGAAAAAACGCATACGCCCTTTTTGGCCAACCAAGCAAGCTTGCAAAGGAAATCTGCACTACAATGAAGTCTCACTGCCCCCCGGTCAAAAGGGCCATCTGAAAAAAGTGTAAAATCCAGAAAGGCAGGACAGGCCATGCAGAACTGGGAGCCTTGTTATGCTGATGGGCGGGATGTAAATTGCCAACAGCCACTCTGGGGAAGTGTATGGTGTTTCCTGAAACATCTAAAAAACTAAGCAACAGAGCCTAGGGCACTTCCACTTATGGTCCTATAGCTTAGGGAAATTAAAATCAAAAAGACACAGCCACCCCAAAGTTTGGGACGGCTCTGTTGACAAGAACCTCGTTTACGGTACAAGTTCAATATCACAGAAAGCGAAAAATGGATAAAGAAGTTGTGGTACTTACGTACAATGCAATATCACTCAGCAATGAAATCTATGTCATCAGGCCCGTAGCAGCATAATGAGTGGATTCAGGTATGATGATTCTAAGTGAAATAAGTCACACAGAAAAAGAAACACCATAAGATATCACTACTACAAGGAAGGTAAACTTGGCTACACAAGAACTGAATTACAAAACAGAACAGGGTCTCAAATGTAGAAAACCAACTTATGCTTGCTTGAGGGGAAAGGTGAGTTGGGGTGCTGCATGAAACCAGAGATTGAAATTAGCACAGATACCGTTCCATAAGCCAAATATGTAATAGACAAGAGCTACTCCTTGCTCAACGAAGTGGACTCAACACCCCATATTAAATGCCTAAGAATATACCTGACTAGTGAGAATATTAAAACCTACCGATTTATATGTCTCCGAAAGAGAATCAAGCGTGTGTACGGTGGCATAAACGCAGCAGTGATAGGATTGGTGAGGTTCGGTGAGCAAATGCAGACCCTTTGAAGTCATATTGCATGGTACCCATTCCATGGGTCTCAACTCTCCAGGTTTAAGGGATTCTTCCTTCAGCTGAAACATGCATGCGGAACACAGAGTATGATCCACCGTGTGATCAGGAAACGTGTTCAAATGTGTCTCAGTTTTCATCCCCTGGTACTCGGGTGCAACATACAAGACGCTTTACTAACTCTCTCCCCACTTGGAGAGTCAGTGTCTTTAAACTCCTGTTTGGCCCAGTTTGCAATTTCTGCGGAAAATGTACAGGAATAGGGAGAACCAATGAGAAACTAGCTGGAGGTGTCTGGACGGGCAAATTTAACTCTCATTTCCCACCAGGAAGAGGAATTAACCAAAGGCTCAGCGTGCCGTGCCGGAACCACACTCGGGCCTGAAGCAATCCTGCGGTGTTGCGGCCAGCTCACAAGAAAGCGAGTTGAAGAAAGGAGCTCAGGGGCACTGTAATTCACAAACCTGCAGAGTTATAAAGGACAGCTATCGTCCAAAAATATATTGAAGTAAGGCTGCCAAGAGGACTTGAAAGCGGGGCAGAATTGCAGGAAACCGATTTCAGGAGGTAGACGGGAATTGCATGTACAGCATAGGAAAAGAGGCAGAACGTCCACAATGATGCACTTGGCCAAAAAGGGCGTATGCGTTTTTCCCTGAATATATTCAGGAAAAAACGCATACGCCCTTTTTGGCCAACCAAGCAAGCTTGCAAAGGAAATCTGCACTACAATGAAGTCTCACTGCCCCACGGTCAAAAGGGCCATCTGAAAAAAGTGTAAAATCCAGAAGGCAGGACAGGCCATGGAGAACTGGGAGCCTTGTTATGCTGGTGGGCGGGATGTAAATTGCCAACAGCCACTCTGGAGAAGTGTACGGTGTTTCCTGAAACATCTAAAAAACAAAGCAACAGAGCCTAGGGCACTTGAACTTATGGTCCTATAGCTTAGGGAAATTAAAATCAGAAAGACACAGCCACCCAAAAGTTTGGGCCGGCTCTGTTGACAAGAACCTCGTTTACGGTACAAGTTCAATATCACAGAAAGCGAAAAATGGATAAAGAAGTTGTGGTACTTACGTACAATGCAATATCACTCAGCAATGAAATCAATGTCATCAGGCCCGTAGCAGCATAATGAGTGGATTCAGGTACGATGATTGTAAGTGAAATAAATCACACAGAAAAAGAAACATCATAAGATATCACTACTACACGGAATGTAAACTTGGCTACACAGGAACTGAATTACAAAACAGAACAGGGTCTCAAATGTAGAAAACCAACTTATGCTTGCTTAAGGGGAAAGGTGAGTTGGGGTGCTGCATGAAACCAGAGATTGAAATTAGCACAGATACCGTTCCATAAGCCAAATATGCAATAGACAAGAGCTACTCCTTGCTGAACGAAGTGGACTCAACACCCCATATTAAACGCCTAAGAATATACCTGACTAGAAATAATCTTAAAACCTATGGATTTATATGTCTCCGAAAGAGAATCAAGCGTGTGTACGGCGGCATAAACGCAGCAGTGATAGGATTGGTGAGGTTCGGTGAGCAAATGTAGACCCTTTGAAGTCATACTGCATGGTACCCATTCCATGGGTCTCAACTCTCCAGGTTTAAGGGATTCTTCCTTCAGCTGAAACATGCATGTGGAACACAGATTATGATCCACCGTGTGATCAGGAAACGTGTTCAAATGTGTCTCAGTTTTCGTCCCCTGGTACTCGGGTGCAACATTCAAGACGCTTTACTAACACTCTCCCCACTTGGAGAGTCAGTGCCTTTAACCTCCTGTTTGTCCCAGTTTGCAATTTCTGCGTAGGATGAACAGGAATAGGGAGAACCAATGAGAGACTAGCTGGAGCTGTGAGGACGGGCAAATTTAACTCTCATTTCCAACCAGGAAGAGGAATTAACCAAAGGCTCAGCATGCAATGCCGGAACCAAACTAGGGCCTGAAGCAATCCTGCGGTGTTGCGGCCAGCTCACAAGAAAGCGAGTTGAAGAAAGTAGCTCAGGGGCACTGTAATTCACAATCCTGCAGAGTTATAAATGACAGCTATCTTCCAAAAATATATTGAAGGAAGGCTGCCAAGAGGACTTGAAAGCGGGGCAGAATTGCAGGAAACCGATTTCAGGAGGTAGACTGGAATTGCATGTAAAGCATAGGAAAAGAGGCAGAACGTCCACAATGATGCACTTGGCCAAAAAGGGCGTATGCGTTTTTCCCTGAATATATTCAGGAAAAAACGCATACGCCCTTTTTGGCCAACCAAGCAAGCTTGCAAAGGAAATCTGCACTACAGTGAAGTCTCACTGCCCCCGGTCAAAAGGGCTATCTGAAAAAAGTGTAAAATCCAGAAAGGCAGGACAGACCATAGAGAACTGGGAGCCTTGTTAAGCTGATGGGCGGGATATAAATTGCCAACAGCCACTCTGAACAAGTGTATGGTGTTTCCTGAATCATCAAAAAAACAAAGCAACAGAGCCTAGGGCACTTCCACTTATGGTCCTATAGCTTAGGGAAATTAAAATCAAAAAGACTCAGCCACCCCAAAGTTTCGGCCGGCTCTGTTTACAAGAACCTCGTTTACGGTACAAGTTCAATATCACAGAAAGCGAAAAATGGATAAAGAAGTTGTGGTACTTACGTACAATGCAATATCACTCAGCAATGAAATCTATGTCATCAGGCCCGTAGCAGCATAATGAGTGGATTCAGGTACGATGATTCTAAGTGAAATAAGTCACACAGAAAAAGAAACATCATAAGATATCACTACTACACGGAATGTAAACTTGGCTACAGAAGAACTGAATTACAAAATAGAACAGGGTGTCAAATGTAGAAAACCAACTTATGCTTGCTTAAGTGGAAAGGTTAGTTGGGGTGCTGCATAAAACCAGAGATTGAAATTAGCACAGATACCGTTCCATAAGCCAAATATGTAATAGACAAGAGCTACTCCTTGCTCAACGAAGTGGACTCAACACCCCACATTAAACGCCTAAGAATATACCTGACTAGTAATAATCTTAATACCTAAGGATTTATATGTCTCCGAAAGAGAATCAAGCGTGTGTACAGCGGCATAAACGCAGCAGTGATAGGATTGGTGAAGTTTGGTGAGCAAATGCAGACCCTTTGAAGTCATATTGCATGGTACCCATTCCATGGGTCTCAACTCTCCAGGTTTAAGGGATTCTTCCTTCAGCTAAAACATGCATGTGGAACCCAGAGTATGATCCACCATGTGATCGGAAAACGTGTTCAAATGTGTCTCAGTTTTCGTCCCCTGGTACTCGTGTTCAACATTCAAGACGCTTTACTAACACTCTGCCCACTTGGAGAGTCAGTGCCTTTAACCTCCTGTTTGGCCCAGTTTGCAATCTCTGTGGAAAATGAACAGGAATAGGGAGAACCAATGAGAGACTAGGTGGAGGTGTCTGGACGGGCAAATTTAACTCTCATTTCCCACCAGGAAGAGGAATTAACCAAAGGATCAGCATGCCATGCCGGAACCAAACTAGGGCCCGAAGCAATCCTGCGGTGTTGCGGCCAGCTCACAAGAAAGCGAGTTGAAGAAAGGAGCTCAGGGGCACTGTAATTCACAAACCTGCAGAGTTATAAATGACAGCTATCGTCCAAAAATATATTGAAGGAAGGCTGACAAGAGGACTTGAAAGCGGGGCAGAATTGCAGGAAACCGATTTCAGGAGGTAGACTGGAATTGCATGTAAAGCATAGGAAAAGAGGCAGAACGTCCACAATGATGCACTTGGCCAAAAAGGGCGTATGCGTTTTTTCCTGAATATATTCAGGAAAAAACGCATACGCACTTTTTGGCCAACCAAGCAAGTTTGCAAAGGAAATCTGCACTACAATGAAGTCTCACTGCCCCCCAGTCAAAAGGGCCATCTGAAAAAAGTGTAAAATCCAGAAAGGCAGGATAGGTCATGGAGAACTGGGAGCCTTGTTATGCTGATGGGCGGGATGTAAATTGCCAGCAGCCACTCTGGAGAAGTGTATGGTGTTTCCTGAAACATCTAAAAAACAAAGCAACAGAGCCTAGGGCACTTCCACTTATGGTCCTATAGCTTAGGGAAATTAAAATCAAAAAGACACAGCCACCCCAAAGTTTGGGCCGGCTCTGTTTACAAGAACCTCGTTTACGGTACAAGTTCAATATCACAGAAAGCGAAAAATGGATAAAGAAGTTGTGGTAATTACGTACAATGCAATATCACTCAGCAATGAAATCTATGTCATCAGGCCCGTAGCAGCATAATGAGTGGATTCAGGTACGATGATTATAAGTGAAATAAGTCACACAGAAAAAGAAACATCATAAGATATCACTACTACATGGAATGTAAACTTGGCTACACAGGAACTGAATTACAAAACAGAACAGGGTGTCAAATGTAGAAAACCAACTTATACTTGCTTAAGGGGAAAGGTGAGTTGGGGTGCTGCATAAAACCAGAGATTGAAATTAGCACAGATACCGTTCCATAAGCCAAATATGTAATAGACAAGAGCTACTCCTTGCTCAACGAAGTGGACTCAACACCCCATATTAAACGCCTAACAATATACCTGACTAGTAAGAATCTTAAAACCTATGGATTTATATGTCTCTGGAAGAGAATGAAGCGTGTGTACAGTGGCATAAACGCAGCAGTGATAGGATTGGTGAGGTTTGGTGAGCAAATGCAGACCCTTTGAAGTCATATTGCATGGTACCCATTCCATGGGTCTCAACTCTCCATGTTTAAGGGATTCTTCCTTCAGCTGAAACATGCATGTGGAACCAAGAGTATGATCCACCGTGTGATCGGGAAACGTGTTCAAATGTGTCTCAGTTTTCGTCCCCTGGTACTCGGGTGCAACATTCCAGACGCTTTACTAACACTCTCCCCACTTGGAGAGTCAGTGCCTTTAACCTCCTGTTTGGCCCAGTTTGCAATTTCTTCGGAAGATGAACAGGAATAAGGAGAAGCAATGGGAGACTATCTGTAGGTGTCTGGACGGGCAAATTTAACTCTCATTTCCCACCAGGAAGATAAATGAACCAAAGGCTCTGCGTGCCATGCTGGAACTAGATTAGGGCCTGAGGAGATCCTGCGGTGTTGCGGCCAGCTCACAAGAAAGCGAGTTGAAGAAAGCAGCTCAGGGGCACTGTAATTCAGAAACCTGCGGAGTTATAAATGACAGCTATCATCCAAAATTATACTGAAGTAAGGCTGCGATGAGGACTTGAATGCCGGGCAGAATTGCTGGAAACTGATTTCAGAACGTACACGGGAGTAGTTCTTAAAGCATAGGAAAAGAGACAGAACTTGGAAAATAATGCACTTGGCAAAAAAGGGCATATGTGTTTTATCCAGAGCTCTCATAACTGAGGGGAGGAGATTCCCAGCAGGCTCCAACTGCCACCTGAGGGCTCACATTGCCAAGGCAACGTGAGCATGCCAGGCAGGAGTTACCTCACAGCAGAGGTCCCACCTCACAGAAGGGTGAGAAACCCAGCCAACATCAGACTCTCACCAGAGGGCCCACATCACCAAGGGGATGGGAACCAGGCAGGAGTGTCTTCACATCAGTGGGGTCACATCATCAAAAGCTGAGGTACTCAGCACATGTGTCCTCAAACCAGAGGACCCACATCACCAAGGACCTCGGAGTGAGGCAGGCAGGAGTAACCTCACAACACTGGGCACATAGAATAAAAAAGTGAGGAATCCAGCAGTTGGAACCTCCCAGCAGGCGGCCCAGAGCACCGAGGCCATGAGATCCAGGCCACAGTGAACTCACAGAAGAGGGCCCATGTCATGAAACTGAGCAACCCAGCCATTGGAACCTCAGAGCAGGAGGCCCACATCCCCATGGGGATGGAATTCTGGTAGGAGTGTCCTCGCACCACTGAGAACGTATCAGAAAATTTGGGGCGACCAGCAGTTAGGGCCTGACGCCAGAGGACCCTCATCACCAAGGGAAGGAGGCTCCCAGCAGGCTCCAACTGCCACCAGAGGGCTGACGTCGCCAAGGCGATGTGTGCCAACCAGGCACGAATGACCTCACAGCAGAGGGCCCACCTCAGAGAAGTGTGACGAACCCAGTCAGGATCAGACTCGCACCAGAGGGCCCACATCACCAAATGGATTGGAACCAGGCAGGAGTGTCCTCACATGAGTAGGGCCACATCATCTAAAGGTGAGGAACCCAGAACATGTGGCTTCAAACCATAGGACACCCATCACCAAGGGGCTGGGAGTGAGGCAGGCAGGAGGAGCCTCATAACAGAGGGCCCAAAAATAAGAAAGGTGAGGAATCCAGCAGTTGGAACCTCCCAGCAGGCGGCCCAGAGCACAGAGGCTAGAGGAACCAGGCCAGAGTGAACTAACACCAGACAGCCCACATCATGAAACTGTGAGCAACCCAGACATTGGGACCTCAGAGCAGAAGGCCCACATCCCCATGGTGATGGGAACATGACAGGAGTGTCCTGGCATCACTGGGCTCACATCAGAAAACGTGGGGTGCTCAGAAGTTAGGGCCTGACGCTAGAGGGCACTCATCACCGAGAGGAGGAGGCTCCCAGCAGGCTCCAGCTGCCACCAGAGGGCCAACGTCGCCAAGGTGATGTGTGCCAGCCTGGCAGGAGTGACCTCACAGCAGAGGGCCCACCTCACAGAAGGGTGAGGAACACAGCCAGGATCAGACTCTCACCAGAGGGCCCACATCACCAAGGGGATGGGAACCAGGCAGGAGTGTCCCCACACCAGTGGGACAACATCATCGAAAGGTGAGGATCCCAGCACATGTGTCCTCAAACCAGAGGAACCACATCACCAAGGGGTTCGGAATGAGGCTGGCAGGACTGGCCTCACAACACAGGGTCCATAGAATATAAAAGTTGAGGAATCCAGCAGTTGGAACCTCCCAGCAAGTGGCCCAGAGCACCGAGGCTATGGGATCCAGGCCGCAGTGAACTCACAGCAGAGGGCCCACATCATGAACCTGTGAGCAAGCCAGCCGTTTTGACCTCAGAGCAGAAGGCCCATATCGCCATGGGGATGGGAACCTGGCAAGAGTCTCCTCACTCACTTGGCGCACATCAGAAAATGTGGGGAGCCCTGCAGTTATGGCCTAAGGCAAGAGGGCCCTCATCACTGAGGGAAGGAGGATCCCAGCACACTCCAACTGCCACCAGAGGGCCCACGTCGCCAAGGTGACCTGTGCCAGACAGGCATGATTGACCTCACAGCAGAGGGCCCACCTCACAGAAGGGTGAGGAACCCAGCCAGGATCAGACTCTCACCTGAGGGCCCACATCAGCAAGGGGATGGGAACCAGTCAGGACTGTCTTCCCTCCAGTGGGGTCACATCATCGAAAGGTGCGGAACCCAGCACATGTGGCCTCAAATCAGAGGACACATATCACAAAGGGAATGGGAGTGAGGCAGGCAGGAGTAGCCTAAAATCAGAGGGCCCAAAGAATAAGAAAGGTGAGGAATCCAGCAGTTGGAACCTCCCAGCAGGCGGCCCAGAGCACAGAAGCTATGGGATGCAGGCAGGAGTGAACTAATACCAGAGAGCCCACATCATGAAACTGTGAGCAACCCAGGCTTTGGGACCTCAGAGCAGAAGGCCCACACCCCAATGGGGATGTGAACCTGGCTGGAGTGTCCTCGCACCACTGGGCGCACATCACAAAATGTGGGGAGCCCAGCAGTTAAGGCCTGATGCCAGAGGGCCCTCATCACCGAGGAGAGGAGGCTCCCAGCAGGCTCCAAGTGCCACCAGAGGGCTCATGTCCACAAGGCGAGGTGAGCAAGCCAGGCAGGAGTGACCTCACATCAGACGGCCCACCTCACAGATGGGTGAGGAACCCAGCCAGGATCAGACTCTCAACAGAGGGCCCACATCACCAAGGGGATGTGAACCAGGCAGGAGTCCCCTAAGACCATTGGTCCCACATCATCGAAAGGTGAGGAACCCAGCACATGTGGCCTCAAACCAGACGACACACATCACGAAGGGGATGGGAGTGAGGCAGGCAGGAGGATCCTCACAACAGAGGGCCCAAAAAATTAAAAAAGTGAGGAATCCAGCAGTTGGAACCTCCCAGCAGGCGGCCAAGAGCACAGAGGCTATGGGATCCAGGCTTCTGTGAACACCAGAGAGCCCACATCATGAAAATGTGAACAACCCAGCCGTTGGGACCTCAGAGCAGAAGGCCCACAACCCCATGGAGATGGGATCCTAAGAGGAGTGCCAAAGCATCACCGGGCTCCCTAAGAAAAGTTGGTGAGTCCAGCAGTTAGGGCCTGACGCAAGAGGGTCCTCATCACCGGGGGGAGGAGATTCCCAGCACGCTCCAACTGCCACCACACGGCTGACTTCACCAAGGCAATGTGTGCCAGCCATGCAGGAGTGACCTATCAGCAGAGGGTCTCCCTCACAGGTGGGTGAGGAACAAAGCCAGGAACAGACTCTCACCAGGGGGTCCACATAACCACGTGGATGAGAACCAAGCAGGAGTGTCCTCACACTAGTGGGGCCACATCATCGAAAGGTGAGGAACCCAGCAAAGGTGGCCACAAACCAGAGGACCCACATCACCAAGGGGTTGAGAGTGAGGTAGGTGTCTGGACGGGTATATTTAACACTCATTTCCCACCAGGAAGAGAAATTAACCAAAGGCTCAGCGTGCCCTGCCAGAAGCAGATTAGGGCCTGAAGCAGTCTTGCGGGTTTGCGGCCAGCTCACAAGAAAGCGAGTTGAAGAAAGGAGCTCAGGGGCCCTGTAATTCACAAACCTGGAGAGTTATAAATAACAGATAACGTCCAAAAATATATTGAAGTAAGGCTGCGAAGAGGACTTGAAAGCGGGGCAGAATTTCAGGAAACCGATTTCAGGAGGTAGACTGGAATTGCATTTAAAGCATAGGAAAAGAGGCAGAACATCGACAATGATGCACTTGGCAACAAAGGGCGTATGAGTTTGTTCCTGAATATATTCAGGAAAAAACACATATGCCCTTTTTGGCAAACCAAGCAAGCTTGCAATGGAAATCCGAACTACTATGAAGTGTCACTTCCCCCCGGTCTAAAGGGCCATCTGAGAAAAGTGTAAAATCCAGAAAGGCAAGACAGGCCATGGGGAAAAAGGAGCCTTGTTATGCTGATGGGCGGGATGTAAATTGCCAACAGCCACTCTGGAGAAGTGTATGGTGTTTCCTGATACATCTGAAAAACAAAGCAACAGAGTCTAGGGCATTTCCACTTATGGTCCTATAGCTTAGGGAAATTAAAATCAAAAAGACACAGCCACCCCAAAATTTGGGACGGCTCTGTTTACAGGAACCTCTTCTACAGTACGAGTTAAATATCCCAGAGAACAAATAATTGATAAAGAAGTTGCGGTACTTACGTACAACAGAATACCACTCAGCAATGAAATCTGTGTCACCAGGCCTGTACCAGCATAATGAGTGGATTGAGGCATGATGATTCTAAGTGAAATAAGTCACACAGAAAAAGAAACATCATAAGGTATCACTAATGCACGGAATGTAAACTTGGCTACACATGAACTGAATTACAAAACAGAACAGGGTCTCAAGATTAGAAAACCAACTTATGCTTGCTTAAAGGGAAAGGTGAGTTAAGGGGGTGCTGCATAAAACCAGAGATTGAAATTAGCACAGATACCGTTCCATAAGCCAAATATGTAATAGACAAGACCTACCCCCTGCTCAACGAAATGGACTCAACAATGAGGTATCACCTCACACCTGTTAGAATGGGCATCATCTGAAAATCTACAAACAACAAATGCTGGAAAGGGTGTGGAGAAAAGGAACCCTCTTCCACTATTGTTGGGAATATAAGTTGATACAGTCACTATGGAGAACAATATGGAGTTTCTTAAGAAACTAATAATAGAATTACCATATGATACAGCGATCCCAGGACTGGACATATACCCAGACAAAACCATAAATCAAAAAGAGACATTCACCGCAATGTTCATTGCATCACTATTTACAATATCGAGGTAATGGAAGCAACCTAAATGCCCACAGACAGACGAATGCATAAAGATGTGGTACATATATAAAATGGAATATTACTAAGCCATGAAAGGAATGAAATTGGGTCATTTGTAGAGACATCGATGGATCTAGAGACTGTCATACAGAGTGAAGTAAGTCAGAAAGAGAAAAACAAATCTTGTATATTCATGCATATATGTGGAACCTAGAAAAACTGTACAGATTAACCGTTTTGCAAGGCATAAATAGAGCAACAGATGTAGACAACAATCGTATGGACAACAAGGGGGGAAAGCTCTTGGAGGGGTGGTGGTGGGAGGAGTTGAGAGATTGGGATTGGCATGTAAACATTTATATGTATAAAATAGATAACCAATGAGAACCTGCTGTATAAAAATATAAAATAAAATTCAAAATTAAAAAGAAATAAAATTTAAAAAATAAAACAGAAAAAACAATTATTCCCTTCACATACATTTATATGAATAAATTATTTCCATGCTTATATCTGTAAATACAAAAAAGAGGAATAAAATCTACCTTGAACCAAAAACAAAAAAGAGAAAAAAAAAAACAGAACCCACCAGTTACTCAGAGGAAAACCGTATCAGGGCACTTGCTCCAGTTGTAAACAATTCTGAAGTTGGTCAGTGGTGGGGAATCGTCTCCCATTCAGCCAGCAGCCCCCACACAACAAGCGTCCTCATTGCAAAGCTGGGGCACCGTGCCGAGACATCTGTGAGTAAACGTGAGCTGAGCCCCAGGCCAGTTGCTGCTGAACTGTTCCCGCCCTTCCCAGGTAAAACACCTGAATATATACAAGGACTTGAAAACCTAGAGGAAGGGCCATGGAGCCACACGAGTGACAGCATGCCAGCTGACTTGGTGCCTGCAGGCCAGCCAGGATGGTCCTGGCCCTGGGTGCTCTTCTGGAAGATTTCCATTTCCCTGCCTGAGATACCCGTCCTGTCCCTGCCCCCACTGCTTTTTTCCTTCCTCACCTCTGCCCAGGGAGAAATTCCAGCAGCAGGTATGGGTGACACATCCTCTTCTTTAGCAGGTGGCAGCCTGGCAACTGCTGCAGAAAGTCCAGCAGAGCCCCACTCACACTGGGCCACCCACAAAGCCGTGGCCTCTCACTCCCTCCCACCAGCCCAGCCCCGAGACTGCTGACAGGGCAGAGAAAATGGCGTCAGGCACAGCTGCAGGGGCTTTTGCTGCCTGGAGTGGTATTTATATTGATCTCAACCCAGGCACACCTGGGGAGGGCTGGCCGGCATGGTAAGGTTGCCCAGGTCAGCCAATCATCACCCCTCAGGGGCTCACAGTTGCAGAAAATGGAACTTGCTGAACCGGCCAGGTCCAAGGAACAGGTGTGGGCTCCTGAGAGTCAGGATAGACAAGGGGCTGCAGCTTTGGCTTGTTTTCTAATCATTTTATCTGGCCCATGAGTGGGAGACAACTTCAAGAAAACCCTCTCCTAATGAGAGGAACCCAGGAGTCAGGGAGAGGAGGGGTGGGTGGTGGTTGGAGACAGAGGCCTGGTGCCCTGGGTGCAGTGGAAGTCTCTGGAAGACCAGGTGGAGGGAGGCCACACAGAGTGATGCCCAGGGTCACAGACCTGTCGGAGCTGCTGTTTGTTAGTTCAAGTCCTGCTCTGAGGTGCTCTGTGTCAGCTCTGAGCGACAGGTGAGCTGGGGGTGCTCTTCAATGAGGGCTATGTGCACGGTTCCTGTGTGCCCAGCCCTGCCACGGTACCTGCAAGGGTAGCTCTGTATCCTGGGAGGGGCCTGACCATGAGAGCCCCGTGGGCTGGGTTGGGGGTGGGGTACCTGCCCAGGAGAGCTCCATATCCTGGGATTGGCCTGACCACGAGAGCCCCATGGGCTGCTGGGGACCTGGTAAAGGATGTCAGGACAGTCAGTGAAGCCACCGAGGATATACCTCCAGTTGCTCCTGATTCCTACACCCTGCTGGTCATTCTACCAACCACCAGGACATGGTATTCTGTATTAGTCTTCAATGATGCCTTCTTTTGTATTCCATTAGTCCCAGAGTCACAAGAAATTTTGGCTTGTGAGTGGCAGGACTCAACATACAACTAAAACAATACTTCCGGGCCGTCTTGCCCCAAGGGTTCAAAAATTCCCACACCATCTTTGGGGAAAGCTTAGCTAAAGACCGAAAAGTTCTACCTCTGGAAAAGGAAACCCTCCTTCAATATGCAGACGACATTCTGATCGCCAGCCCTACTAAGGAGGCCTCTGAACTACCAAGCCAATAAAGGATAGAAGTTGTCCAAGAAAAAGCTCAAATATCACAGACTGCAGTGACCTGCCTGGGCTTCATTCTCACACAAGGTCAGAGAAGCCCATCCCAGGAAAGGGAAGAAACCATTTGCAGCCTTACCCCTTTCTAAAACTAGAAGACAGCTTAGGGGTTCCTGGGGAGGCCAGGGTTTGCTGCTTCTGGATCCCTAACTACAGTCTACTAGCTGGGCCTCTATATGAAACACTGAAAGGAAAAGATGATGATCCTTTTGAACAGAATCCAGAAGTGGCCTTTCAAGAATGGAAAGAGCAGTCAATTCAGACCCTTGCCCTGGAACTCCCTAATTGAGCTAAACCCTTTGACCTTTCCATTCCCGGTGAAAGGTGAATCGCCATTGGAGAATTAGTGCAAAAACTGGGACCACTTGAAATGGAACAACGCAAGAATGCCATCCAGGTAGGATAAACTACAGTCACCAAGGGGCTTGGCCCACTGCCACATCTGGCCAAGATACTGGCGGTATCTAAAAACCTGGAAATCAGCAGCCCAAAAGGCCACCTCCCTCCTAAGGGAAAAGGACCCCACGTGGTGATCCTAATCACCAACCATGCCCTGAAGTTGCAGGGTTCGCTCCGTGGGCACACCGACCTCGAGTGAGGAGGCCCTCCAACTCCAACATCCAGAGAGATAACCGGGGGCAACAGGGCACCATGACGACTCGTGTGAACATCACTTGACCTGGAGTTTCTCTCATAAAACAACAATAGTGTGTCCCGAAGGAGTAGACTACTGCTTGCAGGACTTCCTGCACCCGGAGGGGAGCTAATAATCTTGGCGGGGGAACCGTATATCACACCGTCACCATAGAAAAGCCTACAGACACCGTGATGATGGTGGCCAATAAGACCGGCTGGACTCCTGTTTACTTCAAAAGGCTGTTGACTCAGTGGCCATCATGGTCCTTGATCACCACTGACCCTGGACTGTCTGGGAGTTGAGCGGGCAGGGCTCTGACACCTGGTGCTGTTTTTACGTTAATTCAGGGGCCTAATTGAAGAAAGAGCAGACTACTGGTCAGAGCATCTAGGCTGGCAGAAACGGTCAGCCTAAGGTGGCCGAACAAATGTGGGGTGGGGTGAAACCGGCCCCCACAGCGTCTCTGCACATCTCTTTCCTGGACCCTTAAAGGTCATTAGAATCTATAACACTTCCAATGCTGGTGCTCAGGCGGACGAGCAGGGAGGCAGGGGTCCTGGGGCCAATCAACGTCACCTGGAGGCTGCTGGGGAGAAGTTCTGACCCTCGTCCCCTGGTATGAGGGCTCCCAACTCAGCACTCAGCAGTTACAGAAGAAGGGTCTGCACCCTCAGCACTCCAAGAATGAGGAACGGGACAAAAGGCAGAGGAGGGGTTTGTCCCCAGCAAAGCCCATTAAAAATCCCTGGGAGATAAAAATAGAATGTGGGCAATAAAGTCAAGTCTGACCTTTTTTATCCTTTGTGCTTTGTCTAATTTCACGTGCTCCTAGGGTCCCGCATGCAGAGGTTCCACACCCGGCACTTCAGACCAGATTTCCTGGTGCAGAATGGCTGGGTCGACACCTCAGCTCCTGGGGCCCAGTGCAGACTCCGAGATATAGAGCCTGAGCTGCAGCCAACCCGGCCCTTGAGAGCTCCGCCCCCTCCCTCTCACTGACTCTGACAGGATCTCTACACAGCAGCCCAGCCCACAGCCCACGGGGTAGTGCATGCTCTCACCTCTCCATTCTCTGAAGAAAATATAAAGTTTCCTTTGCTTGGGAACCAAACTCAGTCTCGATCTGTTGGCCCCAATGACACTGGGCAGGGGGACCCTTGTTGGGGTCCACTCTGGAGGATCAGTAACAGAAATTGAGACTATTGTAACTTCAATGAACAGATGTGTGAGCCAAACTGTAGTTAACATAAAACAGTTTATAAGGCTCGGGTAAAATAAGATGTTTCTAACACTTCCATTTGATATTTCCATCACTTTATTATAAGCAAGTTCAGTGAAAAGGTTTGTCTTATTTGTCAGGTCAATATTAGAGAAATGAAGTGATTTCTTTCCAAGGATGTACATCTAATAATCTTGGTTAAAGCTTCAATCTTGTTTTAAATGCTTTTCCATTGAAAATGATACCTCTCTTTCAGCTCCCCCATTTCTGAGAAGTATAAAATCTTATAATTTATTATTACCAAAGGGGAAAGGTAGGAGGAGGGATAAATTAACAGTTTGGAATTAACACATACACACTGCTATGTATAAAATAGATCATCAACAAGGAACTACTGTATAGCACAGGGAACTACACTCAATATTGTGCAATAACCTATAAGGGGAAATAATCGGAAAAAGAATAGATATTTTTATTGACATCATCTATCAATGACAGTTAAAGTGTAACCTAAGGGAAGCCGGTGGTGAGTGCTTCTGACCCTGAAGACTTCAGTCATCTAAAGTTTGGACTCTGCCTACTTCCCAAGGCCCTTAATGAACATATGTGTAGCCGTAGCTTAAAAAACTCCCCAGTTTGGGTTTCGGGGAGACACTGATTTTGAAAAAGCCCTGGTGTTCTCCTTACATGAATGGGACTCTTCCTACTGCTAAAACATGTCTGTCACACCCAGAGGATGGTATACCGTCTGATCGGGAAGAGTTTGGAAAAGGCATCTCATCTCCTCATCTCCTGGTGCTCGGGTTCACCCCTCCAGCGTCTTTACTAACAGTCTCCCCACTTGGAGATGTCAACACTGTCAACATCCTGTTGCGTACAGTTTGGAATTTGTCCAGAGGATGAAGCGGAAGGATGAGGAACAATGAGAGACAAGTCCTAGGTGTTCAGACAGGCACATGTCACTCTAATTTCCAATCAGGAAGATGAATTGACCAAAGGCTAGGGTTGCCCATGGAAACAGTATAGGGCTTGAGGAAATCCCACTGCTTTGTGGCCAGTTCCCATAAACACAAGTTGAACAATGGAACTCAGGGGCAGTAAAATTCACGAAACTGCAGAGTTGAAAATATCTATCACTGAAAAATGTCTTGAGGAAAGTCAAAGAAAAGGATTGGCAAGCAAGGGAGAATGGCAGGAAAGGGATTTGAGGAGGTAGAAAGGATTCGCCATTAAGCACAAGAAAAGGGGCTGAACATTTCCGACATTGCAGTTGGCCAAAAAGGCTGTATGCGTTTTTTTCTGTATATATTCAAGAAAAGGGCATACACTTTTTTAGCCAACCAAACAGGTGGGCACTGGAAATCAATACTACAAAAGATATCACTTCGCATCAGTCAGAAGAGCCATCCTCATAAAGTGTAAACGCCAGAAATGCAGGACAGGGCAAGGAGAAGAGGGAGCCCTGTGAGGCTTATAGTGGAAATGTATATTGCCAACGGCC
This sequence comes from Leucopleurus acutus, assembly GCF_964270905.1. Lineage (NCBI taxonomy): Eukaryota > Metazoa > Chordata > Mammalia > Artiodactyla > Delphinidae > Leucopleurus > Leucopleurus acutus. The sequence continues at coordinate 119,356,816 of NC_139142.1, read as the reverse complement.
ATTCTGGAGAAGTGTATTGTGTTTACTAAAGCATCTAAAAAATGAGCTACAGAGCATAGGGCACTTGCACTCATGGGCGTATATCTTGGGAAAAACAAAAATCGAGAGGACACAGGCACCCCAATGTTTACTGCCTCTCTGTTTAAAAGATCCTTGACTAGGATATAACTTAAATGTCTCTGGAGGGAAAAAATGGATAGAGATGTGGTACTTATGTAGAGTGGAATATTACTCAGCCTGGAAATCAATGAAATATGGCCAGTTGTAACAACTCCGGAGGAGTTACGTATGATCATTCTAAGTGACATAATTCAAAAAGAAAAAAACACATATCATAAGATATCACTTAAAGGTGGAATCCAAAATGGCTACACATGAAATAAATTACAAAACAAAAACATAGTCAAATATGTAGAAAACACGCGTAAGGCTGCTAAACGGGAAAGGTGGGGAGGGGTGAGGCATCATCCAGGAGGTTGAAATTAGCAAAGATACCATTCCAAATACCAAACTGATAATCAACAAGGCCTACACGGTAGCTAAAAGAACTGCACTCAGCACACTCAAGTCACCGGAAAAGAATATCTATGACTGGTAAGAATCTGAAAAAGAATTTATTGATGTCTCTCTGTACGTGAATCAAGTGGATGTACAGCAGCAAGAAACAGAGCTTTGAAAATCAGCTGTAACCAATATAGTAATAAATTGAAAAAAATAAACGACAGAGAGACAGAGAAAACCTCTTACAACTTTTCCTCAGGGACGGTGATGCAACATGGATTGAACACATCTAGACCCACAGCAGGATGAGACATAAGGCTGGAAACTGTTCGCGCTAAGAGAAATGTGAGGTTGGGTGAGGAAATGCACACCCTTTAAAGTAATACTACCTGGTACCCATTCAATGGGTCCCAAATCTGCAGGTTCAAGGAATCTTCCTACAGCTAAAACATGCATGGAAAACCCAGAGGACTGTACACCATGTGATTGGGAGATGTGTCTAAAATGCACCTCATTTATCCTCTCCTGGTGCTCCTGTTCATCATTCCAGCCACGTTACTTAGAATCTCCCCACTTAGAGAATCAGCACATTTAAACTTCTGTTTCACACATTTTGCAAATTGTGAGGAGGATGAACGGGAAGAGGGGGAAACAATGAGAGAATAGTTGTAGGGGTTTGGACGGGCACATGTCACTCTAATTTCCCATTAAGAATAAGAATTAAAAAAAGGCTCAGCCCGCCTCGCCGGAGCCAAAATAGGGCCTGAAGCAATCCTGCGGTTTTGAGGCCAGCTCACAAAAGAGCAACTTAAAAAATGGAGCTCAGGGTCACTGCAATTCACAAACCTGCAGAGTTATAAATGAAAACTAATGTCCAAAAATATGTTGAGGTAAGGCAAAGAAGAGGATCTGAATGCAAGACAGAATTGCAAGAAACAGATTTCAAGAGATAGATTGGACTCGCCTTTAAAGCACATGAAAAGCGGCAGAATTTCGACAATGATGCAGTTGGCCCAAAAGGGAGTATGCGTTATTTCCTGAATATATCCAGGAAAAAACGCATACGCACTTTATGGGCAACCAAGCAAGCAAGCAATGCAAATGTGCACAACAAAGAAGTCTCATTTCCCACCGGTCAAAAGGGCCATCCGAAAAAATTGTAAACACCAGAAATGCAGGACAGGCCATGGAGAACAGGGAGCCTTTATACGCTGATGGACAGTGTGTGAACTGCCGAGAGCCACTCTGGAGAAGTGTATGGTGGTTCCTAAATCATCTAAAAAACAGAGCGACAGAGCATAGGGCACTTCCAATCACGGGAGTATATCTAGGGAAGTCTAAAAATCAACAAGACACAAGCACACCACAGTTTAGGGCTACTCTGTTTACAAGAACCTCAACTTCAGTACACCTTAAATATCCCAGGAAAGAGAACAATGGATAAAGAAAATGTGGTACTTATGTACAATGGAATATCTCTTCACCATGAAATCAATGTAATAAGGCTAGTAGAAGGATAAAGAGTGGATTGAGGTCCGATAATACTACTTGAAATAAGTCAAACAGAAAAAGAAACATATCATAAGATATCACTTATAGAGGGAGGATAAATATGGCTGCACAAAAAATGAATTACAAAACAGAACAGTGTCTCACATTTAGAAAACACACTTATGTCAGCTTAAGGGGAAAGGAGAGGTGGGGTGATGCATAAAACCAGAGTTTGAAATTAGCACAGATACCGTTCAATAAACCAAATAGGTATCAGACAAGATCTACACCTCGCTCAATGAACTGGCCTCAACACACCCTATACACCGCAGAGAAATATATCTGAGTAATAAGAATCTTAAAACCCATGTATTGATATATCTCCATAAGGGAATCAAGTGTGCACAGAGCGGCACAAACACAGCAGTGAAAATGAGCTAAACCCCATTATAGAAATAAATTTTAAAACCAAAACGCAGAAACAATGAAAGAGAGAAAAATTCTTACAAAATTCGCTCAGGGGCTGTGATGCAACCTGGAATGACCACATATAAACCCACAGCTGGATAAGACATAAGGCTGGACACTTGGGGCTGAAAGGATTGGAGAGCTTTGGTGAGCAACTGCCGAAAGTTTAATGCAATACTTCATGCTACTTATTCCAAGGGTCCCAACACTCCAAGTTGAAGGGAATCTTCCTACAGCTAAACCATGCATGGGAAATCCAGCGGATGGTATACCATATGATCGGGAAAGGTTTCTAAAATGCACCTCATTTTCCTCTCCTGGGGCTCCGGATCAACATTCCAGCCACTTTACTAACAACATCTCCACATGGAGAGTCAATGCCTTTAAGTTCCGGTATCGCACAGTCTGCAGTTAGTGCGGAGGATGAATGGGAATAGGGGGAACCAGTGAGAAAATAGCTGTAGCGGTTTCAATGGGCACATGTCACTCTAATTTCACATCAGGAAGAAGAATTAACCAAAGGCAGAGCAAGGCACCCCAGAAGAAGAATAGGGCCTGAAGAAATCCTGTGGATATGAGGCAAGATCACAAAAATAAGAGCTGAAAAATGGAGCTAAGGGCCACTGCAATTCAAAAACCTGCAGAGTTATAAAGGCCAACTATTCTCCAAAAGTATATTGAGGTAAGGCTATGAAGAGGCACTGAGAGCAAGGCAGAACTGCAGGAAACCGATTTCAGGAGGTAGACAAGAATTGCACTGAAAACATATGAAAACACTCAGAACGTCGACAATGATGCACTTGGCCAAAAAGGGCGTATGCGTTTTTTCCTGAATATATTCAGGAAGAAACGCATACGCCCTTTCTGGCCAACCAAGCAAGCTCTCAAAGGAAATCTGCACTACAATGAAGTCTCACTTCACCCCGGTCAAAGGGCCATCTGAAAAAAGTGTAAAATCCAAAAAGGCAGGACAGGCCATGGAGAACTGGGAGCCTTGTTATGCTGATGGGCGGGATGTAAATTGCCAACAGCCACTCTGGAGAAGTGTATGGTGTTTCCTGAAACATCTAAAAAACAAAGCAACAGAGCCTAGGGCACTTGCACTTATGGTCCTATAGCTTAGGGAAATTAAAATCAAAAAGACACAGCCACCCCAAAGTTTGGGACGGCTCTGTTTACAAGAACCTCGTTTATGGTACAAGTTCAATATCACAGAAAGCGAAAAATGGATAAGGAAGTTGTGGTACTTACGTACAATGCAATATCACTCAGCAATGAAATCTATGTCATCAGGCCCGTAGCAGCATAATGAGTGGATTCAGGTACGATGATTCTAAGTGAAATAAGTCACACAGAAAAAGAAACATCATAAGATATCACCAATACACGGAATGTAAACTTGGCTACAAACGAACTGAATTACAAAACAGAACAGGGTCTCAAATGTAGAAAACCAACTTATGCTTGCTTAAGGGGAAAGGTGAGTTGGGGTGCTGCATGAAACCAGAGATTGAAATTAGCACAGATACCGTTCCATAAGCCAAATATGCAATAGACAAGAGCTACTCCTTACTGAATGAAGTGGACTCAACACCCCATATTAAACGCCTAAGAATATACCTGACTAGAAATAATCTTAAAACCTACGGATTTATTTGTCTCCGAAAGAGAATCAAGCGTGTGTACAGCGGCATAAACGCAGCAGTGATAGGATTGGTGAGGTTCGGTGAGCAAATGCAGACCCTTTGAAGTCATATTGCATGGTACCCATTCCATGGGTCTCAACTCTCCAGGTTTAAGGGATTCTTCCTTCAGCTAAAACATGCATGTGGAACCCAGAGTATGATCCACCGTGTGATCGGGAAACGTGTTCAAATGTGTCTCGTTTTCGTCCCCTGGTACTCGGGTGCAACATTCCAGATGCTTTACTAACACTCTCCCCACTTGGAGAGTCAGTGCCTTTAACCTCCTGTTTGGCCCAGTTTGTAATTTCTGTGGAAAATGAACAGGAATAGGGAGAACGAAAGAGAGACTATCTGGAGGTGTCTGGACGGGCAAATTTAACTCTCATTTCCCACCAGGAAGAGGAATTAACCAAAGGCTCATCGTGCCGTGCCGGAACTACACTAGGGCCTGAAGCAATCCTGCGGTGTTGCGGCCAGCTCACAAGAAAGCGAGTTGAAGAAAGGAGCTCAGGGGCACTGTAATTCACAAACCTGCAGAGTTATAAATGACAGCTATCGTCCAAAAATATATTGAAGTAAGGCTGCCAAGAGGACTTGAAAGCGGGGCAGAATTGCAGGAAATCGATTTCAGGAGGTAGACTGGAATTGCATGTAAAGCATAGGAAAAGAGGCAGAACGTCCACAATGATGCACTTGGCCAAAAAGGGCGTATGCGATTTTTCCTGAATATATTCAGGAAAAAACGCATACGCCCTTTTTGGCCAACCAAGCAAGCTTGCAAAGGATATCTGCACTACAATGAAGTCTCACTGCCCCCCGGTCAAAAGGGCCATCTGAAAAAAGTGTAAAATCCAGAAAGGCAGGACAGGCCATGGAGAACTGGGAGCCTTGTTATGCTGATGGGCGGGATGTAAATTGCCAACAGCCACTCTGGAGAAGTGTATGGTGTTTCCTGAAACATCTAAAAAACAAAGCAACAGAGCCTAGGTCACTTCCACTTATGGTCCTATAGCTTAGGGAAATTAAATTCAAAAAGACACAGTCACCCCAAATTTGGGACGGCTCTGTTTACAAGAACCTCGTTTACGGTACAAGTTCAATATCACAGAAAGCGAAAAATGGATAAAGAAGTTGTGGTACTTACGTACAATGCAATATCACTCAGCAATGAAATCTATGTCATCAGGCCCGTAGCAGCATAATGAGTGGATTCAGGTATGATGATTCTAAGTGAAATAAGTCACACAGAAAAAGAAACACCATAAGATATCACTACTACACGGAATGTAAACTTGGCTACACAAGAACTGAATTACAAAACAGAACAGGGTCTCAAATGTAGAAAACCAACTTATGCTTGCTTAAGGGGAAAGGTGAGTTGGGGTGCTGCATAAAACCAGAGATTGAAATTAGCACAGATACCGTTCCATAAGCCAAATATGTAATAGACAAGAGCTACTCCTTGCTCAACGCAGTGGACTCAACACCCCATATTAAACGCCTAAGAATATACCTGACTAGAAATAATCTTAAAACCTACGGATTTATATGTCTCCGAAAGAGAACCAAGCGTGTGTACAGCGGCATAAACGCAGCAGTGATAGGATTGGTGAGGTTCGGTGAGCAAATGCAGACCCTTTGAAGTCATACTGCATGGTACCCATTCCATGGGTCTCAACTCTCCAGGTTTAAGGGATTCTTCCTTCAGCTGAAACATGCATGCGGAACACAGAGTATGATCCACCGTGTGATCAGGAAACGTGTTCAAATGTGTCTCAGTTTTCATCCCCTGGTACTCGGGTGCAACATACAAGACGCTTTACTAACTCTCTCCCCACTTGGAGAGTCAGTGTCTTTAAACTCCTGTTTGGCCCAGTTTGCAATTTCTGCGGAAAATGTACAGGAATAGGGAGAACCAATGAGAAACTAGCTGGAGGTGTCTGGACGGGCAAATTTAACTCTCATTTCCCACCAGGAAGAGGAATTAACCAAAGGCTCAGCGTGCCGTGCCGGAACCACACTCGGGCCTGAAGCAATCCTGCGGTGTTGCGGCCAGCTCACAAGAAAGCGAGTTGAAGAAAGGAGCTCAGGGGCACTGTAATTCACAAACCTGCAGAGTTATAAAGGACAGCTATCGTCCAAAAATATATTGAAGTAAGGCTGCCAAGAGGACTTGAAAGCGGGGCAGAATTGCAGGAAACCGATTTCAGGAGGTAGACGGGAATTGCATGTACAGCATAGGAAAAGAGGCAGAACGTCCACAATGATGCACTTGGCCAAAAAGGGCGTATGCGTTTTTCCCTGAATATATTCAGGAAAAAACGCATACGCCCTTTTTGGCCAACCAAGCAAGCTTGCAAAGGAAATCTGCACTACAATGAAGTCTCACTGCCCCACGGTCAAAAGGGCCATCTGAAAAAAGTGTAAAATCCAGAAGGCAGGACAGGCCATGGAGAACTGGGAGCCTTGTTATGCCGGTGGGCGGGATGTAAATTGCCAACAGCCACTCTGGAGAAGTGTACGGTGTTTCCTGAAACATCTAAAAAACAAAGCAACAGAGCCTAGGGCACTTGAACTTATGGTCCTATAGCTTAGGGAAATTAAAATCAGAAAGACACAGCCACCCAAAAGTTTGGGCCGGCTCTGTTGACAAGAACCTCGTTTACGGTACAAGTTCAATATCACAGAAAGCGAAAAATGGATAAAGATGTTGTGGTACTTACGTACAATGCAATATCACTCAGCAATGAAATCAATGTCATCAGGCCCGTAGCAGCATAATGAGTGGATGCAGGTACGATGATTCTAAGTGAAATAAATCACACAGAAAAAGAAACATCATAAGATATCACTACTACACGGAATGTAAACTTGGCTACACAGGAACTGAATTACAAAACAGAACAGGGTCTCAAATGTAGAAAACCAACTTATGCTTGCTTAAGGGGAAAGGTGAGTTGGGGTGCTGCATGAAACCAGAGATTGAAATTAGCACAGATACCGTTCCATAAGCCAAATATGCAATAGACAAGAGCTACTCCTTGCTGAACGAAGTGGACTCAACACCCCATATTAAACGCCTAAGAATATACCTGACTAGAAATAATCTTAAACCTATGGATTTATATGTCTCCGAAAGAGAATCAAGCGTGTGTACGGCGGCATAAACGCAGCAGTGATAGGATTGGTGAGGTTCGGTGAGCAAATGTAGACCCTTTGAAGTCATACTGCATGGTACCCATTCCATGGGTCTCAACTCTCCAGGTTTAAGGGATTCTTCCTTCAGCTGAAACATGCATGTGGAACACAGAGTATGATCCACCGTGTGATCAGGAAACGTGTTCAAATGTGTCTCAGTTTTCGTCCCCTGGTACTCGGGTGCAACATTCAAGACGCTTTACTAACACTCTCCCCACTTGGAGAGTCAGTGCCTTTAACCTCCTGTTTGGCCCAGTTTGCAATTTCTGCGTAGGATGAACAGGAATAGGGAGAACCAATGAGAGACTAGCTGGAGCTGTGAGGACGGGCAAATTTAACTCTCATTTCCAACCAGGAAGAGGAATTAACCAAAGGCTCAGCATGCAATGCCGGAACCAAACTAGGGCCTGAAGCAATCCTGCGGTGTTGCGGCCAGCTGACAAGAAAGCGAGTTGAAGAAAGTAGCTCAGGGGCACTGTAATTCACAATCCTGCAGAGTTATAAATGACAGCTATCTTCCAAAAATATATTGAAGGAAGGCTGCCAAGAGGACTTGAAAGCGGGGCAGAATTGCAGGAAACCGATTTCAGGAGGTAGACTGGAATTGCATGTAAAGCATAGGAAAAGAGGCAGAACGTCCACAATGATGCACTTGGCCAAAAAGGGCGTATGCGTTTTTCCCTGAATATATTCAGGAAAAAACGCATACGCCCTTTTTGGCCAACCAAGCAAGCTTGCAAAGGAAATCTGCACTACAGTGAAGTCTCACTGCCCCCGGTCAAAAGGGCTATCTGAAAAAAGTGTAAAATCCAGAAAGGCAGGACAGACCATAGAGAACTGGGAGCCTTGTTAAGCTGATGGGCGGGATATAAATTGCCAACAGCCACTCTGAACAAGTGTATGGTGTTTCCTGAAACATCAAAAAAACAAAGCAACAGAGCCTAGGGCACTTCCACTTATGGTCCTATAGCTTAGGGAAATTAAAATCAAAAAGACTCAGCCACCCCAAAGTTTCGGCCGGCTCTGTTTACAAGAACCTCGTTTACGGTACAAGTTCAATATCACAGAAAGCGAAAAATGGATAAAGAAGTTGTGGTACTTACGTACAATGCAATATCACTCAGCAATGAAATCTATGTCATCAGGCCCGTAGCAGCATAATGAGTGGATTCAGGTACGATGATTCTAAGTGAAATAAGTCACACAGAAAAAGAAACATCATAAGATATCACTACTACACGGAATGTAAACTTGGCTACACAAGAACTGAATTACAAAATAGAACAGGGTGTCAAATGTAGAAAACCAACTTATGCTTGCTTAAGTGGAAAGGTTAGTTGGGGTGCTGCATAAAACCAGAGATTGAAATTAGCACAGATACCGTTCCATAAGCCAAATATGTAATAGACAAGAGCTACTCCTTGCTCAACGAAGTGGACTCAACACCCCACATTAAACGCCTAAGAATATACCTGACTAGTAATAATCTTAATACCTAAGGATTTATATGTCTCCGAAAGAGAATCAAGCGTGTGTACAGCGGCATACACGCAGCAGTGATAGGATTGGTGAAGTTTGGTGAGCAAATGCAGACCCTTTGAAGTCATATTGCATGGTACCCATTCCATGGGTCTCAACTCTCCAGGTTTAAGGGATTCTTCCTTCAGCTAAAACATGCATGTGGAACCCAGAGTATGATCCACCATGTGATCGGAAAACGTGTTCAAATGTGTCTCAGTTTTCGTCCCCTGGTACTCGTGTTCAACATTCAAGACGCTTTACTAACACTCTGCCCACTTGGAGAGTCAGTGCCTTTAACCTCCTGTTTGGCCCAGTTTGCAATCTCTGTGGAAAATGAACAGGAATAGGGAGAACCAATGAGAGACTAGGTGGAGGTGTCTGGACGGGCAAATTTAACTCTCATTTCCCACCAGGAAGAGGAATTAACCAAAGGATCAGCATGCCATGCCGGAACCAAACTAGAGCCCGAAGCAATCCTGCGGTGTTGCGGCCAGCTCACAAGAAAGCGAGTTGAAGAAAGGAGCTCAGGGGCACTGTAATTCACAAACCTGCAGAGTTATAAATGACAGCTATCGTCCAAAAATATATTGAAGGAAGGCTGACAAGAGGACTTGAAAGCGGGGCAGAATTGCAGGAAACCGATTTCAGGAGGTAGACTGGAATTGCATGTAAAGCATAGGAAAAGAGGCAGAACGTCCACAATGATGCACTTGGCCAAAAAGGGCGTATGCGTTTTTTCCTGAATATATTCAGGAAAAAACGCATACGCACTTTTTGGCCAACCAAGCAAGTTTGCAAAGGAAATCTGCACTACAATGAAGTCTCACTGCCCCCCGGTCAAAAGGGCCATCTGAAAAAAGTGTAAAATCCAGAAAGGCAGGATAGGTCATGGAGAACTGGGAGCCTTGTTATGCTGATGGGCGGGATGTAAATTGCCAGCAGCCACTCTGGAGAAGTGTATGGTGTTTCCTGAAACATCTAAAAAACAAAGCAACAGAGCCTAGGGCACTTCCACTTATGGTCCTATAGCTTAGGGAAATTAAAATCAAAAAGACACAGCCACCCCAAAGTTTGGGCCGGCTCTGTTTACAAGAACCTCGTTTACGGTACAAGTTCAATATCACAGAAAGCGAAAAATGGATAAAGAAGTTGTGGTAATTACGTACAATGCAATATCACTCAGCAATGAAATCTATGTCATCAGGCCCGTAGCAGCATAATGAGTGGATTCAGGTACGATGATTATAAGTGAAATAAGTCACACAGAAAAAGAAACATCATAAGATATCACTACTACATGGAATGTAAACTTGGCTACACAGGAACTGAATTACAAAACAGAACAGGGTGCCAAATGTAGAAAACCAACTTATACTTGCTTAAGGGGAAAGGTGAGTTGGGGTGCTGCATAAAACCAGAGATTGAAATTAGCACAGATACCGTTCCATAAGCCAAATATGTAATAGACAAGAGCTACTCCTTGCTCAACGAAGTGGACTCAACACCCCATATTAAACGCCTAACAATATACCTGACTAGTAAGAATCTTAAAACCTATGGATTTATATGTCTCCGGAAGAGAATGAAGCGTGTGTACAGTGGCATAAACGCAGCAGTGATAGGATTGGTGAGGTTTGGTGAGCAAATGCAGACCCTTTGAAGTCATATTGCATGGTACCCATTCCATGGGTCTCAACTCTCCATGTTTAAGGGATTCTTCCTTCAGCTGAAACATGCATGTGGAACCAAGAGTATGATCCACCGTGTGATCGGGAAACGTGTTCAAATGTGTCTCAGTTTTCGTCCCCTGGTACTCGGGTGCAACATTCCAGACGCTTTACTAACACTCTCCCCACTTGGAGAGTCAGTGCCTTTAACCTCCTGTTTGGCCCAGTTTGCAATTTCTTCGGAAGATGAACAGGAATAAGGAGAAGCAATGGGAGACTATCTGTAGGTGTCTGGACGGGCAAATTTAACTCTCATTTCCCACCAGGAAGATAAATGAACCAAAGGCTCTGCGTGCCATGCTGGAACTAGATTAGGGCCTGAGGAGATCCTGCGGTGTTGCGGCCAGCTCACAAGAAAGCGAGTTGTAGAAAGCAGCTCAGGGGCACTGTAATTCAGAAACCTGCGGAGTTATAAATGACAGCTATCATCCAAAATTATACTGAAGTAAGGCTGCGATGAGGACTTGAATGCCGGGCAGAATTGCTGGAAACTGATTTCAGAACGTACACGGGAGTAGTTCTTAAAGCATAGGAAAAGAGACAGAACTTGGAAAATAATGCACTTGGCAAAAAAGGGCATATGTGTTTTATCCAGAGCTCTCATAACTGAGGGGAGGAGATTCCCAGCAGGCTCCAACTGCCACCTGAGGGCTCACATTGCCAAGGCAACGTGAGCATGCCAGGCAGGAGTTACCTCACAGCAGAGGTCCCACCTCACAGAAGGGTGAGAAACCCAGCCAACATCAGACTCTCACCAGAGGGCCCACATCACCAAGGGGATGGGAACCAGGCAGGAGTGTCTTCACATCAGTGGGGTCACATCATCAAAAGCTGAGGTACTCAGCACATGTGTCCTCAAACCAGAGGACCCACATCACCAAGGACCTCGGAGTGAGGCAGGCAGGAGTAACCTCACAACACTGGGCACATAGAATAAAAAAGTGAGGAATCCAGCAGTTGGAACCTCCCAGCAGGCGGCCCAGAGCACCGAGGCCATGAGATCCAGGCCACAGTGAACTCACAGAAGAGGGCCCATGTCATGAAACTGAGCAACCCAGCCATTGGAACCTCAGAGCAGGAGGCCCACATCCCCATGGGGATGGAATTCTGGTAGGAGTGTCCTCGCACCACTGAGAACGTATCCGAAAATTTGGGGCGACCAGCAGTTAGGGCCTGACGCCAGAGGACCCTCATCACCAAGGGAAGGAGGCTCCCAGCAGGCTCCAACTGCCACCAGAGGGCTGACGTCGCCAAGGCGATGTGTGCCAACCAGGCACGAATGACCTCACAGCAGAGGGCCCACCTCAGAGAAGTGTGACGAACCCAGTCAGGATCAGACTCGCACCAGAGGGCCCACATCACCAAATGGATTGGAACCAGGCAGGAGTGTCCTCACATGAGTAGGGCCACATCATCTAAAGGTGAGGAACCCAGAACATGTGGCTTCAAACCATAGGACACCCATCACCAAGGGGCTGGGAGTGAGGCAGGCAGGAGGAGCCTCATAACAGAGGGCCCAAAAATAAGAAAGGTGAGGAATCCAGCAGTTGGAACCTCCCAGCAGGCGGCCCAGAGCACAGAGGCTAGAGGAACCAGGCCAGAGTGAACTAACACCAGACAGCCCACATCATGAAACTGTGAGCAACCCAGACATTGGGACCTCAGAGCAGAAGGCCCACATCCCCATGGTGATGGGAACATGACAGGAGTGTCCTGGCATCACTGGGCTCACATCAGAAAACGTGGGGTGCTCAGAAGTTAGGGCCTGACGCTAGAGGGCACTCATCACCGAGAGGAGGAGGCTCCCAGCAGGCTCCAGCTGCCACCAGAGGGCCAACGTCGCCAAGGTGATGTGTGCCAGCCTGGCAGGAGTGACCTCACAGCAGAGGGCCCACCTCACAGAAGGGTGAGGAACACAGCCAGGATCAGACTCTCACCAGAGGGCCCACATCACCAAGGGGATGGGAACCAGGCAGGAGTGTCCCCACACCAGTGGGACAACATCATCGAAAGGTGAGGATCCCAGCACATGTGTCCTCAAACCAGAGGAACCACATCACCAAGGGGTTCGGAATGAGGCTGGCAGGACTGGCCTCACAACACAGGGTCCATAGAATATAAAAGTTGAGGAATCCAGCAGTTGGAACCTCCCAGCAAGTGGCCCAGAGCACCGAGGCTATGGGATCCAGGCCGCAGTGAACTCACAGCAGAGGGCCCACATCATGAACCTGTGAGCAAGCCAGCCGTTTTGACCTCAGAGCAGAAGGCCCATATCGCCATGGGGATGGGAACCTGGCAAGAGTCTCCTCACTCACTTGGCGCACATCAGAAAATGTGGGGAGCCCTGCAGTTATGGCCTAAGGCAAGAGGGCCCTCATCACTGAGGGAAGGAGGATCCCAGCACACTCCAACTGCCACCAGAGGGCCCACGTCGCCAAGGTGACCTGTGCCAGACAGGCATGATTGACCTCACAGCAGAGGGCCCACCTCACAGAAGGGTGAGGAACCCAGCCAGGATCAGACTCTCACCTGAGGGCCCACATCAGCAAGGGGATGGGAACCAGTCAGGACTGTCTTCCCTCCAGTGGGGTCACATCATCGAAAGGTGCGGAACCCAGCACATGTGGCCTCAAATCAGAGGACACATATCACAAAGGGAATGGGAGTGAGGCAGGCAGGAGTAGCCTAAAATCAGAGGGCCCAAAGAATAAGAAAGGTGAGGAATCCAGCAGTTGGAACCTCCCAGCAGGCGGCCCAGAGCACAGAAGCTATGGGATGCAGGCAGGAGTGAACTAATACCAGAGAGCCCACATCATGAAACTGTGAGCAACCCAGGCTTTGGGACCTCAGAGCAGAAGGCCCACACCCCAATGGGGATGTGAACCTGGCTGGAGTGTCCTCGCACCACTGGGCGCACATCACAAAATGTGGGGAGCCCAGCAGTTAAGGCCTGATGCCAGAGGGCCCTCATCACCGAGGAGAGGAGGCTCCCAGCAGGCTCCAAGTGCCACCAGAGGGCTCATGTCCACAAGGCGAGGTGAGCAAGCCAGGCAGGAGTGACCTCACATCAGACGGCCCACCTCACAGATGGGTGAGGAACCCAGCCAGGATCAGACTCTCAACAGAGGGCCCACATCACCAAGGGGATGTGAACCAGGCAGGAGTCTCCTAAGACCATTGGTCCCACATCATCGAAAGGTGAGGAACCCAGCACATGTGGCCTCAAACCAGACGACACACATCACGAAGGGGATGGGAGTGAGGCAGGCAGGAGGATCCTCACAACAGAGGGCCCAAAAAATTAAAAAAGTGAGGAATCCAGCAGTTGGAACCTCCCAGCAGGCGGCCAAGAGCACAGAGGCTATGGGATCCAGGCTTCTGTGAACACCAGAGAGCCCACATCATGAAAATGTGAACAACCCAGCCGTTGGGACCTCAGAGCAGAAGGCCCACAACCCCATGGAGATGGGATCCTAAGAGGAGTGCCAAAGCATCACCGGGCTCCCTAAGAAAAGTTGGTGAGTCCAGCAGTTAGGGCCTGACGCAAGAGGGTCCTCATCACCGGGGGGAGGAGATTCCCAGCACGCTCCAACTGCCACCACACGGCTGACTTCACCAAGGCAATGTGTGCCAGCCATGCAGGAGTGACCTATCAGCAGAGGGTCTCCCTCACAGGTGGGTGAGGAACAAAGCCAGGAACAGACTCTCACCAGGGGGTCCACATAACCACGTGGATGAGAACCAAGCAGGAGTGTCCTCACACTAGTGGGGCCACATCATCGAAAGGTGAGGAACCCAGCAAAGGTGGCCACAAACCAGAGGACCCACATCACCAAGGGGTTGAGAGTGAGGTAGGTGTCTGGACGGGTATATTTAACACTCATTTCCCACCAGGAAGAGAAATTAACCAAAGGCTCAGCGTGCCCTGCCAGAAGCAGATTAGGGCCTGAAGCAGTCTTGCGGGTTTGCGGCCAGCTCACAAGAAAGCGAGTTGAAGAAAGGAGCTCAGGGGCCCTGTAATTCACAAACCTGGAGAGTTATAAATAACAGATAACGTCCAAAAATATATTGAAGTAAGGCTGCGAAGAGGACTTGAAAGCGGGGCAGAATTTCAGGAAACCGATTTCAGGAGGTAGACTGGAATTGCATTTAAAGCATAGGAAAAGAGGCAGAACATCGACAATGATGCACTTGGCAACAAAGGGCGTATGAGTTTGTTCCTGAATATATTCAGGAAAAAACACATATGCCCTTTTTGGCAAACCAAGCAAGCTTGCAATGGAAATCCGAACTACTATGAAGTGTCACTTCCCCCCGGTCTAAAGGGCCATCTGAGAAAAGTGTAAAATCCAGAAAGGCAAGACAGGCCATGGGGAAAAAGGAGCCTTGTTATGCTGATGGGCGGGATGTAAATTGCCAACAGCCACTCTGGAGAAGTGTATGGTGTTTCCTGATACATCTGAAAAACAAAGCAACAGAGTCTAGGGCATTTCCACTTATGGTCCTATAGCTTAGGGAAATTAAAATCAAAAAGACACAGCCACCCCAAAATTTGGGACGGCTCTGTTTACAGGAACCTCTTCTACAGTACGAGTTAAATATCCCAGAGAACAAATAATTGATAAAGAAGTTGCGGTACTTACGTACAACAGAATACCACTCAGCAATGAAATCTGTGTCACCAGGCCTGTACCAGCATAATGAGTGGATTGAGGCATGATGATTCTAAGTGAAATAAGTCACACAGAAAAAGAAACATCATAAGGTATCACTAATGCACGGAATGTAAACTTGGCTACACATGAACTGAATTACAAAACAGAACAGGGTCTCAAGATTAGAAAACCAACTTATGCTTGCTTAAAGGGAAAGGTGAGTTAAGGGGGTGCTGCATAAAACCAGAGATTGAAATTAGCACAGATACCATTCCATAAGCCAAATATGTAATAGACAAGACCTACCCCCTGCTCAACGAAATGGACTCAACAATGAGGTATCACCTCACACCTGTTAGAATGGGCATCATCTGAAAATCTACAAACAACAAATGCTGGAAAGGGTGTGGAGAAAAGGAACCCTCTTCCACTATTGTTGGGAATATAAGTTGATACAGTCACTATGGAGAACAATATGGAGTTTCTTAAGAAACTAATAATAGAATTACCATATGATACAGCGATCCCAGGACTGGACATATACCCAGACAAAACCATAAATCAAAAAGAGACATTCACCGCAATGTTCATTGCATCACTATTTACAATATCGAGGTAATGGAAGCAACCTAAATGCCCACAGACAGACGAATGCATAAAGATGTGGTACATATATAAAATGGAATATTACTAAGCCATGAAAGGAATGAAATTGGGTCATTTGTAGAGACATCGATGGATCTAGAGACTGTCATACAGAGTGAAGTAAGTCAGAAAGAGAAAAACAAATCTTGTATATTCATGCATATATGTGGAACCTAGAAAAACTGTACAGATTAACCGTTTTGCAAGGCATAAATAGAGCAACAGATGTAGACAACAATCGTATGGACAACAAGGGGGGAAAGCTCTTGGAGGGGTGGTGGTGGGAGGAGTTGAGAGATTGGGATTGGCATGTAAACATTTATATGTATAAAATAGATAACCAATGAGAACCTGCTGTATAAAAATATAAAATAAAATTCAAAATTAAAAAGAAATAAAATTTAAAAAATAAAACAGAAAAAACAATTATTCCCTTCACATACATTTATATGAATAAATTATTTCCATGCTTATATCTGTAAATACAAAAAAGAGGAATAAAATCTACCTTGAACCAAAAACAAAAAAGAGAAAAAAAAAAACAGAACCCACCAGTTACTCAGAGGAAAACCGTATCAGGGCACTTGCTCCAGTTGTAAACAATTCTGAAGTTGGTCAGTGGTGGGGAATCGTCTCCCATTCAGCCAGCAGCCCCCACACAACAAGCGTCCTCATTGCAAAGCTGGGGCACCGTGCCGAGACATCTGTGAGTAAACGTGAGCTGAGCCCCAGGCCAGTTGCTGCTGAACTGTTCCCGCCCTTCCCAGGTAAAACACCTGAATATATACAAGGACTTGAAAACCTAGAGGAAGGGCCATGGAGCCACACGAGTGACAGCATGCCAGCTGACTTGGTGCCTGCAGGCCAGCCAGGATGGTCCTGGCCCTGGGTGCTCTTCTGGAAGATTTCCATTTCCCTGCCTGAGATACCCGTCCTGTCCCTGCCCCCACTGCTTTTTTCCTTCCTCACCTCTGCCCAGGGAGAAATTCCAGCAGCAGGTATGGGTGACACATCCTCTTCTTTAGCAGGTGGCAGCCTGGCAACTGCTGCAGAAAGTCCAGCAGAGCCCCACTCACACTGGGCCACCCACAAAGCCGTGGCCTCTCACTCCCTCCCACCAGCCCAGCCCCGAGACTGCTGACAGGGCAGAGAAAATGGCGTCAGGCACAGCTGCAGGGGCTTTTGCTGCCTGGAGTGGTATTTATATTGATCTCAACCCAGGCACACCTGGGGAGGGCTGGCCGGCATGGTAAGGTTGCCCAGGTCAGCCAATCATCACCCCTCAGGGGCTCACAGTTGCAGAAAATGGAACTTGCTGAACCGGCCAGGTCCAAGGAACAGGTGTGGGCTCCTGAGAGTCAGGATAGACAAGGGGCTGCAGCTTTGGCTTGTTTTCTAATCATTTTATCTGGCCCATGAGTGGGAGACAACTTCAAGAAAACCCTCTCCTAATGAGAGGAACCCAGGAGTCAGGGAGAGGAGGGGTGGGTGGTGGTTGGAGACAGAGGCCTGGTGCCCTGGGTGCAGTGGAAGTCTCTGGAAGACCAGGTGGAGGGAGGCCACACAGAGTGATGCCCAGGGTCACAGACCTGTCGGAGCTGCTGTTTGTTAGTTCAAGTCCTGCTCTGAGGTGCTCTGTGTCAGCTCTGAGCGACAGGTGAGCTGGGGGTGCTCTTCAATGAGGGCTATGTGCACGGTTCCTGTGTGCCCAGCCCTGCCACGGTACCTGCAAGGGTAGCTCTGTATCCTGGGAGGGGCCTGACCATGAGAGCCCCGTGGGCTGGGTTGGGGGTGGGGTACCTGCCCAGGAGAGCTCCATATCCTGGGATTGGCCTGACCACGAGAGCCCCATGGGCTGCTGGGGACCTGGTAAAGGATGTCAGGACAGTCAGTGAAGCCACCGAGGATATACCTCCAGTTGCTCCTGATTCCTACACCCTGCTGGTCATTCTACCAACCACCAGGACATGGTATTCTGTATTAGTCTTCAATGATGCCTTCTTTTGTATTCCATTAGTCCCAGAGTCACAAGAAATTTTGGCTTGTGAGTGGCAGGACTCAACATACAACTAAAACAATACTTCCGGGCCGTCTTGCCCCAAGGGTTCAAAAATTCCCACACCATCTTTGGGGAAAGCTTAGCTAAAGACCGAAAAGTTCTACCTCTGGAAAAGGAAACCCTCCTTCAATATGCAGACGACATTCTGATCGCCAGCCCTACTAAGGAGGCCTCTGAACTACCAAGCCAATAAAGGATAGAAGTTGTCCAAGAAAAAGCTCAAATATCACAGACTGCAGTGACCTGCCTGGGCTTCATTCTCACACAAGGTCAGAGAAGCCCATCCCAGGAAAGGGAAGAAACCATTTGCAGCCTTACCCCTTTCTAAAACTAGAAGACAGCTTAGGGGTTCCTGGGGAGGCCAGGGTTTGCTGCTTCTGGATCCCTAACTACAGTCTACTAGCTGGGCCTCTATATGAAACACTGAAAGGAAAAGATGATGATCCTTTTGAACAGAATCCAGAAGTGGCCTTTCAAGAATGGAAAGAGCAGTCAATTCAGACCCTTGCCCTGGAACTCCCTAATTGAGCTAAACCCTTTGACCTTTCCATTCCCGGTGAAAGGTGAATCGCCATTGGAGAATTAGTGCAAAAACTGGGACCACTTGAAATGGAACAACGCAAGAATGCCATCCAGGTAGGATAAACTACAGTCACCAAGGGGCTTGGCCCACTGCCACATCTGGCCAAGATACTGGCGGTATCTAAAAACCTGGAAATCAGCAGCCCAAAAGGCCACCTCCCTCCTAAGGGAAAAGGACCCCACGTGGTGATCCTAATCACCAACCATGCCCTGAAGTTGCAGGGTTCGCTCCGTGGGCACACCGACCTCGAGTGAGGAGGCCCTCCAACTCCAACATCCAGAGAGATAACCGGGGGCAACAGGGCACCATGACGACTCGTGTGAACATCACTTGACCTGGAGTTTCTCTCATAAAACAACAATAGTGTGTCCCGAAGGAGTAGACTACTGCTTGCAGGACTTCCTGCACCCGGAGGGGAGCTAATTATCTTGGCGGGGGAACCGTATATCACACTGTCACCATAGAAAAGCCTACAGACACCGTGATGATGGTGGCCAATAAGACCGGCTGGACTCCTGTTTACTTCAAAAGGCTGTTGACTCAGTGGCCATCATGGTCCTTGATCACCACTGACCCTGGACTGTCTGGGAGTTGAGCGGGCAGGGCTCTGACACCTGGTGCTGTTTTTACGTTAATTCAGGGGCCTAATTGAAGAAAGAGCAGACTACTGGTCAGAGCATCTAGGCTGGCAGAAACGGTCAGCCTAAGGTGGCCGAACAAATGTGGGGTGGGGTGAAACCGGCCCCCACAGCGTCTCTGCACATCTCTTTCCTGGACCCTTAAAGGTCATTAGAATCTATAACACTTCCAATGCTGGTGCTCAGGCGGACGAGCAGGGAGGCAGGGGTCCTGGGGCCAATCAACGTCACCTGGAGGCTGCTGGGGAGAAGTTCTGACCCTCGTCCCCTGGTATGAGGGCTCCCAACTCAGCACTCAGCAGTTACAGAAGAAGGGTCTGCACCCTCAGCACTCCAAGAATGAGGAACGGGACAAAAGGCAGAGGAGGGGTTTGTCCCCAGCAAAGCCCATTAAAAATCCCTGGGAGATAAAAATAGAATGTGGGCAATAAAGTCAAGTCTGACCTTTTTTATCCTTTGTGCTTTGTCTAATTTCACGTGCTCCTAGGGTCCCGCATGCAGAGGTTCCACACCCGGCACTTCAGACCAGATTTCCTGGTGCAGAATGGCTGGGTCGACACCTCAGCTCCTGGGGCCCAGTGCAGACTCCGAGATATAGAGCCTGAGCTGCAGCCAACCCGGCCCTTGAGAGCTCCGCCCCCTCCCTCCCACTGACTCTGACAGGATCTCTACACAGCAGCCCAGCCCACAGCCCACGGGGTAGTGCATGCTCTCACCTCTCCATTCTCTGATGAAAATATAAAGTTTCCTTTGCTTGGGAACCAAACTCAGTCTCGATCTGTTGGCCCCAATGACACTGGGCAGGGGGACCCTTGTTGGGGTCCACTCTGGAGGATCAGTAACAGAAATTGAGACTATTGTAACTTCAATGAACAGATGTGTGAGCCAAACTGTAGTTAACATAGAACAGTTTATAAGGCTCGGGTAAAATAAGATGTTTCTAACACTTCCATTTGATATTTCCATCACTTTATTATAAGCAAGTTCAGTGAAAAGGTTTGTCTTATTTGTCAGGTCAATATTAGAGAAATGAAGTGATTTCTTTCCAAGGATGTACATCTAATAATCTTGGTTAAAGCTTCAATCTTGTTTTAAATGCTTTTCCATTGAAAATGATACCTCTCTTTCAGCTCCCCCATTTCTGAGAAGTATAAAATCTTATAATTTATTATTACCAAAGGGGAAAGGTGGGAGGAGGGATAAATTAACAGTTTGGAATTAACACATACACACTGCTATGTATAAAATAGATCATCAACAAGGAACTACTGTATAGCACAGGGAACTACACTCAATATTGTGCAATAACCTATAAGGGGAAATAATCGGAAAAAGAATAGATATTTTTATTGACATCATCTATCAATGACAGTTAAAGTGTAACCTAAGGGAAGCCGGTGGTGAGTGCTTCTGACCCTGAAGACTTCAGTCATCTAAAGTTTGGACTCTGCCTACTTCCCAAGGCCCTTAATGAACATATGTGTAGCCGTAGCTTAAAAAACTCCCCAGTTTGGGTTTCGGGGAGACACTGATTTTGAAAAAGCCCTGGTGTTCTCCTTACATGAATGGGACTCTTCCTACTGCTAAAACATGTCTGTCACACCCAGAGGATGGTATACCGTCTGATCGGGAAGAGTTTGGAAAAGGCATCTCATCTCCTCATCTCCTGGTGCTCGGGTTCACCCCTCCAGCGTCTTTACTAACAGTCTCCCCACTTGGAGATGTCAACACTGTCAACATCCTGTTGCGTACAGTTTGGAATTTGTCCAGAGGATGAAGCGGAAGGATGAGGAACAATGAGAGACAAGTCCTAGGTGTTCAGACAGGCACATGTCACTCTAATTTCCAATCAGGAAGATGAATTGACCAAAGGCTAGGGTTGCCCATGGAAACAGTATAGGGCTTGAGGAAATCCCACTGCTTTGTGGCCAGTTCCCATAAACACAAGTTGAACAATGGAACTCAGGGGCAGTAAAATTCACGAAACTGCAGAGTTGAAAATATCTATCACTGAAAAATGTCTTGAGGAAAGTCAGAGAAAAGGATTGGCAAGCAAGGGAGAATGGCAGGAAAGGGATTTGAGGAGGTAGAAAGGATTCGCCATTAAGCACAAGAAAAGGGGCTGAACATTTCCGACATTGCAGTTGGCCAAAAAGGCTGTATGCGTTTTTTTCTGTATATATTCAAGAAAAGGGCATACACTTTTTTAGCCAACCAAACAGGTGGGCACTGGAAATCAATACTACAAAAGATATCACTTCGCATCAGTCAGAAGAGCCATCCTCATAAAGTGTAAACGCCAGAAATGCAGGACAGGGCAAGGAGAAGAGGGAGCCCTGTGAGGCTTATAGTGGAAATGTATATTGCCAACGGCCATTCTGGAGAAGTGTATTGTGTTTACTAAAGCATCTAAAAAATGAGCTACAGAGCATAGGGCACTTGCACTCATGGGCGTATATCTTGGGAAAAACAAAAATCGAGAGGACACAGGCACCCCAATGTTTACTGCCTCTCTGTTTAAAAGATCCTCGACTAGGATATAACTTAAATGTCTCTGGAGGGAAAAAATGGATAGAGATGTGGTACTTATGTAGAGTGGAATATTACTCAGCCTGGAAATCAATGAAATATGGCCAGTTGTAACAACTCCGGAGGAGTTACGTATGATCATTCTAAGTGACATAATTCAAAAAGAAAAAGACACATATCATAAGATATCACTTAAAGGTGGAATCCAAAATGGCTACACATGAAATAAATTACAAAACAAAAACATAGTCAAATATGTAGAAAACACGCGTAAGGCTGCTAAACGGGAAAGGTGGGGAGGGGTGAGGCATCATCCAGGAGGTTGAAATTAGCAAAGATACCATTCCAAATACCAAACTGATAATCAACAAGGCCTACACGGTAGCTAAAAGAACTGCACTCAGCACACTCAAGTCACCGGAAAAGAATATCTATGACTGGTAAGAATCTGAAAAAGAAATTATTGATGTCTCTCTGTACGTGAATCAAGTGGATGTACAGCAGCAAGAAACAGAGCTTTGAAAATCAGCTGTAAACAACATAGTAATAAATTGAAAAAAATAAACGACAGAGAGACAGAGAAAACCTCTTACAACTTTTCCTCAGGGACGGTGATGCAACATGGATTGAACACATCTAGACCCACAGCAGGATGAGACATAAGGCTGGAAACTGTTCGCGCTAAGAGAAATGTGAGGTTGGGTGAGGAAATGCACACCCTTTAAAGTAATACTACCTGGTACCCATTCAATGGGTCCCAAATCTGCAGGTTCAAGGAATCTTCCTAGAGCTAAAACATGCATGGAAAACCCAGAGGACTGTACACCATGTGATCGGGAGATGTGTCTAAAATGCACCTCATTTATCCTCTCCTGGTGCTCCTGTTCATCATTCCAGCCACGTTACTTAGAATCTCCCCACTTAGAGAATCAGCACATTTAAACTTCTGTTTCACACATTTTGCAAATTGTGAGGAGGATGAACGGGAACAGGGGGAACCAATGAGAGAATAGTTGTAGGGGTTTGGACGGGCACATGTCACTCTAATTTCCCATTAAGAATAAGAATTAAAAAAAGGCTCAGCCCGCCTCGCCAGAGCCAAAATAGGGCCTGAAGCAATCCTGCGGTTTTGAGGCCAGCTCACAAAAGAGCAACTTAAAAAATGGAGCTCAGGGTCACTGCAATTCACAAACCTGCAGAGTTATAAATGAAAACTAACGTCCAAAAATATGTTGAGGTAAGGCAAAGAAGAGGATCTGAATGCAAGACAGAATTGCAAGAAACAGATTTCAAGAGATAGATTGGACTCGCCTTTAAAGCACATGAAAAGCGGCAGAATTTCGACAATGATGCAGTTGGCCCAAAAGGGAGTATGCGTTTTTTCCTGAATATATCCAGGAAAAAACGCATACGCACTTTATGGACAACCAAGCAAGCAAGCAATGCAAATGTGCACAACAAAGAAGTCTCATTTCCCACCGGTCAAAAGGGCCATCCGAAAAAATTGTAAAAACCAGAAATGCAGGACAGGCCATGGAGAACAGGGAGCCTTTATACGCTGATGGACAGTGTGTGAACTGCCGAGAGCCACTCTGGAGAAGTGTATGGTGGTTCCTAAATCATCTAAAAAACAGAGCGACAGAGCATAGGGCACTTCCAATCACGGGAGTATATCTAGGGAAGTCTAAAAATCAACAAGACACAAGCACACCACAGTTTAGGGCTACTCTGTTTACAAGAACCT
This sequence comes from Leucopleurus acutus, assembly GCF_964270905.1. Lineage (NCBI taxonomy): Eukaryota > Metazoa > Chordata > Mammalia > Artiodactyla > Delphinidae > Leucopleurus > Leucopleurus acutus. The sequence goes on along the minus strand of NC_139142.1, from coordinate 119,333,372 downwards.
CAACTTCAGTACACCTTAAATATCCCAGGAAAGAGAACAATGGATAAAGAAAATGTGGTACTTATGTACAATGGAATATCTCTTCACCATGAAATCAATGTAATAAGGCTAGTAGAAGGATAAAGAGTGGATTGAGGTCCGATAATACTACTTGAAATAAGTCAAACAGAAAAAGAAACATATCATAAGATATCACTTATAGAGGGAGGATAAATATGGCTGCACAAAAAATGAATTACAAAACAGAACAGTGTCTCACATTTAGAAAACACACTTATGTCAGCTTAAGGGGAAAGGAGAGGTGGGGTGATGTATAAAACCAGAGTTTGAAATTAGCACAGATACCGTTCAATAAACCAAATAGGTATCAGACAAGATCTACACCTTGCTCAATGAACTGGCCTCAACACACCCTATACACCGCAGAGAAATATATCTGAGTAATAAGAATCTTAAAACCCATGTATTGATATATCTCCATAAGGGAATCAAGTGTGAGCAGAGCGGCACAAACACAGCAGTGAAAATGAGCTAAACCCCATTATAGAAATAAATTTTAAAACCAAAACGCAGAAACAATGAAAGAGAGAAAAATTCTTACAAAATTCGCTCAGGGGCTGTGATGCAACCTGGAATGACCACATATAAACCCACAGCTGGATAAGACATAAGGCTGGACACTTGGGGCTGAAAGGATTGGAGAGCTTTGGTGAGCAACTGCCGAAAGTTTAATGCAATACTTCATGCTACTTATTCCAAGGGTCCCAACACTCCAAGTTGAAGGGAATCTTCCTACAGCTAAACCATGCATGGGAAATCCAGCGGTTGATATACCATATGATCGGGAAAGGTTTCTAAAATGCACCTCATTTTCCTCTCCTGGGGCTCCGGATCAACATTCCAGCCACTTTACTAACAACATCTCCACATGGAGAGTCAATGCCTTTAAGTTCCGGTATCACACAGTCTGCAGTTAGTGCGGAGGATGACTGGGAATAGGGGGAACCAGTGAGAAAATAGCTGTAGCGGTTTCAATGGGCACATGTCACTCTAATTTCAATTCAGGAAGAAGAATTAACCAAAGGCAGAGCAAGGCGCCCCAGAAGAAGAATAGGGCCTGAAGAAATCCTGTGGATATGAGGCAAGATCACAAAAATAAGAGCTGAAAAATGGAGCTAAGGGCCACTGCAATTCAAAAACCTGCAGAGTTATAAAGGCCAACTATTTTCCAAAAGTATATTGAAGTAAGGCTATGAAGAGGCACTGAGAGCAAGGCAGAACTGCAGGAAACCTATTTCAGGAGGTAGACTGGAATTGCACTGAAAACATATGAAAAGACTCAGAACGTCGACAATGATGCACTTGGCCAAAAAGGGCGTATGCGTTCTTTCCTGAATATATTCAGGAAGAAACGCATACGCCCTTTCTGGCCAACCAAGCAAGCTCGCAAAGGAAATCTGCACTACAATGAAGTCTCACTGCCCCCCAGTCAAAGGGCCTTCTGAAAAAAGAGTAAAATCCAGAAAGGCAGGACAGGCCATGGAGAACAGGGAGCCTTGTTATGCTGATGGGCGAGATGTAAATTGCCAACAGCCACTCTGGAGAAGTGTATGGTGTTTCCTGAAACATCCAAAAAACTAAGCAACAGAGCCTAGGGCACTTCCACTTATGGTCCTATAGCTTAGGGAAATTAAAATCATAAAGACACAGCCACCCCAAAGGTTGGGATGGCTCTGTTTACAAGAACCTCGTTTACGGTACAAGTTCAATATCGCAAAAAGCGAAAAATGGATAAAGAAGTTGTGGTACTTACGTACAATGCAATATCACTCAGCAATGAAATCTATGTCATCAGGCCCGTAGCAGGATAATGAGTGGATTCAGGTACGATGATTCTAAGTGAAATAAGTCACACAGGGCTTACCTGGTGGCGCAGTGGTTGAGAGTCCGCCTGCCGATGCAGAGGACATGGGTTCGTGCCCCGCTCCGGGAAGATCCCACATGCCGCGGAGCGGCTGGGCCTGTGAGCCATGGCCGCTGAGCCTACGCGTCCGGAGCCTGTGCTCCGCAATGGGAAAAACCACAACAGTGAGAGGCCCACGTACCGCAAAAAAAAAAATAAATAAAAAAATAAAAAAATAAGTCACACAGAAAAAGAAACATCATAAGATATCACTACTACACGGAATGTAAACTTGGTTACACAGGAACTAAATTACTAAACAGAACAGAGTGTCAAATGTAGAAAACCAATTTATGCTTGCTTAAGGGGAAAGGTGAGTTGGGGTGCTGCATACAACAAGAGATTGAAATTAGCACAGATATCGTTCCATAAGCCAAATATATAATAGACAAGTGCTACTCCTTGCTCAACGAAGTGGACTCAACACCCCATATTAAACTCCTAACAATATACCTAACTAGTAAGAATCTTAAAAACTATGGATTTATATGTCACCCAAAGAGAATCAAGCGTGTGTACAGTGGCATAAACGCAGCAGTGATAGGATTGGTGAGGTTCGGTGAGCAAATGCAGACCCTTTGAAGTCATATTGCATGGTACCCATTCCATGGGTCTCAACTCTCCATGTTTAAGGGATTCTTCCTTCAGCTAAAACATGCATGTGGAACCCAGAGTATGATCCACCGTGTGATCGGAAAACGTGTTCAAATGTGTCTCAGTTTACGTCCCCTGGTACTCGGGTGCAACATTCCAGACGCTTTACTAACACTCTCCCCACTTGGAGAGTCAGTGCCTTTAACATCCTGTTTGGCCCAGTTTGCAATTTCTGTGGAAAATGAACAGGAATAGGGAGAACCAATGAGAGACTAGCTGGAGCTGTCTGGACGGGCAAATTTAACTCTCATTTCCCACCAGGAAGAGGAATTAACCAAAGGCTCAGCATGCCGTGCCGGAAACAAACTAGGGCCTGAAGCAATCCTGCGGTGTTGCGGCCAGCTCACAAGAAAGCGAGTTGAAGAAAGGAGCTCAGGGGCACTGTAATTCACAAACCTGCAGAGTTAAAAATGACAGCTATCGTCCAAAAATATATTGAAGTAAGGCTGCCAAGAGGAGTTGAAAGCGGGGCAGAATTGCAGGAAACCGATTTCAGGAGGTAGACTGGAATTGCATGTAAAGCATAGGAAAAGAGGCAGAACGTCCACAATGATGCACTTGGCCAAAAAGGGCGTATGCGTTTTTTCCTGAATATATTCAGGAAAAAACGCATACGCCCTTTTTGGCCAACCAAGCAAGCTTGCAAAGGAAATCTGCACTACAATGAAGTCTCACTGCCCCCCGGTCTAAAGGGCCATCTGAAAAAAGTGTAAAATCCAGAAAGGCAGGACAGGCCATGGAGAACTGGGAGCCTTGTTATGCTGATGGGCGGGATGTAAATTACCAGCAGCCACTCTGGAGAAGTGTATGGTGTTTCCTGAAACATCCAAAAAACAAAGCAACAGAGCCTAGGGCACTTCCACTTATGGTCCTATAGCTTAGGGAAATTAAAATCAAAAAGACACAGCCACCCCAAAGTTTGGGACGGCTCTGTTTACAAGAACCTTGTTCACCGTACAAGTTCAATATCACAGAAAGCGAAAAATGGATAAAGAAGTTGTGGTACTTACGTACAATGCAATATCACTCAGCAATGAAATCTATGTCATCAGGCACATAGCAGCATAATGAGTGGATTCAGGTACGATGATTCTAAGTGAAATAAGTCACACAGAAAAAGAAACATCATAAGATATCACTACTACACGGAATGTAAACTTGGCTACACAGGAACTGAATTACTAAACAGAACAGGGTGTCAAATGTAGAAAACCAACTTATGCTTGCTTAAGGGGAAAGGTGAGTTGGGGTGCTGCATACAACAAGAGATTGAAATTAGCACAGATACCGTTCCATAAGCCAAATATGTAATAAACAAGTGCTACTCCTTGCTCAACGAAGTGGACTCAACACCCCATATTAAACGCCTAAGAATATACCTGACTAGTAAGAATCTTAAAACCTATGGATTTATATGTCTCCAAAAGAGAATCAAGTGTGTGTACAGCGGCATAAACGCAGCAGTGATAGGATTGGTGAGGTTCGGTGAGCAAATGCAGACCCTTTGAAGTCATACTGCGTGGTACCCATTCCATGGGTCTCAACTCTCCAGGTTTAAGGGATTCTTCCTTCAGCTAAAACATGCATGTGGAACCCAGAGTATGATCCACCGTGTGATCGGAAAACGTGTTCAAATGTGTCTCAATTTTCATCCCCTGGTACTCGGGAACAACATTCCAGACGCTTTACTAACACTCTCCCCACTTGGAGAGTCACTGCCTTTAACCTCCTGTTTGGCCCAGTTTGCAGTTTCTGTGGAAGATGAACAGGAAGATGGAGAACCAAGGAGAGACTAGCTGGAGGTGTCTATACGGGCAAATTTAACTCTCATTTCCCACCAGGAAGAGGAATTAACCAAAGTCTCAGCATGCCGTGCGGGAACCAAACTAGGGCCTGAAGCAATCCTGCGGTGTTGCGGCCAGCTCACAAGAAAGCGAGTTGAAGAAAGGAGCTCAGGGGCACTGTAATTCACAAACCTGCAGAGTTATAAATGACAGCTATCTTCCAAAAATATATTGAATTAGGCTGCCAAGAGGAGTTGAAAGCGGGGCAGAATTGCAGGAAACCGATTTCAGGAGGTAGACTGGAATTGCATGTAAAGCATAGGAAAAGAGGCAGAACGTCCACAATGATGCACTTGGCCAAAAAGGGCGTATGCGTTTTTTCCTGAATATATTCAGGAAAAAACGCATACGCCCTTTTTGGCCAACCAAGCAAGCTTGCAAAGGAAATCTGCACTACAATGAAGTCTCACTGCCCCCCGGTCAAAAGGGCCATCTGAAAAAAGTGTAAAATCCAGAAAGGCAGGACAGGCCATGGAGAACTGGGAGCCTTGTTATGCTGATGGGCGGCATGTAAATTGCCAGCAGCCACTCTGGAGAAGTGTATGGTGTTTCCTGAAACATCCAAAAAACAAGGCAACAGAGCCTAGGGCACTTCCACTTATGGTCCTATAGCTTAGGGAAATTAAAATCAAAAAGACACAGCCACCCCAAAGTTTGGGACGGCTCTGTTTACAAGAACCTCGTTTACCGTACAAGTTCAATATCACAGAAAGCGAAAAATGGATACAGAAGTTGTGGTACTTACGTACAATGCAATATCACTCAGCAATGAAATCTATGTCATCAGGCCCATAGCAGCATAATGAGTGGATTCAGGTACGATGATTCTAAGTGAAATAAGTCACACAGAAAAAGGAACATCATAAGATATCCCTAATACACGGAATGTAAACTTGGCTACACAGGAACTGAATTACAAAACAGAACAGGGTCTCAAATGTAGAAAACCAACTTATGCTTGCTTAAGGGGAAAGGTGAGTTGGGGTGCTGCATGAAACCAGAGATTGAAATTAGCACAGATACCGTTCCATAAGCCAAATATGTAATAGACAAGAGCTACTCCTTGCTCAACGAAGTGGACTCAACACCCCATATTAAACGCCTAAGAATATACCTGACTAGTAAGAATCTTAAAACCTTTGAATTTATATGTCTCCGAAAGAGAATCAAGCGTGTGTACAGCAGCATAAACGCAGCAGTGATAGGATTGGTGAGGTTCGGTGAGCAAATGCAGACCCTTTGAAGTCATATTGCATGGTACCCATTCCATGGGTCTCAACTCTCCAGGTTTAAGGGATTCTTCCTTCAGCTAAAACATGCATGTGGAACGGAGTGTATGATCCACCGTGTGATCGGGAAACGTGTTCAAATGTGTCTCAGTTTTCGTCCCCTGGTACTCGGGTGCAACATTCCAGACGCTTTACTAACACTCTCCCCACTTGGAGAGTCAGTGCCTTTAACCTCCTGTTTGGCCCAGTTTGCAATTTCTTCGGAAGATGAACAGGAATAAGGAGAAGCAATGGGAGACTATCTGTAGGTGTCTGGACGGGCAAATTTAACTCTCATTTCCCACCAGGAAGATAAATGAACCAAAGGCTCCGCGTGCCATGCTGGAACTTGATTAGGGCCTGAGGAGATCCTGCGGTGTTGCGGCCAGCTCACAAGAAAGCGAGTTGAAGAAAGGAGCTCAGGGGCACTGTAATTCAGAAACCTGTGGAGTTATAAATGACAGCTATCATCCAAAATTATACTGAAGTAAGGCTGCGAAGAGGACTTGAATGCGGGGCAGAATTGCTGGAAACTGATTTCAGAACGTACACGGGAGTAGCTCTTAAAGCATAGGAAAAGAGACAGAACTTGGAAAATAATGCACTTGGCAAAAAAGGGCATATGTGTTTTATCCAGAGCTCTCATACCTGAGGGGAGGAGATTCCCAGCAGGCTCCAACTGCCACCTGAGGGCTCACATTGCCAAGGCAACGTGAGCATGCCAGGCAGGAGTTACCTCACAGCAGAGGTCCCACCTCACAGAAGGGTGAGAAACCCAGCCAACATCAGACTCTCACCAGAGGGCCCACATCACCAAGGGGATGGGAACCAGGCAGGAGTGTCTTCACATCAGTGGGGCCACATCATCAAAAGCTGAGGTACTCAGCACATGTGTCCTCAAACCAGAGGACCCACATCACCAAGGACCTCGGAGTGAGGCAGGCAGGAGTAGTCTCACAACACTGGGCCCATAGAATAAAAAAGTGAGGAATCCAGCAGTTGGAACCTCCCAGCAGGCGGCCCAGAGCACCGAGGCCATGGGATCCAGGCCACAGTGAACTCACAGAAGAGGGCCCATGTCATGAAACTGAGCAACCCAGCCATTGGGACCTCAGAGCAGGAGGCCCACATCCCCATGGGGATGGAATTCTGGTAGGAGTGTCCTCGCACCACTGAGAACGTATCAGAAAATTTTGGGCGACCAGCAGTTAGGGCCTGACGCCAGAGGACCCTCATCACCAAGGGAAGGAGGCTCCCAGCAGGCTCCAACTGCCACCAGAGGGCTGACGTCGCCAAGGCGATGTGTGCCAACCAGGCACGAATGACCTCACAGCAGAGGGCCCACCTCAAAGAAGTGTGACGAACCCAGTCAGGATCAGACTCGCACCAGAGGGCCCACATCACCAAATGGATTGGAACCAGGCAGGAGTGTCCTCACATGAGTAGGGCCACATCATCTAAAGGTGAGGAACCCAGAACATGTGGCTTCAAACCATAGGACACCCATCACCAAGGGGCTGGGAGTGAGGCAGGCAGGAGGAGCCTCATAACAGAGGGCCCAAAAATAAGAAAGGTGAGGAATCCAGCAGTTGGAACCTCCCAGCAGGCGGCCCAGAGCACAGAGGCTAGAGGATCCAGGCCAGAGTGAACTAACACCAGACAGCCCACATCATGAAACTGTGAGCAACCCAGACATTGGGACCTCAGAGCAGAAGGCCCACATCCCCATGGTGATGGGAACATGACAGGAGTGTCCTGGCATCACTGGGCTCACATCAGAAAACGTGGGGTGCTCAGAAGTTAGGGCCTGACGCTAGAGGGCACTCATCACCGAGAGGAGGAGGCTCCCAGCAGGCTCCAGCTGCCACCAGAGGGCCAACGTCGCCAAGGTGATGTGTGCCAGCCTGGCAGGAGTGACCTCACAGCAGAGGGCCCACCTCACAGAAGGGTGAGGAACACAGCCAGGATCAGACTCTCACCAGAGGGCCCACATCACCAAGGGGATGGGAACCAGGCAGGAGTGTCCCCACACCAGTGGGACAACATCATCGAAAGGTGAGGATCCCAGCACATGTGTCCTCAAACCAGAGGAACCACATCACCAAGGGGTTCGGAATGAGGCTGGCAGGACTGGCCTCACAACACAGGGTCCATAGAATATAAAAGTTGAGGAATCCAGCAGTTGGAACCTCCCAGCAAGTGGCCCAGAGCACCGAGGCTATGGGATCCAGGCCGCAGTGAACTCACAGCAGAGGGCCCACATCATGAACCTGTGAGCAGCCCAGCTGTTGGGACCTCAGAACAGAAGGCCCACATCCCCATTGGGATGGGAACCTGGCAGGAGTGGCTTTGCACCACTTAGCACATATCAGAAAATGTTAGGAGCCCAGCAGTTAGGGCCTGATGCCAGGGGGCCCTCATAACTGAGGGGAGGAGACTCCCAGCAGGTTCCAACTGCCAACAGAGGGCCCACGTCTACAAGGTGGCATGCGCCAGCCAGGCAGTAGTGACCTCACAGCAGAGGGCCTATCTCACAGAAGGGTGAGGAACCGAGGCAGGATGAGACTCTCACCAGAGGGCCCACAACACCAAGGGGATGGGAACCAGTCAGGACTGTCCTCCCACCAGTGGGGCCACATCATCGAAAGGTGAGGAACCCAGCACATGTGGCCTCATATCAGAGGACATACATCACAAAGGGGATGGGAGTGAGGCAGGTAGGAGTAGCCTAAAAACAGAGGGCCCAAAGAATAAAAAAAGTGAGGAATCCAGCATTTGGAACCTCCCAGCAGGCGGCCGAGAGCACAGAAGCTATGGGATGCAGGCAGGAGTGAACTAACAGCAGAGAGCCCACATCATGAAACTGTGAGCAACCCAGGCATTGGGACCTCAGAGCAGAAAGCCCACATCCCCATGGGGATGGGAACCTGACAGGAGTGTCCTGGCATCACTGGGCTCACATCAGAAAACGTGGGGAGCCCAGCAGTTAGAGCCTGATGCTAGAGGGCCGTCATCACCGAGGGCAGGAGGCTCCCAGCAGGTTCCATGTGCCAACAGAGGGCCCACATCGCCAAGGTGATGTGTGCAAGTCAGGCAGGATTGACCTCACAGCAGAGGGCCTACCTCACAGAAGAGTGAGGAACCCAGCCAGGATAAGACTGTCACCAGAAGGCCCACATCACCAAGGGGATGGGAACCAGGCAGGAGTGTCCTCACACCAGTGGGGCCACATCATTGAAAGTTGCCTAACCCAGCACATGTGGCCTCAAACCAGAAGACCCACATCACGAAGGGGTTGCGAGTGAGGCAGGCAGGAGGAGCATCACAACACAGGACCCATAGAATACAAAAGTTGAGGAATCGAGCAGTTGGAACCTCCCAGCAGGCAGCCAAGACCACAGAGGCTATGGGATCCAGGCCACAGTGAACTAACACCAGAGAGCCCACATCATGAAATTGTGATCAACCCAGCCGTTGGAACCTCAGAGCAGAAGGCCCACATCCCCATGGGGATGGGAACCTAAGAGGAGTGCTTGAGCAACACTGGGCTCACTAAGAAAAGTTGGGGAGCCCAGCAGTTAGGGCCTGACGTCAGAGGGCCCTCATCACAGAGCTGAGGAGGCTCCCAGCAGGGTCCAATTGCCACCAGAGGGCTCATGTCAACAAGGCGAGGTGAGCAACCCAGGCAAGAGTTACCTGATAGTAGAGGGCCCACCTCACAGATGGGTGAGGAACCCAGCCAGGATCAGACTCTCACCAGAGGGCCCACATCACAAAGGGGATGGGACCCAGTCAGGATTATCCTCACACCAGTGGGGCCTCATCATCTTAAGGTGAGGAACCCAGCACATGTGTCCTCAAACCAGAGGACCCACATCACCAAGGGCCTTGGAGTGAGGCAGGCAGGAGTAGCCTCACAACACAGGGCACATAATATAAAAAACGTGAGGATTCCAGCATTTAGACCTTCCAGCAGGCGGCCCAGAACACCGAGGCTATGGGATCCAGGCCACAGTGAACTCACAGCAGAGGGCCCACATCACAAAACTGTGAGCAACCCAGGAGTTGAGACCTCAGCGCAGAAGGACCACATCCCCATGGGAATGGGAACCTGGCTGGAGTGTCCTCGCACCACTGGGCGCACATCAGAAAATGTGGGGAGCCCACCATTTAGGGCCTGACGCCAGAGGGCCGTCATCACCGAGAGGAGGAGGCGCCCTGCACGCTCCAACTGCCACCAGAGGGCTCACGTCTCCAAGGTGACGTGTGCCAGCCAGGCAGGAGTGACCTCACAGCAGAGGGCCTACCTCACAGAACGTTGAGGAACCCAGCCAGGATTAGACTCTCGCCAGAGGGCCCACCTCACCAAGGGGATGGGAACCAGGCAGGAGTGTCCTCACACGAGTGGGGTCACATCATCGAAAGGTGAGGAACGCAGCACATGTGGCCTCAAGCCATAGGACAGTCATCACCAAGGGGCTGGCAGTGAGGCAGGCAGGAGGAGCCTCACAACAGAGGGCACATAGAATAAAAAAGTTGAGGAATCCAGCAGTTGGAACCTCCCAGCAGGCGGCTCAGAGCACCGATGATAAGGGATCCTTGCCGGAGTGAACTCACAGCAGAGGGCCCACATCATGGTACTGTGAGCAAGCCAGCCGTTTTGACCTCAGAGCAGAAGGCCCATATCGCCATGGGGATGGGAACCTGGCAAGAGTCTCCTCACTCACTTGGCGCACATCAGAAAATGTGGGGAGCCCAGCAGTTATGGCCTAAGGCAAGAGGGCCCTCATCACCGAGGGGAGGAGGATCCCAGCACACTCCAACTGCCACCAGAGGGCCCACGTCGCCAAGGTGACGTGTGCCAGACAGGCATGATTGACCTCACAGCAGAGGGCCCACCTCACAGAAGGGTGAGGAACCCAGCCAGGATCAGACTCTCACCTGAGGGCCCACATCAGCAAGGGGATGGGAACCAGTCAGGACTGTCTTCCCTCCAGTGGGGTCACATCATCGAAAGGTGCGGAACCCAGCACATGTGGCCTCAAATCAGAGGACACATATCACAAAGGGAACGGGAGTGAGGCAGGCAGGAGTAGCCTAAAAACAGAGGGCCCAAAGAATAAGAAAGGTGAGGAATCCAGCAGTTGGAACCTCCCAGCAGGCGGTCCAGAGCACAGAAGCTATGGGATGCAGGCAGGAGTGAACTAACAGCAGAGAGCCCACATCATGAAACTGTGAGCAACCCAGGCTTTGGGACCTCAGAGCAGAAGGCCCACACCCCAATGGGGATGTGAACCTGGCTGGAGTGTCCTCGCACCACTGGGCACACATCACAAAATGTGGGGAGCCCAGCAGTTAGGGCCTGATGCCAGAGGGCCCTCATCACCGAGGAGAGGAGGCTCCCAGCAGGCTCCAAGTGCCACCAGAGGGCTCATGTCCACAAGGCGAGGTGAGCAAGCCAGGCAGGAGTGACCTCACATCAGACGGCCCACCTCACAGATGGGTGAGGAACCCAGCCAGGATCAGACTCTCAACAGAGGGCCCACATCACCAAGGGGATGTGAACCAGGCAGGAGTCTCCTAAGACCATTGGTCCCACATCATCGAAAGGTGAGGAACCCAGCACATGTGGCCTCAAACCAGACGACACACATCACGAAGGGGCTGGGAGTGAGGCAGGCAGGAGGATCCTCACAACAGAGGGCCCAAAAATTTAAAAAAGTGAGGAATCCAGCAGTTGGAACCTCCCAGCAGGCGGCCAAGAGCACAGAGGCTATGGGATCCAGGCTTCTGTGAACTAACACCAGAGAGCCCACATCATGAAAATGTGAACAACCCAGCCGTTGGGACCTCAGAGCAGAAGGCCCACATCCCCATGGAGATGGGATCCTAAGAGGAGTGCCAAAGCATCACTGGGCTCACTAAGAAAAGTTGGTGAGCCCAGCAGTCAGGGCCTGATGCAAGAGGGCCCTCATCACCGTGGGGAAGAGATTCCCAGCACGCTCCAACTGCCACCACACGGCTGACTTCACCAAGGCAATGTGTGCCAGCCATGCAGGAGTGACCTATCAGCAGAGGGTCTCCCTCACAGGTGGGTGAGGAACAAAGCCAGGAACAGACTCTCACCAGGGGGTCCACATAACCACGTGGATGAGAACCAAGCAGGAGTGTCCTCACACTAGTGGGGCCACATCATCGAAAGGTGAGGAACCCAGCAAAAGTGGCCACAAACCAGAGGACCCACATCACCAAGGGGTTGAGAGTGAGGTAGGTGTCTGGACGGGCATATTTAACACTCATTTCCCACCAGGAAGAGGAATTAACCAAAGGCTCAGCGTGCCCTGCCAGAAGCAGATTAGGGCCTGAAGCAGTCTTGCGGGTTTGCGGCCAGCTCACAAGAAAGCGAGTTGAAGAAAGGAGCTCAGGGGCCCTGAAATTCACAAACCTGCAGAGTTATAAATGACAGATAACGTCCAAAAATATATTGAAGTAAGGCTGCGAAGAGGACTTGAAAGCGGGGCAGAATTGCAGGAAACCGATTTCAGGAGGTAGACTGGATTTGCATTTAAAGCATAGGAAAAGAGGCAGAACATCGACAATGATGCACTTGGCAACAAAGGGCGTATGAGTTTGTTCCTGAATATATTCAGGAAAAAACACATACGCCCTTTTTGGCAAACCAAGCAAGCTTGCAATGGAAATCCGAACTACTATGAAGTGTCACTTCCCCCCGGTCTAAAGGGCCATCTGAGAAAAGTGTAAAATCCAGAAAGGCAAGACAGGCCATGGGGAAAAAGGAGCCTTGTTATGCTGATGGGCGGGATGTACATTGCCAACAGCCACTCTGGAGAAGTGTATGGTGTTTCCTGATACATCTGAAAAACAAAGCAACAGAGTCTAGGGCATTTCCACTTATGGTCCTATAGCTTAGGGAAATTAAAATCAAAAAGACACAGCCACCCCAAAATTTACAACGGCTCTGTTTACAGGAGCCTCTTCTACAGTACAAGTTAAATATCCCAGAGAACAAATAATTGATAAAGAAGTTGCAGTACTTATGTACAACAGAATACCACTCAGCAATGAAATCTGTGTCACCAGGCCTGTACCAGCATAATGAGTGGATTGAGGCATGATGATTCTAAGTGAAATAAGTCACACAGAAAAAGAAACATCATAAGGTATCACTAATGCACGGAATGTAAACTTGGCTACACATGAACTGAATTACAAAACAGAACAGGGTCTCAAGTTTAGAAAACCAACTTATGCTTGCTTAAGGGGAAAGGTGAGTTGGGGTGCTGCATAAAACCAGAGTTTGAAATTAGCACAGATACCGTTCCATAAGCCAAATACGTAATAGACAAGACCTACCCCTTGCTCAATGAAATGGACTCAACAATGAGGTATCACCTCACACCTGTTAGAATGGGCATCATCTGAAAATCTACAAACAACAAATGCTGGAAAGGGTGTGGAGAAAAGGAAGCCTCTTCCACTATTGTTGGGAATATAAATTGATACAGTCACTATGGAGAACAATATGGAGTTTCTTAAGACACTAATAATAGAATTACCATATGATACAGCAATCCCAGGACTGGACATATACCCAGACAAAACCATAAATCAAAAAGAGACATTCACCGCAATGTTCATTGCATCACTATTTACAATATCGAGGTAATGGAAGCAACCTAAATGCCCACAGACAGACGAATGCATAAAGATGTGGTACATATATAAAATGGAATATTACTAAGCCATGAAAGGAATGAAATTGGGTCATTTGTAGAGACGTCGATGGATCTAGAGACTGTCATACAGAGTGAAGTAAGTCAGAAAGAGAAAAACAAATCTTGTATATTCATGCATATATGTGGAACCTAGAAAAACTGTACAGATTAACCGTTTTGCAAGGCATAAATAGAGCAACAGATGTAGACAACAATCGTATGGACAACAAGGGGGGAAAGCTCTTGGAGGGGTGGTGGTGGGAGGAGTTGAGAGATTGGGATTGGCATGTAAACATTTATATGTATAAAATAGATAACCAATGAGAACCTGCTGTATAAAAATATAAAATAAAATTCAAAATTAAAAAGAAATAAAATTTAAAAAATAAAACAGAAAAAACAATTATTCCCTTCACATACATGTATTTATATGAATAAATTATTTCCATGCTTATATCTGTAAATACAAAAAAGAGGAATAAAATCTACCTTGAACCAAAAACGAAAAAGAGAAAAAAAAAACAGAACCCACCAGTTACTCAGAGGAAAACCGTATCAGGGCACTTGCTCCAGTTGTAAACAATTCTGAAGTTGGTCAGTGGTGGGGAATCGTCTCCCATTCAGCCAGCAGCCCCCACACAACAAGCGTCCTCATTGCAAAGCTGGGGCACCGTGCCGAGGCATCTGTGAGTAAACGTGAGCTGAACCCCAGGCCAGTTGCTGCTGAACTGTTCCCGCCCTTCCCAGGTAAAACACCTGAATATATACAAGGACTTGAAAGCCTAGAGGAAGGGCCATGGAGCCACACGAGTGACAGCATGCCAGCTGACTTGGTGCCTGCAGGCCAGCCAGGATGGTCCTGGCCCTGGGTGCTCTTCTGGAAGATTTCCATTTCCCTGCCTGAGATACCCGTCCTGTCCCTGCCCCCACTGCTTTTTTCCTTCCTCACCTCTGCCCAGGGAGAAATTCCAGCAGCAGGTATGGGTGACACATCCTCTTCTTTAGCAGGTGGCAGCCTGGCAACTGCTGCAGAAAGTCCAGCAGAGCCCCACTCACACTGGGCCACCCACAAAGCCGTGGCCTCTCACTCCCTCCCACCAGCCCAGCCCCGAGACTGCTGACAGGGCAGAGAAAATGGCGTCAGGCACAGCTGCAGGGGCTTTTGCTGCCTGGAGTGGTATTTATATTGATCTCAACCCAGGCACACCTGGGGAGGGCTGGCCGGCATGGTAAGGCTGCCCAGGTCAGCCAATCATCACCCCTCAGGGGCTCACAGTTGCAGAAAATGGAACTTGCTGAACCGGCCAGGTCCAAGGAACAGGTGTGGGCTCCTGAGAGTCAGGATAGACAAGGGGCTGCAGCTTTGGCTTGTTTTCTAATCATTTTATCTGGCCCATGAGTGGGAGACAACTTCAAGAAAACCCTCTCCTAATGAGAGGAACCCAGGAGTCAGGGAGAGGAGGGGTGGGTGGTGGTTGGAGACAGAGGCCTGGTGCCCTGGGTGCAGTGGAAGTCTCTGGAAGACCAGGTGGAGGGAGGCCACACAGAGTGATGCCCAGGGTCACAGACCTGTCGGAGCTGCTGTTTGTTAGTTCAAGTCCTGCTCTGAGGTGCTCTGTGTCAGCTCTGAGCGACAGGTGAGCTGGGGGTGCTCTTCAATGAGGGCTATGTGCACGGTTCCTGTGTGCCCAGCCCTGCCACGGTACCTGCAAGGGTAGCTCTGTATCCTGGGAGGGGCCTGACCATGAGAGCCCCGTGGGCTGGGTTGGGGGTGGGGTACCTGCCCAGGAGAGCTCCATATCCTGGGATTGGCCTGACCACGAGAGCCCCATGGGCTGCTGGGGACCTGGTAAAGGATGTCAGGACAGTCAGTGAAGCCACCGAGGATATACCTCCAGTTGCTCCTGATCCCTACACCCTGCTGGTCATTCTACCAACCACCAGGACATGGTATTCTGTATTAGTCTTCAATGATGCCTTCTTTTGTATTCCATTAGTCCCAGAGTCACAAGAAATTTTGGCTTGTGAGTGGCAGGACTCAACATACAACTAAAACAATACTTCCGGGCCGTCTTGCCCCAAGGGTTCAAAAATTCCCACACCATCTTTGGGGAAAGCTTAGCTAACGACCGAAAAGTTCTACCTCTGGAAAAGGAAACCCTCCTTCAATATGCAGACGACATTCTGATCGCCAGCCCTACTAAGGAGGCCTCTGAACTACCAAGCCAATAAAGGATAGAAGTTGTCCAAGAAAAAGCTCAAATATCACAGACTGCAGTGACCTGCCTGGGCTTCATTCTCACACAAGGTCAGAGAAGCCCATCCCAGGAAAGGGAAGAAACCATTTGCAGCCTTACCCCTTTCTAAAACTAGAAGACAGCTTAGGGGTTCCTGGGGAGGCCAGGGTTTGCTGCTTCTGGATCCCTAACTACAGTCTACTAGCTGGGCCTCTATATGAAACACTGAAAGGAAAAGATGATGATCCTTTTGAACAGAATCCAGAAGTGGCCTTTCAAGAATGGAAAGAGCAGTCAATTCAGACCCTTGCCCTGGAACTCCCTAATTGAGCTAAACCCTTTGACCTTTCCATTCCCGGTGAAAGGTGAATCGCCATTGGAGAATTAGTGCAAAAACTGGGACCACTTGAAATGGAACAACGCAAGAATGCCATCCAGGTAGGATAAACTACAGTCACCAAGGGGCTTGGCCCACTGCCACATCTGGCCAAGATACTGGCGGTATCTAAAAACCTGGAAATCAGCAGCCCAAAAGGCCACCTCCCTCCTAAGGGAAAAGGACCCCACGTGGTGATCCTAATCACCAACCATGCCCTGAAGTTGCAGGGTTCGCTCCGTGGACACACCGACCTCGAGTGAGGAGGCCCTCCAACTCCAACATCCAGAGAGATAACCGGGGGCAACAGGGCACCATGACGACTCGTGTGAACATCACTTGACCTGGAGTTTCTCTCATAAAACAACAATAGTGTGTCCCGAAGGAGTAGACTACTGCTTGCAGGACTTCCTGCACCCGGAGGGGAGCTAATTATCTTGGCGGGGGAACCGTATATCACACCGTCACCATAGAAAAGCCTACAGACACCGTGATGATGGTGGCCAATAAGACCGGCTGGACTCCTGTTTACTTCAAAAGGCTGTTGACTCAGTGGCCATCATGGTCCTTGATCACCACTGACCCTGGACTGTCTGGGAGTTGAGCGGGCAGGGCTCTGACACCTGGTGCTGTTTTTACGTTAATTCAGGGGCCTAATTGAAGAAAGAGCAGACTACTGGTCAGAGCATCTAGGCTGGCAGAAACGGTCAGCCTAAGGTGGCCGAACAAATGTGGGGCGGGGTGAAACCGGCCCCCACAGCGTCTCTGCACATCTCTTTCCTGGACCCTTAAAGGTCATTAGAATCTATAACACTCCCAATGCTGGTGCTCAGGCGGACGAGCAGGGAGGCAGGGGTCCTGGGGCCAATCAACGTCACCTGGAGGCTGCTGGGGAGAAGTTCTGACCCTCATCCCCTGGTATGAGGGCTCCCAACTCAGCACTCAGCAGTTACAGAAGAAGGGTCTGCACCCTCAGCACTCCAAGAATGAGGAACGGGACAAAAGGCAGAGGAGGGGTTTGTCCCCAGCAAAGCCCATTAAAAATCCCTGGGAGATAAAAATAGAATGTGGGCAATAAAGTCAAGTCTGACCTTTTTTATCCTTTGTGCTTTGTCTAATTTCACGTGCTCCTAGGGTCCCGCATGCAGAGGTTCCACACCCGGCACTTCAGACCAGATTTCCTGGTGCAGAATGGCTGGGTCGACACCTCAGCTCCTGGGGCCCAGTGCAGACTCCGAGATATAGAGCCTGAGCTGCAGCCAACCCGGCCCTTGAGAGCTCCGCCCCCTCCCTCCCACTGACTCTGACAGGATCTCTACACAGCAGCCCAGCCCACAGCCCACGGGGTAGTGCATGCTCTCACCTCTCCATTCTCTGATGAAAATATAAAGTTTCCTTTGCTTGGGAACCAAACTCAGTCTCGATCTGTTGGCCCCAATGACACTGGGCAGGGGGACCCTTGTTGGGGTCCACTCTGGAGGATCAGTAACAGAAATTGAGACTATTGTAACTTCAATGAACAGATGTGTGAGCCAAACTGTAGTTAACATAGAACAGTTTATAAGGCTCGGGTAAAATAAGATGTTTCTAACACTTCCATTTGATATTTCCATCACTTTATTATAAGCAAGTTCAGTGAAAAGGTTTGTCTTATTTGTCAGGTCAATATTAGAGAAATGAAGTGATTTCTTTCCAAGGATGTACATCTAATAATCTTGGTTAAAGCTTCAATCTTGTTTTAAATGCTTTTCCATTGAAAATGATACCTCTCTTTCAGCTCCCCCATTTCTGAGAAGTATAAAATCTTATAATTTATTATTACCAAAGGGGAAAGGTGGGAGGAGGGATAAATTAACAGTTTGGAATTAACACATACACACTGCTATGTATAAAATAGATCATCAACAAGGAACTACTGTATAGCACAGGGAACTACACTCAATATTGTGCAATAACCTATAAGGGGAAATAATCGGAAAAAGAATAGATATTTTTATTGACATCATCTATCAATGACAGTTAAAGTGTAACCTAAGGGAAGCCGGTGGTGAGTGCTTCTGACCCTGAAGACTTCAGTCATCTAAAGTTTGGACTCTGCCTACTTCCCAAGGCCCTTAATGAACATATGTGTAGCCGTAGCTTAAAAAACTCCCCAGTTTGGGTTTCGGGGAGACACTGATTTTGAAAAAGCCCTGGTGTTCTCCTTACATGAATGGGACTCTTCCTACTGCTAAAACATGTCTGTCACATCCAGAGGATGGTATACCGTCTGATCGGGAAGAGTTTGGAAAAGGCATCTCATCTCCTCATCTCCTGGTGCTCGGGTTCACCCCTCCAGCGTCTTTACTAACAGTCTCCCCACTTGGAGATGTCAACACTGTCAACATCCTGTTGCGTACAGTTTGGAATTTGTCCAGAGGATGAAGCGGAAGGATGAGGAACAATGAGAGACAAGTCCTAGGTGTTCAGACAGGCACATGTCACTCTAATTTCCAATCAGGAAGATGAATTGACCAAAGGCTAGGGTTGCCCATGGAAACAGTATAGGGCTTGAGGAAATCCCACTGCTTTGTGGCCAGTTCCCATAAACACAAGTTGAACAATGGAACTCAGGGGCAGTAAAATTCACGAAACTGCAGAGTTGAAAATATCTATCACTGAAAAATGTCTTGAGGAAAGTCAGAGAAGAGGATTGGCAAGCAAGGGAGAATGGCAGGAAAGGGATTTGAGGAGGTAGAAAGGACTCGCCATTAAGCACAAGAAAAGGGGCTGAACATTGCCGACATTGCAGTTGGCCAAAAAGGCTGTATGCGTTTTTTTCTGTATATATTCAAGAAAAGAGCATACACTTTTTTAGCCAACCAAACAGGTGGGCACTGGAAATCAATACTACAAAAGATATCACTTCGCATCAGTCAGAAGAGCCATCCTCATAAAGTGTAAACGCCAGAAATGCAGGACAGGGCAAGGAGAAGAGGGAGCCCTGTGAGGCTTATAGTGGAAATGTATATTGCCAACGGCCATTCTGGAGAAGTGTATTGTGTTTACTAAAGCATCTAAAAAATGAGCTACAGAGCATAGGGCACTTGCACTCATGGGCGTATATCTTGGGAAAAACAAAAATCGAGAGGACACAGGCACCCCAATGTTTACTGCCTCTCTGTTTAAAAGATCCTCGACTAGGATATAACTTAAATGTCTCTGGAGGGAAAAAATGGATAGAGATGTGGTACTTATGTAGAGTGGAATATTACTCAGCCTGGAAATCAATGAAATATGGCCAGTTGTAACAACTCCGGAGGAGTTACGTATGATCATTCTAAGTGACATAAATATGTAGAAAACACGCGTAAGGCTGCTAAACGGGAAAGGTGGGGAGGGGTGAGGCATCATCCAGGAGGTTGAAATTAGCAAAGATACCATTCCAAATACCAAACTGATAATCAACAAGGCCTACACGGTAGCTAAAAGAACTGCACTCAGCACACTCAAGTCACCGGAAAAGAATATCTATGACTGGTAAGAATCTGAAAAAGAAATTATTGATGTCTCTCTGTACGTGAATCAAGTGGATGTACAGCAGCAAGAAACAGAGCTTTGAAAATCAGCTGTAAACAACATAGTAATAAATTGAAAAAAATAAACGACAGAGAGACAGAGAAAACCTCTTACAACTTTTCCTCAGGGACGGTGATGCAACATGGATTGAACACATCTAGACCCACAGCAGGATGAGACATAAGGCTGGAAACTGTTCGCGCTAAGAGAAATGTGAGGTTGGGTGAGGAAATGCACACCTTTTAAAGTAATACTACCTGGTACCCATTCAATGGGTCCCAAATCTGCAGGTTCAAGGAATCTTCCTACAGCTAAAACATGCATGGAAAACCCAGAGGACTGTACACCATGTGATCGGGAGATGTGTCTAAAATGCACCTCATTTATCCTCTCCTGGTGCTCCTGTTCATCATTCCAGCCACGTTACTTAGAATCTCCCCACTTAGAGAATCAGCACATTTAAACTTCTGTTTCACACATTTTGCAAATTGTGAGGAGGATGAACGGGAACAGGGGGAACCAATGAGAGAATAGTTGTAGGGGTTTGGACGGGCACATGTCACTCTAATTTCCCATTAAGAATAAGAATTAAAAAAAGGCTCAGCCCGCCTCGCCGGAGCCAAAATAGGGCCTGAAGCAATCCTGCGGTTTTGAGGCCAGCTCACAAAAGAGCAACTTAAAAAATGGAGCTCAGGGTCACTGCAATTCACAAACCTGCAGAGTTATAAATGAAAACTAACGTCCAAAAATATGTTGAGGTAAGGCAAAGAAGAGGATCTGAATGCAAGACAGAATTGCAAGAAACAGATTTCAAGAGATAGATTGGACTCGCCTTTAAAGCACATGAAAAGCGGCAGAATTTCGACAATGATGCAGTTGGCCCAAAAGGGAGTATGCGTTTTTTCCTGAATATATCCAGGAAAAAACGCATACGCACTTTATGGGCAACCAAGCAAGCAAGCAATGCAAATGTGCACAACAAAGAAGTCTCATTTCCCACCGGTCAAAAGGGCCATCCGAAAAAATTGTAAAAACCAGAAATGCAGGACAGGCCATGGAGAACAGGGAGCCTTTATACGCTGATGGACAGTGTGTGAACTGCCGAGAGCCACTCTGGAGAAGTGTATGGTGGTTCCTAAATCATCTAAAAAACAGAGCGACAGAGCATAGGGCACTTCCAATCACGGGAGTATATCTAGGGAAGTCTAAAAATCAACAAGACACAAGCACACCACAGTTTAGGGCTACTCTGTTTACAAGAACCTCAACTTCAGTACACCTTAAATATCCCAGGAAAGAGAACAATGGATAAAGAAAATGTGGTACTTATGTACAATGGAATATCTCTTCACCATGAAATCAATGTAATAAGGCTAGTAGAAGGATAAAGAGTGGATTGAGGTCCGATAATACTACTTGAAATAAGTCAAACAGAAAAAGAAACATATCATAAGATATCACTTATAGAGGGAGGATAAATATGGCTGCACAAAAAATGAATTACAAAACAGAACAGTGTCTCACATTTAGAAAACACACTTATGTCAGCTTAAGGGGAAAGGAGAGGTGGGGTGATGCATAAAACCAGAGTTTGAAATTAGCACAGATACCGTTCAATAAACCAAATAGGTATCAGACAAGATCTACACCTTGCTCAATGAACTGGCCTCAACACACCCTATAAACCGCAGAGAAATATATCTGAGTAATAAGAATCTTAAAACCCATGTATTGATATATCTCCATAAGGGAATCAAGTGTGAGCAGAGCGGCACAAACACAGCAGTGAAAATGAGCTAAACCCCATTATAGAAATAAATTTTAAAACCAAAACGCAGAAACAATGAAAGAGAGAAAAATTCTTACAAAATTCACTCAGGGGCTGTGATGCAACCTGGAATGACCACATATAAACCCACAGCTGGATAAGACATAAGGCTGGACACTTGGGGCTGAAAGGATTGGAGAGCTTTGGTGAGCAACTGCCGAAAGTTTAATGCAATACTTCATGCTACTTATTCCAAGGGTCCCAACACTCCAAGTTGAAGGGAATCTTCCTACAGCTAAACCATGCATGGGAAATCCAGCAGATGGTATACCATATGATCGGGAAAGGTTTCTAAAATGCACCTCATTTTCCTCTCCTGGGGCTCCGGATCAACATTCCAGCCACTTTACTAACAACATCTCCACATGGAGAGTCAATGCCTTTAAGTTCCGGTATCGCACAGTCTGCAGTTAGTGCGGAGGATGAATGGGAATAGGGGGAACCAGTGAGAAAATAGCTGTAGCGGTTTCAATGGGCACATGTCACTCTAATTTCAATTCAGGAAGAAGAATTAACCAAAGGCAGAGCAAGGCGCCCCAGAAGAAGAATAGGGCCTGAAGAAATCCTGTGGATATGAGGCAAGATCACAAAAATAAGAGCTAAAAAATGGAGCTAAGGGCCACTGCAATTCAAAAACCTGCAGAGTTATAAAGGCCAACTATTTTCCAAAAGTATATTGAAGTAAGGCTATGAAATGGCACTGAGAGCAAGGCAGAACTGCAGGAAACCTATTTCAGGAGGTAGACTGGAATTGCACTGAAAACATATGAAAAGACTCAGAACGTCGACAATGATGCACTTGGCCAAAAAGGGCGTATGCGTTCTTTCCAGAATATATTCAGGAAGAAACGCATACGCACTTTCTGGCCAACCAAGCAAGCTCGCAAAGGAAATCTGCACTACAATGAAGTCTCACTGCCCCCCGGTCAAAAGGGTCATCTGAAAAAAGTGTAAAATCCAGAAAGGCAGGACAGGCCATGGAGAACTGGGAGCCTTGTTATGCTGGTGGGCGGGATGTAAATTACCAACAGCCACTCTGCAGAAGTGTATG